>NC_138523.1:28472009-29793675 GCF_000230855.2 Cajanus cajan | reverse complement strand
GGCTGAGTGCCGGATTTCGTTTGGGGAATGGTTATTGATGTTTTTTGATTTTTTGCTTTTTGAAGGGGTGCCTCTGAGTAGGCGAATGGGGTTTGAAGATCTTATGTATCCCAGAGTATTATTTAGAAAGCCTCTTCAGGCTTAGCTTCACTCATCACTTGAGTTGGAAAGCTACCTTCCACTGAGGAAGTTTAAGTCCTTTCGACTTGGATATTCTGTTTAGACGATCAAACCCTCCTTGGGGAATCTTGCTGATCTTGGTTTGATAGCTTTCACTGGGGAATTTGGCCCGTGAGTGGAAGCTGAGATATCTCTAGGGAGTATTATTTCGGCGAGCCTCTCCAGGCTCAATTATTCTGTACAATTTGTTGAGTATTATTTCGGCGAGCCTCTCCAGGCTCAGTTATTCTGTGGGAGTATTGTTTCGGCAAGCCTCTCCAGGCTCAATTATTCTGTACGAGTATTATTTTGGCAAGCCTCTCCAGGCTCAATTATTCTGTGGGAGTATTATTTCGGCAAGCCTCTCCAGGCTCAGTTATTCTGAGAGAGTATTATTTCGGCAAGCCTCTCCAGGCTCAGTTATTCTGTACGATGCGATTGATTTTCTAAATTTTTTGTCTTTTTTGTCGTTTTTGGGCTTTTCCTATATTTTTGCCTTTTTTGTCGTTTTTTGGCTTTTTCTGTATTTTGTTGTCATACACAAGCAATTTTTCTATTTTTCTATTTTATGCAATTGCCTCATGATAAGGTCTTTGAATGTGCAACTAATGTGTGTGTGATGCAAAAATGCAAGTTTGATGATTTAATGTTTTTAGAAAAATGAATGGCTCTCCCTATCCTCCTTTTCTTGGAGGAATTTCTGTCATCGACGTGAGGGAATATTTTTGTGAGCCTTTTATGGAGGAGATTATGGATTTTATAGGAACCCCTCCAATTTTCTTTATTGACTGATTATTAAAGGAATTTCGTACAATTTTTATGAAATACCAATTTTAGAGGCATAATCACATGGTCAAGAGAGAAGAGAAAATGAATAGATATTTTATTGATATTCACAAGTGTTTTTACAGAAAGATATACCGAAGGAAATTTCTGAAGAATGGCTAGCCAGGGTAGGCTATATACATTGGGCTTAACAATTATATCTGTAATTGTTGCTCTTTACATTCCTCTAGTTGCTTCGGGTGAGATGCCTGAGCCAGGAGCGTAGATGCTGCAAGACGCTTGCTTCTAGAAGATAATCACTTGAACCGCCTTTCGGTTTTCGATTCAAGTGACCGTTGCTTGCTTTGCTTTTACATCTTATTCTTTTGCCCCTAACTTTTGCCTAGGACGTATCCTAGCGGGGATAATTTTGCCTTTGTTTTGCCTAGTACCCTTGTACTGGCGGGCTTTTTGTTTTGCCCTAACTTTTGCCTAGGATGCCTTTTTTCGGGTTTTCATCCTAGCGGGCTTATGCAAGCAACGTCTTCAAGCATAGTACTTCTTTACCTCGTCAGCGTTGACTGGGTATCGAAGTTCTTTTCCATCCATGTCTGTGAGGATCAATGCTCCTCCTGAGAAGACTCGTTTTTCCACGTATGGTCCTCCGTGATTTGGGGCATACTTTCCGATTTTGTCCTTTTGAGTTGGTAGCAATTTCTTCATTACCAACTCTCCCTCATGGTAGACTCGAGGGTGGACTTTCTTGTCAAAAGCCTTTTTTGATCTTCCTCTGATAGGCTTGACCATGTGTCGCCACCGGCCCGAAACGGGCCTCGGCGGTCGCGAAGACGGTCGAACTCGCTTATTATTTTAGTTTTGAAAATGTATTGGATTATTAGAACGACTTGTTCTCAAACTGAGACCTTGTCGATCTTATCCAATTTATTTATTAAAAGTCTCACTAATCCATATTAATCCCAAGCGGGACCCTCCATGGATTAGTGGTTTTCGCAAAAGGAGGGTTCGTGGAGTCGCCACCAATGTTTTACTCAAAACATTGGAAAAAGGGATAAGGCAATTGATTTTATAAATCAACTTTGGCCATTACAACCAGAGTCGGGTAAGGGAGTCGGTTACGCGTGGGGAAGGTGTTAGCACCCCACAGCGCCCCTTTCGGGTTCCCTATGACAGATTATTTCTAAAATAATAGCGTAAAATTACTAAATTACCCCTATTTATTATAAGCGATTATAAATTAACTATCTACATGATGACAGTTTAAATATGCACACAGAAAGCAGTAAAAGGAAGGATTTAAGAAGAAACCTCTTGAAGCGTGCTTTTATATATTGAGTAAAACTGGGAAGCTTTTTGGCGTTCCCTCGCTCTACAAGTTCGCTCGCTCCTTCCTAAAAACTTTTGACTATGGAAATCCGGAGGATTTCCCTTCGACTAGGTTCGAATCTCCAAGCTAAGTGCTCGGAATTCCAGAACTTCGTCGGATCGACTCCCAGAGAGATTTCTAGGGCAGAACACTGCTCAAAAACCCCAGAATACTCAAGGAGGGAGTCAAAACTGAGTATGAAAGTGTGGAATGACGTCCAATTGACGTCATATTTATAGGGAATAGGCGCAATACGGCCTACAGAAGCAATACGGCCGTATTGAAATTTTTGAACTTCAATACGGCCGTATTGAGTTCAATACGGCCGTATTGAAATTCAGAAATTTCAATACGGCCGTATTAAGTTCAATACGGCTGTATTGAAGCTTCAATACGGCCGTATTGATTTCAGTACGGCCGTATTGAAGTTTCAGAAACTTCAATACACCGTATTGAGTTCACGGCGGCCGTATTGAAGCTTCAATACGGCCGTATTAAGTTCAGTACGGCCGTATTGGGCTTCATTCCCTCCACTTCCTTATTTTGAGCTATTCTAAGACCTCTAGACCTACAGAGAACCCTCCTAGGGCCTTCCAGGAGTCCTTCTGGCTGATCTTCCTTCAGTCTTCGAGAGTCTTCAAGCTTTATTTTCGACCCGGACAATTTTAGGGGTCTACAGCTGCCCCCCCTTTACTTAGTCGGACGGCCTTTTGGTGTACCGGCTGACAAGTAAAGGAGTTGACCCAATTGTCCGGGTGATGCGCCGACCTTCTGACTTGTAGCGTCTTCCGGTGGAAAATTATTGAGTAGCCTCTCCAGGTTGTTGCATACCTCGGCGCTTCTGACAACCTCGGTAGCTAAGTTTAACATCAACGTGCTTCTGACGACGCTGATGGCTGAGTATTGTCTCTCCAGACCTTGAGTATTGTCTCTCCAGACCTTGAGTACTGTCTCTCCAGACCTTGAGTACTGTCTCTCCAGACCTTGAGTATCGTCTCTCCAGACTTTGTTTGAGTACCGTCTCTCCAGACTTTGTTTGAGTACTGTCTCTCCAGACTTTGAGTACTGTCTCTCCAGACCTTGAGTACCGTCTCTCCAGACTCTGAGTATCGTCTCTCCAGACTTTGTTTGAGTATCGTCTCTCCAGACCTTGTTTGAGTATCGTCTCTCCAGACCTTGTTTGAGTACCGTCTCTCCAGACCTTGTTTGAGTACCGTCTCTCCAGACCTTGTTTGAGTACCGTCTCTCCAGACCTTGTTTGAGTATCGTCTCTCCAGACCTTGTTTGAGTACCGTCTCTCCAGACCTTGTTTGAGTACCGTCTCTCCAGACTTGTGCATACCTCGGTGCTCTCGACAACTGGGTAGCTGAGTATTGCCTTTTAGGCTTTGAGATGATTTTGTCTCCACAGTCCACGATGCTGCTTCGACGGTTTTTTCTGATTTTGTGCCACTGAGGGCTGGATAACGCAGGGATCCGTCTAGGGGATGTGCAGTCATTCATAGGTTCCTGTGCCCCAACTTGCATTGCATTGTTGGTACCCATGGGGAATTTCTGACTCCTTGGGGTGTAGACACAGATGCTCTTTCTCTCTGAGTTGAGCGATGCCTTATGTTTGGCTGACGTCCTTTGACGTTGGTGGAGTATCCCGGTTTATCCTTATTCGGGTATCTCTTTTTGATTTTCTGATTTTTGCTGCCTCTGTGTAGGCTATTATCCGCTGGGGGATTTTGTCATTCATTTTGATTAGCCTCTTCTGTTAGGCGTATCATCTTGACGCTTGATGTTTGGCTAAGAGCCAGATTCCACTTGGGGAATTATTATTGATCTTTTTGATTTTCTCTTCTTGAAGAAGTGCCTCTAAGTAGGCGAATTATCTTGATGTTCAGTGTTTGGCTGAGTGCCGCATTCCGCTTGGGGAATATTTATTGAAATTTTTGATCTTTTCTTTTTGTAGGAATGCCTCTTGAGTAGGCGACTGGGGATTTGGGGATCTTACGTATCCCAGAGTATTTTTTAGGAAGCCTCTACAGGCTTAGCCTCGCTCAGCGCTTTGAGTCGGAGAGCTATCTTCCACTGAGGAAGTGTTAAGTCCTTTGACTTGTATATACTGTTTGGATGATCGCACTTCCATTGGGGATTGTGTCGATTTTGCTTTGATAGCTCTCGCTGGGGATTTTTCCGTGAGCTTGAGCTGAGGTTCCCTCTGGGGAGTATTATTTCTGCGAGCCTCTCCAGGCTCAGTTATTCTGCATACTGTGGAGGATGTGGAGTATTATTTTGGTAAGCCTCTCCAGGCTTAGTTATTCTGTACAAACTGTTTGTTGGATTTTCTATATCCTTGCCTTTTTTCATTTTTGGCTTTTTCTGTATTTTGCCTTTTCTTCTGATTTGGCTTTTTCTGTATTTTACCTTTTTTATGTTTTTGGCTTTTGCTGTACAGAAATTAAAAGTGCTAAAGAAATTAAATTCAGTTTTTATGAGAGAGTATTATTTCGGCAAGCCTCTCCAGGCTCAGTTATTCTGAAGGAGTATTATTTCGACAAGCCTCTCCAGGCTCAATTATTCTTGTGGGAGTATTGTTTCGGCAAGCCTCTCCAGGCTCAATTATTCTGTACGAGTATTATTTCGGCAAGCCTCTCCAGGCTCAATTATTCTGAGAGTATTCTTTCGGCAAGCCTCTCCAGGCTCAATTATTCTGAGAGAGTATTATTTCGGCGAGCCTCTCCAGGCTCAGTTATTTTGAGAGTATTCTTTCGGCAAGCCTCTCCAGGCTCAATTATTCTTTATGATGCTGTTGATTTTCTGAATCTTTGTATTTTGCTTGCTGCTGTCATACACAAGCAATTTTCTATTTTTCTATTTTATGCAGTTGCCTCATAATAAGGTCTTTGAATGTGCAACTAATGTGTGTGTGATGCACAAACGCAATACAATTTTTTATTTTTGTTCATTTATTTAGAAAAGTGAGTGGCTCTCCCTATCCTCTTCTTTTTGGAGGACTTTCTGTCATTGACGTGAGGGAGTATTTTTGTGAGCCTTTATGCAGGAGATTATGGATTTTACAGGAACCCCTCCCATTTTCTTTTATTGACCGATTATTAAAAGAGTTTCGTACAATTTTTGAAACATCAATTTAGAGGCATAATCACATGGTCAAGAGAGAAAAGAAACAAATGGATATTTTATTTGATATTCACAAGTGTTTTTTTTTTTTACAGAAAGATATACAGAAGGAAATTTCTGAAGAATGGCTGGCCAGGGTAGGCTATATACATTGGGCTTAACAATTATATCTGTAATTGTTGCTCTTTACGTTCCCCTAATTGCTTCGGCCTGAGCCAGGAGTGTAGATGCTGCAAGACGCTTGCTTCTAGAAGATAATCACTTGAACCGCCTTTCGGTTTTCGATTCAAGCGATCGTTGCTTGCTTTGTTTTTACATCTTATTCTTTTGCCCCTAACTTTTGCCTAGGACGTATCCTAGCGGGGATAATTTTTGCCTTTGTTTTGCCTAGTACCCTTGTACAGGCGGGCTTTTTATTTTGCCCTAACTTTTGCCTAGGACGCCCTTTTTGGGTTTTCGTCCTAGCGGGCCTATGCAAGCAACGTCTTCAAGCATAGTACTTCTTTACCACGTCAGTGTTGACTAGGTATCGAAGTTCTTCTCCATCCATGTTTGTGAGGATCAATGCTCCTCCTGAGAAGGCTCGTTTTACCACGTATGGTCCTCCGTGATTTGGGGCACACCTTCCGATTTTGCCCTTTTTGAGTTGGTAGTAATTTCTTCATTACCAACTCTCCCTCATGGTAGACTCGAGGGTGGACTTTCTTGTCAAAAGCCTTTTTGATCTTCCTCTGATAGGCTTGACCAGGGCATATGGCGTTCAGCCGTTTCTTTTTGATAGGGTTCAACTGGTCATATTGGCTTTGAACCCATTCTGCCTCGGAAAGTTTTGTTTCCATGATTACCCTTAGATAGAGTATCTCGACTTCGATGGGTAGAACTGCCTCCACCCCATAAACGAGTGAGAATGGAGTAGCTCCTGTAAATGGACGTACTGAAGTCCTATAGCCATGAGGAGCGAAGGGTAACATCTCGTGTCAGTCTTTAAATGAGACAACCATCTTTTGCACTATTTTTTGATGTTCTTATTGGTTGCCTCGACTGCCCCATTCATCTTTGGCCGATATGGGGAAGAGTTGTGGTGTTGGATCTTGAATTCTTGGCACAGTTCTTCCACCATTTTGTTGTTCAGATTAGATCCATTATCAGTGATGATTTATTTCTCCATGCTTCCGCTAGATTATTCTAAAATCGTTGGGACAAGAGAGAAAAGAAGGAAAGGTATATTTTTCAAAAGTTTGTGTTTTAGAGGGGATTATTTTTCAAAAATGGTTGTCGCCACCGGCCCGAAACGGGCTTTCGGCATTCGCGAAGGATGGTTGGACTCGTTTTATTTGTTTAAAAATAGTGGATTGCTAGAATGACTTATTCTCAAACTGAGACCTCGTCAAACGAGCAATTTTATTAAAAGGCTCAATAATCCATATTAATCCCAAGCGGGACCCTCCATGGATTAGAGGTTTTCATAAAGGGAGGGTTCGTGGAGTCGCCACCAATGTTTTACTCAAAACATTGGAAAAAGGGATAAGGCAATTGATTTAAAAATCAACTTTGGCCACTACAACCAGAGTTGGGTAAGGGAGTCGGTTACGCGTGGGGAAGGTGTTAGCACCCCACAGCGCCCCTTTCGGGTTCCCTATGACAGATTATTTTCTAAAATAACAGCGTAAAATTACTAAATTACCCCTATTTATTCTAAACAATTATGAATTGACTATCTACATGATGACAGTTTAAATATGCACACAGAAAGCAGTAAAAGGAAGGATTGAAGGGAAACCTCTTGAAGCGTGCTTTTTATAAAAAATGAACTGGGAAGCGTTTTGGCGTTCCCACGCTCTACAAGCCCGCTCCTCGCTCTCCTAGAACAAAATTTTAACTAAGGGAATCAAAAAGATTTCCCCTCGACTAGGTTCGATCCTCAAGCAAAATGGCTCGGGGCTCAAGAACTTCGTCGGATCAACTCTCTGAGTGATTTCTAGGGCAGAACACTGCTCAAAAACCCCAGAATACTCAAGGAGAGGGTTCAAACTATGTTGAAAAGTGTGGAATGACGTCCAATTGACGTCATATTTATAGGGAATAGGCGCAGTACGGCCTACAGGGCCAATACGGCCGTATTGAAATTTTTGAACTTCAATACGGTCGTATTGGAGTTCAATACGGTCGTATTGAAAGTCAGAAATTTCAATACGCCCGTATTGAGTTCGCAGCGGTCGTATTGAAGTGTCAATACGGTCGTACTGACTTCAGTATGGCCGTATTGAAGCTTCAATACGGCCGTATTGAGTTCAGTACGGCCGTATTGGGCTTTTTCCCTCCACTTCTTTATTTTGAGCTATTCTAAGACCTCTGGACCTACAGAGAACCCTCCTAGGGCCTTCGAGGAGTCCTTCTGGCTGATTATCCTTCAGTCTTCGAGAGTCTTCAAGCTTTATTTCCGACCCGGACAATTTTAGGGGTCTACAGCTGCCCCCCCTTTACTTAGTCGGACGGCCTCTTGGTGTATCGGCTGACAAGTAAAGGAGTTGACCCAATTGTCCGGGTATTGTGCCGACCTTCTGACTTGTAGCGTCTTCCGGTGGGAAAATGTTGAGTAGCCTCTCCAGGTGGGTGCATACCTCGGCGCTTCTGACATCCTCGGTAGCTGAGTTTACCTTCTCCAAGGCCAACTTCACTCGACGCCCGAGCCGGAAGTTGGACATCAACGCGCCTCTGATGACGCTGATGGTTGAGTACCGCCTCTCCAGGCTTAGCTTCACTCTTTGTTCGAGCCGGAAACCAAGCACCTTTGCGACGACGGTGAGCAGTGTGAGTTTTGCCTCTCCAGGCCTTGCTTTGCTTGTTGCCCAAGCTGGAAGCTGTGAGTACCGTCTCTCCAGGCTTAACTTCACTCTTTGTTCGAGCCGGAAGCTAAGCACCTTTGTGACGACGGTGAGCAGTATGAGTTTTGCCTCTCCAGGCCTTGCTTTGCTTGTTGCCCAAGCTGGAAGCTGTAAGTACCGTCTCTCCAGGCTTAGCTTCACTCTTTGTTCGAGCCGGAAGCTAAGTACCTTTATGACAACGGTAGGCGGTGAGTACCCTTTTTCAGAGATAGCTTCGCTCATTGTCCGAGCCGGAAGCTGCATACCTCCGTGTTTGTGACGACGGGGTAGCGTGAATATCTCCTTTCCAGGGATTCGTGATGATTTTGTCTCCACAGTCCACGATGCTGCTTCGACGGTTGTTTTTTGATTTTGTGCCACTAAGGGCTGGATAACGCAGGGATCCGTCTAGGGGATGTGTAGTTACTCATAGGTTCTTGTGTCCCAACTTTCCATTGCGTAGTTGGTGCCCACTGGAGAATTTCTGATTCCTTTGGGGTGTAGACACAAAGATGCTCTTTCTGATGTGAGCGGTGCCTTATGATTGGCTGACGTCCTTTCGACGTTGGTGGAGTATCCCGGTTATCCTTGTTCGGGTGTCTCTTTTGGTTTTCTGATTTTGCTGCCTCTGTGTAGGCTGTTATCCACTGGGGGATATTGTCGTTGATTTTGATTAGCCTCTTCTGTTAGGCATATCAGCTTGACGTTCAATGATTGGCTGAGAGCCAGATTCCACTTGGGGAATGATTATTGATTTTTATTTTCTTTCTCCTTCTGCAGGGATGCCTCTTGAGTAGGCGACTGGGGATTTGGGGATCTTATGTATCCCAGAGTATTATTTAGGAAGCCTCTACAGGCTTAGCCTCACTCGACACTCGAGTTGGAGAGCTATCTTCACTGAGGAAGTTTAAGTCCTTTGACTTGGATATTCTGCTTGGGTGATCGTACTTCCATTGAGGATGTCGTCGATCTTGCTTTGATAGCTCTTGTTGGGGATTTTGAGTCCAAGAGCGTGAGTTGAGGTTTCTTTGGGGAGTATTATTTCTGCGAGCCTCTCCAGGCTCAATTATTCTGAGATGTGGGGGATGAGGAGTATTGTTTCGGCAAGCCTCTCCAGGCTCAGTTATTCTGTGCAAACTGGTTGTTGGATTTTCTGTATCCTTGCCTTTTTTATTTTTTTGGCTTTTTCTGTATTTTGCCTTTTTCTTTATGTTTTTGGCTTTTGCTGTACAGAATTTAAATTCAGTTAGAGAATTTTGAATTCAAAAGTGGCAAATTTCATTAAAAATGAATTTGTACAAGAAAAATTTGGGAAATGGGGCTAAGCCCAACCAAATTAGTACATGAAAAAGCACTAAAACAGAAGCCAGTCTTCACTCCTCTGCTGGCGGGTCCTGTGGCGAGTCCGGGAAGCGGCGATGCATCCAGACGGAGAGGTTGTCGAACCCCTGCACCAAGGTATCTAGTCGAGCATCGGTACTCTGCTGCCATGTACCGACACTATGCTGAAAAGCATCGAATCGCATGTCGATGCTCTGCTGAAAAGCATCGAATCGCGTGTCAATGCTCTGCTGCAGTGTGTCGAAGCGGGCGTCAAAGTATCCCCTGTCCGACCGTGACGTGCTAGCCTCTGGCTGCGGGGTGTCGCCTCCCTCAAAGTCGAGATTGTTGAGGAGGTCGTCGAAGGTCTCGAGGCCATCTACTCGCACAAACCCCCCTCCTGGCGATCTAGCGATGATCTTCATGTTGATCAGGGTGGAGGCACCAATCAACTTTGGCGCCAACGCCCCTGGCTCCGCACCATCGGGACATCCCCATGTCTCCGCCAGCTGTGAGAGGAGTGGGGCAACCAAGATGTACCCCTGTCTGGACTCTCCTCCCTCTCGTATCCCAAACTTCTTCACGTGCTCAAGGAAGAAATATCCAGGGTTGGCCTTCCGGCCGGTGGCCATGCAGTATAAGGCCAGCAGATCCGGTCGTGTAATCGACTCCTGACTCTTGGACCTGCCATGAATGGTACTGGTGAGGATCTTATGACAGATCCTAAGAGCAGTCGGGAGCCGGGAGCCCTTCACCCCTGAATGATAATCCCGCCGGCCAGTGAGCAAACTCCACATCTCAACCGGAGTCCACTGATCAGGCCACTCACATATGGCATCTCGGAAGGCCAGCTGATCAGTGCGGCTGAAAAACCCTGCCTGGACGTTGAACTCGTCCAACGTCAGCGTGCGGTATCCTTCATTCATCCAGAAATCCACCGCGCAAACATCCTCCCCGTAGCTGTTAGTCGACTCCGTGACGCCGACTGTGGCCAAGAACTCCTTCGTGGCCGTCAAATATAGCTGGGATGGTGGATTAAGGACAAATCCCCATCCTATAGCGTCGAAGTAGTTCCTGACATCATTCTCCAAGCCCACCGCTTGGAGAAGCTCAAAGTCGAGCACTCTTGACGGCTCGATGGTGAACGTCTCTATGAGCTGCAGACGGTCTCGGTGTCGGTCTGTCATTACACGTCTGGCCGGGGCTCTCTGCCTTTTGCGAGAAGATTCTGCCATTTCCGATAATCTCTCTAGGAATGCACTCACAAGCAAGGAATGTGGAGAATGAAGAAAGGTATGCAAAATGAGGGAGGGGAAGCCTTTATTTATAGGCAAAATTCCGCCAATACGGCCCGTATTGGATTCAATACGGCCGTATTGGCCTTTCCGTTGATGTACAAAATCTACAACCAATACGGACCGTATTGGATTCAATACGATCGTATTGGGATTCAATACGATCGTACTGGATTTTAATACGCCCGTATTGGAGTTGAAACGTTGTGCTTAACGTTAACTCCAATACGACCGTATTAATACCAATACGGGCGTATTGGATTTTTCTGATTTTATGGTTTTTTTTTTTTTTTTTTTTTTTTTTTTTTTTTTTTTTGATAAACAGAGAATAAGTGGTCTTCTAGTACACCTATCATCTGTATGTATGTATGCGAATGAGATGCACCTAATTCTATTTGATTCAGTTTTTCAAAAGAATTAATCGATGCGTTCTTTGTTTGGATCTTGCCATTCCTCCAGACAGACTGTGCTTTGCCGATTTCTGTAACCGAGGAATGATGCGTATTTGTTTTTTGGTGTTATCAACCAAATGATTCTCCCTTCCTTTAGAAGATGTGTCAACCCTCCTATTGACCACTATATCTCCATGTTTCCACTAGATTATTCAAAAATCGTTGGGGACAAGAGAAAAAAGAAGGAAAAGGTATATTTTTCAAAAGTTTGTGTTTTAGAGGGGATTGTTTTATTTTTGAAAAATGGATTTTGTAAGAATGGCTGGCCATGGTAGGCTTATGTGTTTAGGTTTGTTCGATTAAACATTTATGAAGTTAAGCACATCTTCGTTATTAATGATTGTGCTTTGACAACTTGGATAGCTTTTCTTGAGCCCCTTGTTGAATTCGATTAATGGTACCATCATGGATTTATTTTGTTTTTTCTTTTTTTGACGGCCCTAACTTTTGCCTAAAACACCCATTTGTGATGTCTTAGCGGGCTTTTGTTGTTACTCATTATTTTGTAACCCTAATTTTTGCCTAGGTCACCCTTTTGTGGGATTCCTAACGGGTCTTTTGTTCTTATTTTTGCGCAGTCCCCTTTTTGGGTTTCCTGCCGAGCTTATTATCTTTAGTATTTCTTTATCCATGATGGCACTTATTGATGCCAAGAAAAGGTGCTCCAAACTGTCATGCACACTTCCACATAAAAATGATGCGGGTTTATTGATTATTAAGACGATCTTAACCTCATTTATGTTCATTCAAACAGGGTTAAATAATGTGGTCTAGAACTTTATTGTAAGCAAGGAAAGAATCAATAAGAAATTAATGAAGAATGATTTTATTCTAATCATAATGGAAACATGTGCCCTATCGAGGCTCGGGGGTCGGGCTGTCCCCGAGGAGTGATCTCTAATAGTCACTGAGTCTATACATCCCTATCGGAAGGAGAAAGACACTTGATGACAACAGCTGGCCTCGACATTTGTGAACCAGCCTTCCTAAAGATCTGGCTTAAAGAACGTCGAGAAGGATTTTGATTCCTCTTCGTTCTTTGATCTTTAACAGGGTTGTATCCTAACCCTTGCTTCCCCGGATTGTCCTTGATAATAGGTAGCTCCGGGATTCCTTGGGAGTACTTGCCCAATCCTTGTCCTGGCAAGTATCCGTTCTTTGTGAGCATATGGGCTACCTTCTTCATTTCTCGGGGAAACGTTTCAACATTGGCAATTTCCAATGCTTGGAAGGCGGTTTCTAAAGCTTCCTCTGCTGCATCCACATAAGGTATGTTGGATGGCTTACTGATGAGTATGTCATCTTCAGCTTGCACGGTCACCAGTTTGTCACCCACGATGAATTTGACTTTTTGGTGGAGCGTAGAGGGTACAGCTTTCGCATCATGAATCCAAGGTCGGCCTAGGAGACAGCTGTATGCAGGAGTAATATCCATCACTTGGAATTCGACGTTGAAGATGGTGGGTCCAATTTGGATTGGAAGATTGACTTCTCCCACCACTTCTCTTTTAGAACCGTCGAAAGCTCGAACGATCATGTTGCTCGGGCGCATTTGGACTCCCTTGATTGCCACTTGATCAAGAGTTCTTTTGGGCATCACATTCAAGGAAGATCCGTTATCCACCAAGACTTTTGCGATGTGGTACTCCTTGCACTTTACAGAAATGTGCAAGGGTTTGTTGTGATTAGGTCCCTCGGCGGGGATTTCTTCATCGGTGAAAGTGAGGTGATCATTAGCCGTGATGTGGCTAACAATTCCCTCAAACTTGTCTTGGGAGATGGTATGCGACACATATGCCTCATTCAAGACCTTCAACAGAGCTTGCCGATGCGGTTCGGAGCTTAAGATCAACGACAACAAAGTGATCTTTGCTGGTGTCTTGTGAAGTTGATCCACAATGGAGTACTCGCTTTGTTTGATGAATTTTAACAACTCATCAGTCTCCCCCTCGGATTCTTTATTTTCCTCGGTTTTCTCCTTTTCTTTTCCTTTATTCTTGGTAGCTTTATCGTGCAGATCTTCGGGAGTGTAGATCCTGCCACTCCTAGTCATGCCCCCAAGTCCAGCGATGTTGGAGATATCACTGCCGGTAGAAGTATGGATGTCGTATATCCATGGCACAGCCTTATTTGATTCGTAAGGGAAAGGTCTTGGAGCGACAATCCTTAACGGCGTGGGGCCTTCCCCTTTTTCAATCTTGACTACCAACAACGGCGTCGTCGTGTGTTTGCTTTGCGTAGTTGTTGGTTTGCATTTTATCACAAATGGCATGCGATCCATTCTGAACATACACATCGATTAATTCTTTCTTTTTATTAATCTTTATTATTAATTACTAGGAGAGACAAATGCAAAATGAATGACTAATGAGATGCAAAGGCGATAAATCTCAAGAATTCGATTTTATTCATTGAAGAAAGTGTACAACTTTTTATACAATGCTTTGAAGCAATTTTTTACAAAAAGAGAAAAGCCGGTAGAAACCCACAGGCGGGTTCATACGTCGTTGCCATTCTTCTTCGGCTTCCTCAACATGGCGTGCCATTGCTTCAACTTGCAAGTGGACGGCTTGGCTCATATCATCACAAGTCTTCTGAGCCTCCTTCGCTTTCTGAATGTGATAGTTGATCATGGCCTGCAGCTCGTTCAGCTCGTCTTTGGCTCGATCCTTCTCCTCTTGGAGTTTAGCCATTCGTGCCAATCCTTCCCTTTCCTTTTTGCGGAAATCGGAAAGGTTTGCGGCTTGTCGTTGAGCGACTTCCCGCCATTTCTGTGCGTCGGATCGAGTCGATAGCAAGTCCTCTTGCATGTCCCTGATCAACTGTGCCTGCTTTGCATGTTCGGCTTCCAGGTGCGCTATCTTTGCGTTGACTTCTTGGAGTTGACTACTCGGTTCAATTTTTTGCATTTTGGATGCCCGAGTAGTCTCCTCATTGAGGTTAGCACACTCATCCTTGAGCCGCTCTATCTCGTGGTCTTTCTTCTTGCATTGCCTTTGAAGACCGTCAATAGTAAAACTGGATTCTTCATTTTTCTCTTCAAGAACTCTCATTTGAGCTCCCATAATTTCCAGTTTTTTGGTCAAGGCGTCGACTTGTTCTTGCAATGCCTTCCTTGTTGCTGTGGTTGCACAAGAAGTGGATGGTTGAGGCACCACCCTCTTGCTCCTCCATTCCTCATAATCAATGGAGACGGATACCCGAGGCTTTCCAAGTTCGAGATCTCCCTCATAGGTTGGTCTCTCCCACGCTCTTATGACAGAGTGCATATCCCTTTGATGTTCGGAATCATAGGAGAAACACGACCCTCCAAGCTCCTCTTTAGTAGGAATAATTTGGGTCCTCATTAGTTGTCTCATAACCAATTTAGGCGAGTAGGCTATGCAACCTCTGAGGCCCATCAATGGTATGCTTGGATAACTGCCGCATTTCGTCAATATATGGCTCGGATGGAACCAAGGGCAAACCCATGTGAAGTGATTAATGTTCCACTGTTCCATCTCTTCCTTCCACTCGGAAGCATATCGGCGGCGTACGGGGATCTTGGAGAAACTCCTCAATGGATCGGGCAAGGTCCCCATATGACTAGAAGCATAGAAGTGTGTAATGCCCCATACATACAGCAAGGAGGTGCAGCATCGAATGGTTTTCCCTTGCTTCTGTTGAGATAAATGAACAGAGAGCAAGGTGTCGGCAAGAATGGCAGGCACGGGACTCTTCATGTGTACGTCCCAAGCGAAGAAAGCGTCCATTGCAGCATGGTCCACTGTGTTAGCGTAGAAGGGGAAAAGGATCATCCCAAATACAGCTAATGCTAGAGTCTTGTTGAAAGCTAACCAATCTCCCTCACCAGCCAAGGAAGAAAGGTGGTCTTCAATCATAGCAAGCTTCCAACCTTTAACATTGCCGTTCCCCACCAAGGCAGCTGATCGTGATGGTAATTTGACCTGAGTGGCAACTCTCTCCACGGCCACATGGTTATCATGAAAGATATAGACCCCAGCTGATTTGGGCCATCGTAGCATGAGCTCGTATTCCTCGAGAGTAGGAACTAGGTCAAACTGGGGGAACTCGAAACAATGTAGATCGAGACTCCAAAAGTGGACCAATGCTCTCAGAAAGGATGGATCTACACAAATCTTCATCAAGTCGAGAACTCGTCCATAGGATTTTTCAAACTCCAAACGAGCCTCTCGTGGCATCAAGGTACAGAGGTGATCCAATCTCTCGGCACGGTATAACAAGAAGTCCACTTTCTTCAATTGCCCTTGCACTCCCCTAGATCCCTCCATGATCTACAGTAAAATGCATGATATGAGATGATGGAGATGAATATGCATGCATAGTGTTTATTTAACTAGGCATTATCATGTTTCTTGGGATTTTCCTAACATGATGCATGATATTGCTTGGTTTGGGTAAATATTATTTTTTGTATTTTGTATTTTTTTTGGGTGAAAAGGGAAACTGCCTACATGAATGTGATGAGGGTAGATGTCAACACCATGCACTAGAAGATCCTTATTTCTATTTATTTTTATTTTACTAGGAATGTTGTATGTTTAAAGAATGCAAATGTATGCTCATACAATGTCACATAGTCAATGCACAGACAATTCACTCATCCACGAACAGTCACGAGCAAATTACGAGGTAGGGGTCTCCTGCAGAAAAGTGCATATTCAAGGAGGATCTAACTGTTCTCACTTGGTCAAAGGCCCCCAAGGTGCCCCCATTATAGGGACCCAATTCCTCTCGTCGTAGGTCGATGGAAAGCTCCAACGCACCGTCGGACTCAAGTTCATGGTTATCACCTTGAGTGATGCTTTTCGACAACGGTCTCATAGGCTCCTATAAACCCATCAACCGGCCGTACTAACATCCACTCCCTATGGATTACCACTCATGCCCCCGGGTATAGAGGGAACTGTTGTGTGCAAAGGTTTGTGTGCAATTTATTCCAAACAATTTGCGGAATTTTAAACAAACAACAGTTATTTAAAGCCAAATAGATAAACATGTTATCATACAAGCAAGGGGTAATGAAGTAATTTTAACTATTATTTGTTAAAAAATAATCTGTCACTAAATGGGACTGACTCTCAAGGCTTCCCCAGTGAAGTCGCCATCTGTCGCCACCGGCCCGAAACGGGCTTTCGGCATTCGCGAAGGATGGTTGGACTCGTTTTATTTGTTTAAAAATAGTGGATTGCTAGAATGACTTATTCTCAAACTGAGACCTCGTCAAACGAGCAATTTTATTAAAAGGCTCAATAATCCATATTAATCCCAAGCGGGACCCTCCATGGATTAGAGGTTTTCATAAAGGGAGGGTTCGTGGAGTCGCCACCAATGTTTTACTCAAAACATTGGAAAAAGGGATAAGGCAATTGATTTAAAAATCAACTTTGGCCACTACAACCAGAGTTGGGTAAGGGAGTCGGTTACGCGTGGGGAAGGTGTTAGCACCCCACAGCGCCCCTTTCGGGTTCCCTATGACAGATTATTTTCTAAAATAACAGCGTAAAATTACTAAATTACCCCTATTTATTCTAAACAATTATGAATTGACTATCTACATGATGACAGTTTAAATATGCACACAGAAAGCAGTAAAAGGAAGGATTGAAGGGAAACCTCTTGAAGCGTGCTTTTTATAAAAAATGAACTGGGAAGCGTTTTGGCGTTCCCACGCTCTACAAGCCCGCTCCTCGCTCTCCTAGAACAAAATTTTAACTAAGGGAATCAAAAAGATTTCCCCTCGACTAGGTTCGATCCTCAAGCAAAATGGCTCGGGGCTCAAGAACTTCGTCGGATCAACTCTCCGAGTGATTTCTAGGGCAGAACACTGCTCAAAAACCCCAGAATACTCAAGGAGAGGGTTCAAACTATGTTGAAAAGTGTGGAATGACGTCCAATTGACGTCATATTTATAGGGAATAGGCGCAGTACGGCCTACAGGGCCAATACGGCCGTATTGAAATTTTTGAACTTCAATACGGTCGTATTGGAGTTCAATACGGTCGTATTGAAAGTCAGAAATTTCAATACGCCCGTATTGAGTTCGCAGCGGTCGTATTGAAGTGTCAATACGGTCGTACTGACTTCAGTATGGCCGTATTGAAGCTTCAATACGGCCGTATTGAGTTCAGTACGGCCGTATTGGGCTTTTTCCCTCCACTTCTTTATTTTGAGCTATTCTAAGACCTCTGGACCTACAGAGAACCCTCCTAGGGCCTTCGAGGAGTCCTTCTGGCTGATTATCCTTCAGTCTTCGAGAGTCTTCAAGCTTTATTTCCGACCCGGACAATTTTAGGGGTCTACAATGGTTTTTGTAAGAATGGATGGCCAAGGTAGGCTTATGTGTTTAGGCTTGTTTGATTAAACACTTATGAAGTTAAAAAGTCGTGTTGTGATTTGACAACTTGGATAGCTTCCCTTGAACCTTTCTTTTTGAATTCGGTTCATGGTACCATCATGGATTTATTTTGTTTTTTTGATTGTCCTTATTTTTGCCTAAAACACCCTTTTGTGGCGTTTTAGCGGACTTTTTGCTCTTATTTTTGCGCAGTCCCCTTTTTGGGTTTCCTGCCGAGCTTCTTTTATTTTGAAAGATTTCTTTTTACCCATAATGGCACTTGTCGAGGCCAAGGGAAGGTGCTCCAAGTTGTCACACACACCTCCACATAAAAATGATGTGGGTTTATTATTATTAAGATGATTTTAACCTCATTCATGTTTATTCAAACAGGGTTAAAGATAATGTGGTTTAGAATTTTATTATAAGCAAGAAAAGAAGCAATGAAGAATGATTTTATTATAATCATAGCGGAAACATGTGTCCTTATTTCATCACTGGTATGGGTCCTAATGTTGACCTCTTTTATCTCTCGGCCATGCCCCAAATTTATAGTCTCCAATTTCTCTTGACGAGCTTCTTGATCTAGCAATCTTTGCAGATCCGGAGAAATGGTTTCCTCATCACTGTCCAACTCAAACCTTTCACCTTCGGATCCCGGTCAGAGCGAACAATTACAGACATAATTATTTTATTGGTTCTGTTTAGGTTTAGAATTATTAATGTTAATGAGGAAAGAGAGAAAAGAACAAAAAAGAGAATAATGTGAAAAATGCCTCTTTATTGATATGTATTAAAACTGTACAAAAACCCTTATTTACATGAAAAGGTTCTCATGATCTCGGGTACTGATCATGAGTCCCTAAAAGAGAAATATGAAGGGGCCCTATCGTGGCTTGTTCTTCTCTCTACTCCTGCTTTGGCAGAGGATTCTTGCTCACGTCGGGCGCTGTCGAATCGAAGGTGACCCACCCGGCATCAATAAGGTTTTGGACCTTGTATTTGAGAGCTAGGCATCTCTCTGTTGAATGCCCTGGTGCCCCCGAATGGTATAAACATTTGTCTTGTGGCTTGTACCAATCGGGGTAAGGTGGGTCGATCTTCCTTGGTGGAACATGAGCTAGAAGTTTGGCTTCTACTAGCTTCGGCAGGAGATCGCTATAAGTGGTCGGAAGTTTATCAAACTTCTTCACAGGGATGAATTGCGATCTTCCTGACTTCGAAGTGGAAGAAGATGAAGAAATGGTTATGGCGTTGACTCCTTCTTCCTTCTTCTTCCCAAAGGTCTTCTTAGCTTCGAATGATTGGGAGGGCTTTGCTAGCTTCCCACTTTTAAGTCCTTGTTCCACTCTCTCCCCAATGGTGATGATGTCCGAGAAGAGTGTCGTTGTGTTCCCTATCATTTTATCGTAATAGGGACCAGTCAACGAGTTGATGAATAAGGACACCGTCTCCTTATCCGACAGCGGGGGCTCTATCTGTGCCGCCAACTCCCTCCATCGTTGGGCGTACGCCTTGAAAGATTCATCATTTTTCTTACTCAAGGCTTGAAGATCTGACCTATCGGGTGTTAGGTCGATGTTGTATTTGTAGCGCTTGAGAAAGGCGTCGGCCAACTGCTTCCATGTATGTACTAGATTTCCATCTAGCTGCATATACCAGTTGAGTGCAGTTTCAGCTAAGCTCTCTTGAAAGCAGTGGATCAAGAGCTTTTCATTTGTGGCATATGCAGCCATCTTGCGACAGTACATGGTGAGATGACTTTTGGGGCAAGTCGATCCCACGTACTTTGGGAAATCCGGTACTTTAAATTTAGGAGGGAATTGAATGTCCCTCACTAAGCACATGTCAGCGGCATCTTTGATGTCAAAATCATGCCCCTCCATAGCCCTCAACCGATCCTCTAGGGCGTGGAATTGTTCTTTTGAAACCTCGGGCTCTTTAATCATGATTCCAGCCCCAAGGGGTACAGCATGTGGAGGATCTTTTTCATGCTCTTCCTCCTCTCCCTCATGATGGGACCCATGTTCACTGTGATGAGATCCATGGACGTTGTGGTGACGCATGAGTTCCATCATTTGCACCATTTGCTCTTTAAGCTGTGAAAGCTCGGTTGTGAGCTTCTTGTTTTGCTCCTCCAATGCTTCCATTTTCTTGATTCTCTGTGCGCGCGTAAGGACAGAGAGATGACCAGCCACTTTCTAAAATGAATGTTTAGTTAGTTTATTTTATGGAATGAATACACTCTTTAACATGAGCTTGATAAACCTCCATCTTTAAGGCGCTGCCTTTTTAAGACGGAAGTTTACCACCCTTCTTTTACCTATGATCTCTCCCCAACGGAGAATCTCTATAGTCATGGGTCTCTTTCACTCATGTCAAGAGGTATTGGTGAACCTAAAATGCATGGTTTATGAGGATGCATGATGTCTTTTATTGGTAATGATGTACATGCTCCTCACTTTTATTATATTTTCACACATTGGTTTTTCCTCTCATGTCATGGCATTTTCATGCATGGGGATTTATTCTTAGACCTTATTACGAGGTTATTTATTAATGCACAAACAATTGCACATAAGCATTTACACAAACAATTCACTCATCCACGAACAGTCACGAACGAATCACGAGGTAGGGGTCTCCTGCAGAAAAGTGCATATTCAAGGAGGATCTAACTGTTCTCACTTGGTCAAAGGCCCCCAAGGTGCCCCCATTATAGGGACCCAATTCCTCTCGTCGTAAGTCGATGGAAAGTTCCAACGCACTGTCGGACTCAAGTTCATGGTTATCACCTTGAGTGATGTTTTCCGACAACGGTCTCGTAGGCTCCTATAGACCCATTCAACCGGCCGTACTAACATCCACTCCCTATGGATTACCACTCATGCCCCCGGGTATAGAGGGAACTGTTGTGTGCAAAGGTTTGTGTGCAATTTTTATTTCAAACAATTGCGGAAATTTAAACAAACAACAGTTATTTAAAGCCAAATATATAAAGCATGTTATCATACAAGCAAGGGGTAATGAAGTAATTTTAACTATTATTTGTTAAAAATAATCTGTCACTAAATGGGACTGACTCTCGAAGCTTCCCCAGTGGAGTCGCCATCTGTCGCCACCCGGCCCGAAACGGGCCTCGGCGGTCGCGAAGACGGTCGAACTCGCTTATTATTTTAGTTTTGAAAATGTATTGGATTATTAGAACGACTTGTTCTCAAACTGAGACCTTGTCGATCTTATCCAATTTATTTATTAAAAGTCTCACTAATCCATATTAATCCCAAGCGGGACCCTCCATGGATTAGTGGTTTTCGCAAAAGGAGGGTTCGTGGAGTCGCCACCAATGTTTTACTCAAAACATTGGAAAAAGGGATAAGGCAATTGATTTTATAAATCAACTTTGGCCATTACAACCAGAGTCGAGTAAGGGAGTCGGTTACGCGTGGGGAAGGTGTTAGCACCCCACAGCGCCCCTTTCGGGTTCCCTATGACAGATTATTTCTAAAATAATAGCGTAAAATTACTAAATTACCCCTATTTATTATAAGCGATTATAAATTAACTATCTACATGATGACAATTTAAATATGCACACAGAAAGCAGTAAAAGGAAGGATTTAAGAAGAAACCTCTTGAAGCGTGCTTTTATATATTGAGTAAAACTGGGAAGCTTTTTGGCGTTCCCTCGCTCTACAAGTTCGCTCGCTCCTTCCTAAAAACTTTTGACTATGGAAATCCGGAGGATTTCCCTTCGACTAGGTTCGAATCTCCAAGCTAAGTGCTCGGAATTCCAGAACTTCGTCGGATCGACTCCCAGAGAGATTTCTAGGGCAGAACACTGCTCAAAAAACCCCAGAATACTCAAGGAGGGAGTCAAAACTGAGTATGAAAGTGTGGAATGACGTCCAATTGACGTCATATTTATAGGGAATAGGCGCAATACGGCCTACAGAAGCAATACGGCCGTATTGAAATTTTTGAACTTCAATACGGCCGTATTGAGTTCAATACGGCCGTATTGAAATTCAGAAATTTCAATACGGCCGTATTAAGTTCAATACGGCTGTATTGAAGCTTCAATACGGCCGTATTGATTTCAGTACGGCCGTATTGAAGTTTCAGAAACTTCAATACACCGTATTGAGTTCACGGCGGCCGTATTGAAGCTTCAATACGGCCGTATTAAGTTCAGTACGGCCGTATTGGGCTTCATTCCCTCCACTTCCTTATTTTGAGCTATTCTAAGACCTCTAGACCTACAGAGAACCCTCCTAGGGCCTTCCAGGAGTCCTTCTGGCTGATCTTCCTTCAGTCTTCGAGAGTCTTCAAGCTTTATTTCCGACCCGGACAATTTTAGGGGTCTACACCATGGCATATGGCGTTCAGCCGTTTCTTTTTGATAAGGTTCAACTGGTCGTATCGGCTTTGAACCCATTCTACCTCGGAAAGTTTTGTTTCCATGATTACCCTTAGAGAAGGTATCTCGACTTCGATGGGTAGAACTGCCTCTATCCCATAAACGAGGGAGAATGGAGTAGCTCCTGTAGATGTATGTACTGAAGTCCTATAGCCATGAAGAGCGCAGGGTAACATCTCGTGCCAGTCTTTAAATGAGACAACCATCTTTTGCACTATTTTCTTGATGTTCTTATTGGTTGCCTCGACTGCCCCATTCATCTTCGGCCGATATGGGGAAGAGTTATGGTGTTGGATCTTGAATTCTTGGCACAGTTCTTCCACCATTTTGTTGTTCAGATTAGATCCATTATCAGTGATGATTTATTTCTCCATGCTTCCACTAGATTATTCTAAAATCTTTTGGGACAAGAGAGAAAAGAAGGGAAAGATATATTTATTCTGAAGTTTGTGTTTTAGAGGGGATTTATTTTTCAAAAATGGTTTTTGTAAGAATGTTTGGCCAAGGTAGGCTTATGTGTTTAGGCTTGTTTGATTAAACACTTATGAAGTTAAGAAAATCTTTGTTTATTGACGTTGTGATTTTGACAACTTGGATAGCTTCCCTTGAACCTTTCTTTTTGAATTCGGTTCATGGTACCATCATGGATTTCTTTTGTTTTTTGATTGTCCTTATTTTTGCCTAAAACACCCTTTTGTGGTGTTTTAGCGGACTTTTGTTTTTGTTCATTTCTGCAACCCTAACTCTTGCCTAGGTCACCCTTTCGTGGGATTCCTAGCAGGTCTTTTGCTCTTATTTTTGCGCAGCCCCTTTTTTGGGTTTCCTGCCGAGCTTCTTTTATTATAAAGGATTTCTTTTTATCCATGATGGCACTTGTCGAGGCCAAGGGAAAATGCTCCAAGTTGTCACACACACTTCCACATAAAAATGATGTGGGTTTATTATAATTAAGATGATTTTAACCTCATTCATGTTTATTCAAACAGGGTTAAAAAAAATGTGGTTTAGAATTTTATTATAAGCAAGAAAAGAAGCAATGAGAAAGAATGATTTTATTATAATCATAGTGGAAACATGTGTCCTTATTTCATTACTGATATGGGTCCCAATATTGACCTCTTTTATTTCTTGGCCTTGCCCCAAATTCACGGTCTCCAATTTCTCTTGACACGGTTGGAGTAGACGAGTTTCTTGATCTAGCAGTCTTTGCAGATCCGGAGAGATGGTCTCCTCATCACTGTCCAACTCAACCCATTCATCCTCAACTTTCGGATCCCGGTCAGAGCGAACAATTACAGACATAATTATTTTATTGGTTCTGTTTAGGTTTAGAATTATTAATGTTAATGAGGGAAGAGAGAAAAGAACAAAAGAGAGAGTGATGTGTGAAAAATGCCTCTTTATTGATATGTATTAAAACTGTACAAAAACCCTTATTTACATGAAAAGGTTCTCATGATCTCGGGTACTGATCATGAGTCCCTAAAAGAGAAATATGAAGGGGCCCTATCGTGGCTTGTTCTTCTCTCTAATCCTGCTTTGGCCGAGGATTCTTGCTCACGTCGGGCGCTGTTGAATCAAAAGTGATCCACCCAGCATCGATAAGGTTTTGGACCTTATATTTGAGAGCTCTACTGTTCTCCGTTGAATGCCCCGATGCCCCCGAATGGTATAGACATTTGTCTTGCGGTTTGTACCAATAGGGATGAGGTGGATCAATCTTCTTTAGTGGAACGTAAGCTAGGAGACGTGCTTCCACTAGCTTCGGCAGGAGGTCGCTATATGTGGTCGGAAGTTTATCAAACTTCTTCACAGAGTT
Source organism: Cajanus cajan (assembly GCF_000230855.2). Lineage (NCBI taxonomy): Eukaryota > Viridiplantae > Streptophyta > Magnoliopsida > Fabales > Fabaceae > Cajanus > Cajanus cajan. Next base: position 29,769,714 of record NC_138523.1, on the reverse strand, counting down.
GTATTGCGACTTTCCTGACTTCGAAGTGGAGGAAGACGAGGAAATGGTTATGGCGCTGACTCCTCTCTCCTTCTTCTTCCCAAAGGTCTTCTTAGCTTTAAATGATTGGGAAGGTTTAGCTAGCTTCCCACTTTTCAGCTCTTGTTCCACTTTTCCTCCAACATGATGGGACTCATGGTCACTGTGCTCAGCCCCGTGTATGTTGTGGTGACGCATGAGTTCCATTATTTGCGCCATTTGCTCCTTGAGCTGTGAGAGTTCGGCTGTAAGCTTCTTATTTTGGTCCTCCAGTGCTTCCATCTTCTTGATTTTCTGCGCGCGTGTGAGGACAGAGAGATGACCAGCCATTTTCTAAAATGAATATTTTAATTAGTTTATTTATGGGATGAATACGCTCTTGACATGAGCTTGATAACCCTCCATTTTTAAGGCGCTGCCTTTTTAAAACGGAGTGTTACCACCCTCCTTGACTTATGATCCCTCCCCAACGGAGAATCTTGATAATTATGGGTCTCTTTTACTCATGTCAAGAGGTATTGGTGATCCTAGAATGTATGGTTTATGAGGATGCATGATATCTTATTGGTAATGATGCACATGCTCCTCACTTTTATTATATTTTCACACATGGTCTTTCTTCTCATGTCATGGTATTTTCATGCATGGGGATTATTCTTTAGACCTTATCACGAGGTTTATTAATGCACAAACAATTGCACATAAGCATTTACACAAACAATTCACTCATCCACGAACAGTCACGAGCGAATCACGAGGTAGGGGTTTCCTGCAGAAAGGTGCATATTCAAGGTGGTTCTAACTGTTCTCACCGGTCTGAGGCCCCCAAGGTACCCCCATTATAGGGACCCAATTCCTCTCGTCGTAAGTCGATGGAAAGCTCCAACGCACTGTCGGACTCGAGTTCATGGTTATCACCTTGAGTGATGCTTTCCGACAATGGTCTACGGGCACCTATAGACCCATTCGACAACCGGCCGTACTAACATCCACTCCCTATGGCTTACCACTCATGCCCCCGGGTATAGAGGGAACTGTTGTGTGCAAAGGTTCGTGTACAGTTTGTATTCCAAACAATTGTGAGAATTTAAACATACAACAGTTATTTAAAGCCAAATAGATAAAACATATTATCATACAAGCGAGGGGTAATGAAGTAATTTTAACTATTATTTGTTAAAAATAATCTGTCACTAAATGGGACTGACTCTCGAGGCTTCCCCAGTGGAGTCGCCATCTGTCGCCACCGGCCCAAAACGGGCTTTCGGCATTCGCGAAGGATGGTTGGACTCTTTTATTTGTTTAAAAATATGGATTGCTAGAATGACTTATTCTCAAACTGAGACCTTGTCAAACGAGCAATTTTGTTAAAAGGCTCACCAATCCATGTTAATCCCAAGCGGGACTCTCCATGGATTAGCGGTTTTCATAAAAAGGAAAGGTTCGTGGAGTCGCCACCAATGTTTTACTCAAAACATTGGAAAAAGAAGTTTAAGGCAATCGATTCAAAAATCGACTTCGGCCATGACAACCAGAGTCGGGTAAGGGAGTCGGTTACGCGTAGGGAAGGTGTTAGCACCCCACAGCGCCCCTTTCGGGTTCCCTATGACAGATTATTTCTAAAAATAATAGTGCGAAATTACTAAATTACCCCTATTTATTCTAAACAATTATAACTTAACTATCTACATGATGACAGTTAAATATACACACAGAAAGCAGTAAAAGGAAGGACTTAAGAAGAAACCTTTGAAGCGTGCTTTTATATTCAAGTAAAACTGGTAAGCTTTTTGGCGTTCCCTCGCTCTACAAGCCCGCTCGCTCCCTCCTAGAAAATTTTAACTATGGAAATCCGGAGGATTTCCCTTTGACTCAGTTCGAGACTCAAGCAAAAAGCTCAGAACTCGAGAACTTTGTCGGATCAACTCTCCGAGTGATTTCTAGGCAGAGCACTGCTCAAAAAAACCCAGAATACTCAAGAAGAGGGTTAAAACTCAGTGTAAAAGTGTAGAATGACGTCCAATTGACGTCATATTTATAGGGATGAGGCGCAATATGGCCTCTGGGGGTCAATACGGTCCGTATTGAAGTTTTGAACTACAATACGGCCGTATTGAATTCAGTACGGCCGTATTGAAGTTCAAAAAACCTCAATACGGCCGTATTGAGTTCAGTGCAGCCGTATTGAAGTTCAGTGCAGCCGTATTGAGTTCAGTGCAGCCGTATTGAAGTTCAGAAACTTCAATACGGCCGTATTGAGTTCAGTGCGGCCGTATTGTAGTTTAAAATGTTCAATACGGCCGTACTGAACTTTTGGGAGGCCGTATTGGGCTTCATTCCCTCCACTTTCTTATTTTTTTGCTACTCTAAGACCTTTAAACCTACAAATTGTCATCCCACGGTCTTCTAAGAGTCCCTTTGGCTGACTTTCCTTTGATCTTCGAGAGTCTTCGAGTCTTATTTCCGACCCGGACAATTTTAGGGGTCACAAGTCCTTTTATCGAGGACTTGAGAATTTTGTGGGAAGAAGGGGTTGATGTGTTTGATGGGTATCGTCAACAGAGTTTCAAGCTACATGCAATGATATTTTGTACTATTAATGGTTTTCCGACATATGGGAACTTGAGTGGATATAGTGTTAAAGAACATCGTGCATTCCCTATCTGTGAAAAATAAACAAGCTACCTACAATTGAAGCATGAAAGAAAACTGTCTACATTAGGAATCGAAAATTTCTCAGACCTAATCACCCATATCGAAGATTGAAAAAATCTTTTAATGGATGTTAAGAACATGAAATTGCACCCACACCCTTAACTGGTGAGCAAGTTTATGATCAGGTTATTGAGATTCATGGAGTGGTGAATCAACTCAAACTTGGAGAATGCAGGTTTTGATGATAACAAAGTGTGGATTCTGAGAATCAAAGCTGACCAAGGACATCAACAAGTCAAAAATAAAGTTAAGGAGAAAATATGGATATTATGATATGTAGTAGGAGTAGCTCATAAGTTGTATTGTTTTGTTGAGCTTATTTTGCATGTGTGTGCTTTGTGCATGGGTTAATCTTTATCTAATCTGACTAAGAGTGAGTGTGATGATGAGTTAGAAACTTAAAAAGTTATTTTGAGACATAAAACAGAGTTTTTGAAAACTGACTCAAAATAATCGATTATCATTAAATATAATCAATTATTCCAGCAACAGGTGAAAAGGATGCCTTGTTGTAATAATCGATTATTTTTGAAATAATCGATTATCCCAGGAATCACTCGCTGGAATAATCGATTATCCTGCAAAATAATCGATTAATCTGTTCTTGGTTGATTTCCAGAAATCATGAAGAACAAAATAATCGATTATCCTTTAAAATAGTCGATTATCTGGTTCTGAAAATGTTATAAATAGTTTTCACATTTTCAAACTTCAAAACAAGATAGAACAACGAATAAGTTAACATTGAATAAGTGAAAAACGTCATTGTGAAGTCTTTGTGACCTTCTTGGAGTGTTTTCTTTGTGAAACCAAGAAGTAAAACGTTTTTGAAATGCTTTGAGAAAAGATCATCATCATCATCACATTCTTGAAAGAGAAAGACTGAGATTTGCTTCTGAATTCACAGTCTGATTTGTTCAGCTTCCAGGTGAGTTTGTTCCTTTAATTCTTTGTGATTAATTGTAAATCTTGAGTAGGTGTCTCAAGTGATAAGGAATTCTTGTAGTATGTTTCTACAAGAGGTGCTTTCTTGGGGTCAAGAAAGTGGTTATCTTGAATGTAGGAGTGTATGCATGTATGGTATGCTTGTAAAACTTCTTCATTGAGATAATGGAACAAATCTTGATCAGGTAATGATTGAGGACTAGATGTAGGTCACATGTGGAGTGGCTGAACCAGGATAAAAGACTTGTGCAATCTTCTCATACCTTTATCTTTTACTTTGAGTAACATCTTGGTTGTGTGTTAAAGAGAATAATCTTGATTAACATGTTTGTATGCACAACATTACTTTAAACTGAATCAAAGTGTTGCATATTGATTGCTCTTAAGTTTGAAGTTTATTAAAGATTAATCAAGAAAGCATATAGGACTCATTTTCATTAACAAGTCTTTTAAGGAACTTCTTTGAAAATTCATATTAGAAAAGTTTGAATTGAAATAAAGATCCTAAGAACTCTAAATTTTTTTAAAGTTTCATAGAATCCAATTCACCCCCCCCCTCTTGGATTGAGCCATTCTTTTCTAACAATTGGTATCTAGAGCAAGGTTCTTGAGTGTTATTCAAGATTTCAAAAATGGCCAACAACAACCTACCTTATGGTGAGGGTGTGTCTATTCATAGACCTCCTATTTTCAATGGTGAAAACTATGTCTATTGGAAAATTAGGATGAGAATTTTCATTGAAGCAATTGACATTGTTGTGTGGGATGCAATTGAAAATGGACCCTATATCCCTATGACCAAGGATGATGATGGGAAGAGAGAAAAACATTGGAGTGAGTGGAATGATGATGAGAGAAAAAGATCCCAATATGACTATAAAGCAAAGAACATCATTACATCTGCATTATCTATTGATGAATTTTTTAGAATTTCTCAATACAAATCTGCTAAAGAAATGTGGGACACTTTACAAGTCAATCATGAAGGAACAAGTGATGTAAAAAGATCTAGAAATCATACTCTTATAAGAAAATATGAATTTTTGAGAATGAACAATGGTGAATCAATTTCTGATTTTCAAAAGAGGTTTACACACTTGATAAATCACCTTGTTGATCTTGGAAGGAAATTTGAAGAAGAAGAATTAAATTTGAAAGTGCTGTAATGCTTGGATAGATCATGGCAAGCAAAGGTTACTGCCATAGAAGAATCAAAGGACTCGACTTCATTGACCCTTGCTACTCTTTTTGGAAAGCTGAGAGAGCATGAGCAAAAGCTACATATATTTGAGGAAAATGAACAACAAGACAAAAAGGGCAAGGGAGTTTCACTAAGAGCCTTGAAATCAGTCAAAGGCAAAGAAGTGTGTGAAGAATCATGCTCCAAAGATTCTGAAATAGAGAACTTCAACTTGCTGGTGAAGAAGTTCAGAAAATTCCTAAGAAAGGAGAGGAATTCCCCCTACAAGTTCAACAAGAAGACTAATAAGAAAGAGGAAGCAAGTACATCCTCTTACAATTGTTGAGTGTGGAAAACCAGGACACATAAAAGCTGAATGTCCAAACCTTTTAAAGAAGCAACAAGAGGAAAAGAAAGTGAGGAAAAATGCCAAAGGAAGGAGAGCCTACATTGCTTGGGAAGACAATGGCTCAAGCACAACAAGTGATGAATCTGAATTTGAAGAGAACAATTTATGTTTGATGGCTGGAGCTGATCAAGACACAATAGTAAGTGATTCTGACCTTGAATCTAATCTGGATTATGATCAACTTCAAGAAGCCTTCATTCACATTCACAAAGTGATGGAAGCTTGTTGGAGACCCGGATTGATGTTGAGTTTCCTTCAAGCTCCTCCCTAGATCTTGAACTCCTTGATTCTTCCTATGCTTGGTTAAGGTCTCCTATGGAGGAGGAGGCCTTAAGACCACCACGGTTGGTGGAGAAACTCTCCCAAGAGGCGCCACTCCTTGTTGAAGAGATAAGCCCCTTCAATTCTCACCACACTCTTCTATGAAGGGATAAGAGAATTGGATGAACTCAAAGAGGTTTAGGGACTTTTGGAAGAGAGAAATCTGAACTCTATTCAGAATATACAATCTCAATTACATCAAAAAGTGTTTTACAAAGAGGGAAAAACGAAAATATAGGAGTAGGAAGCTTGGAGAGTAAGCTAGTCTTAACCATGGTTCACTAGGAACCATGGTAAGGTCTAGCTAACCACCCATGGTCTAGAGGCTTGGAGTGCAAGCTACTCACTTAGCTTGCTTGGTAAGCAAGCTAAGGGGAAGCTTGTGCTTCAAGCTTCCAAGCTTGAGAAGAACCAAGCAATTTGGCCAAGTGTGAACACAAGTGTGAACACAAGTGTGAACACAAGTGTGAACACATCTAGGTGGGCGGCCTTTTGGACTTATTTTACTCCAATCACGTTTGAAAATGGTTAATTTGGTTTAGTTAGGTTCATTCAATGTGAATGGAACCTAGCTAAATCAAATCTATGAAAAATTAGGAGTAAAATGAGTCCAATATGTAAATTTTAGCCTAGGACCACCTTTGGCTAAATTGCTAAGAGCACTCTCTAGCTTACTAAGGACACTCTCTATTTTGCTAATGCCACTCCTACTAGAAAAACTAAGAAAATAATGTATTTCTAGGTTAGGTTAAATGGAGTCAAAGTGTCCAAGTAACCTACCCTAGAAACAATATACAATAGCTACTAAAAAGGAAATAAAGTGCCTCACAAATACAAAGGCAAAAATACACCTATACAAGTATCTACTATATACAAGGTACAAGAAAACAACTATACAAGTATGTACAATGGAAACTTAAGAGACTAATAAGAGGAACTATAATCAATGCTCATGATGAGCAAAGGTCTTTGAAGCACCTCCTCTTTAGAAGTCTTCTCTAGCTTCCTAACCATGGACCTAGTTAAAGGCCCAATGGTCTTCATGGGTGAGCCTCCTTGGATCAACCTTCACCTTTCTTGGTCTTACCTCTTCCAAATGGATCCTTGGGGATTAGATTTCCATCATACCCTCCCCCCTTCGAAAGGATTTTTCCTCAAATCCCGTGGTCCTTCCACAAGGATAGCATCACCTACAAAAATAAGAAGCAAAGCATTAGTAATAAAATATGCATATAATACATGTGGAAAGTGCACCCTATGAGGAATCCCTTCTATAGTACTACCAAGGGTTCTTAGACTTGGATGGATGGGTTCTCTAAGCATAAGAATAGGATCCTCACTATAGTGTAGTCTAACTGTAAAACTAAATCCAAAAGATGTTAAAGTACTAAAACTATAAGAAACTAATGAAGTAGTCCTATATACTAAGATATCTTGCCTAAAGTACCCTATGTGGTAACCTAGGCTTCTACAAGAAAACAAAGTGAATATAATAAGGAAACTACCTAGACAACCTTTGATCATATTATATGTTAGATACATCATGGATGAGGGTGTAAAGAGTTTAAAAGATTCATAGACTCTAATTTGGTCTTGAAGGGAAGTAGTCAAGTTAAGTTCAAAGAAGTTTGAACTTCCCTTAAGATCAAAAATAGAAAATAAAACACCTTGAGATGTATCTAATAAACAATATAAACCAAAAGTTGGGTGCTTTATTAGAACAACTAAAGAAAGAGAAGTCCTAAATAAACAATGGTTGTCTACTTTGGGCACCACCAAAGTAGTAGCATAAGAAGTAGAACTAGGTGAAATCCACTCCTTCTTCACAAGACTAAGAACTTGAGATCCTTTATTTTCAAAAATGTTTAGGTTGTGGATCTTAAGCTCTAAGGTTGTGGCAGCATTAGAAAAAGAGCTAAAATCTTTGTGAAGAAGAAAAGTCTTTTTGCAATCATTTTTAATAGAAAAGTGACTTTCCTTTATCACAAGATTTTTGGAGGAGACACTATCCTCCTTACTCTTTTCCAAGATTAGTGTCTTTTTAACATAGAGAAGGAAAAGAGTTTGTTCAACTAGAAGACATTGTTTTATTGAATGATTTATTGAAAATTGACTTCTAGGAACAACTTCCTTGGAAGGGACACTTCCTTCCAACTCTATAAACTTTTCTTCCTCCTTTTCAAGACTTAGGAGGTTTTTATTTTCTAATTTTTCTTTTTCTAGTGGTCTATCCTTTGAATATGAGGATTGACCCTCCTTCTTGAAGTCCTTCCTAGGGTATGAGGTAGATTCCTTCCTAAGGCTAGGATTTCTCCTAAGTTGTTGCTCTACCCTCACACAAAGTTGAACTAGTTCATTTAGGTCTCTATAGGGTAGTAGTTCAACCTTGTCCCTAATTTCTAGGTTTAGACCACTTTGAAACCTAGCAATGGTGGTTCTCTCTTTTTCCCTAATTCCAGCCCTAAGCATAAGAAACTCCATGTTTTGCCTATATTCCTCCACACTAAGGTTCCTTTGTTGGAGTCTTTGGAGCTTGTCCATTAACTCCCTCTCAAAATAAGGAGGAATGTGCCTTCTCCTTAAGGCACTCCTAAGTTCATTCCAATATTTAATGGAGGGCTCTCTCATAATTTGTTTTTCTCTCATTAGGGAAGTCCACCAATGCATGGCACTCCCTTGAAAACTAAGGGTGGCCATGGGAACCCTTCTTTCTTCACTCACATTGTGGCAAGTGAAGAGTTGTTCAACCTTCATCTCCCAATCTAAGTAGTCATCAACATTGTCTTTTCCATGGAAGGGAGGAAGGTCAAACCTAGGTTCTCTAGAAGAGGTTGTTTCATGCCTAGGCCTATGATGCCTAGGGGGTCTTTGATAGAAGCCATCATCATGGTGACTACTATAAAACCCTTCACTTGAGGATGGGTGAGTGTGTGATTGATGACTATTGGACCTAGATGTTTCTTCTTCATGTTTATGCCTATGAGACCTAGAAGGCCTTTCACCATCATGTCTTTTGGGCTTGGAAGGCCCATGACCCTTATTGCCATGGGGTTTGCTAGTCTTACCCCCCACCACAAGCTTATTCAACAACTCTCTTATTGTTTCATTATTCTTTTCATTTTCTTTTTCTTTTCTCCTAATATATTTCCTAAGTTCTCTAAGTTCATCTTTAGTGCTTTTATGACTCTTAGGAGAATGATGACCATGCACACTACTCTTATGAGAATGATCACTCATTTTTGCAAGAGAAAGGTTTTCAAAAATCTTAAGAATTTTGCAAATGAGTGATAAAGAGTTTCACAAAAGATTTTCTCTTTTTGGTGCAATACTAAGTACTTGGAGGTCTAAATATACAAGTTGCACTATCAAGGGAGGTGAGCTACAAGGAGCCACTTAATAACCAAGCCTTTTCAAGTGGAAATTACTAAACCCCCTTATACCTTTCTTACAAAACAAATTTTTCACACAAACAAGTTAAGTAGTTGTGTGTGTGTGCACGTAACCCCTAGTAGGCAAATGAAGCCTTCTAAACGAACTTAGAAGCTAAGCAATTAAAAGGAAAGCAAGTAAAGCATATACTAGTCGTAGGGTCCTAATGTGGAAGTCCAAGTGGCACTTGAAGCTTTTTGGGACACTTCCACAAATCTAAACGAATTATGAAAGCAATAAAGCTAGGCGTGTCCTAATGGAAGCCCAAATGGCACTTAAAGCCTTTGGGGACCCTTCCACATGTACTAACCGAGTATATTAGACTTTATTTAGAACTATTTAGGAAGTGGTGGAACTTAAACAATGTTCCAAACAACCACTCCTAAATGTAGGTTTGTATACAATAGCAAAATTAAACAAAACTAACCCAAGGTAGGGTTAATGAGTTATAAGACAAGGAAACTAAACAAAACAAAATCTTCTTGAAGAATTTTCCACCAAGGGCAGCTAGGACAGGTTTGGAACAGCCTTGAAGTCAAGGGGAAGCTTCCCAAATTGGTCTCCACCAAGCCTTCACCAAGTTAGCCAAATCCGTCACTAATGGCTTCAAATCCGTCACTAGTTTTGTTTCCAAATCCGTCTCTAATTTGTGACCTAAAATGAAAACAAGTCTTGGATGCAAAACAACAAACAAATTAGCCTATCCAAAGGTGTTTCACTCAGGTTGGGTGTACCTCAATCTCCTTCAAGTATAGACTCCTTTGAGATGATCCAATATGTCTCAATTAAGCCTTCCTTCCAAGTGTGATGGCTTGAAGAAAAATTATGTCTCACAAGGAATAGCAACCAAACAAGAGAGAATAGAGGCCAATGAATGAAAACTGAAAAGCACAATTTAGAAAAGGCTATACTCTAATAGGAATTAGTGTGACAAAACAAAGAGAGCCAAGAAGACACAAAGCAACAAATAAAGGCAATTTTCAAAGGCTAGCACACAAAGGATTAAACCTAAGAATGGCACTAGAATGGATTACAAAAATTAAAACAAAAATTTGTGCAATGTTTTGATGGTTTTAAATTCTTTTTCCAGCCACTGGACAGCAAGCAAACCTCACAAAAATTCACACAAAAATTCAAGGCCAAGTGCTACAAAATTTGCTTTGTTTTCACTTTAATTTTTCTAGGTTTTCTCTTTTGTTTTCTTTTCTTTTTCTTTTCTTTTTGTCACTTTTCTTTCTTTATTTTCTTTCAATACAGAGAGTAAGCACTTCAAACAGAGGCCAAACAATTAATAAAGAGGTTTCCAAGTGGTGGAGAAAAGAAGAACAAGAAGAGTAGAAGTGTAAGTGTACTAGTCAAAAATTTCAACACAAAATGTTACTAGTTTTTGTACTAGTTTGTTAACTTCTTTTGTACACTTTAATTTTCGTTTTCAATACACTTCTACCTCTGTTTTCTTTTGTCAAAACAAGCACAAAACACACAAGGAATTGCTGGTCACAAATTGCTATGAAACAAATAGCAATTGAAGTTCACAAAAATTGACTCTAGAACATGTTAGGTCTAATAACATGCATTGGAATCTTTTTATGGGCACACTAAGAGTTATTTAATGTTCAACCAGCAATGACACAATCAAGAACAGAGGTTAACACAATAAGATTCAAAAAGAAAAAGGTAGAACAAGGATTTAATGACAAGTAAAAGAACTACACATGACTCTAAGACAAAACTAGTAGATTAAGAAATGTAAAAAGCTTGTATTCTTGTTTCTTTTAGGAATTTTTTTATGACCGAATATTATAGGAGTCCAAAGAAAGGTATAAGCAGTCCTAAAACAATTAAAAAGACATACAAAGAATACCTAAAGGCACATACAAAGATTGATTCACAAGAAATTATAAAATGAATCAAGAAAAGCAAGACAAGGTGAGTGTGTTCTATAGATTTATAGTTGTGACACAAGAACCACTCAAGGCACACAAACACAAGACTCAAAAAGGAAATACATGGAAGAACAGCAAAGACACATATTAATATTGATATGAACCGAACAAACAAGACAAAGAAGCATAGGAACGAAATTACCAAGGAGACCTAGCTCTTGATACCAAATGATGGAAGCTTGTTGGAGACCCGGATTGATGTTGAGTTTCCTTCAAGCTCCTCCCTAGATCTTGAACTCCTTGATTCTTCCTATGCTTGGTTAAGGTATCCTATGGAGGAGGAGGCCTTAAGACCACCACGGTTGGTGGAGAAACTCTCCCAAGAGGCGCCACTCCTTGTTGAAGAGATAAGCCCCTTCAATTCTCACCACACTCTTCTATGAAGGGATAAGAGAATTGGATGAACTCAAAGAGGTTTAGGGACTTTTGGAAGAGAGAAATCTGAACTCTATTCAGAATATACAATCTCAATTACATTAAAAGTGTTTTACAAAGAGGGAAAAACGAAAATATAGGAGTAGGAAGCTTGGAGAGTAAGCTAGTCTTAACCATGGTTCACTAGGAACCATGGTAAGGTCTAGCTAACCACCGATGGTCTAGAGGCTTGGAGTGCAAGCTACTCACTTAGCTTGCTTGGTAAGCAAGCTAAGGAGAAGCTTGTGCTTCAAGCTTCCAAGCTTGAGAAGAACCAAGCAATTTGGCCAAGTGTGAACACAAGTGTGAACACAAGTGTGAACACATCTAGGTGGGCGGCCTTTTGGACTTATTTTACTCCAATCACGTTTGAAAATGGTTAATTTGGTTTAGTTAGGTTCATTCAATGTGAATGGAACCTAGCTAAATCAAATCTATGAAAAATTAGGAGTAAAATGAGTCCAATATGTAAATTTTAGCCTAGGACCACCTTTGGCTAAATTGCTAGGAGCACTCTCTAGCTTACTAAGGACACTCTCTATTTTGCTAATGCCACTCCTACTAGAAAAACTAAGAAAATAATGTATTTCTAGGTTAGGTTAAATGGAGTCAAAGTGTCCAAGTAACCTACCCTAGAAACAATATACAATAGCTACTAAAAAGGAAATAAAGTGCCTCACAAATACAAAGGCAAAAATACACCTATACAAGTATCTACTATATACAAGGTACAAGAAAACAACTATACAAGTATGTACAATGGAAACTTAAGAGACTAATAAGAGGAACTATAATCAATGCTCATGATGAGCAAAGGTCTTTGAAGCACCTCCTCTTTAGAAGTCTTCTCTAGCTTCCTAACCATGGACCTAGTTAAAGGCCCAATGGTCTTCATGGGTGAGCCTCCTTGGATCAACCTTCACCTTTCTTGGTCTTACCTCTTCCAAATGGATCCTTGGGGATTAGATTTCCATCACAAAGAGGTTGTGAAACTAGATGCTTTAAATTCAAAGCTTAAAAACAAGCTGTCATGGTATGAAAATGCTTTAATTAAAGCTGAACAAGAGCTTGAAGATTTGAAAAATGAGCATGATAATCTTCAAACTATTTTGAACTTCAATGAAGCTCATTGTGAAACCTCCCCTTCTTCAAAAGTTGTTTGTGAAAATTGCAAGGCCTTGGAAAAGGAAAATGCTGATTTGAAAATTACTCTTGCAAAGTTCACAAATGGAAATGCAAGTTTGAATATCATTTTAGGAAAGCAAAGAAATACTTTTGATAGAAGTGGAATTGGTTTTAATCAAAGCATGAATGTAGACCCCTAAAATTGTCCGGGTTGGAAATAAAGCTCAAAGACTCTCAAAGACCGAAGGAAAGTCAGCCGGAAGGACTCCTGGAAGACCCTAGGATGATTCTTTGTAGGTCTAGAAGTCTTAGAGTAGCTTAGAATAAGGGTGTGTGAGGATTGGAGCTCAATACGCCCTCCCAGAGGTTCAGTACGGCCGTATTGAGCTTTTTGAACTACAATACGGCCACACTGAAACCAATACGGCCGTATTGAGCTTTTTGAACTACAATACGGCCACACTGAAACCAATACGGCCGTATTGAAGTTTTTGAACTTCAATACGGCCGTATTGAATTCAATACGGCCGTATTGTAGTTCAAAAACTCAATACGGGCCGTATTGACCTCCCAGGCCGTATTGCGCCTCAATCCTATAAATAGGACGTCATTGGCACGTCCTTCCACACTTTTTACACATTCCTCAACCCTCCTGCTGAGTATTCTTGGGTTTTTGAGCTATTCTCTGCCCTAGATATCTCTCCAGGAGCCGATCCGACGAAGTTCTTGAGTCATGAGCCATTAGCTTGAGATTCGAACAAGTCGAAGGGAAATCTCTTTGATTTCCATAGTAAAAATTATCTTTAGGAGAAAGGAGCGAGCGGACGTGTAGTGGGAAGGAGCGCCAAAAAGCCTCCTAAACTTCGTTTTGAATATATAAAAGCCCGCTTCGAAGGTTTCTTTCTAAATCCTTTCTTTTACTGCTCTTATTTATTGCTTTTTGATTATTGCATTGCATGTTTAGAGCTTTCGTCATGTAAATATTTTATCTATAATCGTTTCTAATAAATAGGGGTAATTTAGTAACTTTACACTGTTATTTATGAAATAATCCGTCATAGGGAACCCGAAAGGGGCGTTGTGGGGTGCTAACACCTTCCTCGCACGTAACCGACTCCCTTACCCGACTCTGGTTGTAATGGCCAAAGTTGATTTACGAAAATCAATTGCCTTATATCTTTTTCCAATGTTTTAAGTAAAATATTGGTGGCGACTCCAAGAACCTTTCTTTTTACGAAAACCGCTAATCTATGGAGGGTCCCGTTTGGGATTAACATAGGTTGGTGAGAATCATTTAATAAATATTGTTAGTTCAATGAGGTCTCAGTTTGAGAATAAGTCACTCTATCAATCCATCATTTTTCCAAACTTTAAAAAGAGTCCAACCATCGTCGCGAATGCCAATGTCCGTTTCGGCGGGTGGCGACAATGAACATGCCATTAAAATCAAAGGAATGAGTTTTTAAGAAAAACCAATTTTTCAAAAAATACAAAAGGCAATTTCATTAGACAAACAACTTGTTATTATTGTTGTAAGAAAGGTCATACAATAAGGAATTGCTACTCTTGGAAGTATGGAGTTCCAAATGGAGAAATGGTTTGGATTAAAAAGAGCCAAAGGCTGAGAACTAACCATCAAGGACCCTTCACATGGGTATCTAAATCAATTTTCTGATCTTTGTTGTAGGAATGCTTGAGAGCCAAAAGCTTATTATGGTATCTTGATAGTGGCTGCTCAAGGCATATGACTGGAGATCCTTCAAAATTCTCAAGTCTGAAATTAAAGAATGAAGGGTTTGTTACTTATGGTGACAACTACAAAGGGAGGATTCTTGGTCATGGAAACATTGGTAACTCGTCCTCCTTAACATTGATTGAGAATGTATTGCTTGTTGAAGGGTTGAAACATAACTTGCTTAGCATAAGTCAACTTAGTGACAAAGGTTTTAAAATTGAATTTGATAAAACTTGTTGCTTGATCTGTGATCAAAAGACAAAAGAAATTAGATTCATTGGAAAAAGAATTGACAACATATACATGCTAGATTTAGAACACTCAATAGAAATTTCCAACACCAAGTGTTTAATAACCAAAGAAGACAATATTTGGCTTTGGCATAGAAGAGCTGCACATATTCACATGGATCACTTAAACAAACTTAGTAGAAAGGAGTTAGTGATAGGATTACCTAAACTCAAGTTTAGTAAGGACAAACTATGTGATGCTTGTCAAAAAGGCAAGCAAGTGAAGGCTAGCTTTAAAAGCAAAAAACAGATTTCAACTACTAGACCTTTAGAATTAATTCACATGGATTTGTTTGGTCCTTCAAGAACCATGAGTCTAGGTGAGAACTACTATGTGTTAGTTATTATAGATGATGTAACACCCTGAATTTTTCTACTAATACTACGAATAATTATTATTTATTTTTGTATTTATGAAGATTATTTCCTTATAATTATTTTGATTAATTAAATAGGTTTGATTGAATTTTTAAAGGTTTTTAATAATAATCATTTATGAAAATTATTTTGTATAATATTATTAATTATGATATTTTGTTATAATTATTATTTGAAGAAAATCATGTTTTAAATTGTATTGATATTTTATTTTAATTTGATATATATATATATGTTATTTATTTATTTATTAATTAGTAATTCTGGATTTTCATGGCCCCGGAACGGGCCGTTCCACTTTGGGAACGGGCCGTTCCGGATGTGGTTTTAAAGAACAAAGTATTGACTCAGAACGGGCCGTTTTGGGAGAGGCTTTTGTACATGTTCTATGGGCCTAGAATGGGCCGTTTTGGCCAAATCCTGATACCTATAAATGCGTTTCGGCACTCCAGAAAAATGCACTTTTTTCACTTTTGACCTTTTTCTTCTACACTTTCTGCAGACCAAGGGGAACCCAGAGGAGGAGATCCTGCTTCAGTTTCAACCCCTATTTATCGAGGTAAAGGGGGGAGTGAGAAACCTCACTCTAGGTGTGGGATTGTATGCTGGGTAGTGGGATTGGCCCCCAATCCTGTGTTTGTTGCATGTCATATTTTTCTTGTATGTTCCAATTACTTAATTAATATGCATGTATGAATAGAAACTTTGTTTAGGCCATGATTGTGGAATTTGGTGCTCCTATGGGTTCCTACAGGAAACCCTAAAGGAGTGCATTGGTGCTTGTATGAGTAAATTTAATTGTGATAATAATTATATACGTGAATTGTCTTATTTTAAATGTTTATTGCATAAATTGGAACGCTCTATGGGTTCTTGAGAGAACCCTACGAGCAGTAGGCAAAATAGGAATATTTATATTTTGCCTTCTGTCTGTTCCGTTATATTCCCTATTAAAAAAGATGAGTGAATATGTGTTTGGTTTTGCAAATGGGTGTGTGTTGTTGTGAATTAAAATGCTTATGAATGCCTTGAAATTTCAAAGATTACGTAACCATGATGCGAAACGTGAATATGAAATATGAGAAGTGAGAATAACGATAATGTTACATGAAATATGATGATGTGTTAATGCATAGAGTCTTGTTTGACATGCATCATTTGCATAAATGTTTTAAGGGTACGATATGGAATACACCGCCAGAGAAAGCTCCCTAGTGTAAAAGCTTTGGAGATTAGTACTTGGGGATAGCTCGGTTTGGAAGTCCCAATCTCTCCCATTGTGTGCATGTGATGTATCTTGTGCGACTTAGCTATCCCGACGAGACTCTGGTAGTATATCCTTCTAGTGAGAGTGCGCAGAGGGTGTGACCCGGCATGTACTCCTAGACTACTCTTCGTGTATTGCTAGAGATAATATGCCATGTAATGTTTTACTGGCACCACATGCATGATAATATGTAGTCTGTGTCCATGCATGTGCATTCTTATTATTAAATGATGATAAATTACTATTTGTATGACTTGAATGATTGGATAAGCTATTGTTGTTGATTGATCTATGAGGTAACTGTATTGTTTGTGTTTGGCTATCCGATGTGCGTTGCTACACCGTGAGCTAGAGTGAGATGTTTCTCACTCCCTTTTTTGTGTTGTTTCTCTTGTTTGATATACAGGAGACCATCAACAGTATGAGACTAAGGATGTGGATGATGGAGCTTAGACTTCTATGTAGGATTTTTCTCTGATAGGACATGTGACATCGGGACATAGATAAAATTAGAATATGATGTTGTTTATGTTTCATTAAAGTATATATTTTGGAAAATTCAATTTTTATTCTTTGTAATTTTATTTGCTATTTGGATTAAGTACATGAATGTGAATTCTCTACTCACATGATTATTGGAATTGTCGTTTCAATTTTAAATATTTTTTTTATCCAATAAGGTATTTCTTTTTATTTATATATATATATATGTTGGGGTAGAGGGTGTCACATTAAGTGGTATCAAAGCAGATCGATTCAATTGGCCGTGAGTTATGAGTCTACTATGCTTGTTTGGTAGATGAATGATGGAATGAATTGATTGTGAAACTTATTGATATGCTAGGGTGATGATTGATTATGTTTGTTGTTTATTTAATTATGTGTATTGTTTTCTCAAGAATTTGGCTAATAGGCATGATATTGCTTAGATGACACTATTTATGATTGTTCTTCTTCATTCTTATGATTGTTTATTTGTTTGATACTTCTTTCTTACGTAAAAAGTAGTGGTTGTGATGGAAACTTGTTGGAGAAACCCGGATTGATGTTGAGTTCCCTTCAAGCTCCTCCTTAGATCTTGAACTCCTTGATTCTTCCTATGCTTGGTTAAGGTCTCCTATGGAGGAGGAGGCCTTAAGACCACCACGGTTGGTGGAGAAACTCTCCCAAGAGGCGCCACTCCTTGTTGTAGAGATAAGCCCCTTCAATTCTCACCACACTCTTCTAATAAGGGATAAGAGAATTGGATGCACTCAAAGAGGTTTAGGGACTTTTGGAAGAGAGAAATCTGAACTCTATTCAGAAAATACAATCTCAATTATCTCAAAAGTGTCTTACAAGGTTAGGTTTACAAGTATATAGGAGTAGGAAGCTTAGAGAGCAAGCTAGTCTTGACCATGGTTCACTAGGAACCATGGTTGAGTCTAGCTACAACCGTCCAAGTTAAGAGGCTTGGAGTGCAAGCTTCTCACTTGGCTTGCTTGGTAAGCTAACCAAGGAGAAGCTTGTGCTTCAAGCTTCCAAGCTTGAGAGCCTCCAAGAATTTCGGCCAAGTGAAGTGTGAACACCAAGTGTGAACACACTTCCAAGGTGGGCGGCCTATTGGGTTGATTTTACTCCATCCGTTTAGAAAATAGGCAATTTGGTTTAGTTAGGTTCATCCAATGTAAATGGAACCTAGCTAAATCAAATCTATGAAAAATTAGGAGTAAAATGAGCCCAATATGAAAATTTTAGCCTAGGACCACCTTTGGCTAAATTGCTAGGAGCACACTCTAGCTTACTAAGGACACTCTCTATTTTGCTATTGCCACTCCTACTAGAAAAACTAAAAAGGAATGTATTTCTAGGTTAGGTTAAATGGAGTCAAAGTGTCCAAGTAACCTACCCTAGAAACCATATACAAAAGCTAGTAGAAAGGAAAATAAAGTGCCTTACAAATACAAAGGCAAAAATGCACCTATACAAGTATCTACTATATACAAAGTACAAAAAGACAATTATACAAGTATATACAATGGAAACTTAAGGGACTAATAAGAGGAACCATAATCAATGCTCATGATGAGCAAAGGTCTAAGAAGCACCTCCTCTTTAGAAGCCTCCTCTAGCTTCCTAACCATGGACCTAGTCAAAGGTCCAATGGCCTTCAAGTGTACATCCTCCTTGGATGGTCCTCCATCATACCCTCCTTCTTGAGAAGGATCTGTCCTCAGATCTACTATCTCATCATCAGTGTCAGCATCACCTGAAAAAGGCATAAGATCACAAACATTAAATGTATTACTAACACCATAATCAGAAGGTAAATCTATCTTATAAGCATTATCATTTATCTTTTGGAGGACTTTGAATGGACCATCTCCTCTTGGACTTAGTTTGGACTTCCTTTGAGTGGGAAATCTTTCTTTTCGCAAATGAAGCCAAACTAAGTCTCCTTCTTCAAAAATAAGTTTCTTTCTCCCTTTGTTGTTGTATTCAATATACTTTTGAGTTTGTTTTTCAATTTGGTCTTTAACCTTCTCATGAAGTTTTCTAATAAAATCGGCCTTAGACACTCCTTCTTTATGCAAATAAGAAGAAGTACTAGGCAATGGAAGTATATCCAAAGGAGTGAGAGGGTTAAAGCCATAAACAACCTCAAAAAGAGAAAGATTGGTAGTCTTGTGAACTACCCTATTATATGCAAACTCAATGTGAGGAAGATGTTAATCCCAAGACTTTTTGTTGTTCTTTAAGATAACCCTTAATAGTGTAGATAGGGATCTATTTACTACTTCAGTTTGCCCATCAGTTTGTGGGTGACAAGAGTAGAAAATAGAAGTTGAGTTCCTAGTCTTTCCCAAAGTGTTTTCCAAAAGTGACTAAGGAACTTAACATCCCTATCTGAAACTATCGTTTTAGGGATTCCATGTAATCTGACAACTTCTTTAAAGAAAAGTCTTGAGATATGGCTAGCATCATCTACTTTGTGGCATGGAATAAAGTGAGCCATTTTTGAAAATCGGTCCACTACCACAAAAATAGAATCATGACCCCTTTGGGTTCTTGGAAGACCAAGTATAAAATCCATGCTAAGGTCAACCCAAGGAGTGCTAGCTATAGGTAGAGGTGTGTAGAGTCCATGAGGCATAACTTTGGATTTAGCTTGCAAACAAGCTATGCATTTTGAACAATACCTTTGGACATCTACTCTCATGTGTGGCCAATAAAACTTTTCTTTTATAAAACTTAGAGTTTTATCAACTCCAAAATGGCCCATGAGACCTCCTTCATGAATTTCTTTAATTAAGAGCTTTCGAATGGATCCCTTGGGTATGCATACTTTTCCCATTTTAAACAAATACCCATCATTGATGTAGAATCCATCAAAGGCCCTTTTTAGACATTGTTCATAAGTGGATCGAAAATCTAGATCATTTTCATACAATTCCCTAATGTTATCAAATCCAAGAATTTGGGAACTCAAAGTAGTAAGTAATGTGTATCTCCTAGAAAGTGCATCGGCCACCACATTACTTTTTCCCTTCTTGTATTTAATTACATATGGAAATTGCTCTAAATATTCTACCCACTTAGCATGTCTTTTATTTAACTTACCTTGCCCTCTCAAATACTTTAGTGACTCATGATCGGTATGAATGATAAAGTCCTTAGTCACTAAGTAATGTTCCCAAGTTTTGAGGGCTCTAATGAGAGCATAAAGCTCTTTATCATAGGTGGGATAATTCAAGGTGGGACCACTAAGTTTTTCACTAAAATAAGCAATGGGGTGGCCACCTTGAAGTAAAATCGCACCTATACCTATTCCACTTGCATCACATTCTAGCTCAAAAGTTTGGGAAAAATTTGGAAGAGCTAAAATGGGTGCATGTGTGAGTTGGTCCTTTAAGTTATTAAAAGCCTTCTCTTGTTTCTCCCCCCATATAAAAGGCACATCCTTCTTGACCAACTCATTAAGAGGAGATGCTATGGTGGAGAAATCTTTAACAAACCTCCTATAGAAGCTTGCTAACCCATGGAAACTCCTAATGTCTCCCACACTCTTAGGGGTAGGCCACTCTTGGATGGCCTTAACCTTTTCGGGGTCAACCTTAACCCCCTCTTTGCCAACTACAAAACCTAAGAAATTCACATTCTCTTGGCAAAATGTGCATTTTTCTAAGTTAGCATAGAGATGGTTGTCCCTAAGAATGAGTAAGACATTTCTAAGGTGTCCTAAATGTTCTTTAAGGCTTTTACTATAGATAAGGATGTCATCAAAATAAACAACTACAAACCTACCTATACAATCCCTTAAGACATGGTTCATTAACCTCATAAATGTGCTAGGAGCGTTGGTCAAACCAAAGGGCATGACTAACCATTCATATAATCCAAACTTGGTTTTAAAAGCGGTTTTCCATTCATCTCCTTCCTTAATCCTTATTTGGTGATAACCACTTTTAAGATCAATTTTAGAAAATATGAGTGCTCCATGCAACTCATCTAGCATATCATCTAGTCTAGGGATTGGATGCCTATACTTAATAGTTATATTATTTATGGCTCTACAATCTGTGCACATTCTCCAAGATCCATCCTTCTTTGGAACTAGAAGAACAGGCACAGCACAAGGGCTTAGGCTCTTTTGAACCCATCCCTTCTTCATCAAACTTTCAACTTGGGTCTCTATTTCCTTTGTTTCTTGGGGATTGGTCCTATAGGCAAGCCTATCGGGTAGGCTTGCCCCGGGCACCAAATCAATTTGATGTTCTATTCCCCTTAAAGGAGGAAGTCCACTTGGAACTTCTTTGAGAAATAGGTCATCAAATTCTTTTAAAAGATTTTGGATCCCCTTTGGTAGAGACTCAAGTTCAAAATTTGTGGCAGCAAGTGTCTCTTTAACATAGAGAAGGAAAAAAGGTTGTTCAACTAGAAGACATTGTTTTATTGAATGGTTTATTGAAAATTGGCTTCTAGGAACAACTTCCTTGGAAGGGACACTTCCTTCC
Source organism: Cajanus cajan (assembly GCF_000230855.2). Taxonomy (NCBI): domain Eukaryota; kingdom Viridiplantae; phylum Streptophyta; class Magnoliopsida; order Fabales; family Fabaceae; genus Cajanus; species Cajanus cajan. The sequence continues at coordinate 29,748,548 of NC_138523.1, read as the reverse complement.
AACTCTATAACCTTCTCTCCCTCCCTTTCAAGACTTAGGAGGTTTTTTTTTTTTCCTTTTTTTTTCTTCCTCAATTTTTTTTCATGGCCACTTGATCCTCTAACACTTGGGAAGGTGTAAGAGGAATCAAAGTGTGTTTCTTGCCTAGATGGACTAGGCGGATTTTATTGCTAACACCATCATGAATGGCTTGTCTATCATGTTGCCATGGCCTTCCAAGTAGAATGTGTCTTGCGTCCATTGGAATGATATCACATAAAACTTCATCCTTGTATTTTCCAATGGAGAAAGGCGCATTTACTTGATCCTTAACTTCTATAGGTCCATCCTCATTAAGCCATTGAAGTTTGTAAGATTTAGGGTGGGCTATAGTAGTTAAGTGGAGTTTATCAACCAACCTTTGACTTACAAAATTGTTACAAGATCCACTATCAACAATGAGAGAACATGTATTCTTGAAAATTTTACATCTAGAATGAAAAAGATTCTCTCTTTGTGATTGATCATGTTCTTTTAGTTGGTTGGTTAATAATCGTTGGGCAACTAATAGATCACCCTCACATGGTGCTTCCTCACTAGAACTATGAATTTCGTCTTCTTCACTTGAGGCGGATGAAGAAGATGAAGTGCTCTCTTCACTTAGGATTTCATTGCCCCTAATGATCATGTTCTTTTTTTGTAGGGCATTGGGAAGCTATGTGTCCCCTTCCTAAGCACTTAAAACACTTAATGGAACTAGTCCTAGTATCATGGGAAGGTTTTTCTTTTGATTTTTCTTTTTGTGGCCTTTCTTTTGAATAGGAGGGAGTACCCTCCTTCTTGAAGTCCTTCTTAGGGTAGGGGGTAGTTTCTTTCCTAAAACTAGGCTTTCTTCTAAGTTGTTGCTCTACCCTCACACAAAGTTGAACTAGTTCATTTAAGTCTCTATAGGGTAATAGTTCAACCTTATCCCTAATCTCTAGGTTTAGGCCACTTTGAAACCTAGCTATGGTGGTTCTTTCTTCCTCTCTTATGCCAGCCCTCATCATAAGCAACTCCATTTGTTGCCTATATTCCTCAACACTAAGGGTTCTTTGTTGGAGTCTTTGGAGCTTGTCCATCAACTCCCTCTCAAAATATGGAGGAATGTGCCTTCTCCTCAAGGCACTTCTAAGCTCATTCCAATATTGAATTGGAGGCTCATGATGAGTTCTTTTTTCCCTTTCAAGGGAAGTCTACCTGTAACGACCCACCCTAGGCCGTCACATCAATAACCAACCAAAATAAAATAATATAAAATAAAGAAAATAGAGCAAAAGCCAGCTACGCTAGAGTGTAATTATACAATAACATATAAATTGTTTCCAAAATATATAATATAATCTTCTATAGCAGAGTCATCATCCTTAGTAAAGTTATACAGTAATCCAAAAAGATAATATAATTACAATGTCATGAAAACATCAAAATAAGACACCCTAGGTGCTGGTCAAGCTCTAAACCTAGCCACTTCTCAAAGCAGCTATCCAAAAGACTCCTTGTTATCCCAAAGCCTCATACCTGATCTGCTCCCCCACATAGTGAGATCATCACAGTCCACATCATGGAAATATAAGGGTTAGCACATATAAAACCAATCATAATAGTACATCATAATAAAATATCATTAAACAAATATTTATCCACAGTATTTATCCAGACCAACAAGTCATTTTCAAGCTAAATATAGACCAACCCAAAATATAATGTATACACGTCCATGCCAATGTATACATATTTTATGATAATAAAATAATCCATAACCAATGTATATAATCCATACCATATGTATACATATTCCATATCCAAAACAAAGTCACACCACTGTATAATCCATGATGTAACCAACACATCCAAACCAAATGTTGGCCTCAACACCATCCAAACCAAGTGTTGATACGGTGAAACATGTCAGCAACCCATGTCCCACGCCTAACCTCTCATGAAAAATATACAGTTGGATTACGTCGTCACGTAACCCTGGTGGGGCCACCTCATCCATCGGTATGACTCGGCCTAAACCCATACCGGTAGCAAATAGAATACTTAGAGGAGTACTTCAGAATCCACCTAACATCTGAAGTGGTTTATTATATAACCTTTGGAAAAGTTCCACATTGGAATCCTCACCATGGGATTCCCAAATTCTATATTTTTCCAAAGATTATATCCTAATCTCACCAAGAGATCTAATCCATACCATAATCTTACTCCTTTAAGTCCTATTTACTTTTCCAAACCACATACACATAGCATATTCCATAATTAAACATAACCATAACCATGCCAATTTGTCAATATAATAATAATATAAATAATTAAATATCCAAAACAACCATCAATTGATCCAAATTATACTATATGAAATGAAAATCTCCACATAAAATAGCATATTAAAATTATACTATTCCTATCATGCTCATACGCACTAGATTAATTTTATAAGCACTACCCTTACTTGGATAAACCTGAACTGAAACTCGGGCAGAACCTTCTCCTCTTTCTTGCTTAAACAAGAACCGAAACTCGGGCAGAACCTCCACCTCTCTCCTTAAGCAAGGACCGAAACTCGGGCAGAATCTCCTCTTCTCCCTCCTCTTTTCTCTCCCCTGGCAGAACCTCCTCTACTGGATTCCTCTTTCTCTCTCCTCTTTTCTTTTCTTTCTCTCTCTCTCTCCCTTCTCTTTCTCTCTCTCTCTCTTCTCTTTCTCTCTCTCTAAGATTTTCACTTCCCTCCGTATATTTTTTTTTCACCCCCCTGGCCCCTATTTATAGGCAACCAGAGTCACCCGGAACGGCCCGTATTGAATTCGGAACGGCCCGTTCCGAATCTTTCAAATGTACGCAAATTTTTAAACTGGAACGGCCCGTTCCAAAATCGGAACGGCCCGTTCCCAAAAAGCAGAACGGCCCGTTCTAAAATCAGAACGGCCCGTTCCGAGACTCATCCAGAACGGCCCGTTCTCCTTCCAGAACGGCCCGTTCTCCCTCCAGAATGGCCCGTTCCAAAGTCAGAACGGCCTGTTCTCCTTTTGGAACGGCCCGTTCTGGGCCCGTTCTCACTAAAAAAATTTAGTATAATTTTTAAGCTTGGAACGGCCCGTTTTGCTTTTGGAACGGCCCGTTCCAAGTTACCAAAACACCCCTTAAATTTTTTTTAAAATTGCGAAAATGCCATCAGTAATAAAATTACAAGAATACCCCTATACCTTTATAAAATTTACAAAAATGCCATTGATAATTAATAATAAAAAAATGGGTATTACAATTCTCTCCAACAACAAAAATTTTCGTCCTCGAAAATTCACTTACTCTAAAAGAGATATGGGTATTGATCCTTCATCCTTTCCTCCAACTCCCAAGTAGCTTCATTAGTAGTCTCATCCCAAATAACTTTCACCAAATTGATAGATTTACCTCGCAACTGTTTAACTTTCTTATCTGCCACTGAAACTGGCTGTTTCTCAAAAGTTAAATTCTCCTTAACTTGTACTGCCTCTGATTCCAATACATGACTTGGATCGTGAATATATTTCCTCAGTTGTGAAACATGGAACACATCATGCAGATTAGAAAGGAATGGAGGTAATGCAATCTGATATGCCACTGGTCCAATCCTCTTGAGAATTTGATACGGCCCAATAAACTTAGGATTCAACTTCTTAGCTTTGATAGCTCTTCCCACACCTGTGGTAGGAGTTACTTTCAAAAACACATGTTCTCCTTCTGAAAACTCCAAAGGTTTCCTCCTCTTGTCTGCATAAGACTTTTGCCGACTCTGAGCAGCTCTCATTCTTTCCTGAATTTGTTTCACCTTTTCAGTAGTCTGTAAGATGATCTCTGGCCCCACCATCACTGATTCTCCCTCTTTAAACGAACACAAAGGTGTTCGACATTTCCTCCCATACAGAGCCTCAAATGGTGCCATTCCTATACTTGCATGAAAACTGTTATTATAAGTGAACTCGACCAAAGGCAACATCTCTTCCCAATTCCCTAGATGATCCAAAATACAAGCCCTCAACAAGTCCTCCAAAGATTGGATAGTCCTCTCAGACTGCCCATCAGTTTGTGGGTGATAAGCAGAACTGAGCCTCAACTTAGTCCCTAACGCTTGATGCAAACTTTGCCAAAATCGGGATGTAAAACGAGGATCCCTATCAGAGATGATACTGGAGGGTACACCATGTAATCTAACAATCTCCTTAATATACAATTGAGTTAACTTTTCCAAGGACCACTTTATATTCATTGGAAGGAAATGAGCACACTTAGTTAATCTATCCACGATCACCCAAATAGAATCACAATTCTTAGCAGATCTTGGTAATCCAACAACAAAATCCATGGTTATACTATCCCATTTCCATTCTGGCACTTCCATCATTTGTAACAAACCTCCTGGTTTTTGATGTTCTACTTTAGCTTTTTGACACACAATGCAAGATGCAACATACTCAGCTATCTCCCTCTTCATACCATTCCACCAGAACATTTTCTTCAAATCTTGATACATTTTTGTCATACCCGGATGTACACTCAACTTACTTTTATGACCTTCCTCAAGTATCAACTTCTTCAACTCCTCATCTTGTGGAATACAAATTCTACCCTTGTACCTCAAGATTCCATCCATATCTTGTTCAAATCCTTCAGCTTTCTCAGAACCCAACAACTCTCTAACCTTATTCAATCTCGTATCCTGAACTTGTTTTTGTTTCACCATCTCCAAGAAATCACTAGTTATGGTAGTCATACCACAACTAATAAAATCTGAGGCAATCACAACATTAAGATTCATATCCCTGAATTTCTCTACTAACTCCATCTCTTTAACCATCATGTAAGACATATGAAGAGATTTTCTACTCAAAGCATCTGCCACCACATTTGCTTTACCTGGATGGTACATTAACTGAAAGTCATAATCTTTCAAAAACTCAATCCACCTCCTTTGCCTCATATTTAACTCTTTCTGATCAAACAAATATTTCAAACTCTTATGATCACTAAACACATCAAACTTTGCTCCATAGAGATAATGTCTCCAAATCTTCAAAGCAAAAACCACCGCAGCCAACTCTAGATCATGCGTAGGATAATTTCGTTCATGAGTCTTTAACTGCCTAGATGCATAAGCCACAACCTGTCTATCTTGCATAAGAACACATCCTAAACCTTGATGAGATGCATCACAATAAACCTCAAAATATTTATTAGGATCTGGCAGAATCAACACTGGAGACGAAGTCAACTTTTCCTTTAACTCTTGAAAAATCCTTTCACACTCCTCCGTCCATATAAAAGGATGATTCTTCCTGGTCAGCTGTGTCAAAGGCATAACTATTTTAGAAAATCCTTCTATGAATCTTCTATAATAGCCAGCCAATCCCACAAAACCTCTAATTTCAGTAACTGATTTTGGACGCTCCCACCTTAAAATCGCTTCCACCTTAGTAGGATCAACTGCAATTCCTTGTGCAGAAATCACATGACCCAAGAACTTAACTTCAGATAACCAAAACTCACATTTTGACAACTTTGCAAATAACTGTTTCTCCTTCAATACCTGCAAAACTATCCTCAGATGTTCTCTATGTTCTTCCATAGATTTAGAATAAACCAGAATATCATCAATGAACACCACCACAAACTTATCCAGAAAGGGTCTGAAAATCCTGTTCATATAATCCATGAAAATAGCTGGAGCATTCGTCACTCCAAAAGGCATAACAACATACTCATAATGGCCATACCGAGTCCTGAAAGCAGTCTTTGGTATGTCCTCCTCCTTTACCCGAATTTGGTGATATCCAGATCTCAAATCAATCTTGGAGAAAATAGTAGCTCCCCTTAACTGATCCATCAAATCATCTATTCTTGGCAATGGATATTTATTCTTGATTGTCAATTTATTTAACTGCCTGTAATCCACACATAACCTCACACCACCATCCTTCTTCTTTACCAATAACACTGGTGCTCCCCACGGAGATACACTAGGTCTGATCATCTGCTTCTCCAAAAGTTCTTCAACCTGCTTCTTCAATTCAGATAACTCCGCTGGTGCCATTCTATAAGGAGAAATGGACACTGGTCCCGCCCCTGGTATAAGATCAATACTAAACTCTAACTCTCGCTTTGGTGGTAATCCCGGAACATCATCCGGAAAAACCTCTGGAAATTCTCTAACAACATCAATACTATTCAACAACTTTTCATTCTCTACACTAATAAAAGATAAGATCATAAACCCAAGAGCTCCATCCTTCAACAACCCACCCACCTGTCTATTAGAAATAAATCTCTCCTGTTCATCAGTAGGAAAGATTAATTTCTTCTCTGAACAATCTATCAAAATCCTATTGGCAGAAAGCCAATCCATCCCTAAAATCACATCCAAATCGGATAGAGGTAAACAAAACAAATTCACTTTATAACAACGCCCTTCCACCTCCACTGGACATCTCAAACAAACCTCAAAAGTCAAAATAGACCCTGAAGCTGGGGTAGAAACAACTAGATCCACACACAAGGAACTCACAACTAAATTTAACCTTGCCACGCATTCATAAGAAATAAAAGAATGTGAAGCACCAGAATCAAATAAAATAGAAATATCATTACCATCAGCTTTGCCCTTTCCTTTTACCAGCTCAGATGTCGTTTCAGCTTCAGCACCTGTTAAAGCAAAGACACGACCTGCTGCAGTAGGCCGATCCACTTTCTGGTTCTCTCTAGCTGGAATATTTTTGACATTGCAATCTTTAGCCATGTGACCCACCTTGCCACATTTAAAACACGTATAGTTCTTTGTAGGAGAGTCCTTCATCATATGTGGGCCTCCACAGATATAACATCTAATACTCTGAACATCTCTTGTGGTAGTAGTCCCCATCGGTTTCTTATTAGCATTTCCAATTTGAAACTGAGATGGTCTCTTTTGAGGATGTTTCCCCCTCCCAAATCCAGATGATCCCTCTAGACCCTTTACCACTCTATTTCCTCCTTCAAATCTCTCAACTGTTTTTGCCTTTTCAACTAGAACTGGGAATTCCACAATCCCCATAGGAACAATAGTCTTTTTCAGCTCATATCTTAAACCATCACTGAACTTCCTGCATCTCCAGGCTTCAGTGATAGCTTGAGAATAATACCTAGCCAAGTGTTCAAACTTGACCACATACTCTTGTACTGACATATTTCCTTGTTGCAATCTCAAAAATTCAGCTTCCTTAGCATATCTGGCGCTATCTGGAAAATATTTCTCTAGGAATACCTTTTTGAAATTTTCCCAATTTATCACCTCCCCTCTAGCTTCCATCATAGCTTGAGCACCTTTCCACCAGAAACTAGCCTCACCCACCAACATATAAACAGCATAAACTAGCTTCCTTTCCTCAGGACAATGCATCACCATAAAGATTTTCTCCATCTCCTCAATCCATTGATCAGCAATTTCAGGTCCATCAACACCTGTAAATTGAGGAGGATTCCCTTTTCTGAACTCTGACAAGCCCCTATATTCATCAGGTACTTCAGTCCTAGCTGCTTCAGCTGCAGCCCGGTTGGTCTCCATCTGAGCCAACAAAGTATTCTGTTGTCCAATAGCAGCAGCAATTAACTCCATAGCCTGAGCAATCTGCCGCTCATCCACGCCTGAAGAAGGATTAGAATGGTTTCCCCTACCAACCATCCTAATAAAGATAAAAGATCAAGGAACCCATGAGTTTACACTAAAACACATAAGAAATTCCTTTCAAAAAAATCTTTTTCCACTCAACAGAAACATAATAAGACCATTTCCCACAAACCCTAAAGAGACTCGACCAGCTCTGATACCAAAATTGTAACGACCCACCCTAGGCCGTCACATCAATAACCAACCAAAATAAAATAATATAAAATAAAGAAAATAGAGCAAAAGCCAGCTACGCTAGAGTGTAATTATACAATAACATATAAATTGTTTCCAAAATATATAATATAATCTTCTATAGCAGAGTCATCATCCTTAGTAAAGTTATACAGTAATCCAAAAAGATAATATAATTACAATGTCATGAAAACATCAAAATAAGACACCCTAGGTGCTGGTCAAGCTCTAAACCTAGCCACTTCTCAAAGCAGCTATCCAAAAGACTCCTTGTTATCCCAAAGCCTCATACCTGATCTGCTCCCCCACATAGTGAGATCATCACAGTCCACATCATGGAAATATAAGGGTTAGCACATATAAAACCAATCATAATAGTACATCATAATAAAATATCATTAAACAAATATTTATCCACAGTATTTATCCAGACCAACAAGTCATTTTCAAGCTAAATATAGACCAACCCAAAATATAATGTATACACGTCCATGCCAATGTATACATATTTTATGATAATAAAATAATCCATAACCAATGTATATAATCCATACCATATGTATACATATTCCATATCCAAAACAAAGTCACACCACTGTATAATCCATGATGTAACCAACACATCCAAACCAAATGTTGGCCTCAACACCATCCTGTAGACCCCTAAAATTGTCCGGGTCGGAAATAAAGCTTGAAGACTCTTGAGGACTGAAGGAAAGTCAGCCAGAAGGACTCATGGAAGGCCCTAGGAGGATTCTCTGTAGGTCTAGAGGTCTTGTAATAAGCTCAAAATAAGGAAGTGGAGGGAATGAAGCCCAATACGGCCTCCCAAAAGTTCAGTACGGCCGTATTGAACATTTTGAACTACAATACGGCCGCACTGAACTCAATACGGCCGGATTGAAGTTCACTACGGCCGCACTGAACTCAATACGGCCGTATTGAGGTTTTTTGAACTTCAATACGGCCGTACTGAATTCAATACGGCCGTATTGTAGTTCAAAAACTCAATACGGGCCGTATTGACCCCCAGAGGCCGTACTACGCCTCATCCCTATAAATATGACGTCAATTGGACGTCATTTAACACTTTTACACTGAGTTTTAACCCTCTTCTTGAGTATTCTGGGTTTTTTTTGAGCAGTGCTCTGCCTAGAAATCACTCGGAGAGTTGATCCGACAAAGTTCTCGAGTTCTGAGCTTTTTGCTTGAGTCTCGAACTGAGTCGAAGGGAAATCCTCCGGATTTCCATAGTTAAAATTTTCTAGGAGGGAGCGAGCGGGCTTGTAGAGCGAGGGAACGCCAAAAAGCTTCCCAGTTTTACTTGAATATAAAAGCACGCTTCAAAGGTTTCTTCTTAAGACCTTCCTTTTACTGCTTTCTGTGTGTATATCTAACTGTCATCATGTAGATAGTTAAGTTATAATTGTTTAGAATAAATAGGGGTAATTTAGTAATTTCGCACTATTATTTTTAGAAATAATCTGTCATAGGGAACCCGAAAGGGGCGCTGTGGGGTGCTAACACCTTCCCCACGCGTAACCGACTCCCTTACCCGACTCTGGTTGTCATGGCCGAAGTCGATTTTTGAATCGATTGCCTTAAACTTCTTTTTCCAATGTTTTGAGTAAAACACTGGTGGCGACTCCATGAACCCTTCCTTTTTATGAAAACCGCTAATCCATGGAGGGTCCCGCTTGGGATTAACATGGATTGGTGAGCCTTTTAATAAAATTGCTCGTTTGACAAGGTCTCAGTTTGAGAATAAGTCATTCTAGCAATCCATATTTTTAAACAAATAAAAGAGTCCAACCATCCATCGCGAATGCCGAAAGCCCGTTTCGGGCCGGTGGCGACACATCCAAACCAAGTGTTGATACGGTGAAACATGTCAGCAACCCATGTCCCACGCCTAACCTCTCATGAAAAATATACAGTTGGATTACGTCGTCACGTAACCCTGGTGGGGCCACCTCATCCATCGGTATGACTCGGCCTAAACCCATACCGGTAGCAAATAGAATACTTAGAGGAGTACTTCAGAATCCACCTAACATCTGAAGTGGTTTATTATATAACCTTTGGAAAAGTTCCACATTGGAATCCTCACCATGGGATTCCCAAATTCTATATTTTTCCAAAGATTATATCCTGATCTCACCAAGAGATCTAATCCATACCATAATCTTACTCCTTTAAGTCCTATTTACTTTTCCAAACCACATACACATAGCATATTCCATAATTAAACATAACCATAACCATGCCAATTTGTCAATATAATAATAATATAAATAATTAAATATCCAAAACAACCATCAATTGATCCAAATTATACTATATGAAATGAAAATCTCCACATAAAATAGCATATTAAAATTATACTATTCCTATCATGCTCATACGCACTAGATTAATTTTATAAGCACTACCCTTACTTGGATAAACCTGAACTGAAACTCGGGCAGAACCTTCTCCTCTTTCTTGCTTAAACAAGAACCGAAACTCGGGCAGAACCTCCACCTCTCTCCTTAAGCAAGGACCGAAACTCGGGCAGAATCTCCTCTTCTCCCTCCTCTTTTCTCTCCCCTGGCAGAACCTCCTCTACTGGATTCCTCTTTCTCTCTCCTCTTTACTTTTCTTTCTCTCTCTCTCTCCCTTCTCTTTCTCTCTCTCTCTCTTCTCTTTCTCTCTCTCTAAGATTTTCACTTCCCTCCGTATATTTTTTTTCACCCCCCTGGCCCCTATTTATAGGCAACTAGAGTCACCCGGAACGGCCCGTATTGAATTCAGAACGGCCCGTTCCGAATCTTTCAAATGTACGCAAATTTTCAAACTGGAACGGCCCGTTCCAAAATCGGAACGGCCCGTTCCCAAAAAGCAGAACGACCCGTTCTAAAATCAGAACGGCCCGTTCCGAGACTCATCCAGAACGGCCCGTTCTCCTTCCAGAACGGCCTGTTCTCCCTCCAGAATGGCCCGTTCCAAAGTCAGAACGGCCTGTTCTCCTTTTGGAACGGCCCGTTCTGGGCCCGTTCTCACTAAAAAAATTTAGTATATTTTTTAAGCTTGGAACGACCCGTTTTGCTTTTGGAACGGCCCGTTCCAAGTTACCAAAACACCCCTTAAATTTTTTTTAAAATTGCGAAAATGCCATCAGTAATAAAATTACAAGAATACCCCTATACCTTTATAAAATTTACAAAAATGCCATTGATAATTAATAATAAAAAAATGGGTATTACACTACCAATACATGGCATACCCTTGAAAGCTTAGGGTAGCCATGGGAACCTTTCTCTCTTCACTCACTGTCGCCACCCGCCGAAACGGACCTTGGCATTCGCGACGATGGTCAGACTCCTTTTAATGTTTTGAAAAGTGGTGGATTGTTAGAACGACTTATTCTCAAACTGAGACCTTGTCGAACTAACAATTTTATTAAAATGGTTCACCAATCCATGTTAACCCCAAGCGGGACCCTCCATGGATTAGTGGTTTTCGCAAAAGGTAGGGTTCTTGGAGTCGCCACCAATGTTTTACTCAAAACATTGGAAAAAGGGATAAGGCAATTGATTTCATAAATCAACCTTGGTCATTACAACCAGAGTCGGGTAAGGGAGTCGGTTACGTGCGGGGAAGGTGTTAGCACCCCACAACGCCCCTTTCGGGTTCCCTATGATGGATTATTTCATAAATAACAGTGCAAAATTACTAAATTACCCCTATTTATTATAAACGATTATAAATTAAATATCTACATGATGACAAAATTAAATATGCGACAATCAGAAAGCAATAAAAGAAGGGATTTTAAGGAAAACCTCTTGAAGCGTGCTTTTATATATCTAAACAGATGTTAGGAGGCTTTTTGGCGCTCCCTCCCACTACACGCTCGCTCGCTCCTTCCCTAAAAATTAATCTTTACTATGGAAATCAAAAAGATTTCCCTTCGACTAGTTCGAATTCTCAAGCTAAATGCTCAGAACTCAAGAACTTCGTCGGATCGGCTCTCGGAGAGATTCCTAGGGCAGAACACTGCTCAAAAACCCCAGAATACTCAAGGAGAGAGTCCAAGAAGTGTGGAAAAGTGTGGAATGACGTCCAAATGACGTCCTATTTATAGGGATGAGGCGCAGTACGGCCCCTGGGTTCAATACGGCCCGTATTGAGTTTTTGTACTTCAATACGGCCGTATTGAATTCAGTACGGCCGTATTGAAATACAGAAACTTCAATACGGCCGTATTGGTTTCAGTACGGCCGTATTGTAGTACAAAATGTGCAGTACGGCCGTACTGAACTCCAAGGAGGCCGTATTGAGCTCCAAACCTCCCACTTCCTTATTTTTAGGTACTCTAAGACCTCTAAACCTACAGATAGTCATCTTATGGTCTTCTGGGAGTCCTTCTGGCTGACTTTCCTTTGATCTTTGAGAGTCTTCGAGTCTTATTTCCGACCCGGACAATTTTAGGGGTCTACACTCACATTGTGGCAAGTGAAGAGTTGTTCAACCTTCATCTCCTAATCTAAGTAATCATCAACATTATCTTTTCCATGGAAGGGAGGAAGGTCAAACCTAGGTTCTCTAAGAGTAGTTGCATCATGCCTAGGCCTATGATGCCTAGGGGGTCTTTGATAGTAGCCATCATCATGGTGACTACTATGAAACCCTTCACTTGTAGATGAGTGAGTGTGTGTTTGATGGCTTTTGGGTCGAGATGACCCTTCATCATGTGAGTTTCTATGAGACCTAGAAGGCCCCTCATCATTATGTCTTTTGGGCCTAGAAGGTCCATGACCCTCATTGACATGGGGTTTGCTAGTCTCACCCACCACAAGCTTGTTTAACAACTCTCTTATGGTTTCATTGTTTTTTTCATTTTCTATCTCTTTTTTCCTAATATAATCCCTAAGTTCTCTAAGTTCATCTTTAGTGCTTTTATGAGTCCTAGGAGAATGATGACCATGCACACTACTCTCATGAAAATGATCACTCATTTTTGCAAGTTAAAAGGTTTTCACAAATCTTAAAGAATTTTGCAAATTGAGTGATGTCGCCACCGGCCCAAACGGGCCTCGGCGGTCGCGAAGACGGTCGAGCTCGCTTATTATTTTAGTTTTGAAAATGTATTGGATTATTAGAACGACTTGTTCTCAAACTGAGACCTTGTCGATCTTATCCAATTTATTTATTAAAATGTCTCACCAATCCATATTAATCCCAAGCGGGACCCTCCATGGATTAGTGGTTTTCGTAGAAAGGAGGGTTCGTGGAGTCGCCACCAATGTTTTACTCAAAACATTGGAAAAAGGGATAAGGCAATTGATTTTATAAATCAACTTTGGCCATTACAACCAGAGTTGGGTAAGGGAGTCGGTTACGCGTGGGGAAGGTGTTAGCACCCCACAGCGCCCCTTTCGGGTTCCCTATGACAGATTATTTTCTAAAATAACAACGTAAAATTACTAAATTACCCCTATTTATTATAAGCGATTATAAATTAACTATCTACATGATGACAGTTTAAATATGCACACAGAAAGCAGTAAAAGGAAGGATTTAAGAAGAAACCTCTTGAAGCGTGCTTTTATATTGAGTAAAACTGGGAAGCTTTTTGGCGTTCCCTCGCTCTACAAGCTCGCTCGCTCCTTCCTAAAACTTTTAACTATGGAAATCCGGAGGATTTCCCTTCGACTAGGTTCGATCCTCAAGCAAAATGGCTCGGGGCTCAAGAACTTTGTCGGATCAACTCTCCGAGTGATTTCTAGGGCAGAACACTGCTCAAAAACCCCAGAATACTCAAGGAGAGGGTTGAAACTATCTAAAAAAGTGTGGAATGACGTCCAATTGACGTCATATTTATAGGGAATAGGCGCAATACGGCCTACAGAAGCAATACGGCCGTATTGAAATTTTTGAACTTCAATACGGTCGTATTGAGTTCAATACGGCCGTATTGAAATTCAGAAATTTCAATGCGCCCGTATTGAGTTCACTGCGGCTGTATTGAAGCTTCAATACGGCCGTATTGATTTCAGTACGGCCGTATTGAAGTTTTCAGAAACTTCAATACACCGTATTAAGTTCACTGCGGCCGTATTGAAGCTTCAATACGGCCGTATTAAGTTCAGTACGGCCGTATTGGGCTTCATTCCCTCCACTTCCTGATTTTGAGCTATTCTAAGACCTCTAGACCTACAGAGAACCCTCCTAGGGCCTTCCAGGAGTCCTTCTGGCTGATCTTCCTTCAGTCTTCGAGAGTCTTCAAGCTTTATTTCCGACCCGGACAATTTTAGGGGTCTACAGCTGCCCCCCCTTTACTTAGTCGGACGGCCTTTTGGTGTACCGGCTGACAAGTAAAGGAGTTGACCCAATTGTCCGGGTGATGTGCCAACCTTCTGACTTGTAATGTCTTCCGGTGGAAAATTGTTGAGTAGCCTCTCCAGGTGGGTGCATACCTCGGCGCTTCTGACATCCTCGGTAGCTGAGTTTACCCTCTCCAGGGTCAACTTCACTCGACGCCCGAGCCGGAAGTTGGACATCAACGCACCTCTGATGACGCTGATGGTTGAGTACCGTCTCTCCAGACCTAGCCTCACTCGACGCCCGAGCCGGAAGCTAGACACCAGTGTGTTAACATCACCCTGATGATTGAGTACCGCCTCTCCAGGCTCTGCCGCTTAACATTTGGCAGTTGAGTTTGCCCTCTCCAGGGTCTACGTCTTAACATCGGCAGGTGAGTTTACCCTCTCCAGGGACTGCGCCTTAACATCGGCAACTGAGTTTACCCTCTCCAGGGACTGCGTCTTAACATCGGCAGCTGAGTTTACCCTCTCCAGGGACTGCGTCTTAACATCGGCAGCTGAGTTTGCCCTCTCCAGGGACTGCGTCTTAACATCGGCAGCTGAGTTTACCCTCTCCAGGGACTGCGTCTTAACATCGGCAGCTGAGTTTGCCCTCTCCAGGGACTGCGTCTTAACATCGGCAGCTGAGTTTACCCTCTCCAGGGACTGCGTCTTAACATCGGCAGCTGAGTTTGCCCTCTCCAGGGACTGCGTCTTAACATCGGCAGCTGAGTTTACCCTCTCCAGGGACTGCGTCTTAACATCGGCAGCTGAGTTTGCCCTCTCCAGGGACTGCGTCCGTGTCTTCTGATCACTTCGGCAATGCGAGTTTACCCTCTCCAGGGTTTTGAGATGATTTTTTTGTCTCCACAATCCACTATGCTGCTTCGACAGTTTTTTCTGATTTTGTGCCGCTGAGGGCTGGATAACGCAGGGATCCGTCTAGGGGATGTGCAGTCATTCATAGGTTCCTGTGCCCCAACTTGCCTTGCATTGTTGGTACCCATGGGGAATTTCTGAATCCTTGGGGTATGGACACAGATGCTCTCTCTTTGAGTTGAGCGATGCCTTATGTTTGGCTGACGTCCTTTGACGTTGGTGGAGTATCCCGGTTGTCCTTATTCGGGTGACTCTTTTCAATTTTCTGATTTTGTAGCCTCTGTGTAGGCTATTATCCACTAGGGAATTCTGTCATTCATTTCTTGACTGGCCTCTTCTGTTGGGCAGATAATCTTGATGTTCGGTGCTTGGCTGGATGCCGCATTCCGCTTGGGGAATATTTATTGAGATTTTTTTTTTATTTTTTCTCCTTTTGTAGGGATGCCTCTTGAGTAGGCGATTGGGGACTTGGGGATCTTATTGTATCCCAGAGTATTATTTAGGAAGCCTCTACAGGCTTAGCCTCGCTCAGCACTTTGAGTCGGAGAGCTATCTTCCACTGAGGAAGTGTTAAGTCCTTTGACTTGTATATACTGTTTGGATGATCGCACTTCCATTGGGGATTGCGTCGATTTTTCTTTGATAGCTCTCGCTGGGGATTCGTTCCATGAGCTTGAGTTGAGGTTTTCTCTGGGGAGTATTATTTCTGCGAGCCTCTCCAGGCTCATTTACTCTGTACAGTTGGGGGATGAGGAGTATTTTGGTAAGCCTCTCCAGGCTCAGTTATTCTGTACAAACTGTTTGTTGGATTTTCTGTATCCTTGCCTTTTTTATTTTCGGCTTTTTCTGTATTTTGCCTTTTTTTCTGATTTGGCTTTTGCTGACTGCTGTCATACACAAGCAATTTTCTATTTTTCTATTTTATGCAATTGCTTCATGATAAGGTCTTTGAATGTGCAACTAATGTGTGTGATGCACGAAATGCAAGCTTTATTATTTGTTTATTATATATATATTTTTTAGAAAGATGAATGGCTCTCCCTATCCTCTTCTTCTATTTAGAGGAACTTCTGTCATTGACGCGAGGGAATATTTTCATGAGCCTTTGAATGCAGGAGTTTAAAGATTTTATAGGAACCCCTCCAGTTTTCTTTTATTGGCCGATTTAAGAGTTTCGTACAATTTTTAGAAACATCAATTTAAAGGCATAATCACAAGGTCAAGAGAGAAAAGAAACAAATGGATATTTTATTGATATTCAAATGTTTGTACAGAAAGATTTACAAAGGGATTTTCTGAAGAATGGCTGGCCAGGGTAGGCTGTACATTTTTTTGGCTTAAACAATTACATCTGTGATTGCTGCCCTTCCCGTTCCCTAGTTGCTTCGGGTGAGATGCCTGAGCCAGGAGTGTAGATGCTGCAAGACGCTTGCTTCTAGAAGATTATCACTTGAAATGCCTTTTCGGTTTTCGATTCAAGTGATCGTTGCTTGCTTTACTTTTTGCATCTTATTCTTTTGCCCCTAATTTTTGCCTAGGACATGTCCTAGCGGGGATAATTTTGCCTTTGTTTTGCCTAGTACCCTTGTACTGGCGGGCTTTTCGTTTTGCCCTAACTTTTGCCTAGGATGCCCTTTTTGGGTTTTCATCCTAGCGGGCTGATGCAAGCAACGTCTTCAAGCATAATACTTCTTTACCACGTCAGCGTTGACTGGGTATCGAAGTTCTTCTCCATCCATGTCTGTGAGAATCAATGCTCCTCCGGAGAAGGCTCGCTTCACCACGTATGGTCCTTCGTAATTTGGGGCCCACTTTCCGATTTTGTCCTTTTGAGCTGGTAGCAATTTCTTCATCACCAGCTCTCCCTCATGGTAGATTCGAGGATGGACTTTCTTGTCAAAAGCCTTTTTGATCTTCCTTTGGTAGGCTTGACCATGGCATATGGCGTTCAGTCGTTTTTCTTCGATAAGGTTCAATTGGTCATATCGACTTTGAACCCATTCTGCCTCGGAAAGTTTTGCTTCCATGATTACTCTCAGAGAAGGTATCTCGACTTCAACCGGCAGAACTGCCTCCATTCCATAAACAAGGGAGAATGGAGTAGCTCCTGTGGATGTACGTACTGAAGTCCTATAACCATGGAGAGCGAAGGGTAGCATCTCATGCCAGTCTTTGAGTGAGACAACCATCTTTTGTACTATCTTCTTGATATTCTTATTGGCTGCCTCGACTGCCCCATTCATCTTTGGTCGATATGGGGAAGAGTTGTGGTGCTGAATTTTGAACTCTTTGCACAGTTCTTCCACCATCTTATTATTCAAATTGGATCCATTATCAGTGATGATTTTGTCGGGAATACCGTATCTGCATATGATATTCTTTCTGATGAAGGATGTTACCACCTTTCGGGTCACATGAGCATACGATGCCGCTTCTACCCATTTGGTGAAATAGTCAATGGCTACAAGAATGAACCTATGTCCATTAGATGCCTTTGGCTCGATGGGTCCAATAACATCCATGCCCCACATTGCGAATGGCCATGGTGAAGCCAACACATTGAGTGGCGTTGGTGGGACATGAATGTTGTCAGCGTATGCTTGACACTTGTGGCATTTCCGGACGTATTGGTAACAATCCCTTTCAATGGTCGACCAATAATATCCTGCTCTGAGGATTTTCTTAGCCATTGCAGGCCCGGGAATATGGGTACCGAAAACCCCCTCATGTATTTCTTTGATTACATTTTGAGCTTCGACTTGGTCTATACATCTCAACAAGACCGAGTCATAATTCTTTTTGTAGAGGGTTTCTCCAATCAACAGAAATCCCATGGCCCTTCTTCGGATATGCTTTTTATCATTATCGCTAGCCATATCAGGATATTCCCCTTTTGACAGATATTGTTTGATGTCATGGAACCATGGATAATCATCAACATCTTCATCTATCAGTAGGCAGAACGCTTGCTTATCGTGCCGCCGGATATTGATGATGGGCATTTCATGCTCCTTATCCAAGGCGAACATCGATGATAGTGTAGCAAGGGCGTCGGCGAACTGATTTTCCTCCCTTGGGATATATTCAAAGACGACATTTTGAAAGAATTGTATCAGGTCTTTGATATGTTCAACATATGGTATCAGTTTAGGATTTCGGACTTCCCATTCACCTCGCAGTTGGTGGATGACTAAAGCCGAATCTCCGAATACTTTGAGCTTTAGGATACCATTGTTGATTGCTGCTTGGATTCCTAACGCGCAAGCCTCGTATTCGGCCATGTTATTTGTACAGTCGAAGTTGAGTCTTGCCGTTAAGGGGATATGCTTTCCTCGTGGGGAGATTAATACTGTTCCAATCCCCTGTCCAAGCATGTTGGAGGCTCCATCGAAATACATGGTCCATGTATCATCCTTAGGATCTTCATGTTGTAAATGCATTATATCCTCATCGGGGAAATCATCCTGAAGGGATTGATAGTCATTGGTCGGCCCGTGTGCTAGGTAATCAGCTAGGGTACTACCCTTGATGGCTTTTTGTGTGACATGTATGATGTCGAATTCTGATAATTGTACTTGCCATCGGGCGATCTTCCCAGTGATTATTGGCTTTTCGAACACATACTTAATTGGATCCATTTTGGAAACCAACCAAGTAGTATGCCTTATCATATACTGCCTGAGCCTTTGTGTTGCCCATGCTAACGCACAGCAAGTCTTTTCTAATGGCGTGTAGCGGGTTTCATAATCTAGAAATTTCTTGCTCAAGTAGTAGATGGCTCGTTCTTTCTTTCCAGTTTCGTCCTGTTGCCCTAGCACGGCTCCCATGGACTCATCAAGCACTGTTAGATAGAGGATTAATGGCCTTCCTTCGACAGGTGGCACCAATACTGGTGGATTGGCCAAGCACTGTTTGACCTTGTCAAAAGCTCGTTGACAATTCTCATCCCAAGTTTCGGAATGATTCTTGCGCAATAGCTTGAATATTGGCTTGCACGTGTCAGTCAACTGTGCGATGAACCTTGCAATGTAGTTCACCCTGCCAAGGAATCCTCATATCTCCTTCTCGGTTTTAGGAGGAGGCATTTCCATTATTGCCTTTACTTTATCGGGGTCCACCTCTATGCCTTTTTCACTGACGATGAACCCGAGAAGCTTACCCGACCGAACTCCGAAAGTACACTTAGCCGGGTTTAGCTTAAGCTGATACTTACGAAGCCGATTGAATAATTTTCTCAAATATTGGATGTGGTCCATCTCGTCTTTTGACTTTGCGATCATGTCATCCACGTATACTTCAATTTCTTTGTGGATCATATCGTGGAATAGCGTCACCATCGCTCGTTGGTAGGTGGCACCCGCATTTTTAAGTCCAAAAGGCATCACCCTGTAGCAGAAAGTGCCCCAAGGTGTGATGAAAGAAGTTTTCTCGCGGTCTTCTATATTCATCTTGATTTGATTATACCCCGAGTATCCATCCATAAAGGAATAGAGTGTGTTTGTGGCAGTGTGATCCACAAGTGTATCGATGTGTGGCAAGGGAAAATCGTCCTTTGGACTGGCACGATTCAAATCCCTATAATCAACACACACTCTAACCTTCCCATTCTTTTTGATGACTGGCACAATGTTAGCCAGCCATTCAGGATATTGGGATACGACCAAGAATCCCGCATCTAATTGCTTTTCTACCTCCTCCTTGATCTTTAAAGACCATTCGGGCTTGATTCGTCGAAGCTTTTGCTTAACGGGTCGAAACCCTTCTTTTAATGGCAACTCATGCTCGACGATGTTAGAGTCCAATCCGGGCATATCACGGTACGACCATGCAAATACGTCCTTGTATTCCCTTAATAATTGGATCAACTGTGTTCTTATTCCATCACTGATATGGGTCCCAATGTTGACCTCTTTCAATTCTTGACCCTGCCCCAAATTCACGGTCTCCAATTCTTCTTGATACGGTTGGAGTAGACGAGCTTCTTGATCTAGCAGCCTTTGCAGATCCGGAGAGATGGTCTCCTCATCACTGTCCAACTCAACCCATTCATCCTCGGCTTTCGGATTCCGGTCAGAGCGAGCAATCACAGACATAATTATTTATTGGTTCTGTTTAGGTTTAGAGTTTATTAATATTAATGAGAGAGAGAGAATAGAACAAAATGAGAGAATAATGTGTGAAAAATGCCTCTTTATTGATATATGTACAAAACCCTTATTTACATGAAAGGTCCTCATGATCTCGGGTACTGATCATGAGTCCCTAAAAGAAAATTAAGAAAATTAAGGAGAGGCCCTATTGTGGCTTGCCCTTCTCTCTACTCCTGCTTCGGTAGAGGGTTCTTGCTCACGTCGGGCGCTGTCGAATCGAAAGTGACCCACCCAGCATCAATAAGGCCTTGGACCTTGTGTTTGAGAGCTAGACAGTTCTCTGTTGAATGCCCTGGTGCTCCCGAATGGTATAGACATTTGTCCTGAGGCTTGTACCAATCGGGGTAAGGTGGGTCGATCTTTCTTGGTGGAATATAGGCTAGAAGTTGGGCTTCTACTAGCTTCGGCAGGAGATCGCTATAAGTGGTCGGAAGTTTGTCAAACTTCTTCACAGAGTTGTATTGCGATTTGCCTGACTTCGAAGTGGAAGAAGATGGAGAAATGGTTACAGCGTTGACTCCTCCTTCTTTCTTCTTCCCGAAGGCCTTCTTAGCTTCATATGGTTGGGAAGGCTTAGCCAGCTTCCCACTTTTAAGTCCTTGTTCCACCCTTTCTCCAATGGTGATGATGTCCGAGAAGAGTGTCGTTGTGTTCCCTATCATTTTATCGTAATAGGGACCAGTCAACGAGTTGATGAATAAGGACACCGTCTCCTTATCCGACAGCGGGGGCTCTATCTGTGCCGCCAACTCCCTCCAACGTTGGGCGTACGCCTTGAAGGATTCATCGTTCTTTTTACTCAAGGCTTGAAGATCAGACCTATCGGGTGTTAGGTCGATGTTGTATTTATAGCGCTTGAGAAAGGCGTCGGCCAACTGCCTCCATGTATGTACTAGATTTCCATCTAGCTGCATATACCAGTTGAGTGCAGTTTCAGCTAAGCTCTCTTGAAAGCAGTGGATCAAGAGCTTTTCATTTGTGGCATATGCGGCCATCTTGCGACAGTACATGGTGAGATGACTTTTGGGGCAAGTCGATCCCACGTACTTTGGGAAATCCGGCACTTTAAATTTAGGAGGGAATTGGATGTCCCTCACTAAACACATGTCGGCGGCATCCTTGATGTCAAAATCATGCCCCTCCATAGCCCTCAGCCGATCCTCGAGGGCGTGGAATTGTTCTTTTGATACTTCGGGCTCTTTAATCATAATTCCAGCCCCAAGGGGTACAGTGTGTGGAGGATCTTTTTCATGTTCTTCCTCCTCTCCCTCATGATGGGACCCATGATCACTGTGATGAGATCCATGGATGTTGTGATGACGCATGAGTTCCATCATTTGCGCCATTTGGTCTTTAAGTTGTGAAAGCTCGGTTGTGAGCTTTTTGTTTTGCTCCTCTAATGCTTCCATTTTCTTGATCTTCTTCGCGCGTGTGAGGACAGAGAGATGACCAGCCACTTTCTAAAATGAATGTTTATTCTAATTAGTTTATTTATGATATGAATACACTCTCGATGTGAGCTTGATAATCTTTCATCTTTAAGGCGCTGCCTTTTTAAGATGAAAGTTTATCACCCTCCCTAGCCTATGATTTCTCCACAACGGAGAATCTCAATAGTCACGGGTCTCTTTCACTTACATCGAGAGGGTATTAGTGAACCTATAAATAATGATGAGGATGCATGAGGTATTATTGATAATGATGCCTATGCTCCTTACTTTTATTATATTTTCACACATGGTTTTTCCTCTCATGTCATGGTTTTTTCATGCATGAGGATTATTTTTTAGACCTTATCACGAGGTTATTTATTAATGCACAAACAATTGCACATAAGCATTTACACAAACAATTCACTCATCCACGAACAGTCACGAGCGAATCACGAGGTAGGGGTATCCTGCAGAAAGGTGCATATTCAAGGTAGGTTCTAACTGTTCTCACCAGTCCAAGGCCCCCAAGGTGCCCCCATTATAGGGACCCAATTCCTCTCATCGTAGGTCGATGGAAAGCTCCAACGCACCGTCGGACTCAAGTTCATGGTTATCACCTTGAGTGATGTTTTCCGACAACGGTCTACGGGCACCTATAGACCCATTCGACAACCGGCCGTACTAACATCCACTCCCTATGGTTAATCACTCATGCCCCCGGGTATAGAGGGAACTGTTGTGTGCAAAGGTTTGTGTGCAGTTTTTATTTCAAACAATTGCGGAATTTAAACATACAACAGTTATTTAAAAGCCACATAGATAAACATGTTATCATACAAGCAAGGGGTAACGAAGTAATTTTAACTATTATTTGTTAAAAATAATCTGTCACTAAATGGGACTGACTCTCGAGGCTTCCCCAGCGGAGTCGCCATCTGTCGCCACCGGCCCAAACGGGCCTCGGCGGTCGCGAAGACGGTCGAGCTCGCTTATTATTTTAGTTTTGAAAATGTATTGGATTATTAGAACGACTTGTTCTCAAACTGAGACCTTGTCGATCTTATCCAATTTATTTATTAAAATGTCTCACCAATCCATATTAATCCCAAGCGGGACCCTCCATGGATTAGTGGTTTTCGTAGAAAGGAGGGTTCGTGGAGTCGCCACCAATGTTTTACTCAAAACATTGGAAAAAGGGATAAGGCAATTGATTTTATAAATCAACTTTGGCCATTACAACCAGAGTTGGGTAAGGGAGTCGGTTACGCGTGGGGAAGGTGTTAGCACCCCACAGCGCCCCTTTCGGGTTCCCTATGACAGATTATTTTCTAAAATAACAACGTAAAATTACTAAATTACCCCTATTTATTATAAGCGATTATAAATTAACTATCTACATGATGACAGTTTAAATATGCACACAGAAAGCAGTAAAAGGAAGGATTTAAGAAGAAACCTCTTGAAGCGTGCTTTTATATTGAGTAAAACTGGGAAGCTTTTTGGCGTTCCCTCGCTCTACAAGCTCGCTCGCTCCTTCCTAAAACTTTTAACTATGGAAATCCGGAGGATTTCCCTTCGACTAGGTTCGATCCTCAAGCAAAATGGCTCGGGGCTCAAGAACTTTGTCGGATCAACTCTCCGAGTGATTTCTAGGGCAGAACACTGCTCAAAAACCCCAGAATACTCAAGGAGAGGGTTGAAACTATCTAAAAAAGTGTGGAATGACGTCCAATTGACGTCATATTTATAGGGAATAGGCGCAATACAGCCTACAGAAGCAATACGGCCGTATTGAAATTTTTGAACTTCAATACGGTCGTATTGAGTTCAATACGGCCGTATTGAAATTCAGAAATTTCAATGCGCCCGTATTGAGTTCACTGCGGCTGTATTGAAGCTTCAATACGGCCGTATTGATTTCAGTACGGCCGTATTGAAGTTTTCAGAAACTTCAATACACCGTATTAAGTTCACTGCGGCCGTATTGAAGCTTCAATACGGCCGTATTAAGTTCAGTACGGCCGTATTGGGCTTCATTCCCTCCACTTCCTGATTTTGAGCTATTCTAAGACCTCTAGACCTACAGAGAACCCTCCTAGGGCCTTCCAGGAGTCCTTCTGGCTGATCTTCCTTCAGTCTTCGAGAGTCTTCAAGCTTTATTTCCGACCCGGACAATTTTAGGGGTCTACAAGTGATAAAGAGTTTCACAAAATATTTTCTCTTTTTGGTGTAATACTAAGTACTTGGAGGTCTAAGTATACAAGTTGCACTATCAAGGGAGGTGAGCTACAAGGAGCCACTTAATAACCAAGCCTTTTCAAGTGAAAATTACTAAACCCCCTTATACTTTTCTTACAAAACAAATTTTCACACAAGCAAGCAAAGTAGTTGTGTGTGTGTGCACGAAACCCCTAGTAGGCAATGGAAGCCTTCTAAACGAACTTAGAAGCTAAACAAGTATAAAGAAAGCAAGTAAAGCATATACTAGTCGTAGGGTCCTAATGTGGAAGTCCAAGTGGCACTTGAAGCTTTTTGGGACACTTCCACAAATCTAAACGAAGTATGAAAGCAATAAAGCTAGGCGTGTCCTAATGGAAGCCCAAATGGCACTTAAAGCCTTTGGGGACCCTTCCACATGTACTAACCAAGTCTATTAGTCTTTATTTAGAACTATTTAGGAAGTGGTGGAACTTAAACAATGTCCCAAACAACCACTCCTAAATGTAGGTTTGTATACACAAGTAAATTTAAAACAAAACTAACCCAAGTAGGGTTAAAGAGTTACAAATCAATGCAAACAACTAAATCAAGTCTTCTTGAGGAATTTTTTTCACCAAGGGCAGTGAGAACAGGTCTGGAACAGCCTTGAAGTCAATAGGAAAAGTCCCAAGTTGGTCTCCACCAAGCCTTCACCAAGCCCTCCAAATCCGTCACTAATTTCCTCAAAATCCGCCTCCAATTTGTTTCACTTTCCGTCTCTAATTTGTGACCTAAAAATCAAACAATTCTTGGCTGCAAAAATAACAAACAAATTAGCCTATCCAAGGGTGTTTCACTCAGGTTTGGTGTACCTCAATCTCCTTCAAGTATAAGCTCCTTTGAGATTAGCCAATATGTCTCAATTAAGCCTTCCTTCCAAGTGTGATGGCTTGAAAAGTATTATGTCTCAACAAGGAATAACAACCAAACAAGAGAGAATAAAGGCCAATGAATGAAAACTGAAAAGCACAATTTAGAAAAGGCTATACTCTAATAGGAATTAGTGTGACAAAACAAAGAGAGCCAAGAAGACACAAAGCAACAAATAAGGGAAAATTTCAAAAGACTAGCACACAAAAGGATTAAACCTAAGAATGGCACTAGAATGGA
The DNA here is from genome assembly GCF_000230855.2 of Cajanus cajan. Taxonomy (NCBI): domain Eukaryota; kingdom Viridiplantae; phylum Streptophyta; class Magnoliopsida; order Fabales; family Fabaceae; genus Cajanus; species Cajanus cajan. Next base: position 29,723,476 of record NC_138523.1, on the reverse strand, counting down.
TTACAAAAATTAAAACAAAATTTGTGCTATTGTTTTGAAGGTTTTAAAGTATTTTTCCAACCACTGGACAACAAGCAAACCTCACAAAAATTCTCACAAAAAATTCAAGGCCAAGTGCTACTAAATTTGTTTTGTTTTCACTTTGATTTTTTTTTTCTAGGTTTTCTCTTTTGTTTTCTTTTCTTTTTCTTTTCTTTTTGGTCTCTTTTATTTCTTTCTTTTCTTTCAATACAGAGAGTAAGCACTTCAAATAGAGGCCAAACAATTAATAAAGAGGTTTTCCAAGTGGTGGAGAAAAGAAGAACAAGAAGAGTAGAAGTGTAAGTGTACTAGTCAAAAATTTCAACACAAATTGTTACTAGTTTTAGTACTAGTTTGTTCACTTCTTTTGTACACTTTAATTTTCGTTTTCAATACACTTCTACCTCTGTTTTCTTTTTTCAAAACAAGCACAAGACACACAAGGAATTGCTGGTCACAAATTGCTAAGAAACTATTAGCAAAAGAAGTTCACAAAAATTGACTCTAGAACATGTTAGGTCTAATAACATGCATTGGAATCTTTATGAGCACACTAAGATTTATTTAATGTTCAACCAGCAATGACACAATATAGGAACAGAGATTAACACATTAAGATTCAAAAATAAAAAGGCACAACAAGGATTTAATGACAAGAAAAACAACTACACATGACTCTAAGACAAAACTAGTAGATTAAGAAATGTAAAAAGCTTGTATTCTTGTTTCTTTTTGGAGTTTCTTTTAAGTCCAAAAATTATAGGAGTTCAAAGGGAGATAAAAGAAATCCTAAAACAATCAAAAAGACATACAAATAATACCTAAAGGCACAAACAAAGATTGATTCACAAGAAATTATAAAATGAATCAAGAAAAGCAAGACAAAGTGAGTGTGTTCTATAGATTTATGGTTGTGACACAAGAACCACTCAAGGCACACAAACACAAGACTCAAAAAGGAAATACATGGAGGAACAACAAAGACACATATACAAGATGATATTGGACGAACAAACAAGACAAAGAAACATAGGAACGAATTTACCAAGGAGACCTAGCTCTTGATACCAAATGATGGAAACTTGTTGGAGAAACCCGGATTGATGTTGAGTTCCCTTCAAGCTCCACCCTAGATCTTGAACTCCTTGATTCTTCCTATGCTTGGTTAAGGTCTCCTATGGAGGAGGAGGCCTTAAGACCACCACGGTTGGTGGAGAAACTCTCCCAAGAGGCGGCACTCCTTGTTGTAGAGATAAGCCCCTTCAATTCTCACCACACTCTTCTATGAAGGGATAAGAGAATTGGATGCACTCAAAGAGGTTTAGGGACTTTTGGAAGAGAGAAATCTGAACTCTATTCAGAAAATACAATCTCAATTATCTGAAAAGTGTCTTACAAGGTTAGGTTTACAAGTATATAGGAGTAGGAAGCTTAGAGAGCAAGCTAGTCTTGACCATGGTTCACTAGGAACCACGGTTGAGTCTAGCTACAACCGTCCAAGTTAAGAGGCTTGGAGTGCAAGCTTCTCACTTGGCTTGCTTGGTAAGCTAACCAAGGAGAAGCTTGTGCTTCAAGCTTCCAAGCTTGAGAGCCTCCAAGAATTTCGGCCAAGTGAAGTGTGAACACCAAGTGTGAACACACTTCCAAGGTGGGCGGCCTATTGGGTTGATTTTACTCCATCCGTTTAGAAAATGGGCAATTTGGTTTAGTTAGGTTCATCCAATGTAAATGGAACCTAGCTAAATCAAATCTATGAAAAATTAGGAGTAAAATGAGCCCAATATGAAAATTTTAGCCTAGGACCACCTTTGGCTAAATTGCTAGGAGCACACTCTAGCTTACTAAGGACACTCTCTATTTTGCTATTGCCACTCCTACTAGAAAAACTAAAAAGGAATGTATTTCTAGGTTAGGTTAAATGGAGTCAAAGTGTCCAAGTAACCTACCCTAGAAACCATATACAAAAGCTAGTAGAAAGGAAAATAAAGTGCCTTACAAATACAAAGGCAAAAATGCACCTATACAAGTATCTACTATATACAAAATACAAAAAGACAACTATACAAGTATATACAATGGAAACTTAAGGGACTAATAAGAGGAACCATAATCAATGCTCATGATGAGCAAAGGTCTAAGAAGCACCTCCTCTTTAGAAGCCTCCTCTAGCTTCCTAACCATGGACCTAGTCAAAGGTCCAATGGCCTTCAAGTGTAAATCCTCCTTGGATGGTCCTCCATCAGGTTGAGTGAAATCGCTTCTGTTGCAAGCATATGTGCGAGTAGTGGTAGACGAGATATTGTGCTAATATTGTAGGAACTATTGAGGCCTTAGATTTGGGTAAGACATTTATTTTTTTTTAGTGTATTAAGAGTTTATGATTGGTGGAATTTTTGAAAGCTATAGTTGTAGCAATTGAATCCAAGGATGATGTATGTTGAGAATTGGAGTTTTGGTATTCTTAAGGAGAGATTGAAGTGTTGATGATTTCTAGAGTTTGATGGTTGCATGTTGACCTTTTATGGTTTAGGTAGCATGTGAATTTTATTTTCTAAGTCTTTTGTACTGAATATGTAAGTTGTTTGGTTTAGATTTGTAGTGGGAAACTTTGATATGAATTTGAGGTGGAAAGGAGTAAGTTTGGAAGGATTGAGGTATTTTGGGGCCTAGATGTTGATGCGTTATTGTGTAGGGGATGTTTTCACTCCAGTTATAGCTACTTTGGTGATCAAAGGTCTAGTTATAAGCGTTCAATATATCTATGGTGATTTTTGAATTTTTAGCTAAGAAGATGATCCTTTTAAAATCTCATGTCTCCCTAAGAGTTGTAGCTTATTCACTTAGCTTTCTTTGGTGATAGGTTGAGATCACGTGAATGAGTAGAACTCTCTATGTGTTGTTTTCTTTGATAGTTATTGAAAGGAGTAGGTTATAATAATGTTTTCAGGTTAGTAGGCAATGCAAGGATAATAATTGATTTTGTTAAGATGTTTTGGGGTGTTTTCATGTGGATTGAGAGGTTGTTTAAGGTTGTATGATGCTATGTGGTAAAGGTTGTTCATGTACATGCTTATGGATGGTATATATGAAGGTTTAAAGTAGGTATTCTAATATGATTTAGTATGCATGTATGTTGATATGTGGATAGATGACCTTAGGGATCAATTGGTGAATGTCATGTGGTTAGTGAGATTGATCTTAGGGTGTGATATGATCATATTTTAGTTGAGGGTTGTATCTTAAGTTATCTAAGTATTACTATTTTATTTTATTTTATTGTATGAGATAAGTTTTCTAGTTCTTGTAAATTCCAGTTGAGGTAAACATGGATCTGTCTCAGGTAGAAGTTGTGTTTAAATGGGGAGATATCTAAGCCAGTTAGTGAAGATAAGAGTTTTATGAGGTTAGCTTATTATTATTGGAGATTTATTGAAGGAATTTCTAAGATAGCATTGCCCTTAACTACATTCACTAGGAGGAGTATTGCCTTTATGTTGGATAGTAAGTATGAGAGTAGTTCCAACTCTTAAGGCAAGATTGACTAGTGTTAATATTATTGGATTTTAGTGAGCCTTTTGTGGTATATAGTAGTACTTATAAGATGAATTTGGATGCATTGTTGATGCAAGAAGGAAAGGTAGTAGCTTATGTTTCTAGGTAATTGAAAATTCATGAGAGGAACTACCTTATCTATGAGTTAGTGGTTATGATATTACATTAAGATTTGGAGACACTACCTATATGATTCTAAGCTTGAGGTATTTAGTGATTTTTAGAGTCTTAAATATCTTTTGACCAAAGGAGATAGTTGGAATTTCTTAAGAACTAGGATTTTAATCTCAGTTGCTATCTAGGTAAAGGCAATGTGGTTACAGATGCCTTGAGTAGGATGATCTTTCATCTATCGTTTTAATGATTTAAAGGTTAAATTTGATTGAAGAGTTTAGATATTTAAGCTTGATTTGTGAGCTTACCCTTAGAAGCATTGAATTGAGTATGTCGAAGGTGACTAGTGAATTAATGGATGAGATTAGAGGAGCCTAAGAGTTAGATCCTTTCTTAGTGAACCAAGTGGAGAGGATTGGTAAGGGTATAGATAGCCCTTTTCGAGTGGAATTTGATGGTGTTTCTTGGTTTCAGGATAGAATATATGTGCCTAACAATCCCGAATTAAGGAAGATGATCTTAGAAGAAGGCAATAAGAGTACTCTTAGTATTCACTTAAGAGCTATTAAGATGGATTAGGACCTTAGGAGGATGTATGAGAGTGGCGTAGCGGAAGCATTATGGTCTAAGGTGAAGAGAGGAGTAGGAGAAGTTGTGGACTCATGTGTAGTATTCCAGAAGTCTAAGGTGGAACATTAGAAAGTCAAATGCAGGAGACATATCCATTTTTATTTGCTTCAGGTAATTTCGGGGACGAAATTTTTTAAAAGGAGGGGAGAATTGTAACACCCCCAAATTTTTCTACTAATACTACAAATAATTATTATTTATTTTTGTATTTATGAAGATTATTTACTTATAATTATTTTGATTAATTAAATAGGTTTGATTGAATTTTTAAAGGTTTTTAATAATAATCATTTATGAAAATTATTTTGTATAATATTATTAATTATGATATGTTGTTATAATTATTATTTGAAGAAAATCATGTTTTAAATTGTATTGATATTTGTTCTTACCGGAGATCTGCTGTAGAGATGATCCGCTAAGTAAGATCGGTGAGCCTCTTTCACTTGTACGTTTGGTGCTCCAAGATGAGGGTGGTACCTGCAAAAAGGACTCCGATGCCCAAGTTAGTGTTTGTGGGTGTATGAGTCTCGTATAAGTAATGCACGTACCTTTGTGTGTATTAGGGTTTTGTTGGGCCTTGGGCCCGAGATCAGTTTATGACCTAATTGGATAGCGAGCCGATGTCGCCTAGCGCGTGTCCGAGGTCACTCCGCGTTGTGATGCCGAGCTCGAACTCGGCATAGCGATACGGATAGTACACTAGCCCCCCGAACTCCAAAGACCATAGGTCGAGGAGTTAAGACCGAGCTCGACAAGGAGTCATGACATTTTTGCGTACGCCTATTTGTCATGATGCCATGTGTCATAACCGTCACCTCGTTCCCATAACTCGTGGGCGGCGCGATGACAAGATTGTATTTTTATTTGTTTGATGATGTGGCCTCTTTGGGCCGATGTGGTGTTCTGATGTCCATGTTTCATGGTCGGGCTGAGGAGCTCGGCAATAATGAGCTTACTACTTGGTTAGGCTGGTAAACCTTTGACCGAGTCAGTAGATTAGTGAAGGACAAGTCGGCAACTCGGCTGGCCAGTACACTTGCCCCAAAGCACCGAGTGATGTAAGAGCAAAGGGGCTTCTGAGGAGTTCCCTAATTTGTTGTTTGAAGGTTCAAATTCAACCTTGTTAAGTAGATGTGGTCTCAAGGTTCGGACTCGACCTTGGCATATCAAGGTTCGAACTCGACCTTGGTTAAGAAAATGTGATCTCAAGGTTCAGACTCGACCTTGGCATATATCAAGGTTCGAACTTGACCTTGGTTAATAAAATGTGATCTCAAGGTTTGGACTCAACCTTGGCATATCAAGGTTCGAACTCGACCTTGGTTAAGAAAATGTGATCTCAAGGTTCGGACTCGACCTTGGCATATCAAGGTTCGAACTCGACCTTGGTTAAGAAAATGTGATCTCATGGTTCGAACTCGACCTTGGCATCAAGGTTCGGATTCGACCTTGGCAACGTAATTTGTATTTGAAGGTTTGAACCCGACTTTAACATCAAGGTTCGAACTCGACCTTGGCAAGTCGTCATGATTAATGTGCCAATACCGAAAATGTATGGGAATGGAGTTGCTTTGTTGATTTATTTTTGAGGTTCGCCTCGTTAAAACCTTCCTTGGCCAAAAACCCTTTTCTTTAGTGGGAAAAAAGACTGAGGAGGAAAAAGAGTACATCACCTGAATTTACAAGTTAAGAGAAATAAAATTTGAGGTGGGTGGAATTCCAAGTTCCAAATTTTCCTTTGGAGGGGTTTGTTCTTGCTTATCCCCGTAATCGCCAAACAAGGTCGCCAACTTTAAATGTTCTTGGCCTGACCTTGGTCTTGCTTTCCTTGTGGTTTGTCGCGAATTGCCTTGCGGAACTCGGCATGCTCCTCCATCTGGATGTACCCAACAGTGCGAGCTCGGAGCTCGTCCATGTCGGGAGGAGGTTGTTGGCAAAGGCTGTCGACAAAAGGTCCTGGCTTCAACGCCATGAGCATGGGGTGCAGTGCGACCTCGGGGTTTAAGTTGCGAATTTTGACGGAGACGCCAGCGAAGCGCTCCATGAATGTCCTTAATGGTTCTTTGTCTCCCTGTCTGAGGCTGGCCAAGGCGGCAGATGTGATGTGATGAGGTTGGCTCGTTGCGTATTGCACCGTGAATCGCCTCACCAGAGTGTCGAAGCTATCGATTGATCCCATTGGCAATTGGGTATACCAGGCGAGTGTCGATCCCTTGAGCGAGGTTGGAAAAACCCTACACAGAATAGCATCTTCATTAGTGTATAGGTTTACCTATGTGACGTATAAGTCAATGTGTTCATCTGGATCCGTCATGCCATCATAGCGGTCGATGTGGAGGGGCTTCCAGCCGAAAGGTAGAGGTGTCTCCATGATGCCGTCCACAAAGGGATGGCGGCGAATGCTCGTCCAATTTCTAGGAGCTTGAGCCGGAGCGTTGTTGACTTCATAGGCCGACCTGTTCGTTGGCGCGTGAGACCGATGTGTGGCAGGTCGGGGAGTCGATGCCCTAGGTGCGGTTGGGGGTTGAGAGACCGAGTGTCCCTCCTTTTCGTGCTGACTACTCGGTTGAGGGGGCTGATCAGAAAGGCGCCGAGGAAGCTGGGCACGGATACATTCATACTCGGCGCGCAGTGCCGCTAGGTCAGCCTCATTCACGGTACGCAGCGCCGCTAGGTCAATTTCGTGCTTGGCACGGATGTTTTGCAGATCGGTGGTGTGTTGTTGCCTCATCTGCTCGACTTGTTCGATCAACCTTCTCAATGCTGCTTCGTTGTGCATGCTTGTCGTACGATCTGCGCCGTCTGTTGCGCGTCTACTATGGCTTCGAGTGAATACCATAAGCGTGGCCGATAAGTGCTATCTTAATCGGCCCCACGGTAGGCGCCAAATGTTCTTACCGGAGATCTGCTGTAGAGATGATCTTCCAAGTAAGATCGGTGAGCCTCTTTCACTGGTACGTTTGGTGCTCCAAGATGGGGGTGGTACCTGCAAGATGGGGGTCGTATAAGTAATGCACGTACCTTTGTGTGTATTAGGGTTTTGTTGGGCCTTGGGCCCGAGATCAGTTTATGACCTAATTGGATAGCGAGCCGATGTCGCCTAGTGCGTGTCCGAGGTCACTCCGTGCTGTGATGCCAAGCTCGAGCTCGGCATAGTGGTACGGATAATACAATATTTTATTTTAATTTGATATATATATATATGTTATTTATTTATTTATTAATTAGTAATTCTGGATTTTCATAGCCCTAGAACGGGCCGTTCCACTTTGAGAACGGGCCGTTCCGGATGTGGTTTTAAAGAACAAAGTATTGACTCAGAACGGGCCGTTTTGGGAGAGGCTTTTGTACATGTTCTATGGGCCTAGAACGGGCCGTTCCAGATTCGGAACGGGCCGTTCTGGCCAAATCCTGATGCCTATAAATGCGTTTCGGCACTCTAAAAAAATGAATTTTTTTCACTTTTTACCTTTTTCTTCTACACTTTCTGGAGACCAAGGGGAACCAAGAGGAAGAGATTCTTCTTCAGTTTCAACCCTTGTTTATCGAGGTAAAGGAGGCAGTGAGAAACCTCGCTCTAGGTGTGGGATTGTATGTTGGGTAGTGGGATTGGCCCCCAATCCTGTGTTTGTTGCATGTCATATTTTTCTTGTATGTTCCAATTACTTAATTAATATGCGTGTATGAATAGAAACTTTGTTTAGGCCATGATTGTGGAATTTGGTGCTCCTATGGGTTCCTACGGGAAACCCTAAGGGAGTGCATTGGTGCTTGTATGAGTAAATTTAATTGTGATAATAATAATATACATGAATTGTCTTATTTTAAATGTTTATTGCATAAATTGGAACGCTCTATGAGTTCTTGAGAGAACCCTATGAGCAGCAGGCAAAATAGGAATATTTCTGTTTTTGCCTTCTGTCTGTTCCGTTATATTCCCTATTAAAAGAGATGTGTGAATATGTGTTTGGTTTTGCAAATGGGCGTGTATTGTTGTGAATTAAAATGCTTATGAATGCCTTGAAATTTCAAAAATTACGTAACCATGATGCGAAATGTGAATATGAATTATGAGAAGCGAGAATAACGATAATGTTACATGAAATATGATGATGTGTTAATGCATAGAGTCTTGTTTGACATACATCATTTGCATAAATTTTTTAAGGGTACGATATGGAATACACCGCCAGAGAAGGCCCCCTAGTGTAAAAGCTTTGGGGATTAGTCCTTGGGGATAGCTCGGTTTGGAAGTCCCAGTCTCGCCCATTGTGTGCATGGGATGTATCTTGCGCGGCTTGGCTATCCTAACGAGACTCTAGTAGTATATCCTTCTAATGAGAGTGCGCAAAGGGTGTGGCTCGACATGTACTCCTAGACTACTCTTCATGTATTGCTAGTGGTAATATGCCATGTGATGTTTTATTGGCGCCACATGCATGATAATATGTAGTCCATGTCCATGCATGTGCATTCTTATTATTAAATGATGATAAATTACTATTTGTATGACTTGGATGATTGGATAAGCTATTGTTGTTGATTGATCTATGAGGTAACTGTATTGTTTGTGTTTGGCTATCCGGTGTGCCTTCCTACACCGTGAGCCAGAGTGAGATGTTTCTCACTCCCTTCTTTTGTGTTGTTTCTCTTGTTTGACATACAGGAGACCATTAGCAGCATGAGACTAAGGATGTGGACGATGGAGCTTAGGCTTCTATGTTGGATTTTGCTTTGATAGGACACGTGACATCGGGACATAAATAGAATTAGAATATGATGTTGTTTATGTTTCATTAAAGTATATATTTTGGAAAATTCAATTTTTATTCTTTGTAATTTTATTTGCTATTTGGATTAAGTACATGAATGTGAATTCTCTACTCACATGATTATTGGAAATGTCGTTTCAATTTTAAATTTTTTTTATCCAATAAGATATTTCTTTTTATTATTATATATTTATGTTGGGGTAGAGGGTGTCACAGATGACTATTCAAGATTCACATGGGTTATGTTTCTTGCAAATAAAAATGAAGCTATTAATGCTTTTAAGAAATTTGCCAAGCTTGTTCAAAATGAAAAGAACACAAATATCACCTCAATTAGAAGTGACCATGAAGGTGAATTCCAAAATATTTTGTTCCAAAAATTCTGTGAGGAGCATGGTATTAATCATAATTTTTCAGCACCTAGGACACCTCAACAAAATGGGGTTGTTGAAAGGAAAAATAGGTCTCTTGAGGAATTAGCTAGGACTATGTTGAATGAGACTAAACTACCAAAATATTTTTGGGCTGATGCTGTTAACACAACTTGTCATGTGTTAAACAAGGTTCTGATTCAGCCTATTCTAAAGAAAACACCCTATGAGATTTATAATGGGAGGAAGCCTAATATTTCATACTTTAGAGTATTTGGGTGTAAGTGTTTTGTGCTGAATAATGGCAAAAAGCAACTTGGAAAATTTGATGCAAAAGTTGATAAGGCAATCATCTTAGGATATTCTACAAATAGAAAAGCCTATAGAGTATATAACAAGAGAACTCTAATTGTTGAAGAATCAGGTCATGTTGTGTTTAATGTGACTAACAAACAAGAGACAAAGCAAACTGAAAAGAGGACTTGACTGATTTGCTTAATCAACCTCCATTAGAAAGTGAACCTAATGAAATGCCTAAAGAGAGTGAATCAATGGAACTACTGAGAATACAAGTGAACAATTTCCTAAGGAATGGAAAACTTCTAGGGACTTATCAATGGAAAATATAATTGGAAATATTGGTAAAGGAGTATCAACTAGAAGATCCATCAAAAATATATGTAATACTATGGCTTTTGTTTCACAAGTTGAACCGAAGACAATAGATGAAGCACTACAAGATGAACATTGGTTAATGACTATGCAAGAGGAACTAAATCAGTTTGAAAGAAATGAAGTATGGGATTTAGTGTCATTACCAACTGATTATCCAATTATAGGAACCAAGTGGGTTTTTAGAAATAAGCTTGATGAATAAGGAATCATTATAAGAAATAAGGCAAGGTTAGTGGCTAAGGGGTATAATCAAGAAGAGGGAATTCATTATGATGAGACTTTTGCCCCTGTAGCAAGAATAGAAGCCATTAGGTTACTTCTTGCTTATGCTTCAATAATGAATTTCAAGCTTTATCAAATGGATGTGAAAAGTGTTTTTCTTAATGGTTTAATACAAGAAGAAGTGTATGTGGAGCAACCACCAGGTTTTGTTGATTTTAAGTATCCTAATCATGTGTACAAGCTTAAAAAGGCACTTTATGGCTTGAAACAAGCTCCAAGATCATGGTATGACAGGTTGAGCAAATTTTTGATTGAGAATGACTATGTAAGAGGGAAAGTAGATAATACATTGTTTGTGAAGAAGTTTGAAAATGATACAATGTATGTTCAAATCTATATGGATGACATTGTTTTTGGATCTACTAATGTCTCTCTATGTAAATAATTTGCTAAGACCATGCAAGGTGAATTTGAAATGTCAATGATGGGAGAGCTTACATTCTTCTTGGGGTTGCAAATCAAAAAAATGAGTGATGGAATCTTTATAACTCAAAGCAAGTATTGCAATGAACTGTTGAAAAAGTTTGGTATGGAAGGGTGTAAGGAGGCTGCAACACCAATATCAAACGCATGCAATCTTGACTTGGATGAGAAAGGGATAGTTGTTGACAACCCAAAATATAGAGGTATCATTGGATCACTTTTATATTTGACAGCTAGTAGGCCTGACATAATATTTGTTGTGTGCTTGTGTGCAAGATTGCAGGCAAATCCAAAAGAATCTCACATGAAATTTGTAAAGAGAATTCTAAAATATCTAAAAGAAACAACTAATGTAGGTTTATGGTATCCAAAAGGAGTCTCACTAAGTCTGATAGGCTACTCGGATTTGGACTATGCTGGGTGTAGACTTGATAGAAAAAGCACAAGTGGTACTTGTCACCTACTTGGAAGTGCACTAGTCTCATGGCATAGTAAAAAGCAAGCTTGTGTTGCTTTAAGTACAGTTGAGGCTGATTATATAACTGCCGGGAGTTGTTGTGCTCAAATTCTCTGGATGAAACAAAAACTAAGAGATTATGGAACTGAGTTGAATAAAATTCCTTTGAGATGTGATAATACAAGTGCAATAAATCTAACCAAAAATCCAATTTTGCACTCTAGGACAAAACATATAGAGATAAGACACCACTTTTTAAGAGATAATGTTCAGAAAAATGAATGTGTTGTAGAGTTTGTTGAAACAAGTAAACAATTAGCTGATATATTTACAAAACCTCTACCAAGAGAAAGATTTAATCAATTGAGAATTGAACTAGGAATAATCAAAGAGTCTTGTTTGAATTGATTGTGAATGTGTACTTGGGATTGATTGTTTGATTGAAAGTTGGTTGATGTATGTGTAAAACATTGATATATGATGCATAAAAGAGTAAGTTTAAGAGTTGAAATAGATTAGGAATGGGTTAAAAGGTTAGAAACAAGAGAAGCAAAACTTCTCTAGAATAATCGATTATTGTTGATGGAATCATACTTGGGAATGCAAGAGGTGACACACTCAAAGATCCAAGTGGAGTGGGCTAGACATGGAAGATTGGGCCAGTCTAGGCCCAACGGGCCCTATGGGCTTGGAAGGCCCAAACCAAGTTTCAACATGGGCTTATCTTGTTTTTAACATTCTTATTATATTTTTGTTAGTATAGTATGAATATATTTTGGTCTTGTATTTTGGACCACATAGAGTAGCATTTTAGGTTTTAGGCTAGTTGGGCCTAGTTTTGGGCTTCATGGGCCTTTGGGCTTTTGGTACCCAATATTGGGCTCATTATTTTCCTTGTAATAATTCCTATTGATTGTATTCATTAGACCATTGTATTTTGGTCATTAGTTTAGGGTTTAAGGAGGTTTAATAGTTCATTTGAATTAGGACAAATTAGGCCAAATTTAGGATGAATTTAAGTTGCATTTAGGTCACACTTTTGGCACCACCTTGGTTGCACAAGTGTGACACCGAAATGCAACCCTAAATTCACTCTAAATTCAACCTAATCTATCATTTAGCACTACATGACCGGTCATGAGCATGTGACACAAGGTTTGAATTCAAATTTGAATTTGAATTCAAATCTTGGCGCCAACATGTGACCAATCATGTGGCGCCAAGTGTGCTCCTCAATTTCGGATGCTATATGATTCCCTCCTCTCATCTTTTGTACTCACTTTGAATATTGAATGAAATTTGAGAGCCTTTGGCCGAGTTTCCCCTTTCAAAGTCACCTTAGAGTTCAACTTCAAAACCTTAGGATTTCACCTTAGAATCCTCCTCTTTGAAGTGTGCTCTCCATTGATGCTTGAGCTTGGATGCTTCCCTCCTAGTTCTAGGTTGAGTGCATCCGTGAGTTCTTAAGCTTCTAAGTGTTCTTGAGTTGAAGAATCAAGCCTCCATTGAAGAAGATCCGGCCTAAGCAAATCCGTGGAGAAGATCATCCATCACTTCTCCTAGGTTTGCTATCATTTGTAAAATTTAATCGATTATTATAAGTAAGCCTAGGAGAATTATTTGGAAGATAATCGATTATCTGAGAGAAGAGGAATTCTAGAAGTCTCTGAAATAATCGATTATTTGGGCAATAATCGATTATCTAGGAAGCAATAATACAAAGAGTCTCTAGAATAATCGATTATTTGGAAAATAATTGATTATCTGGGCAAGTTAGAGGAAATGACCCTCTGGAATAATCGATTATTCCAAAAATAATCGATTATTTAGTGCAGAAAGGATTTTTCAAAGGATTCTACTGATACAAATAATCGATTATTTGTATAGATAATCGATTATTTGCGCGACCCTTGGTTTTCCAGACGGTTTTTGAACGGTTTTATTCACGCCTGTCGCCACCGGCCCAAACGGGCCTCGGCGGCCGCGAAGACGGTCGAGCTCGCTTTTATTTTAGTTTTGAAAATGTATTGGATTATTAGAACGACTTGTTCTCAAACTGAGACCTTGTCGATCTTATCCAATTTATTTATTAAATGTCTCACCAATCCATGTTAATCCCAAGCGGGACCCTCCATGGATTAGCGGTTTTCATAAAAAGGAAGGGTTCGTGGAGTCGCCACCAATGTTTTACTCAAAACATTGGAAAAAGAAGTTTAAGGCAATCGATTCAAAAATCGACTTCGGCCATGACAACCAGAGTCGGGTAAGGGAGTCGGTTACGCGTGGGGAAGGTGTTAGCACCCCACAGCGCCCCTTTCGGGTTCCCTATGACAGATTATTTCTAAAAATAATAGTGCAAAATTACTAAATTACCCCTATTTATTCTAAGCAATTATAAATTAACTATCTACATGATGACAGTTTAATATGCACACAGAAAGCAGTAAAAGAAGGGATTTTTAGAAAAGAAACCTCTTGAAGCGTGCTTTTTATATATCAAGTAAAACTGGGAAGCTTTTTGGCGTTCCCTCGCTCTACAAGCCCGCTCACTCCTTCCTAAAAATAATTTTTGACTATGGAAATCCGGAGGATTTCCCTTCGACTAAGTTCGAATCTCCAAGCTAAATGCTCGGAATTCCAGAACTTCGTCGGATCGACTCCCAGAGAGATTTCTAGGGCAGAACACTGCTCAAAAACCCCAGAATACTCAAGGAGGGAGTCAAAACTCAGTGGAAAAGTGTCAAATGACGTCAAATTGACGTCATATTTATAGGAATGAGGCGCAGTACGGCCCCTGGGGTCAATACGGGCGTATTGAAGTTTTTGAACTTCAATACGGCCGTATTGAATTCAGTACGGCCGTATTGAAGTTCAAAGACTTCAATACGGGCGTACTGAGTTCGCCGCGGCCGTATTGCAGTTCAAAATACTCAATATGGCCGTAGTGAACCTCTGGGAGGCCGTATTGAGCTTCATTCCTCCCACTTTTCTTATTTTTGCTATCCTAAGACCTCTAGACCTACAGAGAACCCTCCTAGGGCCTTCCAGGAGTCCTTCTGGCTGATATGGGGAAGAGTTGCGGTGTTGGATCTTGAACTCTTGGCACAGTTCTTCCACCATTTTATTATTCAGATTAGATCCATTTTCAGTGATGATTTATTTCTCCATGCTTCCACTAGATTATTCTAAAATCTTTTGGGACAAGAGAGAAGAGAAAGGAAAGATATTTTTGTTCTAAAGTTTGTGTTTTAGAGGGGATTTATTTTTCAAAAATAGTTTTTGTAAGAATGGATGGCCAAGGTAGGCTGTTGTGTGAAAAACCGCAAGTGTACGGTTGTCGTCAAGTAATAAATATCGAATCACAGGGACTACGTGTTTGACATAGAATTACTAGTATTTTAATTTGAATTTTAAAACAGATGGAATTTCTGTTTTGAGATGATAAGATCAGATTTGAAGGTAAAAGAGATAGTAATGCAATTAATGAATAAGATAAAACTTTAAGATAAGATAAGGAGATTTCCGGGAATCTAGGGTTCGCACAAAGAGTTCCAACATTATTGAATTATTATTTTCATTAATTAATTCTATTCCATCTTGAAGGTAGTCTTAACCTAATTTAATCCTTGCACCTTCTCAGGCTACGAGGACGTGTTTAATTAAAATTAATCCCTACTCTCGTGGTAATTGCGTTCAATTAAACCCGTTAAGATCTTTGTTAATCTATTGCTCCTCGAAAGCTTAAATCTACTCTCGTGATTTAACACTCAAGTCTATTCCTTTAGGTTCCGATAATTAGGTTCTCCTCTCAGTTCATCCCTAATTATCTATGATTATGAAAATTAAGATTAATTGTTTATCATAATTATAATCAAGTTCTCCTCTCAGTTCATCCTTAATTAATGTTATTATGAAAACAATAATATTAAAGTTCATATATAAAATATAAAAGAACAGATCAAGAATTGGAATAAAATTAAGAAACTGAATAATGCATTAATAAAGAGGTTCTCAGAGGCTAAGCCCTGATCCCAGAAAAAGGGATACTACTCACAGGAGTTCATAGTAGTTCTCCAAGAAGAAAAGAATAAAAGAAAAGTAAACCTTAGAGTCGATGGCACAGGCGCCCAACCTTCTCCAAGTGTCGAAAACTAAAAGACTGTCTCCGGAAACCACCCCGTTCTAGGCTAACCTAATCTAATTTATAACCTAAAAGGGTAAAAAGGTAAAACTACCAGGATAAAAATTACAAAGATAAAATAAAAAATAAAAACATAAAACTTAAACAGCTGGGACGCGAAGTGAATCACGGCCGTGACTGAGAATCACGACCGTGATCTTCTCTGGAGCACATCTATGAAGGGTCAGTGGCGTTCACGGGTGTGATTGGGAATCACGACCGTGATTTTCTCTGGTGAATCACGGGCGTGATTTAGAATCACGGCCGTGATTGTCCCTGGTGAATCACGGGCGTGATTTAGAATCACGGCCGTGATTTTCCCTGTAGCTCAGCATTTCCTCTTTAATTCTTAAATCTTGATCCTGCTTAGAGAAAACACAACACATACCAAGAAAAGCATAAAATAGGAAAATGATATAAAAATTTATTAAAAACATGAAAGATATGCATGATTATGCTATGAATTCTTGTGAATTAAAGTGCTAAAATACGAGTAAAATACACAACATCAAATAACCCCAAACTTGAACTTTTGTTTGTCCTCAAACAATAATTAGCGCTTTGAAAAAAAATTCATCAAGAATTAACTGAGCATTTAAAATCTTCACTCTTAGTCTCACAAGGTCCAATTAGAATCTTAATCTTTCATTACTAGCACCAACTCTTAGTTTCTAAGGGTTTCATGATGTCAAATCTTGTAAAGCTCATTAGTCAAATGAAGATAATTTAACAGAAATAATTTTTCGATGCTTGTGACACAAATGGGGGTAATATTTTTATTTTTGTTTTTGTCTCACCTAAAACATTTCCCCAGTAGCCAATCAGTGTAGAGAGGATGATAATTTCAAGAACATGTAGCCTCAAAGGGGGTTAGCTATTTTACTAAACAATTCCCCAGTAGCTAATTAGTTCCCTTAGTTTTCTAAGGTTAAGAATATTCTCCCTCTAACCTATGACCTCAAAGGGGTGCTAGG
The DNA here is from genome assembly GCF_000230855.2 of Cajanus cajan. Taxonomy (NCBI): domain Eukaryota; kingdom Viridiplantae; phylum Streptophyta; class Magnoliopsida; order Fabales; family Fabaceae; genus Cajanus; species Cajanus cajan. Next base: position 29,707,022 of record NC_138523.1, on the reverse strand, counting down.
TGATATATATATTTTTTTTTATTATATTTTTTTTATTTATTTACCCCCCAAAAGCTTTTAAGCACGAATTAAAAAGAATTTATCTTCAAGAGACTATTTTTATAATTCTCGATCATTTCAAGCCTTAATACTAAGAACCAAGTGCTAGCCACAAAACCAGCTAATTTTTCAACCTTTTGTTCTGAGACTTCAAGATTCAATTCATCACATTCAGTGTTTTCAAAGACGAACAATTTCGTTAAAAATATTTACTTTTCAAACACAAATTCAAGCTGGGATTAACTGAATATGTATATATGCATGATTTTTATTTTTTTTTTTTTTGCATGAATGAATGAAATGTGTACATCCTCCTAACCCCAAACTTAAAGATTTGCTTGTCCTGAAGCAAAGAGCTAATGAATGCATGATAGATTATTTTGACAAAATTATAAAATGCATGAATATGCAACCAACCCACAACAGAAAGGAATGCTTGTCCCTAAGCATCAGAGTAAAATAAGGAATAAGAAAGATCTCACTGTGGTGGAAAATCATCTGGATACCGTTGAATGTGCCATTTATACATTTGATCAACCATGTAATTATAATGCTGCTGGCGTTCATCCATTTGTTGCAGCCGGTTATCCATTGATTGGATAGCTGCTAGGATAGCAGCATTGTCCACCTCAGGTCCAGGATGTAGAGGGGGTTGTTCAGGAGCTGCTTCCTCCTCTGCAGGAGCCGCTTCCTCAGCTGCTGGAGGTCGGTCCTCTAATGGCTCCAGTGGAAACTGCCAGGTAGCCCGGTTCTTCACGGTGTATGTTGGATTTGGTAACTGGTGGTGCACTCCCGACTGGGTTACTACAAAGTAGTATTTATCATCTTCATCTTTCGCAATGCAGTTCATAGAAGAGCAGGTAGCAAAATTAATAGTACGGCTTCCAGGGAGTGGTTCTAACTGGTCCAGCCAAGCGTGATAGCCAAGGTGTTTGGCTATAGTGGTAATGAGGCCGCCGTTCACAATCGCACCGTGGCTGGTATTGGAAATACTCTGGAACTGTCGTGCCAAATGACTGCCAGAATCAATAGGCTCCTCTCTGTTTTCCATCATAGCCCATAAAAGTAAAAGGTCGCTCAAACGAACCTTTCCTTCAGAATCACCTCGGGCCAAAACAGTAGAGGCAATAAAGCGGTGCATAATATGGATGGCGGGATGGCGGAAAGCAGAGGAATTACATTTTCCAGCGACCCAATTACTTGTACCTGTCAAACTATACCAAAAAGAACCAGGGTTGAAAGAACTTGGGGTTCTCGTGCTCCCTCCAGTGGGAAATCCAAAAATATTATTGAACTGAGCCAGGGTTAATTCGTGTTCTTGGTTAAACATACGGAAAGAAATCAAACCTTCAGAACAATTTGGCCCAGATAATATTTCCGTGTGGAGAGAGCTCAAGAACTCAAGAACTAGTCGAGGATAAACAACATCATTATGCACGGTAGCAAAGGTTGTCCACCCAATGTTAGTTAACATGAAATTGATATCAGCACGTAAACCCAACTTACGAATAAATGGGAAGTCGAGATACCTGGTAGGATGGATAGTGCGGAAGCGTAATACCTCGTTCCGCTCACGCTGTTCATCGTTCCGATAGAACCTCGGAGGAAGGTACGGAATTTCACTTGCTTCTTCCTCGTAACTGTGGGTATCGGAAGCGGTGGAGGACGAACCAACGGTACGGGTGCGCTTGGGAGCCATGGATGAACGGAAGGAGTGAATGTGGGAGGAAGAGGGAAGAAGAGGAAGAAGAAGTGAGAAGCTAGGGTTTGGGAGAGAAGAAAAGAGAGAATGGGTCGTAGGTTTGAGAGAAGTGAGAATGTAAAAGGAGGGGGAAGAATATATAAGGGAAAGTGGAATTTCAAAATTCACGGGCTGTATCTGTAGGAGATCACGCCCGTGATTTAGAATCACGGTCGTGATTCTCTCTGGGGTTTTCCAAAAATTTTCCAGAGAAGATCACGCCCGTGATTTAGAATCACGGTCGTGATTCTCTGGGGCTTGCCAAAAATTTTCCAGAGAAGATCACGCCCGTGATTTCGAATCACGGTCGTGATTCTCTCTGGGTTTTCCCAAAAATTTTCCAGAGAAGATCACACCCGTGATTTAGAATCACGGTCGTGATTCTCTCTGAAACTCTGAAATTTTATTTTTTATTTTTTTTATTTTATTTTTTTTTTATTTTCATGATGCTTGAGTAGGTTCCTGAAGAACCATAGAGTATAGTTTTTCTAAGTGTTCCCCATGGAAATATAACTTCAATCTCTGTGCATTGACCTTGAATATGTCGCCTTTATCGTTTCTGATTTCTACAGCTCCATAGGGATATACTTTTTGAACTGTAAAAGGCCCTGACCATCTTGACTTCAATTTTCCAGGAAACAATCTGAGTCTGGAATTAAATAGTAGCACCGAGTCCCCTTGCTTGAATTCTCTTCTATGTATATGCTTGTCATGCCACCTCTTTGTTCTTTCTTTGTAAATCTTAGCATTTTCATATGAGTCTAATCTGATTTCATCAAGCTCATTGAGTTCCAATTTCCTTTTTTCTCCAGCATCCTTTAGGTCATAGTTGAAGTATTTTATTACCCACAAAGCCTTGTGTTCTAGCTCTACAGGAAGATGGCAAGATTTGCCATAAATCAGCCTAAATGGAGACATGCCAATAGGTGTTTTGTAAGCAGTCCTGTAGGCCCAAAGAGCTTCATCTAATCTTAAAGACCAGTCCTTTCTTGTTGTAGATACAGTCTTCTCAAGCATCTTTTTGATTTCTCTGTTGGATATTTCTACCTGTCCATTTGTTTGAGGGTGATAAGGTGTACCAACTTTGTGAGTGACTCCATATTTTTTTAAGAGAGATTCAAACTTTCTTTCAATAAAATGTGAGCCTCCATCACTGATCACAGCTCTTGGGACCCCAAATCTTGGAAATATAATTCTTTTGAAGAGTTTAATGACAGTATTTGAATCACTCGTTTGAGCGGGAATCGCTTCTACCCACTTGGACACATAATCAACTGCAACTAATATGAACTTGTAACCTTTAGAACTTGGGAATGGTCCCATGTAATCTACTCCCCATACATCAAAAATTTCTACTTCTAAAATCCCATTTAATGGCATTTCATGTTTCCTGGATATATTCCCTGATCTTTGGCATTGGTCACAAGAATTTACCATCTTCCAAGTATCCTTAAATAAGTTTGGCCAGTAAAAACCAGATTGTAGAATTTTAGCTGCAGTTTTTGACGTACTAGCATGCCCTCCATATGCGGAAGAATGACATGAGTGAATGATGTGAGGAGCTGTTTCTTCTGAGATACACCTTCTGTAGATACCATCTCTACACCTCTTATATAGGTAAGGTTCATCCCAAATAAAGCTGTTAAGGTCACTAAAGAATTTCTTCTTTTGTTGATAATTAAAGTCTTCAGGAAGGACTCCACATGCTAAGTAATTCGCATAATCTGCATACCAGGGACTGTTTTTCACAACAACTGCTAAAAGCTTTTCGTCTGGGAAGCTGTCATTAATAGGGAGTTCCTCCTTTGTTGCTTGGTCTTGTGGAAGTCGAGAGAGATGATCTGCTACTACGTTTTCTACTCCCTTTCTGTCCACAATCTCTAAATCAAATTCTTGTAAAAGGAGAATCCATCTGAGGAGCCTAGGTTTAGCATCCTTTTTATTAAAAAGATACTTTAGGGCAGAGTGATCTGTGTAAACAATAACCTTAGACCCCACAAGATAAGATCTGAACTTTTCAAAAGCATAGACGACTGCTAACAATTCTTTTTCTGTTGTTGCATAATTGGCTTGGGCTTCATCAAGAGTCTTGCTGGCATAGTATATAGCATGAACCTTCTTGTCCTTTCTTTGTCCCAATACAGCTCCTATAGCATAGTCACTTGCATCACACATGATTTCAAAAGGAAGGCTCCAGTCAGGAGTTTGCAGAATAGGAGCTGTAGTGAGAGCTTCTTTCAACCTGTAGAATGCATTCTTACAAGAAACATCAAAGTTAAAAGGTACCTCTTTCACAAGTAGATTAGATAATGGTTTAGAGATTTTTGAAAAATCTTTAATAAACCTTCGGTAGAAACCGGCATGCCCTAAGAAACTTCTAACACCTTTAACATCAATTGGAAGGGGCAATTTATCAATTACTTCTATTTTTGCTCTATCTACCTCAATTCCTCTCCCAGATATTAGGTGTCCTAAGACAATTCCTTCTTGTACCATAAAATGACATTTTTCCCAATTTAAGACTAAATTCACTTCAGAGCAACGCTGCAATACTTTAGTTAGATTTAATAGACAGTCATCAAAGGAAACACCATAAACTGAAAAGTCATCCATGAAAACTTCCATCTCTTTTTCTAATAAATCACTAAAGATTGCAGTCATACATCTTTGAAAGGTAGCAGGTGCATTACATAGGCCAAAAGGCATTCTCCTATAAGCAAAAGTACCATAGGGACATGTAAAAGTAGTTTTCTCTTGGTCTAATGGATGAATAGGGATTTGATGAAAACCAGAGTATCCGTCCAAATAACAAAAGTATGAATGCATTGCTAACCTTTCAAGCATTTGATCAATAAAAGGTAAGGGAAAGTGATCCTTTCTAGTGGCATTATTTAATTTTCTATAATCAACACACATACGCCACCCAGTCACAGTTCTTGTGGGAATTAATTCATTATTATCATTTTTAACTACTGTCATCCCACCTTTCTTAGGAACCACATGAACTGGACTTACCCAAGGACTATCAGATATAGCATAAATTACCTTAGCATCCAATAATTTCAAAATTTCTTTCTTTACCTCTTCTTTCATCTTGGGATTTAGTCTTCTTTGAGCTTCAACAGAAGGTTTGGATCCTTCCTCCAAGAAGATGCGATGCATACAAAATGAAGAACTAATTCCCTTTATATCAGCCATAGTATATCCAATAACTTTTCTAAATTTTCTCAACTCATTGAGAAGTTTTTCAGTTTCTTTTTCATTTAAAGCTGAATTTACTATGACTGGATAAGTGGAATTAGCCCCCAAAAACTCATACCTTAAAGATGAAGGAAGTGGTTTAAGTTCTAACTTTGGAGAGTTTTCTTCTTGCCAATCTGTTGAAGACTCAAGAAGACTTTCAACTAGAGGATCTTTTTCTTTACACGGGGGACTTGAATCGATCAAGCAAGCATAATTAGGTTGAATCCCCTCAAGATCTATGTGCTTTCCTCCAACTAGAAAATTCTCCAAGGGATCCCTCAAAATAGATCTCATGACTTCTTCCTCCATGTCTTTAGGCAATATATCAACCCTGCAGCAAATATTTTCAAGAGAAGGTTATCTAACAGATTTAGCAATATTAAATTCCATTGTTTCATCATTAATGGATAAGGACAATTTTCCATGTTTGACATTGTCGCCACCGGCCCGAACGGGCCTCGGCGGTCGCGAAGACGGTCGAGCTCGCTTATTATTTTAGTTTTGAAAATGTATTGGATTATTAGAACGACTTGTTCTCAAATTGAGACCTTGTCGATCTTATCCAATTTATTTATTAAATGTCTCACCAATCCATATTAATCCCAAGCGGGACCCTCCATGGATTAGTGGTTTTCGCAAAAGGAGGGTTCGTGGAGTCGCCACCAATGTTTTACTCAAAACATTGGAAAAAGGGATAAGGCAATTGATTTTATAAATCAACTTTGGCCATTACAACCAGAGTCGGGTAAGGGAGTCGGTTACGCGTGGGGAAGGTGTTAGCACCCCACAGCGCCCCTTTCGGGTTCCCTATGACAGATTATTTCTAAAATAATAGCGTAAAATTACTAAATTACCCCTATTTATTATAAGCGATTATAAATTAACTATCTACATGATGACAGTTTAAATATGCACACAGAAAGCAGTAAAAGGAAGGATTTAAGAAGAAACCTCTTGAAGCGTGCTTTTATATATTGAGTAAAACTGGGAAGCTTTTTGGCGTTCCCTCGCTCTACAAGCTCGCTCGCTCTCTCGTATAAAATTTTGACTATGGAAATCCGGAGGATTTCCCTTCGACTAGGTTCGAATCTCCAAGCTAAGTGCTCGGAATTCCAGAACTTCGTCGGATCGACTCCCAGAGAGATTTCTAGGGTAGAACACTGCTCAAAAACCCCAGAATACTCAAGGAGGGAGTCAAAACTGAGTGTGAAAGTGTGGAGGAACGTCCAAATGACGTCCTATATATAGGAGTGAGGCGCAATACGGCCTCTGACATCAATACGGCCCGTACCAAAATTTTGAACTACGGTACGGCCGTATTGAATTTGGTACGGCCGTACTGAAGTTCAAAAACTTCAATACGGCCGTATTGAGTTCAGTACGGCCGTATTGTAGTTCAAAATGTTCAGTACGGCCGTACTGAACCTCTAGGAGGCCGTATTGATCTTCAATCCTCCCACATTCTTATTTTAAGCTACTCTAAGACCTCTAAACCTACAGACAATCATCCTAAAGTCTTCCAGGGTCTTCTAGGAGTCCTTTTGGCTGACTTTCCTTCAGTCTTCGAGAGTCTTCGAGTCTTATTTCCGACCCGGACAATTTTAGGGGTCTACAGCTGCCCCCCCCTTTACTTAGTCAAACGGCCTTTTTGTGTACCGGTTGATAAGTAAAGGAGTTGACCCAATTGTCCGGGGAATATGCCAACCTTCTGACTTGTAGCGTCTTCCGGTGGAAAATTGTTGAGTAGCCTCTCCAGGTTGTTGCATACCTCGGCGCTTCTGACAACCTCGGTAGCTAAGTTTACCCTCTCCAGGGTCAACTTCACTCGACGCCCGAGCTGGAAGTTGAACACCGACGTACCTCTGACGACGCTGATGGTTGAGTACTGTCTCTCCAGACCTTGAGTACCGTCTCTCCAGACTTTGAGTATTGTCTCTCCAGACCTTGAGTACCGTCTCTCCAGACTTTGTTTGAGTACCGTCTCTCCAGACTTTGTTTGAGTATCGTCTCTCCAGACTTTGTTTGAGTACTGTCTCTCCAGACTTCGTTTGAGTACCGTCTCTCCAGACCTTGTTTGAGTACCGTCTCTCCAGACTTTGTTTGAGTACCGTCTCTCCAGACTTGTGCATACCTCGGTGCTCTCGACAACTGGGTAGCGTGAATATCTCCTTTCCAGGGATTTGTGATGATTTTGTCTCCACAGTCCACGATGCTGCTTCGACGGTTGTTTTTTTTTTTTTTTTTTTTTTTTTTGATTTTGTGCCACTAAGGGCTGGATAACGCAGGGATCCGTCTAGGGGATGTGCAGTCATTCACAGGTTCCTGTGCCCCAACTTGCATTGCATTGTTGGTACCCATGGGGAATTTCTGACTCCTTGAGGTGTAGACACAGATGCTCTTTCTCTCTGAGTTGAGCGATGCCTTATGTTTGGCTGACGTCCTTTGACGTTGGTGGAGTATCCCGGTTCATCCTTATTCGGGTATCTCTTTTTGATTTTTTGATTTTTGCTGCCTCTGTGTAGGCTGTTATCCGCTGGGGATTCTGGATGTTGATTTTTTGACTGGCCTCTTCTGTTAGGCAGATAGTCTTGATGTTCGATGTTTTGGCGGGATGCCAAATTCCGCTTGGGGAATTTTATTAATCTTTTTGATTTTCTTCCCCTTTTGTGGGGATGCCTCTTGGATAGGCGATCATCCACTGGGGATTGATGTTGATTGGCCTCTTTTGTTAGGCAGATCATCTTGACGTTCATTTGTTAGGCTGAGAGCCAAATTCCACTTGGGGAATAGTTTATTGGTCTTCCTTTTGAAGAGATGCCTCTTTAGTAGGCGATTGGGGATTTGAAGTTTTTATTCATCCCAGAGTATTATTTAGAAAGCCTCTTCAGGCTTAGCTTCACTCATCGCTTTTGAGTTGGAAAGCTATCCTCCATTGGGGAAGTTTAAAGTCCTTAGACATTTTTCTTGGATGATCAGGCCTCCTTTGGGGATTTCGCTGATCGCATTCTGATAGCTTTCACTGGGGAATTTGGCCCGTGAGTGTAAGCTTGAGATATCTCTGGGGAATCGAGCCTTTCTAGGCTCAACTATTCTGAAGGAAGAGTATTGTTTCTGCGAGCCTCTCCAGGCTCAATTATTCTGAGGGAGTATTCTTTCTGCGAGCCTCTCCAGGCTCAGTTATTCTGAAGGGAGTATTCTTTCTACGAGCCTCTCCAGGCTCGATTATTCTGAAGGAGTATTATTTCTGCGAGCCTCTCCAGGCTCAATTATTCTGAAGGGAGTATTCTTTCTGCGAGCCTCTCCAGGCTCAGTTATTCTGAAGGGAGTATTCTTTCTGCGAGCCTCTCCAGGCTCGATTATTCTGAAGGAGTATTATTTCTGCGAGCCTCTCCAGGCTCAATTATTCTGAAGGGAGTATTCTTTCTACGAGCCTCTCCAGGCTCGATTATTCTGAAGGAGTATTATTTCTGCGAGCCTCTCCAGGCTCAATTATTCTGTCTGATCGGGAGAGTATTATTTAGGAAGCCTCTACAGGCTTAGCCTCACTCAATGCCTGAGTCGGAGAGCTATCTTCTACTGAGGAAGTGTTAAGTCCTTTGACTTGGATATTCTGCTTGGGTGATCGTACTTCCATTGGGAATGTCGTCGATCTTGCTTTGATAGCTCTTGCTGGGGATTTTGAGTCCAAGAGCGTGAGTTGAGGTTTCTCTGGGGAGTATTATTTCTGCGAGTCTCTCCAGGCTCATTTATTCTTTGGTGTGGAGTATTATTTTGGCGAGCCTCTCCAGGCTCAATTATTCTGCATGAGTATTGTTTCGGCAAGCCTCTCCAGGCTCAGTTATTTTTGATGAGAGTATTATTTCAGCAAGCCTCTCCAGGCTCAATTATTCTATACAGTTGGGGGAGTATTATTTCTGCAAGCCTCTCCAGGCTTTAGTTATTTTGAGGAAGTATTATTTCTGCAAGCCTCTCCAGGCTCAATTATTCTGAAAGAGTATTATTTCAGCAAGCCTCTCCAGGCTCAGTTATTTTGAAAGATGTGAAATCTTTGTCTTTTTTATCGACTTTTGACTTTTTCTGTATGTTTGCCTTTTTTATTTTTTGGCTTTTTCTGTATTTTTGCCTTTTTTGTCATTTTTGGCTTTTTCTGTATTTTTGCCTTTTCTGTTGTTTTTCGGCTTTTTCTGTACAGAAATGTCTCAGTTATTATGAGAGAGTATTATTTCGGCGAGCCTCTCCAGGCTCAATTATTTTGAGAGAGTATTATTTCGGCGAGCCTCTCCAGGCTCAGTTATTTTGAGAGTATTCTTTCGGCAAGCCTCTCCAGGCTCAGTTATTTTGAGAGAGTATTGTTTCGGCAAGCCTCTCCAGGCTCAGTTATTCTGAGAGTATTCTTTCGGCAAGCCTCTCCAGGCTCAGTTATTCTGTATGACGCTGTTGATTTTCTGAATCTTTGCATTTTGTTTGCTGCTGTCATACACAAGCAATTTTTTCTATTTTTCTATTTTATGCAATTGCCCCATGATGAGGTCTTTGAATGTGCAATTAATGTGCGCGATGCACAAAATGCAAGTTTAATTATTTTATTTTTAGAAAAAATGAATGGCTCCCCCTATCCTCTTCTTCTTGGAGGAATTTTGTCATTGATGTGAGGGAGGATTTCTGTTGTTGCCAATACGGCCGTTATTCATTTCAGTATGCCCGTATTGAATTGAAAATTTGTTCATAACCCTAATTTTGGTACGGGCGTACTGAACATGATACGGGCGTATTGTTTTTTTTTTTTTTTTTGAAGTTTATATATTTTTTGTTTTTTCAATAAACAGAGAATAAGTGATCTTCCAGTACACCTATCATCTGTATGCATGTATGCAGTATGATGCACCTAATTCTATTTGATTCTTTTTTTTAAAAGAATTAACCGATGCGTTTTTGTGTTTGGATTTTGCCATTCCTCTAGACGGACTGTGCTCTGCCGATTTCTGTTACCGAGGAATGATGCATATTTGATTTTGGTGTCATCAACCAAATGATTCTTCCCTTTCTTTAGAAGATGTGTCAACCCTCCTATTGACCACTATATCTCCATGTTTCCACTAGATTATTCAAAAATCGTTGGGACAAGAGAGAAAAGAAGGAAAGGATATATATTTTCAAAAGTTTGTGTTTTAGAGGGGATTATTTTATTTTTTAAAAAATGGATTTTGTAAGAATGGCTGGCCATGGTAGGCTTATGTGTTTAGGCTTGTTCGATTAAACACTTATGAGGTTAAGCACATCTTTGTTATTAATGATTGTGTTTTGACAACTTGGATAGCTTTTCTTGAGCCCCTTGTTGAATTCAATTGATGGTACCATCATGGATTTATTTTGTTTTTTTTTTTTTTTGACGGCCCTAACTTTTGCCTAAAACACCCATTTGTGATGTCTTAGCGGGCTTTTGTTTTTGTTCATTATTTTGTAACCCTAATTTTTGCTTAGGTCCCCCTTTTGTGGGATTCCTAGCGGGTCTTTTGCTCTTATTTTTGTGCAGCCCCCTTTTTGGGTTTCCTGCCGAGCTTTTTTGTTTTTTAGGATTTTTGTCCTGAATGGATTTCTTTTTATCCATGACGGCACTTATTGAGGCCAAGAAAAGGTGCTCCAAGTTGACACACACACTTCCACATAAAAATGATGTGGGTTTATTTTTATTAAGATGATTTTAACCTCATTCATGTTTATTCAAACAGGGTTAAAATAATGTGGTCTAGAATTTTATTGCAAGCGAGAAAAGAAGCAATAAAGAATTAATGAAGAATGATTTTATTATAATCATAATGGAAACATGTGCCCTATCGAGGCTCGGGGGTCGGGCTGTCCCCGAGGAGTGATCTCTAATAGTCACTGAGTCTATACATCCCTATCGGAAGGAGAAGGACACTTGATGACAACAGCTGGTCTTGACGTTTGTGAACCAGCCTTCCTAAAGATCTGGCTTAAAGAACGTCGAGAAGGTTCTTGGTTCCTCTTCGTCTTTTGATCTTTGTTAGGGTTGTATCTTAACCCTTGTTTCCCCGGATTGTCTTTGATAATGGGTAGCTCCGGGATTCCTTGGGAGTCCTTGCCTAATTCTTGTCTTGGCAAGTATCCGTTCTTTGTGAGCGTATGAGCTACCTTCTTCATTTCTCGGGGAAACGTTTCAACATTGGCGATTTCCAATGCTTGGAAGGCGGTTTCTAAAGCTTCCTCTGCTGCATCCACATAAAGTATGTTGGATGGCTTGCTGATGAGTATGTCATCTTTAGCTTGTTCGGTCACCAGTTTGTCACCCACTATGAACTTGACTTTCTGGTGGAGCGTAGAAGGAATAGCTTTCGCATCATGAATCCAAGGTCGGCCGAGGAGACAGCTGTATGCGGGAGTGATATCCATCACTTGAAATTCGACGTTGAAGATAGTGGGTCCAATTTGGATTGGAAGATTGATTTCTCCCACTACTTCTCTTTTAGAACCGTCGAAAGCTCGAACGATCATGTTGCTCGGGCGCGTTTGGACTCCCTTGATTGCCAATTGCTTGAGCGTTCTTTTTGGCATCACTTTCAAGGAAGATCCATTATCTACCAAGACTTTAACGATGTGATACTCCTTGCACTTTATAGAGATGTGCAAGGGCTTGTTGTGGTTTGATCCCTCGGCGGGGATTTCTTCATCGATGAAGGTGAGGTGATCATTAGCCTTGATGTGACTAACAATCCCCTCAAACTTGTCTTGGGAGATAGTGTGCGACACATATGCCTCGTTCAAGACTTTCGACAGAGCTTGCCGATGCGGTTCGGAGCTTAGGATCAACGACAACAGTGTAATCTTTGCTGGCGTCCTATGAAGTTGATCCATGATGGAGTATTCGCTCTGTCGGATAAACTTTAACAGCTCGTCAGTCTCCTCCTCGGATTCTTTATTTTCCTCGGTTTTATCCTTTTCTTTTTTTTCTTTATTCTTGGGGGCTTTATCATGAAGATCATCGGGAGTGTAGATCCTGCCACTCCTAGTCATGCCCCCAAGTCCAGCGATGTTAGAGATATCGCTGTCGGCAGAAAAGTGGATGTCGTATATCCACGGCACAGCCTTATTCGATTCGTAAGGGAAAGGTCTTGGAGCGGTGATCCTTAATGGTGTCGGACCTTCCCCTTTATTCGTCTTGATTACCAACAACGGAGTTGATGTGCGCTCGCTTGGCGCGGTTGTTGGCTTACACTTGATGACGAACGGCGTGCGATCCATTCATACGCATCGACTAATCCTTTCTTTTTATTAATGTTTATTAATGGATTACTAGGAGAGATGTATGAATGACTCCTAGATCCCTCCATGATCTATATGCATGATATGAGATGATGAATATGCATGCATTGTGTTTATTGAACTAAGCCTTATCATGTTTTCGGGATGTCCCTAAGATGATGCATGATATTGCTTGGTTTGGATAAATAACCCTTTTTTCTTTTTTTGGGTATTTTTATTTATTATATTTTTTGTATTTTTGGGTGAAAAGGGAAACTACCTATATGAATGTAATGAAGGTAGATGTTAACACCATGTACTAGAAGATCTTTATTTCTATTTATTCTTTTTATTTAAATAGAATAGGGATGTTGTTTGTTTAACAAATGCAAATGTATGCTCATACAATGTCACATAGTCAATGCACAAACAATTCACTCATCCACGAACAGTCACGAGCAAATTACGAGGTAGGGGTCTCCTGCAGAAAAGTGCATATTCAAGGAGGATCTAACTGTTCTCACTTGGTCAAAGGCCCCCAAGGTGCCCCCATTATAGGGACCCAATTCCTCTTGTCGTAGGTCGATGGAAAGCTCCAACGCACCGTCGGACTCAAGTTCATGGTTATCACCTTGAGTGATGTTTTCCGACAACGGTCTCATAGGCTCCTATAAACCCATCAACCGGCCGTACTAACATCCACTCCCTATGGATTACCACTCATGCCCCCGGGTATAGAGGGAACTGTTGTGTGCAAAGGTTTGTGTGCAATTTTATTTCAAACATTTGCGGAAAATTAAACATACAACAGTTATTAAAGCCAAATAGATAAACATGTTATCATACAAGTGAGGGGTAATAAAGTAATTTTAACTATTTGTTAAAAATAATCTGTCACTAAATGGGACTGACTCTCGAGGCTTCCCCAGTGGAGTCGCCATCTGTCGCCACCGGCCCGAAACGGGCCTCGGCGGTCGCGAAGACGGTCGAGCTCGCTTATTATTTTAGTTTTGAAAATGTATTGGATTATTAGAACGACTTGTTCTCAAATTGAGACCTTGTCGATCTTATCCAATTTATTTATTAAATGTCTCACCAATCCATATTAATCCCAAGCGGGACCCTCCATGGATTAGTGGTTTTCGCAAAAGGAGGGTTCGTGGAGTCGCCACCAATGTTTTACTCAAAACATTGGAAAAAGGGATAAGGCAATTGATTTTATAAATCAACTTTGGCCATTACAACCAGAGTCGGGTAAGGGAGTCGGTTACGCGTGGGGAAGGTGTTAGCACCCCACAGCGCCCCTTTCGGGTTCCCTATGACAGATTATTTCTAAAATAATAGCGTAAAATTACTAAATTACCCCTATTTATTATAAGCGATTATAAATTAACTATCTACATGATGACAGTTTAAATATGCACACAGAAAGCAGTAAAAGGAAGGATTTAAGAAGAAACCTCTTGAAGCGTGCTTTTATATATTGAGTAAAACTGGGAAGCTTTTTGGCGTTCCCTCGCTCTACAAGCTCGCTCGCTCTCTCGTATAAAATTTTGACTATGGAAATCCGGAGGATTTCCCTTCGACTAGGTTCGAATCTCCAAGCTAAGTGCTCGGAATTCCAGAACTTCGTCGGATCGACTCCCAGAGAGATTTCTAGGGCAGAACACTGCTCAAAAACCCCAGAATACTCAAGGAGGGAGTCAAAACTGAGTGTGAAAGTGTGGAGGAACGTCCAAATGACGTCCTATATATAGGAGTGAGGCGCAATACGGCCTCTGACATCAATACGGCCCGTACCAAAATTTTGAACTACGGTACGGCCGTATTGAATTTGGTACGGCCGTACTGAAGTTCAAAAACTTCAATACGGCCGTATTGAGTTCAGTACGGCCGTATTGTAGTTCAAAATGTTCAGTACGGCCGTACTGAACCTCTAGGAGGCCGTATTGATCTTCAATCCTCCCACATTCTTATTTTAAGCTACTCTAAGACCTCTAAACCTACAGACAATCATCCTAAAGTCTTCCAGGGTCTTCTAGGAGTCCTTTTGGCTGACTTTCCTTCAGTCTTCGAGAGTCTTCGAGTCTTATTTCCGACCCGGACAATTTTAGGGGTCTACAGACATCTACTATCACGCCTGCTGTAGCCAAAAATGGTCTACCTAGTATGATTGGTATTTGTTTGTCCTCTTCCATTTCTAAAACAACAAAATCTCCCGGAATTAAAAATTTACCTATCTTAACTGGAACATCTTCTAAAATTCCTATGGGATATTTTATAGATCTATCTGCTAACTGGATTGACATTGCTGTAGGCTTTAATTCTCCCATATCTAATTTCTTGCAAATTGATAAAGGCATTAAACTGATACTTGCCCCAAGGTCACATAAGGCTTTTTCAAACCTTAGATTTCCAATGAGACAAGGTATAGAGAAACTACCAGGATCCTTAAGTTTTTTGGGCAAATTATGATGGATCAATGTAACAGTCTCTCTATCATCCAATTTCCTTCGGTTAGCTAAAAGATCCTTAAGAAATTTAGCATATGTAGGCATCTGTTGTAGAGCTTCTACAAATGGAATGTTTACATACACTTGTTTGATCATATTTAAAAATTTTTCAAATTGTCTATCAAGTTTAGTCCTTGCTAACCTTTGAGGAAAAGGAATTGGAGGGTGATAAACAGTTTGAGGCTTTGATGAAGATACTTTTTCTTTTTCTAATCTCTCTTTTTCAGGTTTTTCAACCATAGGAGAAGCGTCTTCATCAATCTCAATATTATCATTTTGATTAGACACAGGTCCGTCTAATTTCTTCCCACTCCTTAAAGTCACAGCATTAACATTTTCAGCTGGGTTTGCAACTGTTTTACCTGGGAACTTACCTGGAGAATTGCTTGAACTAGGCATCAACTGTGCAATTTGATTTTCCAGCATCTTGTTGTGGAGAGTAATATTCTCAACCTTGACAGCAAGGTTTTGAATAGAATTTGCCATTGAATCATTGGTCTGTTTTTGATTAGTGACAAAATTCTCCATAAGGCTTTCTAATCTTGAAACACTTTGTTGAATTGAGGGTGTCTGTACTGGATTTCCTTGCCCATTAATGAAGTGATTGGACGGACGGAAATTAGGTTGCTGACTGCTACTTCCTTGAACTGGGTTATTCTTCCAAGAAAAGTTAGGATGATTCTTCCAACCAGGGTTGTATGTGTTGGAATATGGATTACTCTTCTCTCTTCGAGGAGTGTCATAGAAATTATGAGAAGCTGCCACTTGTTCAGTAGTATCTTCTTCTTCTCCAGTAAAAATTGAGGTACAATCTACTGCAGTGTGCCCTTGTTCCCTACAAAGGTCACATACTTGATTTGTAGCCACTGAATTAACCTTAGCTTTTTCCATCTTGTCTAATCTTTGATTAAGAGTATCAAATTTTGCTAAGAGTAACTCAATATTGTTCACTTCATATCGCCCCGGAGTTCCTTTCCTTGCTGTGACTTCTCTTTCACTGTATTGGCTGTGATTTGAGGCTACATTTTCCAAAATAATCATGCAGTCATTAATAGGTTTCCCCATGAAAGATCCTCCAGCTGCTGAGTCTAATATCATGGTGCTTTGTTGGTCCAATCCTTCAAAGAAAAATTGGATGGTAAGCCAACGGTTGAAGCCATGTTGTGGGCATGCTTGAAGATATCCTTTGAACCGCTCCCATGCTTCATAAATAGTTTCTCCAGTGCCTTGTTGGAAATTAGTGATTTTCTTCCTCAATTCTTTAGTTTTAGAAGGAGGAAAGAATTTCTCTAGAAAAGCTCTTTCACATAATTCCCAAGTTGCTATCTTTTCTCTAGGCACTGTTCTTAGCCACACCTTTGCCTTATCTCTCAAGGTGAGTGAGAATAAGCGGAGTCGCATTCCATCAGAAACTTCATCATCAAATTGCTGGGTCTCACAGATTTCCAAGAACCCCTCTAAGTGGTCATTAGGATCTTCTGATGGTAGTCCTCCAAAGGTGTTCTGTTTGAGCATATTCACCAGAGAAGCTGGTACAGTAGCTCCAGTTCGCGTCTCCCCTCCAGGTATCCCACGAGCTACGGGTGCAGAGTAATCCCGAAGCGGTAAATTATCTCGTTGTGCAGCCATGTCAAATTCTCTAGAAAGGTTTCTTTTCCTTCTCAGGAGAGTTCTTTCAATCTCAGGATCAAGTGGTGTTGGTTTCCCAAGACGTAGAGATCTCTTTTGCATTAATCCTAAGGCACTGCAAAAAAAAGAAAGTGACCCGTGAAATCTGAATTGGAGAAGTAAACACTAAAAAAAAAATTATTTATTTATTTATTTATTTTTTTTTTTTTTTAAATTCGAATTAAAATAATTGTAATTTAAATCAAGAGACGTAGTCCCCGGCAACGGCGCCAAAAACTTGTTGTGTGAAAAACCGCAAGTGTACGGTTGTCGTCAAGTAATAAATATCGAATCACAGGGACTACGTGTTTGACCTAGAATTACTAGTATTTTAATTTGAATTTTAAAACAGATGGAATTTCTGTTTTGAGATGATAAGATCAGATTTGAAGGTAAAAGAGATAGTAATGCAATTAATGAATAAGATAAAACTTTAAGATAAGATAAGGAGATTTCCGGGAATCTAGGGTTCGCACAAAGAGTTCCAACATTATTGAATTATTATTTTCATTAATTAATTCTATTCCATCTTGAAGGTAGTCTTAACCTAATTTAATCCTTGCACCTTCTCAGGCTACGAGGACGTGTTTAATTAAAATTAATCCCTACTCTCGTGGTAATTGCGTTCAATTAAACCCGTTAAGATCTTTGTTAATCTATTGCTCCTCGAAAGCTTAAATCTACTCTCGTGATTTAACACTCAAGTCTATTCCTTTAGGTTCCGATAATTAGGTTCTCCTCTCAGTTCATCCCTAATTATCTATGATTATGAAAATTAAGATTAATTGTTTATCATAATTATAATCAAGTTCTCCTCTCAGTTCATCCTTAATTAATGTTATTATGAAAACAATAATATTAAAGTTCATATATAAAATATAAAAGAACAGATCAAGAATTGGAATAAAATTAAGAAACTGAATAATGCATTAATAAAGAGGTTCTCAGAGGCTAAGCCCTGATCCCAGAAAAAGGGATACTACTCACAGGAGTTCATAGTAGTTCTCCAAGAAGAAAAGAATAAAAGAAAAGTAAACCTTAGAGTCGATGGCACAGGCGCCCAACCTTCTCCAAGTGTCGAAAACTAAAAGACTGTCTCCGGAAACCACCCCGTTCTAGGCTAACCTAATCTAATTTATAACCTAAAAGGGTAAAAAGGTAAAACTACCAAGATAAAAATTACAAAGATAAAATAAAAAATAAAAACATAAAACTTAAACAGCTGGGACGCGAAGTGAATCACGGCCGTGACTGAGAATCACGACCGTGATCTTCTCTGGAGCACATCTATGAAGGGTCAGTGGCGTTCACGGGTGTGATTGGGAATCACGACCGTGATTTTCTCTGGTGAATCACGGGCGTGATTTAGAATCACGGCCGTGATTGTCCCTGGTGAATCACGGGCGTGATTTAGAATCACGACCGTGATTTTCCCTGTAGCTCAGCATTTCCTCTTTAATTCTTAAATCTTGATCCTGCTTAGAGAAAACACAACACATACCAAGAAAAGCATAAAATAGGAAAATGATATAAGAATTTATTAAAAACATGAAAGATATGCATGATTATGCTATGAATTCTTGTGAATTAAAGTCCTAAAATACGAGTAAAATACACAACATCATAGGCTTATGTGTTTAGGCTTGTTTGATTAAACACTTATGAAGTTAAAAAGTCGTGTTGTGATTCGACAACTTGGATAGCTTCCCTTGAACCTTTCTTGAATTCGGCTCTTGGTACCATCATGGATTTCTTTTGTTTTTTGATTGTCCTTATTTTTGCCTAAAACACCCTTTTGTGGTGTTTTAGCGGACTTTTGTTTTTGTTTATTTTTGTAACCCTAACTTTTGCCTAGGTCACCCTTTCGTGGGATTCCTAGCGGGTCTTTTGCTCTTATTTTTGCGCAGTCCCCTTTTTGAGTTTTCTGCCGAGCTTCTTTTATTTTAAAGGATTTATTTTTATCCATGATGGCACTTGTCAAGGCCAAGGGAAGGTGCTCCAAGTTGTCACACACACCTCCACATGAAAATGATGTGGGTTTATTATTATTAAGATGATTTTAACTTCATTCATGTTTATTCAAACAGGGTTAAAAATGATGCGGTTTAGAATTTTATTATAAGCAAGAAAAAAAACAATGAAGAATGATTTTATTATAATCATAGCGGAAACATGTGTCCTTATTTCATCACTGATATGGGTCCCAATGTTGACCTCTTATATCTTTCGGCCATGCCCCAAATTCACAGTCTCTAATTTCTCTTGACGAGCTTCTTAATGTAGCAATCTTTGCAGATCCGGAGAAATGGTCTCCTCATCACTGTCCAACTCAACCCATTTATCCTCAACTTTTGGATCCCGGTCAGAGCGAACAATTACAGACATAATTATTTTATTGGTTCTGTTTAGGTTTAGAATTTATTAATGTTAATGGGGAAAGAGAGAAAAGAACAAAAGAGAGAATGATACGTGAAAAATGCCTCTTTATTGATATGTATTAAAACTGTACAAAAACCCTTATTTACATGAAAAGGTTCTCATGATCTCGAGTACTGATCATGAGTACCTAAAAGAGAAGAAAAATATGAAGGGGCCCTATCGTGGCTTGTTCTTCTCTCTAATCCTGCTTTGGCCGAGGATTCTTGCTCACGTCGGGCGCTGTCGAATCGAAGGTGACCCATCCGGCATCAATAAGGTCTTGGACCTTGTATTTAAGAGCTAGGCATTTCTCTGTTGAATGCCCTGGTGCTCCCGAATGGTATAAACATTTGTCTTGCGGTTTGTACCAATAGGGATGAGGTGGGTCAACCTTCTTTAGTGGAACGTAAGCTAGAAGACGTGCTTCCACTAGCTTCGGCAGGAGGTCGCTATATGTGGTCGGAAGTTTATCAAACTTCTTCACAGGGTTGAATTGCGACTTTCCTGACTTCGAAGTGGAAGAAGATGAGGAAATGGTTATGGCGCTGACTCTTCTCTCCTTCTTCTTCCCAAAGGTCTTCTTAGCTTTAAATGATTGGGAATGTTCAGCTAGCTTCCCACTTTTCAGCTCTTGTTCCACTCTTCCTCCAACATGATGGGACTCATGGTCATTGTGCTCAGCCCCGTGTATGTTGTGGTGACGCATGAGTTCCATCATTTGCGCCATTTGCTCCTTGAGCTGTGAGAGCTCGGCTGTAAGCTTCTTAATTTGTTCCTCCAATGCGTCCATCTTCTTGATTTTCTGCGCGCGCGTGAGGACAGAGAGATGACCAGCCACTTTCTAAAAATGAATATTTAATCTAATTAATTTATGGGATGAATACGCTCTTGACATGAGCTTGATAACCCTCCATTTTTAAGGTGCTGCCCTTTTAAAATGGAATGTTACCACCCTCCTTGACTTATGATCTCTCCTTAACGGGGAATCTCGATAATTATGGGTCTCTTTTACTCATGTCAAGAGGTATTGGTGAACCTAGAATGCATGGTTTATGAGGATGCATGATATCTTATTGGTAATGATGCACATGCTCCTCACTTTTATTATATTTTCACACATGGTTTTTCCTCTCATGTCATGGTTTTTTCATGCATGGGGATTATTCTTTAGACCTTATCACGAGGTTATTTATTAATGCACAAACAATTGCACATAAGCATTTACACAAACAATTCACTCATCCACGAACAGTCACGAGCGAATCACGAGGTAGGGGTATCCTGCAGAAAAGTGCATATTCAAGGTGGTTCTAACTGTTCTCACCAGTCCAAGGCCCCCAAGGTGCCCCCATTATAGGGACCCAATTCCTCTCATCGTAGGTCGATGGAAAGCTCCAACGCACCGTCGGACTCAAGTTCATGGTTATCACCTTGAGTGATGTTTTCCGACAACGGTCTACGGGCACCTATAGACCCGTTCGACAACCGGCCGTACTAACATCCACTCCCTATGGTTAATCACTCATGCCCCCGGGTATAGAGGGAACTGTTGTGTGCAAAGGTTTGTGTGCAGTTTTTATTTCAAACAATTGCGTAAATTTAAAAATACAACAGTTATTAAAGCCAAATAGATAAACATGTTATCATACAAGTGAGGGGTAATAAAGTAATTTTAACTATTATTTGTTAAAAATAATCTGTCACTAAATGGGACTGACTCTCGAGGCGTCCCCAGCGGAGTCGCCATCTGTCGCCACCGGCCCAAACGGGCCTCGGCGGTCGCGAAGACGGTCGAGCTCGCTTTTATTTTAGTTTTGAAAATGTATTGGATTATTAGAACGACTTGTTCTCAAACTGAGACCTTGTCGATCTTATCCAATTTATTTATTAAATGTCTCACCAATCCATGTTAATCCCAAGCGGGACCCTCCATGGATTAGCGGTTTTCATAAAAAGGAAGGGTTCGTGGAGTCGCCACCAATGTTTTACTCAAAACATTGGAAAAAGAAGTTTAAGGCAATCGATTCAAAAATCGACTTCGGCCATGACAACCAGAGTCGGGTAAGGGAGTCGGTTACGCGTGGGGAAGGTGTTAGCACCCCACAGCGCCCCTTTCGGGTTCCCTATGACAGATTATTTCTAAAAATAATAGTGCAAAATTACTAAATTACCCCTATTTATTCTATGCAATTATAAATTAACTATCTACATGATGACAGTTTAATATGCACACAAAAAGCAGTAAAAGAAGGGATTTTTAGAAAAGAAACCTCTTGAAGCGTGCTTTTTATATATCAAGTAAAACTGGGAAGCTTTTTGGCGTTCCCTCGCTCTACAAGCCCGCTCACTCCTTCCTAAAAATAATTTTTGACTATGGAAATCCGGAGGATTTCCCTTCGACTAAGTTCGAATCTCCAAGCTAAATGCTCGGAATTCCAGAACTTCGTCGGATCGACTCCCAAAGAGATTTCTAGGGCAGAACACTGCTCAAAAACCCCAGAATACTCAAGGAGGGAGTCAAAACTCAGTGGAAAAGTGTCAAATGACGTCAAATTGACGTCATATTTATAGGAATGACGCGCAGTACGGCCCCTGGGGTCAATACGGGCGTATTGAAGTTTTTGAACTTCAATATGGCCGTATTGAATTCAGTACGGCCGTATTGAAGTTCAAAGACTTCAATACGGGCGTACTGAGTTCGCCGCGGCCGTATTGCAGTTCAAAATACTCAATACGGCCGTAGTGAACCTCTGGGAGGCCGTATTGAGCTTCATTCCTCCCACTTTTCTTATTTTTGCTATCCTAAGACCTCTAGACCTACAAAGAACCCTCCTAGGGCCTTCCAGGAGTCCTTCTGGCTGATCTTCCTTCAGTCTTTGAGAGCCTTCTAGCTTTATTTCCGACCCGGACAATTTTAGGGGTCTACAACGCCAGCCTCCAACTTCCCACTACTCTTCATTAGTGGAACCTCTCTTCTACCCCAATCCGGTGCTAGAGCTTCTATAACTTCCAAACACTCTTATTTTTCAAATACCCACATTCTCTCAACTCTCAAACTCTAACACACTCATCTTCTTCATCTCCACAAAAACCCATTTTTAACCTAACAATGGCTTCATCTTCTAAAAGGCCAAAGAAGCTTGAAGTCAGGGGGAGCAAATACTCACTGCCCACAGGAGCTGAGCAACTCATCTCCAAGTGGTTTGCTGATGAGAAGACCCAAGATTACTATTTTGAATGGTATGCGGGTAGAAGAATCATCCCCCCTAAGACCTTGAAGCTAGAATAGTTCAAGAATGAGGGGTTTAGCTTTTCTCCTGTCTTGAAACACCAGGAACTTGGGATGTTCTTGGAGCTAGAAGGACCCTATTACCCTGAGCTTATAAGGTTGTTCTTATGCTTTGCCTCAAGCAATGAAGGGATAATGCAATCTTTGGTGAAGGGCAAGCTTATAAAGCTTGATGGTCCAACTTTGAAGGAAGCAGCCGAGCTGAGCAGAGACCGGAGTACAAAGCCCCAACCCTTCAACCTTGGAGATTTTGAGGAGCTGACAACTTTTAAAGACTGTCAGAGGAACCTGGAGACCACAAACTACACAAAATTTCTGGCCGGAGGTATGAAGAAAAATTCAAGATTAATTTCTTTTATTATATCCTGGATGATTAAGCCTCGATTACATAATCATGCTCAAATGTCAAGGGATGACATTTTGCTTATGCATGTAATTAAGAAAAAGATTAAGATAGATTGGGTATCTGTCTAGGAGGAAGGAGGATGGTCAAATACCATATGCTTTATTATTGTCTAGGATTTTTGAGAAAGCAGGTGTGGATCTGAAAGGGGAGAAAAAGATAATTCTCCATGCTTTGAATAAAATTGAAAAATCTTCCTTGCATCATATAGGGATGTTGAAACAGGAAGACAAATAGGTATTCAAGGGAGATGTCCCTCCGACTCCTGAACCTACAACTGATGAAGATGGCATTCCATCTCATGATGAAGATCAGCCACCACAAGTGGAAATTGAACCTAAATGAGAACAAGAATTGGAGCCTATAGCATTCTCCTCATTTGAGAAAATTATGATTAACAAGCTTGATGCGGTAATGGAGATGTCTAGGAGGCACGAGTCAATTTATTCGGGTATTCTTGATCGGTTTGATAACCTTGATCATGAGCTTAACCGAATTAAGGCTCAGCTTGGGATGCCGGAAGACTCGGAGTGATTCTAGAGCTTTAGTGTTCTGTTTTGATTTTAGAAGTTTAGTTTAAATTTCTGTTTTTCAATTGGGTTATAGTTGGTTTAATTCCTGAACAATTATCTTGGTTTATTTTGTTTGAACAATTTGAATTCTGGTGCAATGTGAAGTTTATTGTGATTATATTGTGTTTGGAATGATTTGGTAACTTTGATTTGGATGTTTGATAATGTTATACTATGTTTTGGACATTGAAATGTACTGTATATTTGTGATGCTTGTTGATGATATGATGCTTAGTTGATGAATCATATGGTTGAGATATTGTGATTAAAGACAACTTGATGAATATGAAAAATTCCCTGATACAATTTTTGGTATTAATTTGAATTGATTGGAACAATGCCTATGATGATATTTCTTGGTATTGATTATGAGCAAATGAATCTTGTGAATAAGATCATACATGTGCAATCTGGACATATATATATATTGGTTTGTTTTTGATGATGTCCAAAGGGGGAGAAAGGTTTTTGTGAGCTTGTTTTGCAGGACTTAAAATGTGAAAATATTGGTTTGCAAAACAAAATGGCTTTTATGGTTTGTCATCATCAAAAAGGGGGAGATTGTTGATACTCATGGAGTGGTGAATCAACTCAAACTTGGAGAATGAAGGTTTTGATGATAACAAAGTGTGGATTTTGAGAATCAAAGCTGACCAAGGATATCAACAAGTCAAAAACAAAGTCAAGGAGAAAATATGGATATTATGATATGTAATATGAGTATCTCATAAGTTGTATTATTTTGTTGAGCTTATTTTGCATGTGTGTGCTTTGTGCATGGGTTAATCTTTATCTAATCTGACTAAGAGTGAGTATGATGATGAGTTAGAAACTTGAAAAGTTATTTTGAGACATAAAACAAAGTTTTTGAAAATTGACTCAAAATAATCGATTATCATTAAATATAATCGATTATTCCAGCAACAGGTGAAAAGGATGCCTTGTTGTAATAATCGATTATTTGTGAAATAATCCATTATCCCAGGAATCACTATCTGGAATAATCAATTATCCTGCAAAATAATCGATTAATCTGTTCTTCGTTGATTTCCAGAAATCATGAAGAACAAAATAATCGATTATCCTTTAAAATAATCGATTATCTGGTTCTGAAAATCTTATAAATAGTTTTCACATTTTGAAACTTCAGAACAAGATAGAACAGAGAATGAGTTAACATTCAAAAAGAGAAAAACGTGTTTGTGAAGTCTTTGTGACTTTCTTGGAGTGTTTTCTTTGTGAAACCAAGAAGTAAAACGTTTTTGAAATGCTTTGAGAAAAGATCATCATCATCATCACATTCTTGAAAGAGAAAGATTGAGATTTTCTTCTGAATTCACAGTCTGATTTGTTCAGTTTCCAGGTGAATTCGTTCCTTTAATTCTTTGTGATTAATTGTAAATCTTGAGTACGTGTCTCAAGTGATAAGGAATTCTTGTAGTGGGTTTCTACAAGAGGTGCTTTCTTGGGGTCAAGAAAGTGGTTATCTTGAATGTAGAAGTGTATGCATGTGTGGTATGCTTGTAAAACTTCTTCATTGAGATAGTGGAACAAATCTTGATCAGGTTATGATTGAGGACTGGATGTAGGTCACATGTGGAGTGGCTGAACCAGGATAAAAGACTTGTGCAATCTTCTCTTACCTTTATCTTTTACTTTGAGTAATATCTTGGTTGTGTGTTAAAGAGAATAATCTTGATTAACATGTTTGTATGCACAACATTTCTTTAAACTGAATCAAAGTGTTGCTTAATTATTGCTCTTAACTTTGAAGTTTATTAAAGATTAATCAAGAAAGCATATAGGACTCATTTTCATTAACAAGTCTTTTAAGGAACTTCTTAGAAAATTCATATTTGAAAAGTTTGAATTGAAATAAAGATCCTAAGAACTCTGAAAATTTTTAAAGTGTCATAGAATCCAATTCACCCCCTTCTTGGATTGAACCGTTCTTTTCTAACACAGGTGAATGACATAAATATTATCTTTGGAAAGACCCAAAAGAAGTCAATTGAGAAGAAGTTGTGGAACAAGAGGTCGATATTTTTTGATCTTCCATATTGGCCCTATCTAGATGTTAGACACTACATAGATGTTATGCATGTGGAGAAAAATATATGTAATAGTGTAATAGGAACACTTTTAAACATTAAAGGTGATGAGGTTCCACTTTGATGAAGCCTCAAAGAATGCCTTCTAATCTTTCTCGGTTCCTTGGAAGCAATGCAAGGAAGGAGACTCCAAGAAGAACAAGTGTGACCAAGCTTGACTAAGCTAAGTCCGGATAGAAGTATGGCAACCTAGCTCTACAAAGAGAGGAGCTCAAGGAGGGTAGAGGTAGGTTGAGAGAGACTTTCAGAGGGAG
Source organism: Cajanus cajan (assembly GCF_000230855.2). Lineage (NCBI taxonomy): Eukaryota > Viridiplantae > Streptophyta > Magnoliopsida > Fabales > Fabaceae > Cajanus > Cajanus cajan. The sequence continues at coordinate 29,681,511 of NC_138523.1, read as the reverse complement.
AGGTTTCAAATGAAGAAAACTCATTCAATAATTTCCAAAAGTGTTACAAAACTCGGCCAAGAAAAGATTTATAGGAAAAATTAGGTTAAGGGTTTAAGTTGGGTTAACCTAGAGTTAAGTAAAACCATGGTATGGTTTACTTAACTCTAGGCGCCAAAATTTGAATTCAAAGATTCAAATTTTTTGCCAACCGGTCACCTCCTCCATGTGCACTCATTTGGATGTGATTTAGTATCCATTTGAGTTGCATTTCGGTCACACCATGTGCATGTGTGCACATGGCCGAAATACACTTCAAATGACATACTAATTCCATTCAAATGAAGATGTACATATTAACCTAAATTAACCCTAAATCTAAATGACCATGAAATGAAATTCTAGTCTAAATGGCCGAAATACAAGGCCTAAAATGAAATACAAGCCCTAAGGCCTAAACCTACACTACTCCTACTCTACTTGGGCTTGAGTCAAAGCCCAATTAAAAAGTGTGATGGGCTTTCCTTGAGCATGGGCCCATTCCTCTTCAATCCTCTTTGCCATAGCCCTAGTAGATGGGCCCTTGGCCCATGGGCCTCCTCCATCATCCCCTCCCTCTTGAAGAGGATTTTTCCTCAAATCCAAAGCATCCTCCTCTTGAGTAGCAAGTCCTGTAAAGAGAGATAAGTCAAAAACATTAAAACTAGGACTAACACCATATTCAGAAGGGAGATCTAGGACATAGGCATTATTGTTTATTTTTCTAAGGACCTGAAAGGGTCCATCTCCTCTAGGACTAAGTTTGGACTTTCTTTTGAAAGGAAACCTATCCTTCCTAAGGTGCAGCCAAACCCAGTCTCCTTCCTTGAAGATAACTTCCTTTCTACCCTTGTTATTGTATTTTTCATATTTTTCTGTTTGGGATTGACTATGATTTCTAACCCTCTCATGCAAGTGTTTGACAAATTCAGCCCTAGATGTGCCTTCTTTATGGATAAAGGAAGCAACATCAGGAAGGGGTAATAAATCCAAAGGAGTTAGAGGATTGAAACCATAAACAATCTCAAAAGGAGACATGTTGGTGGTTTTATGGACCACCCTATTATACGCAAACTCCACATGAGGGAGATAGTCATCCCATGACTTTTTGTTGCCTTTGAGGATTTCCCTCAACATAGTCCCAAGAGACCTATTAACTACCTCAGTTTTCCCATCAGTTTAGGGATGACATGTGGTAGAAAATATAACTTTAGTTCCTAGCCTTGCCCATAGAGTATTCCAAAAATGGCTAAGGAACTTAACATCTCTATCGGAGACTATAGTTTTAGGTAACCCATGAAGTCTCACTATTTCTTGAAAGAATAACTTAGCAACACTACTTGCATCATCCACTTTGTGGCATGGAATAAAGTGTGCCATTTTACTAAAACGGTCCACAACCACAAAGATGGAATCCTTGCCTGATGGAAAACTTGTTGGAGAATCCGGATTGATGTGAATCCTCTTCAAGTTCCTCCCTAGATCTTTGGCTCCTTGATTCTTCTTAAGCTTCTCTAAGGTCTCCAACGGAGGAGGAGACCTTAGAACCACCATGGTTTGGTGGGGAACTCTCTCAAGAGACGCCACTCCTTGGTGAAGAGATAAGTCTCTTCCATTCTCACCACACTCTTCTATGGAAGGGATAAGAGAATTGGATGAATATCAAAGAGGTTAAAGACTTTTGGAAGAGAGAATTTTCGTGAAAATTCTGATCTCACTCAAAAATATCATCCAAAAGTGTCTTACAATGAAAGGAATACAAGTATATAGGAGTAGGAAGCTTAGAGAGCAAGCTAGCCTTAACCATGGTTCACTAGGAACCATGGTAAGGTCTAGCTAATCCGTCCAAGGTCAAGAGGCTTGGAGAGCAAGCTTCTCACTTAGCTTGCTTGGTAAGCTAGCTAAGGAGAAGCTTGTGCTTCAAGCTTCCAAGCTTGAGAAGAACCAAGCAATTCGGCCAAGTGTGAACACATCTAGGTGGGCGGCTTTTTGGACTTAATTTACTCCAACCGGTTTTGAAATTGTTAATTTGGTTTAGTTAGGTTCATCCAATGTGAATGGAACCTAGCTAAATCAAATCTATGAAAAATTAGGAGTAAAATGAGTCCAATATGTAAATTTTAGCCTAGGACCACCTCTTGGCTAAATTGCTAGTAACACTCTCTAGCTTACTAATGGCACTCTCTAGCTTGCTAATGCCACTCCCAATCCTACTACTAGAAAACTAAGAAAAGAGTGTATTTCTAGGTTAGGTTAAATGGAGTCAAAGTGCCCAAGTAACCTACCCTAGAAACAATATACAATAGCTACTAAAAGGAAATAAAGTGTCGCTCAAATACAAAGGCAAAAATACACCTATACAAGTATCTACTATATACAAGGTACAAGAAATCAACTATACAAGTATGTACAATGGAAACTCAAGAGACTAATAAGAGGAATCATAATCAATGCTCATGAAGAGCAAAGGTCTAAGAAGCACCTCCTCTTTAGAAGCCTCCTCTAGCTTCCTAACCATGGACCTAGTTAAAGGCCCAATGGTCTTCAAGTGTGAGCCTCCTTGGATCAACCTTCACCTTTCTTGGTCTTACCTCTTCCAAAGGGATCCTTGGGGATTAGATTTCCATCATACCTTCCCCCTTCGAAAGGATTTGTCCTCAATTCCCGTGGTCCTTCCACAAGGATTGCATCACCTACAAAAATAAGAAACAAAGCATTAGTATTGATATATGCATGTAATACATGTGGAAAGTGCACCCTATGAGGAATCCCTTCTATAGTCCTAACAAGGGTTCTTAGACTAGGAAGGATGGGTTCTCTAAGCATAAGAATAGGATCCTCACTATAGTGTAGTCTAAGTGTAAAACTAAATCCTAAAAATGTGAAAGTGCTAAAACTATAAGAAACTAATGAAGTAGTCCTATATACTAAGATATCTTGCCTAAGGTACCCTATGTAGTAACCTAGGCTTCTACAAGAAAACAAAGTGAATATAATAAGGAAACTACCTAGACAGCCCTTGATCATATTAAATGTTAGATACATCATGGAAGAGGGTGTAAAGAGTTTAGAAAAGTCATAGAATCTAATTTGGTCTTAAAGGGAAGTAGTAAAGTTAAGTTCAAAGAAGTTTGAACTTCCCTTAAGATCAAAAATAGAAAATAAGACACCATGAGATGTATCTAAGAAACAATATAAACCAAGGGTTGGGTGCTTTATTAGAACAACTAAAGTAAGAGAAGTCCTAAATAGACAATGGCTATCTGCTTTGGGCACCACCAAAGTAGTAGCATGAGAAGTAGAACTAGGTGAAGTCCACTTCTTCTTCTCAAGACTAAGAACTTGAGATCCTTTCTTTTCAAAAATATTTAGGTTGTGGATCTTAAGCTCTAAGTTTGTGGCAGCAGTAAAAAAAGAGTTAAAATCTTTGTGAAGAAGAAAAGTCTTTTTGCAATCATTTTTAATAGAAAAGTGACTTTCCTTTATCACAAGATTTTTGGAGGAGACACTATCCTCCTTACTCTTTTCCAAGAGTAGTGTATTTTTAGCATTGAGAAGGTAAAGAGGTTGTTCAACTAGAAGACATTTTTTAATAGAATGTTCTATTAAAAATTGACTTATAGGAACAACTTACTTGGAGGAGACACTACCCTCCAACTCTAGAACCTTCTTTTTTTTTCCTCTTTTCTTTTTTTTGATTTCATAAATACTTGATCCTCCAACACTTGTGAAGGTGAAAGAGGAGTCAAGGTATGTTTCTTTCCTAGGTGGACTAGGCGAATTTTGTTCGTAACACCATCAGGAATGGCCTTCCTATCATGTTGCCAAGGCCTTCCAAGTAAAATGTGGCTTACATCCATTGGATTTATATCACATAAAATTTCATCTTTATATTTTCCAATGGAGAAAGGAACATTTACTTTATCCTTAACTTCTATAGGTCCATCCTCATTAATCCATTGAAGTTTATAAGATTTAGGATGGGCTATAGTAGTTAGGTTAAGCTTATCAACCAACCTTTAGCTTACAAAGTTATTACAAGATCCACTATCAACAATGAGAGAACAAGTTTTCTTAAAAATTTTGCATCTAGAATGGAAAAGGTTCTCTCTTTGTGATTGATCATTGGGTTGGTTGGTAAGTAACCTTTAAGCAATGAATAGGTCACCTTCACATAGTGCTTCCTCACTAGAACTAAGACTAGCATCTTCTTCACTTGAGGATGATGAAGAAGATGAAGTGCTTTCCTCACTTAGGATCTCATTGCCCCTAATGATCATGGTCTTTTTTGTTGGGCATTGGGAAGCTATGTGTCCCCTCCCTAAGCACCTAAAACACTTAATGGAACTAGTTTTAGGTTCATCGGAAGGTTTTTTTTTTTTTTTCTTTTAGTGGCCTTTCTTTTGAATAGGAGGGTTGACCCTCCTTCTTGAAGTCCTTTCTAGGGTATGAGGTAGATTCCTTCCTAAGGGTAGGCTTTCTCCTAATTTTTTGTTCTACTCTCACACAAAGTTGAACTAGTTCATTTAAGTCTCTATAGGGTAGTAGTTCAACTTTATCCCTAATCTCTAGGTTTAGGCCACTTTGAAACCTAGCTATGGTGGTTCTCTCTTCCTCTCTAATGCCAGCCCTCATCATAAGCAACTCCATTTGTTGCCTATATTCCTCAACACTAAGGTTTCTTTGTTGGAGTCTTTGGAGCTTGTCCATCAATTCCCTCTCAAAATATGGAGGAATGTGCCTTCTCCTTAAGGCACTTCTAAGCTCATTCCAATATTGAATTGGAGGCTCATGATGAGTTCTTCTTTCCCTTTCAAGGGAAGTCCACCAATACATGGCATACCCTTGAAAGCTTAGGGTAGCCATGGGAACCTTTCTCTCTTCACTCACATTGTGGCAAGTGAAGAGCTGTTCAACCTTCATCTCCCAATCTAGATAATCATCCACATCGTCTTTTCCATAGAAGGGAGGAAGGTCAAACCTAGGTTCTCTAGAAGAGGTTGTATCATGCCTAGGCCTATGGTGCCTAGGGGGTCTTTGATAGTATCCATCATCATGGTGACTACTATAAAACCCTTCACTTGAGGATGGGTGAGTGTGTGAATGGTGACTATTGGACCTAGATGATCCTTCTTCATGTTTAGGCCTATGGGACCTAGAAGGCCCCTCACCATCATGTCTTTTGGGCTTAGAAGGCCCATGACCCTCATTGGCATGGGGTTTGCTAGTCTTACCCCCCACCACAAGCTTACTCAACAACTCTCTTATAGTTTCATTATTCTTTTCATTTGCTATCTCTTTTTTTCTAATATAATTTCTAAGTTCTCTAAGTTCATCTTTAGTGCTTTTATGATTCCTAGGAGAATGATGACCATGCACACTACTTTCATGAGAATGATCACTCATTTTTGCAAGGGAAAGGTTTTCACAAATCTTAAAGAATTTTGCAAAGTGAGTGATAAAGATTTTCACAAAAGATTTTCTCTTTTTGGTGTAATACTAAGTACTTGGAGGTCTAAGTATACAAGTTGCACTATCAAGGGAGGTGAGCTACAAGGAGCCACTTAATAACCAAGCCTTTTCAAGTGGAAATTACTAAACCCCCTTATACCTTTCATAGAAAACAAATTTTTCACACAAGCAAGTCAAGTAGTTGTGTGTGTGTGCACGAAACCCCTAGTAGGCAAAGGAAGCCTTCTAAACGAACTTATAAATTAAACAAGTAAAAGGAAAGCAAGTAAAGCATATACTAGTCGTAGGGTCCTAAGGTGGAAGTCCAAGTGACACTTGAAGTCTTTTGGGACACTTCCACAAGTTCTAAACGTAGTATGAAAGCTAGTAAAACTAGGCGTGTCCTAGTGGAAGCCCAAATGGCACTTAAAGCCTTTGGGGACCCTTCCACAAGTACTAAACGTGTCTAAGAAGCTTTATTTAATACTATTTAGGAAGTGGTGGGACTTAAACAATTTCCCAAACAACCACTCCTAAATGTAGGTTTGTTTTATAACAAAGGAAACTAAAAGTTAACCCAAGGTAGGGTTAAGGAGTTACAAAACAATGGAAACAAAACTAATCAAGGATGCTTGAAGAATTTCCACCAAGGGTGTTTGGAGGCAAGCTTGGACAGCCTTGGAGTCAAGTGAAACGTCCCAAATTGGTCTCCACCAATCCTTCTCTAAGTGTTCCAAATCCGTCACCAAGTTCTCCAAATCCGTCACTAATTTGTTTCCAAAATCCGTCTCTAACTTTGACCTAAAAATCAAAACAAGTCTTGGCTGCAAAAAGAACAAACAAGTGAGCCTTTCCAAGGTGTTTCACTCAAGTTATTTGTACCTCAATCTCCTTCAAGTGTAGACCCCTTTGAGATTATCCAATATGTCTCAATTAGCCTTTCCTTCCAAGTGTAATGGCTTGAAAAGTATTATGTCTCACCAAGGCTTAACAACCAATCAAGAGAGAGTAGAGGCCAAGAAATGAAAACTGAAAAGCACAATTAGAAAAGGCTACACTCTTGTAGGAATTTATGTGACAAAACAAAGAGATCCAAGAAGACACAAAGCAACAATTAAAGGCTAATTTCAAAAGCTAGCACACAAAAGATTAGTCCTAGGAATGGTACTAGAATGCATTACAAAAACCAAAACAAAATTTGTGCAATTTTTTTGAGTGTTTCAAAGTATTTTTCCAACCACTGGACAGCAAGCAAACCTCAAGAAAAATCACACAAAATTTCAAGGCCAAGTGCTACTAATAATGTTTTGTTTTCACTTTGCTTTTTCTAGGTTTTTCTCTTTTGTTTTCTTTTCTTTTTCTTATATTTTTCTCTCTTTTCTTTCTTTCTTTTCTTTGAATACTGAGAGTAAGCACTTAAAACAGAGTCCACACAATTAATAAAGAGGTTTCCAAGTGGTGGAGAAAAGAGAAGTAAGAAGAGTAGAAGTGTAAGTGTACTAGTCAAAATTTTCAACACAAAAATGTTACTAGTTTGATACTAGTTTGTTCTTATATTTTGTACACTTTGATTTTTAATACACTTCTAACTCTATTTTCTTTTTCAAAAAAAGCACAAGACACACAAGGAATTGCGGGTCACAAATTGCTAAGAAACAAATAGCAATTGAAGTTCACAAAAAATTGACTCTAGAACATGTTAGGTCTAATAACATGCATTGGAATCATTTTATGAGCACACTAAGATTTAATAATGTTCAACCAGAAATGACACCATATATGAACAGAGGTTAACACATTTAGATTCAAAAATAAAAAAGGCACAACAAGGATTTAATAACTAGAAAAACAACTACACATGACTTTAAGACAAAACTAGTAGATTAAGAAATGAAAAATGCTTGTTATTCTTGTTTCTGTTTAGTCCGAATTTATAGGAGTCCAATGGAAGATAAAAGCAATCCTAAAACATTTAAAAAGAAATACAAAGAATACCTAAGGCACACACAAAGATTGATTCACAAGAATTTAGAAGATGAACCAAAAACAAGCAAGACAAAGTGACTGTGTTCTATAGATTTATAGTTGTGACACAAGAACCACTCAAGGCACACAAACTCAAGACAATAAAAGGAAATACATGTAGGAACAGTTTAGACACATTTTAACATGATTTGAACCAAACAAAACAAGACAAGAAAGCTTAGGAACGAATTTACCAAGGAGACCTAGCTCTTGATACCAAATGATGGAAAACTTGTTGGAGAATCCGGATTGATGTGAATCCTCTTCAAGTTCCTCCCTAGATCTTTGGCTCCTTGATGGAGTCCTCCCTTCCATGGATGATTTTGACTCTTGAAGGGGGAATCCTTGCCCAAAGATCTTAGGCTCATCGAAGGGAAGAAATGATAATGTGGAGGTTTAGGGGGAGATGGTTTAGGGACGTTAGGATGATGATGGGTGGAGGATGGTGTTTGAATGCTCACGGTTGGCTCACTCCAAGTGAAGGTGGAGGCCACTCTAGGTTTCCTACTCTCCAAGGGTGGAGATAGGAGGGGGTTAGACGAATCCAACCTAGTGACTAAGGAAGAGATGTTGAGGCATAAAATGCTCACTCAAAATCTATATATTCCAAAGTATTTACAAGTGGTGGGGTGTTGGGTATTTATAGGAGGGGAGGCATCTAGGGTTGCATTTGGAGTAGGCAAATGCATTCCAAATGAAATGCAAATGAACCCTAGATGCAACTTGGTGGCCAAGGATGGAATCTTTGGGTTTAGATTGGCTATATCTAGGTGCATGATAAGACCATACAACCTTTGCCCTCCACTTGGGCCTAAGCCTTTCTAACACCAAAAATAGACCCAATAAGCACCAAAAATGTGTCACCCTCTAATTAACACCCTAGCCCAAAATTAAAAACCCTAATAATCTAGAGCACCCCATAATACAAGGGTAAAATGGGAAATACAAAAGAAAATAAATTCTAAGTCCTAAACACCCCAAAATACAAGGGTAAAATTGGAAATACAAGTAAAATAAATTGTATGACTAAAATACCCCAAAATACAAGGGTAAAATAGGAAATTAAAGACAAGGGCAAAATAGGAATAAAGAAATAAATGTTATAAAACCTAGGAGCTAAGGTCCAAAAATGGTCTTACTATCCCATTCCTCTTGCCTCCTTTAGTATATCACCTCTTGGTCTTCTCGACCTTAGTGTTATTCCATCATTCCCTCCCTCTTGAAAAGGATTTGACCTCAAATCAAGAGGTTCTTTATGGTGGACGTCATGACCAACAAAAACATAAAAGTAAGCATGAGAGGTAATAGTATATGATATAGATGGAAAGTGCATCCTAAGAGGAGTGCCACTAAAAATGCTAAAAAGATTTTCTAAACTAAAAAGACTAGACTCCCTAATGCTAAGGATAGGATCCTCCCCATGATGAAGTCTAGGTGTATAACTAAAACCTAAAAAGGTAAAAAGACTAAAACTATAGCACACTAATGCATTAGTCCTAAAAACTAGAACATCTTGCCTAAAGTACCCTATGTGGTAACCTAGGCATTTCCTAGAAAACAAAGGAAATACAACTAGAAAATTTCCTAAGCAATTTTGGATTATATTATTTGTTGGATAGTTATGAAAAGAATTTGTCACAAGGAACCTTGAAGGTTCATATGTTATATCCAACAAATAATATATTCCATAAATTGGGTGCATTATTGACACAACTAAGGTAGGAAAAGTCCTACACAAAGGAAAGCTATCTACCTTGGGCACCACCAAGGAAGTAGCACAAGAAGTGGAACTAAGTGAAGTCCATTTCTTCTTCACTAAATCTTGAAGTTGAGATTCTTTTTCTTTAAAAAGGGTTTGTTTTTGAATCTCCACTTCATGACTAGTGGCAACATGGGAGAAAGAGTTGAGGTCTTGATGAATAAAGAGAGTTTCTTTTAAATCATTTTCAATGGGAAAGTGACTCTCTTCAAGCATAAGCCCTTTGGAGGAAACATTATCCTCCTTACTCTTCTCTAAGAGTGTTTGTTGTTTTTCATTTTCTAACCACTCTTGAACTTTTTCTATGCTTTTCTTCATTTTTTCTTTCTTTTCTATTTTCTTTTCTTTTTCTTTTCTTCTAAGTTCTTCCTCTCTTTTTGTATTTTCCTCCTCATGCATACTCCTAGGGACTCTAACTTCTTTTCCTATTTGAGATCTAGTTGGAACAATCCTAGGTTTGGATCCACTAGTTTCTACCAACTTTGCAAGTAAATTTCTTATTTCCTCATTATTCTTTTCAAACTCTTTTTCTTTTTGTCTTAATTCTTCCTCTCTTTTTATATTTTTTTTTAGGTACTCCTTGAGTCGCCTAAGTTCATCCCTAACACTATACCTAGTACTACAAGAATTATGACCATGTGCACTAAAATGATCACTCATCTTTGATCAAGAAAAAGGTTTTCACAAATTGTTTTCAAAGGGGTTAGAAAAGTTTTCACAAAGAGTGAGTGATAAAAATGGTTTTCACAAAAGGTTTTCAAAGTGAAAGATAGGTAGGAAAAGGCCTAAGTGTACAAAGTGAACTTTCAAGGGGAGGTGGACTACAAAGAATCACTTAATAACCAAGCCCTATCAAGTAAAAATCACTAAGCCTTTTCTACTTTTCTTACAAAACAATTTGGCACAACAATAAAGTGTGTGTGTGCACGTTACCCCTAGTAGGCAAATAGCAAGCCTTCTAAACGAATTTGAAGACAAAGATAAAAGCCTAAACAATTATACTACAAAAAATTATAAAGCATGCAAAAGAAAAGCACTTAAAACATAGTCTAGTCGAGGTCCTAGGTGAAGGTTTTCAAATCACCTTCAAAATACACGAAGCTAAACCAAAATGAAGAGGTTTAAGAATGGCCAATTACAAACCAAAAGAATGAAAACAAGGCCAAAGAACACAAAAGGCCGAAAAGAACAATTCAAGCAAAAATTATGAAAATCAAAAGTCTTGGTCTTCAAACTCCTCCACTTGGGGTTCCTTCACAAAGAGCAAACTTGTTAGTCCTCTCCAAGTGTTTAACACTCCTTTTGTATGGTGGAAATCCCTCCAAAGGCTAGGTTTGGATTCGGTTCACTCCTCCACTCAAATCCACCAAAGGTGTGCTAGTTTGCTAGATAGGTTCTTCACCTACAAACAAAATGAAACCAACCCAAAGAGCAAGAGTCCAAGAAATAAAACTGAAAAGCACAATTAGGGAAGGCTAAACTCAGAGAGAATTAGTTGAGACAAAACAAAAGAGGCCAAAGAAAAGACAAACTAAAATTAAGACTCAATCAAAAATAGGAAGCACACAAAAGAGTAATCCTAGAATGGCACTAGAATGGATTAGTGTTTAGTCCACTTGCTTAAGTCTTTTAATTGATTCGGTCCAGCCACTCTTAAGGTCTCAAAATAGGTTCAATAAGGTCAATAAGGTCTTAAGTCCAACTCCCAAATGCATAGGTAAAAGTCCAAGTCCACAAGTCTAGCAACAAGTCCTTTTTTTGGTCAAAAATTTTTTTGTTGTTCTTTCTTTTCTTCCTTTTCTTTCACATCAATTTTTTTTAATATTCCTTGGGTCCAATTTTTTTTTTAAATGTTCAGCCCATTTGTTGCTTAGGTTTTGCACTTGTGGATGGAAAAATTAGGTCAAATTTAGGAGAAAGAGAAAGAAGACAAGTGGCGGTTTCTTAGAGGTGTTTAGGGTATCTTTTGAGTGGAATTAGATTTGTACTATCTAGTACAAGTTGTTTTGCACAAATTTTCCAGCACACCTCTTAGATTCTTTTAGGGTTATTAAGCATCAAATAAAGACCATAACAAGTGGAATGCAAGGGAAAAGTGGGCAGCAATTTTTATGCATGTGCAAGGAAGCATTTCACACATGGAAACTCAAAAATACAAGGAACATGCTAGGACTAAGTAGCATGCATGAATGACCCCTAAAAAGCTTCTATATGTCACGCCCACTATCATATATTTTTGATTCATGCATTCATGCAAAGTGTTTGGCATACATACATGGAATTTTTTTTTGACAAAATATAGGAAACAAAACTTTGACAAAACTTAAAAGATTCAAAAATCAAAAAGCATATTCATATGAGACTCAAACCTAAAAAATGAAAAGAAAAAAAAAAGCATGGCAACACCTAATAATGGAAACCTATAATATTCAAGGAAGGCTCACAAGGAACAAAGAATGAGCCCTAAACTATTCGGCCACACAAGAAATGAGAAGGAGTAGAGAAAAGACCGAATAGGAAAAACAAGAAAGAAGACAAGGAAGACAAAGTTTTACCCTTGATGAACCTTGGCTCTAGATACCACTTGATGGAGTCCTCCCTTCCATGGATGATTTTGACTCTTGAAGGGGGAATCCTTGCCCAAAGATCTTAGGCTCATCGAAGGGAAGAAATGATAATGTGGAGGTTTAGGGGGAGATGGTTTAGGGACGTTAGGATGATGATGGGTGGAGGATGGTGTTTGAATGCTCACGGTTGGCTCACTCCAAGTGAAGGTGGAGGCCACTCTAGGTTTCCTACTCTCCAAGGGTGGAGATAGGAGGGGGTTAGACGAATCCAACCTAGTGACTAAGGAAGAGATGTTGAGGCATAAAATGCTCACTCAAAATCTATATATTCCAAAGTATTTACAAGTGGTGGGGTGTTGGGTATTTATAGGAGGGGAGGCATCTAGGGTTGCATTTGGAGTAGGCAAATGCATTCCAAATGAAATGCAAATGAACCCTAGATGCAACTTGGTGGCCAAGGATGGAATCTTTGGGTTTAGATTGGCTATATCTAGGTGCATGATAAGACCATACAACCTTTGCCCTCCACTTGGGCCTAAGCCTTTCTAACACCAAAAATAGACCCAATAAGCACCAAAAATGTGTCACCCTCTAATTAACACCCTAGCCCAAAATTAAAAACCCTAATAATCTAGAGCACCCCATAATACAAGGGTAAAATGGGAAATACAAAAGAAAATAAATTCTAAGTCCTAAACACCCCAAAATACAAGGGTAAAATTGGAAATACAAGTAAAATAAATTGTATGACTAAAATACCCCAAAATACAAGGGTAAAATAGGAAATTAAAGACAAGGGCAAAATAGGAATAAAGAAATAAATGTTATAAAACCTAGGAGCTAAGGTCCAAAAATGGTCTTACTATCCCATTCCTCTTGCCTCCTTTAGTATATCACCTCTTGGTCTTCTCGACCTTAGTGTTATTCCATCACTCCTTGATTCTTCTTAAGCTTCTCTAAGGTCTCCAATGGAGGAGGAGACCTTAGAACCACCACGGTTTGGTGGGGAACTCTCTCAAGAGACGCCACTCCTTAGTGAAGAGATAAGTCTCTTCAATTCTCACCACACTCTTCTATGGAAGGGATAAGAGAATTGGATGAATATCAAAGAGGTTAAAGACTTTTGGAAGAGAGAATTTTCATGAAAATTCTGATATCACTCAAAAATATCATCCAAAAGTGTCTTACAATGAAAGGAATACAAGTATATAGGAGTAGGAAGCTTAGAGAGCAAGCTAGCCTTAACCATGGTTCACTAGGAACCATGGTAAGGTCTAGCTAATCCGTCCAAGGTCAAGAGGCTTGGAGAGCAAGCTTCTCACTTAGCTTGCTTGGTAAGCTAGCTAAGGAGAAACTTGTGCTTCAAGCTTCCAAGCTTGAGAAGAACCAAGCAATTCGGCCAAGTGTGAACACAAGTGTGAACACATCTAGGTGGGCGGCTTTTTGGACTTAATTTACTCCAACCGCTTTTGAAATTGTTAATTTGGTTTAGTTAGGTTCATCCAATGTGAATGGAACCTAGCTAAATCAAATCTATGAAAAATTAGGAGTAAAATGAGTCCAATATGTAAATTTTAGCCTAGGACCACCTCTTGGCTAAATTGCTAGTAACACTCTCTAGCTTACTAATGGCACTCTCTAGCTTGCTAATGCCACTCCCAATCCTACTACTAGAAAACTAAGAAAAGAGTGTATTTCTAGGTTAGGTTAACTGGAGTCAAAGTGCCCAAGTAACCTACCCTAGAAACAATATACAATAGCTACTAAAAGGAAATAAAGTGCCGCTAAAATACAAAGGCAAAAATACACCTATACAAGTATCTACTATATACAAGGTACAAGAAATCAACTATACAAGTATGTACAATGGAAACTCAAGAGACTAATAAGAGGAATCATAATCAATGCTCATGAAGAGAAAAGGTCTAAGAAGAACCTCCTCTTTAGAAGCCTCCTCTAGCTTCCTAACCATGGACCTAGTTAAAGGCCCAATGGTCTTCAAGTGTGAGCCTCCTTGGATCAACCTTCACCTTTCTTGGTCTTACCTCTTCCAAAGGGATCCTTGGGGATTAGATTTACATCATTGCCTCTTTGGGTCCTAGGCAAACGAAAGATAAAATCCATGGAAATGTCTACCCAAGGAGCATTGGATATTGGCAAGGGGGTGTATAGTCCATGAGGTTTTGTGGTAGACTTAGCTTGTAAACAAGCTATGCAACTACTACAAAATCTTTGAACATCTCTTTTCATATGAGGCCAAAAGAATTTCTCTCTCAAAAGTGAAAGAGTCTTCTCAATTCCAAAATGCCCCATGAGCCCACCCTCATGGCTCTCCTTTACCAAGAGTTTCCTAATAGATCCTTGGGGAATACAAAGTTTATTTTCCTTAAAAAGAAACCCCTCAGAAATATAGTAACCTTGATAAGGTTTTTGAATACATAGAGAATAAAAGTTAGCAAAATCAAGGTCTTTCTCATACAATTCCTTTATGTCATCAAACCCTAGTATTTGAGAACCTAGGATGTTTAACAACACATGTCTTCTTGACAGCTACTACATTTGTAGAGCCTTTCTTATATTTGATGACATAAGGAAATTGCTCAAGGTACTCAACCCATTTCGCATGCATCTTATTTAACTTATGTTGACCCTTCAAGTATTTAAGTGATTCATGATGACTATGAATAACAAATTCCTTGGTCACAAGATAATGCTCCCAAGTTTGAAGGGCACGAACTAAAGCATATAACTCCTTGTCATAGGTAGGGTAGTTCAAGGCAGCCCCATGAAGTTTTTCACTGAAATAAGCTATGGGATGGCCACCTTGTAACAACACAGCTTCTATGCCAAGACCTGAAGCATCACATTCTAGCTCAAAGGTTTTGCTAAAATCAGGGAGACCTAGAACAGGTGCTTGAGTGAGTTTGTGCTTAAGTTCTTGAAATGCTAAATTATGTTTTTCTTGCCACAAAAAGACCACATCCTTTTTCACCAACTCATTGAGAGGTGAAGCTAAGGTAAAAAAGTTAGGAACAAATCTTCTATAAAAGCTTGCCAAATCATGGAAGCTCCTAATTTCACTAACATTAGTAGGAATAGGCCATTCTTGGATGGCTTTGATTTTCTCGGGGTCCACATGAACCCCCTTTTTGCTTACCACAAACCCTAGGAATATAACATTATCCACACAAAAAGTGCACTTGTATACATTGGCAAACAAGTGATTGTCTCTAAGAACAAGTAAGACTTGTCTTAGGTGATCCATGTCGCCACCGGCCCGAAACGGGCTTTCGGCATTCGCGAAGGATGGTTGGACTCTTTTATTTGTTTAAAAATATGGATTGCTAGAATGACTTATTCTCAAACTGAGACCTTGTCAAACGAGCAATTTTATTAAAAGGCTCACCAATCCATGTTAATCCCAAGCGGGACCCTCCATGGATTAGCGGTTTTCATAAAAAGGAAGGGTTCGTGGAGTCGCCACCAATGTTTTACTCAAAACATTGAAAAAAGAAGTTTAAGGCAATCGATTCAAAAATCGACTTCGGCCATTACAACCAGAGTCGGGTAAGGGAGTCGGTTACGCGCGGGGAAGGTGTTAGCACCCCACAGCGCCCCTTTCGGGTTCCCTATGACAGATTATTTAAAAATAATAGTGCGAAATTACTAAATTACCCCTATTTATTCTAAGCAATTATAAATTAATTATCTACATGATGACAGTTTAAATATGTACACACAGAAAGCGGTAAAAGAAGGGACTTTAAAGAGATAAACCTTTGAAGCGTGCTTTCTTATATATCTTGACAGAAATTGGGAAGCGTTTTGGCGTTCCCTCCCTCTACAAGACCGCTCGCTCCCTCCTATAAAATTTTAACTATGGAAATCCGGAGGATTTCCCTTCGACTAGGTTCGAGACTCAAGCAAATGGCTCGTGACTCAAGAACTTCGTCGGATCAACTCTCCGAGTGATTTCTAGGCAGAGCACTGCTCAAAAAAACCTAGAATACTCAAGAAGAGGGTTAAAACTCAGTGTGAAAGTGTAGAATGACGTCCCATTGACGTCATATTTATAGGGATGAGGCTCAATACGGTCTCTGGGGGTCAATACGGTCCGTATTGAAGTTTTGAACTACAATACGGCCGTATTGAATTCAATACGGCCGTATTGAAGTTCAAAAACCTCAATACGGCCGTATTGAAGTTCAGTGCAGCCGTATTGAAGTTCAGTGCAGCCGTATTGAATTCAATGCAGCCGTATTGAAGTTCAGTGCAGCCGTATTAAATTCAATGCAGCCGTATTGAAGTTCAGAAACTTCAATACGGCCGTATTGAGTTCAGTGCGGCCGTATTGTAGTTCAAAATGTGCAGTACGGCCGTACTGAACTCCAAGGAGGCCGTATTGAGCTCCAAACCTCCCACTTTCTTATTTTTGGCTACTCTAAGACCTCTAAACCTACAGATAGTCATCCTATGGTCTTCTGGGAGTCCTTCTGGCTGACTTTCCTTCGATCTTTGAGAGTCTTCGAGTCTTATTTCCGACCCGGACAATTTAGGGGTCTACAGCTGCCCCCCCTTTACTTAGTCAAACGGCCTTTTAGTGTACCGGTTGATAAGTAAAGGAGTTGACCCAATTGTCCGGGGAATAAGGCCATCCTTCCGACTTGTAGTGTCTTCCGGTGGAAAATTTGCTGAGTAGCCTCTCCAGGTTTTGCTTCGCTCGTCGCCCGAGCCGGAAGCTGCATACCTTCGTGCTTCTGAACACTCTGGTAGCGTGAGTACCGCCTCTCCAGGCTCAACTTCACTCGACGCCCGAGCTAGAAGTTGTGAGTACCGCCTCTCCAGGGTTAGCTTCGCTTGCCGCCCAAGCTGGAAGCTGTGAGTACCGCCTCTCCAGGCTCTGCTTCGGTGCTTCTGACATCCTAGGCAGTTGAGTTTGCCCTCTCCAGGGTTAGCTTCGCTTGCCGCCCAAGCTGGAAGCTGAGAGTACCGCCTCTCCAGGCTCTGCTTCGGTGCTTCTGACATCCTAGGCAGTTGAGTTTGCCCTCTCCAGGGTTAGCTTCGCTTGCCGCCCAAGCTGGAAGCTGTGAGTACCGCCTCTCCAGGCTCAACTTCACCCGACGCCCGAGCTGGAAGTTGTGAGTACCGCCTCTCCAGGCTTTGCTTCGCTCGCCGCCCGAGCTGGAAGCTGCATACCTCCGTGCTTCTGAACACTTTGGTAGCGTGAGTACCGCCTCTCCAGGCTTTGCTTCGCTCGCCGCCCGAGCTGGAAGCTGCATACCTCCGTGCTTCTGAACACTTTGGTAGCATGAGTACCGCCTCTCCAGGCTCTGCTTTGGTGTTTCTGACAACCTAGGCAGTTGAGTTTGCCCTCTCCAGGGTCTGCGGTTTGCCCTCCCCAGGGTCTGCCTCTGTGTTCTTGACGACATTGGCAATGTGAGTTTGCCCTCTCCAGGGATCTGTGATGGTTTTGTCTCCACAGTCCACGATGCTGCTTCGACGATCTGTTTTTGATTTTGGTGCCACTGAGGGCTGGATAACGCAGGGATCCGCCTCGGGGATGTGCAGTTACTCATAGGTTCTTGTGTCCCAATTTTGCATTGCGTAATTGGTGCCCATTGAGGAATTTCTGTTTCCTTGGGGTGTAGACACGAAGATGCTCTTTCTGAGATGAGTGGTGCCTTATGGTTGGCTGACGTCCTTTTGACGGTGGTGGAGTATCCCGGTTATCCTTATTCGGGCGACTCTTTTTGTTTTTCTGGTTTTGTTGCCTCTGTGTAGGCTATTATCCGCTGGGGATTTTGTCATTGATTTTGTCTCCACAGTCCACGATGCTGCTTCGACGGTTGTTTTTTATTTTGATGCCGCTGAGGGCTAGATAACGCAGGGATCCGTCTAGGGGATGTGCAGTTACTCATAGGTTCCTGTGTCCCTACTTTCCATTGCGTAGTTGGTACCCATTGGGGAATTTCTGATTCCTTAGGGTGCAGACACAAAGATGCTCTTTCTGATGTGAGCGATGCCTTATGATTGGCTGACGTCCTTTCGACGTTGGTGGAGTATCCCGGTTATCCTTATTCGGGTATCTCTTTTGGATTTTCTGATTTTTGCTGCCTCTGTGTAGGCTGTTATCCGCTGGGGATTCTGGATGTTGATTTTGATTAGCCTCTTCTGTTAGGCAGATCATCTTGACGCTTGATGTTTGGCCAAGAGCCGGATTCCACTTGGGGAATGATTATTGATCTTTTGATTTTTTTCCTTTTTGTAGGAATGCCTCTTGAGTAGGCGACTGGGGATTTGGGGATCTTATGTATCCCAGAGTATTATTTAGAAAGCCTCTTCAGGCTTAGCTTCACTCTTCGTTTGAGTTGGAAAGCTATCTTCCACTGAGGAAGTCTAAGTCCTTTGACTTGGATATTTTGTTTGGATCATGCTTCCGTTGGGGAATTTTGCTGATCTCGCTTTGATAGCTTTCACTGGGGAATTTGGCCCGTGAGTGGAAGCTGAGGTTTCTCTGGGGAGTATTATTTCGGCGAGCCTCTCCAGGCTCAGTTATTTTGTGGGAGTATTTTTTCAGCAAGCCTCTCCAGGCTCAATTATTCTGTGGGAGTATTATTTCGGCAAGCCTCTCCAGGCTCAGTTATTCTGTGGGAGTATTGTTTCGGCAAGCCTCTCCAGGCTCAGTTATTCTGAGAGAGTATTATTTCGGCAAGCCTCTCCAGGCTCAGTTATCTTGAGAGAGTATTATTTTGGCAAGCCTCTCCAGGCTCAGTTATTCTGTATGATGAATTGGTTTTTTGTTCAGCCCGAGAATGCAAGCTGAGACGTCTTTTGGAGAGTATTATTTTGGCAAGCCTCTCCAGGCTCAGTTATTCTGTATAATTTGTTGGATTTTCTGTATTTTGCCTTTTTGTTGATTTTGGCTTTTTCTGTGTTTTTGCCTTTTTTGTTGATTTTGGCTTTTTCTGTGTTTTTGCCTTTTTTGTTGATTTCAGCTTTTTCTGTATTTTTTGTCTCTGAGGAGTATTATTTTGGCAAGCCTCTTCAGGCTCAGTTATTCTGAGAGAGTATTATTTCGGCGAGCCTCTCCAGGCTCCATTATTCTGAGAGAGTATTATTTCGGCGAGCCTCTCCAGGCTCAATTATTCTAAGAGGGAGTATTGTTTCTGCAAGCCTCTCCAGGCTCAATTATTCTGAGAGAGTATTATTTCGGCAAGCCTCTCCAGGCTCAATTATTCTGAAGGAGTATTATTTCGGCAAGCCTCTCCAGGCTCAGTTATTCTGAGAGAGTATTATTTCGGCAAGCCTCTCCAGGCTCGGTTATTCTGTATGGTGAGAGAGTATTGTTTCTGCAAGCCTCTCCAGGCTTAATTATTCTGAGGAAGTATTTTTTCAGCAAGCCTCTCCAGGCTCAATTATTCTGTACAAACTGAGGAGTATTGTTTGTATCCTTGCCTTTTTTCGTTTTCGGCTTTTGTTGACTGCTGTCATACACAAGCAATTTTCTATTTTTTCTATTTTATGCAACTGCCTCATGATGAGGTCTTTGAATGTGCAATTAATGTGCGTGATGCATGTCGCCACCGGCCCGAAACGGGCTTTCGGCATTCGCGAAGGATGGTTGGACTCTTTTATTTGTTTAAAAAATATGGATTGCTAGAATGACTTATTCTCAAACTGAGACCTCGTCAAACGAGCAATTTTATTAAAAGGCTCACCAATCCATGTTAATCCCAAGCGGGACCCTCCATGGATTAGCGGTTTTCATAAAAAGGAAGGGTTCATGGAGTCGCCACCAATGTTTTACTCAAAACATTGGAAAAAGGGATAAGGCAATTGATTTTATAAATCAACTTCGGCCATTACAACCAGAGTTGGGTAAGGGAGTCGATTACACGTGGGGAAGGTGTTAGCACCCCACAGCGCCCCTTTCGGGTTCCCTATGACAGATTATTTATTAAATAATAGCGCAAAATTACTAAATTACCCCTATTTATTATAAGCGATTGTAAATTAACTATCTACATGATGACAGTTTAAATATGTACAATCAGAAAGCAGTAAAAGAAGGGATTTTTAGAAAAGAAACCTCTTGAAGCGTGCTTTTTATATATCAAGTAAAACTGGGAAGCTTTTTGGCGTTCCCTCGCTCTACAAGCCCGCTCACTCCTTCCTAAAAAATTTTAACTATGGAAATCCGGAGGATTTCCCTTCGACTAAGTTCGAATCTCCAAGCTAAATGCTCGGAATTCCAGAACTTCGTCGGATCGACTCCCAGAGAGATTTCTAGGGCAGAACACTGCTCAAAAACCCCAGAATACTCAAGGAGGGAGTCAAAACTCAGTGGAAAAGTGTCTAATGACGTCAAAATGACGCCATATTTATAGGCAACAGGCGCAATACGGGCTATGGAATCAATACGGCCGTATTGAAATTTTTGAACTTCAATACGGCCGTATTGAGTTCAATACGGCCGTATTGAAATTCAGAAATTTCAATACGCCCGTATTGAGTTCACTGCGGCTGTATTGAAGCTTCAATACGGCCGTATTGATTTCAGTACGGCCGTATTGAAGTTTCAGAAACTTCAATACGCCGTATTGAGTTCACTGCGGCCGTATTGAAGCTTCAATACGACCGTATTAAGTTTAGTACGGCCGTATTGGGCTTCATTCCCTCCACTTCCTTATTTTAAGCTACTCTAAGACCTCTAAACCTACAGATAGCCATCCTATGGTCTTCTAGGAGTCCTTCTGGCTGACTTTCCTTCGATCTTTGAGGGTCTTCGAGTTTTATTTCCGACCCGGACAATTTTAGGGGTCTACAATGCACAAAATGCAAGTTTAATTATTTTATTAGTTTGTTTTTTTTTTTTTTTAGAAATGAATGGCTCCCCCTATCCTCTTCTTCTTGGAGGAATTTTTGTCATCGACGTGAGGGAGGATTTCTGTTATTGCCAATACGGCCGTTATTCATTTCAGTATGCCCGTATTGAATTGAAAATTTGTTCATAACCCTAATTTTGGTACGGGCGTACTGAACATGATACGGGCGTATTGTTTTTCTGAAGTTTATATTTTTTTGTTTTTTTTCAATAAACAGAGAATAAGTGATCTTCCATTACACCTATCATCTGTATGCATGTATGCGGTATGATGCACCTAATTCTATTTGATTCATTTTTCAAAAGAATTAACCGATGCGTTTTTGGATTTTGCCATTCCTCTAGACGGGCTGTGTGCTGCCGATTTCTGTAACCGAGGAATGATGCATGTTATATTGAGATTTGGTGTCATCAACCAAATGATTTTCCTTTCCTTTAGAAGATGTGTCAACCCTCCTATTGACTACTATATCTCCATGTTTCCACTAGATTATTCTAAAATCGTTTGGGACAAGAGAGAAAAGAAAGGAAAGGTATATTCTTTTTTGAAAGTTTGTGTTTTAGAGGGGATTATTTTTATTTTGAAAAATGGATTTTGTAAGAATGGCTTGGCTAGTGGTAGGCTTAAGTGTTTAGGCTTGTTTGATTAAACACTTATGAAGTTAAGCACGTCTTGGTTATTAACGTTTGTGATTTGACAACTTGGATAGCTTTTCTTGAGCCCCTTTGTTGAATTCAGTTGGTGGTACCATCATGGATTTATTCTGTTTTTGATTGCCCTAACTTTTGCCTAAAACACCCATTTGTGGAGTTTTAGCGGGCTTTTGTTTTTGTTCATTATTTTGTAACCCTAATTTTTGCCTAGGTCACCCTTTTGTGGGATTCCTAGCGGGTCTTTTGCTCTTATTTTTGCGCAGTCCCCTTTTTGGGTTTCCTGCCGAGCTTCTTTTATTTTAAAGGATTTCTTTTTATCCATGATGGCACTTGTCGAGGCCAAGGGAAGGTGCTCCAAGTTGTCACACACACTTCCACATAAAAATGATGTGGGTTTATTGATTATTAAGACGATTTTAACCTCACTTATGTTCATTCAAACAGGGTTAAATAATGTGGTTTAGAATTTTATTGCAAGCAAGAAAAGAAGCAATAAGAAATAATGAAGAATGATTTTATTATAATCATAGAGGAAACATGTGCCCTATCGAGGCTCGGGGGTCGGGCTGTCCCCGAGGAGTAATCTCTAATAGTCATCAGGTCTATACATCCCTATCGGAAGGAGAAAAACACTTGATGACGACGACCGGCCTTGACGCTTGTGAACCGGCCTTCCTAAAGATCTGGCTTAAAGAACGTCGAGAAGGATCTTTGTTCCTCTTCGTTCTTTGATCTTTATTAGGGTTGTATCCTAACCCTTGTTTCCCTGGATTATCTTTGATAATAGGTAGCTCGGGAATTCCTTGGGAATCCTTGCCAAGTCCTTGTCCTGGCAAGTATCCGTTCTTGGTGAGCATGGAGGCTACCTTCTTCATTTCTCGGGGAAACGTTTCAACATTGGCAATTTCCAATGCTTGGAAGGCGGTTTCTAAAGCTTCCTCCGCTGCATCCACGTAAGGTATGGTGGATGGTTTGCTGATGAGTATGTCGTCTTCAGCTTGTACAGTCACCAGTTTGTCACCCATTATGAACTTGACTTTCTGGTGGAGCGTAGAGGGTACAGCTTTCGCATCATGAATCCAAGGTCGGCCAAGGAGACAGCTGTATGCCGGAGTAATGTCCATCACTTGAAATTCGACGTTGAAGATAGTGGGTCCAATTTGGATTGGAAGATTGATCTCTCCCACCACTTCTCTTTTAGAACCATCGAAGGCTCGAACGATCATGTTGCTCGGGCGCATTTGGACTCCCTTGATTGTCATTTGGTCGAACGTTCTCTTTGGCATTACGTTCAAGGAAGATCCATTATCCACCAAGACCTTTGCGATGTGATACTCCTTGCACTTTACAGAGATGTGCAAGGGCTTGTTGTGGTTCGGTCCCTCAGCGGGGATCTCTTCATCGGTGAAAGAGAGGTGATCATTAGCCGTGATGTGACTAACAATCCCCTCAAATTTGTCTTGGGAGATAGTATGCGACACATATGCCTCGTTCAAGACTTTCAACAGAGCTTGCCGATGCGGTTCGGAGCTTAGGATCAACGACAACAAAGTGATCTTTGCTGGTGTCTTGTGAAGTTGATCCACGATGGAGTACTCGCTCTATCGAATATACTTTAACAGCTCATCAGTCTCCTCCTCGGATTCTTTATTCTCCTCGGTTTTCTCCTTTTCTTTTCCTTTATTCTTGGGAGCTTTATCCTGAAGATCTTCGGGAGTGTAGATCCTTCCACTCCTAGTCATGCCCCCAAGTCCAGCGATGTTGGAGATATCGCTGTCGGCAGAAGACTGGATGTCGTATATCCACGGCACAGCCTTATTTGATTCGTAAGGGAAAGGCCTTGGAGCGGTGATCCTTAATGGTGTTGGACCTTCCCCTTTGTTTGTCTTGATTACCAACAACGGAGTTGACGTGTGTTCGCTTGGCGCGGTTGTTGGCTTACACTTGATAACGAACGGCGTGCGATCCATTCTTTGAACATACGCATCGATTATTTCTTTCTTTTTATTAATGTTTACTAGGAGGGATGTATGAAATGTAAACCTAGATCCCTCCATGATCTTTGATAAGAATGCATGATATGAGATGATGACGTTGAATATGCATGCATTGTGTTTATTCAACTAAACATTATCATGTTTTTAGGATGTCCCTAAGATGATGCATGATATTGCTTGGTTTGGATAAATAATATTTTTCTTTATTTTTCTTTTGGGTATTTTTATTATATTTTGTTTTTGTATTTTTGGGTGAAAAGGGAAACTACCTATATGAATGTGATGATGGTAGATGTTAACACCATGTAACAGAAGATTCTTATTCCCATTTATTCTTATTATAAAAAGGAATGTTGTATGTTTAAAGAGTGCAATGTATGCTCAAACAATGTCACATAAACAATGCACAAACAATTCACTCATCCACGAACAGTCACGAGCGAATCACGAGGTAGGGGTATCCTGCAGAAAAGTGCATATTCAGGGTGGTTCTAACTGTTCTCACCGGTCTGAGGCCCCCAAGGTGCCCCCATTATAGGGACCCAATTCCTCTCGTCGTAAGCCGATGGAAAGCTCCAACGCACTGTCGGACTCGAGTTCATGGTTATCACCTTGAGTGATGCTTTCCGACAACGGTCTACGGGCACCTATAGACCCATTCGACAACCGGCCGTACTAACATCCACTCCCTATGGCTTACCACTCATGCCCCCGGGTATAGAGGGAACTGTTGTGTGCAAAGGTTTGTGTGCAATTTTTATTTCAAACAATTGCGTAAAATTAAACATACAACAGTTATTTAAAGCCAAATAGATAAAACATATTATCATACAAACAAGGGGTAATAAAGTAATTTTAACTATTATTTGTTAAAAATAATCTGTCACTAAATGGGACTGACTCTCGAGGCTTCCCCAGTGGAGTCGCCATCTGTCGCCACCGGCCGGAAACGGGCTTTCGGCATTCGCGAAGGATGGTTGGACTCTTTTATTTGTTTAAAAATATGGATTGCTAGAATGACTTATTCTCAAACTGAGACCTTGTCAAACGAGCAATTTTATTAAAAGGCTCACCAATCCATGTTAATCCCAAGCGGGACCCTCCATGGATTAGCGGTTTTCATAAAAAGGAAGGGTTCGTGGAGTCGCCACCAATGTTTTACTCAAAACATTGAAAAAAGAAGTTTAAGGCAATCGATTCAAAAATCGACTTCGGCCATTACAACCAGAGTCGGGTAAGGGAGTCGGTTACGCGCGGGGAAGGTGTTAGCACCCCACAGCGCCCCTTTCGGGTTCCCTATGACAGATTATTTAAAAATAATAATGCGAAATTACTAAATTACCCCTATTTATTCTAAGCAATTATAAATTAATTATCTACATGATGACAGTTTAAATATGTACACACAGAAAGCGGTAAAAGAAGGGACTTTAAAGAGATAAACCTTTGAAGCGTGCTTTCTTATATATCTTGACAGAAATTGGGAAGCGTTTTGGCGTTCCCTCCCTCTACAAGACCGCTCGCTCCCTCCTATAAAATTTTAACTATGGAAATCCGGAGGATTTCCCTTCGACTAGGTTCGAGACTCAAGCAAATGGCTCGTGACTCAAGAACTTCGTCGGATCAACTCTCCGAGTGATTTCTAGGCAGAGCACTGCTCAAAGAAACCCAGAATACTCAAGAAGAGGGTTAAAACTCAGTGTGAAAGTGTAGAATGACGTCCCATTGACGTCATATTTATAGGGATGAGGCTCAATACGGTCTCTGGGGGTCAATACGGTCCGTATTGAAGTTTTGAACTACAATACGGCCGTATTGAATTCAATACGGCCGTATTGAAGTTCAAAAACCTCAATACGGCCGTATTGAAGTTCAGTGCAGCCGTATTGAAGTTCAGTGCAGCCGTATTGAATTCAATGCAGCCGTATTGAAGTTCAGTGCAGCCGTATTAAATTCAATGCAGCCGTATTGAAGTTTAGAAACTTCAATACGGCCGTATTGAGTTCTGTGCGGCCGTATTGTAGTTCAAAATGTGCAGTACGGCCGTACTGAACTCCAAGGAGGCCGTATTGAGCTCCAAACCTCCCACTTTCTTATTTTTGGCTACTCTAAGACCTCTAAACCTACAGATAGTCATCCTATGGTCTTCTGGGAGTCCTTCTGGCTGACTTTCCTTCGATCTTTGAGAGTCTTCGAGTCTTATTTCCGACCCGGACAATTTTAGGGGTCTACAGCCCACATGATCACTTAGACTTTGGCTATAGATTAAGATATCATCAAAATAAACAACTACAAACCTACCAATGCAATCCCTAAGGGCATGATTCATTAGCCTCATGAATGTGCTAGGTGCATTAGTAAGCCCAAAAGGCATTACCAACCATTCATATAATCCAAACTTAATCTTAAAAGCAGTTTTCCACTCATCACCTTCCTTGATTATAATTTGGTAATATCCACTTTTAAGATCTATCTTGGAAAATATGGATGACCCATGCAACTCATCAAGCATGTCATCAAGCCTAGGAATTGGGTGCCTATATTTTATTGTGATGTTGTTGATGGCTCTACAGTCACAACACATCCTCCATTTTCCATATTTTTTTGGCACCAAAATAACAGGTACAGCACAAGGGCTTAGAATCTTTTGAATCCAACCCTTATCCAACAATTCTTGTACTTGCTTCTCTATCTCTTTAGTTTCTTGTGGATTGGTGCTATAGGCTAGTCTATTGGGAAGACTAGCCCCAGGCACAAGATCTATTTGATGCTCTATTCCCCTAAAAGGTGGAAGTCCCACTGGGCCTTCACTAGGAAATACATCATCAAATTCTTTTAAAAGATTTTTAACTTCAAGAGGTAGAGAAGTTTCCAAAGAACTTGTGGCAGTGCATGTGAGTGTTCCTCTACACATGAGGATATGAGAAGATGGTTCAAGTAAGAGAGAGGTTTTTTGTAAAGTTTTTGTTTCAAATTTCTCTCCTTGAACTATCTCTAGAAAGGGAACACTAGACTCTCTAGAATCCTCTTGATTACTAGTTTTTAGAATTTTTTTTTTCATTTTTTTTTCATTTTCTTTTCCTTTCTCTTGCTCACGTTTGGCCTTCATTTGTACTTGGTCTTCCATCACTTGTGAAGGTGATAGAGGATGAAGCACAAACTTCTTACCCTTGTGAGTGAAAGTTATTTTATTAGTTAGGCCATCATGGTATGTTTGCTTATCAAATTTCCATGGCCTACCCAACAAAATATGACAAGCTTCCATAGGAACTACATCACATTTGACTTTATCTTGATAGTTCCCAATGGAAAACTCTACTTCCACTTGTTGGTTAACCACCATATCCCCATCATCATTGAGCCAATGAAGTTGATAAGGTTTGGGATGGGGTGTGGTAGTTAAACCCAATTTTTCAATCATCCTAGTGCTACAACAATTGCACCAAGATCCACTATCCACAATTAGAGAACAAGCTTTGTTTGAAATATTGCATCTTGTATGAAATATGTTCTCTCTTTGGGATTGTGTATCACTAGGTTGGTTATTGAGGACCCTTCTCATCATAAGAAGTTCCCCATTGTAAGGGTAAGCGACCTCACATGACTCTCCCTCACTTGCTTCTTCTTCATCCTCACTTGAAGATGGAGAGTAGTAGCTTCATCTTGGCTACTATAAATGTCTTGGCCCCTTAGTATCATGACCTTTTTATTAGGGCATTGAGAAGCAATGTGGCCTCTCCCAAGACATTTAAAGCACTTTATGTCACTAGACTTGGTGCTAGTGTGTGAGGTGTTTTTCTTTTCTTTTTCCTCTTTTGCTTTACCCTTGTCTAGATTTTTGGAGGAATCAAAAGTATTTTTCTTTTCAAAAGTTTTTCCCTCCCTCTTGTAGTCAACCTTTGAGTAAGGAGATGAGTATGAGCTTGTTTTGAAATTCTTTCTCAAATTTTGTTGTTCAACCTTGATACAAAGTTGAACCAATTCATTCAAATCTATATAAGGTAGAAGCTCAACCTTATCTCTTATCTCAAAAGTCAAACCACTAAAAAATCTAGCAATGTAATATCTTCCTCCTCCCTAATGCCAGCCCTCATTAAATACAACTCCATGGTTTGTCTATATTCTTCCACAGTCATGTTTCTTTGATGGAGTCTTTGGAGCTTGTTGATAAGCTCCCTAGTGTAGTATGAGGGAATGTGTCTCCTTCTCAAGGCACTCCTTAATTCATTCCAATATTGTATTGGAGGATCATTATGGAGACGCCTATCCCTAACTAGGGATGTCCACCAATACATGGCATGGCCTTGAAAGATTAAGGTGGCTAGAGACACTTTTCTTTCTTCACTCACTTGATGGCAAGTGAAGATTTGTTCAACCTTCATTTCCCAATCAAGGTACCCCTCAACATCATCCTTGCCATGAAAATAAGGGAGATCTACCCTAGATTCCCTAGCTTTGGGGGTCCTATGAACTCTCCTAGGAGGTTGTTGATAATGTTCACCTAAGCCTAGGCTATCATCATGCATAGACTCTCCTATGGTTGAACTGTGAGCTTGGGAACTATGTTTACTTCGGTGTCTATGGTGCAATTTTTCCTTTTTTTCCTTCAATAAACGAATTTCCTCCTCCAAAAGAGCAAGTTGAGCCTCCCTTTCAAGTTTTTCTTTAAGTCTTTGTTTGGACTCTTGCTCTTTCCAAATTTTTAGTGATCTTAATTCATGTGATACTTTAGAAATATCATTGTAATCACTTGAATTACTATCACTATGAGGAGTAGAAAATTCTTCCATTATAGGAGAAAGATTTCTTTTAAACAAAGATGTTTGTAAAGCAATTTTTTTTAAAGGTTAAGATTAAGTACTTGGAGGCCTAAGTATACAAATTGAACTTTGGAGGGAGGTGAGATACTAGGAGCCACTTAATGACCAAGCCTCTTCAAGTAAAAATTACTAATCCTCCTTGTAGTTAATCTCCACCAAAAATCTTTTCAATGAAAATATTTTTAATGAATTGTGATATGTGAATAACTAGACGAGTTAACAACTAAACAAATAATGATTGCAAGAAAATTAAAAGCTATCTAAATCGTTTTCCTAAGGTGAGAGCTTGAGAGGTACCAAAGACCAATCAAGGACCACTCCCACCAAGTCTAATGAAAATAGGAAACTAAGGAGAGATGGTTGTGTACCAAAGACACTCCCAAGACACTCCTAAAAATGGAAAATTACAAAGTAATTAAAAGCTGAACAAAAATTACACAAGTGGCTTCAAGAATTTCACAAAAAACAGCCACCAAAAATTAGTGAAGAATTAGAGACCAATTTTGTGATGAAAATTCAAATTAGTAAGGAAAATTTGGTCTCTAAATCCGTCACTAATTGCTTTTTTTTTTTTTAACAATTTAATACAATTTGAAAAAGTCTCCAATGTGTCTCCACGGATTGATACAAGTGCAACAGCCACAAAATTCCAGCAACTAGAGTGTTTGGTGTTTGATTTTAAGTAGCCAATCCGAGAGCTCTCTTTGTCACCTTCCTCCTCCTTTTCTTAGTCCTCTTTTGATGACCCTTGTTGAACTAGCTTCTATGGAGATAGACTAGGTCAAAAACTAGGCCACACTTGGAGTAAAAGAGGAACACAAACAACCAAGAGAATTGAGATATAACCAAGACAAGAATAGAGTATGAAAGGAGACAAGATAGAAGAGCAAATAATGCAAAGGCTAGAACAAGAAGGAATAAACCTAGATAGGTTCTAGAATTGAATAACAAAACAAAAACACTCTGTCGCCACCGGCCCGAAACGGGCTTTCGGCATTCGCGAAGGATGGTTGGACTCTTTTATTTGTTTAAAAATATGGATTGCTAGAATGACTTATTCTCAAACTGAGACCTTGTCAAACGAGCAATTTTATTAAAAGGCTCACCAATCCATGTTAATCCCAAGCGGGACCCTCCATGGATTAGCGATTTTCATAAAAAGGAAGGGTTCGTGGAGTCGCCACCAATGTTTTACTCAAAACATTGGAAAAAGAAGTTTAAGGCAATCGATTCAAAAATCGACTTCGGCCATTACAACCAGAGTCGGGTAAGGGAGTCGGTTACGTGTGGGGAAGGTGTTAGCACCCCACAGCGCCCCTTTCGGGTTCCCTATGACAGATTATTTATTAAATAATAGCTCAAAATTACTAAATTACCCCTATTTATTCTAAGCAATTATAAATTAACTATCTACATGATGACAGTTAAATATACACACATAAAGCAGTAAAAGGAAGGTCTTAAGAAGAAACCTTTGAAGCGTGCTTTTTATATATCAAGTAAAACTGGGAAGCTTTTTGGCGTTCCCTCGCTCTACAAGCCCGCTCGCTCCCTCCTAGAAAATTTTAACTATGGAAATCCGGAGGATTTCCCTTCGACTAAGTTCGAATCTCCAAGCTAAATGCTCGGAATTCCAGAACTTCGTCGGATCGACTCCCAGAGAGATTTCTAGGGCAGAACACTGCTCAAAAACCCCAGAATACTCAAGGAGGGAGTCAAAACTCAGTGTAAAAGTGTAGAATGACGTCCCATTGACGTCATATTTATAAGGAAGAGGCTCAATACGGTTTATGAGGGTCAATACGGTCAACATTGAAATTTTGAACTAATACGGCCGTATTGAATTCAATACGGCCGTATTGAAGTTCAAAAAACCTCAATACGGCCGTATTGAAGTTCAGTGCGGCCGTATTGAAGTTCAGTGCAGCCGTATTGAATTCAATGCAGCCGTATTGAAGTCCAAAAACTTCAATACGGCCGTATTGAGTTCAGTGCGGCCGTATTGAAGTTCAAAATGTTCAATACGGCCGTACTGAACCTCTGGGAGGCCGTATTGGGCTTCATTCCTCCCACTTTTCTTATTTTAGCTATCCTAAGACCTCTAGACCTATAGAGAACCCTCCTTGGGCCTTCAGGAAGTCCTTCTGGCTGATCTTCCTTCAGTCTTCGAGAGTCTTCAAGCTTTATTTCCGACCCGGACAATTTTAGGGGTCTACACACTCAAAAGTGACAAGCTGAAAAATGTATGACTTAATTGATGTAATGTCAAACCGAGAATCACATTAAAACAATTCAATACAATCTCCTTTGTTTGGCTTTTTCTTTAACAATTAGGTTTTGACTATTTTTTTTTAATCAATTTCCTTTTGCATTTTTCTTTTGAACTTTGTTCTATATATTTTTTTTATATATGTTTAGGAGATGCCTTTTTCCTTTGTAAATTTGAAGCACACACTCACGGTCACTCTTTTCCAAAGCACCAAAACCCGTTTCAAATTTCAAATTCAAATGACAAAGAAATTAGGTCAAAATGAAATGGAAATTTAACATGCTTTTGTTACTTGCTTTGTCTTAAAACATGCTACGGTTTTGGCTCCAATTTCAAATTTCAAAAATGATCTAAACAGAATTTTTTCAGCAACCAAAATTACACAAGATCAACTCACGGATTTAGGCAAAAAAATTTAAGACATTTTATAACATAGGAAACCTAAAAACTAGGAAAACTACTAATGATCTAATAGTAGCTTATGAACTCAAATTAAAAAAAAATGATGAGCACTCTAATACAACAAGGATCTCGGCCAAATCTAGAAAACTTTCTCAAGAAAATGAAAACAAAAAAAAAATAAACAAGCATAGCTAAGAATTAACAACAAAGAAAGAGCTACACATGACTTCTAGACATGGATTCAAAAAGAAAAAATGACTCAACACACAAATTGACCGAAAAATTTTCAAATAAGACTCAAGCAAAATAAAATGTTCATAGGCATAATTTTCCTAAAAGCACAAGAGATGGAGCATGATTCATGAAAAGCAATTGATATAAACGCATATATGAATCATTCAAGCAACATCAACAACTAGATCCATCAATTTAAGGCACAATTAGATCTAGGAAGGAATCAACTCAACAATTGACAAGAACAAAAAGATGAACACCACGGATCATACAACCATTCAAAAGACAAGAACACTTATCTCTTGATGACCGAAGCTCTAGATACCACTTGATGAGGTTCTACTTGATGGAGCCTCAAAGAATGCCTTCTAATCCTTCTCGGTTCCCTGGAAGCAATGCAAGGAAGGAGACTCCAAGAAGAACAAGTGTGACCAAGCTTGACTAAGCTAAGTCCAGATAGAAGTATGGCAACCTAGCTCTACAAAGAGAGGAGCTCAAGGAGGGTAGAGGTAGGTTGAGAGAGACTTTCGGAGGGAGAGGTTTCAAATGAAGAAAACTCATTCAATAATTTCCAAAAGTGATACAAAACTCGGCCAAGGAAAGATTTATAGGCAAAATTAGGTTAAGGGTTTAAGTTGGAAATGGCTCATCTTCACCATGTGCAACTTCAACAAGCCGCTAATCATCAAGGGCAATTTGCTTTGCACTCCTATTTTTACAACTACACGTTACATCAGGCCAATACCGGTGGAAGCTTATATCCTTGGCCTACACCGGAGCAATTTCAAGATGCTATTCTTTGGCCTGGGGACAGTCCTGTCTTTTCAGGAGGAGGTGGTGAGCCTGAGCAGCCTTATGTAGGTGAACAAGGATAGAGGTCTGATGCTGAAGTTGAAGAAGAAGGAATGAATGAAGGAGAGGACAATGAAGAAGGATTTGAGGATGAAGGGTCACTGTCACCCACTTTCTGAGCCCATTTTCTGAGGAAGCAGAGTTTTACTTTAAATTCATGCAATTTTAAATTCCTGTCAATTTAAATTTCAGTCATTTAAATTTCTGTTAATCGTTTAAACTGTTTGGTGGTTTACTTGTTTTGGTTGGGTGTTTGAACTTTTGTTGTTCTTGGTTGATATTCACCACTTTTTGGATTCTACACTTTTAGTTGTTTTGATAGTAGTATTGTGAATATTTATATATACTTTTTGTGAATTAACACTTAACAAAAAATTTTGGGAAACATTGAAAATTATTCTTGAGAGTCAGTAAATGAGTTGGCTTTTAGATCAACAAAAAGGAAAAATACATCTTTTAATTCACTTAAAAATGGTTTGTTTTGCGGCTTGTTTTGAGGTTGCACTCGTCCAACTTTGTTTGATCATGAAATTGTGAGTTATTTGATTAGCATGGCATGAAATATCAGTAATTGAACATTTAGCCAAGCGGGTGAGTGAGAGAGACTAAACAGTGCATATATCATTGTAGACCCCTAAAATTGTCCGGGTCAGAAATAAAGCTTGAAGACTCTCGAAGACTGAAGGATAATCAGCCAGAAGGACTCCTCGAAGGCCCTAGGAGGGTTCTCTGTAGGTCCAGAGGTCTTAGAATAGTTTAAAATAAAGAAGTGGAGGGAAAAAGCCCAATACGGCCGTACTGAACTCAATACGGCCGTATTGAAGCTTCAATACGGCCATACTGAAGTCAGTACGACCGTATTGACACTTCAATACGACCGCTGCGAACTCAATACGGGCGTATTGAAATTTCTGACTTTCAATACGACCGTATTGAACCCCAATACGACCGTATTGAAGTTCAAAAATTTCAATACGGCCGTATTGGCCCTGTAGGCCGTACTGCGCCTATTCCCTATAAATATGACGTCAATTGGACGTCATTCCACACTTTTCAACATAGTTTGAACCCTCTCCTTGAGTATTCTGGGTTTTTTGAGCAGTGTTCTGCCCTAGAAATCACTCGGAGAGTTGATCCGACGAAGTTCTTGAGCCCCGAGCCATTTTGCTTGAGGATCGAACCTAGTCGAGGGGAAATCTCTTTGATTCCCTTAGTTAAAATTTTGTTCTAGGAGAGCGAGGAGCGGGCTTGTAGAGCGAGGGAACGCCAAAACGCTTCCCAGTTCATTTTTTATAAAAAGCACGCTTCAAGAGGTTTCCCTTCAATCCTTCCTTTTACTGCTTTCTGTGTGCATATTTAAACTGTCATCATGTAGATAGTCAATTCATAATTGTTTAGAATAAATAGGGGTAATTTAGTAATTTTACGCTGTTATTTTAGAAAATAATCTGTCATAGGGAACCCGAAAGGGGCGCTGTGGGGTGCTAACACCTTCCCCACGCGTAACCGACTCCCTTACCCAACTCTGATTGTAGTGGCCAAAGTTGATTTTTAAATCAATTGCCTTATCCCTTTTTCCAATGTTTTGAGTAAAACATTGGTGGCGACTCCACGAACCCTCCTTTTATGAAAACCTCTAATCCATGGAGGGTCCCGCTTGGGATTAATATGGATTAGTGAGCCTTTTAATAAAATTGCTCGTTTGACGAGGTCTCAGTTTGAGAATAAGTCATTCTAGCAATCCACTATTTTTAAACAAATAAACGAGTCCAACCATCCTTCGCGAATGCCGAAAGCCCGTTTCGGGCCGGTGGCGACAGATGGCGACTCCACTGGGGAAGCTTCGAGAGTCAGTCCCATTTAGTGACAGATTATTTTTAACAAATAATAGTTAAAATTACTTCATTACCCCTTGCTTGTATTATAATATGTTTATCTATTTGGCTTTAAATAACTGTTGTTTGTTTAAAAGTTCCGCAAATTGTTTGGAATAAATTGCACACAAACCTTTGCACACAACAGTTCCCTCTATACCCGGGGGCATGAGTGGTAATCCATAGGGAGTGGATGTTAGTACGGCCGGTTGATGGGTTTATAGGAGCCTATGAGACCGTTGTCGAAAAGCATCACTCAAGGTGATAACCATGAACTCGAGTCCGACGGTGCGTTGGAGCTTTCCATCGACCTACGACAAGAGGAATTGGGTCCCTATAATGGGGGCACCTTGGGGGCCTTTGACCAAGTGAGAACAGTTAGATCCTCCTTGAATATGCACTTTTCTGCAGGAGACCCCTACCTCGTAATTCGCTCGTGACTGTTCGTGGATGAGTGAATTGTCTGTGCATTGACTATGTGACATTGTATGAGCATACATTTGCATTCTTTAAACATACAACATTCCTAGTAAAATAAAAATAAATAGAAATAAGGATCTTCTAGTGCATGGTGTTGACATCTACCCTCATCACATTCATGTAGGCAGTTTCCCTTTTCACCCAAAAAAAAATACAAAATACAAAAAAATAATATTTACCCAAACCAAGCAATATCATGCATCATGTTAGGAAAATCCCAAGAAACATGATAATGCCTAGTTAAATAAACACTATGCATGCATATTCATCTCCATCATCTCATATCATGCATTTTACTGTAGATCATGGAGGGATCTAGGGGAGTGCAAGGGCAATTGAAGAAAGTGGACTTCTTATTATACCGTGCCGAGAGGTTGGATCACCTCTGTACCTTGATGCCACGAGAGGCTCGTTTGGAGTTTGAAAAATCCTATGGACGAGTTCTCGACTTGATGAAGATTTGTGTAGATCCATCCTTTCTGAGAGCATTGGTCCACTTTTGGAGTCTCGATCT
The DNA here is from genome assembly GCF_000230855.2 of Cajanus cajan. NCBI lineage: Eukaryota > Viridiplantae > Streptophyta > Magnoliopsida > Fabales > Fabaceae > Cajanus > Cajanus cajan. Next base: position 29,646,711 of record NC_138523.1, on the reverse strand, counting down.
ACATTGTTTCGAGTTCCCCCAGTTTGACCTAGTTCCTGCTCTCGAGGAATACGAGCTCATGCTACGATGGCCCAAATCAGCTGGGGTCTATATCTTTCATGATAACCATGTGGCCGTGGAGAGAGTTGCCACTCAGGTCAAATTACCATCACGATCAGCTGCCTTGGTGGGGAACGGTAATGTTAAAGGTTGGAAGCTTGCTATGATTGAAGACCACCTTTCTTCCTTGGCTGGTGAGGGAGATTGGTTAGCTTTCAACAAGACTCTAGCATTAGCTGTATTTGGGATGATCCTTTTCCCCTTCTACGCTAACACAGTGGACCATGCTGCAATGGACGCTTTCTTCGCTTGGGACGTACACATGAAGAGTCCCGTGCCTGCCATTCTTGCCGACACCTTGCTCTCTGTTCATTTGTCTCAACAGAAGCAAGGGAAAACCATTCGATGCTGCACCTCCTTGCTGTATGTATGGGGCATTACACACTTCTATGCTTCTAGTCATATGGGGACCTTGCCCGATCCATTGAGGAGTTTCTCCAAGATCCCCGTACGCCGCCGATATGCTTCCGAATGGAAGGAAGAAATGGAACAGTGGAACATTAATCACTTCACATGGGTTTGCCCTTGGTTCCATCCGAGCCATATATTGACGAGATGCGGCAGTTATCCAAGCATACCATTGATGGGCCTCAGAGGTTGCATAGCCTACTCGCCTAAATTGGTTATGAGACAACTAATGAGGACCCAAATTATTCCTACTAAAGAGGAGCTTGGAGGGTCGTGTTTCTCCTATGATTCCGAACATCAAAGGGATATGCACTCTGTCATAAGAGCGTGGGAGAGACCAACCTATGAGGGAGATCTCGAACTTGGAAAGCCTCGGGTATCCGTCTCCATTGATTATGAGGAATGGAGGAGCAAGAGGGTGGTGCCTCAACCATCCACTTCTTGTGCAACCACAGCAACAAGGAAGGCATTGCAAGAACAAGTCGACGCCTTGACCAAAAAGCTGGAAATTATGGGAGCTCAAATGAGAGTTCTTGAAGAGAAAAATGAAGAATCCAGTTTTACTATTGACGGTCTTCAAAGGCAATGCAAGAAGAAGGACCACGAGATAGAGCGGCTCAAGGATGAGTGTGCTAACCTCAATGAGGAGACTACTCGGGCATCCAAAATGCAAAAAATTGAACCGAGTAGTCAACTCCAAGAAGTCAACGCAAAGATAGCGCACCTGGAAGCCGAACGTGCAAAGCAGGCACAGTTGATCAGGGACATGCAAGAGGACTTGCTATCGACTCGATCCGACGCACAGAAATGGCGGGAAGTCGCTCAACGACAAGCCGCAAACCTTTCCGACTTCCGCAAAAAGGAAAGGAAAGGATTGGCACGAATGGCTAAACTCCAAGAGGAGAAAGATCGAGCCGAAGACGAGCTGAACGAGCTGCAGGCCATGATCAACTATCACATTCAGAAAGCGAAGGAGGCTCAGAAGACTTGTGATGATATGAGCCAAGCCGTCCACTTGCAAGTTGAAGCAATGGCACGCCATGTTGAGGAAGCCGAAGAAGAATGGCAACGACGTATGAACCCGCCTGTGGGTTTCTACCGGCTTTTCTCTTTTTGTAAAAAATTGCTTCAAAGCATTGTATAAAAAGTTGTGCACTTTCTTCAATGAATAAAATCGAATTCTTGAGATTTATCGCCTTTGCATCACATTAGTCATTCATTTTGCATTTATCTCTCCTAGTAATTAATAATAAAGATTAATAAAAAGAAAGAATTAATCGATGTGTATGTTCAGAATGGATCGCACGCCATTTGTGATAAAATGCAAACCAACAACTACGCAAAGCGAACACACGACGACGCCGTTGTTGGTAGTCAAGATAGAAAAAGGGGAAGGCCCCACGCCGTTAAGGATTGTCGCTCCAAGACCTTTCCCTTACGAATCAAATAAGGCTGTGCCATGGATATACGACATCCATACTTCTACCGGCAGTGATATCTCCAACATCGCTGGACTTGGGGGCATGACTAGGAGTGGCAGGATCTACACTCCCGAAGATCTGCACGATAAAGCTCCCAAGAATAAAGGAAAAGAAAAGGAGAAAACCGAGGAAGATAGAGAATCCGAGGAGGAGACTGATGAGCTGTTAAAATTCATCAAACAAAGCGAGTACTCCATTGTGGATCAACTTCACAAGACACCAGCAAAGATCACTTTGTTGTCATTGATCCTAAGCTCCGAACCGCATCGGCAAGCTCTGTTGAAGGTCTTGAACGAGGCATATGTGTCGCATACCATCTCCCAAGACAAGTTTGAGGGAATTGTTAACCACATCACGGCTAATGATCACCTCACTTTCACCGATGAAGAAATCCCCGCCGAGGGACCTAATCACAACAAACCCTTGCACATCTCTGTAAAGTGCAAGGAGTACCACATCGCAAAAGTCTTGGTGGATAACGGGTCTTCCTTGAATGTGATGCCCAAAAGAACTTTTGATCAAGTGGCAATCAAGGGAGTCCAAATGCGCCCGAGCAACATGATCGTTCGAGCTTTCGATGGTTCTAAGAGAGAAGTGGTGGGAGAAGTCAATCTTCCGATCCAAATTGGACCTACCATCTTCAACGTCGAATTCCAAGTGATGGATATTACTCCTGCATACAGCTGTCTCCTAGGCCGACCTTGGATTCATGATGCGAAAGCTGTGCCCTCTACGCTCCACCAAAAAGTCAAATTCATTGTGGGTGACAAACTGGTGACTGTACAAGCTGAAGATGACATACTCATCAGCAAGCCATCCAACATACCTTATGTGGATGCAACAGAGGAAGCTTTGGAAACCGCCTTCCAAGCATTGGAAATTGCCAATGTTGAAACGTTTCCCCGAGAAATGAAGAAGGTAGCCCATATGCTCACAAAGAACGGATACTTGCCAGGACAAGGATTGGGCAAGTACTCCCAAGGAATCCCGGAGCTACCTATTATCAAGGACAATCCGGGGAAACAAGGGTTAGGATACAACCCTGTTAAAGGTCAAAGAACGAAGAGGAATCAAGATCCTTCTCAACGTTCTTTAAGCCAGATCTTTAAGAAGGCGGATTCACAAACGTCAAGGCCGGTCGTCGTCATCAAGTGTCCTTTTCCTTCTAATAGGGATGTGTAAATTCAGTGACTATTAGAGATCACTCCTCGGGGACAGCCCGACCCCCGAGCCTCGATAGGGCACATGTTTCCATCACGATTATAATAAAATCATTCTTCATTAATTTCTTATTGATTCTTTTCTTGCTTACCATAAAATTCTAAACCACGTCATTTAACCCTGTTTGGATAAACATAAGTGAGGTTAAAATCGTCTTAATAATCAATAAACCCGCATCATTTTTATGTGGAAATGTGCATGACAGCTTGGAGCACCTTTTCTTGGCATCAATAAATGCCATCATGGATAAAGAAATCCTAAAGATAATAAGCTCGGCAGGAAACCCAAAAGGGGACCGCACAAAATAAGAACAAAAGACCCGCTAGGAATCCCACAAAAGGGTGACCTAGGCAAAAATTAGGGTTACAAAATAATGAACAAAAACAAAAGCCCGCTAAGACATCACAAATGGGTGTTTTAGGCAAAAGTTAGGGCCGTCAAAAAAGGAAAAACAAAATAAATCCATGATGGTACCATCAATCGAATTCAACAAGGGGCTCAAGAAAAGCTATCCAAGTTGTCAAAACACAATCATTAATAACGAAGATGTGCTTAACTTCATGAGTGTTTAATCGAACAAACCTAAACACAATAAGCCTGCCATTGGCCAGCCATTCTTACAAAATCCATTTTTCAAAAATAAAACAATCCCCTCTAAAACACAAACTTTTGAAAAATATACCTTTTCCTTCTTTTCTCTCTTGTCCCTAACGATTTTTGAATAATCTAGTGGAAACATGGAGATATAGTGGTCAATAAGAGGGTTGACACATCTTCTAAAGGAAGGGAGAATCATTTGGTTGATAACACCAAAAAACAAATACGCATCATTCCTCGGTTACAGAAATCGGCAAAGCACAGTCTGTCTGGAGGAATGGCAAGATCCAAACAAAGAACGCATCGATTAATTCTTTTGAAAAACTGAATCAAATAGAATTAGGTGCATCTCATTCGCACACATACATACAGATGATAGGTGTACTAGAAGACCACTTATTCTCTGTTTATCAAAAAAAAAAAAAAAAAAAAAAAAAAAAAAACCATAAAATCAGAAAAAATCCAATACGCCCGTATTGGTATTAATACGGTCGTATTGGAGTTAACGTTAAGCACAACGTTTCAACTCCAATACGGGCGTATTAAAATCCAGTACGATCGTATTGAATCCCAATACGATCGTATTGAATCCAATACGGTCCGTATTGGTTGTAGATTTTGTACATCAACGGAAAGGCCAATACGGCCGTATTGAATCCAATACGGGCCGTATTGGCGGAATTTTGCCTATAAATAAAGGCTTCCCCTCCCTCATTTTGCATACCTTCCTTCATTCTCCACATTCCTTGCTTGTGAGTGCATTCCTAGAGAGATTATCGGAAATGGCAGAATCTTCTCGCAAAAGGCAGAGAGCCCCGGCCAGACGCGTAATGACAGACCGACACCGAGACCGTCTGCAGCTCATAGAGACGTTCACCATTGAGCCGTCAAGAGTGCTCGACTTTGAGCTTCTCCAAGCGGTGGGCTTGGAGAATGATGTCAGGAACTACTTCGACGCTATAGGATGGGGATTTGTCCTTAATCCACCATCCCAGCTATATTTGACGGCCACGAAGGAGTTCTTGGCCACAGTCGGCGTCACGGAGTCGACTAACAGCTACGGGGAGGATGTTTGCGCGGTGGATTTCTGGATGAATGAAGGATACCGCACGCTGACGTTGGACGAGTTCAACGTCCAGGCAGGGTTTTTCAGCCGCACTGATCAGCTGGCCTTCCGAGATGCCATATGTGAGTGGCCTGATCAGTGGACCCCGGTTGAGATGTGGAGTTTGCTCACTGGCCGACGGGATTATCATTCAGGGGTGAAGGGCTCCCGGCTCCCGACTGCTCTTAGGATCTGTCATAAGATCCTCACCAGTACCATTCATGGCAGGTCCAAGAGTCAGGAGTCGATTACACGACCGGATCTGCTGGCCTTATACTGCATGGCCACCGGCCGGAAGGCCAACCCTGGATATTTCTTCCTTGAGCACGTGAAGAAGTTTGGGATACGAGAGGGAGGAGAGTCCAGACAGGGGTACATCTTGGTTGCCCCACTCCTCTCACAGCTGGCGGAGACATGGGGATGTCCCGATGGTGCGGAGCCAGGGGCGTTGGCGCCAAAGTTGATTGGTGCCTCCACCCTGATTAACATGAAGATCATCGCTAGATCGCCAGGAGGGGGGTTTGTGCGAGTAGATGGCCTCGAGACCTTCGACGACCTCCTCAACAATCTCGACTTTGAGGGAGGCGACACCCCGCAGCCAGAGGCTAGCACGTCACGGTCGGACAGGGGATACTTTGACGCCCGCTTCGACACACTGCAGCAGAGCATTGACACGCGATTCGATGCTTTTCAGCAGAGCATCGACACGCGATTCGATGCTTTTCAGCATAGTGTCGGTACATGGCAGCAGAGTACCGATGCTCGACTAGATACCTTGGTGCAGGGGTTTGACAACCTCTCCGTCTGGATGCATCGCCGCTTCCCGGACTCGCCACAGGACCCGCCAGCAGAGGAGTGAAGACTGGCTTTTGTTTTAGTGCTTTTTCATGTACTAATTTGGTTGGGCTTAGCCCCATTTCCCAAATTTTTCTTGTACAAATTCATTTTTAATGAAATTTGCCACTTTTGAATTCAAAATTCTCTAGCAATTTAAATTCTGTACAGCAAAAGCCAAAAATATGAAAAAAGGCAAGATACAGAAAAAGCCAAAAAATAAAAAGGCAAGAATACAGAAGATCCGACAATCAGTTTGCACAGAATAACTGAGCCTGGAGAGGCTCGCAGAAATAATACTCCCCAGAGAAACCTCAACTCACGCTCTTGGACTCAAAATCCCCAGCAAGAGCTATCAAAGCAAAATCGTCAAAGACCCCAATAGAAGTACGATCACCCAAGCAGAATATCCAAGTCAAAGGACTGAAACTTCCTCAGTGAAGATAGCTCTCCAACTCAAGTGTTGAGTGAGGCTAAGCCTGTAGAGGCTTCCTAAATAATACTCTGGGATACATAAGATCCCCAAATCCCCAGTCGCCTACTCAAGAGGCATCCCTGCAGAAGGAGGAAAAAATAAAAAATCAATAATCATTCCCCAAGTGGAATCTGGCTCTCAGCCAATCATTGAACGTCAAGCTGATACGCCTAACAGAAGAGGCTAATCAAAATCAACGACAAAATCCCCCAGTGGATAACAGCCTACACGGAGGCAGCAAAATCAAAAACCAAAAGAGACACCCGAACAAGGATAACCGGGATACTCCACCAACGTCGAAAGGACGTCAGCCAATCATAAGGCACCGCTCACATCAGAAAGAGCATCTTTGTGTCTGCACCCAAAGGAATCAGAAATTCCCCAGTGGGAACCAACTACGCAATGGAAAGTTGGGACACAAGAACCTATGAGTAACTGCACATCCCCTAGACGGATCCCTGCGTTATCCAGCCCTTAGTGGCACAAAATCAAAAAACAACCGTCGAAGCAGCATCGTGGACTGTGGAGACAAAATCATCACGAATCCCTGGAAAGGAGATATTCACGCTACCCCGTCGTCACAAACACGGAGGTATGCAGCTTCCGGCTCGGACAATGAGCGAAGCTATCTCTGGAAAAGGGGTACTCACCGCTTACCGTTGTCATAAGGGTACTTAGCTTCCGGCTCGAACAAAGAGTGAAGTTAAGCCTGGAGAGACGGTACTTACAGCTTCCAGCTTGGGCAACAAGCAAAGCAAGGCCTGGAGAGGCAAAACTCACACTGCTTACCGTTGTCACAAGGGTACTTAGCTTCCGGCTCGAACAAAGAGTGAAGTTAAGCCTGGAGAGACGGTACTCACAGCTTCCAGCTTGGGCAACAAGCAAAGCAAGGCCTGGAGAGGCAAAACTCATACTACTCACCGTCGTCACAAAGATGCTTAGCTTCCGGCTCGAACAAAGAGTGAAGTTAAGCCTGGAGAGACGGTACTCACAGCTTCCAGCTTGGGCAACAAGCAAAGCAAGGCCTGGAGAGGCAAAACTCACACTGCTCACCGTCGTCGCAAAGGTGCTTGGTTTCCGGCTCGAACAAAGAGTGAAGCTAAGCCTAGAGAGGCGGTACTCAACCATCAGCGTCATCAGAGGCGCGTTGATGTCCAACTTCCGGCTCGGGCGTCGAGTGAAGTTGGCCTTGGAGAAGGTAAACTCAGCTACCGAGGATGTCAGAAGCGCCGAGGTATGCACCCACCTGGAGAGGCTACTCAACATTTTCCCACCGGAAGACGCTACAAGTCAGAAGGTCGGCACAATACCCGGACAATTGGGTCAACTCCTTTACTTGTCAGCCGATACACCAAGAGGCCGTCCGACTAAGTAAAGGGGGGGCAGCTGTAGACCCCTAAAATTGTCCGGGTCAGAAATAAAGCTTGAAGACTCTCGAAGACTGAAGGATAATCAGCCAGAAGGACTCCTCGAAGGCCCTAGGAGGGTTCTCTGTAGGTCCAGAGGTCTTAGAATAGTTTAAAATAAAGAAGTGGAGGGAAAAAGCCCAATACGGCCGTACTGAACTCAATACGGCCGTATTGAAGCTTCAATACGGCCATACTGAAGTCAGTACGACCGTATTGACACTTCAATACGACCGCTGCGAACTCAATACGGGCGTATTGAAATTTCTGACTTTCAATACGACCGTATTGAACCCCAATACGACCGTATTGAAGTTCAAAAATTTCAATACGGCCGTATTGGCCCTGTAGGCCGTACTGCGCCTATTCCCTATAAATATGACGTCAATTGGACGTCATTCCACACTTTTCAACATAGTTTGAACCCTCTCCTTGAGTATTCTGGGTTTTTTGAGCAGTGTTCTGCCCTAGAAATCACTCGGAGAGTTGATCCGACGAAGTTCTTGAGCCCCGAGCCATTTTGCTTGAGGATCGAACCTAGTCGAGGGGAAATCTCTTTGATTCCCTTAGTTAAAATTTTGTTCTAGGAGAGCGAGGAGCGGGCTTGTAGAGCGAGGGAACGCCAAAACGCTTCCCAGTTCATTTTTTATAAAAAGCACGCTTCAAGAGGTTTCCCTTCAATCCTTCCTTTTACTGCTTTCTGTGTGCATATTTAAACTGTCATCATGTAGATAGTCAATTCATAATTGTTTAGAATAAATAGGGGTAATTTAGTAATTTTACGCTGTTATTTTAGAAAATAATCTGTCATAGGGAACCCGAAAGGGGCGCTGTGGGGTGCTAACACCTTCCCCACGCGTAACCGACTCCCTTACCCAACTCTGGTTGTAGTGGCCAAAGTTGATTTTTAAATCAATTGCCTTATCCCTTTTTCCAATGTTTTGAGTAAAACATTGGTGGCGACTCCACGAACCCTCCTTTTATGAAAACCTCTAATCCATGGAGGGTCCCGCTTGGGATTAATATGGATTAGTGAGCCTTTTAATAAAATTGCTCGTTTGACGAGGTCTCAGTTTGAGAATAAGTCATTCTAGCAATCCACTATTTTTAAACAAATAAACGAGTCCAACCATCCTTCGCGAATGCCGAAAGCCCGTTTCGGGCCGGTGGCGACAATCATATATATTTCCACTTTTGAGAGCCATTATCATAGCATATGTGTTTGCATTGTTTGAGTCTTGAATGATTGTTCTTGTGATAAAGTTTTGGACAGGATCAAGGCATTCCCTTGTAAATAACTGAAATCTTTTTAAGCCTAGAGCCAAACAGCCAGCCATAATTGAATCCATCCTTTAAAACCTGTTTGAGCCTTAACCTTCAAATCACCTTAAACCTTTCCCAAATACCAACTCATCACCCTGACCAAAATCTTGAGAGTAAATGAAAATGAATTGGGGATTAAGTTGGGGTAGTTGGTAAGAATTTCCAAGTGGAAAGTTAAGTAAAACCATGGTATGGTTTACTTAACTCTAGGCACCAAAATTTGAATTCAAAGATTCAAATTTTGGTGCCAACCGGTCACCTCCTCCATGTGCACTCATTTGAATGTGATTTAGTATCCATTTGAGTTGCATTTCGGTCACACCATGTGCATGTGTGCACATGGCCGAAATACACTTCAAATGACATACTAATTCCATTCAAATGAAGATGTACATGTTAAGCTAAATTAACCCTAAATCTAAATGACCATGAAATGAAATTCTAGTCTAAATGGTCGAAATACAAGGCCTAAAATGAAATACAAGCCCTAAGGCCCAAACCTACACTACTCCTACTCTACTTTGGGCTTGAGTCAAAGCCCAACTAAAAAGTGTGATGGGCTTTCCTTGAGCATGGGCCCATTCCTCTTCAATCCTCTTTGCCATAACCCTAGTAGTTGGGCCCTTGGCCCATGGGCCTCCTCCATCAAAAGGCAAGAAAAAGGATGGACTCAATGCTCGTCAAGATTTGTTAGAGATAGGTATACGTGAACAGTTACATCCAAGGTTCTCGTTATGAGGATAGAATTGAAGGCAAGGGTACAAAGGGCCAAAAAGTTAAATTTATTCTTCGAAAGGAATTACTTCAAGAAAATTTGTATATATTGAACAACACTGAGGAGGTCCTCCCTTACATATCTAAGAACCAAGCCCTTTTGAAGAAAAATAACCTTAGAATGAATGAAAAATCATTAGTCAATGAGCATAACAAGACATTCTTAAAATGATTTAAAGAAAAAGTCTTTAGTGATGATAGTGCTTCTGACACATTAAAATGTCTTGCAAATGAGCCTAAATATAATTTCTTTACTTATACTGGATATGATATGAACAATTTTTCATTTTACACAAAGTCACAAGATGATAACAGTACCATGCAGAATAGTGGGGCTACTCTTCAGGCTCAATCTATGCATTTTTCTAGTAGAAATGATAAAATTCTTGTTGTGGCATCCACAAGTTGTCGCCACCGGCCCGAAACGGGCTTTCGGCATTCGCGAAGGATGGTTGGACTCTTTTATTTGTTTAAAAATATGGATTGCTAGAATGACTTATTCTCAAACTGAGACCTTGTCAAACGAGCAATTTTATTAAAAGGCTCACCAATCCATGTTAATCCCAAGCGGGACCCTCTATGGATTAGCGGTTTTCATAAAAAGGAAGGGTTCATGGAGTCGCCACCAATGTTTTACTCAAAACATTGGAAAAAGAAGTTTAAGGCAATCGATTCAAAAATCGACTTCGGCCATTACAACCAGAGTCGGGTAAGGGAGTCGGTTACGCGTGGGGAAGGTGTTAGCACCCCACAGCGCCCCTTTCGGGTTCCCTATGACAGATTATTTCTAAAAATAATAGTGCGAAATTACTAAATTACCCCTATTTATTCTAAACAATTATAACTTAACTATCTACATGATGACAGTTAAATATACACACAGAAAACAATAAAAGGAAGGTCTTAAGAAGAAACCTTTGAAGCGTGCTTTTATATTCAAGTAAAACTGGGAAGCTTTTTGGCGTTCCATCGCTCTACAAGCCCGCTCGCTCCCTCCTAGAAAATTTTAACTATGGAAATCCGGAGGATTTCCCTTCGACTCAGTTCGAGACTCAAGCAAAAAGCTCAGAACTCGAGAACTTTGTCGGATCAACTCTCCGAGTGATTTCTAGGCAGAGCACTGCTCAAAAAAACCCAGAATACTCAAGAAGAGGGTTAAAACTCAGTGTAAAAGTGTAGAATGACGTCCAATTGACGTCATATTTATAGGGATGAGGCGCAATACGGCCTCTGGGGGTCAATACGGTCCGTATTGAAGTTTTGAACTACAATACGGCCGTATTGAATTCAGTACGGCCGTATTGAAGTTCAAAAAACCTCAATACGGCCGTATTGAGTTCAGTGCAGCCGTATTGAAGTTCAGTGCAGCCGTATTGAGTTCAGTGCAGCCGTATTGAAGTTCAGAAACTTCAATACGGCCGTATTGAGTTCAGTGCGGCCGTATTGTAGTTTAAAATGTTCAATACGGCCGTACTGAACTTTTGGGAGGCCGTATTGGGCTTCATTCCCTCCACTTTCTTATTTTTTGCTACTCTAAGACCTCTAAACCTACAGATTGTCATCCCACGGTCTTCTAAGAGTCCCTTTGGCTGACTTTCCTTTGATCTTCGAGAGTCTTCGAGTCTTATTTCCGACCCGGACAATTTTAGGGGTCTACAGCTGCCCCCCCCTTTACTTAGTCAAACGGCCTTTTAGTGTACCGGTTGATAAGTAAAGGAGTTGACCCAATTGTCCGGGGAATAAGGCCATCCTTCCGACTTGTAGTGTCTTCCGGTGGAAAATTGCTGAGTAGCCTCTCCAGGTTTTGCTTCGCTCGTCGCCCGAGCCGGAAGCTGCATACCTCCGTGCTTCTGAACACTCTGGTAGCGTGAGTACCGCCTCTCCAGGCTCAACTTCACTCGACGCCCGAGCTGGAAGTTGTGAGTACCGCCTCTCCAGGCTTAGCTTCGCTTGCCGCCCAAGCTGGAAGCTGTGAGTACCGCCTCTCCAGGCTCTGCTTCGGTGCTTCTGACATCCTAGGCAGTTGAGTTTGCCCTCTCCAGGGTTAGCTTCGCTTGCCGCCCAAGGTGGAAGCTGTGAGTACCGCCTCTCCAGGCTCAACTTCACTCGATGCCCGAGCTGGAAGTTGTGAGTACCGCCTCTCCAGGCTTGTGCATACCTCGGTGCTCTGGACATCTGGGTAGCTGAGTATTGCCTCTCCAGGCTTGTGCATACCTCGGTGCTCTGGACATCTGGGTAGCTGAGTATTGCCTCTCCAGGCTTGTGCATACCTAGGTGCTCTGGACATCTGGGTAGCTAAGTATTGCCTCTCCAGGCTTTGTGCATACCTCGGTGCTCTGGACATCTGGGTAGCTGAGTATTGCCTCTCCAGGCTTGTGCATACCTCGGTGCTCTGGACATCTGGGTAGCTAAGTATTGCCTCTCCAGGCTCTGAGTACCGTCTCTCCAGACTCTGAGTACCGTCTCTCTAGACTTTGAGTACCGTCTCTCCAGACTTTGAGTACCGTCTCTCCAGACTTTGAGTACCGTCTCTCCAGACTTTGAGTACCGTCTCTCCAGACTTTGAGTACCGTCTCTCCAGACTCTGAGTACCGTCTCTCCAGACTTTGAGTACCGTCTCTCCAGACTTTGAGTATCGTCTCTCCAGACTTTACTTCGGTTGTCTTTGACGACCTAGGCAACTGAGTTTGCCCTCTCAAGGGTCTGCGTCCGTGTCTTCTGATCACTTCGGCAATGCGAGTTTACCCTCTCTAGGGATCTGAGATGATTTTTTGTCTCCACAGTCCACTATGCTGCTTCGATGGTTTTTCTGATTTTGTGCCACTGAGGGCTGGATAACGCAGGGATCCGTCTAGGGGATGTGCAGTCATTCATAGGTTCTTGTGCCCCAACTTGCATTTGCATAGTTGGTACCCATGGGGAATTTCTGACTCCTTGGGGTGTAGACACAGATGCTCTTCTTGAATTGAGCAATGCCTTATGTTTGGCTGACGTCCTTTGACGTTGGTGGAGTATCCCGGTTATCCTTATTCGGGTGTCTCTTTTGATTTTCTGATTTTTGTAGCCTCTGTGTAGGCTGTTATCCGCTGGGGGATTCTGTCGTTCAATTCTTGACTGGCCTCTTCTGTTAGGCAAATCATCTTGATGTTCGGTGTTTGGCTGGATGCCAAATTCCGCTTGGGGAATATATATTTTTTTTATTTTTCTCCTTTTGTAGGGGTGCCTCTTGAGTAGGCGACTGAGGATTTGGGGATCTTATGTATCCCAGAGTATTATTTAGGAAGCCTCTGCAGGCTTAGCCTCACTCAGCGCTTGAGTCAGAGAGCTATCTTCCACTGAGGAAGTTTCAAGTCCTTTGACTGAATATTTTGCTTGGATGATCGCGCTTCCATTGGGGATTTTGACGATCTTGCTTTGATAGCTCTCGCTGGGGATTTGTTCCATGAGCTTAAGCTGAGGTTTCTCTGTGGGAGTATTATTTCGGCAAGCCTCTCCAGGCTCAGTTATTCTGTACGAGTATTATTTCGGCAAGCCTCTCCAGGCTCGGTTATTCTGAAGGAGTATTATTTCGGCAAGCCTCTCCAGGCTCAGTTATTCTGAAGGAGTATTATTTCGGCAAGCCTCTCCAGGCTCAGTTATTCTGAAGGAGAAGGAGTATTATTTCGGCAAGCCTCTCCAGGCTCAGTTATTTCTGAGAGAGTATTATTTCAGCAAGCCTCTCCAGGCTCAATTATTCTGTACAATTTTGTGGATTTTCTATGTTTCGCCTTTTTTTGTTGATTTTTGGCTTTTTCTGTATTTTTGCCTTTTTTGTCGATTTTTCGACTTTTTCTGTTGACCGCTGCCATACACAAGCAATTTTTCCTATTTTTTCTATTTTATGCAATTGCCTCATGAAGAGGTCTTTGAAAATTTCTTTGTGGCTAATACGGCCATATCCATTTCAGTACGCCCGTATTGAGTTGAAAATTTGTTCATAACCCTATTTTTAGTACGGGTGTACTGAACATGATACGGGCGCATTTGTTTTTTCTGAAGTTTTTTTTTTTTTTTTTTTGAATAAACAGAGAATAAGTGATCTTCCAGTACACCTATCATCTGTATGCATGTATGCAAATATGATGCACCTAATTCTATTTGATTCATTTTTTTCAAAAGAATTAATCGGTGCACTTTTTGTTTGGATCTTGCCATTCCTCCAGATGGGCTGTGCTCTGCTGATTTCCGTAACCGAGGAATGATGCGTATTTGATTTTGGTGTCATCAACCAAATGATTTTCCTTTCCTTTAGAAGATGTGTCAACCCTCCTATTGACTACTATATCTCCATGTTTCCACTAGATTATTCAAAAATCGTTTGGGACAAGAGAGAAAAGAAGGAAAGGATATTTTTTCGAAAGTTTGTGTTTTAGAGGGGATTATTTATTTTTTGAAAAATGGATTTTGTAAGAATGGCTTGGCCAATGGTAGGCTTAAGTGTTTAGGCTTGTTTGATTAAACACTTATGAAGTTAAGCACGTCTTGGTTATTAACGTTTGTGATTTGATAACTTGGATAGCTTTTCTTGAGCCCCTTTGTTGAATTCAGTTGGTGGTACCATCATGGATTTATTATGTTTTTTCGATTGCCCTAACTTTTGCCTAAAACACCCATTTGTGGAGTTTTAGCGGGCTTTTGTTTTTATTTATTATTTTGTAACCCTAATTTTTGCCTAGGTCACCCTTTTGTGGGATTCCTAGCGGGTCTTTTGCTCTTATTTTTGCGCAGCCCCCTTTTTGGGTTTCCTGCCGAGCTTCTTTTATATTTTTAGGATTTCTTTTTATCCATGATGGCACTTGTCGAGGCCAAGGAAAGGTGCTCTAAGTTGTCACGCACACTTCCACATGAAAAAAGATGCGGGTTTATTTTTATTAAGACGATTTTAACCTCATTTATGTTTATTCAAACAGGGTTAAATAATGCGGTCTAGAATTTTATTGTAAGCAAGAAAAGAAGCAATAAGAAATAATGAAGAATGATTTTATTATAATCATAGTGGAAACATGTGCCCTATCGAGGCTCGGGGGTCGAGCTGTCCCCGAGGAGTAATCTCTAATAGTCATCAGGTTTACACATCCCTATCGGAAGGAGGAGAGCACTTGATGACGACGACCGGCCTCGATGCTTGTGAACCGGCCTTCCTAAAGATCTGGCTTAAAGAACGTCGAGAAGGATCTTGGTTCCTCTTCGTCCTTTGATCTTTATTAGGGTTGTATCCTAACCCTTGTTTCCCCGAATTATCCTTGATAACGGGTAGCTCGGGAATTCCTTGGGAATCCTTGCCAAGTCCTTGTCCAGGCAAGTATCCATTCTTGGTGAGCATATGGGCTACCTTCTTCATTTCTCGGGGAAACGTTTCAACATTGGCAATTTCCAATGCTTGGAAGGCGGTTTCTAGAGCTTCCTCCGCTGCATCCACGTAAGGTATGGTGGATGGCTTGCTGATGAGTATGTCATCTTCAGCTTGTACAGTCACCAGTTTGTCACCCACTATGAACTTGACTTTCTGGTGGAGCGTAGAAGGAATAGCTCTTGCATCAAGAATCCAAGGTCGGCCGAGGAGACAGCTGTATGCAGGAGTAATGTCCATCACTTGGAATTCGACATTAAAGATAGTGGGTCCAATTTGGATTGGAAGATTGATCTCTCCCACCACTTCTCTTTTAGAACCGTCGAAGGCTCGAACGATCATGTTGCTCGGGCGCATTTCGACTCCCTTGATTGACACTTGATCAAGCGTTCTTTTGGGCATCACATTCAAGGAAGATCCGTTGTCTACCAAGACTTTTGCGATGTGATACTCCTTGCACTTTACGGAGATGTGCAAGGGCTTGTTGTGATTAGGTCCCTCGGCGGGGATCTCTTCATCGGTGAAAGTGAGGTGATCATTAGCCGTGATGTGACTAACAATCCCCTCAAACTTGTCTTGGGAGATAGTGTGCGACACGTATGCTTCGTTCAAGACTTTCAACAGAGCTTGTCGATGCGGTTCGGAGCTTAGGATCAACGACAATAGGGTAATCTTTGCGGGCGTCCTATGAAGTTGATCCACGATGGAGTACTCGCTCTGTCGGATATACTTTAACAGCTCGTCAGTCTCCTCCTCGGATTCTTTATTTTCCTCGGTTTTCTCCTTTTCTTTTCCTTTATTCTTAGGAGCTTTATCATGAAGATCTTCGGGAGTGTAGATCCTGCCACTCCTAGTCATGCCCCCAAGTCCAGCGATGTTGGAGATATTGCTGTTGGCAGAAGAGTGGATGTCGTATATCCACGGCACAGCCTTATTTGATTCGTAAGGGAAAGGCCTTGGAGCGGTGATCCTTAATGGAGTTGGACCTTCCCCTTTGTTTGTCTTGATTACCAACAACGGAGTTGATGTGTGTTCGCTTGGCGCGGTTGTTGGCTTACACTTGATAACGAACGGCATGCGATCCATTCTTTGAACATACGCATCGATTATTTTTTTCTTTTTATTAATGTTATTAATGGATTACTAGGAGAGATGTATGAAATGAATGACTCCTAGATCCCTCCATGATCTATATGCATGATATGAGATGATGATGTTGAATATGCATGCATTGTGTTTATTGAACTAAGCATTATCATGTTTTCGGGATGTCCCTAAGATGATGCATGATATTGCTTGGTTTTGGGTAAATATCATTTTTCTTTGTTTTTTGAATATATATTTTTTTTGTATTTTTAGGGTGAAAAGGGAAACTACCTATATGAATGTGATGAAGGTAGATGTTAACACCATGTAATGGAAGATTCTTATTTCTATTTATTCTTATTATTTAAAAAGGAATGTTGTATGTTTAAAAGGTGCAATGTATGCTCATACAATGTCACATAAAAATGCACAAACAATTCACTCATCCACGAACAGTCACGAGCGAATCACGAGGTAGGGGTATCCTGCAAAAAGGTGCATATTCAAGGTGGTTCTAACTGTTCTCACCAGTCCAAGGACCCCAAGGTGCCCCCATTATAGGGACCCAATTCCTCTCGTCGTAAGTCGATGGAAAGCTCCAACGCACTGTCGGACTCGAGTTCATGGTTATCACCTTGAGTGATGCTTTCCGACAACGGTCTACGGGCACCTATAGACCCATTCGACAACCGGCCGTACTAACATCCACTCCCTATGGCTTACCACTCATGCCCCCGGGTATAGAGGGAACTGTTGTGTGCAAAGGTTTGTGTGCAATTTATATTTCAAACAATTGTGAGAATTTAAACATACAACAGTTATTAAAAGCCACATAGATAAAACATTTTATCATACAAGTGAGGGGTAATAAAGTAATTTTAAACTATTATTTAAAAAATAATCCATCACTAAATGGGACTGACTCTCGAGGCTTCCCCAGTGGAGTCGCCATCTGTCGCCACCGGCCCGAAACGGGCTTTCGGCATTCGCGAAGGATGGTTGGACTCTTTTATTTGTTTAAAAATATGGATTGCTAGAATGACTTATTCTTAAACTGAGACCTTGTCAAACGAGCAATTTTATTAAAAGGCTCACCAATCCATGTTAATCCCAAGCGGGACCCTCTATGGATTAGCGGTTTTCATAAAAAGGAAGGGTTCATGGAGTCGCCACCAATGTTTTACTCAAAACATTGGAAAAAGAAGTTTAAGGCAATCGATTCAAAAATCGACTTCGGCCATTACAACCAGAGTCGGGTAAGGGAGTCGGTTACGCGTGGGGAAGGTGTTAGCACCCCACAGCACCCCTTTCGGGTTCCCTATGACAGATTATTTCTAAAAATAATAGTGCGAAATTACTAAATTACCCCTATTTATTCTAAACAATTATAACTTAACTATCTACATGATGACAGTTAAATATACACACAGAAAACAGTAAAAGGAAGGTCTTAAGAAGAAACCTTTGAAGCATGCTTTTATATTCAAGTAAAACTGGGAAGCTTTTTGGCGTTCCCTCGCTCTACAAGCCTGCTCGCTCCCTCCTAGAAAATTTTAACTATGGAAATCCGGAGGATTTCCCTTCGACTCAGTTCGAGACTCAAGCAAAAAGCTCAGAACTCGAGAACTTTGTCAGATCAACTCTCCGAGTGATTTCTAGGCAGAGCACTACTCAAAAAAACCCAGAATACTCAAGAAGAGGGTTAAAACTCAGTGTAAAAGTGTAGAATGACGTCCAATTGACGTCATATTTATAGGGATGAGGCGCAATACGGCCTCTGGGGGTCAATACGGTCCGTATTGAAGTTTTGAACTACAATACGGCCGTATTGAATTCAGTACGGCCGTATTGAAGTTCAAAAAACCTCAATACGGCCGTATTGAGTTCAGTGCAGCCGTATTGAAGTTCAGTGCAGCCGTATTGAGTTCAGTGCAGCCGTATTGAAGTTCAGAAACTTCAATACGGCCGTATTGAGTTTAGTGCGGCCGTATTGTAGTTTAAAATGTTCAATACGGCCGTACTGAACTTTTGGGAGGCTGTATTGGGCTTTATTCCCTCCACTTTCTTATTTTTTGCTACTCTAAGACCTCTAAACCTACAGATTGTCATCCCACGGTCTTCTAAGAGTCCCTTTGGCTGACTTTCCTTTGATCTTCGAGAGTCTTCGAGTCTTATTTCCGACCCGGACAATTTTAGGGGTCTACACAAGTTACTATGGAGTCATTGAAGACATTTAGGAGATCAGTTATGGTACATTTAAAGTTCCTATTTTTAAGTGCAAGAGGGTTGATATTAACATTGGTGTGCGAACCGATGAAATGGGATTTACAATGGTAGACCTTAGCAAGGTGGGTCATAAGGATGAACCTTTCATCATGGAAAACCAAGCAACACAAGTATTTTATGTCAAAGATCCTATTCATCAAAGGTGGTCTGTGGTTCTACAAGGTAGAAGTGTACACAATGTTGACGATTCAATAGTTGAGTTTGGGGAGAGTCTTTCTTTCTCAACACGTATTCCTATTGACAACGAAGAAATTGAACAAGATGACGTTCATGCCACTCGTAATGACCATGATGAAGGCATATGGGAAAACATTATTATCTAATTACCACATTAAGTTATGTTTATCTTAATGTATACTTTAATATTCTATTTATCATTTTTTTCATGCTTTTAATTAGTTTTATTACTTATTTTGCAATTGACCTTGGTTTTTATTTTTGTCAAAATAGATACATGAATACTCAATTTGATCCACAAGACTCCCCTGCTCCTCAAGGCTCCCCTACTCCTACACCCCCTACTTCACAGACTATATCTAAGAAAAAGAGGAAGCCAACACGAATGAAAACCTTAGCCCGTAAGCGAATGAATGGGGCAAAAATATCACTTGATGTGGATCCCACTACTGGGATAGTTTCAAGGGCAAACAAAGTTCAATTTGCAAGTTATTTGGGAACCCTTGCTCGAGACAAGATTAGTATTTTAGTTCCTTCTTGGAAAGAAGTTCCACAGACTACTAAAAACATGATTTGGCAGGATATATTGGTATTTCCATTATCTTTACATAATTTGAAAAAATAATGATTATTTTTAATGTTATTATTATTAATTGTTAAATCTAAAATTGTTTTCTAGGAAGTCTATGACATTAGTGATAGTACAGTATTAAAGAGTAAAATGCTTTCAGCTATTGGTACAAAATTTAGGCAACACAAGTCTTATCTTACCAGGGAATGGGTACATGGGAAACACAAGGGTAAAAGCCCTTGTGATGAGTATAATATTGACCTTGAAGAATGGGATAAATTCAAAGAAATTCGGAATGACCCTTCTTGGAAGGTAAATTGTGTTTATTTTTTTAAAAATGTATATTAAATTTGTATTTTTATTTCACTTTTAATGATCGTTGTATTAAATTATTGCAGCTTGTAAGAAAAAAAGTGCAGGATATCCAAAAACTCAATAATGCACCCCACCAATTGTCTCGTGGGGGTTATGAGCTACTTGTAAGAAATTTTATGAAAAGAAAACTTAAACGACTTAAGGAGGTAGCAATACAATCTGGTGCTAGTGAGGATGCAGTGATTGATCCTCCACGTCCTCCTCCACGCCATAGGTTGTGGATGATGGCTCGCACAAAAAGCTCTGGAGAGATGACTTCTGAGTCTGCTAATCAAATTGCAAAAAAAAAATTGTAAGTATTTTCTTATAAAAATAATCTCTTTATATATTTGAAGATTTATTGTAGATTTTTTTTTTATTTACGGATATATTATAAACAAAAATTGTTTATTGTAGAATGTGTTGGAGGAGCAAGAATCACAAGGTTCATTTATTCTTGAAGGCTGTCATGATATATTAAATACTGCCCTTGGATGACCAGAGCATCCTGGTTGTGTTCGTATAGTTGGGGTTGGTACTACTATTGGTAATTACTTTGGACCATTATCACAAGGGTCATCCTTATCTAGATTGAGCCCACAGGATCTTGAAGCCCTCACACAACAAATATATGTACGGGTCACACAAACTTTAATGGCAAAGTACCCGAATATGAGTACTGCACAGTCACAGGATGTTCCTCCAGTTGAGGTAGATCATGGTATCATGGCCCGTGTTAACACTAAAGGCAGTTGTCCAACTCCTTCACGTGCTACTGCTGCTGGTAATCCCTTCGGGGATGAGCTTCATGCTGATATCTCCAATCAGTGTGAGTTATGCATTGATGGGATTCCTCCCCTTGTAGTGGCCATTGGTAGAGTTTGTGAGGGGAGTTCAACTATACACCACGTGCCTTTGACAAATGATTTGGTCAAGGTGGTCATTGAAGAAGTTCAAGATTCTAAAGCTTGAGTTCCTATACCTACTTTAGAGGTTCAGCTGGTTAGGCAGGCCCTACAGACTTTCATTGCATGGCTGAGACATCTTGTCAGACCTATTTCAACCACGGTATATATTTTTTCCTATTTTTTCATTATTACTAACTTTAATTATGAATACATATTGCTTATTCATATTAATGTTTGATGTTTGATTTATTGTATAGGATATTGATCGAGCAAATAAACAAGTTCCACCTATTGATAAGTCAGAACCCAATGGTGATCCTATCACTGGGTTACGTGAGGCATCAAAGTCCTTACTTTATGGACAACCATTTCAGGTGACTTGACAAACTAATATAAAGACTATTTAACATATTTATATTATAAGTTTGCTACTTACCCAAGTTTCCAATTTCAGGTGATATGTCTTGCAAGTCTATTTGGGATCAGCGATAATTATTTTATGTTGTATATTTCATTTCAAGATATATATGAATTATTACAACGTCAAGCAATGCTTAACATCTCAATTATAGAATTATGGATGTTGTAAGTACACAATTGTTAGTACCATTATCTATTTAATTATGATTCCTTCACTATTAATTTTTTCTTTTGTATGTATTTTAGATATTTGAATCATAAAATGGAAGACCTCAATTATGGTGAATTGTATGGATTTCTTGAGCCCCAATCAATTCAAAAATTCGGGAATAAAAAAGCGGAGTCTCAAAATTATATCAATGAAAGGATACAAAATTCACCAAAGCAAATTTACTTTGCTCCTTATGTTGATCAGTAAGTGCATCTTTCTGAACTCCATTTAATTTGTGTATTTATGTATCTATTGTATAACTAATTGTGCCTAAATGTAGAAATCATTGGTAGTTACTGGTTCTCTGTACTGCAAAGAATGTTGTTGTTTGGTTTTGTTCTTTTCATCATAAGCCAAATGTTCAAATAAAAAAATTAATTAAAAGGTAAAATTTAGTTTGTAACAGGTATTTATTTTATGCTCTCTGTTATAAACTTTAACCATGTAACTTACATTCATTTATTTTCTTTAGTGTTATGGTTGTCTATAATGTCATGGGGGGTAGATCTACAACACAACCAAAGAACCTAGATTGGATTTATCCCATGGTAATTGATTTGTAACCTTAACATGCCTAAAATGTTTTTTTATTAGCTTAAATTAAAAATTACTTATACAACTCAATCTAATATTCATTTTAGAGTAATCTACAACAAGGAGGTTACAAATGTGGATATTATGTGATGAATTGGATGTTAGACATAATTGAAGGGGAAGTAACAAATGATTGGATTGAGGTAATATAATTCTTTTACTTTTACTATCATTAATTTATTTATTTACATGATTTTTATGTAACTAATATATTATACTATATGTTACATCTTTTTGATGATGTTGCACCATTTTCAGAAACCAAATTGGAAGACATTCGGAGTCAATGGGCAACCTTTTTTTAGAAAAATTTAGAAATACAACATGCTTTTTAGTTTAATTAGGATTGTTTACAATATATCTCAAAAACAATTTTCTGCCTTTATTTTTTAATTTCTATAAGTTTGTCATTACCTTTTTCAGGTTGGGATGGGTGTTGAAAACTCTACCTTGAATTGATTTATAAACAAATATCTTGCATTGTGTCCTAATATCTAAAACTTTGTTGTTTTAAAAATCATTTTTACGGTTTGGAGAAGAAAATGATTTTCTTATTCATTGATTTACAACAAGTTACAATCAGAGTGTAAATAGACATAATTGGTTAAAGAGAGTCTAGCCAATCTGATTACAAAATAAATTAAAGGCAAGAAAATCACGTATCAATTTAGATCATAATCAAATTTGATTAAAAAAGAAAAATGAAAGATCAAATCTGATTCCATGATCAAATCATATTGATGAGTCATTATTTTCCCTAATTTTCTTACCTTTCTGTACTTATTTTAATCTCTGATTTGTGATTAATTGTTGATATTCTGCACTATTTTCTATTTGGGCTTTAATTGGACCAGTAATTCATACTTTAACTAATTTGAATTTTCTGAATCTAATTATTCTAATTTTTATTTTCAAGGCAGTTTAATAATTATTTGGGCTTGGAATTAATTTTTGGACTTCAAGAGGAGCTGCCACGTCATCTGCCATGTCACCACTGCACCATTTTCCACCTCAGCATATAATTTCATTTTATATTCTATTTTATTGTAGTTTGGTTCAGACTTATATTGTTGGTGTAACGTAGAAAAAAAAATATAGGTGATTTAGTAGCCCAGAACGGGCCGTTCCCAATCTGGAACGGACCGTTCCAAGCTATTAAATTGACCTGTAAATCGTGGTTGAGAACGGGTCGTTCTGGAGGGAGAACGGGCCGTTCCAAACACCAAAACGGGCCGTTCCGGAGGGAGTACGGGCCGTTCTGGAAGGAGAACGGGTCGTTCTACATGTGATTTTTGCCCATGATGAAGGGGTGCAGAACGGGCCGTTTCGGATTCGGAACAAGCCGTTCTGGCCACTCTGAAACTTATATAAATAGGGGTTGGGGGCAGTTGAGGAGAATGAGTTTTTAGAGAGAAGTTTTAGAGAGAAGAACTCTAGGTCTGTGAGCTCTTTTCTCTCCCAAATTTCTCTGTATGATTCCTTTTCTCCTCTAGATCACTAATGCCTTCTGTCTTTCCTTGAAATTCAAATTAGGAAGCTTACTTTGGGAGGATTGAAGTTCCGGGTTGAGCTTCGGCAAGGAATTCTACTTCTTCTCAGTTATTGGCTATTTTGAGCCAATCTTCAAGTAAGGGAAGCTAGAATGTAGGTTGTTTAATTTCAGGAGAGTTAGGGAAGTTTTATGCATGGTGTTCTTTTGTTGAAATAGTTGAGTTGTTGGGTGCTTAAGTTGATTTATGTTGTTTATATAAGTTGACATGATAAATGAATTTTAAATATGTTGTATATTGCTGAAGTTTTTTTATAAAGTTGTTAAGTTGCATTAAGTTGATATAGTGATGACTATAGTTGTTTAATTAAGTTGTTTGCATGTTGTAAGTTGTCTATTGTTGTTAAGATGTATATTGCTGTAAAGTTGATAAGATGTTTATTGCTGAAAAGTTGTATGTTGTTTAAGTTGTTACGCTTATTAAGTTGTGATGATGAGTTGTTGATCACTAGAACTAGGGGAGATGTTTTTGAATTTGCTCATCCCATTGTGTGGATTGAGATAGTTGTAGTGCTCTGAGAGCCCAATTTGTTGAAAAACCCTCCTTGGGAAGTTGTCCCTTGGAGTGGACGTTGTATTGTTCTCCTCTAGGACTTAGTTGATCCCGTGTATGGGCAAGGTCAAGGAACACGTGTACAAAGCGACCACGGTATAGGGGCCATGCCAAGCTATACCGATTACAAGCGACCAGATATTTATTGTTGTAAAGTTGTTATGGTGTCTATTGTTGTTGAGTTGAAAAGTTGGGGACATATGGTGAAGATATATGTCCTATGTTGAGATACATAGTACTAAGGTGATAAGTTGAAAGTTGTTTTAAAGTTGAAATTTGTTTTAAAGTTGAAATTTGTTTTAAAGTTGAATCCCTTATTACTGTGTAGGTGACACGGAAATAGTCGATCCATGTCATTGTGCGAGATTCAGTGTATTCAGTGATCACAAGAGTTTAAAGTACCTGTTTGATCAGAAGGTGTTGAATATGAGGCAGAGGAGATGGATGGAATTCCAAAGGACTTTGATTTCCAGTTGATGTATCATCCTAGGAAGGCGAGTGTGGTAGCAGATGTATTGATTAGGAAATCCATTCATATGTCAGCTATAATGATTAGGAAGTTGGAGCTGATTGAGCAGTTCAGAGATTTGAGACTAGAGGTGGTGTGACACCCTCTACCCCAACATATATATATATATATATATATATAATAAAAAGAAATATCTCATTGGAAAAAAAAAATATTTAAAATTGAAACGACAATTCCAATAATCATGTGAGTAGAGAATTCACATTCATGTCCTTAATCCAAATAGCAAATAAAATTACAAAGAATAAAAATTGAATTTTCCAAAATATATACTTTAATAAATCATAAACAATGTCATATTCTAATTCTATCTAAGTCCCGATGTCACATGTCCTATCAGAGCAAAATCCCACATAGAAGCCTCAACTCCATTGTCCACATCCTCAGCCTCATGCTGTTGATGGTCTCCTGTATATCAAACAAGGGAAACAACACAAAAGAAAGGAGTGAGAAACATCTCACTCTAGCTCACGGTGTAGGAACACACACCGGATAGCCAAACACAAACAATACAGTTACCTCATAGATCAATCAACAACAATAGCTTATCCAATCATCCAAGTCATACAAATAGTAATTTATCATCATTTAATAATAAGAATGCACATGCATGGACACGAACTACATATTATCATGCATGTGGTGCCAGTAAAACATCACATGGCATATTGCCGCTAGCAATACACGAAGAGTAGTTTAGGAGTACATGCCGGGTCACACCCTCTGCGCACTTTCACTAGAAGGATATACTACCAGAGTCTCGTCGGGATAACTAAGCTGCGCAAGATACATCCCATGCACACAATGGGCGAGACTGGAACTTCCAAACCGAGCTATCCCCAAGGACTAATCCCCAAAGCTTTTACACTAGGGGGCCTTCTCTAGCGGTGTATTCCATATCGTACCCTTAAAACACTTATGCAAATGATGCATGTCAATCAAGACTCTATGCATTCTCATGTTACATTATCATTTCCCATGGTCATATCACATCATCGCATTTCGTCATCATATATCATGATCACATTTCATATTCCATGTCTCAATCACATTTCACTTTACATCATCATATTCACAAAGCCTCCACAGAGCACTTTAATTTATATCAAAACTCGTTTATTTATAAAATTAAATACATATTTTTACATCTCATCAAACAAGGAATATAACAGAAAAATCATAAATCAAAACAGAAAATATTTCATATTTTGCCTATTTCTCATAGGATTTCCCGGAGGAACCCATAGAGCACTCTAGATCATATTAAAACATATTTATTTTGAAAATTAACCACATACTCATGCATCACATCCAACAAGGAACACAACAAAGTAATCAGAAGGCAAAATAGAAAACATTCATATTTTGCCCGTTTTCTCATAGGGTTTCCCATAGGAACCCATAGAGATCTCAAGTCGTACAATTAATTGGTTATAAGAAAAATAATAAGCAAAACAGATACAATTGGGAGAAACCCCTCATACATGAGCATACATAAAAATACAGCAAACACAGGATTGGGGGCCAATCCCACTACCCAGCATACAATCCCACACCCAGAGCGAGGTTTCTCACTCCCCCTTACCTGGATGAGCAGAAGACGGATGGTCTTGGTGTGATCTAAGATCGTTCCTGAGTACTCTTCCTTAGAGCTCTTTGTTTCTCCTCTCTTTTTTTCCCTAACCCCTCAGAATGCAAATGAGGCAGATAGGGTTAACACTACCTGATTCCTTTCTTAAAATTAATCTATTGGGCTGGGTCAACCCAACCCATTTTCCTTCTCTTCTAACCCACTTCTCTTTCTCCTCAAAATAATTAAATAAAATAAATACATGTATATTATAAAATATTTTTCCTCTATAATAATAATATATTTCTGACCCCAAATATAATAATAAATTTCAATAACAAAATATCATATAAAATCAACATTCTCTTAAAACATAAATATTTATTTAAAAATACTAAGAAAAATACTTATTTAATACGTACAAAATAATTGTCCAAAATAATAATTATTTAAAACGTACAAAATAATATTTCTATATAATTATCAAAATAATTATGACCAAATACCATATAATAATAATTATTATTATTATTATAATAATAATAATTTTATTGAAAACTGGGGTGTTACAATTCTCCCCTCCTTTTAAAAATTTCGTCCTCGAAATTACCTTAAGTAAATAAAAATGGATATGTCTCCTGCATTAGACTTTCTAATGTTCCATCTTAGGCTTTTGGAATACTACACACGAGTCCACAACTTCCTCTACTCCTCTCTTCACCTTAGATCACCACGCTTCCGCTACGTCACTCTCATACATCCTCCTAAGGTCCTAATCCATCTAATAGCTCCTAAGTGAATACTAAGAGTACCCTTATTGCCTTTTTCTAAGATCATCTTCCTTAATTCGGGATTATTAGACACATAGATTCTATCCTGAAACCACAAAACACCATCAACTTTCACTCGAAAAGGGCTATCTATACCCTTACCAATCCTCTCCACTTGGTTCACTAAGAAAGGACTAACTCTTAGGCTCCTCTAATCTCATCCATTAATTCACTAGTGACCTTCGACATACTCAATTCAATGCTTCTAAGGGTAAGCTCACAAATCAAGCTTAAATCTCTAAAGTCTTCAATCAAATTTAACCTTTAAATCATCAAAATGATAGATGAAAGATCATCCTACTCAAGACATCTGTCACCACATTGCCTTTACCTAGATAACAACTGAGATTAAAATCCTAATCCTTAAGAAATTCCAACTATCTCTTTTGGTCAAAAGATATTTAAGACTCTAACAATCACTAAATACCTCAAGCTTAGAATCATATAGGTAGTGTCTCCAAATCTTAATATTATATCATAACCACTAACTCATAGATAAGGTAGTTCCTCTCATGAATTTTCAATTGCCTAGAAGCATAAGCTACTACCTTTCCTTCTTGCATCAACAATGCATCCAAATTCATCTTATAAGTACTACTATATACCACAAAAGGCTTACTAAAATCCAATAATATTAACACTAGTCAATCTTGCCTTAAGAGTTGGAACTACTCTCATACTTACTATCCCACATAAAGACAATGCTCCTCCTAGTGAACATAGTTAAGGACAATGCTATCTTAGAAATTCCTTCAATAAATCTCCAATAATAATAAGCTAACCTCATAAAACTCTTATCCTCACTAACTGGTTTAGATATCTCCCCACTTAAATACAACTTCTACCTGAGACAGATCCATGTTTACCTCAACTGGAATTTACAGGAACTAGAAAACTTATCTCATACAATCAAAATAAATAAATAAATAAATCAATACATAAAATAAAATAAGATAAAATAAAATAAAATAGTAATACTTAGATAACTTAACATAGAACCGTCTTGGATATATCTCCACCCTCAACTACAATATGATCATATCACACCCTAAGATCAATCTCACTAACCACACGACATTCACCAATTGATCCCTAAGGTCATCTATCCACATATTAACATACATGCATATTAAATCATATTAGAATACCTACTTTAAACCTTCAAATATACCATCCATAAGCATGTACATGAACAACCTTTATGATGAGTCATTATTTTCCCTTATTTTCTTACCTTTCTGTGCTTATCTTAATCTCTGATTTGTGCTTAATTGTTTATATTCTGCACTGTTTTCTATTTGGGCTTTAATTGGACCGGTAATTCATATTTTAACTAAATTGAATTTTCTGGATCTTATTATCCCAATTTTTATTTTCAGGGCAATTTAATAATTATTTGGGCTTGGAATAAATTTTTGGACTTCAAGAAGATCTGCCACATCACATGCCATGTCACCATTGCACCACTTATGCCATATCAGCATTTTATTTTCTTTTTCGTTTATTTTTATTGTATTTTCGGGTCAGACCAGTGGGGGCCCATTTTTACACTCTATTAGGGTTTTTCTAGGGAGAGGAGCAGCTACCCACATGCAGACTTGATGTGACCACGTTGTTGTCTCTCTTGGAACTTTGTTTTTTTTCGTTTTATGCTGGTGGCTCTTTGTTCTTCACGGTTTCTGGTTGTTTTCTGGTTGATCTTCCTCTTGTATCTGAACATTCACGTTTTGCTATTATTATTCACGTTTTGTATTTTGTTCCTGCTTCCATTTTCGTTTTCTTCTTCCTCTTCTCTGTTACGTTTTGCTTGCATTGCTGTTGCCACTTTCATGTTTTCTTGTATTTTCGTTTCTGTTGCTATTTTAATGGAGGGCTAAATCCCAGGGTTTGGGCCCTTGGACAGAATGCAATCCTCTGAAAGAGGTTCTCTGTGCGTTGCATTTCTGCTCCGCTTGATCCTCCCTTGTGGGATCTCTGTTCTGAGGCGTTCAACATCTGAGCCATGCTTAATGACTCTGGGTTGTTCACGTTCAGTATCTCAGGTTGCTTAATCCTGGGGAAGGAGGTCTTGCAAGGTTCACGTTTGCTTAATTCGTGTAGTGAAGTCTCATGTTAGTTTTCGCTTAGTTGATTAATCATGGACTGAACAGGATTATGTTTGGACAGATTATTTGTTGTGAACCAAGGAAATCAGAGGTGCATTATGTTCAGGGGTCTGACCTATTTTAATTACTGCAAGTAATCCATACTTCTGCTCGTTTTATTTAACTCGATAATCTGAACCAACCCCCCCCCACTGTGTGTTTGAACCTTTGACTGAGACAATTGGTCCTTGGGAGACGACCTAGGAGTCACTTCCTAGTACTACATTAATTGTTTCTTATTTGACCGGCAACGGCCTCGATCACTTTACCACATAGCATCATACAGCCTTAAAAAACCTCTCAATCCACATGAAAACACCCCAAAACATCTTAACAAAATCAATTTTTATCCTTGCATTGCCTAACGATTCAAAAATATCATGACACCATACATATCCCTTCAACAACGATCAAAGAAAATGATACCTAGAGATTTATACTCATCCAAATGATCTCAAACCTCTCTCAAAAGAAAGCTAAAATAATAAGCTACAACTCCTACGAAGACATAAGATTCTAAAAAGATCATCTTCTTAGCTAAAAATTTCAAAAACCGCAGCACACATACTCAGCGCTTACAGCTAGACCTTTGATCACCAAAGTAGCTATAACTAGAGTTCTAGACCTCCGTTTTACCTGATTCTAGTTCCATTGGAAAGATAACGTCCAAGGCTACAACTTTTGTGAAGATCATAAAATCTAAATCTGTCAATACGATAGTCATACTGACACAACAAAATTGCAGCGAAAATATCCTCTACACCAAACAACATTAGTGTATCAATATATCTAAGCCCACAAAAATACCTCAACCCTTCCAAACTCACACCTCAACTTCATATTCAAGCTTTCCACTACAATCCTAAACCAAAACAACTCACATATTTAGCACAACAGACTTAGAAAATAAAACTCACATGCTACCTAAATCATAAACGGTTAACAGGCCAACACCAACACTCAAGGAATTTACCAACATTTCAATCTCTCATCAAGGATACCAAAACTCCAATTCTCAGATACAACCTCCTTGGATTCAATCGCTACAACTATAGATTCTAGAAACTCCACCAATCGTAAACTCTTAATACACTAAAAACAATCAATGTCTTACCCAAGTCTAAGGCCTCACTAGTTCCTATAATATTAGCACAATATCTCGTCTACCACTACTCGCACATATGCTTGCAACACAAGCGATATCACTCAACCACTACTTCTTCCGTAAGCAAGAAGTATCAAACAAATAAGCAATCATAAGAATGAAGAAGAGCGGTCATAATGGTATTAGCTAACACTATCATGACTATCATTCATCTAATTACAAAATAACTTAACAATATCAAACTCAACAATATCAACACAAGAAGAACATCATCATCATCAAAGCAAAACATCATCATAGTACACAACAAACAAGACACAGTCAGAGCACACAATAGAGTCGTGATAAGCACATAACACACACGGTTGAATGGATCGACCTGCTCTGATACCACTTAATGTGACACCCTCTACCCCAACATATATATATATATATATATATATAATAATAATAAAAAGAAATATCTCATTGGATAAAAAAAATATTTAAAATTGAAACGACAATTCCAATAATCATGTGAGTAGAGAATTCACATTCATGTCCTTAATCCAAATAGCAAATAAAATTACAAAGAATAAAAATTGAATTTTCCAAAATATATACTTTAATAAATCATAAACAATTTCATATTCTAATTCTATCTATGTCCCGATGTCACATGTCCTATCAGAGCAAAATCCCACATAGAAGCCTCAGCTCCATTGTCCACATCCTCAGCCTCATGTTGTTGATGGTCTCATGTATATCAAACAAGAGAAACAACACAAAAGAAAGGAATGAGAAACATCTCACTCTGGCTCACGGTGTAAGAACACACACCGGATAGCCAAACACAAACAATACAGTTACCTCATAGATCAATCAACAATAATAGCTTATCCAATCATCCAAGTCATACAAATAGTAATTTATCATCATTTAATAATAAGAATGCACATGCATGGACACGAACTACATATTATCATGCATGTGGCGCCAGTAAAACATCACATGGCATATTGCCGCTAGCAATACACGAAGAGTAGTCTAGGAGTACATGTCGGGTCACACCCTCTGCGCACTCTCACTAGAAGGATATACTACCAGAGACTCGTCGGGATAGCTAAGCTGCGCAAGATACATCCCATGCACACAATGGGCGAGACTGGAACTTCCAAACCGAGCTATCCCCAAGGACTAATCCCCAAAGCTTTTACACTAGGGGGCCTTCTCTAGCGGTGTATTCCATATCGTACCCTTAAAACACTTATGAAAATGATGCATGTCAATCAAGACTCTATGCATTCTCATATTACATTATCATTTCTCATGGTCATATAACATCATCGCATTTCGTCATTGTATTTCATTATCACATTTCATATCCCATGTCTCAATCACATTTCACTTTACATTATCATATTCACAAAGCCTCCACAGAGCACTTTAATTTATATCAAAACTCGTTTATTTATAAAATTAAATACATATTTTTACATCTCATCAAACAAGGAATATAACAGAAAAATCAGAAATTAAAACAGAAAATATTTCATATTTTTCCTATTTCTCATAGGGTTTCCCGGAGGAACCCATAGAGCACTCTAGATCATATTAAAACATATTTATTTTGAAAATTAACCACATACTCATGCATCACATCCAACAAGGAACACAACAAAGTAATCAGAAGGCAAAATAGAAAACATTCATATTTTGCCTGTTTTCTCATAGGGTTTCCCATAGGAACCCATAGAGATCTCAAGTCGTACAATTAATTGCATATAAGAAAAATAATAAGCAAAACAGATACAATTGGGAGAAGCCCCTCATACATGAGCATACATAAAAATACAGCAAACACAGGATTGGGGCCCAATCCCACTACCCAGCATACAATCTCACACCCAGAGCGAGGTTTCTCACTCCCCCCTTACCTGGATGAGCAGAAGACGGATGGTCTTGGTGTGATCTAAGATCGTTCCTGAGTACTCTTTCTTCTAACCCACTTCTCTTTCTCCTCAAAATAATTAACTAAAATAAATACATGTATATTATAAAATATTTTTCCTCTATAATAATAATATATTTCTGACCCAAAATATAATAATAAATTTCAATAACAAAATATCATATAAAATCAACCTTCTCTTAAAACATAAATATTTATTTAAAAATACTAATAAAAATACTTATTTAATACGTACAAAATAATTGTCCAAAATAATAATTATTTAAAACGTACAAAATAATATTTCTATATAATTATTAAAATAATTATGACCAAATACCATATCATAATAATTATTATTATTATTATAATAATAATAACTTTATTGAAAAGTGGGGTGTTACAGGTGGAGGTTGTTTAAGATCACATTAGTTGTGGTATGATCACCATAATTAATGATTTCTTGAGACAGGTGGGAACTAAGCAATTACAGGATCTAGAGTTGTTGAGGATTTTGGGATTGCTTGGTACTGAGAAGGTAGCTGGTTTTGAGCTTAGTGCTTTGAGCTTAGTGCTGATGGAGATTCCCGAGTGGAAGTGTGATAGTGTCACTATGGACTTTGTGGTTGGGTTGCCTAAGACAGCTAGGAACAATGACTCTATCTGGGTGATTGTTGATAGGTTGACAAAGTGTGCGCACTTTCTTCCTGTCAAGAGGAGGTCCTTGGAGAGGTTTGCATAGTTGTATATCAGAGAGATAGTACGGTTGCATGGAGTGTCTTCCAGTATTATATATTTCTAACAGAGATCCAAGGTTTATTTTCAGGTTGGCAGACTCTGCATTAGGCTTTGGGGACGAGGTTGAGGTTGAGCTCCGATTATCATCCACAGATAGATGGTCAGTCAAAGAACACAGTTTAGTCACTAGAGGAACTCCTAAGAGTTTGTGTATTAGATCATCTCGGTAGTTGGGAGAAGGTGTTACCATTGGTAGAGTTCACTTATAATAACAGTTATCACTTGAGTATTGGCATGGCGCCTTTTGAGGCTTTGTATAACAGGAGGTGTGGGACTCTATTATGTTGGTATCAGGAGGGTGAGTTAGTAGTGGTTGTTCTAGAGTTATTTCTTCAGACTATTGAGATGGTGAGATAGATTCAGGAAAGGTTGAGGGCTACCCAGAGTCGACAAAAGTCCTAGCTGATAGGAGGAGGAGACCTCTAGAGTTTGAAGAGGGAGAACATGTGTTTCACGTTTCACAATTGAGGAAGTACATCAGAGACCCGAGTCAGGTGGTAGAGATGGATGAGGTGCAAGTTAGAGAGAACTTGACCTATGAGAAAAGACTGGTAGTTGTGGTTGATCACAAGTTGAAGAAGCTTCGTGGCAAGTCCATCAGCTTGGTGAGGATTGTTTGGGATGCAGCAACTAATTAGGTTACCTGGGAGGTGGAGAGTTAGTTCGAGGAACAATATCCATTCTTCTTTTCAAGTAGGCCTATTTTTGGGGACGAAAATTCCTATTTGTTGGGGGGTATTGTAACGTAGAAAAAAAATATAGGTGATTTAGTAGCCTAGAACGGGCCGTTCCCAATCTGGAACGGGCCGTTCCAAGCTATTAAATTGACCTGTAAATCGTGGTTGAGAACGGGCCATTTTGGAGGGAGAACGGGTCGTTCCAAACACCAAAACGGGCCGTTCAAGAGGGAGTACGGGCCGTTCTGGAAGGAGAACGGACCGTTCTGGATGAGTCCCAGAACGGGCCGTTCTGATTTCAGAACGGGCCATTCTGCATGTGATTTTTGCCCATGATGAAGGGGTGCAGAACGAGCCGTTTCGAATTTGGAACAAGCCGTTCTGGCCACTCCGGAACTTCTATAAATAGGGGTTGGGGGCAGTTGAGGAGTATGAGTTTTTAGAGAGAAGTTTTAGAGAGAAGGACTCTGGGTCTGTGAGCTTCTTTCTCTCCCAAATTTCTCTGTATGATTCCTTTTCTCCTCTAGATCACTAATGCCTTCTGTCTTTCCTTGAAATTCAGATTAGGAAGCTTACTTTGGGAGGATTCAAGTTCTGGGTTGAGCTTCGGCAAGGAATTCTACTTATTCTCAGTTATTGGCTATTTTGAGCCAATCTTCAGGTGAGGGAAGCTAGAATGTAGGTTGTTTAATTTCAGGAGAGTTAGGGAAGTTTTATGCATGGTGTTCTTTTGTTGAAATAGTTGAGTTTTTGGGTGCTTAAGTTGATTTATGTTGTTTACATAAGTTGACATGATAGATGAATTTTAAATATGTTGTATATTGCTGAAGTTGTTTATAAAGTTGTTAAGTTGCATTAAGTTGATATTGTAATGACTATAGTTTTTTAATTAAGTTGTTTGCATGTTGTAAGTTGTATATTGTTGTTAAGATGTATATTGTTGTAAAATCGATAAGATGTCTATTGCTGAAAAGTTGTATGTTGTTTAAGTTGTTACGCTTATTAAGTTGTGATGATGAGTTGTTGATCACTAGGACTAGGGGAGATGTTTTCGAAGTTACTCATCCCATTGTGTGGATTGAGATAGTTGTGGTGCTCTGAGAGCCCAATTTGTTGAAAAACCTTCCTTGGAAAGTTGTCCCTTGAAGTGGACGTTGTATTGTTCTCCTCTAGGACTTAGATGATCCACGTGTACAAAGTGACCACGGTATAGGGGCCAGGCCGAGCTATACCGATTACAAGCGGCTAGATATTTATT
Organism: Cajanus cajan; assembly: GCF_000230855.2. NCBI lineage: Eukaryota > Viridiplantae > Streptophyta > Magnoliopsida > Fabales > Fabaceae > Cajanus > Cajanus cajan. The sequence goes on along the minus strand of NC_138523.1, from coordinate 29,612,049 downwards.
GTTGTAAAGTTGTTATGGTGTCTATTGTTGTTGAGTTGAAAAGTTGGGGACATATGGTGAAGATATATGTCCTATGTTGAGATACATAGTACTAAGGTGATAAGTTGAAAGTTGTTTTAAAGTTGAATCCCTTAGTACTGTGTAGTTGACATGGAAATAGTCGATCCATGTCATGGTTGAATGACCAATTTGAGTAAGGTACCTAGTTAGAGATGTAGTCTTTGACTAGGTACTGGAGGGTGCATGGTACTTGGAGAACAGTGGGTGGGCTAACTCCACATGTGGATTGGTGAGGCTAGCCAAGGCCGTGGTAGGCTCATACCCAAATCCTTTTGTCCTGACAGTAGTACTAGACCTCCGAGTCTTAGTGGCACACCTGAGCAATCAACTATTGTTGTCTATACCTGGTTCTCTTCAGAGTTCCTAACGCTGTTCTATACCTGACCTAGTTGAGATAGGTCAAACACTGGATTCAGTAGGGTTTATGCCACCTAGACTGCTCAACCTCAGTTTTTGGAGATCTCCCAGTTGTACATGCGTGATGACACATTAAATATTAAGTTGTATATTGTTGTTCTTGTTGTCATATTAAAGTTTCTTCTAAGTTGTATGAATGAGTTGGGTTTTTATGTTGAATTGTATGGTTGTTTGTGATGATGATTGATATGCATTAATGGCTGTCATGAGATGCATTTATTGCATGATTGTTAATATGATGAAGTGTGTGGGGTTTGGCTTCATGATTGATAGTTGGATGATTGTGTGGTATAGACTATTGTCTGTACTTGTATGATTGATTTTTTTTAAACTCTAGCTTACCCTTCTGTTTCCATGTGGTGGAACTGCCTAGTGAAGGAAAAAGTGTACATCATTTGTAAATATTTATTTCTCCCCCTCATGCATACAATCTTTAAGACGACGAAGTCCAATCTTGTGTATCAACAATTTAAAAACTTTTCTTTGAAATGACTTTGTGAAGAGATCTATTAGGTTGTCTCACTTGAGCAGACATGTTGAACATTTATATCATCATTCTTTTGAAGATCATGAGTAAAAATTTTTTTTGGTAGAATATGCTTTGTTCTATCTCCCTTTATATATTCATATTTCAATTGTGCAATACATGCAGCATTATCTTCATATATAACTGTAGATTTCATTTTTCCAGAAGATAAACCACAAGTTTTCCGTATGTGTTGAATCATAGATCTTAGCCAAACACATTCACGACTTGCCTCATGTAATGCTAAAATTTTAGCATGATTAGATGAAGTGGTTGATATGGTTGTTTTACCCACTTGTAAACAAATATCCTGTTTGTGATTTACCATTATGAGGATCTGACAAATAACCTGCGTCTGCATAACCATTTAGTTCTGATTTGGAAACATTTAAATATAATATCCTCATATCCATTGTACCTCTAAGATAACGAAGGATTTGTTTAACTCCATTCCAATGTCTTCGTGTAGGTGAAGAACTATATCTTGCTAACAAATTAACAGCAAATGCTATATCAAGTCGTGTATAATTAGCAAGGTACATTAGTTCCTTATAGCACTGAGATATGGTACTTCGGGACCAAGTATTTCTTCATCCTTTTCTTGGGGTCTAAATGGATCTTTGTTAACATCTAAAGATATTACAACCATGGGAGTGCACAATGGATGTGATTTGTCCATATAAAATCTTTCAAGTACCTTTGTTATATAAGCTTCTTAATGCACAATAATTCTATTTTCAAAGTATTCAACTTGCAGTCCTAGACAAAACTTTGTCCTTCCTAGATCCTTCTTTTCAAATTCTTTCTTTAAGCAATCTATTGCTTTTGAAAGCTCCTCAGGAGTTCCAATAATGTTTATGTCATCTACATAAACTAAAATTATGGAAAATCCATTTTCAGATCTTTTTATAAATATACACGGACAAATTGGATCATTTTTATATCCTTTTTGTAACAGGTATTCACTTAGTCAATTATACCACATACGACCTGATTGCTTTAGCCCATATAGGGACTTATTCAATTTGATCGAACAATCTTCCCTAGAAATTGCATCGTTATGCAAATTAAATCCTTCTGGAAGTTTTATATAAATGTCAAAATCAAGAAAGCCATATAAATATGTTGTAACTACATCCATTATATGTAAATTAAGTTTTTCATGTACAACCAAACTAATTAAATATCTAAAAGTGTTTGCATCCACTATAGGTGAATGTCTCTTCAAAATTAATATCGAGTCTTTGTGAAAAACCTTGAGCAACTAGTCTTGCTTTATATCTCACAATTTCACCATTTTCATTTTGTTTTTGTACAAAAACCCATTTGTATCCAATTGATTTTACACCTTTTGGTGTACATAGTTGTAGACACCCAATTTCGTCCGGGGGCATACAAACAAGGAAATGGACCTCTGTTATGAAAAGCATTGGACCTCCCAAGCATGCAAACAACAAGACAAGACATCAGAAGGCTTAAAGCCCAAATACATTGGTTTTAGTGGCCCGGAACGGGCCGTTCCAAGCAACAAAAAAGAGCCTAAAAAATAATAGGTTGGAACGGGTCGTTCCTAAGCCAGAATGGGCTGTTCCAAAACTGGAACGGGCCGTTCCAAAATTGGAACAGGCCGTTCCAATCTCCTAAAAAAGGGTTAAAAACCTTAACCGGAACGGGCCGTTCCAAGTTAACAAAATAGCCTAAAATCTCTTCTTTGGAACGGTCGTTCCAGTCTACCAAATTACGTGTTAATCTCACTTCTGGAACGGGTCGTTCCATTTTTAGAACGGGCCGTTCTAGTATACGTAATTTACACGTAACGGCCAGATCCAGAACGGGTCGTTCCGATTTTGGAACGGGCCGTTCTAGACCCTTTCTGAAGTCTATAAATAGACAGCTTGGGCACAGTTCTTAAGACTCCAAAAAATTTCGTCCAAGACTCCTTAGAGCACGAAATTTCTCTCTCTTTCTCTCCTATTGTATTTCTTGAGATTTGTGAGGCATATTGTAGTGTAAAAGGTTTCCATAAAGCACCTTCTCCATATTTGAAGATTCAATAGAGCTCGTTCAAGAGGTATTTCAATCAATCTTTTTTTATATCTTTTATTTCTTATCTTTATCTCTATTTTTTATTTATAGCAAACACAATCATGTAAATATTTTAGGGTTAGTCGTATAATTTAAATCCTTAATATGTAAATAAATATTAATAAAGGGGATTCAATATTTAATTTATTAATTCTTATCATGTTCACTTCATCATAGAGTACCGATTGAGGGCGTTGTAGGGGTGCTTAATACCTTCCCTATACGTAACCGACCCCCGAACCCAATTCTGGTTATCAAGGCTATTATTGGATCTTTAAAAACCTTTTCTTTTTCCAATGTTTTGAGTAAAATATTGGTGGCGACTCCATGAACCTATTTTCAAAACCATTAATTAAGGATTAGTCTGGTGTCCGGGCATTCCTTAATTAATGAGACTTTTAAAAGGATGTCTAAACCATTAGTCGCGAAATCAAAAATTTTTGGGTTGCGACAGATGGCGACTCCACTGGGGACATTTAAAGAGGGTGAGGCCCATTTTATTGATGAAGTTAATAAAATAAAAATAATAATTTAAATATTTTTCCCCTTTACTTTATTTGTTTTATTTGTTTGGCTTTAATATTTGTTTGTTTGCTTATTTAAATTGCGCACTTGTTTGAAATAAAATTGTACTCAAACCTTTGCACACAACAATTCTCCCTACACCCGGGGGCATGAGGGTATTAAACATAGGGAGTGGTTGATGTACGGCTGGCCCAAGTTTGGCCTGCGAGCCTTGTCGGAAATCACACTCAAGGTGATAACCGGTTACTCTAGCCCGAAATACTACGACAGACTTTAGAGTTTGCCAGGTGACGGCGACAGAGATACTGGATCCCTATAATGGGGATACCTTGGGAGCCTTAAAGACCAGTGAGATTAGAACCGTCCCATGCAACACACTTTTCTTGACAGGGACCATAGACCAAGGATTTGATCATGATCGTTCGTGGGTGTACGTTGATTGAGCATATGTGTGTGCATTTATTTGTATTATTTTATTTTAATAAGATAGATTGGAATTTTATAATAAGCAAACAATAAAGATAATAATAAAAAAATATAATAATAAAAATTTATACCCCTTTGTACATTCTTAGGTCAGCATTCCATTAACATCATATAGGTAGTTTCCTTTTTGTAAAAAAAAAAATCAATAAAAGAAATCTCATCTTTATCATGCATTATTCCCCTTTAGATAATAGAAACATGATAAAGATTAGAAGAAAAAAATGACATGCATTCTAGATTAGCTCATTAATTTCATTCATTTTATTTTATTAGCTAAGGAGGATTAGGTTGTCGTATGTATAGAAAGTTAAGGAAAGTGAATGCTCTAATATACGACAGTATCTGTGCCATAAAGAAAAGCCCAAAGCAATTTTAAAAAAAACACTATGGTTGAGCCCTTGCTTTGGTATGTTTGTTGAAGTAAGTCTTCTTAGAATCTAATGTAGATTCTCACTTAATACTGTCGAAATCTATTTAAGCATTCACAAATAAAGAAATCAATGAGACTGATATTTATTATTCTCAACTTTCTTTACATTCTGCATTACATTCATTTAGAACATATCCCTCCTTGTAAAAGAATAAACGAGAATAAAAAGGGAAATTAACCTATGTTCGTTAATCGGAAGTAATGGAAGCAAGCCATGCATAAAGAGTTGAGGGTACAGAACTCCACAATCATTAAGACGCCAACTCTTGCCCTAAGAAGATAAAGTTGTGTCGTGCAATCGTGAAATCCAAGTGGAATGGAAAGATGACTAGGAATGGATGGATCCATACTCCTAACAAGTTGCAAGCTAGTAAAGAGAACCTGAGGAAGGCGAATCCCTCAAACATTAAGGCAAAGTGAATAGAGCTTTCTTGAAAGATGATTTCAACAAGAGAGAAGCATTGCTTATCAAGAAGCTGCTAGAATGAAAACTCGCAAAGGGCATTCTAGTAAAAAAAAAAGAGTAATGTTTGTTCGAGCTGAAAATCGAGAGACAGCTTGAATGTTCTTCTTGAAAAGCAAGACTCCATGGAAAGCTCTATCATCGCTTCTACCCATTCCTACTTAGGAAAGGCTCAGGATATGGGTTGACAACACCTTCATGAGAGAAGAAGCCAAATGACCTCCCTCTACACGAGAACTTCTGAAGTGCCATATCCAAGCAAGTGTAGGATTAACCCTACAGTCAGGCAACCTAGGCCTCTCTAAGGGGCAACCTCCCTCTACTTCTCTATGTATGAATGACGAACTCAGGGCATGCCTGGGCCCTCGAGCTACATTAAATGGGCACGTGTAAATTGAAAATTCTATTTTAATGCCATACACTTTTCTACTTCATTTATTTTCTCCCTTTTATCTACTCTAAGCCTCGTCAACAAACCTTAAATGAACAAGTACATTTGAAATAAGGACGTCATTAGAAACAATGGATTAATACGCAATAAAAAAACACATAAAGATCAATCAAATTGGGCATGACTTGTGGATAAAAGTCCAAATGAAATCCGTGCAAGGGGCATCCCCCTTTAATGAAGGAATGAAAGATGATCACAAATGTTGCAAAGACAAAAAAGCCTGGCAGGAAACCCACTAAGGGGGCTGCACAAAAATTAGGGCAAGGTCCTCTAGGAGACCCACAAACAAAAGGGTAACCTAGGCAAAAGTTTGGACAAAGCAGCATCCCGAGCTGAAAATTGAAAGGCGGCTCGGGAAGATCATTTAATCAAATATGCAATCCTAAGTCATTGCTTAACTTTGAAGGAAATAATGAGCTATTGCAGAAAATGATTTCCTCACTTTGAATGTGCTTGTTCATCAGCCTAAACCACTAGCCTACCTCGACCAGCCATTCTTCTAAAAACCATTTTTTGCAAAATCCTTTCTAACAAAACTTCTGTAAAAAATATATGTATATATCCTCTTCCTCTCTTTCCTTTTGACTTATATGGCATTAAGATAAATTTGAGAGATACACGGAGTATGCACAGTGAACACTCACAAGGAAAAGATGGAGGTGTCCTAGAATAGAGTCTAGGTACACCTGATCTAAGGGCTAACATATCATATCCGGTACAAGCGGGAGGGCTGAACTAAACAAACCTTAGGTTCAAGAAGCAGCATTGAACCTCAAGTTCAGGAAGCAACACTTGGAATGAATTCGACACGGCTAAAGGCTAACAATCCATGTCATTGATTAATGCGCATAGATTAATTTCTTGAAAGTAAAATCAATCTGCATTTAAGCATTAGCATAGAGGCATCATTGCATAGCATGCATGGGGCACAAGTGTGCACAAAAAGGTATAAGTTCAAAAAAGTTTGAAAAAATCCAATCCATTCCTTCTATGCATTTTCTTTTGCATTCTTGCATTCTTGGTGTGTGTCTATTCATCCCTTGTCGGAGGAATCAAGAGGTCGAAGCACTTGTAAAAAAGATCAACAACTAGACAGTTCCTTAAAGCCAAGATCATGTCAAAAAACACAGCCCCAACAAGGGCATTCCATACAAGTGGTTTCATATAGCCACCAAGAAACAAAAGACATGTCAACAACAAGACGGGATAGAACCGGACGAGGAAGAATAATCAAGTCCACAAGCATGAAGAGGCCATCACGCCCTACTCTTCAATTGAATGAAGGATGATTCAAGAGAATGCCAAGACTAGGAATGGTTTCCTTACCAAAGCCAGGAGTGGCTTACAAAATAATACTCGTCAATAAATATTAAGCAAATGACATCATCATGGGAATGGGATCCCTCCACCAATGATGATAACAAAAGATAAAACAGAAAAAGGCAAGCTTCATACATGTTGAAAAAGCCGAAGCATTAATAAAAATAGCAGAAAAAGGCAAGCTTCAAACATGAAAAAGCCGAAGCTAAACAAATATAAAATTCAAAAAAAAAAAGGTACCACAAGTAGACGCCTGGAGAGGCATCACAATACTCACATGGCAGGGGAAACACCAGAATTCCTATCACCCATCTATCGCCCATCAACACAGGGGCACATCAAGTACATCTTGCCCATCCTCCTTGGGGCATTTCCCATCACAAGTCAACAACGAGGGTACTATCGAGTACCTCAAATCGAAAAGGAATCACCATCAAGTATCCACCCAAGATTTTAAAGGTCCTCTTTCAAAGGGTATCAACAACCATCCAAGTTGAGAGCTGCCATTGACCCGCTCAAACCAATGAATGACAACGAGGGTACCGTCGAGTTCCTCGAAATCAAACCGGGATTGTCACCGAGCTCCCACCGTAGGTCGGTTGAAGCCTTAAAATCAGCCAAACTTGATCAAGAGCCGCCATCGAGCCGCTCAAATCAATGAATGACAACGAGGGTACCGCTGAGTTTCTCGAAGTCGAAACTGGGATGTCGCCGAGCTCCCACTGTAGGTCGATTGAAGCCTTAAAATCAATCAAGCTTGATTAAGAGCCGCCATCGAGCCGTTAAAATCAATGAATGACAACGAGGGTACTGCCGAGTTACTCGAAGTTGAAGTCGGGATGCCGCCGAGCTCCCACCGTAGGTCGGCTGAAGCCTTAAAATCAGTCCATCTTGATTGAAGAGCCGTCGTCGAGCCTCTTAGATCAAGAACGACAGTGAGGGTACCGCCGAGTTCCTCAAAGTCAAAATTGGGACCGCCGTCGAGCTCCCACCATAGGCTGGCTTAAGCCTTAAAATCAGTCCATCTTGATTGAAGAGCCGTCGTCGAGCCTCTCAGATCAAGAATTACAGCGAGGGCACCGTTGAGTTCCTCGAAGTCACAACCGGGATCGCCATCGAGCTCCCACCATGGGCTGTCTGAAGCCCTAAATATCAGTCCAGCCTGGAGAGGCTGAGCTCAGAATATACTCTCTCTTCAGCAAGTTACGAATAAAGGAACACACTACCATGAAGCAAGTAGAAGCAGTAGGATGCATTGACATCAAAGCTAGAAGCCTATATGGTACAAGTTTACCATTCTTATCACCCGACAGAGCATATAAACCAACACTCAATTGCTCTTAGAGATAAGGATACAGGTAAACATCATCTACCCGAAGGAAATGGTGTGGGGGCATCTACACTGCTAAACTAAAGGAGAAAATTCAGACATAGCAAGTGACATAGGGAATTCACATGGATCTTGAAGCCTAGATGTTTCGGTTCACCATCCTTGACACCCAATAGAGCATACAATCCAACACTCAGTTGCTCCAAGGGGCAAGGATATAGGGAACACCGTCTACTCAAAGGAAACAACGTGAAGGTATTTTTTGTCAAAGCAAGCGTGAAGATTCGAATTTTCACCTCACTATCACAAGAGAAACAATGGAGCTTCTACTCGAAGACTGAAGATCAGGTGTACAGTTTGTCAACCTTGTTACCCAATAGAGTACACAATCAATGCTCAACTTCTCTAAAGGGTGAGAATACGAGCAAATACACCTGTCCAAGGGAAACAACATAGAAGTGCCAACACCAAAGAGATGAAGAGAAGACCCGAACGAAATGTCTACGTCTTTACTTGCCTTTGGAAAAGCAAAACATTACTATTCCAAATTGTTGAAGATTGAAGAATCTACATCTGGAAGATGTTCCCTAGAAGTTTTAGTTTTGATGTTTTGCTCATGTTGCTTTTTATTTTAAGCCTATGTCAAAAGGATAATGTATTGATTGTTTAAAAGATTAGGCTTGTATGTGTTTGTTTGTTATGTGTTAAAAATTAGTAATTAACATGAAGGTGAAAATATCATAATACTCATTTTTCTTATTTCATTCATTGTTGAGAACATGAAGTATTAATTTACTGAGTGTTTGAGACTTTAAATGAAAACTTGAAAACATCAGAAATTTTCTGAGTTAAGGAATAGATTACCTGAACTGGTAATAGATTACCTGACTCATGTTGAAAAACTGATTGATACTGGAATAATCGATTACCATGTGTGGTAATAGATTACCAAACTGATTCTGATGATTTCAAGAGGAAAAAGGATCGTGTTAATCGATTACCTCTTTAAAGTAATCGATTACCTCTGTTCCAAATGTGAGTTTTGTGTTATTTTGGCATCGTGTTAATCGATTACCATGTTAGGTAATAGATTAAAACAGGAGCTGAAACAATTAGTTCAGTTATTCTAACTCGTGGTAATAGATTACCATCACAGGTAATAGATTATCTCTGTTATGAATATAACTGAAATAACTGTTTCCTTGCACATGAAAATTGTCTTTAAATAAGATTAAAACTGAAGTTTTTTTTCTAAGAGAAAAAGAAGAGAAAAAAAAAAGAATTTTCACACACAGACATTACTGCAAAAGAGAAAAAGATTTTCTGAAAAAGAAAGAAAGAACATATCTGCTGAAAATCAACTTTTGGAAAAAGAAGTGTGCAAGATCAATTCAAGAAGATGAAGTTCATATAGAAAATTCATTCTAAACTGGTTTACGTTGTTGAAGATCATATCTACACGAACAGGTGTACTCGTTTCTGATCTTTTGTTATTGTTTGAATGGTTTTAACTCTTGAGATTAGAGAATCTCTGGAAGAGTTGTGTAAAGAGAAATCTTGAGATAGGTTTTTCTCAAGTAGGATATTGTGGGATCAATATTCTTGGGTTATATGTTTCTTGTGGAGTCAAGAAATGGTTTGTTAATCTTGTAGGTGTCAAGATTTGCTTGTTAAATTCATTGATTGGATATTGCTTGTGCAGGGTGCATGTAAAGAATATCAATAGTGGATTTGACTGGATTTAGAGGTGTATCTAAATCTGAAACTGGATGTAGGCCTTTGGATGGCTGAACCAGTATATATCTTGGTGCATGATTTTCTTAACTCTTACACTCTTTACATTCTGTATAAGTTTCTTGATTAATGTTGTATGAAGAAAAACATTATCTGCAGAAACTGAACTTTAAAGTTTCTTGGTAATTGATAAATTCAATCTTTACATATCTTGTTATTCAAATCTTGTTGGATAAGCTGTGCATATATAACTCTGAATTACTTTTTATGTTTAAAGGTTTGTTTTAAATCAAGATTTGTTTGGTAAAGATTTAGAAAGCAAAGAAGAAAAGGAAAAATAACATAGAATCTATTCAACCCCCCCTTCTAGATTCTAACCGTAGGGACCAACAATTGGTACCAGAGCTGTATCTTGTAAAACATTCAAGACTAGATCTTTAGAAAGGTTAGATGGCTGGTAATCAATTACCGTTTGCTGAAGGTGCTTCTATAAACAGACCCCCATTGTTTTGTGGAGATAACTATCCCTTTTGGAAAGTTAGAATGAAAATTTTCATGGAATCTGTTCATAGAAATATTTGGCAGGCTGTAATCACAGATTACAAAATACCCACTAAGATAGAGGGAGGAAAAGAAATTGAGAAACCATATGATAGCTGGGATCAAAGTGAAATTAGAAGAGCAGAGAATGATGCAAAAGCTTTAAATATCATACATTCTGCACTAAATTCTGATGAATTTTTTAGAATTTCAGCTTGTTCTACAGCAAAGGAAGCTTGGGATTTAATCCAAGTAACACATGAAGGAACTCCAGAAGTGAGAAGAGCTAGAAAGAACACACTCATTCAGGAATATGAAACCTTCAGAATGAATCAAGGTGAAACTGTCATGGATATGCAAAAGAGGTTCATTCACATAATAAATCACCTAAAAGGATTAGGGAAAGACTTCGTGGAAGAAGAAGTAAATGTCAAAATCCTGAAGTCACTAAACAGAAGATGGCAACCAACTGTCACAGCAATTACAGAGTCAAAGAACTTAGCTCAGATGACAAGTGCTGAGTTATTTGGAAAGCTAAGAGAATATGAGATGGATCTGTCAAGGATTGCTGATGAAGAACAAAAAGATAAAAAGGCAAAAGGTCTGGCCTTAAAGGTAAAAGAATCCTCAAGTGATGAAGAGGATAGCAGCAATGAAAGTTCTGAACAAGAAGAATTAAATCTAATGGTGAAGAATTTCAGAAAATTCATGAGAAGGAAGAACAACAATAAGAGATTCTCCAGTCAGAAGAAATCCTTCAAGAAGAATGAAAACTCATCTCCAAAGTTCAAATGTTTTGAATGTGGAAAAGCTGGACACATGAGAGCTGACTGTCCAAGCCTGAAAAAGAATGAGGAGACGAAACAAAAGTTCAGATCAAAGAAAAAGAAAGCATACATAGCATGGGAAGATAATGCCTCAACAACTTCAAGTAATAGTGATGAGGATCAGGAAGCAAATCTCTGTCTCATGACCAAACATAATTCAGATTATGAGGTATATGATTCTGACTCATCTATTGACTCGTATGATGAATTGCAAAATGCATTTGCTGAACTGTATGCTGAAGCAAAGAAATTAGAAAAATCAAATAATGTTTACAAAAAGAAAATGACACACATGAGAGATAAAATTTCTGATTTAGAGAATGATAACAGGAAACTACTTTCAGATATCTCTAAACTAAAGTCACCATGTGAGAACTGTGAAACATTGTATGCTGCATTAAAAGCAAAGGATAAAGAAAAACAGAATGTTAATGTTATGAAATCCATTAATTCCCACTCATGTAACTATTGTATGAAATCTGGTCATAACTACTACAGATGCATGATAAGGAAATTTGGCATTCCTAGTGGAAAATATAAATGGATTAAGAAATTAGATTATGTACTCACTGATTCTCCAGGACCCAAGATCCATTGGGTACCAAAATCAAATTGAATAACTTGTGCTGCAGGTGTGCTTGAGAGCAAAGCAATCAATGTGGTACTTAGACAGCGGCTGCTCAAGACACATGACAGGAGATAAAAGCAAATTTATCTCATTACAGGAAAAAGAAGGAGGATCTGTAACATATGGAGATAACAACAAAGGCAGAATACTAGGCTCAGGCAGTGTTGGTAACAATTCCAATACTCTCATTGAAAATGTCCTGTATGTAGAAGGTCTCAAATATAACCTGCTTAGTATTAGCCAGCTTTGTGACAAAAATTACAATATCTCTTTTAATAATCAATGCTGTATGGTTTGTGATAAGGAATCAAATGAAGTCCTGCTTATAGGAAAAAGAGTCAATAACATATACATCTTAGACTTAGAGCATTCATCATCCAATTCTTGTCTCACATCACATGATAATGTAACATGGTTATGGCATAGACGCATTGCACATATAAATGCAGATCAGTTAAATAGACTTGCATCTAAAGATCTTGTTAGTGGTCTTCCAAAGATCAAGTTCTCTAAACAAGGACTTTGTGATGCATGTCAAAAGGGAAAGCAGACTAGAGCTTCTTTTAAATCAAAGAAAGTTATGTCAACCTCTAGACCGCTGGAACTTTTGCACATGGATCTCTTTGGACCATCAAGAACCAAAAGTCTAGGTGGAAACACTTATGCTTTAGTTCTCATTGATGACTACTCCAGATTCACATGGGTTGCATTTATATCCCATAAAGACAATGCTTTTAAAGCCTTTAGAATCATTTCAAAAAGAATTCAGAATGAAAAGGACTTGAAAATTAAATCTTTGCGAAGTGATCATGGTGGTGAATTTCAAAATGAATCTTTTCAAACTTTTTGTGAAGAAAATGGTATTAATCACAATTTTTCTGTCCCTAGAACTCCTCAACAAAATGGAGTTGTAGAGAGGAAAAATAGATCTCTAATAGAGCTAGCAAGAGCCATGTTAAATGAAAATGGTTTACCAAAATACTTTTGGGCTGATGCAGTAAACACTGCATGCTATGTTCTAAATAGAATCTTGATTAGACCTATTTTAAAGAAAACACCATATGAGCTTTACAAAGGAAGAAAGCCTGACATTTCACATTTTAAAGTGTTTGGCTGTAAGTGTTTTGTTCTGAATAATGGAAAAGACACTCTTGGAAAATTTGATGCTAAGGCTGATGAAGGAGTTTTTATTGGATATTCTGCAATTAGCAAAGCATATAGAGTCTTTAACAAAAGTACCTTATCTGTTGAAGAATCTATACATGTTACTTTTGATGAAACTAACATCCTTGAAAAAGGAAAATCTCTTAATGATGAAGATGAGATAGGTGACAGTATTACACAAGAAGAAGAAAAACTGGAACTACAGCAGAAAACACCATCTGAAGACACATCACTACCCAAAGAATGGAGGAAACCCAAAGATCTATCTCTGGATAACATTCTTGGAGATATAAATAAGGGAGTTTCTACTAGACACTCTTTTAATCTTCTAAGTGATGATATGGCATTTGTTTCTCAAATTGAACCATTATGTGTGGAACATGCATTAAAAGATGAATTCTGGATAATGGCCATGCATGATGAACTGAATCAATTCAAAAGAAATGATGTTTGGATTTTAGTTCCTTTCAATAAGAATATGAATGTCATTGGTACAAAATGGGTTTTCAGAAACAAACTAAATGAAGAAGGTGTTATAGTTAAAAATAAAGCTAGATTAGTAGCCAAAGGATACAATCAACAGGAAGGTATAGACTTTGGTGAAACATATGCTCCAGTTGCTAGATTAGAAGCTGTTAGGCTTTTACTTGCATTTGCTTGTGTGTTTGATTTCAAACTATATCAAATGGATGTGAAAAGTGCATTTTTAAATGGTTTAATTGATGAAGAAGTTTATGTAGATCAACCACCTGGTTTTGTTGACTGCAAATTACCTAAGCATGTTTACAAGCTCAAGAAAGCTTTGTATGGACTGAAACAAGCTCCAAGGAAATGGTATGAAAGGCTGAGTAAGTTTCTACTAACTCATGACTTTCAAAGAGGTAATGTTGATAAAACTCTTTTCATAAAGAGAAAATCAAAAGATATTCTGCTGATTCAGATTTATGTTGATGATATAATATTTGGATCAACTAACCAATCTCTTTGTGGAGAATTTGTTTCCAATATGCAGAAGGAGTTTGATATGTCTATGATGGGAGAATTAAGCTTCTTCCTAGGACTACAAGTCAAACAAATGGAAAATGGAATTTTTCTACATCAAACTAAATATAGCAAAGAACTGTTAAAGAAATTTGATATGGAGAATTGTAAGATATCAAATACTCCTATGTCTACTAATTGTTATCTAGATAGTGATATTGCAGGAAAAGATGTTGAAGAATCAATGTATAGAGGGATCATTGGATCTCTTCTGTATCTAACAGCTAGCAGACCTGACATCATGTACAGTGTATGTGTATGTGCTAGATTCCAATCAAAACCAAAGGAATCACATCTGAAGGCTGTAAAGAAAATACTGAAGTATTTGAAAGGCACAATCAATGTTGGATTGTGGTATCCTAAAGGTACTTCTCCATCTTTAACTGGTTACTCTGACTCCGATTTTGCTGGTTGTAAATTGGATAGGAAAAGTACAAGTGGAACGTGCCACACGTTTGGAGAATGTCTCATATCGTGGCAGAGCAAGAAACAAGCTTGTGTAGCACTCTCAACTGCTGAAGCTGAGTATATAGCTGCTGGAAGCTGCTGTGCTCAGTCAATTTGGTTTAAACATCAACTTCAAGACTTTGGTTTGAAGATTGATCACATACCACTGAAGTGTGACAACACAAGTGCAATTAACATTTCAAGGAATCCTATTCTACACTCAAGAACTAAGCACATTGAAGTTAGACATCACTTTATCAGAGATCATGTAGAGAAAGGAGACTGTGACATCAAATTCATAATGTCAGAAGATCAACTTGCTGACATCTTTACAAAGCCTCTACCAAAGGAAAGATTTTTCAAGCTAAGAACCAATCTTGGTATCATTAGTGAGTCCAATCTATCCTAAATCTCATAATTAAAGTATGATTGTGTGAATATGCATGAAATTGCTAAGCACTTATAGGTTTAAACTTGATGTATGTGCACTCATAATAGGATGAAGAACTTTAGTTATGCATTACATTTTAGGCACTGCATTTTAATTTGTTCTGCATAAATACTTTGATTTATATTTCAGACTTAAAGTTTGTAATAGTTGTAGTATTTGTATGCTTCTGAACATTTTTAATGCTTATATGATGAAAGTCTTATTAAGTGCTTGTTGTTTTTGTTGCATAAGTATCATGTTATTTCTCTGTTTACTCTGTTTTTTTTGGTTTGGTTAAGCCAAACAGGGGGAGAAATTCATGAGAAACTGATTAAATGTTTATATGGTTGTTTATGTATTGTATAAGAAAGAAATGGAAATAGAACTGCATAATGCTTTGTATGGAAGTTTTTGTTCTAGACATATGCAGGTTCAAATTCAAGTTCAAATTTCAAACAAACAAGTGAAACAAAACAACATGATGATTGTGAAAGTCAACATGAAGAGTTTGGCTCATCAAAACCAAAAAGGGGGAGATTGTTGAAGATTGAAGAATCTACATCTGGAAGATGTTCCCTAGAAGTTTTAGTTTTGATGTTTTGCTCATGTTGCTTTTTATTTTAAGCCTATGTCAAAAGGACAATGTATTGATTGTTTAAAAGATTAGGCTTGTATGTGTTTGTTTGTTATGTGTTAAAAATTAGTAATTAACATGAAGGTGAAAATATCATAATACTCATTTTTCTTATTTCATTCATTGTTGAGAACATGAAGTATTAATTTACTGAGTGTTTGAGACTTTAAATGAAAACTTGAAAACATCAGAAATTTTCTGAGTTAAGGAATAGATTACCTGAACTGGTAATAGATTACCTGACTCATGTTGAAAAACTGATTGATACTGGAATAATCGATTACCATGTGTGGTAATAGATTACCAAACTGATTCTGATGATTTCAAGAGGAAAAAGGATCGTGTTAATCGATTACCTCTTTAAAGTAATCGATTACCTCTGTTCCAAATGTGAGTTTTGTGTTATTTTGGCATCGTGTTAATCGATTACCATGTTAGGTAATAGATTAAAACAGGAGCTGAAACAATTAGTTCAGTTATTCTAACTCGTGGTAATAGATTACCATCACAGGTAATAGATTATCTCTGTTATGAATATAACTGAAATAACTGTTTCCTTGCACATGAAAATTGTCTTTAAATAAGATTAAAACTGAAGTTTTTTTTCTAAGAGAAAAAGAAGAGAAAAAAAAAAGAATTTTCACACACAGACATTACTGCAAAAGAGAAAAAGATTTTCTGAAAAAGAAAGAAAGAACATATCTGCTGAAAATCAACTTTTGGAAAAAGAAGTGTGCAAGATCAATTCAAGAAGATGAAGTTCATATAGAAAATTCATTCTAAACTGGTTTACGTTGTTGAAGATCATATCTACACGAACAGGTGTACTCGTTTCTGATCTTTTGTTATTGTTTGAATGGTTTTAACTCTTGAGATTAGAGAATCTCTGGAAGAGTTGTGTAAAGAGAAATCTTGAGATAGGTTTTTCTCAAGTAGGATATTGTGGGATCAATATTCTTGGGTTATATGTTTCTTGTGGAGTCAAGAAATGGTTTGTTAATCTTGTAGGTGTCAAGATTTGCTTGTTAAATTCATTGATTGGATATTGCTTGTGCAGGGTGCATGTAAAGAATATCAATAGTGGATTTGACTGGATTTAGAGGTGTATCTAAATCTGAAACTGGATGTAGGCCTTTGGATGGCTGAACCAGTATATATCTTGGTGCATGATTTTCTTAACTCTTACACTCTTTACATTCTGTATAAGTTTCTTGATTAATGTTGTATGAAGAAAAACATTATCTGCAGAAACTGAACTTTAAAGTTTCTTGGTAATTGATAAATTCAATCTTTACATATCTTGTTATTCAAATCTTGTTGGATAAGCTGTGCATATATAACTCTGAATTACTTTTTATGTTTAAAGGTTTGTTTTAAATCAAGATTTGTTTGGTAAAGATTTAGAAAGCAAAGAAGAAAAGGAAAAATAACATAGAATCTATTCAACCCCCCCTTCTAGATTCTAACCGTAGGGATCAACACAAATGACAAGTAAAGAGGGGCAATTGTAGACACCCAATTTCGTCCGAGGGCATACAAACAAGGAAATGGACCTCTGTTATAAAAAGCATTGGAGCTACCAAGCATGCAAACAACAGGACAAGACATCAGAAGGCTTAAAGCCCAAATACATTGGTCTTAGTGGCCCGGAACGGGCTGTTCCAAAATCGGAACGGGTCGTTCCAAGCCACAAAAAAGAGCCTAAAAAATAATAGGTTAGAACGGTCCGTTCCTAAGCCAGAACGGGCGGCTCCAAAATTAGAACGGGCCATTCCAATCTCCTAAAAAAGGGTTAAAAACCTTAACCGGAACGGGCCGTTCCTAAACTGGAACGAGCCGTTCCGAGTTAACAAAATGGCCTAAAATCTCTTCTTTGGAACGGCCGTTCCAGTCTACCAAATTACGTGTGAATCTCACTTCTGGAACGGGCTGTTCCGTTTTTAGAACGAGCCGTTCCAGTATACGTAATTTACACGTAACGGCCAGATCCAGAACTGGCCGTTCCAATTTTGGAACGGGCCGTTCTGGACCTTTTCTGAAGTCTATAAATAGACAGCTTGGGCACAGTTCTTAAGACTCCAAAAAATTTCATCCAAGACTCCTTAGAGCACGAAATTTCTCTCTCTTTCTCTCCTATTGTATTTCTTGAGATTTGTGAGGCATATTGTAGTGTGAAAGGTTTCCATAAAGCACCTTCTCCATATTTGAAGATTCAATAGAGCTCGTTCAAGAGGTATTTCAATCAATCTTTTTTTATATCTTTTATTTCTTATCTTTATCTCTATTTTTAATTTATAGCAAACACAATCATGTAAATATTTTAGGGTTAGTCGTATAATTTAAATCTTTAATATGTAAATAAATATTAATAAATGGGATTCAATATTTAATTTATTAATTCTTATCATGTTAACTTCATCATAGGGTACCGATTGAGGGCGTTGTAGGGGTACTTAATACCTTCCCTACACGTAACCGACCCCCGAACCCAATTATGGTTATCAAGGCTATTATTGGATCTTTAAAAACCTTTTCTTTTTCCAATGTTTTGAGTAAAATATTGGTGGAGACTCCATGAACCTATTTTCAAAACCATTAATTAAGGATTAGTCTGGTGTCCAGGCATTCCTTAATTAATGAGAATTTTAAAAGGATGTCTAAACCATTAGTCACGAGATCAATATTGACATTGTTTCGATTCCATCGTATTCCATTCATGACATAATTTATTGAGATCTCTTCATTTTCAATAATTTCAGGTACTTGAGTTTCTTTTGGAACTGGAATATTAGTTATGTCAGAGGAATCTTTTTGAGTTTTTACATCCTCAATTTGGTCATTTTGCTCTTTAACCCCCTTTTTTATTCGATGATTTTTATCCTTGGAACCAATTGGTCTACCACACTTCAGGTGTATTTGTGACTTGTTTGCAGTATTAGATTGTCCAATAGGGACTTCAACTCTTATTGGAGCATTAGTCGCTAGTACATATGACTTAGTCACACTTTTTGGATCTGTGAATACATTTGGTAATTGGTTGGCTAGATTTTGCAAATGAATTATCTTTTGAACTTCTCGTTCACATTGTTTTGTACAAGGATCAAAATGAGATAGTGATAATTCATTCTAACTAATATCTTTTTCTAACTGTTTTTGTTTTCCCCCTAATGTTGGGAAAATCAATACATTAAAATGGCAATCAGAAAATCGAGCCGTAAATAAATCTCCTGTTAATGGTTCAAGATATTTTATTATAGATGGAGATTCATACCCAACATATATTCCCAACCTTTTTTGAGGACCCATTTTGGTTCTTTGAGGGGGGGCAATTGGAACATATAAAGCACACCCAAAGATTCTCAAATGAGAAATATTGGGTTGCTCACCAAAAACCAACTGTAAAGATTGGATATTGGGTTGCAGCATATAAGATTGCATGCCCCCAAGTTGACATTGGAAGTTTTGATCTCATGAGTAATGGTCTTGTAATTAGTTTTAAACGTTTGATAAATGATTATGCAAGTCCATTTTGTATATGAACATGTGCTACTGGATGTTCAATATCAATTCTAATGGACATACAATACTCATTAAAAGCATGAGATGTGAATTCACCAACAATATCCAAATGAATTTTCTTAATTGGATAGTCAGGAAAATGAGCTCTTAATCTAATTAGTTGAGCTAATAATCTTGCAAACACCTGGTTGCAAGTTAATAATAAACAAACATGTGACCATCTTGTTAATGAATCAATTAAAACCATAAAATATCTAAATGGTTCACATGGGGGGTGTATTGGTCCACAAATATCACCTTGTATCCGTTATAAAAATAAGATAGTTTAATTCCCAATTTTTGCTGGTGATGGTCTAATTATTAACTTCCCTTGGGAACAAGTAGTACATGAGAAAATATTTGATTGAAGAATCTCCCGGCTCTTCAATAAATGTCTGCATGAATTTTCAATTATTTTTTGCATCATGATAGTCCCAGGGTGACCCAATCGATCATGCCTAACCTCAAATTTATTTTTGATTTGTAAACTTCTAGTTTACAATAGTATGTGTTTTAACTGTATTAACATACGTGCAATACAGTCCATAAGAGGAAGTAAGTAATTTTTCCAATACTTCATTTTTATTCAAGTGAACTTTCGTGATATAAAGATATTCTACATTCTCTTCATTGTTTGTTTCAATATGAAACCCATTTAAACGAATATCCTTGAAACTTAATAAGTTTCTATAAGACTTAGAAGAATATAATGCATTTTTAATATGCAACTTCGTTCCTCCCAGTAATAATATATTAGCTCTTCCGGAGCCTTCAATTATATTTGTAATACCAGATATGGTACTAACATTGATTTCTGGCATCACTAAATTTGAGAAGAATTTATTATTCTTGAGAATCGTGTTAGTCATTGCACTATCAACAAGACACATATCTTCATTATTGATGCTATTGTCAATATCCATTCTCCATAAAATTAAAAAAAAAATGTAAATAAGCAATATGATAATCTTTTAAATGATAACAATCTAACAATATTTTTTATATTAAAAAAATTCATAATCCAATAACATCAAAACATAAGAAATACCCAAAATCAAATAAATAAAATATGAAAAAAAAAATTATTTATGAACACTCCCATCCCCAATAAGGTGATCAATTTTTCCATTTGGATCAGTAAAGAAATCAGTAACATCGAAGTGAGTAACATCCATACGATCATAATCTGAATCACCGTCTTCATAAGCAAAATGTATCTCTATCTTTTTCTTCATATTAAGTGATTCTTGGTAAAGTTCAACAAGATGCTTTGGTGTACGACAAGTACATGACCAGTGACCCTTGCCACCACAACAATAACATTTGTTTTCCTCGGGTTTGTTACCATGTCCATCCATTTCCTTCTTATTTTTCTCATTATTTTTCCACTTCTGGTGTGAAAAACTGTTTTTTACCTTATAACTATGACCACAACTACCTTTACTACCACGATCACGACCACGATTATTTCCACGGCCATGACCATAGCCACAACCACTAGTTTGTTTATCATATGTTGCAACATTCACTTCTGGGAATGGAGCAGAGCCAGTTGGTTGAGCCTCATGATTTTTTAATAAAAGCTCATTATTTTGCTCAGCCACAAGGAGGCAAGAAACTAATTCAACATATTTCTTGGTCATATCTTTCCTTTAAATTGTTCCAAAGAACAAGTGGGTCTTTTATGATAAGATATTAAGCTTTTAACCCTTCGTTAAGATGATGACAAAGAAAAATCATAGCTTTAGCCTTATCTTGGTTAGATGTTTTGTTTCCTTATTTAATAGAGTCTCCAAGACCTATTACATCTAAATGTATTTCAGCATCTAATATCCAAGATAAATAATTCTTTCCCATAATGTCAAGAGTAACAAATTCAAGTTTCGCAATATTTGACATGTTCAATAATATCATAAAAGAGAGAGAAAATTAGGATAAAGAAATAAATGAATCCTAAATAGCCATCAAATTCAAATTATAAATTAATTATTAATAGTGCTTTCATTATAGAAATCAAATTTTATCTGATTTAATATATATTATCACACACAAAATAAATAGAATATATGATAAATATATATATATATATATATATATATGTATATATATATATATATTGATATGACATAAAAAAAATTATTGCAGAATATTTAAATTGATAACATTGGTAGAAAATATATGTCATAATATTCATTATTATTATTATTATTATTATTATTATTAGGCAGAATAAATATATTCATCATTCTATATTAGGCAAAATAAATGTATGTAATATGTAGAATGTATCACGTCAATGAAACATAGATATTTCTCACTTCTTGTGAAAGAAAAAATAATAAAATAATAGAAGTTGAACATTCTTCTTTGATAGTGTCTTCTAGACACGTTTCAAAAATATATGAAGAATTTCTTTATTTTGTGACACCCTCTACTCCAGCATACATATACAATATTTATATAAACATATTTAGAGTACATAAAATCATTTGAATTAAAATAGTGGTTCCACTAACATCAAAGTAGAGAATTCACATTCATAAACGTAAATCATGGTCAAATGCAGAATTTACAAAAAAATGAAACATGAGTTTTTCCAAAACAAAATAACAATAATGAAATCCTAAACTAAGCCTAACTATGTCTCGATGTCACATATCCTATCAGAGCATGCTCAAATGAAGCCTAAGCCTCATCACCAACATCGTCATTTCGATGATTGTAACGACCCGCCTTAGGCTGTCACATCAACAACCAATATGACAACTAAAATAAAAAAAAATATATAATAAAAAAAATAGAGCAACGGCCAGCTACACTAAAGTGTAAATATAAAATGACGTGTAAATTGTTTTCATCATATAAAACATAATTTTATAAAAGGGTCATCATCAGTAGGCTTATACAGTCATCCAAAAAGATAATGAATGTACAACATCATGAAAACATCAAAAGGGACACCCTAGGTGCTGGTCAAGCTCTAAATCTAGCCACTTCTCAAAGCAGTTACCAAAATACTCCTTGCCATCCCAAAGCCTCACACCTGATCTGCTCCCCCACATAGTGAGATCATCATAGTCCACCACTACAAGAAAAATGTTGATTTCCGAAGGAAATAGGTAAATTTTCGACGGATTTTGCTTTTTCCGACGGATTTTGCTTTTTCTGACGGATTTCTGACGGATTTCAATCTGTCGGAAAAAGTGACATCGGAAAAAAAAATTCGTCGGAAATAATTTTTCCGATGGAATTTTTCGACAAAAAATTCCTTCAAAAAATTCTGTCAGAAATTTCTGTCGGAAAAATCCGTCAGAAATTGCTCTCAAAATTTTTGACAGAAAAATCCGTCAGAAATTGCTGTCAAAATTTTTGACGAAAAAGAAATTATAATTTTTTTTTTTAATTTTAATAAATTTATTAATGTAACAACTCTCATATTTGGCCTCTCAAGGGTTCTATTTCAAAATATTTCACTGTTTAGCATGTTTTATCCTTACTTGTGCTATTTCTGGGAGACTTCCCAGAAGGTCACCCATCCCAGTACTACTTCAGGTCAAGCACGCTTAACTGTGAAGTTCTGATGAGTAAGCTACCGAAATGTCTATGTATGTTGTCAGTATAACTTGTACAAATTAATTCATTTAAGTCATTCTCAAATACACAATCTCATATTTGTACTATAATAATAATATATAATAATTTTTTATTACGAATAATAATAATAATAATAATAATAATAATATATTTAGTTATTCTTTATTTATATGTACTTACTTTTATAATTAACATCTACTTATTTTTATTTAAAATTATAATTTAAATTATTTAATTTTATAATTTATAATGATAATATAATTTATAAAATTATAAATATTTATTTATTACATACTTATAAATTAAATTTTAATATTTTAAATAAATTATTAATTAATTTAATATATTTTTTTAACCTTAAATAAAACTTTTAAATTTTAGTTAAATGTATTTATCCTTATTTTTTTTTTCTAATTATCAACTATTAATAAAATACTAACTTAAAATCTTATCTAATTATATATAATATTTTCATATCAAATTTAAAACCAGATATTAGTTATACAAAAATATTAAGATCATATAGTAAATTGTCAATAAGATTTTAGTTAAATAATTTAAAATAATTAATATTTCAATTATATTGTTAATTAGCAAATAATTTTTATTATATTGTTAATTTATATTTTTCTCATCAAAAATATAAATTTTTCGACAGATTTAATTTTGTTTTATAAGAAATCATCTTCGATTAATATAACATTTTGTATATATGATTTAAGAGTAAAAGATTTTCAATTTAACGGTTGAATTTACAAAATTCACATTTAATATAAAGTTATTGAGCGGTGTAACACTTAGTAAAAATGTGAATTTGGTATTGTAATATATATTAAATGCGACTTTTACAATGTATTACACTGCTCAATAACTTTATATTAAATGTGAATTTGGTAAATCCAACTGTTAGATTGAAAGTTCATATCTCTTATAGATTATATATACAAAACTTTATATTAATCCAAGATGATTTGATACTTCATTTTTATAAAACAAAATTGATGTAATATATTCATTTCAAAATACACTAAAATATGAACACTTGGATTGTCTTCCAGTTGTTGTTCAATTTTAACAAAATTTGATATATACGTATAAAGTGATATGAACTTTCAATTTAACGGTTGGATTTACAAAATTCACATTTAATATAAAGTTATAGAGCGGCATAATACTTAGTAAAAGTTACACCGGTATACTTATAACCCCCTATATTATATATATATATATATATTATATATATACACATACATATATATACAGCGACAGCTGCACGTTTGGAATAGTGAGGCACTTGCCCTCACTACTATTTGACATATACATAATTTTTTATCTAAAAAAATAATATATTTTTAAAAAATAAAAATTATATTCTAATAAAATAAATATATAGATTCAGAAAAAATGTTTATTTATTTGATATCTGTCAAATTTTTGAAGGAAATTAATTCTCATGTGATAAAAAAATTTCTTAATAATGAATTAATTTTTAAAAAAAGTTTAATTATAATATATATATGTATATATATATATATATATGTCTTAATATTCACATATATAATGTAATATATTAAAACAAATAATTTTTTGATAAAATAAAATTTGTAGCATGCATGTTTTTCTTTTGTGTTTTTTATTTATTGTATACGTTGATTGAAAAAATCAAAATAGTAAAATTGTATACATTGATTAAAAAAATCAAAATAAGAAAAATCATAAGATTTATATTCCATTTAGAATTGTTATTATAAGATATATTTTAAAATAAATTATCATCTAAAAATATATATTAGATATTAAAAACATATTTATATCATAAATAAATTAAACTTTATTTTTATAAATTTAACATATAGATTTTTATATTTTTAATAGTGTTAAATTATTATAAAATAAGTCTATATGATTGTAGTTCTACCCAAATATTTAAAAATTATCTATGATAGATAAATAAGTCACACTTAAAATATATATTTTTAAAGAAAGTTAGGTTCAAACAAAGTAAATTATAATAAAATATAGTATAACCTAATTTATTTTCATCTTTAATACTAATCGTAGATATAAAAAACTTGTAATAAATAATTATAATATATATTTATACCTTTAAAAGATATATAAAATTTTTAATACTACAAATATATATAAGAAATTAAAAATAAGAAATTAAAAAAAGAAATTAAAAAAAGAAATTAAAAATAAAAATTAAAAATAAAAATTAAAAATAAGATTTCCGACGAAAAATTCCATCGAAAATTTTCGACGGAATAAATTCGTCGAAAATTTCCGACAGAATATTCTGTCGGAAATTTTCCGGCAGAAATTTCTGACGGATTTATTTTTTCGTCAGAAATTTCCGATGGAATTTTTCGTCAGAAAGTTTCTGTCGGAAATTTCTGACGGATTTATATTTCTGTCAGAAATTTCCGACAGAAAATTTCTGACAGAAAATTTCGTCGGAAATTTTTGACAGAAATATAAATCCGTTAGAAATTTCCGACGGATCCATATCCGTCAGAAATTTTCCATCGGAAATTTACATTTTTCTTGTAGTGCACATCATGGAAATATAAGGGTTAGCACGTATAAAACCAACCATAGTACAATAAAATAAAATATCATTAAACTAGATATTCATCGACAGTATGTATCCATACCAAGGGAATGACAACATTATAACAACTCATTTCCATGCCAAATATAAACCAATCCAAAATCCAATGTATACACATCCATGCCAATGCATACATATGATCTATGATAATAAAGAATCCATAACCAATGTATACAATCCATACCAAATACATACATATTCCACATTCAAACCAAAGTCACACCACTGTATAATCCCATGAAGTAGCCAACACATCCAAACCAAATGTTGACCTCAACACATCCAAACCAAGTGTTGAATTCGTGAACATGTCACCTGCCCATGTCACACACCTAACCTCTCATGGAAAATATACAATTGGGTTACATTGTCACGTAACCCTGGTGATCGCGGCCACTTCATCCATCGGTATGACTCTAACTTCAATAACTGATTTCGGACGCTCCCACCTCAAAACCGCTTCCACCTTAGTAGGATCAATTGTAATTCCTTGTGCAGAAATCACATGACCCAAGAACTTAACTTCAGATAGCCAAAACTCACATTTTGACAACTTTTCAAATAATTGTTTCTCCTTCAATACCTACAAAACTATCCTCAAATGTTCTCTATGTTCTTCCATAGATCTAGAATAAACCAAAATGTCATCAATGAACACCACAACAAACTTATCCAGAAAGGGTCTGAAAATCCTGTTCATATAATCCATGAAAATAGTTGGAGCATTCGTCACTCCAAAAGGCATAACAACATACTCATAATGGCCATACCGAGTCCTGAAAGTAGTGTTTGGTATGTCCCCCTCCTTTACCCGAATCTGGTGATACCCAGACCTCAAATCAATCTTGGAGAAAATAGAAGCTCCCCTTAACTGATCCATTAAATCATCTATCCTTGGAAATGGATACTTATTCTTGATTGTTAATTTATTTAACTGCCTGTAATCCACACATAACCTCACATCACCATCCTTCTTCTTTACCAATAACATGGGTGCTCCCTATGGAGACACACTAGGTCTGATCATCTACTTCTCCAAAAGTTCCTCAACCTGCTTCTTCAATTCAGACAACTCCACTGATGTCATTCTATAAGGAGAAATAAACACTGGTCCTGCCCCTGGTATAAGATCAATACTAAACTCCAACACTCGTTTTGGTGGTAACCCCGGAACATCATCCGGAAAAACCTATGGGAAATCTCTAACAACATCAATACTATTCAACAACTTTTCATTCTCTAAATTGATAAAAGATAGGATCATAAACCCAAGAGCTCCACCCTTCAACAACCTATCCACCTGTCCACTAGAAATAAATCTCTCATGTTTAACCGTAGGAAAGATTAATCTCTTCTCTGAACAAATGCATACCAAATGCATACATATTCCACATCCAAACCAAAGTCACACCACTGTATAATCCCATGAAGTAGCCAACACATCCAAACAAAATGTTGACCTAAACACATCCAAACCAAGTGTTGAATTCGTGAACATGTCACCTGCCCATGTCACACACCTAACCTCTCATGGAAAATATGCAGTTGGGTTACGTCGTCACGTGACCCTGGTGATCGCGACCACTTCATCTATCAGTATGACTCGACCTTGCCCCCCATACCGGTAGCAAATAGAATACTTAGAGGAGTACTTCAGAATCTACTTAACATATGAAGTGGTTTATTATATAATCTTTGGAAAAGTTCCATATTGGAATCCTCACCATGAGACTCCCAAATTCTATATTTTCCCAAAGATTATATCCTGATCTCTCCAAGAGATCTCCCAATCCATACCATAACCTTACTCCTCTAAGTCCTATTAGCTTTCCAAACAAAAAACACATAGAATATTCCATAATTACATACAAACTTTTCCATAACCATGCCAAATTACTCAATATAACAACATAAATAATTAAACACCCAAAACAACTATCAACTTAACCAAATCACTTTGTGAAATGACAATCTTCACATAAAACAGCATATCAAGAGTTGTACTACTCCTATCATGCTCATCTTTATCTCATATGAAAGATAAGAAGATTTCCTACAACTCTTATGAAGACATCAAGTCCTAATTCCATCATCCACTTTGTTAAAATTTATAAAAACCGTAACAGCTATAACCAATGCTGACAGCTTGACCCCTGTTCACTAAAACAGTCATATCTGGAGTTCTAGACCTTCTTTTTGGGTGATTCCAACGCCATCGGAAAGCTAACATCCAAGGCTACAACTTTCATGAAGACTTCAAGACCAACATACTCACGCCCAGTGCACTAATATCCCACCCGGCGCAAAAACTACAAAGGTCATTGCGCTCGGCACATTTATGTTGCGCCCGACGCAATATCAGTAACCAAAACACAAAGACCACGTCTAATAGTGCGCCTGACATAGTTCTCCCCACGCCCGACGTGATTCACCCAGGGATTCTCATTTCAAATTGCGCCTAGCGCAACTAACCTCGCGCTCGGCATGATTTGGCAATGATGGTCTCTAATGAATTCACGCCTGGCGCCAAGAACTGGACCCGACGCATTTACAACCAGAAACCCTCAAAAACCTTGAAAATTCATTCCAATCATGAATCCAATCCAAATTACATGAGTTCGAACCATTATAAAGCATAAACAATGTCCAAAAATAACATTTTAAGCAATAAAATCAAGTATTAACCATTAATCCATGGAAATCATGAAGAAACCCCAACCAAAACCCTTTCCCCCCAATCCATCCTTAATCAGGCATAAATCATGGAATTAATATGATATTTCAAACCCATACATAGTAGATTAAGTCTTATAAGTACTACCCTTACCTTAGAAACCTCAGAAATGCAAGATTTGGACAAAACCCTCAAATCCCAACTCAAACTTCAATCTCACTTTTCAAGCTTCTAAAGGCTAAATCTCTTAATACTCTAGTTGTGAAGATTGATCCTGGCTTGATAAGCTTCCCAAATATGTCCTCAGCTTCCCTCCAGACCAAAGCCCCTCTCTCTACTTTCTCTCTCTAGAACTGTCCTTGTTTGACAAATGAGACCCTCCAATCCTAAGTCCCTATATATAGCCATTTTCCGAAATTTCCAAATTTTACCCTTAGCAACTATTCACCTCAAATATTCTATTCCTTGAAGTATTTCTACTCCCTAAGCTCTAAAACAACCTCAAATTCACTCAGAAAGACCAGATTTATCTTATGTTCCTATCCTTCAATCTCGTACCCATCCTATTCCTTTCCATGCAATACGCACAACTCACCACCATATGAAATGCAACATGTATTAACACACAAACAAACATCACTTTCAGATACATATGCTTGGAATAATGAGTTGCATGCCATAATACTTCACTTAACCAAGATGAGAAGGAAGGTGATCAGTCTTCTTCCCTCTTAGTACCAATTCAGTATAATGGTGTACAATGCATCATTCACCAAATTCATGCACACACATGCCTATATAAACCTCTCAAAACATCAACCTCTCATCTCATACTATAAAATCACTACCATGCTTAAACAACTAATCAAAACCACATCAACATACAACATGCACAGAGGTAAGTACATTTCAAATCCACATCTCCATAATCCAATCCAAATCCATATAAACAACATATACATACATGCATACATACATACATATATATATATATAGAGTATATCTACCAAATAGCTCGGTATTTCCATGGCGTTACTATGATCACCTGCAACATAATTTAAACACATACAAAGAACAACAAGGGAGTGAGAAACATCTCACTCAGGTTCAGGTGTAAAAATAACGATTAGGCAGTACACACAAATCATAACAAAGCACAACACAAAATACATGTTAATCAAGCACAACTCAAGTCATACATAGATTACTAGCACATACATAGTCACTCATTATGCAATGATGCCATGGACTTGACTCACAAATGCATGCATGTGGCGCCAGTCACATATCACATGGTGCATTGTCGCGCGCTAGCAATACATGTAGAGTAGTCTAGGAGTACATGTTGACTCAACCGTGCACTCTCAACTAGAAGGATGTACTACTAGGATCTCGTCGGGATAGTGAAACCGTGCAAGATACGTCTCATGCACACAAACGGGCAAAACTAGGTCTACCAATTTGCACTATCCCTAGGACTCCTCCAAGATGTTTCACACTTGAAGGGCCTGCCCTAATAGTGTACTCCATATCGTACCCCATCACATAAATGCATATGATGCATGTCACACATTCACAAACTCATGGACTCATCACTTTACTTGTTATGGAATTTCATGTCTTATCTCATTTCATCACGTTTCACATTTTCATAGTCATAGTGCTCACAATAGCACTTCATTCACATCATGTCTCATGTTATTTTATCTTATAATAACATATCAGAGATCATATGTTCACTTTTCACATTTTCTCGTCATATTCACATAGTCTCATATAAGGAACTTCTCATCGTCATATATAAAATAGGACATACCTAGAAATTATCCAAAACATGAATCTATCATCAATTTTACATATAATGCCTCAAAATTCATCCAAAGATCATATCCCTAATTTTACTCCATAGCGTTTCCCACAAGAATCCACAGAGCACCTTAATTCATATCAAAACTTATCTATTTTAAAAATTAATCACATATTCATACATCACATCCAACAAGGAACACAACGGAACAATCCGAAAGCAAAACAGAAAACTTTCATAAAGTGCCTGTTCTTATAGGCATACATCAAGCAAAGGATTGGGGGCCAATCTTGCTATCCAACAATTATTCTCACACCCGAAGCGAGGTTTCTCAATCCCACGTTACCTGGATAAGTAGAAGACGAGGCTAGTGTAGAATCTGGTTGATCTCCTTCTCTTGGTCCTCCTTGGTCTTTAGAAAGTGTGTCCAGGAGCAGTTCTAGAGTCTTTAAAAGTGGCCAGATCGTCCCGTTTTGGATCCAGAATGGCCCGTCTTGGATTCTTTCATCATGTGTTAAATTCGCATCTTGAACGACCCGTTCTGGAGTTGAGTTTAACTCATAACGGCCATGTTTGGAATGACCCGTTATTAAACTAGAACAGCTCGTTCCCAACTAGGTTATAAGCCTTTTTGGTGGTTTGGAACGCCTCGTTCCAGTTTGGAAACGGCTCGCTCCCAACTAGGGTTTATAGGCCTTTATAGTAATTTGGAACAGCTCGTTCTGGGCTACTAAATCACCCTTATTGGGTTTTGGGCCTTCATATAATCTGTGAAAATTGGGGTATTACATATTTAATGTTGTCTTCAGAACTACTATAATGTCTTCAAGACTACTTTGATTCATAATAATGTAAATAATACAAATATTTGATAACATGTTGAAAAATGTATGGAAGATGAATAGCTAACCTGAAAATATTTGTATTGAAAAATATGACCTTCTTCAAGAAAATTCTTCACAGCTTTGTCTTATAGTTGCAACACCAATAGATAAAAAGACTATCGTGCTGATAATGTATTATAAAAGAAAGAAAATAGAGAGAACAAAGAAGACAATATGAGATGTAGAAAAGAATCTGACTAGTGTATTATCTTTAAAAGAGGACTAACCTATTTATAATACATAATGAAAATATAAATGGTAATGATTGATAATGAATATTGGCATCCACTAATTGAGCCACTAATTATTATTCATAACAACCACACATTACCATTCTTAGGATTATACTTCAAAACAATATCCCATATAGAGAAGGCTGGGCATAAATCGGATAAGATTAGATTTGTAACATATTTTGATATAATTTCATCAATTTTATTTTGATTGAATTGGTTTTCTTTTTTATTTTTGAATCTTTAATTCAAACTAATTATATTGAGTTTGGATTGAATTAATTCATTATTCGTAAAATAAAAATGTATTAATTAACAATTTATAAAACATATTTTCATGTCATCAACTAATAAAACATTCAATATTTTATACTTTTTTGTTAATAGTATAACTTACTATTTCAAACATTAAAAATTCAAAGTTAATAAGTAATAAATATTCTTAAATTAAAACTTAAGATCAACCTAACATCACAATCTACAAGCTCAACAAAATATCTTAAGTGTTACAACAAACATTATAAAAACCCTAATATGTAATTGATAGTTAACTTTCACAAATGAGACACTCACAATGAAACAAACAAAAAATTATATTTCATTTTTGTCCTTTGTTATTAAAGGAAAAAGTCAGTTTCACACACACAAGAAAGGTTAAATGGATCATTTGTCCTTTTTTTGTCTTTTAATAGTACCCGTTATTTTATAACCCAAAATAATAATAATAATTATATAAATTAATTGAATTGATCGATTTGATTCGATTTTCTAAGAAATCAAAATCCATGATCCAAATCAAATTGATTAGATTTTGAATTTTTAATTAAATGTAAATCAATCTGATAGTCCGAACCAATCCAATTTTTTTTTGTTTGGATTGAATTCGACTCATTGGATCGATGACCTCCACTACTTTCAAAAGAACACTAATGAGTAATTCCATACGACAAGCAGATAATACTGAATGATATTTGAAAATAAAATCTAATAAATACTCTCTTATAAAAGCACATGCATAGGAACACACTACAAAAAATTATGTAATTAGTAGGGGTTTTTTTCTGGCGGTTTCAAAAAACCGCCACAAAATACTATATTTCTGGCAGTTATTTTAACCGCCACAAAAGAATGATATTTTCAGCGGTTTAAAACCACCACAATCTTTATATACCTCTTCTATCTATTCATCTCACACGTGACAACCATTTTTTTTATATTATTTTAAAAAAAATAAAAATAAAAAATAAAAAAACTTTGTTCCCTATTCTTTTCTCACGTCATTCCTTCTCTCACTCACTCCCCCAGTGGCTTACTCCCAATCCCTCACTCACTCCCAGCCCTTATTGCTTTCCTTCAATCGCAATTCACACCCAGTCACATTCTCGGTAAATTCCCCAAATTTTGTTTATTTAAAAAAAATAGATAAAATGTTTTGAAAAGAGACAAGTTTCTCGAGGAAGGATCCAAGGGGCAATGAATGGTTATAGTTTTGCAGAAGTTGTTGATGGCAGTGGTATGAGACTAGCTAGATTCAATTCATTCGCTCCTCTCTTCTCCTCAGAGAAATTGAATCAATCAAATTCAAATGGACGCTGTTAGAAAGCAAGTATCGAAGCTTCGGGAACAAGTCGCTCGCTAGCAACAGGTTCACACACTCTTCACCAGATCCTTCACTTTCTCCGTTCCTTCTCTGAATTTCATTATACCTTCTCACGCTTTTCGTTCCGTTTGCTATGTATCGTTGCTATTTTCCGATGCAATTTTCGTTTAACTCCTCGTAATTGTTATTCTCGTGAATATGAATCATGTTATACCGCAGAGTGTTGGATCTAATAGAATTCCGCACTTGCATTGCGGAAATCAATCAATAAATAAAATGTTGATTAGAGTTGAATTTTAAATCGGTGTCTTATTTTGCTTACGCGTTGAGCTCGGTAACTAAATTCAGCCTCACCGAGCAATGCGCATGTATATGTTTCCATCTCGATTACGGACAAAACTTAGATGCATTTACACATCGGTGATGCATGTACTTTTAGTGTTCTTCAATTAAATTTGGTGTTTCACAACATAAAAAATCACATATAGAACTATATCTAAGATTTGTCTTTCATTAATTGTGAAGATTTTCATTTCCCTTTTTGTTCCTGTTTCTCAAAGGTTACTTCGTTTTGATTAGTTCATTTGAATCATTTCTCAATTATCAACTTGCTAATGAAAATTCAGAATTATTGCTATTTAGGCTGTTCTGAAACAGTTTGGAGGTGGCGGTTATGGAGGTTTAGATAATGTGGTTACCGATGGAGTGGAGCTGCAGCTACACCAGAAACTTGAGAGACTTTATTTGTTTCCATTCATAGTTCCTGTTGATTTATCCCATCTCCCTTCGGTTGATAATAGCTTCTAATATGATTTCAGCATTATCAAAGGGATATTGTTCGTGGTGTAGAAGGTTATATTGTTATTGGGTCCAAGCAAGTGGAAATAGGTGCATAACATTGGTTATGAAGCTTTTATAAAAGTTTATTGCTGTTATTTAGCATAAAATATTGTTGTTGAACTCCTATGCATGTTATGTAACAGGCGCAAAGTTGTCAGAAGATAGTAGGAAATATGGTGTAGAAAATACATGTACCAGTGGTACTACATTGTGTAGAGCTGCACTAAGTTTTGCACGAAAGTTTTTAAAAAGTATTTAAATAATTAGTGCATAACTTTTCTGATTTAGGCCTAAGGGGTAGGGTTGTGAATTGTTTGAAATTAGTCCCTTGTTGGTGAAGGAAGGCATTCTGTTCTATCCTGTTCATGTAGGAATTTAATATATTTTCCCCATTTTATTATGTGCTATACATAGTAAATGATCTTTTTTTTTTTTCAGGTAAAGAAAGTATATGGTGAGAAGATTATGAATATTGTCCATGATACTATAGTCGGGTGTTGCAAGATTTACCATTGCAGGTGATTTATTGCTATTTTTAGCAGGGAAATTGAAAGGTAGCCTTTTTTCTTCTTAATCATGGTACTGGTCGATCAATAGCTGGTATTATGTATATTTTATGAGATTAATGAGGTATTCTATCACAGGTTCTGTGGTATTCACCTTTTATATGTATACATACACTAGTGCATTACTGAATTGATTTACGACTTTAACAAATCTGTTCCTCAGTACCAAATTACCAATAACAATGGAATTTGATATGGGGAACATTGGTGGTTATGAGGTGACTTTATTTGGCCTAATATCAAGTTGGAACTATATTGAAGATTGTAAAGTTCAAATGCAATCAATTAGTGTCATATCTTATTAATGTGTTCCTAGCCTCAATTCTAATTCTGTTTTCTTGTTGGGATGGCTGCAATCTATGACTGAAGCTCTTTAAATCATTCACAAAATTCAAATCTGACAATTTTTTAAATGGACAAAGATAGCTTACTTTTATACAATGGTAAGAAAATGTCTAAATTTCCTTCCACACCCAATTTGTCAGTTTTTTTCCTTGCATTATATCTTCTGTTTTTGTTTTAATTTGAAATTAATGGCTTATTTCCAGGTCAACTTTACAAGGGTGCAATTGGGTATTCCAGCAGAATTTGTTTGCAGATTGACACTCGCAATGATGTTCCCTGTGTCAGTTGCAGCTCCTGCAGTGGTTGTCCCTAGACAAGTGAGCTTTCGGTAAATTCATTTTTTTTTCTCTTTTAATTCAATACTATCATGTTTATAAAATAGTAAAATCAATATACCCCCATACTTTGATGTTTGCTATATTTTGTTACTGATTGAGGTCAATTTTTTTGACCCCATCAATTTCTTTATTAAATGTTTTGTTCTAGCCAAAGGTGATATAATTGAATACAATCATCAGATGCCAGCTGTTCCAGTCAGAACAACCAGTGCTCTTACACTTTCCAGTATGGAGATGGTAGTGGGACATGAGGCTATTACGTGCCAGACATGATGCATTTGAATGTTGTTCTTGAGGGTTCTTTGACGACAAATTCTTCAGTGCATGTAGTTTTTAGGTAAAATTGCTATTTTTTGATATACTGTCAAACTTATATTTCTTTTGGTGGTTTTTAAGTAAACAATGTATATATGCTAATACGTACATATATAAATAATTCACTGACCAAACATAAGTCAATTGCAAAAATTTCCTTGCCAACCATGGTTTTAAACAGCCAGAAATGCTTAATTAGGAAAAATCTTAGATGAATTTTGTGGAGGTTTTAAACCGTCAGAAGCTGCAAAACAAGCAACATTAAAATATGGTTTCTGGTGGTTTAAAACCGCCACAAATTGATTGAATTTTCTGGCGCCCAAAACCAGCGTTTACAAAATCTGCGCCACAAACCGTTTTTGGCGACCGTGGACCCGGCGGTTATTGATGACGCCGGTAATGCTATTTGTGGCGGTTTTTAACCGCTAAAAACCGGTAAATTAACCGCCACAAATCACATATTTTTTTGTAGTGAAGAAGAGAATGTACATGCAAAAAATTCTAAATTTAAAACAACAGAAACAAAGAAAAATGTTTTGTTAATGAAATCTGATTTGCAAGTCTTGCTTTTAGCATAAAAATGTTGAGTACTTGTTTTTTCATTTTTTAAATTATCATCAACTTCACGAACACTGCTTGATATGCTTGTTATAAAAAAAAATAAAAAAAGAGCATTTTCTCTTACATTTTCAAATTTCAATGCTTCCAACATTTACAATTTTCATATAGTTTTAAAAGGTGATTTGATCCTTTTATGTAATTTCTAAGCATGGCTGAAAATGCTCCCTTGAGTTGGCTCATGTATTTTTAATTACCTTGATGATCCAATTGACACATAATACATATCCTCAATTTGTTTTTCGCCTGATTTCAAATTCTCTTGCAGGCAATGGTAAAAGAGAACTTTCTACAGAATTACTAAATAAAAAAAACAAGAGAAAAGAACAAGGCATATAAAGAGAATATCTTTCTTTAGTTACAAGTAATGTTTGAAATCACATTTCAAACATAGGCTAAAATCACAAAAAATCAATCTATATATTCCAAATATGAATGTAACAAAGACCAAAATAGTATATGCATAAAGTTTACAAATCTCTTAATCACTTTTTTCTAATGTATTTCATTTGAGAAAGCACATGGGAAAAAATTGTTCTTTATTTTTTTTTACTATTAATTCTCTTTTCTTTAATATATTTTATATAAGATATGACTTGGTCAAGTTTTTTTTTTATTTTTATTTGGTTGATTAGTAAGTCAAAACCATATATCATCACCACCAATATGAAAAATATTCAAACCTCTTGGACATTTAAAATGCAATTAGTGCTTATGGGAACCTTGTTGCCTTGTGCATGTTGCTGCTTCCTCATATATAAAATTAAAATCTTTCAAGATTGTTTCACATGTTATCCCAGACTTATCAGTTGAGAAACCTTGTATTCCTTACAAATTATTATAGTATTTTATTATTACTAGACAACTTTTTGACATGTTAAGTCCAAAAACAATTAGTATTGTTAATCTTCTTTCTCATTGCTTTAAAATTTCCCCTTGAATATCCATCTTGTTGAGTTACAACATGGTTGAGGCTATCCTTCAAATTATGCTTGAGAATTTGAACTCGCTCTCTCTCAAAAGCAATTGGGACTATTTTTGGGTGTTGATGAAGACAAGAAAGGATATATTGGTTGTGACACCCTCTACCCCACATTCATAATTACACAATAAATAGGAATAATTAAAATCTTTCATAAATAAATCCAGAATCTCAAATATCTTACATAGAGGATTCACATTCATAAACTCGTAAACAATATCTCCAATGCAACAATTTCAAAGGAAAGAAATTGAGGTTTTCAAAATAGTTCAATGGAAATAACATCCTAAACTAGTCTTAACTATGCCCCGATATCACATATCCTATCAAAGCACGCTCAATTGAAGCCTAAGCTTTATCACCAATATCCTCATCTTGATGGTCATCTGCAACACAGTAAAAGACACACATAGAACAAACAGGGGAGTGAGAAACATCTCACTCAGGTTAAGGTGTAAAAATAACGGTCTGGAAACACACACAAATCATAACAAAGCACAACACAAAGCACACATTAATCAAGCACAACTCAAGTCATACATATATTAGCAGCACATACACAGTCACTCATTATACAATGATGCCATGGACTAAACTCATAAATGCATGCATATGGCGCCAGTCACATATCACATATCATTGGTGTGCTACTTAAACAACACACCTAAGGTAGTCTATGAGTACATGTAGGAAGCTACCCATACACTCTCAACTAGAAGGATGTACTGTTAGGGTCTGGTCGGGATAGCGAAGCTGCACAGGTTACGTCTCGTGCTCACAAACAGGCAGAATCGAGACATCCAAACTGCTCTATCCCCCAGGACTCCCCCAAGCTATTACACAAGGAGGGCTTTCCCTAACGGTGTACTCCACATCGTACCTGTCACATAGATGCACATGATGCATGTCACACACTCACACTTCATTGACTCATCATTTCACTTGTCATAGTTGTAGACCCCTAAAATTGTCCGGGTCGGAAATAAGACTCGAAGACTCTCGAAGATCAAAGGAAAGTCACCCGGAAGGACTCCTGGAAGACCCTGGAAGACCCTAGGATGACAATCTGTAGGTTTAGAGGTCTTAGAGTAGCAAAAAATAAGAAGGTGGAGGGAATGAAGCCCAATACGGCCTCCCAGAAGTTCAATACGGCCGTATTGAAGTTTTTGAGCTTCAATACGGCTGCATTGAACTCAATACGGCTGCACTGAACTTCAATACGGCCGTATTGAGGTTTTTGAACTCAATACGGCTGCACTGAACTTCAATACGGCCGTATTGAGGTTTTTGAACTTCAATACGGCCGTATTGAATTCAATACGGCCGTATTGTAGTTCAAAACTTCAATACGGACCGTATTGACCCTCATAAATCGTATTGAGCCTCATCCCTATAAATATGACGTCAATGGGACGTCATTTGACACTTTTACACACAGTTTTAACCCTCTTCTTGAGTATTCTGGGTTTTTTTGAGCAGTGCTCTGCCTAGAAATCACTCGGAGAGTTGATTCGACGAAGTTCTTGAGTCACGAGCCATTTGCTTGAGTCTCGAACCTAGTCGAAGGGAAATCCTCTGGATTTCCATAGTTAAAATTTTATAGAAGGGAGCGAGCGGTCTTGTAGAGGGAGGGAACGCCAAAACGCTTCCCAATTTCTGTCAAGATATATAAGAAAGCACGCTTCAAAGGTTTATATCTTTAAAGTCCCTTCTTTTACCGCTTTCTGTGTGTACATATTTAAACTGTCATCATGTAGATAGTTAATTTATAATTGCTTAGAATAAATAAGGGTAATTTAGTAATTTTGCACTATTATTTTTAAATAATCTGTCATAGGGAACCCGAAAGGGGCGCTGTGGGGTGCTAACACCTTCCCCACGCGTAACCGACTCCCTTACCCGACTCTGGTTGTAATGGCCGAAGTCGATTTTTGAATCGATTGCCTTAAACCTCTTTTTCCAATGTTTTGAGTAAAACATTGGTGGCGACTCCATGAACCCTTCCTTTTTATGAAAACCGCTAATCCATGGAGGGTCCCGCTTGGGATTAACATGGATTGGTGAGCCTTTTAATAAAATTGCTCGTTTGACGAGGTCTCAGTTTGAGAATAAGTCATTCTAGCAATCCATATTTTTTAACAAATAAAAGAGTCCAACCATCCTTCGCGAATGCCGAAAGCCCGTTTCGGGCCGGTGGCGACAGATGGCGACTCCGCTGGGGAGAGCCTCGAGAGTCAGTCCCATTTAGTGACAGATTATTTTTAACAAATAATAGTTAAAATTACTTCATTACCCCTTGCTTGTATAATAACATGCTTTATTTATTTGGCTTTAATAACTGTTGTTTGTTTAATTTTCCGCAATTGTTTGAAATATAAATTGCACACAAACCTTTGCACACAACAGTTCCCTCTATACCCGGGGGCATGAGTGGTAAGCCATAGGGAGTGGATGTTAGTACGGCCGGTTGTCGAATGGGTCTATAGGTGCCCGTAGACCGTTGTCGGAAAAGCATCACTCAAGGTGATAACCATGAACTCGAGTCCGACAGTGCGTTGGAGCTTTCCATCGGCTTACGACGAGAGGAATTGGGTCCCTATAATGGGGGCACGTTGGGGGCCTCAGATCGGTGAGAACAGTTAGAACCACCTTGAATATGCACTTTTCTGCAGGATACCCCTACCTCGTGATTCGCTCGTGACTGTTCGTGGATGAGTGAATTGTTTGTGTAAATGCTTATGTGCAGTTGTTTGTGCATTAATAAATAACCTCGTGATAAGGTCAAAGAATAAATCCCCATGCATGAAAATGTCATGACATGAGAGGAAAAACCAATGTGTGAAAATATAATAAAAGTAAGGAGCATAGGCATCATTATCAATAATACCTCATGCATCCTCATCATCATTTATAGGTTCACTAATACCCTCTCGATGTGAGTGAAAGAGACCCGTGACTATTGAGATTCTCCGTTGTGGAGAGATCATAGGCTAGGGAGGGTGATAAACTTTCATCTTAAAAAGGCAGCGCCTTAAAGATGAAAGATTATCAAGCTCACATCAAGAGTGTATTCATATCATAAATAAGCTAATTAGAATAAACATTCATTTTAGAAAGTGGCTGGTCATCTCTCTGTCCTCACGCGCGCGCAGAAAATCAAGAAAATGGAAGCGCTGGAAGACCAAAATAAGAAGCTCACAACCGAGCTCTCTCAGCTCAAAGAACAGATGGCGCAAATGATGGAGCTCATGCGTCACCACAATGTGCATGGATCACACCACAATGACCATGAGTCCCATCATGGAGAGGAAGAAGAACACGAGGAAGAGCCTCCACACGCTATACCTATAGGGGCTGGAATTGTAATCAAAGAGCCCGAGGTTTCAAAGGAACAATTCCACGCCCTAGAGGATCGGTTGAGGGCTATGGAGGGGCATGATTTTGACATCAAAGATGCCGCCGACATGTGTTTAGTGAGGGACATCCAATTCCCTCCTAAATTTAAAGTGCTGGATTTCCCAAAGTACGTGGGATCGACTTGCCCTAAGAGTCATCTCACCATGTACTGCCGAAAGATGGTTGCATATGCCACAAACGAAAAGCTCTTGATCCACTGCTTCCAAGAGAGCTTGGCTGATACCGCGCTCAACTGGTATATGCAGCTAAATGGAAATCTAGTACACACATGGAGGCAGTTGGCCGACGCCTTTCTCAAGCGCTATAAATACAACATCGACCTAACACCCGATAGGTCAGATCTTCAAGCCTTGAGTAAAAAGAACGATGAATCCTTCAAGGCGTACGCCCAACGTTGGAGGGAGTTGGCGGCACAGATAGAGCCCCCGCTGTCGGATAAGGAGACGGTGTCCTTATTCATCAATTCGTTGACTGGTCCCTATTATGACAAGATGATAGGGAACACGACAACACTCTTCTCGGACATCATCACCATTGGAGAAAGGGTGGAACAAGGACTCAAAAGTGGGAAGCTGGCTAAGCCTTCCCAACCATATGAAGCTAAGAAGGCCTTCGGGAAGAAGAAAGAAGGAGGAGTCAACGCTGTAACCATTTCTCCATCTTCTTCCACTTCAAAGTCAGGCAAATCGCAATACAACTCTGTGAAGAAGTTTGACAAACTTCCGACCACTTATAGCGATCTCCTGCCGAAGCTAGTAGAAGCCCAACTACTAGCTTATGTTCCACCGAGAAAGATCGACCCACCTTACCCCGATTGGTACAAACCACAAGACAAATGTCTATACCATTCGGGAGCGCCGGGGCATTCAACGGAGAACTGCCTAGCTCTCAAGCACAAGGTCCAAAGCCTTATTGACGCTGGTTGGGTCACTTTCGATTCGACAGCGCCCGACGTGAGCAAGAACCCTCTGCCAAAACAGGAGTAGAGAGAAGGGCAAGCCATGATAGGGCCCCTCCACATTTTTCTTTTAGGGACTCATGATCAGTACCCGAGATCATGAGGACCTTTTCATGTAAATAAGGGTTTTTTACAGTTTTACATACATATATCAATAAAGAGGCATTTTTCATACATTATTCTCTCATTTTGTTCTATTCTCTCTCTCTCATCAATATTAATAATTCTAAACCTAAACAGAACCAGTAAATAATTATGTCTGTGATTGTTCGCTCTGATCGGGATCCGAAAGCCAAGGATGAATGGGTTGATTCGGACAGTGATGAGGAGACCATCTCTCCGGATCTGCAAAGACTGCTAGATCAAGAAGCTCGTCTACTCCAGCCATATCAAGAGAAATTGGAGACCGTGAATTTGGGGCAGGGTCAAGAGTTACAAGAAGTCAATATTGGGACCCATATCAGTGATGAAATAAAAACACAATTGATTCAATTGTTGAGGGAATACAAAGACGTATTTGCATGGTCGTACCATGATATGCCCGGTTTGGACTCCAACATCGTCGAACACAAGTTGCCATTAAAAGAGGGGTTTCGACCCACTAAGCAAAAGCTTCGACGAATCAAGCCCGAATGGTCCTTAAAGATTAAGGAGGAGGTAGAAAAACAATTAGACGCGGGATTCTTGGTTGTATCCCAGTATCCCGAATGGCTGGCTAACATTGTGCCAGTCATCAAAAAGAATGGGAAGGTTAGAGTGTGTGTTGATTATAGGGATTTGAATCGTGCCAGTCCAAAGGACGATTTTCCCTTGCCCCACATCGATACACTTGTGGATCACACTGCCACAAACACACTCTATTCCTTTATGGATGGATACTCGGGGTATAATCAAATAAAGATGAATATAGAAGACCGCGAAAAAACTTCTTTCATTACACCCTGGGGCAATTTCTGCTACAGGGTGATGCCTTTTGGACTTAAAAATGCAGGTGCCACCTACCAACGAGCGATGGTGACGCTATTCCACGATATGATCCACAAAGAAATTGAAGTATACGTGGATGACATGATCGCAAAGTCGAAGGACGAGATGGACCACATCCAATATTTGAGAAAATTATTCAATCGGCTTCGTAAGTATCAGCTTAAGCTAAACCCAGCTAAGTGTACTTTCGGAGTTCGGTCGGGTAAGCTTCTCGGGTTCATCGTCAGTGAAAAAGGCATAGAGGTGGACCCCGATAAAGTAAAGGCAATAATGGAAATGCCTCCTCCTAGAACCGAGAAAGAAATAAGAGGATTCCTCGGCAGGGTGAACTACGTCGCGAGGTTCATCGCACAATTGATTGACACGTGCAAACCGATATTCAAGCTGTTGCGCAAGAATCATTCCGAAACTTGGGATGAGAATTGTCAACAAGCTTTCGATAAGATCAAACAGTGCTTGGCCAATCCACCAGTGTTGGTGCCACCTGTCGAGGGAAGACCATTAATCCTCTATCTAACGGTACTTGATGAGTCCATGGGAGCTGTGCTAGGACAACAAGATGAAACAAGGAAGAAAGAACAAGCCATCTACTACCTGAGCAAAAAGTTTCTTGATTATGAAACCCGCTACACGCCGCTAGAAAAGACGTGCTGCGCGTTAGCATGGGCAACACAAAGGCTCAGGCAGTATATGATTAGGCATACTACTTGGTTGGTTTCCAAAATGGACCCAATTAAGTATGTGTTCGACAAACTCATAATCACTGGGAAGATTGCCCGATGGCAAGTGCAATTATCAGAATTTGACATCATACATGTCACCCAAAAGGCCATCAAGGGCAGTACCCTAGCTGATTACCTAGCACACGGGCCGACCAATGACTATCAATCCCTTCAGGATGATTTCCCCGATGAGGATATCATGAACTTACAACATGAAGAGCACAAAGATGATGCGTGGACCATGTATTTTGATGGAGCCTCCAACATGCTTGGACAGGGGATTGGAACAGTGTTAATCTCCCCACAAGGAAAGCATATTCCCCTAACAGCAAGACTCAATTTCGACTGTACAAACAACATGGCCGAATACGAAGCTTGCGCGCTAGGAATCCAAGCAGCTATCAACAATGGTATCCTAAAGCTCAAAGTGTTTGGAGATTCGGCTTTAGTCATTCATCAGCTACGAGGTGACTGGGAAGTCCGAAATCCTAAACTAATACCATATGTTGAGCATATCAAAGACTTGACACATCTTTTTCAAAGTGTCGTCTTTGAGTATATTCCAAGGGAGGAAAATCAGTTTGCCGACGCTCTTGCTACACTCTCGTCGATGTTCGCCTTGGATAAAGAGCATGAAATGCCCATCATTAATATCCGACGGCATGATAAGCAAGCGTTCTGCCTTCTGATAGATGAAGTTATCGACGATTGTCCATGGTTCCACGATATCAAACAATATCTGAAAAAAGGGGAATATCCTGATATGGCCAACGATAATGACAAAAAGCATATCCGAAGAAGGGCCATGGGATTTCTGCTGGTAGGAGAAACCCTCTACAAAAAGAATTATGACTCGGTTTTGTTGAGGTGTGTAGACCAAGTCGAAGCTCAAAATGTGATCAAAGAAATACATGAGGGGGTTTTCGGTACCCACATTCCCGGACCTGCAATGGCTAAGAAAATCCTTAGGGCAGGGTACTATTGGTCGACCATGGAAAGGGATTGT
Organism: Cajanus cajan; assembly: GCF_000230855.2. Taxonomy (NCBI): domain Eukaryota; kingdom Viridiplantae; phylum Streptophyta; class Magnoliopsida; order Fabales; family Fabaceae; genus Cajanus; species Cajanus cajan. Next base: position 29,568,453 of record NC_138523.1, on the reverse strand, counting down.
TACCAATACGTTCGGAAATGCCACAAATGTCAAGCATATGCCGACAATATTCATGTCCCACCAACGCCACTCAATGTATTGGCTTCACCTTGGCCATTTGCAATGTGGGGCATGGATGTTATTGGACCCATCGAACCAAAGGCATCCAATGGACATAGATTCATCCTGGTGGCCATTGATTATTTCACCAAATGGGTAGAAGCGGCATCGTATGCTCATGTGACCCGAAAGGTGGTAACGTCCTTCATCAGAAAAAACATTATATGCAGATACGGTATTCCCGATAAGATCATCACTGATAATGGATCCAATCTAAATAACAAGATGGTGGAAGAACTGTGCCAAGAGTTCAAGATCCAACACCACAACTCTTCCCCATATCGACCAAAGATGAATGGGGCAGTCGAGGCAGCCAATAAGAATATGAAGAAAATAGTACAGAAGATGGTTGTCTCATTCAAAGACTGGCATGAGATGTTACCCTTCGCTCTCCATGGATACAGGACTTCAGTGCGCACATCCACAGGAGCTACTCCATTTTCCCTTGTTTATGGAATGGAGGCAGTTCTGCCTGTTGAAGTCGAGATACCTTCTCTGAGAGTAATCATGGAAGCAAAACTTTCCGAGGCAGAATGGGTTCAAAGCCGATACGACCAATTGAACCTTATCGAAGAAAAACGACTGAACGCCATATGTCATGGTCAAGCCTACCAAAGGAAGATCAAAAAGGCTTTTGACAAGAAAGTCCACCCTCGAATCTACCATGAGGGAGAGCTGGTGATGAAGAAATTGCTACCAGCTCAAAAGGACAAAATCGGAAAGTGGGCCCAAAATTACGAAGGACCATACGTGGTGAAGCGATCCTTCTCCGGAGGAGCACTGATCCTCACAAACATGGACGGAGAAGAACTTCGATACCCAGTCAACGCTGACGTGGTAAAGAAGTATTATGCTTGAAGACGTTGCTTGCACAAGCCCGCTAGGATGAAAACCCAAAAAGGGCATCCTAGGCAAAAGTTAGGGCAAAACGAAAAGCCCTCCAGTACAAGGGTACTAGGCAAAACAAAGGCAAAATTATCCCCGCTAGGATACGTCCTAGGCAAAAGTTAGGGGAAAAAGAATAAGATGTAAAAACAAAGCAAGCAACGATCACTTGAATCGAAAACCGAAAGGCGGTTCAAGTGATAATCTTCTAGAAGCAAGCGTCCTGCAGCATCTACACTCCTGGCTCAGGCATCTCACCCGAAGCGATTAAGGGAACGGGAAGAGCGACAATTACAGATATAATTGTTTAAGCCAAATGTATAAATAGCCCACCTTGGCCAGCCATTCTTCAGAAATTACATTCTGTATATCTTTCTGTAAAAACACTTGTGAATATTAATAAAATATCTATTCATTTCTTTTCTCTCTTGACCATGTGATTATGCCTCTGAATTGGTATTTCTAAAAAAATTGTATGAAATTCCCTAATAATCGGTCAATAAAAGAAAATGGGAGGGGTTCCTATAAAATTCGTAATCTCCTGCGTAAAAAGGCTCACAAAAATATTCCCTCACGTCAATGACAGAAATTCCTCCAAGAAGAGGAGGATAGGGAGAGCCATTCATTTTTCTAAAAAGCATTAATAAAAAAATCAAACTTGCATTATGCATCACACACACATTAGTTGCACATTCAAAGACCTTATCATGAGGCAATTGCAAAAAATAGAAAAAAATAGAAAATTGCTTGTGTATGACAGCAGTCAACAAAAGCCGAAAACGAAAAAAGGCAAGGATACAAACAATACTCCTCAGTTTGTACAGAATGATTGAGCCTGGAGAGGCTTGCTGAAAAAATACTTCCTCAGAATAATTAAGCCTGGAGAGGCTTGCAGAAACAATACTCTCTCACCATACAGAATAACTGAGCCTGGAGAGGCTCGCCGAAATAATACTCTCTCAGAATAACTGAGCCTGGAGAGGCTCGCCGAAATAATACTCTCTCAGAATAATGGAGCCTGGAGAGGCTCGCCGAAAAAATACTCTCTCAGAATAATTGAGCCTGGAGAGGCTTGCCGAAACAATACTCATGCAGAATAACTGAGCCTGGAGAGGCTTGCCGAAACAATACTCCCACAGAATAACTGAGCCTGGAGAGGCTTGCCGAAATAATACTCCCACAGAATAACTGAGCCTGGAGAGGCTTGCTGAAATAATACTCCCACAAAATAATTAAGCCTGGAGAGGCTTGCCGAAATAATACTCTCCAAAAGACGTCTCAGCTCGCATTCTTGGGCTGAAAACCAATTCTTCATACAGAATAATTGAGCCTGGAGAGGCTTACTGAAATAATACTCCTTCAGAATAACTGAGCCTGGAGAGGCTCGCCGAAACAATACTCCCTCTTAGAATAATTGAGCCTGGAGAGGCTCGCCGAAATAATACTCCCCAGAGATATCTCAGCTTCCACTCACGGGCCAAATTCCCTAGTGAAAGCTATCAAAGCGAGATCAGCAAAATTCCCCAACGGAAGCATGATCCAAACAAAATATCCAAGTCAAAGGACTTAGACTTCCTCAGTGGAAGATAGCTTTCCAACTCAAACGAAGAGTGAAGCTAAGCCTGAAGAGGCTTTCTAAATAATACTCTGGGATACATAAGATCCCCAAATCCCCAGTCGCCTACTCAAGAGGCATTCCTACAAAAAGGAAAAAAATCAAAAGATCAATAATCATTCCCCAAGTGGAATCCGGCTCTTGGCCAAACATCAAGCGTCAAGATGATCTGCCTAACAGAAGAGGCTAATCACAATCAATGACAAAATCCCCCAGCGGATAACAGCCTACACAGAGGCGACAAAACCAGAAAAACAAAAAGAGTCACCCGAATAAGGATAACCGTGATACTCCACCATCGTCGAAAGGACGTCAGCCAATCATAAGGCACCGCTCATCTCAGAAAGAGCATCTTCGTGTCTACACCCCAGGGAAACAGAAATTCCTCAATGGGCACCAACTATGCAAAGGAAAGTTGGGACACAAGAACCTATGAGTAACTGCACATCCCCTAGACGGATCCCTGCGTTATCCAACCCTCAGTGGCACAAAAATCAAAAAACAATCGTCAAAGCAGCATCGTGGACTGTGGAGACAAAATCAAAATCAACATCCAGAATCCCCCAGTGGATAATAGCCTATACAAAGGCTACAAAATCAGAAAATCAAAGAGAGACACCCAAATAAAGATAACCGGGATACTCCACAACGTCAAAGGACGTCAGCTAAACATAAGGCATCGCTCAACTCAGAGAGAGAGCATCTGTGTCTACACCCCAAGGAGTCAGAAATTCCCCATGGGTACCAACAATGCAATGCAAGTTGGGGCACAGGAACCTATGAATGACTGCACATCCCCTAGACGGATCCCTGCGTTATCCAGCCCTCAGCGGCACAAAATCAGAAAAACCGTCGAAGCAGCATCGTGGACTGTGGAGACAAAAATCATCTCAAAACCCTGGAGAGGGTAAACTCACACTGCCGAATGTTAAGAGGCAGGGCCTGGAGAGGCGATACTCAACTGCCGAATGTTAAGAGGCAGGGCCTGGAGAGGCGGTACTCAACTGCTGAATGTTAAGAGGCAGGGCCTGGAGAGGCAATACTCAACTGCTGAATGTTAAGAGGCAGGGCCTGGAGAGGCAATACTCAACTGCTGAATGTTAAGAGGCAGGGCCTGGAGAGGCGATACTCAACTACCTCATGTTAAGAGGCAGGGCCTGGAGAGGCGGTACTCAACCATCAGCGTCGTCAAAGGCACGTTGGTGTTCAACTTCCGGCTCGGGCGTCGAGTGAAGTTGACCCTGGAGAGGGTAAACTTAGCTGCCTAGGTCGTCAGAAACAACCGAAGCAGAGCCTGGAGAGGCGGTACTCAATCATCAGTGATGTTAACACTGGTGTCTAGCTTCCGGCTCGGGCGTCGAGTGAGGCTAGGCCTGGAGAGGCGGTACTCAACCATCAGCGTCGTCAGAGGCACGTTGGTGTTCAACTTCCAGCTCGGGCGTCAAGTGAAGTTGACCCTGGAGAGGGTAAACTTATCTGCCTAGGTCGTCAGAAACAACCGAAGCAGAGCCTGGAGAGGCAGTACTCAATCATCGGTGATGTTAACACTGGTGTCTAGCTTCCGGCTCGGGCGTCGAGTGAGGCTAGGCCTGGAGAGGCGGTACTCAACCATCAGCGTCGTCAGAGGCACGTTGGTGTTCAACTTCCGGCTCGGGCGTCGAGTGAAGTTGACCCTAGAGAGGGTAAACTTAGCTACCGAGGTTGTCAGAAGCGTCGAGGTATGCAACAACCTGGAGAGGCTACTCAACAATTTTCCACCGGAAGACGCTACAAGTCAGAAGGTTGGCACATCACCCGGACAATTGGGTCAACTCCTTTACTTGTCAGCCGGTACACTAAAAGGCCGTCCGACTAAGTAAAGGGGGGGCAGCTGTAGACCCCTAAGATTGTCCGGGTCGGAAATAAGACTCGAAGACTCTCGAAGATCAAAGGAAAGTCACCCGGAAGGACTCCTGGAAGACCCTGGAAGACCCTAGGATGACAATCTGTAGGTTTAGAGGTCTTAGAGTAGCAAAAAATAAGAAGGTGGAGGGAATGAAGCCCAATACGGCCTCCCAGAAGTTCAATACGGCCGTATTGAAGTTTCTGAGCTTCAATACGGCTGCATTGAACTCAATACGGCTGCACTGAACTTCAATACGGCCGTATTGAGGTTTTTGAACTCAATACGGCTGCACTGAACTTCAATACGGCCGTATTGAGGTTTTTGAACTTCAATACGGCCGTATTGAATTCAATACGGCCGTATTGTAGTTCAAAACTTCAATACGGACCGTATTGACCCTCATAAACCGTATTGAGCCTCATCCCTATAAATATGACGTCAATGGGACGTCATTTGACACTTTTACACACAGTTTTAACCCTCTTCTTGAGTATTCTGGGTTTTTTTGAGCAGTGCTCTGCCTAGAAATCACTCCGAGAGTTGATCCGACGAAGTTCTTGAGTCACGAGCCATTTGCTTGAGTCTCGAACCTAGTCGAAGGGAAATGCTCCGGATTTCCATAGTTAAAATTTTATAGAAGGGAGCGAGCGGTCTTGTAGAGGGAGGGAACGCCAAAACGCTTCCCAATTTCTGTCAAGATATATAAGAAAGCACGCTTCAAAGGTTTATATCTTTAAAGTCCCTTCTTTTACCGCTTTCTGTGTGTACATATTTAAACTGTCATCATGTAGATAGTTAATTTATAATTGCTTAGAATAAATAGGGGTAATTTAGTAATTTTGCACTATTATTTTTAAATAATCTGTCATAGGGAACCCGAAAGGGGCGCTGTGGGGTGCTAACACCTTCCCCACGCGTAACCGACTCCCTTACCCGACTCTGGTTGTAATGGCCGAAGTCGATTTTTGAATCGATTGCCTTAAACCTCTTTTTCCAATGTTTTGAGTAAAACATTGGTGGCGACTCCATGAACCCTTCCTTTTTATGAAAACCGCTAATCCATGGAGGGTCCCGCTTGGGATTAACATGGATTGGTGAGCCTTTTAATAAAATTGCTCGTTTGACGAGGTCTCAGTTTGAGAATAAGTCATTCTAGCAATCCATATTTTTTAACAAATAAAAGAGTCCAACCATCCTTCGCGAATGCCGAAAGCCCGTTTCGGGCCGGTGGCGACAATAGTTACGCATATATCATGTCTCATTGTCACATATCATCATGTCTCATGTCTCATATTCACTTTTCACATTGTCTTATTATATTCACATAGTCTTATATAAACAAGGGACTTCTCATAGGCATATACATTAGAATAGCACACAAACCATAACAAGAAATTATTCAACTTCATACACATTCAATTTGCAATTCATAACATATGAAGTATAAAGGTCGTAAACCCAACTTCATGTTTTCACGCATTTTTTTTATAACTAGTCAAGTAATATAATATTTCAATAGGTCAAAACACTCCAAATGTTACCCAAAACACAAATTCATCATCAATTTTATATATAATGCCTTAAAATTCATCCAAATATCATATCCTTAATTTCAATTCATAGGGTTTCCCACAAGAACCCACAGAGCACTCTAATTCATACCATAACTTGTCTATTTTCAAAATTAAACACATTTACACTTAGCAAACATCAAGGAACACAACAGAAAATTCAAAAGCCAAAACAAAAAATATTCAAAATTTTAATAAATAACATAAACATAACTCTTAATAAAATATATTGTTAGTCAAATAGCTTCGTATAACTTAATAGGGGTGTAAGGACCCGCCATGATCTCTACACTTAGTGGAATCGCACTACTACTAGTGAAACTAAGAGAAATATTAAGCTAGATAACTCATACATACATGTACAAATGAAAATGAAAATATCTAAGTTTCTGATTATAAAATAGAACTCCATATATGTACAGTCATCCCAAAAATAATATTCCCTAGTGCCGCTCAATCACAAAAAAAAACCGTTACCCAAAATGGTAACTCTAACACGAGGATCAAAACTCCCCATCTCGCAGCGGACACCTCAACTCCAAGCTAGCCCTAACCTGCTCTCATACCAAGTATGATCATCGCAGTTCCACCACATGGAAACAGAAGGGTAAGCTAGAGTTCAAAACCAATCATACAAGTACAGAATAAAATCTATACTACACATCATTCAACTGTCAAACATGTTCATAGAGTCACACCATACACTCTATCCAACACTACTCATGCATAAAATACAATCCACCAATCATGAAGTCAAACACCACACTTCATCATATTAATAATCATGCAATAAATGCATCTCATGAGAGATATCAATGCATATCAATCTTCTAATGCGTCGTCACGCATACACCTAGGAGATCTCCATAACAATAGAGTTGTATAAGTGACATTTCATCCTACCGAAACCACCCCAACCGTTTTCACGCCCAATGCGCCCGCTCGGTCACAGCTAAACAGGATATAATCCTCACTCGGGTTTACTCGGATGATGTCACTTACACAATTGAAAGTCCAGATCCACCGTCAGGTATAGCACAACTGGGTACAGGCTTACCATGACCTTAGCATGCATAACCATGTCAATTGTGGACTTCGCTCACCGACTATCCGTAAGGATCCACGCACCTTCCCGAGTACTTGGTTAAGGGAATAACCCTCGACTTCATACCCCGCTCCAACACTAGCTAAGGACTTAGAGGAGACTCACCCAATCCAGTGGCCTATCTGAGCACCACTCTCCCAAATCCAGTGGCCTCCCTGAGCACCACTCTCATATATCAGTGGCCTATCCAAGCACCACTCTCAAAAGACTCTATGTGAGCTCTTCCAGTTCAAAAATATTTTTCCTCTCCTCAAGTCCTAAGCTAGACTCATGCCATAAGGCATCACATGCAATTATGCATCATACATCATACATGGTCTGCCCACCATCATGATCAACAATCATACATATGTCATAAGACATCACATGCAATAATGCATCATACATCATAAATGGTCTACCTACCATTATGATCAATAATCATACACATATGAACATATACTTATGCCATATCATATTTAAACATTCATATATATCATCACTATGCATACATATGAATCACACCTCAGCATACATCATATATCATGCAAACATGATCCAAAAAACTTCAACTTAACATTCATTAGCATCATTTTATTCATAAACATGTTCACGCCTGGCGCAGCCTGAGCTCGCCTAGCCTAATCCCAACCTGAGAGTCCTAAAACTCATCCACACCCAGCGCGTTCAACTCACGCTCGCTGTCCTTGAGACAGAGACTCCTAAGAGTCTCCACGCCTGACGCAACCAAATCACGCCTGGCCCAACATCCAACCCGAGAGCCTTAAGCTCTTCCACGCCTGGCGCGCTCAACCTGTGCCTAGCCTAAATCCCAGTCAGAGAGTTCAAAACTCTCATCCAAACTAACAAGTTCAGCCACATGCAAACACAAAACACAATGCATAGGCTCCATACGACTCAAAATAAACTTAAATCTCACATGCATCCAACCTATGCATCAAAATCATCAAAATCCTCTTTTTTCTCAAAACCCCAAAAATGAGATTTTGTTCAATCCATCTATGGATTCTTAACATTCATACATCAATTGAGTTTCTAAACTCACATGCAACCTAACAACAAACATTCTAGCTTCCCTCACCTGAAGATTGGGTCTAAATAGCCAATAACTAAGAAGAAGTAGAATTCCCTTCCGAAGCTCAACCCGAAACTTCAATCCTCCCAAAATAAGCTTCCTAATCTGAATTTCAAGAAAAGACAGAAGGCATTAGTGATCTAGAGGAGAAAAGGAATCATACAGAGAAATTTGGGAGAGAAAGGAGCTCACAGACCCAGAGTCCTTCTCTCTAAAAACTCATTCTCCTCAACTGCCCCCAACCCCTATTTATAGAAGTTTCGGAGTGGCCAGAACGGCCTGTTCCGAATCCGGAACGGCCCGTTCTGCACCCTTTCATCATGGGCAAAAATCACATGCAGAACGACCCATTCTGAAATCAAAACAGCCCATTCTGAGACTCATCCGGAACGGCCCGTTTTGGGTTTTGAAACGGCCCGTTCTCCCTCCAGAACGGCCCGTTCTCAACTACGTTTTTCAGGTCAATTTAGTAGTTTGGAATGACCCATTCCAGATTGGGAACGGCCCATTCTGGGCTACTAAATCACCCATTTTTTTTAAACTACGTTACAATACCTCCCAACAAACAGGAATTTTCGTCCCCGAAAATAGGCCTACCTGAAAAGAGGAATGGATAATGTTCCTTGAACTGACTCTCCACCTCCTAGGTAACCTCACCAGTAGCTGCATCCCAAACAATCCTCACCAAGCTGATGGACTTGCCACGAAGCTCCTTCAACATGTGATTAACCACAGCTACCAGTCTCTTCTCATATGTCAAGTTCTCTCTAACCTCATCCATCTCTACCACATGACTCGGGTCTCTGATGTAGTTCCTCAACTGTGAAACGTGAAACACATGCTCTCCTTCTTCAAATTCTAGAGGTCACCTCCTCCTATCAGCATAGGACTTTTATCGACTCTGGGTAGCCCTCAACCTTTCCTGAATCTATCTCACCATCTCAATAGTCTAAAAAAAATTAACTCTGGACCAACCACTGCTGACTCACCCTCCTGATACCAACATAATGGAGTCCTACACCTCTTGCCATACAAAGCCTCAAAAGGCGCTATGCCAATACTCAAGTGATAACTGTTATTATAAGTGAACTCTACCAATGGTAACACCTCCTCACAGCTACCCAGATGATCCAACACACAAGCTCTCAAGAGATCCTCCAATGACTGAATTGTCCTCTCCAACTGACCATCTATCTGTCGATGATAAGCGGAGCTCAACCTCAACCTCGTCCCCAAAGCCTAATGCAGAGTCTGGCAACCTGGAAGTAAACCTTGGATCTTTGTCAGAGATAATACTGGAAGGCACTCCATGCAACCGTACTATCTCTCTAATATACAACTGTGCAAGCCTCTCAAAGGTTCATCTCTTGTTGACAGGAAGAAAGTGCGCAAACTTTTTCAACCTATCAACAATCACCTAGATAGAGTCACTGTTCATAGTTGTCATAGGCAACCCAACCACAAAGTCCATAGTGACACTATCACACTTCCACTCGAAAATCTCCATCAGAACTAAGCTCAAAGGACTAAGCTCAAAACCAGCTGCCCTCTCAGTACCAAGCAATCCCAAAATCCTCAACAACTCTAGATCCTGTAATTGCTTAGTTCCCACCTGTCTCAAAAACTCATTAGTTATGGTGATCATACTACAACTAATGTGATCTTGAACAACCTCCACCTCTAGTCTCAAATCTCTAAACTGATCAATCAGTTCCAACTCCCTAATCATCATAACCAACACGTGAATGGATTTCCTACTCAATTCATCTGCTACCACACTCATTTTCCCAGGATGATACATCAACTATAAATCAAAGTCGTTTAGGAATTCCATCCACCTTCTCTGCCTCATATTCAACTCCTTCTGATCAAACAGGTACTTTAAACTCTTGTGATCACTAAGTACATTGAATCTCGCACCATACAGATAGTGCCTCCAGACTTCAAGGCAAACACCACAGCTGCAAGCTCTAAATTATGAGTAGGATAATTCCTCTCATGAGTCTTAAGTTGCCTCGAAGCATACGCTCCTACTCTCCTTTCCAGCATCAACACACAGCCCAACCCCTGGTAAGAAATATCACATAACACATCAAAATACTCACTAGTGTCAGGTAACACCAAAATTGGAGAAGTAGTCAATCACCCCTTCCATTCCTGAAAACTCTGCTCAAAAGCGTCCATCCAAACAAAAAGCTGATCCTTCCGAGTCAGTTAAGTCAAAGGCATTACTATTCAAGAGAAACCCTCTATGAATCTCTAATAGTAACCCGTTAACCCAACAAAACTCCTAATCTCCGTAACAGTCCTCGGACGCACCCACTGAATCACAACCTCCACTTTGTCTGGATCCACTACAATCCCATCTGCCAATATCACATGCCCCAAAAATCTCACCTCGGACAACCAAAACTCACCCTTGGACAGCTTGGCATACAACTACCTCTCCCTCAGCACCTCTAAAACCAACCTCAGATGCTCACGGTGATCCTCCAAAGATCTAGAATACACCAATATATCATTAATGAAGACCACCACAAACCTGTCCAAGAATGACCTAAAAATCCTGTTCATGTAATCTATGAACACTGTTGGAGCATTAGTGACACTGAAACGCATCACTACGTACTCACAACGACCATACCTAGTCCTGAAAGCAGTCTTCGGTATGTCACTCTCCTTTACCTTGATTTGATGGTATCTGGATCTCAAATCAATCATCAAAAACACCGAAGCTCCCCTCAGCTGGTCCATCAAATCATCAATCCTCGAAAGTGGATACTTATTCCTTATCGTCAACTTATTCAGTTGCCGATAATCAACACACAAACGGGCTCCACCATCTTTCTTTACTAACAGTACCGGGGCACCCCAAGGAGAAACATTAGGCCTCACCATCTGTTTCTCCCACAAATCCTCAATCTGTCTTTTTAGCTCTACCAACTCAGCTAGAGCCATCCTATAAGGAGCCACTAATACCGATCTTGCACCCAGTACCAGATCAATGTTAAACACAACATCACGCATAAGTGGAAATCCTGACACATCATCTGGGAACACCTCAGGAAACTCACTAAAAATCTTAATCCCAGTGATGGCCCTCTCCGTCTAAACACTCAAGGTGAAAAATAGCATGAAGCACTCAACCTGACCAGCTGACAACAACACCTCATCCTCCAACTGAGGAAATACCAACTCTCTTTGAGCATAATCTATAAGGATGTGATTGACAGATAACCAATCCATCCCTAAGATTATGTCAATATCTACCATGAGCAACACAATCAAGTTCAATTGGAACCTCCTACCAAATACCTCTATCGGCATCTCACACTCATCACCAATGTCACCACAGAAATTGAAGCCGGAGTAGATACAGACAAATCAACGTGCCATGCAAACACCGACAACCCAATCTCCCCATCACATAATCAACTAAATAAATGAATGTGTGGCACCAGAATCAGACATGAACAAAACATCCTCACCTGCTGCCTTCCCTTTCCGCTTCACCAAATTTGATGAAGTGGAAGCCTCTACACCTGATAAAGCGAAAACTCTCCCTATAGTTATAGGCCTAAGTGGCCTCAAAGCACTCCAGATGGAGTCAATGGCATCTAAAAATCTCTGGAAAGGTGGCCTAGCCTGCCACATCTGAAATAAACATTCCTCGGATGGAAACAATCTCTAACCACATGTGCTCCTCCACATCTATAGCATCGCATGGATGGTGCTCCACTCTGAGGAGTAGCAGGATTAGGTCCCCTACTAACAGCACCCCTTTGAGGCTGGACAAGCCTGTCATAGGATCTTCTTTGCTGACCTCCCCTCCTAGATCCGGATGATCCCTCCTGAACTCTAGCAGCCTTGCCGCTGCTACCACCACCCTCCAATCTCTCAACAATCTTTGCCTTCTCAACCAAGGCAGGAAACTCCTCTATGGACATAGGGACTATGACCCTCTTCAGCTCATGCCTCAATCCCTCTGCAACTTCCTACATCTCCAAGCCTTAGATACGGCCTGAGAGTAGAAATGAGTCAATTGCTCAAATCTCATAGCATACTTTGAAATAGATAAGCACCCCTGATGTAATCTCATGAACTGAGTCTCCTTAGCGTATCTAACGTTATCTGGAAAATACTTCTACAAAAAGACTCCCTGAAGCAATCCCAATCAACAGGTACACTCCTACTCTCTAACATCTGCCTGGTGCCTCTCTGTCGCCACCGGCCCGAAACGGGCTTTCGGCATTCGCGAAGACGGTCGAGCTCGCTTTTATTTTAGTTTTGAAAATGTATTGGATTATCAGAACGACTTGTTCTCAAACTGAGACCTTGTCGATCCTATCCAATTTATTTATTAAAACGTCTCACCAATCCACATTAATCCCAAGCGGGACCCTCCATGGATTAGTGGTTTTCGCAAAAGGAGGGTTCGTGGAGTCGCCACCAATGTTTTACTCAAAACATTGGAAAAAGGGATAAGGCAATTGATTTAAAAATTAACTTTGGCCACTACAACCAGAGTTGGGTAAGGGAGTCGGTTACGCGTGGGGAAGGTGTTAGCACCCCACGGCGCCCCTTTCGGGTTCCCTATGACAGATTATTTTTAAAAGAACAGTATAAAATTACTAAATTACCCCTATTTATTCTAAGCAATTATAAATTGACTATCTACATGATGACAGTTTAAATATGCACACAGAAAGCAGTAAAAGGAAGGATTGAAAGGAAACCTCTTGAAGCGTGCTTTTATATATTGCAAAGAACTGGGAAGCGTTTTGGCGTTCCCTCGCTCTACAAGCCCGCTCCTCGCTCTCCTAGAACAAAATTTTAACTAAGGGAATCAAAAAGATTTCCCCTCGACTAGGTTCGATCCTCAAGCAAAATGGCTCGGGGCTCAAGAACTTCATCGGATCGACTCCCAGAGAGATTTCTAGGGCAGAACACTGCTCAAAAACCCCAGAATACTCAAGGAGGGAGTCAAAACTGAGTGAAAAAGTGTGGAATGACGTCCAATTGACGTCATATTTATAGGGAATAGGCGCAATACGGCCTACAGGGGCAATACGGCCGTATTGAAATTTTTGAACTTCAATACGGTCGTATTGAAGTTCAATACGGTCGTATTGAAGTTCAGAAATTTCAATACGCCCGTATTGAGTTCGCTGCGGTTGAAATGAAGTGTCAATACGGTCGTATTGACTTCAGTACGACCGTATTGAAGTGTCAATACGGTCGTATTGACTTCAGTACGGCCGTATTGAAGTTTCAGAAACTTCAATACGCCGTATTGAGTTTCGCTGCGGCCGTATTGAAGCTTCAATACGGCCGTATTAAGTTCAGTACGGCCGTATTGGGCTTTTTCCCTCCACTTCCTTATTTTTGAGCTATTCTAAGACCTCTAAACCTACAGAGAACCCTCCTAGGGCCTTCGAGGAGTCCTTCTGGCTGATTATCCTTCAGTCTTCGAGAGTCTTCAAGCTTTATTTCCGACCCGGACAATTTTAGGGGTCTACAGCTGCCCCCCCTTTACTTAGTCGGACGGCTTTTTGGTGTATCGGCTGACAAGTAAAGGAGTTGACCCAATTGTCCGGGTATTGTGCCGACCTTCTGACTTGTAGCGTCTTCCGGTGGAAAAATGTTGAGTAGCCTCTCCAGGTGGGTGCATACCTCGGCGCTTCTGACATCCTCGGTAGCTGAGTTTACCTTCTCCAAGGTCAACTTCACTCGACGCCCGAGCCGGAAGTTGGACATCAACGCGCCTCTGATGACGCTGATGGTTGAGTACCGCCTCTCCAGGCTTAGCTTCACTCTTTGTTCGAGCCGGAAGCTAAGTATCCTTGTGACGACGGTAGCAGTGTGAGTTTCGCCTCTCTAGGCCTAGTCTCGCTCTTTGTTCGAGCCGGAAACCAAGCACCTTTGTGACGACGGTGAGCAGTGTGAGTTTTGCCTCTCCAGGCCTAGTCTCGCTCTTTGTTCGAGCCGGAAACCAAGCACCTTTGTGACGACGGTGAGCAGTGTGAGTTTTGCCTCTCCAGGCCTTGCTTTGCTTGTTGCCCAAGCTGGAAGCTGTAAGTACCGTCTCTCCAAGCTTAGCTTCACTCTTTGTTTGAGCCGGAAGCTAAGTACCTTTTGTGACAACGGTAAGCGGTGAGTACCCCTTTTCCAGAGATAGCTTCGCTCATTGCCCGAGCCGGAAGCTGCATACCTCCGTGTTTGTGACGACGGGGTAGCGTGAATATCTCCTTTCCAGGGATTCGTGATGATTTTGTCTCCACAGTCCACGATGCTGCTTCGACGGTTGTTTTTTGATTTTGTGCCACTAAGGGCTGGATAACGCAGGGATCCGTCTAGGGGATGTGCAGTTACTCATAGGTTCTTGTGTCCCAACTTTCCATTGCGTAGTTGGTTCCCACTGGGGAATTTCTGATTCCTTTGGGTGCAGACACAAAGATGCTCTTTCTGATGTGAGCGGTGCCTTATGATTGGCTGACGTCCTTTCGACGTTGGTGGAGTATCCCGGTTATCCTTGTTCGGGTAACTCTTTTTGATTTTCTGATTTTTTGCTGCCTCTGTGTAGGCTGTTATCCGCTGGGGATTCTGGATGTTGATTTTGTCTCTACAGTCCACGATGCTGCTTCGACGATTGTTTTTGATTTTTGTGCCACTGAGGGCTGGATAACACAGGGATCCGTCTAGGGGATATGCAGTCATTCACAGGTTCCTGTGCCCCAACTTGCATTGCATTGTTGGTACCCTTGGGGAATTTCTGACTCCTTGGGGTATAGACACAGATGCTCTTTCTCTCTGAGTTGAGCGATGCCTTATGTTTGGCTGACGTCCTTTGGACGTTGGTGGAGTATCCCGGTTATCCTTATTCGGGTAACTCTTTTTAATTTTTGGATTTTGTTGCCTCTGTGTAGGCTGTTATCCGCCAGGGGATTTTGTCATTGGTTTGTGATTGGCCTCTTCTGTTAGGCAGATCATCTTGATGTTCAATGATAGGCTGAGAGCCGGATTCCACTTGGGGAATGATTATTGATCTTTTTATGATATTTGCTTTTTGAAGGAAGTGCCTCTGAGTAGGCGAATTATCTTGATGTTTAATGATTGGCTGAAAAGCCAAATTCCGCTTGGGGAATTGTTATTGATTTCTTTTTTTGGGTTTTCCTTTTTGAAGGAGTGCCTCTTGTGTAGGCGACTGGGGATTTGAAGTTCAGTGTTCGGCTGAGTGCCGGATTCCTCTTGGGGAATGGTTATTGATTTTTTTTTTTTATTTTTCCTCTTTTTGAAGGAGTGCCTCTTGAGTAGGCGATTGGGGAATGAGGGATCTTATGTATCCCAGAGTATTATTTAGGAAGCCTCTGCAGGCTTAGCCTCACTCAACACTTGAGCTGGAGAGCTGTCTTCACTGAGGAAGTTTAAGTTCTTTGACTTGGATATTCTGCTTGGGTGATCGTACTCCCATTGGGAATGTCGTCGATCTTGCTTTGATAGCTCTTGCTGGGGATTTTGAGTCCAAGAGCGTGAGTTGAGGTTTCTCTGGGGAGTATTATTTCTGCGAGCCTCTCCAGGCTCAATTATTCTTTAATGTGGGGGATGAGGAGTATTGTTTCGGCAAGCCTCTCCAGGCTCAGTTATTCTGAGAGTATTCTTTCGGCAAGCCTCTCCAGGCTCAATTATTCTGTATGATGCTGTTGATTTTCTGAATCTTTGTATTTTGCTTGCTGCTGTCATACACAAGCAATTTTCTATTTTTCTATTTTATGCAGTTGCCTCATGATAAGGTCTTTGAATGTGCAACTAATGTGTGTGTGATGCACAAATGCAATACAATTTTATTTTTGTTCATTTATTTAGAAAAGTGAGTGGCTCTCCCTATCTTCTTGGAGGACTTTCTGTCATTGACGCGAGGGAGTATTTTTGTGAGCCTTTATGCAGGAGATTATGGATTTTACAGGAACCCCTCCAATTTTCTTTTATTGACCGATTATTAAGAGTTTCGTACAATTTTTAGAAACATCAATTTAAAGGCATAATCACAAGGTCAAGAAAGAAAAGAAACAAATGGATATTTTATTGATATTCACAAATGTTTATACAGAAAGATTTACAAAGGGAATTTCTGAAGAATGGCTGGCCAAGGTGGGCTATACATTTTTGGCTTAAACAATTATATCTGTAATTGCTGCTCTTCCCGTTTCCCTAGTTGTTTCGGGTGAGATGCCTGAGCCAGGAGTGTAGATACTGCAAGACGCTTGCTTCTAGAAGATTATCACTTGAACCGCCTTTCGGTTTTCGGTTCAAGTGATCGTTGCTTGCTTTGTTTTTATATCTTATTCTTTTGCCCCTAATTTTTGCCTAGGACATGTCCTAGCGGGGATAATTTTGCCTTTGTTTTGCCTAGTACCCTTGTACTGGCGGGCTTTTTGTCTTGCCCTAACTTTTGCCTAGGATGCCCTTTTTGGGTTTTCATCCTAGCGGGCTGATGCAAGCAACGTCTTCAAGCATAATACTTCTTTACCACGTCAGCGTTGACTGGGTATCGAAGTTCTTCTCCGTCCATGTCTGTGAGAATCAATGATCCTCCGGAGAAGGCTCGCTTTACCACGTATGGTCCTTCGTAATTTGGGGCCCACTTTCCGATTTTGTCCTTTTGAGCCGGTAGCAATTTCTTCATCACCAGCTCTCCCTCATGGTAGACTCGAGGATGGACTTTCTTGTCAAAAGCCTTTTTGATCTTCCTTTGGTAGGCTTGACCATGGCATATGGCGTTCAGTCGTTTTTCTTCGATAAGGTTCAATTGGTCGTGTCGACTTTGAACCCATTCTGCCTCGGAAAGTTTTGCTTCCATGATTACTCTCAGAGACGGTATCTCGACTTCAACCGGCAGAACTGCCTCCATTCCATAAACAAGGGAGAATGGAGTAGCTCCTGTGGATGTACGTACTGAAGTCCTATAACCATGGAGAGCGAAGGGTAGCATCTCATGCCAGTCTTTGAATGAGACAACCATCTTTTGTACTATCTTCTTGATATTCTTATTGGCTGCCTCAACTGCCCCATTCATCTTTGGTCGATATGGGGAAGAGTTATGGTGCTGAATTTTGAACTCTTTGCACAGCTCTTCCACCATCTTATTGTTCAAATTGGATCCGTTATCAGTGATGATTTTGTCGGGAATACCGTATCTGCATATGATATTCTTTCTGATGAAGGATGTTACCACTGTCGCCACCGGCCCGAAACGGGCTTTCGGCATTCGCGAAGGATGGTTGGACTCGTTTATTTGTTTAAAAATAGTGGATTGCTAGAATGACTTATTCTCAAACTGAGACCTCGTCAAACGAGCAATTTTATTAAAAGGCTCACTAATCCATATTAATCCCAAGCGGGACCCTCCATGGATTAGTGGTTTTCGCAAAAGGAGGGGTTCGTGGAGTCGCCACCAATGTTTTACTCAAAACATTGGAAAAAGGGATAAGGCAATTGATTTAAAAATCAACTTTGGCCACTACAACCAGAGTTGGATAAGGGAGTCGGTTACGCGTGGGGAAGGTGTTAGCACCCCACAGCGCCCCTTTCGGGTTCCCTATGACAGATTATTTTCTAAAATAACAGCGTAAAATCACTAAATTACCCCTATTTATTCTAAGCAATTATAAATTGACTATCTACATGATGACAGTTTAAATATGCACACAGAAAGCAGTAAAAGGAAGGACTTTAAGAAGAAACCTTTGAAGCGTGCTTTTATAAAAAATGAACTGGGAAGCGTTTTGGCGTTCCCTCGCTCTACAAGCCCGCTCCTTGCTCTCCTAGAACAAAATTTTAACTATGGGAATCAAAAAGATTTCCCCTCGACTAGGTTCGATCCTCAAGCAAAATGGCTCGGGGCTCAAGAACTTCGTCGGATCAACTCTCCGAGTGATTTCTAGGGCAGAACACTGCTCAAAAACCCCAGAATACTCAAGGAGAGGGTTGAAACTATGTTCAAAAGTGTGGAATGACGTCCAATTGACGTCATATTTATAGGGAATAGGCGCAATACGGCCTACAGGGGCAATACGGCCGTATTGAAATTTTTGAACTTCAATACGGTCGTATTGAAGTTCAATACGGTCGTATTGAAGTTCAGAAATTTCAATACGGCCGTATTGAATTCAATACGGCTGTATTGAAGCTTCAATACGGCCGTATTGATTTCAGTACGGCCGTATTGAAGTTTCAGAAACTTCAATACGCCGTATTGAGTTCACTGTGGCCATATTGAAGCTTCAATACGGCCGTATTGGGGTTCAGTACGGCCGTATTGGGCTTTTTCCCTCCACTTCTTTATTTTGAGCTATTCTAAGACCTCTAGACCTACAGAGAACCCTCCTAGGGCCTTCGAGGAGTCCTTCTGGCTGATTATCCTTCAGTCTTCGAGAGTCTTCAAGCTTTATTTCCGACCCGGACAATTTTAGGGGTCTACAGCTGCCCCCCCTTTACTTAGTCGGACGGCCTTTTGGTGTACCGGCTGACAAGTAAAGGAGTTGACCCAATTGTCCGGGTGATGTGCCGACCTTCTGACTTGTAATGTCTTCCGGTGGAAAATTGTTGAGTAGCCTCTCCAGGTGGGTGCATACCTCGGCGCTTCTGACATCCTCGGTAGCTGATTTTAACACCAACGTGCCTATGACGACGCTGATGGCTGAGTATTGTCTCTCCAGACCTTGAGTATTGTCTCTCCAGACCTTGAGTACTGTCTCTCCAGACTTTGTTTGAGTATTGTCTCTCCAGACTTTATTTGAGTATCGTCTCTCCAGACTCTGAGTACTGTCTCTCCAGACTTCGAGTACTGTCTCTCCAGACTTTGTTTGAGTACTGTCTCTCCAGACTTTGTTTGAGTATTGTCTCTCCAGACCTTGTTTGAGTATTGTCTCTCCAGACTTTGTTTGAGTACCGTCTCTCCAGACCTTGTTTGAGTACTGTCTCTCCAGACCTTGCCTCTCAAAATGAGGTAGTTAAGTATAGTTTGTCTCCACAGTCCACAATGCTGCTTCGACGGTTTGTTTTTCTGATTTTGTGCCACTGAGGGCTGGATAACGCAGGGATCCGTCTAGGGGATGTGCAGTCATTCACAGGTTCCTGTGCCCCAACTTGCATTGCATTGTTGGTACCCATGGGGAATTTCTGACTCCTTGGGGTGTAGACACAGATGCTCTTTCTCTCTGAGTTGAGCGATGCCTTATGTTTGGCTGACGTCCTTTGACGTTGGTGGAGTATCCCGGTTCATCCTTATTCGGGTATCTCTTTTTGATTTTCTGATTTTTGCCTCTGTGTAGGCTGTTATCCGCTGGGGGATTTCGTCGTTGATTTTGATTAGCCTCTTCTGTTAGGCGTATCGGCTTGACGTTCGATGTTTGGCTAAGAGCCGGATTCCACTTGGGGAATACTTATTGATATTTTTGATTTTCTTCTCCTTTTTGCAGGGATGCCTCTTGAGTAGGCGATTGGGGATTTGGGGATCTTATTGTATCCCAGAGTATTATTTATGAAGCCTCTACAGGCTTAGCCTCGCTCAGTGTTTTGAGTCGGAGAGCTATCTTCCACTTAGGAAGTGTTAAGTCCTTTGACTTGTATATATTGTTTGGATGATCGCACTTCCATTGGGGATTGCGTCGATTTTGCCTTGATAGCTCTCGCTGGGGATTTTTCCGTGAGCTTGAGCTGAGGTTCCCTCTGGGGAGTATTATTTCTGTGAGCCTCTCCAGGCTCAGTTATTCTGCATACTGTGGAGGATGTGGAGTATTATTTTGGTAAGCCTCTCCAGGCTTAGTTATTCTGTACAAACTGTTTGTTGGATTTTCTATATCCTTGCCTTTTTTCATTTTCGGCTTTTTCTGTATTTTGCCTTTTCTTCTGATTTGGCTTTTTCTGTATTTTGCCTTTTTTATGTTTTTGGCTTTTGCTGTACAGAAATTAAAAGTGCTAAAGAAATTAAATTTATGAGAGAGTATTATTTCGGCAAGCCTCTCCAGGCTCAGTTATTTTGTAGGAGTATTATTTCGGCAAGCCTCTCCAGGCTCAATTATTCTGAGAGTATTATTTCGGCGAGCCTCTCCAGGCTCAGTTATTCTGTACGAGTATTATTTCGGCAAGCCTCTCCAGGCTCAATTATTCTGAGAGTATTATTTCGGCGAGCCTCTCCAGGCTCAGTTATTCTGTATGACGTTGTTGATTTTCTGAATCTTTGCATTTTGTTTGCTGTTGTCATACACAAGCAATTTTTCTATTTTTTCTATTTTATGCAGTTGCCTCATGATAAGGTCTTTTGAATGTGCAACTAATGTGTGTGTGATGCACAAATGCAATACAATTTTTTACTTTTGTTCATTTATTTAGAAAAGTGAGTGGCTCTCCCTATCCTCTTCTTCTTGGAGGACTTTCTGTCATTGACGCGAGGGAGTATTTTTGTGAGCCTTTATGCAGGAGATTATGGATTTTACAGGAACCCCTCCAATTTTCTTTTATTGACCGATTATTAATGGAATTTCGTACAATTTTTATGAAAAACCAATTCAGAGGCATAATCACATGGTCAAGAAAGAAAAGAAACAAATGGATATTTTTATTGATATTCACAAGTGTTTTTACAGAAAGATATACAGAAGGAAATTTCTGAAGAATGGCTGGCCAAGGTAGGCTATATACATTGGGCTTAACAATTATATCTGTAATTGTTGCTCTTTACGTTCCCTTAATTGCTTCGGCCTGAGCCAGGAGTGTAGATACTGCAAGACGCTTGCTTCTAGAAGATTATCACTTGAACCGCCTTTCGGTTTTCGGTTCACGTGATCGTTGCTTGCTTTGTTTTTATATCTTATTCTTTTGCCCCTAACTTTTGCTTAGGACGTATCCTAACGGGGTAAATTTGCCTTTGTTTTGCCTAGTACCCTTGTACTGGCAGGCTTTTTATTTTGCCCTAACTTTTGCCTAGGACGCCCTTTTTGGGTTTTCATCCTAGCGGGCCTATGCAAGCAACGTCTTCAAGCATAGTACTTCTTTACCATGTCAATGTTGACTGGGTATCGAAGTTCTTCTCCGTCCATGTCTGTGAGGATCAATGCTCCTCCTGAGAAGGCTCGTTCTTCCACGTATGGTCCTCCATGATTTGGGGCATACTTTCCGATTTTGTCCTTTTGAGTTGGTAGCAATTTCTTCATTACCAACTCTCCCTCATGGTAGACTCGAGGGTGGACTTTCTTGTCAAAAGCCTTTTTGATCTTCCTCTGATAGGCTTGACCATGGCATATGGCGTTCAGCCGTTTCTTTTTGATAGGGTTCAACTGGTCATATTGGCTTTGAACCCATTCTGCCTCGGAAAGTTTTGTTTCCATGATTACCCTTAGATAGAATATCTCGACTTCGATGGGTAGAACTGCCTCCTGAAGTCCTATGACCATGAAGAGCAAAGGGTAATATCTTGTGTCAGTCTTTAAATGAGACAACCATCTTTTGCACTATTTTCTTGATGTTCTTTTTGGTTGCCTCGACTGCCCCATTCATCTTTGGCCGATATGGGGAAGAGTTGCGGTGTTGGATCTTGAACTCTTGGCACAGCTCTTCCACCATTTTGTTGTTCAGATTAGATCCATTATCAGTGATGATTTATTTCTCCATGCTTCCACTAGATTATTCTAAAATCTTTTGGGACAAGAGAGAAAAGAAGGGAAAAATATTTTTTATTCTGAAGTTTGTGTTTTAGAGGGGATTTATTTTTCAAAATAGTTTTTGTAAGAATGGATGGCCAAGGTAGGCTTATGTGTTTAGGCTTGTTTGATTAAACACTTATGAAGTTAAAAATCGTGTTGTGATTCGACAACTTGGATAGCTCCCCTTGAACCTTTCTTTTTGAATTCGGTTGATGGTACCATCATGGATTTCTTTTGTTTTTTGATTGTCCTTATTTTTGCCTAAAACACCCTTTTGTGGCGTTTTAGCGAACCTTTGTTTTTGTTTATTTTTGTAACCCTAACTTTTGCCTAGGTCACCCTTTCGTGGGATTTCTAGCGGGTCTTTTGCTCTTATTTTTGCGCAGTCCCCTTTTTGGGTTTCCTGCCGAGCTTCTTTTATTTTGAAAGATTTCTTTTTACCCATGATGGCACTTGTCGAGGCCAAGGGAAGGTGCTCCAAGTTGTCGCACACACCTCCACATAAAAATGATGTGGGTTTATTATCATTAAGATGATTTTAACCTCATTCATGTTTATTCAAACAGGGTTAAAAATAATGTGGTTTAGAATTTTATTATAAGCAAGAAAAGAAGCAATGAAGAATGATTTTATTATAATCATAGCGGAAACATGTGTTCTTATTTCATCACTGGTATGGGTCCTAATGTTGACCTCTTTTATCTTTCGGCCATGCCCCAAATTTATAGTCTCCAATTTCTCTTGACGAGCTTCTTGATCTAGCAATCTTTGCAGATCCAGAGAAATGGTTTCCTCATCACTGTCCAACTCAACCCTTTCACCTTCGGATCCCGGTCAGAGCGAACAATTACAGACATAATTATTTTATTGGTTCTGTTTAGGTTTAGAATTATTAATGTTAATGAGGAAAGAGAGAAAAGAACAAAAAAGAGAGTAATGTGAAAAATGCCTTTTTATTGATATTTTAAAAAACTGTAAAACCCTTATTTACATGAAAAGGTTCTCATGATCTCGGGTACTGATCATGAGTCCCTTAAAAGAAAAGAAAAATATGAAGGGGCCCTATTGTGGCTTGCCATTCTCTACTCCTGCTTTGGTAGAGGATTCTTGCTCACGTCGGGCGCTGTCGAATCGAAGGTGACCCACCCGGCATCAATAAGGTTTTGGACCTTGTATTTGAGAGCTAGGCATCTCTCTGTTGAATGCCCTGGTGCCCCCGAATGGTATAAACATTTGTCTTGTGGCTTGTACCAATCGGGGTAAGGTGGGTTGATCTTCCTTGGTGGAACATGAGCTAGAAGTTTGGCTTCTACTAGCTTCGGAAGGAGATCGCTATAAGTGGTCGGAAGTTTATCAAACTTCTTCACAGGGATGAATTGCGATCTTCCTGACTTCGAAGTGGAAGAAGCCGAGGATATGGTTATAGCATTGACTCCTCCCTCATTCTTCTTCCTGAAGGTCTTCTTAGCCTCGAATGGTTGGGAAGGCTTAGCTAGCTTCCCACTTTTCAATCCTTGTTCCACCCTTTCCCCAATGGTGATGATGTCCGAGAAGAGTGTCGTTGTGTTCCCTATCATTTTATCGTAATAGGGACCAGTCAACGAGTTGATGAATATGGACACCGTCTCCTTATCTGACAGCGGGGGCTCTATCTGTGCCGCCAACTCCCTCCAACGTTGGGCGTACGCCTTGAAAGATTCATCATTATTCTTGCTCAAGGCTTGAAGATCTGACCTATCGGGTGTTAGGTCGATGTTGTATTTGTAGCGCTTGAGAAAGGCGTCAGCCAACTGCCTCCATGTGTGTACTAGATTTCCATCTAGCTGCATATACCAGTTGAGCGCGGTATCAGCCAAGCTCTCTTGGAAGCAGTGGATCAAGAGCTTTTCGTTTGTGGCATATGCAGCCATCTTTCGGCAGTACATGGTGAGATGACTCTTGGGGCAAGTCGATCCCACGTATCTCGGGAAATCTGGCACTTTAAATTTGGGAGGGAATTGAATATCCCTCACTAAACACATGTCGGCGGCATCTTTGACATCAAAATCATGCCCCTCCATAGCCCTCAACCGATCCTCTAGGGCGTGGAATTGTTCTTTTGAAACCTCGGGCTCTTTAATCATAATTCCAGCCCCAAGAGGTATGGCATGTGGAGGATCTTCTTCATGCTCCTCCTCCTCTCCCTCATGATGGGACCCATGGTCACTGTGATGAGATCCATGAATGTTATGGCGACGCATGAGTTCCAACATTTGCGCCATCTGCTCTTTGAGCTGTGAAAGCTCGGTCGTGAGCTTCTTGTTTTGTTCCTCTAGCGCTTCCATTTTCTTGATTTTCTTTGCGCGTGTGAGGACAGAGAGATGACCAGCCACTTTCTAAAATGAATTTTTTAACCTAATTAGTTTATTCATGAATACGCTCTTGACATGAGCTTGATAACCTTTCATCTTTGAGGTGCTGCCTTTTTAAGATGAAAGTTTATCACCCTCCCTAGACTATTATCTCTCCACAACGGAGAATCTCAATAGTCACGGGTCTCTTTTACTCACATCGAGAGGGTATTAGTGAACCTATAAATGATGATGAGGATGCATGAGGTATTATTGATAATGATGCCTATGCTCCTTACTTTTATTATATTTTCACACATTGGTTTTTCCTCTCATGTCATGACATTTTCATGCATGGGGATTATTCTTAGACCTTATCACGAGGTTTATTATTAATGCACAAACAATTGCACATAAGCATTTACACAAACAATTCACTCATCCACGAACAGTCACGAGCGAATTACGAGGTAGGGGTCTCCTGCAGAAAAGTGCATATTCAAGGAGGATCTAACTGTTCTCACTTGGTCAAAGGCCCCCAAGGTGCCCCCATTATAGGGACCCAATTCCTCTCGTCGTAGGTCGATGGAAAGCTCCAACGCACCGTCGGACTCAAGTTCATGGTTATCACCTTGAGTGATGCTTTTCGACATCGGTCTCATAGGCTCCTATAAACCCATCAACCGGCCGTACTAACATCCACTCCCTATGGATTACCACTCATGCCCCCGGGTATAGAGGGAACTGTTGTGTGCAAAGGTTTGTGTGCAATTTATTCCAAACAATTTGCGGAATTTTAAACAAACAACAGTTATTTAAAGCCAAATAGATAAACATGTTATCATACAAGCAAGGGGTAATGAAGTAATTTTAACTATTATTTGTTAAAAATAATCTGTCACTAAATGGGACTGACTCTCAAAACTTCCCCAGTGGAGTCGCCATCTGTCGCCACCCGGCCCGAAACGGGCTTTCGGCATTCGCGAAGGATGGTTGGACTCGTTTATTTGTTTAAAAATAGTGGATTGCTAGAATGACTTATTCTCAAACTGAGACCTCGTCAAACGAGCAATTTTATTAAAAGGCTCACTAATCCATATTAATCCCAAGCGGGACCCTCCATGGATTAGTGGTTTTCGCAAAAGGAGGGGTTCGTGGAGTCGCCACCAATGTTTTACTCAAAACATTGGAAAAAGGGATAAGGCAATTGATTTAAAAATCAACTTTGGCCATGTAGACCCCTAAAATTGTCCGGGTCGGAAATAAAGCTTGAAGACTCTCGAAGACTGAAGGATAATCAGCCAGAAGGACTCCTCGAAGGCCCTAGGAGGGTTCTCTGTAGGTCCAGAGGTCTTAGAATAGCTCAAAATAAAGAAGTGGAGGGAAAAAGCCCAATACGGCCGTACTGAACTCAATACGGCCGTATTGAAGCTTCAATACGGCCATACTGAAGTCAGTACGACCGTATTGACACTTCAATACGACCGCTGCGAACTCAATACGGGCGTATTGAAATTTCTGACTTTCAATACGACCGTATTGAACCCCAATACGACCGTATTGAAGTTCAAAAATTTCAATACGGCCGTATTGGCCCTGTAGGCCGTACTGCGCCCATTCCCTATAAATATGACGTCAATTGGACGTCATTCCACACTTTTCAACATAGTTTGAACCCTCTCCTTGAGTATTCTGGGGTTTTTGAGCAGTGTTCTGCCCTAGAAATCACTCGGAGAGTTGATCCGACGAAGTTCTTGAGCCCCGAGCCATTTTGCTTGAGGATCGAACCTAGTCGAGGGGAAGTCTTTTTGATTCCCTTAGTTAAAATTTTGTTCTAGGAGAGCGAGGAGCGGGCTTGTAGAGCGAGGGAACGCCAAAACGCTTCCCAGTTCATTTTTTATAAAAAGCACGCTTCAAGAGGTTTCCCTTCAATCCTTCCTTTTACTGCTTTCTGTGTGCACATTTAAACTGTCATCATGTAGATAGTCAATTCATAATTGTTTAGAATAAATAGGGGTAATTTAGTAATTTTATACTGTTCTTTTAAAAATAATCTGTCATAGGGAACCCGAAAGGGGCGCCGTGGGGTGCTAACACCTTCCCCACGCGTAACCGACTCCCTTACCCAACTCTGGTTGTAGTGGCCAAAGTTGATTTTTAAATCAATTGCCTTATCCCTTTTTCCAATGTTTTGAGTAAAACATTGGTGGCGACTCCACGAACCCTCCTTTTATGAAAACCTCTAATCCATGGAGGGTCCCGCTTGGGATTAATATGGATTAGTGAGCCTTTTAATAAAATTGCTCGTTTGACGAGGTCTCAGTTTGAGAATAAGTCATTCTAGCAATCCACTATTTTTAAACAAATAAACGAGTCCAACCATCCTTCGCGAATGCCGAAAGCCCGTTTCGGGCCGGTGGCGACAGATGGCGACTCCACTGGGGAAGCCTTGAGAGTCAGTCCCATTTAGTGACAGATTATTTTTAACAAATAATAGTTAAAATTACTTCATTACCCCTTGCTTGTATTATAATATGTTTTATTATATGGCTTTAAATAACTGTTGTTTGTTTAAAATTCCGCAAATTGTTTGGAATAAATTGCACACAAACCTTTGCACACAACAGTTCCCTCTATACCCGGGGGCATGAGTGGTAATCCATAGGGAGTGGATGTTAGTACGGCCGGTTGATGGGTTTATAGGAGCCTATGAGACCGTTGTCGAAAAGCATCACTCAAGGTGATAACCATGAACTTGAGTCCGACGGTGCGTTGGAACTTTCCATCGACCTACGACGAGAGGAATTGGGTCCCTATAATGGGGGCACCTTGGGGGCCTTTGACCAAGTGAGAACAGTTAGATCCTCCTTGAATATGCACTTTTCTGCAGGAGACCCCTACCTCGTAATTCGCTCGTGACTGTTCGTGGATGAGTGAATTGTCTGTGCATTGACTATGTGACATTGTATGAGCATACATTTGCATTCTTTAAACATACAACATTCCTAGTAAAATAAAAATAAATAGAAATAAGGATCTTCTAGTGCATGGTGTTGACATCTACCCTCATCACATTCATGTAGACAGTTTCCCTTTTCACCAATAAAAAATACAAAATACAAAAAATAATATTTACCCAAACCAAGCAATATCATGCATCATGTTAGGAAAATCCCAAGAAACATGATAATGCCTAGTTAAATAAACACTATGCATGCATATTCATCTCCATCATCTCATATCATGCATTTTACTGTAGATCATGGAGGGATCTAGGGGAGTGCAAGGGCAATTGAAGAAAGTGGACTTCTTATTATACCGTGCCGAGAGATTGGATCACCTCTGTACCTTGATGCCACGAGAGGCTCGTTTGGAGTTTGAAAAATCCTATGGACGAGTTCTCGACTTAATGAAGATTTGTGTAGATCCATCCTTTCTGAGAGCATTGGTCCACTTTTGGAGTCTCGATCTACATTGTTTCGAGTTCCCCCAGTTTGACCTAGTTCCTACTCTCGAAGAATACGAGCTCATGCTACGATGGCCCAAATCAGCTGGGGTCTATATCTTTCATGATAACCATGTGGCCGTGGAGAGAGTTGCCACTCAGGTCAAATTACCATCACGATCAGCTGCCTTGGTGGGGAACGGCAATGTTAAAGGTTGGAAGCTTGCTATGATTGAAGACCATCTTTCTTCCTTGGCTGGTGAGGGAGATTGGTTAGCTTTCAACAAGACTCTAGCATTAGCTGTATTTGGGATGATCCTTTTCCCCTTCTACGCTAACACAGTGGACCATGCTGCAATGGACGCTTTCTTCGCTTGGGACGTACACATGAAGAGTCCCGTGCCTGCCATTCTTGCCGACACCTTGCTCTCTGTTCATTTGTCTCAACAGAAGCAAGGGAAAACCATTCGATGCTGCACCTCCTTGCTGTATGTATGGGGCATTACACACTTCTATGCTTCTAGTCATATGGGGACCTTGCCCGATCCATTGAGGAGTTTCTCCAAGATCCCCGTACGCCGCCGATATGCTTCCGAGTGGAAGGAAGAAATGGAACAGTGGAACATTAATCACTTCACATGGGTTTGCCCTTGGTTCCATCCGAGCCATATATTGACGAGATGCGGCAGTTATCCAAGCATACCATTGATGGGCCTCAGAGGTTGCATAGCCTACTCGCCTAAATTGGTTATGAGACAACTAATGAGGACCCAAATTATTCCTACTAAAGAGGAGCTTGGAGGGTCGTGTTTCTCCTATGATTCCGAACATCAAAGGGATATGCACTCTGTCATAAGAGCGTGGGAGAGACCAACCTATGAGGGAGATCTCGAACTTGGAAAGCCTCGGGTATCCGTCTCCATTGATTATGAGGAATGGAGGAGCAAGAGGGTGGTGCCTCAACCATCCACTTCTTGTGCAACCACAGCAACAAGGAAGGCATTGCAAGAACAAGTCGACGCCTTGACCAAAAAGCTGGAAATTATGGGAGCTCAAATGAGAGTTCTTGAAGAGAAAAATGAAGAATCCAGTTTTACTATTGACGGTCTTCAAAGGCAATGCAAGAAGAAAGACCACGAGATAGAGCGGCTCAAGGATGAGTGTGCTAACCTCAATGAGGAGACTACTCGGGCATCCAAAATGCAAAAAATTGAACCGAGTAGTCAACTCCAAGAAGTCAACGCAAAGATAGCGCACCTGGAAGCCGAACGTGCAAAGCAGGCACAGTTGATCAGGGACATGCAAGAGGACTTGCTATCGACTCGATCCGACGCACAGAAATGGCGGGAAGTCGCTCAACGACAAGCCGCAAACCTTTCCGACTTCCGCAAAAAGGAAAGGGAAGGATTGGCACGAATGGCTAAACTCCAAGAGGAGAAAGATCGAGCCGAAGACGAGCTGAACGAGCTGCAGGCCATGATCAACTATCACATTCAGAAAGCGAAGGAGGCTCAGAAGACTTGTGATGATATGAGCCAAGCCGTCCACTTGCAAGTTGAAGCAATGGCACGCCATGTTGAGGAAGCCGAAGAAGAATGGCAACGACGTATGAACCCGCCTGTGGGTTTCTACCGGCTTTTCTCTTTTTGTAAAAAATTACTTCAAAGCATTGTATAAAAAGTTGTGCACTTTCTTCAATGAATAAAATCGAATTCTTGAGATTTATCGCCTTTGCATCTCATTAGTCATTCATTTTGCATTTATCTCTCCTAGTAATTAATAATAAAGATTAATAAAAAGAAAGAATTAATCGATGTGTATGTTCAGAATGGATCGCACGCCATTTGTGATAAAATGCAAACCAACAACTACGCAAAGCGAACACACGACGACGCCGTTGTTGGTAGTCAAGATAGAAAAAGGGGAAGGCCCCACGCCGTTAAGGATTGTCGCTCCAAGACCTTTCCCTTACGAATCAAATAAGGCTGTGCCATGGATATACGACATCCATACTTCTACCGGCAGTGATATCTCCAACATCGCTGGACTTGGGGGCATGACTAGGAGTGGCAGGATCTACACTCCCGAAGATCTGCACGATAAAGCTCCCAAGAATAAAGGAAAAGAAAAGGAGAAAACCGAGGAAGATAGAGAATCCGAGGAGGAGACTGATGAGCTGTTAAAATTCATCAAACAAAGCGAGTACTCCATTGTGGATCAACTTCACAAGACACCAGCAAAGATCACTTTGTTGTCATTGATCCTAAGCTCCGAACCGCATCGGCAAGCTCTGTTGAAGGTCTTGAACGAGGCATATGTGTCGCATACCATCTCCCAAGACAAGTTTGAAGGAATTGTTAGCCACATCACGGCTAATGATCACCTCACTTTCACCGATGAAGAAATCCCCGCCGAGGGACCTAATCACAACAAACCCTTGCACATCTCTGTAAAGTGCAAGGAGTACCACATCGCAAAAGTCTTGGTGGATAACGGGTCTTCCTTGAATGTGATGCCCAAAAGAACTTTTGACCAAGTGGCAATCAAGGGAGTCCAAATGCGCCCGAGCAACATGATCGTTCGAGCTTTCGATGGTTCTAAGAGAGAAGTGGTGGGAGAAGTCAATCTTCCGATCCAAATTGGACCTACCATCTTCAACGTTGAATTCCAAGTGATGGATATTACTCCTGCATACAGCTGTCTCCTAGGCCGACCTTGGATTCATGATGCGAAAGCTGTACCCTCTACGCTCCACCAAAAAATCAAATTCATCGTGGGTGACAAACTGGTGACCGTGCAAGCTGAAGATGACATACTCATCAGTAAGCCATCCAACATACCTTATGTGGATGCAGCAGAGGAAGCTTTGGAAACCGCCTTCCAAGCATTGGAAATTGCCAATGTTGAAACGTTTCCCCGAGAAATGAAGAAGGTAGCCCATATGCTCACAAAGAACGGATACTTGCCAGGACAAGGATTGGGCAAGTACTCCCAAGGAATCCCGGAGCTACCTATTATCAAGGACAATCCGGGGAAGCAAGGGTTAGGATACAACCCTGTTAAAGATCAAAGAACGAAAAGGAATCAAAATCCTTCTCGACGTTCTTTAAGCCAGATCTTTAGGAAGGCTGGTTCACAAATGTCGAGGCCAGCTGTTGTCATCAAGTGTCCTTCTCCTTCCGATAGGGATGTATAGACTCAGTGACTATTAGAGATCACTCCTCGGGGACAGCCCGACCCCCGAGCCTCGATAGGGCACATGTTTCCATCATGATTATAATAAAATCATTCTTCATTATTTCTTATTGCTTCTTTTCTCGCTTGCAATAAAATTCTAGACCACATTATTTTAACCCTGTTTGAATAAGCATAAATGAGGTTAAAATCATCTTGATAACAATAAACCCGCATCATTTTTATGTGGAAGTGTGCATGATAGCTTGGAGCACCTTTTCTTGGCATCAATAAGTGCCATCATGGATAAAAGAAATCCTAAAGATAATAAGCTCGGCAGGAAACCCAAAAAGGGGACTGCGCAAAAATAAGAGCAAAAGACCCGCTAGGAATCCCACAAAAGGGTGACCTAGGCAAAAATTAGGGTTACAAAATAATGAAAGCCCGCTAAGACATCACAAATGGGTGTTTTAGGCAAAAGTTAGGGCCGTCAAAAAAGAAAAACAAAATAAATCCATGATGGTACCATCAATCGAATTCAACAAGGGGCTCAAGAAAAGCTATCCAAGTTGTCAAAGCACAATCATTAATAACGAAGATGTGCTTAACTTCATAAATGTTTAATCGAACAAACCTAAACACATGAGCCTACCATGGCCAGCCATTCTTACAAAATCCATTTTTCAAAAATAAAACAATTCCCTCTAAAACACAAACTTTTGAAAAATATACCTTTTCCTTCTTTTCTCTCTTGTCCCCAACGATTTTTGAATAATCTAGTGGAAACATGGAGATATAGTGGTCAATAGGAGGGTTGACACATCTTCTAAAGAAAGGGAAGGATCATTTGGTTGATGACACCAAATCTCAAATATAATACGCATCATTCCTCGGTAACAGAAATCGGCAGAGCACAGTCCGTCTGGAGGAATGGCAAAATCCAAACACAAAAACGCATCGATTAATTCTTTTGAAAAACTGAATCAAATAGAATTAGGTGCATCTCATTCGCATACATACATACAGATGATAGGTGTACTAGAAGACCACTTATTCTCTGTTTATCAAAAAAAAAAAAAAAAAAAAAAAAAAAAAAAAAAAAAAAAACCATAAAATCAGAAAAAATCCAATACGCCCGTATTGGTATTAATACGGTCGTATTGGAGTTAACGTTAAGCACAACGTTTCAACTCCAATACGGGCGTATTAAAATCCAGTACGATCGTATTGAATCCCAATACGATCGTATTGAATCCAATACGGTCCGTATTGGTTGTAGATTTTGTACATCAACGGAAAGGCCAATACGGCCGTATTGAATCCAATACGGGCCGTATTGGCGGAATTTTGCTTATAAATAAAGGCTTCCCCTCCCTCATTTTGCATACCTTTCTTCATTCTCCACATTCCTTGCTTGTGAGTGCATTCCTAGAGAGATTATCGGAAATGGCAGAATCTTCTCGCAAAAGGCAAAGAGCCCCGGCCAGACGTGTAATGACAGACCGACACCGAGACCGTCTGCAGCTCATAGAGACGTTCACCATCGAGCCGTCAAGAGTGCTCGACTTTGAGCTTCTCCAAGCGGTGGGCTTGGAGAATGATGTCAGGAACTACTTCGACGCTATAGGATGGGGATTTGTCCTTAATCCACCATCCCAGCTATATTTGACGGCCACGAAGGAGTTCTTGGCCACAGTCGGCGTCACGGAGTCGACTAACAGCTACGGGGAGGATGTTTGCGCGGTGGATTTCTGGATGAATGAAGGATACCGCACGCTGACGTTGGACGAGTTCAACGTCCAGGCAGGGTTTTTCAGCCGCACTGATCAGCTGGCCTTCCGAGATGCCATATGTGAGTGGCCTGATCAGTGGACTCCGGTTGAGATGTGGAGTTTGCTCACTGGCCGACGGGATTATCATTCAGGGGTGAAGGGCTCCCGGCTCCCGACTGCTCTTAGGATCTGTCATAAGATCCTCACCAGTACCATTCATGGCAGGTCCAAGAGTCAGGAGTCGATTACACGACCGGATCTGCTGGCCTTATACTGCATGGCCACCGGCCGGAAGGCCAACCCTGGATATTTCTTCCTTGAGCACGTGAAGAAGTTTGGGATACGAGAGGGAGGAGAGTCCAGACAGGGGTACATCTTGGTTGCCCCACTCCTCTCACAGCTGGCGGAGACATGGGGATGTCCCGATGGTGCGGAGCCAAAATTGATTGGTGCCTCCACCCTGATCAACATGAAGATCATCGCTAGATCGCCAGGAGGGGGGTTTGTGCGAGTAGATGGCCTCGAGACCTTCGACGACCTCCTCAACAATCTCGACTTTGAGGGAGGCGACACCCCGCAGCCAGAGGCTAGCACGTCACGGTCGGACAGGGGATACTTTGACGCCCGCTTCGACACACTGCAGCAGAGCATTGACACGCGATTCGATGCTTTTCAGCAGAGCATCGACACGCGATTCGATGCTTTTCAGCATAGTGTCGGTACATGGCAGCAGAGTACCGATGCTCGACTAGATACCTTGGTGCAGGGGTTCGACAACCTCTCCGTCTGGATGCATCGCCGCTTCCCGGACTCGCCACAGGACCCGCCAGCAGAGGAGTGAAGACTGGCTTCTGTTTTAGTGCTTTTTCATGTACTAGTTTGGTTGGGCTTAGCCCCATTTCCCAAATTTTTCTTGTACAAATTCATTTTTAATGAAATTTGCCACTTTTGAATTCAAAATTCTCTAGCAATTTAAATTCTATACAGCAAAAGCCAAAAACATAAAAAAAAAGGCAAGGATACAGAAAATCCAACAACCAGTTCGCACAGAATAACTGAGCCTGGAGAGGCTTGCCGAAACAATACTCCTCATCCCCCACATCTCAAAATAATTGAGCCTGGAGAGGCTCGCAGAAATAATACTCCCCAGAGAAACCTCAACTCACGCTCTTGGACTCAAAATCCCCAGCAAGAGCTATCAAAGCAAAATCGTCAAAATCCCCAATGGAAGTACGATCACCCAAGCAGAATATCCAAGTCAAAGGACTTAAACTTCCTCAGTGAAGATAGCTCTCCAACTCAAGTGTCGAGTGAGGCTAAGCCTGTAGAGGCTTCCTAAATAATACTCTGGGATACATAAGATCCCCAAATCCCCAGTCGCCTACTCAAGAGGCATCCCTGCAAAAGAAAAAAATAAAAAAATCAATAATCATTCCCCAAGTGGAATCTGGCTCTTAGCCAATCATTGAACGTCAAGCTGATACGCCTAACAGAAGAGGCTAATCAAAATCAACGACAAAATCCCCCAGTGGATAACAGCCTACACAGAGGCAGCGAAAAATCAGAAAATCAAAAAGAGTTACCCGAACAAGGATAACCGGGATACTCCACCAACGTCGAAAGGACGTCAGCCAATCATAAGGCACCGCTCACATCAGAAAGAGCATCTTTGTGTCTACACCCAAAGGAATCAGAAATTCCCCAGTGGGAACCAACTACGCTATAGAAAGTTGGGGCACAAGAACCTATGAGTAACTGCACATCCCCTAGACGGATCCCTGCGTTATCCAGCCCTTAGTGGCACAAAATCAGAAACAACCGTCGAAGCAGCACCGTGGACTGTGGAGACAAAATCGTCACACATCCCTGGAAAGGAGATATTCACGCTACCCCCGTCGTCACAAACACGGAGGTATGCAGCTTCCGGCTCGGACAATGAGCGAAGCTATCTCTGGAAAAGGGGGTACTTACCGCTTACCGTTGTCATAAGGGTACTTAGTTTCCGGCTCGAACAAAGAGTGAAGTTAAGCCTGGAGAGACGGTACTTACAGCTTCCAGCTTGGGCAACAAGCAAAGCAAGGCCTGGAGAGGCAAAACTCATACTGCTCACCGTCGTCACAAAGGTGCTTAGCTTCCGGCTCGAACAAAGAGTGAAGTTAAGCCTGGAGAGACGGTACTCACAGCTTCCAGCTTGGGCAACAAGCAAAGCAAGGCCTGGAGAGGCAAAACTCACACTGCTCACCGTCGTCGCAAAGGTGCTTGGCTTCCGGCTCGAACAAAGAGTGAAGCTAAGCCTGGAGAGGCGGTACTCAACCATCCGCGTCATCAGAGGCGCGTTGATGTCCAACTTCCGGCTCGGGCGTCGAGTGAAGTTGGCCTTGGAGAAGGTAAACTCAGCTACCGAGGATGTCAGAAGCGCCGAGGTATGCACTCACCTGGAGAGGCTACTCAACATTTTCCCACCGGAAGACGCTACAAGTCAGAAGGTCGGCACAATACCCGGACAATTGGGTCAACTCCTTTACTTGTCAGCCGATACACCAAGAGGCCGTCCGACTAAGTAAAGGGGGGGCAGCTGTAGACCCCTAAAATTGTCCGGGTCGGAAATAAAGCTTGAAGACTCTCGAAGACTGAAGGATAATCAGCCAGAAGGACTCCTCGAAGGCCCTAGGAGGGTTCTCTGTAGGTCCAGAGGTCTTAGAATAGCTCAAAATAAAGAAGTGGAGGGAAAAAGCCCAATACGGCCGTACTGAACTCAATACGGCCGTATTGAAGCTTCAATACGGCCATACTGAAGTCAGTACGACCGTATTGACACTTCAATACGACCGCTGCGAACTCAATACGGGCGTATTGAAATTTCTGACTTTCAATACGACCGTATTGAACCCCAATACGACCGTATTGAAGTTCAAAAATTTCAATACGGCCGTATTGGCCCTGTAGGCCGTACTGCGCCCATTCCCTATAAATATGACGTCAATTGGACGTCATTCCACACTTTTCAACATAGTTTGAACCCTCTCCTTGAGTATTCTGGGGTTTTTGAGCAGTGTTCTGCCCTAGAAATCACTCGGAGAGTTGATCCGACGAAGTTCTTGAGCCCCGAGCCATTTTGCTTGAGGATCGAACCTAGTCGAGGGGAAGTCTTTTTGATTCCCTTAGTTAAAATTTTGTTCTAGGAGAGCGAGGAGCGGGCTTGTAGAGCGAGGGAACGCCAAAACGCTTCCCAGTTCATTTTTTATAAAAAGCACGCTTCAAGAGGTTTCCCTTCAATCCTTCCTTTTACTGCTTTCTGTGTGCACATTTAAACTGTCATCATGTAGATAGTCAATTCATAATTGTTTAGAATAAATAGGGGTAATTTAGTAATTTTATACTGTTCTTTTAAAAATAATCTGTCATAGGGAACCCGAAAGGGGCGCCGTGGGGTGCTAACACCTTCCCCACGCGTAACCGACTCCCTTACCCAACTCTGGTTGTAGTGGCCAAAGTTGATTTTTAAATCAATTGCCTTATCCCTTTTTCCAATGTTTTGAGTAAAACATTGGTGGCGACTCCACGAACCCTCCTTTTATGAAAACCTCTAATCCATGGAGGGTCCCGCTTGGGATTAATATGGATTAGTGAGCCTTTTAATAAAATTGCTCGTTTGACGAGGTCTCAGTTTGAGAATAAGTCATTCTAGCAATCCACTATTTTTAAACAAATAAACGAGTCCAACCATCCTTCGCGAATGCCGAAAGCCCGTTTGGGCCGGGTGGCGACAGGCCACTACAACCAGAGTTGGATAAGGGAGTCGGTTACGCGTGGGGAAGGTGTTAGCACCCCACAGCGCCCCTTTCGGGTTCCCTATGACAGATTATTTTCTAAAATAACAGCGTAAAATCACTAAATTACCCCTATTTATTCTAAGCAATTATAAATTGACTATCTACATGATGACAGTTTAAATATGCACACAGAAAGCAGTAAAAGGAAGGACTTTAAGAAGAAACCTTTGAAGCGTGCTTTTATAAAAAATGAACTGGGAAGCGTTTTGGCGTTCCCTCGCTCTACAAGCCCGCTCCTTGCTCTCATAGAACAAAATTTTAACTATGGGAATCAAAAAGATTTCCCCTCGACTAGGTTCGATCCTCAAGCAAAATGGCTCGGGGCTCAAGAACTTCGTCGGATCAACTCTCCGAGTGATTTCTAGGGCAGAACACTGCTCAAAAACCCCAGAATACTCAAGGAGAGGGTTGAAACTATGTTCAAAAGTGTGGAATGACGTCCAATTGACGTCATATTTATAGGGAATAGGCGCAATACGGCCTACAGGGGCAATACGGCCGTATTGAAATTTTTGAACTTCAATACGGTCGTATTGAAGTTCAATACGGTCGTATTGAAGTTCAGAAATTTCAATACGGCCGTATTGAATTCAATACGGCTGTATTGAAGCTTCAATACGGCCGTATTGATTTCAGTACGGCCGTATTGAAGTTTCAGAAACTTCAATACGCCGTATTGAGTTCACTGTGGCCATATTGAAGCTTCAATACGGCCGTATTGGGGTTCAGTACGGCCGTATTGGGCTTTTTCCCTCCACTTCTTTATTTTGAGCTATTCTAAGACCTCTAGACCTACAGAGAACCCTCCTAGGGCCTTCGAGGAGTCCTTCTGGCTGATTATCCTTCAGTCTTCGAGAGTCTTCAAGCTTTATTTCCGACCCGGACAATTTTAGGGGTCTACAACCACCTTTCGGGTCACATGAGCATACGATGCCGCTTCTACCCATTTGGTGAAATAGTCAATGGCCACAAGGATGAACCTATGTCCGTTGGATGCTTTTGGCTCGATGGGTCCAATAACATCCATGCCCCACATTGCAAATGGCCAAGGTGAAGCCAACACATTGAGTGGCGTTGGTGGGACATGAATATTGTCGGCATATGTTTGACATTTGTGGCATTTCCGAACGTATTGGTAACAATCCCTTTCCATGGTCGACCAATAGTACCCTGCTCTGAGGATTTTCTTAGCCATTGCAGGCCCGGGAATATGGGTACCGAAAACCCCCTCATGTATTTCTTTGATTACATTTTGAGCTTCGACTTGGTCTATACATCTCAACAAGACCGAGTCATAATTCTTTTTGTAGAGGGTTTCTCCAATCAACAGAAATCCCATGGCCCTTCTTCGGATATGCTTTTTATCATTATCACTAGCCATATCAGGATATTCCCCTTTTGACAAATATTGTTTGATGTCATGGAACCATGGATGATCGTCAACAGCTTCATCTATCAGTAGGCAGAACGCTTGCTTATCGTGCCGCCGGATATTGATGATGGGCATTTCATGCTCCTTATCCAAGGCGAACATCGATGATAGTGTAGCAAGGGCGTCAGCAAACTGATTCTCCTCCCTTGGAATGTATTCAAAGATGACACTTTGGAAGAATTGTGTCAAATCTTTGATATGCTCAACATATGGTATCAGTTTAGGATTTCGGACTTCCCAGTCTCCTCGTAGCTGATGGATGACTAAAGCCGAATCTCCAAATACTTTGAGTTTGAGGATACCATTGTTGATAGCCGCTTGGATTCCTAACGCGCAGGCCTCGTATTCGGCCATATTATTTGTACAGTCGAAATTGAGTCTTGCTGTTAGAGGGATATGCTTTCCTTGTGGGGAGATTAGCACTGTCCCAATCCCTTGTCCAAGCATGTTGGAGGCTCCATCAAAATACATGGTCCACGCATCGTCTTTTGGTTCTTCATGTTGTATACTCATTATATGCTCATCGGGGAAATCATCCTGAAGGGATTGATAGTCATTGGTCGGCCCGTGTGCTAGGTAATCAGCTAAGGTACTACCCTTGATGGCCTTTTGTGTGACATGTATGATGTCAAATTCTGATAATTGCACTTGCCATCGGGCAATCTTCCCAGTGATTATTGGTTTGTCGAACACGTACTTAATTGGGTCCATTTTGGAAACCAACCAAGTAGTATGCCTTATCATGTACTGCCTGAGCCTTTGTGTTGCCCACGCTAACGCACAGCAAGTCTTTTCTAATGGCGTGTAGCGGGTTTCATAATCAAGGAACTTTTTGCTCAGGTAATAGATGGCTTGTTCTTTCTTTCCAGTTTCGTCCTGTTGCCCTAGCACGGCTCCCATGGACTCATCAAGCACTGTCAGATAGAGGATTAATGGCCTTCCCTCGACAGGTGGCACCAATACTGGTGGATTGGCCAAGCACTGTTTGACCTTGTCAAAAGCTCGTTGACAATTCTCATCCCAAGTTTCGGAATGATTCTTGCGCAACAGCTTGAATATCGGTTTGCACGTGTCAGTCAACTGTGCGATGAACCTTGCGACGTAGTTCACCCTGCCGAGGAATCCTCTAATTTCTTTCTCAGTTTTAGGAGGAGGCATTTCCATTATTGCCTTTACTTTATCGGGGTCCACCTCTATGCCTTTTTCACTGACGATGAACCCAAGAAGCTTACCCGACCGAACTCTGAAAGTACACTTAGCCGGGTTTAGCTTAAGCTGATACTTACGAAGCCGATTGAATAATTTTCTCAAATATTGGATGTGGTCCATTTCGTCTTTTGACTTTGCGATCATGTCATCCACGTATACTTCAATTTCTTTGTGGATCATATCGTGGAATAGCGTCACCATCGCTCGTTGGTAGGTGGCACCTGCATTTTTAAGTCCAAAAGGCATCACCCTGTAGCAGAAAGTTCCCCAGGGTGTAATGAA
The DNA here is from genome assembly GCF_000230855.2 of Cajanus cajan. Taxonomy (NCBI): domain Eukaryota; kingdom Viridiplantae; phylum Streptophyta; class Magnoliopsida; order Fabales; family Fabaceae; genus Cajanus; species Cajanus cajan. Next base: position 29,529,041 of record NC_138523.1, on the reverse strand, counting down.
AGAAGTTTTCTCGCGGTCTTCTATATTCATCTTGATTTGATTATATCCCGAGTATCCATCCATAAAGGAATAGAGCGTGTTTGTGGCTGTGTGATCCACGAGTGTATCAATATGTGGCAAGGGAAAATCGTCCTTTGGACTGGCACGATTCAAATCCCTATAATCAACACACACTCTAACCTTCCCATTCTTTTTAACGACTGGCACAATGTTAGCCAGCCATTCAGGATACTGGGATACAACCAAGAATCCCGCGTCCAATTGTTTTTCTACCTCCTCCTTAATCTTTAATGACCATTCGGGCTTGATTCGTCGAAGCTTTTGCTTAATAGATCGAAACCCCTCTTTTAAGGGCAACTTGTGTTCGACAATGTTGGAGTCCAACCCGGGCATATCATGGTACGACCATGCAAATACATCCTTGTATTCCCTCAATAATTGAATTAATTGCGTTTTTATTCCATCACTGATACGGGTTCCAATGTTGACCTCTTTCAATTCTTGACCCTGCCCCAAATTCACGGTCTCCAATTCTTCTTGATTCGGTCGGAGTAGACGAGCTTCTTGATCTAGCAGTCTTTGCAGATCCGGAGAGATGGTCTCCTCATCACTGTCCAACTCAACCCATTCACCCTCGGCTTTCGGATCCCGGTCAGAGCGAGCAATCACAGACATAATTATTTATTGGTTCTGTTTAGGTTTAGAGTTTATTAATATTAATGAGAGAGAGAATAGAACAAAATGAGAGAATAATGTGTGAAAAATGCCTTTTTATTGATATATGAGTGTAAAACTGTACAAAACCCTTTATTTACATGAAAAGGTCCTCATGATCTCGGGTACTGATCATGAGTCCCTAAAAGAAAAAAAATGCGGAGGGGCCCTATCATGGCTTGCCCTTCTCTCTACTCCTGCTGCGGTAGAGGATTCTTGCTCACGTCGGGCGCCGTCGAATCGAAAGTGACCCACCCAGCGTCGATAAGGTCTTGGACCTTATACTTGAGAGCTCGGCAGTTCTCCGTTGAATGCCCTTGTGCCCCCGAGTGGTATAGACATTTGTCTTGTGGATTGTACCAATCGGGGTAGGGTGGATTCACCTTCTTTGGTGGAATGTAAGCTATAAGACGTGCCTCTACTAGCTTCGGCAGGAGATCGCTGTAAGTGGTCGGAAGTCTATCAAACTTCTTCACAGAGTTGTTTTGCGATTTGCCTGACTTCGAAGCGGAAGAAGACGGAGCAATGGTTACAGCGTTGACTCCTCCTTCTTTCTTCTTCCCAAAGGCCTTCTTAGCTTCATATGATTGGGAAGGCTTAGCCAGCTTCCCGCTTTTAAGTCCTTGTTCCACCCTTTCTCCTATGGTGATGATGTCCGAGAAGAGTGTCGTTGTGTTCCCTATCATTTTATCGTAATAGGGACCGGTCAACGAGTTGATGAATAAGGACACCGTCTCCTTATCCGACAGCGGGGGCTCTATCTGTGCCGCCAACTCCCTCCAACGTTGGGCGTACGCCTTGAAGGGTTCATCGTTCTTTTTACTCAAGGCTTGAAGATCAGACCTATCGGGTGTTAGGTCGATGTTGTATTTGTAGCGCTTGAGGAAGGCGTCGACCAACTGTCTCCATGTGTGTACTAGATTTCCATCTAGCTGCATATACCAGTTGAGTGCAGTTTCAGCTAAGCTCTCTTGAAAGCAGTGGATCAAGAGCTTTTCATTTGTGGCATATGCAGCCATCTTGCGACAGTACATGGTGAGATGACTTTTAGGGCAAGTCGATCCCATGTACTTTGGGAAATCTGGCACTTTAAATTTAGGAGGGAATTGAATGTCCCTCACTAAACACATGTCGGCGGCATCCTTAATGTCAAAGTCATGCCCCTCCATAGCCCTTAGCCGATCCTCGAGGGCATGGAATTGTTCCTTTGAGACCTCGGGCTCTTTTATTATAATTCCTGCCCCAAGGGGTACGGCGTTTGGAGGATCTTTTTCATGCTCTTCCTCCTCTCCCTCATGATGGGACCCATGATCATTATGATGAGAATCATGGATGTTGTGATGACGCATGAGTTCCATCATTTGCGCCATCTGCTCTTTAAGCTGTGAAAGCTCGGTTGTGAGCTTCTTGTTTTGCTCCTTCAATGCTTCCATTTTCTTGATTTTCCGTGCGCGCGTAAGGACAGAGAGATGACCAGCCACTTTCTAAAATGAATGTTTAGTTAGTTTGAATACACTCTTTAACATGAGCTTGATAAACCTTCATCTTTAAGGCGCTGCCTTTTTAAGACGGAAGTTTACCACCCTTCTTTATCTATGATTTCTCCCCAACGGGGAATCTCTATAGTCATGGGTCTCTTTCACTCATGTCAAGAGGTATTGGTGATCCTAAAATGTATGTTTTTATGAGGATGCATGATGTCTTATTGGTAATGATGTACATGCTCCTCACTTTTATTATATTTTCACACATGGTATTTCTTCTCATGTCATGGTTTTTTATGCATGGGGATTATTTTTAGACCTTATCACGAGGTTATTTATTAATGCACAAACAATTGCACATAAGCATTTACACAAACAATTCACTCATCCACGAACAGTCACGAGCGAATCACGAGGTAGGGGTCTCCTGCAGAAAAGTGCATATTCAAGGAGGATCTAACTGTTCTCACTTGGTCAAAGGCCCCCAAGGTGCCCCCATTATAGGGACCCAATTCCTCTCGTCGTAGGTCGATGGAAAGCTCCAACGCACCGTCGGACTCAAGTTCATGGTTATCACCTTGAGTGATGTTTTCCGACAACGGTCTCATAGGCTCCTATAAACCCATCAACCGGCCGTACTAACATCCACTCCCTATGGATTACCACTCATGCCCCCGGGTATAGAGGGAACTGTTGTGTGCAAAGGTTTGTGTACAATTTTTATTTCAAACAATTGCGGAAAATTAAACATACAACAGTTATTAAAGCCAAATAGATAAACATGTTATCATACAAGTGAAGGGGTAATAAAGTAATTTTAACTATTATTTGTTAAAAATAATCTGTCACTAAATGGGACTGACTCTCGAGGCTTCCCCAGTGAAGTCGCCATCTGTCGCCACCGGCCCGAAACGGGCTTTCGGCATTCGCGAAGACGGTCGAGCTCGCTTTTATTTTAGTTTTGAAAATGTATTGGATTATCAGAACGACTTGTTCTCAAACTGAGACCTTGTCGATCCTATCCAATTTATTTATTAAAACGTCTCACCAATCCACATTAATCCCAAGCGGGACCCTCCATGGATTAGTGGTTTTCGCAAAAGGAGGGTTCGTGGAGTCGCCACCAATGTTTTACTCAAAACATTGGAAAAAGGGATAAGGCAATTGATTTAAAAATTAACTTTGGCCACTACAACCAGAGTTGGGTAAGGGAGTCGGTTACGCGTGGGGAAGGTGTTAGCACCCCACGGCGCCCCTTTCGGGTTCCCTATGACAGATTATTTTTAAAAGAACAGTATAAAATTACTAAATTACCCCTATTTATTCTAAGCAATTATAAATTGACTATCTACATGATGACAGTTTAAATATGCACACAGAAAGCAGTAAAAGGAAGGATTGAAAGGAAACCTCTTGAAGCGTGCTTTTATATATTGCAAAGAACTGGGAAGCGTTTTGGCGTTCCCTCGCTCTACAAGCCCGCTCCTCGCTCTCCTAGAACAAAATTTTAACTAAGGGAATCAAAAAGATTTCCCCTCGACTAGGTTCGATCCTCAAGCAAAATGGCTCGGGGCTCAAGAACTTCGTCGGATCGACTCCCAGAGAGATTTCTAGGGCAGAACACTGCTCAAAAACCCCAGAATACTCAAGGAGGGAGTCAAAACTGAGTGAAAAAGTGTGGAATGACGTCCAATTGACGTCATATTTATAGGGAATAGGCGCAATACGGCCTACAGGGGCAATACGGCCGTATTGAAATTTTTGAACTTCAATACGGTCGTATTGAAGTTCAATACGGTCGTATTGAAGTTCAGAAATTTCAATACGCCCGTATTGAGTTCGCTGCGGTTGTATTGAAGTGTCAATACGGTCGTATTGACTTCAGTACGACCGTATTGAAGTGTCAATACGGTCGTATTGACTTCAGTACGGCCGTATTGAAGTTTCAGAAACTTCAATACGCCGTATTGAGTTTCGCTGCGGCCGTATTGAAGCTTCAATACGGCCGTATTAAGTTCAGTACGGCCGTATTGGGCTTTTTCCCTCCACTTCCTTATTTTTGAGCTATTCTAAGACCTCTAAACCTACAGAGAACCCTCCTAGGGCCTTCGAGGAGTCCTTCTGGCTGATTATCCTTCAGTCTTCGAGAGTCTTCAAGCTTTATTTCCGACCCGGACAATTTTAGGGGTCTACACTCTCCACCAGTTAATAATCTAGCCCACCAGCATATATATTGCATAGGCCAACTTCCTATCCTCAGAAGATCCCAAAACACTGAAGATCTTCTCATCTCACACGACCACAAATTTGTCACATCGGGATCTGAATCCCCCTTTAATGGAGAAGGCTAACATCCCCTGAACTCTGCTAAATCTCTCCCATACTAAGAGACCACCGGTCTAGCTGTCTCAACCGCACCTCTACCCGCCTCCATCTGAGCAAAGTGAGCAATTTACTACCGTATCACCATGGCCATCATCTCCATAGCCCTAGCAATCTGATCAAACGGAGGCCTCACCATACTAAAAGAATTCAAACATTCTTTTACTAACACTTCACCACTACAACTTACCAAAATTAACACATATCAGAGATATGACACAATAGAAACCTAGAAGGATCACTCCCCACAGAGTACCCCAAAAGACTCGACCGGCTCTGATACCATAAAAGTGTAACGACCTGCCATGGTCTCTACACTTAGTGGAATCGCACTATTGCTAGTGAAACTAAGAGAAATATTAAGCTAGATAAATCATATATACATGTACAAATAAAAATGAAAATAACTAAGTTTCTGATTATAAAATAGAACTCCATATATGTACAGTCATCCCAAAAATAATATTCCCTAGTGACGGTCAATCACAGACAAAACCGTTACCCAAAATGGTAACTCTAACACGAGGATCAAAACTCTCTGTCTCGCAGCGGACATCTCAACTCCAAGCTAGCCCTAACCTGCTCCCATACCAAGTATGATCATCGCAGTTCCACCACATGGAAACAAAAGGGTAAGCTAGAGTTCAAAACCAATCATACAAGTACAGAATAAAATCTATACTACACATCATTCAACTATCAAACATGTTCATAGAGTCACACCATACACTCTATCCAACACTACTCATGCATAAAATACAATCCACCAATCATGAAGTCAAACAAACACTTCATCATATTAATAATCATGCAATAAATGCATCTCATGACATATATCAATGCATATCAATCATCTAATGCGTCGTCACGCATACACCTAGGAGATCTCCATAACAATAGAGTTGTATAAGTGACATTCCATCCTACCGAAACCACCCCAACCGTTTTCACGCCCAATGCGCCCGCTCGGTCACAGCTAAACAGGATATAATCCTCACTCGGGTTTACTCGGATGATGTCACTTACACAATTGGAAGTCCAGATCCACCGTCAGGTATAGCATAGCTGGGTACAGGCTTACCACGACCTTGGCATGCATAACCAAGTCAATTGTGGAGTTCGCCCACCGACTATCCGTAAGGATCCATGCACCTTCCGGAGTACTTGGTTAAGGGAATAACCCTCGACCTCATACCCCGCTCCAACACTAGCTAAGGACTTAGAGGAGACTCACCCAACCAAGTGGCCTATCTGAGCACCACTCTCCCAAATCTTGTGGCCTCCCTGAGCACCACTCTCATATATCAGTGGCCTATCCAAGCACCACTCTCAAGAGACTCTATGTGAGCTCTTCCTGTTCAAAAATGTTTTTCCTCTCCTCAAGTCCTAAGCTAGACTCATGCCATAAGGCATCACATGCAATTATGCATCATACATCATACATGGTCTGCCCACCATCATGATCAACAATCATACACATGTCATAAGACATCACATGCAATAATGCATCATACATCATAAATGGTCTACCTACCATTATGATCAATAATCATACACATATGAACATATACTCATGCCATATCATATTTAAACATTCATATATATCATCACTATGCATACATATGAATCACACCTCAGCATACATCATATATCATACATACATGATCCAAAACTTCAACTTAACATGCATTAGCATCATTTTATTCATAAACATGTTCACGCCTGGCACAGCCTGAGCTCGCCTAGCCTAATCCAAACCTGAGAGTCCTAAAAATCATCCACACCTAGCGCGTTCAACTCACGCTCGCTGTCCTTGAGACAAAGACTCCTAAGAGTCTCCACGCCTGATGCAACCAAATCACGCCTGGCCCAACATCCAACTCGAGAGCCCTAAGCTCTTCCACGCCTAGCGCGCTCAACCTGCGCCCGGCCTAAATCCCAGTCAGAGAGTTCAAAACTCTCATCGAAACTAACAAATTCAGCCACATGCAAACTCAGAACACAATGCATAGGCTCCATACGACTCAAAATAAACTTAAATCTCACATGCATCCAACCTATGCGTCAAAATCATCAAAATGCTCTTTTTTCTCAAAACCCCAAAAATGAGATTTTGTTCAATCCATCTATGGATTCTTAACATTCATACATCAATTGAGTTTCTCAACTACGTTTTTCAGGTCAATTTAGTAGTTTGGAATGACCCGTTCCAGATTCGGAACGGCCCGTTCTAGGCTACTAAATCACCCATTTTTTTTAAACTACGTTACAAGAGGGGTAAATTAAGTTTTCCAAATTTTCTTCTTGTAAAACTTTTCCAAATTACTTTCTTACAAATTCAATTCCTTAGATAAATTTATATGTAAAGAATGAATGATGATGAAAACTACTCAATCACAATTAATAACAAGTAATTAAAAAGTGTAGGGAAAGAAGAATTGCAAACTCAATTTATACTGGTTCGACCAATCCTGCCTTTATCCAATCCTCAAGTCTCCCACTTGAGATTTCCACTATTCTTGTAAACCTTACAAGACTTGAATCCTCCAACACCTTGGAACTCTCTTTCCTTGTGTTGAGATTCAAAAACCAACAAGGAGAAAAACCCTTTCTCCTTCACAAATCCAATGATCAATTTGGAATTGTAGACACCCAATTTCGTCTGGGAGGTACAAAACAACAATATAGGACGTCAGGGACCCAAAAGACAAATTAGGGATTTTTAGGGGCCCGGAACGGGCCGTTCCGAATTCAGAACAGGCCGTTCTGGTTCCCCCGGAACGGGCCGTTCCGATTTCAGAACGAGCCATTCTGGTTACCCCGGAACGGGCCGTTCCGATTTTGGAACGGGCCGTTCCGATTTTGGAACGGGCCGTTCTGGCCCCGGAACGGGCCGTTCTGAATACAGAACGGGCCGTTTTGGTCTCCCCCGGAACAGGCCGTTCCGATTTCAGAACGGGCCGTTCTGGGGTACAAAATTTAGGCACAACGGCCATATCCAGAACGGCCGTTCCGATTTTGGAACGGGCCGTTCTGGACCCCCTCCCCGAAGCCTATAAATAGACAGCTGGGGCTCATTTTTTGGGACCCCAAAATTTCGTCCAGACTCCCTAGAGCACGAAATTTCTCTCTTTTTCTCTCTCTTCCTCTCTTTTGTATTTCTTGAGATTTTTGTGAGGCATTGTAGTGTGAAGGGTTGCCAAAAAGCACCCAAATCTCCATCTTTGAAGATTAATAGAGCTCGTTCATGAGGTATTTTAGCTAATTTTCTTCTCTCTCTTTTATTTCTTATTTTTAATAAATATTATTTATAATAAAAATAATCATGTAGACATTTTAGGATTAATTGTATAATTTAAATTTCAAGCATGTAAATAGTCATCAATAAAAAGGGATTTAATATTTATATTATTATTATTTATAATGTTAATTTCGTCATAGGGTACCGATTAAGGGCATTGTAGGGGTGCTTAATACCTTCCCTACACGTAACCGACCCCCGAACCCAATTCTGGTTATCAAGGCCATTATTGGACTTTTAAAAACATTTTCTTTTTCCAATGTTTTGAGTAAAATATTGGTGGCGACTCCATGAACCTATTTTCAAAACCATTAATTAAGGATTAGTCTGGTGTCCGGGCATTCCTTAATTGATGAGACTTTTCAAAGGATGTCTAAACCATAGGTCGCAAGATCGGAAATTTTCGGGTTGCGACAGATGGCGACTCCGCTGGGGACGTTTAAAGAGGGTCAGGCCCATTTAATTGATGAAGTTAATAAAATAAAAAATAATAATTTAAATATATTTTCCCCTTTACCTTGTTTATTTTCTTTGTTTGACTTTGATATCTGTTTGCTTATTTAAATTCTGCACCTGTTTGAAATAAAATTGTACACAAACCTTTGCACACAACAGTTCTCCCCTACACCCGGGGGCATGAGGGTATTAAACATAGGGAGTGGTTGACGTACGACCGGCCCAAGTTTGGCCTTGGAGCCTGCGAGCCTTGTCGGAGTTTGCCAGGTGACGGCGACAGAGATACTGGGTCCCTATAATGGGGGCACCTTGGGGGCCTTAAGACCAGTGAGGATAATTAGAACCGCCTTGTACAATGCACTTTCTTAACAGGGACCACAGACCATGGATTTATACACCACTGTTCGTGGGTGTACGTTGATTGAGCATGTGTGTGTGCATTTGTTTGTACTATTTCTTCTAATAAGAGTGGATTGAAATTTTAAAATTAGCAAACAGATAATAATAAAATAATAGAAAAAAAATAGAGAAATTTATACCCTTTTGTACGTTCTTAGGTCATCATATCATCGCATCATATAAGTAGTTTCCTTTCCAAAAAAAATATGTACAATACCTTAAAAAATATATGTATATTCATATCATGCATCATATCTCATAGTTAATTAAAACATGATAAAATTTAAATAAAAACAAAAATGGCATGCATTCTAGGTTAAAATTAGGTATCAGCAACATATAGAGAAAGTTAAGAAAAGTGAATGCTCTAATATACGACAAAGCCCGAATCGATTTTATAAACAAAAAAAAACATTATGGTTGGGCCTTTGCTTTGATTTGTTAATACTGTCAAAATCTATTTGAGCATTCACAAATAAATAAATCAATGAGACTGATATTTACTATTCTTAACTTTCTCTTCATTCTGCATTGCATTCATTTAGAACATATCCTTCTTGAAAAAAAATAAATGAGAATAAAAAGAGAAATTAACCTATGTGCGTTAGTCAGAAATAATGGAAAATAAGCCGTGCATAAAGAGTTTAAGGTAAAGAATTTCACAATCATTAAGACGTCAACTCTTGCCCCAAAGAAAATAAAGTTGTGTCGTGCAACTGTGAAATCCAAGCGGAACAAGGAAGACGAATCCCATAAAAGGCAAAGTGAATAGAGCTTTCTTGAAGGATGATTTCAACAAGAGAGAAGCATTTCTTGTTAAGAAGCGTTAGAATGAAAACCCGCAAAGGGCATTCTAGTAAAAAAAAAAAAAAAAGAGTAATGTTTGTTCGTGCTGAAAATCGAGAGACAGCTTGGATGTTCCTCTTGAAAAACAAGACTCCATGGAAAGCTCTATCATCACTTCTACATATTCTTACTTCTTAGGAAAGGCTCAGGATATGGGTTGACAACACTTTCATGAGAGAAGAAGCCAAAGGGCCTCCCTCTACACGAGAACTTCTGAATTGTCACATCCAAGCAAGTGTAGGACTAGCCCTACAGTCAGACAACCTAGGCCTCTCTAAGGGGCAACCTCCCTCTACTTCTATGTGTATGAATCACGAACTCGGGGCATGCCCGGGCCCTCGAGCTACATTAAATGGGCACGTGTAAATTGAAAATTCTATTTTAATGTCATACACTTTGCTATTTCATTTCTCTTCTCCCTTTTATCTACTCTAAGCCTCATCAACAAAACCTTAAATGAGCAAGCACATTTAAAATAGGGATGTCATCAGAAACAATGGCTTAATACGCAATAAAAAAAAAACACATAAAGATCAATCAAATTGGGCATGACTTGTGGATAAAAGTCCAAATGAAATCAGTGCAAGGGGCATCCCCTTTTAATGAAGGAATGAAAGATGATCACAAATGCTGCAAGGACAAAGGCCTGGCAGGAAACCCACTAAGGGGGCTGCGCAAAAATTAGGGCAAGGTCCGCTAGGAGACCCACAAACAAAAAGGGTAGCCTAGGCAAAAGTGAGGATCAAAGAAAAAAGAAAATGTCCGCTAGGGAATACATCTCAAGTAACCTAGGCAAAAGTTAGGACAAAGCAGCATCCCGAGCTGAAAACCGAAAGGCGGCTCGAGAAGATCATTTAATCAATATGCAATCCCAAGTCATCGCTTAACTCTGAAGGAAATAATAAGCTAACGCGGAAAATGATTTCCTCACTTTGAATGTGCTTGTTCATCAGCCTAAACCACTAGCCTACCTCGGCCAGCCATTCTTCTATAAACCATTTTTGAAAAAAATCCTTTCTACTAAAACTTTTACAAAAAATATATATATATCCTCTTCCTCTCTTTCCTCTTGACCTATATGGCATTAAGATAAATTTGAGAGATACACGGAGTATGCACAGTGAACACTCACAAGGACAAGATGGAGGTGTCCTAGAAAAGAGTCTAGGTACACCTGATCCAAGGGCTAACATATCATATCCAGTACAAGCGAGAGGGCTGAACTAAACAAACCTCAAGTTCAGGAAGCAATACTTGGAATGAATTCGACACGGCTAAAGGCTAACAATCCATGTCGTTGATTAATGCGCATAGATTAATTTCTTGAAAGTAAAATCAATCTGCATTTAAGCATTAGCATAGAGGCATCATTGCATAGCATGCATAGGGCACAAGTGTGCACAATAGGGTATAAGTTCAAAAAAAAAATTGAAAGAAAAAAAATCCAAACCATTCCTGCTTTGCATTTTCTTGTGCATTCTTGCATTCTTTGTGTGTGTTTATCCATCCCTTGTCGGAGGAATCAAGAGGCCAAAGCACTCGTAAAAAAGATCAATAACTAGACAGTGCCTTAAAGCCAAGATCATGTCAAAAAAAACATAGCCCCAACAAGGGCATTCCATATAAGTGGTTTCATATAACCACCAAGAAACAAAAGACATGTCAACAACAAGACGAGATAGAACCGGACGAGGAAGAATGATCAAGTCCACAAGCATGAAGAGGCCATCGCGCCATACTCCTCAACTAAATGAAGGATGATCCAAGAGAATGCCAAGACTAGGAATGGTTTCCTTACCAAAGCCAGGAGTGGCTTCCAAAATAATACTCATCAATCAAGATTCAGCAAATAACATCATCATGGGAATAGATCCCTCCATCAATGATGACAAAAAAAAAAAAAGCAACATGAGAAAAAGGCAAGCTTCGTAAATGTTGAAAAAGCCGAAGCATTTAAAAAATAGCAGAAAAAGGCAAGCTTCAAACATGAAAAAGCCGAAGCTAAAAAAATGAAATTTTGAAAAAAAACCCCACCGCAAGCAGGCGCCTGGAGAGGCATCACAATACTCACATGGCAGGGGCAACACTAGAATCCCTGTCAACCATCTACTCCTTTGCCCACCGGCACAAGGGCACCACTTACCAACAATCCTCGTCAGGGGGCAATCACATCATCAGCACCAGCAGACCGCCTGGAGAGGCATCACAATACTCACCTTGACAAGAACAACACCAAACACTTACCATCCATCCCACAATAAAGGCGCCTGGAGAGGCATCATAATACTCACATGGCAGGGGCAACACTAGAATCTATGTCATTCAACATCTCCTGCCCATTCACTTAGGGGTAATCTTTCATCCCACAATGCCAACAAGAAGATATCAAGTGCAAGATCAGTAAAGGTTGCTAGATCCCCAAAACTAGTACAAGATCAGTAAGGGTTGCTAGATCCCTAAAACTAGTACAAGATCAGAAAGGGTTGCTAGATCCCCAAAACTAGTACAAGATCAGAAAAGGGTTGCTAGATCCCTAAAACTAGTACAAGATCAGAAAGGGTTGCTAGATCCCCAAAACTAGTACAAGATCAGAAAAGGTTGCTAGATCCTCAAAACTAGTACAAGATCAGTAAGGGTTGCTAGATCCCCAAAACTAGTACAAGATCGGAAAAGGTTGCTAGATCCTCAAAACTAGTACAAGATCAGTAAGGGTTGCTAAATCCCTAAAACTAGTACAAGATCGGTAAGGGTTGCTAGACCCCAAAACTAGTAGTGGGCCAGCTGAAGCCCTAAATATCAGTCCAGCTTGGAGAGGCTGAGCTCAGAATATACTCCCTCGTTAACAAGCCACAAATAAAGAGACACACTACCATGAGATAAGCAGAAGCAGTAGGAAGCGTCTATATCAAGACCAGAAGCCTAGATGTTTCGGTTTACCATCCTTATCACCCGACGGAGCATAAACCAACACTCAGTTACTCTTAGGGACAAGGATACATGTAAACACCATCTACCCGAAAGGAATGATGTGGGGGCATCTACACTGCTGAAGTAAAGGAGAGGATTCGGACACAGAAAGCGACATGGGGCATTCCAATGGATCTTGAAGGCTGGATGTTTCGGTTTACCATCCTTAACACCCAACGGAGCATACAACCTAACACTTAGTTGCTCCAAGGGACAGGGATATAGGGAACACCGTCTATCCAAAGGAAATAATGTGAAGGTATCCATTGTCAAAGCAAGAGTGAAGATCCGAATTTTCACCTCACTATCACAAGAAAAACAATGGAGCTTCTACTCGAAGACTGAAGATCAGGTGTATAATTTGTCAGCCTTGTTACCCAAGAGTATGCAACTGCTCTAAAGGGTGATGATACGAGCAAATACATCTATCCAAGGGAAGCAACGTAGAAGCATCACACAAAGAGACAAAGAGAAGACCCGGACGAAATGTCTACGTCTTTACTTGCCTTTGGAAAAGCAACACAATTATTCCAAAGGACAAGTAAAGAGGGGCAGCTGTAGACACCCAATTTCGTCCGGGAGGTACAAAACAACAATATAGGACGTCAGGGACCCAAAAGACAAATTAGGGATTTTTAGGGGCCTGGAACGGGCCGTTCCGAATTCAGAACAGGCCGTTCTGGTTCCCCCCGGAACGGGCCGTTCCGATTTCAGAACGGGCCATTCTGGTTACCCCGGAACGGGCCGTTCCGATTTTGGAACGAGCCATTCTGGCCCCGGAACGGGCCGTTCTGAATACAGAACGGGCCGTTTTGGTCCCCCCCGGAACAGGCCGTTCCGGGGTACAAAATTTAGGCACAACGGCCATATCCAAAACGGCCGTTCCGATTTTGGAACGGGCCGTTCTGGACCCCCTCCCCGAAGCCTATAAATAGACAGCTGGGGCTCATTTTTTGGGACCCCAAAATTTCGTCCAGACTCCCTAGAGCACGAAATTTCTCTCTTTTTCTCTCTCTTCCTCTCTTTTGTATTTCTTGAGATTTTTGTGAAGCATTGTAGTGTGAAGGGTTGCCAAAAAGCACCCAAATCTCCATCTTTGAAGATTAATAGAGCTCGTTCAAGAGGTATTTTAGCTAATTTTCTTCTCTCTCTTTTATTTCTTATTTTTAATAAATATTATTTATAATAAAAATAATCATGTAGACATTTTAGGATTAATTGTATAATTTAAATTTCAAGCATGTAAATAGTCATCAATAAAAGGGGATTTAATATTTATATTATTATTATTTATAATGTTAATTTCGTCATAGGGTACCGATTAAGGGCGTTGTAGGGGTGCTTAATACCTTCCCTACACGTAACCGACCCCCGAACCCAATTCTGGTTATCAAGGCCATTATTGGACTTTTAAAAACATTTTCTTTTTCCAATATTTTGAGTAAAATATTGGTGGCGACTCCATGAACCTATTTTCAAAACCATTAATTAAGGATTAGTCTGGTGTCCGGGCATTCCTTAATTGATGAGACTTTTCAAAGGATGTCTAAACCATAGGTCGCAAGATCGGAAATTTTCGTGTTGCGACAGGAATTACAGAATAACTCTCTTTTAAGAGTAGATATACACTTTTATGATCTTAATGAACTCTTTTAGAATAATGAAAATGAATTTGGCCAAGATGTTTTTGTATATGACTTTTTCATAATAGAGTTCGTAACCTTCTTTTGATAAATTATAGGTATTTATAGACAATTATTCATTAGGTTGTGTCTTTTCATGAAGAGTTGTAACTCTTTATAATTTTTTAGAAAAGATGCTCTGGTAATCGATTACAAGACTTGTTAACGATTACAACGGTTTTAAGTTCAAAAAATTTGAAACGTTGTATCTTTTAAATTCAAATTTTTGAAGTTTTCTCTTCTGGTAATCGATTACAAGGTCTGGTAATTGATTACCTGAACACATCTTGTATTCAGAATTTAAACTTTGAAGTTTCCTGTTCTGGTAATGGATTACCAGAACATATTTTTGCATTGTTTCAAAAACTTTTATGTAGAAAACTTCATATCAATAATTTCTTTCACAAATCTCTTTTAAGAAATGATTCGAACTATTCTTTAAAGCTTTTGTTAAGTCTTTTGAAAACATTTTTACTTACTTTCAAAAGATTTAAAACTTGCTTAAATTTAAAGAGATTAATTTGAGATTTTTGAAAACTTATTCTCAAGACCAAGCATACTTGCAATTCTAAAAGATTCTTTTACATTCTTAGCTAAGTTGACAAGACTTATCTATGTAACACTTGAGATCTTGTTCTTGCATCAACTTGCTTTAGCTCAACCTTGATTCTTCTTCAATGCTTTATAATCACTTTGGCATCATTAAAACATTTGTGCATATTTTCTTTCACATATATTTTCATAAAATACATTTCATATCAATTAATCAAAATACTAATTAAAAATCATGCTTTATATTTTAAAAAAAATCATATAGAATAGATAAATAATATAAAATATAATTCTCTCTTTTAGTAAAAATATCATAAGATTTATATCACAGTAAAGCTTATATCAAATAGCTAAATAATATTAAAAATCCTTCTAATAATACATTAAAATATTAAGGCTTAATTGCACTTTTGGTCCTCCTTAGTGCAGGAGTAATTTTGGTCCTCATAATTTGAATTGCTTAATTTTGGTCCATAAATTTAAATAATGGGGGGTAATTTTAGTTCCACAAACAATTTACCATCCAAAATTTAACAGACGTTAATAATGTGAATTTTATGCTAAATAAGCAATAATTATATATCATTTAATTTCTTACATTTCAAATTATTTAATATTCAAATTTTAAATTCAAATAACATTGAAAATAAAATGAAAAGGGTATTGATATCAATCGTAGTGAGAATTTTTCACTAAAATAGAATTTTTTTAAAAAAAATTTACCAAAAAATCACCTGTACCAATTTATTTACCCAAGTAGCACATTTCACTGTTCACGTTCAGAATTCGGTTCCCGGGGAATTGAATACTGAGCTGTTAATTTTTTATTTTTTTTTTGCATTTTGGATTTGAGCATGGTGTAAAACTGGATCCAGAACGGCCCGTTCTCCTTTCAGAACGGCCCATTCTCCTTGTAGCACTTGCAGAACGGCCCGTTCTCCTTTTAGAACGGGCCGTTCTAGATGTAAAAATACACACATGACGATAGATCAAAACTTGGACGTTCTAGTTTCAAAATTAACAGATTACGCGTGCAAGCAGAACGGCCTGTTCTGTTTGGAGAACGGGCAGTTCCAGTTGCAACATTAACACGTATAAGAAAGAGAAATATAAAATAAATGAATTTAAATTTTTTAAAATTTGAATATTAAATAATTTGACACGTAAGAAATTAAATAATATATGATTAGTGTTTATTTAGCATAAAATCTATATCATTAACGTCTGTTAAATTTTGGATGGCCAATTGTTTGTGGGACTAAAATTGCCCATTATTTGAATTTATGGACCAAAATTAAGCAATTCAAATTATGAGGACCAAAATTGTTCCTACATTAAATCAGGAGGACCAAAAGTGTAATTAAGCCAAATATTAAAATAAATACTGAAATATTATTAACATAATTTTATGAAAATCAGGTTGTTACATTGGTGACATATCATTTTTATTATTTATTAATTTTCTTATAAATGAAGAGATATTTATATACTTATATACTACTAGTAAATTGTTGTTGTGACACCCTCTACCCCAACATATATATATAATAATGATAAAAAGAAATATCTTATTGGATAAAAAAATATTTAAAAATGAAACGACAATTCCAATAATCATGTGAGTAGAGAATTCACATTCATGTCCTTAATCCAAATAGCAAATAAAATTACAAAGAATAAAAATTGAATTTTCCAAAATATATACTTTAATAAATCATAAACAATGTCATATTCTAATTCTATCTATGTCCCGATGTCACATGTCCTATCAGAGCAAAATCCCACATAGAAGCCTAAGCTCCATCGTCCACATCCTCAGCCTCATGCTACTAATGGTCTCCTATATATCAAACAAGAGAAACAACACAAAAGAAGGGAGTGAGAAACATCTCACTCTGGCTCACAGTGTAGGAACGCACACTGGATAGCCAAACACAAACAATACAATTACCTCATAGATCAATCAACAACAATAGCTTATCCAATCATCCAAGTCATACAAATAGTAATTTATCATCATTTAATAATAAGAATGCACATGCATGGACATGGACTACATATTATCATGCATGTGACGCCAGTAAAACATCACATGGCATATTGCCGCTAGCAATACACGAAGAGTAGTCTAGGAGTACATGCCGGGTCACACCCTCTGCGCACTCTCACTAGAAGGATATACTACCAGAGTCTCGTCGGGATAGCTAAGACGTGCAAGATACATCCCATGCACACAATGGGCGAGACTGGGACTTCCAAACCGAGCTATCCCCAAGGACTAATCCCCAAAGCTTTTACACTAGGGGGCCTTCTCTGGCTGTGTATTCCATATCGCACCCTTAAAACATTTATGCAAATGATGCATGTCAATCAAGACTCTATGCATTCTCATATCATATTATCATGTCTCATTCCCATATCACATTATCATGTCTCATTCCCATATCACATTATCATGTCTCAACACATCTCATCATCACATCTCCTCATTACATTTCATCATCACATTCACATTATCACATCATATTCACAATTTTCACAGAGCACTTTTATTCATATCAGAACTCATCTATTTGCGAAAGTAAACATATATTCATACATCTCGTACAACAAGGAATACAACAAAACAATCAGAAGGTAAAACAAAAAATATTAGAAATATGACTGTTTCTCATAGGGTTCTCACAGGAACCCACAGAGCACTCTAATTCATATCAAAACTTGTTTATTTTCAAAATTAAACACATATTCACACATCTCTTTTAATAGGGAATATAACGGAATAGACAGAAGGCAAAATAGAAATATTCTTATTTTGCCTACTGCTCAAAGGGTTCTCTCAAGAACCCATAGAGCGTTCTAATTTATGCAATAAACATTTAAAATAAGACAATTCACGTATATAATTATTATCACAATTAATTTACCCATACAAGTGTAACGTAGTAAGTTTTAAAAAAATATGGGTGATTTAGTAGCCCAGAACGGGCCATTCCCAATCTGGAACGGACCGTTCCAAACTACTGAATTGACCTCTAAAACGTAGTTGAGAACGGGCCGTTCTGGAGGGAGAACAGGCCGTTCTGGAGGGAGAACAGGCCGTTCTAGATGAGTCCCATAAGGGTCGTTCTATTTTTAGAACGGGTCGTTCTATTTTTAGAACGGGTCGTTCTGCATGTGATTTTTTCCCATGATGAAGGGGTGCAGAACGGGCCGTTCTGGCCACTCTGGAACTTCTATAAATAGGGGTTGGGGGCAGTTGAGGAAAATGAGTTTTTAGAGAGAAGTTTAAGAGAGAAGGACTATGGGTCTATGAGCTCCTTTCTCTCCCAAATTTCTCTATATGATTCTTTTTCTCCTCTAGATCACTAATGCCTTCTGGCTTTTCTTGAAATTCAGACTAGGAAGCTTACTTTGGGAGGATTGAAGTCACGGGTTGAGCTTCAGAAGGGAGTTCTACTTCTTCTCAGTTATTGGCTATTTTGAGCCAATCTTCAGGTGAGGGAAGCTAGATTGTTTGTTGTTAGGTTGCATGTGAGTTTAGAAACTCAATTGATGCATGAATGTTGAGAATCCATAGATGGATTGAACAAAATCTCATGTTTTGGGGTTTTGAGAAAAAGGAAGATTTTGATGATTTTGATGCATTGGTTGGATGCATGTGAGATTTAAGTTTATTTTGAGTCGTATGGAGCCTATGCATTGTGTTTTGTGTTTCCATGAGCATAAATTTTTTAGTTTGGATGAGAGTTTTGAACTCTCTGACTGGGATTTAGGCCGGGCACAGGTTGAGCGCGCCAGTCGTTTAAGAGCATAGGGCTCTCGGGTTGGATGTTGGGCCAGGCATGATTTGGTTGCGTCAGGCGTGGAGACTCTTAGGAGTCTCTATCTCAAGGACACCGAGCATGAGTTGAACGCACCGGGTGTAGACGAGTTTTAGGACTCTTAGGTTGGGATTAGGCTGGGCGAGCTCAGGCTGCACCGAGCGTGAATATATTTATAAATAAATGATTTAAATTCATGCTTATGCATGTTTAAAGTTGAAATTTTAGATCATGTATGTATGATATATGATGTATAGTGCAGTGTGATTCATATGTATGCTTTGTGATGATACGTATGAATGTTTGAATATGATATGACATATGTATATGTTCATATGGGTATGTTTATTGATCATGATGGTGGGCAGACCATGTATGATGTATGATGCATATTTGCATGTGATGCCTTATGGCATTGTAGACCCCTAAAATTGTCCGGGTCGGAAATAAAACTCGAAGACCCTCAAAGATCGAAGGAAAGTCAGCCAGAAGGACTCCTAGAAGACCATAGGATGGCTATCTGTAGATTTAGAGGTCTTAGAGTAGCTTAAAATAAGGAAGTGGAGGGAATGAAGCCCAATACGGCCGTACTAAACTTAATACGGCCGTATTGAAGCTTCAACACGGCCGCAGTGAACTCAATACGGTGTATTGAAGTTTCTGAAACTTCAATACGGCCGTACTGAAATCAATACGGTCGTATTGAAGCTTCAATACAACCACAGTGAACTCAATACGGGCGCATTGAAATTTCTGAATTTCAATACGGCCGTATTGAACTTCAATACGACCGTATTGAAGTTCAAAAATTTCAATACGGCCGTATTGATTCTGTAGCCCGTATTGCGCCTATTCCCTATAAATATGACGTCAATTGGACGTCATTCCACGTCATAGCACACTTTTGGAACATAGTTTCAACCCTCTCCTTGAGTATTCTGGGGTTTTTGAGCAGTGTTCTGCCCTAGAAATCACTCGGAGAGTTGATCCGACGAAGTTCTTGAGCCCCGAGCCATTTTGCTTGAGGATCGAACCTAGTCGAAGGGAAATCCTCCGGATTTCCGTAGTCAAAATTTTATAGGAGGGAGCGAGCGGGCTTGTAGAGCGAGGGAACGCCAAAAAGCTTCCCAGTTTTACGAAATATATAAAAGCACGCTTCAAAGGTTTCTTCTTCAAAATCCTTCCTTTTACTGCTTTCTGATTGTTGCATAGCATATCTAATTTATTCGCCATGTAGATATCTTGTTCATAATCGTTTAGAATAAATAGGGGTAATTTAGTAATTTTGTACTATTATTTTTAGAAATAATCTGTCATAGGGAACCCGAAAGGGGCGCTGTGGGGTGCTAACACCTTCCCCACGCGTAACCGACTCCCTTACCCGACTCTGGTTGTAATGGCCGAAGTCGATTTTTGAATCGATTGCCTTATCCCTTTTTCCAATGTTTTGAGTAAAACATTGGTGGCGACTCCACGAACCCTTTTACTACGAAAACCACTAATCCATGAAGGGTCCCGCTTGGGATTAACATGGATTGGTGAGACATTTAATAAATAAATTGGATAAGATCGACAAGGTCTCAGTTTGAGAACAAGTCATTCTAATAATCCAATACATTTTCAAAACTAAAATAAAAGCGAGCTCGACCGTCTTCGCGACCGCCGAGGCCCGTTTGGGCCGGTGGCGACAGATGGCGACTCCACTGGGGAAGCCTCGAGAGTCAGTCCCATTTAGTGACAGATTATTTTAACAAATAATAGTTAAAATTACTTCATTACCCCTCACTTGTATGATAACATGTTTATCTATGTGGCTTTTAAATAACTGTTGTATGTTTAAATTCCGCAATTGTTTGAAATACAAACTGCACACAAACCTTTGCACACAACAGTTCCCTCTATACCCGGGGGCATGAGTGATTAACCATAGGGAGTGGATGTTAGTACGGCCGGTTGTCGAATGGGTCTATAGGTGCCCGTAGACCGTTGTCGGAAAACATCACTCAAGGTGATAACCATGAACTTGAGTCCGACGGTGCGTTGGAGCTTTCCATCGACCTACGATGAGAGGAATTGGGTCCCTATAATGGGGGCACCTTGGGGGCCTTGGACTGGTGAGAACAGTTAGAACCTACCTTGAATATGCACCTTTCTGCAGGATACCCCTACCTCGTGATTCGCTCGTGACTGTTCGTGGATGAGTGAATTGTTTGTGTAAATGCTTATGTGCAATTGTTTGTGCATTAATAAATAACCTCGTGATAAGGTCTAAAGAATAATCCCCATGCATGAAAATACCATGACATGAGAGGAAAGACCATGTGTGGAAATATAATAAAAGTGAGGAGCATGTACATCATTACCAATAAGACATCATGCATCCTCATAGACCATGCATTTTAGGTTCACCAATACCCTCTCGATGTGAGTAAAAGGGACCCATGATTATCGAGATTCTCCGTTGAGGAGAGATCATAAGTCAAGGAGGGTGGTAACACTCTGTTTTAAAAAGGCAGCGCCTTAAAAATGGAGGGTTATCAAGCTCACATCAAGAGCGTATTCATGAATAAACTAATTAGATTAAAAAATTCATTTTAGAAAGTGGCTGGTCATCTCTCTGTCCTCACACGCGCAAAGAAGATCAAGAAAATGGAAGCATTGGAGGAGCAAAACAAAAAGCTCACAACCGAGCTTTCACAACTTAAAGACCAAATGGCGCAAATGATGGAACTCATGCGTCATCACAACATCCATGGATCTCATCACAGTGATCATGGGTCCCATCATGAGGGAGAGGAGGAAGAGCATGAAAAAGATCCTCCACACGTTGTACCCCTTGGGGCTGGAATTATGATTAAAGAGCCCGAAGTATCAAAGGAACAATTCCACGCCCTCGAGGATCGGCTAAGGGCTATGGAGGGGCATGATTTTGACATCAAGGATGCCGCCGACATGTGTTTAGTGAGGGACATCCAATTCCCTCCTAAATTTAAAGTGCCAGATTTCCCAAAGTACGTGGGATCGACTTGCCCCAAAAGTCATCTCACCATGTACTGTCGCAAGATGGCCGCATATGCCACAAATGAAAAGCTCTTGATCCACTGCTTTCAAGAGAGCTTAGCTGAAACTGCACTCAACTGGTATATGCAGCTAGATGGAAATCTAGTACATACATGGAGGCAGTTGGCCGACGCCTTTCTCAAGCGCTATAAATACAACATCGACCTAACACCCGATAGGTCTGATCTTCAAGCCTTGAGTAAAAAGAACGATGAATCCTTCAAGGCGTACGCCCAACGTTGGAGGGAGTTGGCGGCACAGATAGAGCCCCCGCTGTCGGATAAGGAGAGGGTGTCCTTATTCATCAACTCGTTGACTAGTCCCTATTACGATAAAATGATAGGGAACACAACGACACTCTTCTCGGACATCATCACCATTGGAGAAAGGGTGGAACAAGGACTTAAAAGTGGGAAGCTGGCTAAGCCTTCCCAACCATATGAAGCTAAGAAGGCCTTCGGGAAGAAGAAAGAAGGAGGAGTCAACGCTGTAACCATTTCTCCATCTTCTTCCGCTTCGAAGTCAGGCAAATCGCAAAACAACTCTGTGAAGAAGTTTGATAAACTTCCGACCACTTATAGCGATCTCCTGCCGAAGCTAGTGGAGGCGCGTCTTATAGCCTACATTCCACCAAAGAAAGTGAATCCACCTTACCCCGATTGGTACAATCCACAAGACAAATGTCTATACCATTCGGGGGCACCAGGGCATTCAACGGAGAACTGCAGAGCTCTCAAGTATAAGGTCCAAGACCTTATCGATGCTGGGTGGGTCACTTTCGATTCGACGGCGCCCGACGTGAGCAAGAATCCTCTACCGCAGCAGGAGTAGAGAGAAGGGCAAGCCATGATAGGGCCCCTCCACATTTTTTCTTTTAGGGACTCATGATCAGTACCCGAGATCATGAGGACCTTTTCATGTAAATAAAGGGTTTTGTACAGTTTTACATACATATATCAATAAAGAGGCATTTTTCACACATTATTCTCTCATTTTGTTCTATTCTCTCTCTCTCATTAATATTAATAAACTCTAAACCTAAACAGAACCAATAAATAATTATGTCTGTGATTGCTCGCTCTGACCGGGATCCGAAAGCCGAGGATGAATGGGTTGAGTTGGACAGTGATGAGGAGACCATCTCTCCGGATCTGCAAAGACTGCTAGATCAAGAAGCTCGTCTACTCCAACCATATCAAGAAAAATTGGAAACCGTAAATTTGGGGCAGGGTCAAGAATTGAAAGAGGTCAACATTGGGACCCATATCAGTGATGGAATAAAAACGCAATTGATTCAATTGTTGAGGGAATACAAGGACGTATTTGCATGGTCGTACCATGATATGCCCGGTTTGGACTCCAACATCGTCGAACACAAGTTGCCCTTAAAAGAGGGGTTTCGACCCATTAAGCAAAAGCTTCGACGAATCAAGCCCGAATGGTCCTTAAAGATTAAGGAGGAGGTAGAAAAACAATTGGACGCGGGATTCTTGGTTGTATCCCAGTATCCCGAATGGCTGGCTAACATTGTGCCAGTCATCAAAAAGAATGGGAAGGTTAGAGTGTGTGTTGATTATAGGGATTTGAATCGTGCCAGTCCAAAGGACGATTTTCCCTTGCCCCACATCGATACACTTGTGGATCACACCGCCACAAACACACTCTATTCCTTTATGGATGGATACTCGGGGTATAATCAAATCAAGATGAATATAGAAGACCGCGAGAAAACTTCTTTCATTACACCCTGGGGCACTTTCTGCTACAGGGTGATGCCTTTTGGACTTAAAAATGCGGGTGCCACCTACCAACGAGCGATGGTGACGCTATTCCACGATATGATCCACAAAGAAATTGAAGTATACGTGGATGACATGATCGCAAAGTCAAAAGACGAGATGGACCACATCCAATATTTGAGAAAATTATTCAATCGGCTTCGTAAGTATCAGCTTAAGCTAAACCCGGCTAAGTGTACTTTCGGAGTTCGGTCGGGTAAGCTTATCGGGTTCATCGTCAGTGAAAAAGGCATAGAGGTGGACCCCGATAAAGTAAAGGCAATAATGGAAATGCCTCCTCCTAAAACTGAGAAAGAAATTAGAGGATTCCTCGGCAGGGTGAACTACGTCGCAAGGTTCATCGCACAGTTAACTGACACGTGCAAACCAATATTCAAGCTGTTGCGCAAGAATCATTCCGAAGTTTGGGATGAGAATTGTCAACAAGCTTTCGATAAGATCAAACAGTGCTTGGCCAATCCACCAGTGTTGGTGCCACCTGTCGAGGGAAGACCATTAATCCTTTATCTAACGGTGCTTGATGAGTCCATGGGAGCTGTGCTAGGACAACAAGATGAAACAAAGAAGAAAGAACAAGCCATCTACTACCTGAGCAAAAAGTTCCTTGATTATGAAACCCGCTACACGCCACTAGAAAAGACGTGCTGTGCGTTAGCATGGGCAACACAACGGCTCAGGCAGTATATGATTAGGCATACTACTTGGTTGGTTTCCAAAATGGACCCAATTAAGTACGTGTTCGACAAACCGATAATCACTGGGAAGATTGCCCGATGGCAAGTGCAATTATCAGAATTTGACATCATACGTGTCACACAAAAGGCCATCAAGGGTAGTACCCTAGCTGATTACCTAGCACACGGGCCGACCAATGACTATCAATCCCTTCAGGATGATTTCCCCGATGAGGATATAATGCATTTACAACATGAAGATCCTAAGGATGATACGTGGACCATGTATTTCGATGGAGCCTCCAATATGCTTGGACAGGGGATTGGAACAGTATTAATCTCCCCACAAGGAAAGCATATCCCCTTAACAGCAAGACTCAACTTCGACTGTACAAATAACATGGCCGAATACGAGGCTTGCGCGTTAGGAATCCAAGCAGCAATCAATAATGGTATCCTAAAGCTCAAAGTATTTGGAGATTCGGCTTTAGTCATCCACCAACTGTGAGGTGAATGGGAAGTCCGAAATCCTAAGCTGATACCATATGTTGAGCATATCAAAGACCTGATACAATTCTTTCAAAATGTCGTATTTGAATATATCCCAAGGGAGGAAAATCAGTTCGCTGACGCCCTTGCCACACTATCATCGATGTTCGCCTTGGATAAGGAGCATGAAATGCCCATCATCAATATCCGGCGGCACGATAAGCAAGCGTTCTGCCTACTGATAGATGAAGCTGTTGACGCTCATCCATGGTTCCATGACATCAAACAATATCTGTCAAAAGGGGAATATCCTGATATGGCTAGCGATAATGATAAAAAGCATATCCGAAGAAGGGCCATGGGATTTCTGTTGATTGGAGAAACCCTCTACAAAAAGAATTATGACTCGGTCTTGTTGAGGTGCATAGACCAAGTCGAAGCTCAAAATGTAGTCAAAGAAATACATGAGGGGGTTTTCGGTACCCATATTCCCAGGCCTGCAATGGCTAAGAAAATCCTCAGAGCAGGATATTATTGGTCGACCATTGAAAGGGATTGTTACCAATACGTCCGGAAATGCCACAAGTGTCAAGCATACGCCGACAACATTCATGTCCCACCAACGCCACTCAATGTGTTGGCTTCACCATGGCCATTCGCAATGTGGGGCATGGATGTTATTGGACCCATCGAGCCAAAGGCATCCAATGGACATAGGTTCATCCTTGTGGCCATTGACTATTTCACCAAATGGGTAGAAGCGGCATCGTATGCTCATGTGACCCGAAAGGTGGTAACATCCTTCATCAGAAAGAATATCATATGCAGATATGGTATTCCCGACAAAATCATCACTGATAATGGATCCAATTTGAACAATAAGATGGTGGAAGAACTGTGTAAAGAGTTCAAGATTCAGCACCACAACTCTTCCCCATATCGACCAAAGATGAATGGGGCAGTCGAGGCAGCCAATAAGAATATCAAGAAGATAGTACAAAAGATGGTTGTCTCATTCAAAGACTGGCATGAGATGCTACCCTTCGCTCTCCATGGTTATAGGACTTCAGTACGTACATCCACAGGAGCTACTCCATTCTCCCTTGTTTATGGAATGGAGGCAGTTCTGCCGGTTGAAGTCGAGATACCTTCTCTGAGAGTAATCATGGAAGCAAAACTTTCCGAGGCAGAATGGGTTCAAAGTCGATACGACCAATTGAACCTTATCGAAGAAAAACGACCGAACGCCATATGCCATGGTCAAGCCTACCAAAGGAAGATCAAAAAGGCTTTTGACAAGAAAGTCCATCCTCGAATCTACCATGAGGGAGAGCTGGTGATGAAGAAATTGCTACCAGCTCAAAAGGACAAAATCGGAAAGTGGGCCCCAAATTACGAAGGACCATACGTGGTGAAGCGAGCCTTCTCCGGAGGAGCATTGATTCTCACAGACATGGACGGAGAAGAACTTCGATACCCAGTCAACGCTGACGTGGTAAAGAAGTATTATGCTTGAAGACGTTGCTTGCATCAGCCCGCTAGGATGAAAACCCAAAAAGGGCATCCTAGGCAAAAGTTAGGGCAAAACGAAAAGCCCGCCAGTACAAGGGTACTAGGCAAAACAAAGGCAAAATTATCCCCGCTAGGACATGTCCTAGGCAAAAATTAGGGGAAAAAGAATAAGATGCAAAAAGTAAAGCAAGCAACGATCACTTGAATCGAAAATCGAAAAGGCGTTTCAAGTGATAATCTTCTAGAAGCAAGCGTCTTGCAGCATCTACACTCCTGGCTCAGGCATCTCACCCGAAGCAACTAGGGAACGGGAAGGGCAGCAATCACAGATGTAATTGTTTAAGCCAAAAATGTACAGCCTACCCTGGCCAGCCATTCTTCAGAAAATCCCTTTGTAAATCTTTCTGTATAAACATTTGAATATCAATAAAATATCCATTTGTTTCTTTTCTCTCTTGACCTTGTGATTATGCCTTTAAATTGATGTTTCTAAAAATTGTACGAAACTCTTAATAATCGGTCAATAAAAGAAAACTGGAGGGGTTCCTATAAAATCTTTAAACTCTTGCATTCAAAGGCTCACGAAAATATTCCCTCGCGTCAATGACAGAAGTTCCTCTAAATAGAAGAAGAGGATAGGGAGAGCCATTCATCTTTCTAAAAAAAATATATATATAATAAACAAATAATAAAGCTTGCATTTCGTGCATCACACACATTAGTTGCACATTCAAAGACCTTATCATGAAGCAATCGTATAAAATAGAAAAATAGAAAATTGCTTGTGTATGACAGCAGCAAGCAAAATGCAAAGATTCAGAAAATCAACAGCATCATACAGAATAATTGAGCCTGGAGAGGCTTGCCGAAAGAATACTCTCAGAATAACTGAGCCTGGAGAGGCTTGCCGAAACAATACTCTCTCAAAATAACTGAGCCTGGAGAGGCTCGCCGAAATAATACTCGTACAGAATAATTGAGCCTGGAGAGGCTTGCCGAAACAATACTCCCACAGAATAATTGAGCCTGGAGAGGCTTGCCGAAATAATACTCTCTCATAATAACTAAATTTAATTTCTTTAGCACTTTTAATTTCTGTACAGCAAAAGCCAAAAACATAAAAAAGGCAAAATACAGAAAAAGCCGAAAATAAAAAAGGCAAGGATACAGAAAATCCAACAAACAGTTTGTACAGAATAACTGAGCCTGGAGAGGCTTACCAAAATACTCCTCATCCTCCACATCAAAGAATAGTTGAGCCTGGAGAGGCTCGCAGAAATAATACTCCCCAGAGGGAACCTCAACTCATGCTCTTGGATTCAAAATCCCCAGCAAGAGCTATCAAGCAAGATCGTCAAAATCTCCAATGGAAGTATGATCATCCAAGCAGTATATCCAAGTCAAAGGACTTTAAAACTTCCTCAGTGAAGATAGCTCTTCTACTCAGGCGTTGAGTGAGGCTGAGCCTGCAGAGGCTTCCTAAAAATACTCTGGGATACATAAGATCCCCAAATCCCCAGTCGCCTACTCAAGAGGCATCCCTGCAAAAGGAGAAAAATCAAAAACAATCGTCGAAGCAGCATCGTGGACTGTGGAGACAAAATCAACATCCAGAATCCCCAGCGGATAACAGCCTACACAGAGGCAGCAAAAATCAGAAAACCAAAAGAGACACCCGAACAAGGATAACCGGGATACTCCACCAACGTCGAAAGGACGTCAGCCAATCATAAGGCACCGCTCACATCAGAAAGAGCATCTTTGTGTCTGCACCCCAAAGGAATCAGAAATTCCCCAGTGGGCACCAACTATGCAATGGAAAGTTGGGACACAAGAACCTATGAGTAACTGCACATCCCCTAGACGGATCCCTGCGTTATCCAGCCCTCAGTGGCATAAAAATCAAAAAAAACAACCGTCGAAGCAGCATCGTGGACTGTGGAGACAAAATCATCACAAATACCTGGAAAGGAGATATTCACGCTACCCCGTCGTCACAAACACGGAGGTATGCAGCTTCCGGCTCGAGCAATGAGCGAAGCTATCTCTGGAAAGGAGGTACTCACTGCTCACCGTCGTCACAAAGGTACTTAGCTTCCGGCTCGACCAAAGAGTGAAGCTAAGCCTGGAGAGGCGGTACTCACAGCTTCCAGCTTGGGCAGCAAGCAAAGCAAAGCCTGGAGAGGCGAAACTCACACTGCTCACCGTCGTCACAAAGGTGCTTAGTTTCCGGCTCGAACAAAGAGCGAGACTAAGCCTGGAGAGGCGAAACTCACACTGCTACCGTTGTCACAAGGGTACTTAGCTTCCGGCTCGAACAAAGAGTGAAGCTAAGCCTGGAGAGGCGGTACTCACAGCTTCCAGCTTGGGCAGCAAGCAAAGCAAAACCTGGAGAGGCTACTCGACAATTTTCCACCGGAAGACGCTACAAGTCAGAAGGTCGGCGCATCACCCGGACAATTGGGTCAACTCCTTTACTTGTCAGCCGGTACACCAAAAGGCCGTCCGACTAAGTAAAGGGGGGGGCAGCTGTAGACCCCTAAAATTGTCCGGGTCGGAAATAAAACTCGAAGACCCTCAAAGATCGAAGGAAAGTCAGCCAGAAGGACTCCTAGAAGACCATAGGATGGCTATCTGTAGATTTAGAGGTCTTAGAGTAGCTTAAAATAAGGAAGTGGAGGGAATGAAGCCCAATACGGCCGTACTAAACTTAATACGGCCGTATTGAAGCTTCAACACGGCCGCAGTGAACTCAATACGGTGTATTGAAGTTTCTGAAACTTCAATACGGCCGTACTGAAATCAATACGGCCGTATTAAAGCTTCAATACAACCGCAGTGAACTCAATACGGGCGCATTGAAATTTCTGAATTTCAATACGGCCGTATTGAACTTCAATACGACCGTATTGAAGTTCAAAAATTTCAATACGGCCGTATTGATTCTGTAGCCCGTATTGCGCCTATTCCCTATAAATATGACGTCAATTGGACGTCATTCCACGTCATAGCACACTTTTGGAACATAGTTTCAACCCTCTCCTTGAGTATTCTGGGGTTTTTGAGCAGTGTTCTGCCCTAGAAATCACTCGGAGAGTTGATCCAACGAAGTTCTTGAGCCCCGAGCCATTTTGCTTGAGGATCGAACCTAGTCGAAGGGAAATCCTCCGGATTTCCGTAGTCAAAATTTTATAGGAGGGAGCGAGCGGGCTTGTAGAGCGAGGGAACGCCAAAAAGCTTCCCAGTTTTACGAAATATATAAAAGCACGCTTCAAAGGTTTCTTCTTCAAAATCCTTCCTTTTACTGCTTTCTGATTGTTGCATAGCATATCTAATTTATTCGCCATGTAGATATCTTGTTCATAATCGTTTAGAATAAATAGGGGTAATTTAGTAATTTTGTACTATTATTTTTAGAAATAATCTGTCATAGGGAACCCGAAAGGGGCGCTGTGGGGTGCTAACACCTTCCCCACGCGTAACCGACTCCCTTACCCGACTCTGGTTGTAATGGCCGAAGTCGATTTTTGAATCGATTGCCTTATCCCTTTTTCCAATGTTTTGAGTAAAACATTGGTGGCGACTCCACGAACCCTTTTACTACGAAAACCACTAATCCATGAAGGGTCCCGCTTGGGATTAACATGGATTGGTGAGACATTTAATAAATAAATTGGATAAGATTGACAAGGTCTCAGTTTGAGAACAAGTCGTTCTAATAATCCAATACATTTTCAAAACTAAAATAAAAGCGAGCTCGACCATCTTCACGACCGGCGAGGCCCGTTTGGGCCGGTGGCGACAGGCATGAGTCTAGCCTAGGACTTGAGGAGAGGAAAAATATTTTTTAACTGGAAGAGCTCACATAGAGTCTCTTGAGAGTGGTGCTTGGATAGGCCACTGATATATGAGAGTGGTGCTTAGGTAGGCCACTAGATTTGGGAGTGGTGCTCAGATAGGCCACTAGGTTGGGTGAGTCTCCTCTAAGTCCTTAGCTAGTGTTGGAGCGGGGTATGAGGTCGAGGGTTATTCCCTTAACCAAGTGCTCGGGAAGGTTGTGTGGATCGTTGCGGATAGTCAGTGGGCGAACTCCACAATTGACTTGGTTATGCATGCCAAGGTTGTGGTAAGCCCGTACCCATCTGTGTTATACCTGACGGTGGATATGGACTTCCAATTGTGTAAGTGACATCATCCGAGTAAACCCTGTCGCCACCTGCCCGAAACGGGCCTTCGGCATTCGCGAAGGATGGTTGGACTCTTTTATTTGTTTAAAAATATGGATTGCTAGAATGACTTATTCTCAAACTGAGACCTTGTCAAACGAGCAATTTTATTAAAGGGCTCACCAATCCATGTTAATCCCAAGCGGGACCCTCCATGGATTAGCGGTTTTCATAAAAAGGAAGGGTTCGTGGAGTCGCCACCAATGTTTTACTCAAAACATTGGAAAAAGAAGTTTAAGGCAATCGATTCAAAAATCGACTTTGGCCATGACAACCAGAGTCGGGTAAGGGAGTCGGTTACGCGTGGGGAAGGTGTTAGCACCCCACAGCGCCCCTTTCGGGTTCCCTATGACAGATTATTTAAAAAAATAATAGTGCAAAATTACTAAATTACCCCTATTTATTCTAAGCAATTATAAATTAACTATCTACATGATGACAAGTTAAATATGTACACACAGAAAGCGGTAAAAGAAGGGACTTTAAAGATATAAACCTTTGAAGCGTGCTTTCTTATATATCTTGACAGAAATTGGGAAGCGTTTTGGCGTTCCCTCCCTCTGCAAGACCGCTCGCTCCCTCCTATAAAATTTTAACTATGGAAATCCGGAGGATTTCCCTTCGACTAGGTTCGAGACTCAAGCAAATGGCTCGTGACTCAAGAACTTCGTCGGATCAACTCTCCGAGTGATTTCTAGGCAGAGCACTGCTCAAAAAAAACCCAGAATACTCAAGAAGAGGGTTAAAACTCAGTCCAAAAGTGTGAAATGACGTCCCATTGACGTCATATTTATAGGGAAGAGGCTCAATACGGTTTCTGGGGGTCAATACGGTCCGTATTGAAGTTTTGAACTACAATACGGCCGTATTGAATTCAATACGGCCGTATTGAAGTTCAAAAACCTCAATACGGCCGTATTGAAGTTCAGTGCAGCCGTATTGAGTTCAATGCAGCCGTATTGAACTTCAATACGGCCGTATTGAGTTCAGTGCGGCCGTATTGTAGTTTAAAATGTTCAATACGGCCGTACTGAACTCTTGGGAGGCCGTATTGGGCTTCATTCCCTCCACTTTCTTATTTTTTTGCTACTCTAAGACCTCTAAACCTACAGATAATCATCCTAGGGTCTTCCAGGGTCTTCCAGGAGTCCTTCCGGCTGACTTTCCTTTAGTCTTCGATAGTCTTCAAGCTTTATTTCCGACCCGGACAATTTTAGGGGTCTACAGCTGCCCCCCCTTTACTTAGTCGGACGGCCTTTTGGTGTACCGGCTGACAAGTAAAGGAGTTGACCCAATTGTCCGGGTGATGTGCCAACCTTCTGACTTGTAGCGTCTTCCGGTGGAAAATTGTTGAGTAGCCTCTCCAGGTTGTTGCATACCTCGGCGCTTCTGACAACCTCGGTAGCTAAGCTTACCCTCTCCAGGGTTAACTTCACTCGACGCCCGAGCCGGAAGTTGAACACCAACGTGCCTCTGACGACGCTGATGGTTGAGTACTGTCTCTCCAGACCTTGAGTACTGTCTCTCCAGACTTTGAGTATCGTCTCTCCAGACTTTGAGTACCGTCTCTCCAGACTTTGATTGAGTACCGTCTCTCCAGACTTTCTTTGAGTACCGTCTCTCCAGACTTTGTTTGAGTACCGTCTCTCCAGACCTTGTTTGAGTATCGTCTCTCCAGACCTTGTTTGAGTACCGTCTCTCCAGACCTTGTTTGAGTACCGTCTCTCCAGACTTTGTTTGAGTACCGTCTCTCCAGACCTTGTTTGAGTACCGTCTCTCCAGACCTTGTTTGAGTACCGTCTCTCCAGACCTTGTTTGAGTACCGTCTCTCCAGACTTTGTTTGAGTACCGTCTCTCCAGACCTTGTTTGAGTACCGTCTCTCCAGACTTTGTTTGAGTACCGTCTCTCCAGACCTTGTTTGAGTACCGTCTCTCCAGACCTTGTTTGAGTACCGTCTCTCCAGACCTTGTTTGAGTACCGTCTCTCCAGACCTTGTTTGAGTACCGTCTCTCCAGACTTTGTTTGGTCTCTGACGACCTAGGCAACTGAGTTTGCCCTCTCCAGGGTCTGCGTCCGTGTCTTCTGATCACTTCGGCAATGCGAGTTTACCCTCTCCAGGGATCTAAGATGATTTTTTTCTCCACAGTCCACTATGCTGCTTCGATGGTTTTTTCTGATTTTGTGCCACTGAGGGCTGGATAACGCAGGGATCCGTCTAGGGGATGTGCAGTCATTCATAGGTTCTTGTGCCCCAACTTGCATTTGCATAGTTGGTACCCATGGGGAATTTCTGACTCCTTGGGGTGTAGACACAGATGCTCTTCTTGAATTGAGCGATGCCTTATGTTTGGCTGACGTCCTTTGACGTTGGTGCAGTATCCCGGTTATGCTTATTCGGGTGTCTCTCTTTGATTTTCTGATTTTGTAGCCTCTGTGTAGGCTATTATCCACTGAGGGTTCTGGATGTTGATTTTGATTTTGTCTCCACAGTCCACGATGCTGCTTTGACGATTGTTTTTGATTTTTGTGCCACTGAGGGCTGGATAACGCAGGGATCCGTCTAGGGGATGTGCAGTTACTCATAGGTTCTTGTGTCCCAACTTTCCTTTGCATAGTTGGTGCCCATTGAGGAATTTCTGTTTCCCTGGGGTGTAGACACGAAGATGCTCTTTCTGAGATGAGCGGTGCCTTATGATTGGCTGACGTCCTTTCGACGATGGTGGAGTATCCCGGTTATCCTTATTCGGGTGACTCTTTTTGTTTTTCTGGTTTTGTTGCCTCTGTGTAGGCTGTTATCCGCTGGGGGATTTTGTCATTGATTGTGATTAGCCTCTTCTGTTAGGCAGATCATCTTGACGCTTGATGTTTGGCCAAGAGCCGGATTCCACTTGGGGAATGATTATTGATCTTTTGATTTTTTTCTTTTTGTAGGAATGCCTCTTGAGTAGGCGACTGGGGATTTGGGGATCTTATGTATCCCAGAGTATTATTTAGAAAGCCTCTTCAGGCTTAGCTTCACTCTTCGTTTGAGTTGGAAAGCTATCTTCCACTGAGGAAGTCTAAGTCCTTTGACTTGGATATTTTGTTTGGATCATGCTTCCGTTGGGGAATTTTGCTGATCTCGCTTTGATAGCTTTCACTGGGGAATTTGGCCCGTGAGTGGAAGCTGAGATATCTCTGGGGAGTATTATTTCGGCGAGCCTCTCCAGGCTCAATTATTCTGAGAGAGTATTATTTCGGCGAGCCTCTCCAGGCTCAATTATTCTGTGGGAGTATTGTTTCGGCAAGCCTCTCCAGGCTCAGTTATTCTGCATGAGTATTGTTTTTTGTTCAGCCCGAGAATGCGAGCTGAGACGTCTTTTGGAGAGTATTATTTCGGCAAGCCTCTCCAGGCTTAATTATTTTGTGGGAGTATTTTTTCAGCAAGCCTCTCCAGGCTCAATTATTCTGTGGGAGTATTATTTCGGCAAGCCTCTCCAGGCTCAGTTATTCTGTGGGAGTATTGTTTCGGCAAGCCTCTCCAGGCTCAGTTATTCTGCATGATGAATTGGTTTTTTTTGTTCAGCCCAAGAATGCAAGCTGAGATGTCTTTTTGGAGAGTATTATTTTGGCAAGCCTCTCCAGGCTCAGTTATTCTGTATAATTTGTTGGATTTTCTGTATTTTGCCTTTTTGTTGATTTTGGCTTTTTCTGTGTTTTTGCCTTTTTTGTTGATTTTGGCTTTTTCTGTGTTTTTGCCTTTTTTGGTTGATTTCGGCTTTTTCTGTACAGAAATGTCTCTGAGGAGTATTATTTTGGCAAGCCTCTTCAGGCTCAGTTATTCTGAGAGAGTATTATTTCGGCGAGCCTCTCCAGGCTCAATTATTCTATGAGAGTATTATTTCGGCAAGCCTCTCCAGGCTCAGTTATTTCTGAGAGAGTATTATTTCGGCAAGCCTCTCCAGGCTCGGTTATTCTGTATGGTGAGAGAGTATTGTTTCTGCAAGCCTCTCCAGGCTTAATTATTCTGAGGAAGTATTTTTTCAGCAAGCCTCTCCAGGCTCAATTATTCTGTACAAACTGAGGAGTATTGTTTGTATCCTTGCCTTTTTTCGTTTTCGGCTTTTGTTGACTGCTGTCATACACAAGTAATTTTTTATTTTTTCTATTTTATGCAATTGCCTCATGATAAGGTCTTTGAATGTGCAACTAATGTGTGTGATGCACAAATGCAAGTTTTATTATTTAATGTTTTTAGAAAAATGAATGGCTCTCCCTATCCTCCTTTTCTTGGAGGAATTTCTGTCATCGACGTGAGGGAATATTTTTGTGAGCCTTTTATGCAGGAGATTATGGATTTTATAGGAACCCCTCCAATTTTCTTTATTGACCGATTATTAAGGAATTTCATACAATTTTTTTAGAAATACCAATTTAGAGGCATAATCACATGGTCAAGAGAGAAAAGAAATGAATAGATATTTTATTAATATTCACAAGTGTTTTTACAGAAAGATATACAGAAGGAATTTCTGAAGAATGGCTGGCCAGGGTAGGCTATATACATTTTTGGCTTGAACAATTATATCTGTAATTGTTGCTCTTCCCGTTCCCCTAATCGCTTCGGGTGAGATGCATGGGCCAGGAGTGTAGATGCTGCAAGACGCTCGCTTCTAGAAGATAATCACTTGAACCGCCTTTCGGTTTTCGATTCAAGTGACCGTTACTTGTTTTGCTTTTACATCTTATTCTTTTGCCCCTAACTTTTGCCTAGGACGTATCCTAGCGGGGATAATTTTGCCTTTGTTTTGCCTAGTACCCTTGTACTGGCGGGCTTTTTGTTTTGCCCTAACTTTTGCCTAGGATGCCCTTTTTCGGGTTTTCATCCTAGCGGGCTTATGCAAGCAACGTCTTCAAGCATAGTACTTCTTTACCACGTCAGTGTTGACTGGGTATCGAAGTTCTTCTCCATCCATGTCCGTGAGGATCAATGCTCCTCCTGAGAAGGCTCGTTTTACCACGTATGGTCCTCCGTGATTTGGGGCCCACTTTTCGATTTTGTCCTTTCGAGTTGGTAGCAATTTCTTCATTACCAACTCTCCCTCATGGTAGACTCGAGGGTGGACTTTCTTGTCAAAAGCCTTTTTGGTCTTCCTCTGATAGGCTTGACCATGGCATATGGCGTTCAGCCATTTTTCTTCAATGAGGTTCAACTGGTCATACCGGCTTTGAACTCATTCTTCCTCGGAAAGTTTTGCTTCCATAATTACCCTTAGAGAAGGTATCTTGACTTCGACGGTTAGAACTGCCTCCATCCCATAGACGAGGGAGAATGGAGTAGCTCCTGTAGATGTGCGTACTGAAGTCCTATAACCATGAAGAGCGAAGGGTAACATTTCGTGCCAGTCTTTAAATGAGGCAACCATCATTTGCCCTATTTTCTTGATGTTCTTATTGGTTGCCTCGACTGCCCCATTCATCTTTGGCCGATATAGGGAAGAGTTGCGGTGTTGGATCTTGAATTCTTGGCACAGTTCTTCCACCATTTTGTTGTTCAGATTAGGTCCATTATCAGTGATGATTTATTTCTCCGTGCTTCCGCTAGATTATCCTAAAATCTTTTGGGACAAGAGAGAAAAGAAAAGAAAGATATTTTTGTTCTGAAGTTTGTGTTTTAGAGGGGATTTATTTTTCAAAAATGGTTTTTGTAAGAATGGATGGCCAAGGTAGGCTTATGTGTTTAGGCTTGTTTGATTAAACACTTATGAAGTTAAAAAGTCGTGTTGTGATTCGACAACTTGGATAGCTTCCCTTGAACCTTTCTTTTTGAATTCGGTTCATGGTACCATCATGGATTTATTTTTGTTTTTTGATTGTCCTTATTTTTTCCTAAAACACCCTTTTGTGGCGTTTTAGCGGACCTTTGTTTTTGTTTATTTTTGTAACCCTAACTTTTGCCTAGGTCACCCTTTCGTGGGATTCCTAGCGGGTCTTTTGCTCTTATTTTTGCGCAGTCCCCTTTTTGAGTTTCCTGCCGAGCTTCTTTTATTTTGAAAGATTTATTTTTATCCATGATGGCACTTGTCGAGGCCAAGGGAAGGTGCTCCAAGTTGTCACACACACTTCCACATGAAAATGATGCGGGTTTATTATTATTAAGATGATTTTAACCTCATTCATGTTTATTCAAACAGGGTTAAAAATAATGTGGTTTAGAATTTTATTATAAGCAAGAAAAGAAGCAATGAAGAATGATTTTATTATAATCATAGCGGAAACATGTGTCCTTATTTCATCACTGATATGGGTCCCAATGTTGACCTCTTATATCTCTCGGCCCCGCCCCAAATTCACAGTCTCCAATTTCTCTTGACGAGTTGGAGTAGGCGAGCTTCTCGTTCTAGCAGTCTTTGCAGATCCGGAGAGATGGTCTCCTCATCACTGTCCAACTCAACCCATTCACCTTCGGATCTCGGTCAGAGCGAACAATTACAGACATAATTATTTTATTGGTTCTGTTTAGGTTTAGAATTATTAATGTTAATGAGGAAAGAGAGAAAAGAACAAAAAAGAGAGTAATGTGCGAAAAATGCCTCTTTATTGATATGTATTAAAACTGTACAAAAACCCTTATTTACATGAATCTCGGGTACTGATCATGAGTCCCTAAAAGAGAAAAATGAAGGGGCCCTATCGTGGCTTGTTCTTCTCTCTACTCCTGCTTTGGCAGAGGATTCTTGCTCACGTCGGGCGCTGTCGAATCGAAGGTGACCCACCCGGCATCAATAAGGTTTTGGACCTTGTATTTGAGAGCTAGGCATTTCTCTGTTGAATGCCCTGGTGCCCCCGAATGGTATAAACATTTGTCTTGTGGCTTGTACCAATCGGGGTAAGGTGGGTCGATCTTCCTTGGTGGAACATGAGCTAGAAGTTTGGCTTCTACTAGCTTCGGCAGGAGATCGCTATAAGTGGTCGGAAGTTTATCAAACTTCTTCACAGGGGTGAATTGCGATCTTCCCGACTTCGAAGTGAAAGTAGCCGAGGGTATGGTTATAGCATTGACTCCTCCCTCTTTCTTCTTCCCGAAGGTCTTCTTAGCTTCATATGATTGGGAAGGCTTAGCCAGCTTCCCACTTTTGAGTCCTTGTTCCACTCTCTCCCCAATGGTGATGATGTCCGAGAAGAGTGTCGTTGTGTTCCCTATCATTTTATCGTAATAGGGACCAGTCAACGAGTTGATGAATAAGGACACCGTCTCCTTATCCGACAGCGGGGGCTCTATCTGTGCCGCCAACTCCCTCTATCGTTGGGCGTACGCCTTGAAAGATTCGTCACTTTTCTTACTCAAGGCTTGAAGATCTGACCTATCGGGTGTTAGGTCGATGTTGTATTTATAGCGCTTGAGAAAGGCATCGGCCAACTGCCTCCATGTATGTACTAGATTTCCATCTAGCTGCATATACCAATTGAGCGCAGTATCGGCTAAGCTCTCTTGGAAGCAATGGATCAAGAGCTTTTCATTTGTGGCATATGCAGCCATTTTGCGACAGTACATGGTGAGATGACTCTTAGGGCAAGTCGATCCCACATATTTTGGGAAATCTGGCACTTTAAATTTGGGAGGGAATTGGATGTCCCTCACCAAGCACATGTCGGCGGCATCTTTGATGTCAAAATCATGCCCCTCCATAACCCTTAGCCGATCCTCAAGAGCATGGAATTGTTCCTTTGAAACCTCGGGCTCTTTAATCATGATCCCCGCCCCAAGGGGTACAGCTCGTGGAGGTTCTTCCTCATGTTCCTCCTCCTCATGATGATGGGACTCATGGTCAATGTGGTGAGACCCATGTACATTATGGTGACGCATGAGTTCCATCATTTGCGCCATTTGTTCTTTGAGCTGTGAGAGCTCGGCTGTAAGCTTCTTATTTTGGTCCTCCAGCGCTTCCATCTTCTTGATTTTCTGCGCGCGTGTGAGGACAGAGAGATGACCAGCCACTTTCTAAAATGAATGTTTTATTCTAATTAGTTTATTCATGGTATGAATACGCTCTCGATGTGAGCTTGATAAGACTCTATCTTTAAGGCGCTGCCTTTTTAAGATGAAGGTTTATCACCCTCCCTAGCCTATGATCTCTCCCCAACGGAGAATCTCAATAGTCATGGGTCCCTTTTACTCACATCGAGAGGGTATTGGTGATCCTAAAATGAATAATTGATGAG
This sequence comes from Cajanus cajan, assembly GCF_000230855.2. Taxonomy (NCBI): domain Eukaryota; kingdom Viridiplantae; phylum Streptophyta; class Magnoliopsida; order Fabales; family Fabaceae; genus Cajanus; species Cajanus cajan. Next base: position 29,490,471 of record NC_138523.1, on the reverse strand, counting down.
GATGCATGAGGTATTATTGATAATGATGCCTATGCTCCTTACTTTTATTATATTTTCACACATTGGTTTTTCCTCTCATGTCATGACATTTTCATGCATGGGGATTATTCTTTAGACCTTATCACGAGGTTATTTATTAATGCACAAACAATTGCACATAAGCATTTACACAAACAATTCACTCATCCACGAACAGTCACGAGCGAATCACGAGGTAGGGGTTTCCTGCAGAAAGGTGCATATTCAAGGTGGTTCTAACTGTTCTCACCGGTCTGAGGCCCCCAAGGTGCCCCCATTATAGGGACCCAATTCCTCTCGTCGTAAGCCGATGGAAAGCTCCAACGCACTGTCGGACTCGAGTTCATGGTTATCACCTTGAGTGATGCTTTCCGACAACGGTCTACGGGCACCTATAGACCCATTCGACAACCGGCCGTACTAACATCCACTCCCTATGGCTTACCACTCATGCCCCCGGGTATAGAGGGAACTGTTGTGTGCAAAGGTTTGTGTGCAGTTTTTATTTCAAACAATTGCGTAAAATTAAACATACAACAGTTATTAAAGCCATATAAATAAAGCATGTTATCATACAAACAAGGGGTAATAAAGTAATTTTAACTATTATTTGTTAAAAATAATCTGTCACTAAATGGGACTGACTCTCGAAGCTTCCCCAGTGGAGTCGCCATCTGTCGCCACCTGCCCGAAACGGGCCTTCGGCATTCGCGAAGGATGGTTGGACTCTTTTATTTGTTTAAAAATATGGATTGCTAGAATGACTTATTCTCAAACTGAGACCTTGTCAAACGAGCAATTTTATTAAAAGGCTCACCAATCCATGTTAATCCCAAGCGGGACCCTCCATGGATTAGCGGTTTTCATAAAAAGGAAGGGTTCGTGGAGTCGCCACCAATGTTTTACTCAAAACATTGGAAAAAGAAGTTTAAGGCAATCGATTCAAAAATCGACTTTGGCCATGACAACCAGAGTCGGGTAAGGGAGTCGGTTACGCGTGGGGAAGGTGTTAGCACCCCACAGCGCCCCTTTCGGGTTCCCTATGACAGATTATTTAAAAAAATAATAGTGCAAAATTACTAAATTACCCCTATTTATTCTAAGCAATTATAAATTAACTATCTACATGATGACAAGTTAAATATGTACACACAGAAAGCGGTAAAAGAAGGGACTTTAAAGATATAAACCTTTGAAGCGTGCTTTCTTATATATCTTGACAGAAATTGGGAAGCGTTTTGGCGTTCCCTCCCTCTACAAGACCGCTCGCTCCCTCCTATAAAATTTTAACTATGGAAATCCGGAGGATTTCCCTTCGACTAGGTTCGAGACTCAAGCAAATGGCTCGTGACTCAAGAACTTCGTCGGATCAACTCTCCGAGTGATTTCTAGGCAGAGCACTGCTCAAAAAAACTCAGAATACTCAAGAAGAGGGTTAAAACTCAGTCCAAAAGTGTGAAATGACGTCCCATTGACGTCATATTTATAGGGAAGAGGCTCAATACGGTTTCTGGGGGTCAATACGGTCCGTATTGAAGTTTTGAACTACAATACGGCCGTATTGAATTCAATACGGCCGTATTGAAGTTCAAAAACCTCAATACGGCCGTATTGAAGTTCAGTGCAGCCGTATTGAGTTCAATGCAGCCGTATTGAACTTCAATACGGCCGTATTGAGTTCAGTGCGGCCGTATTGTAGTTTAAAATGTTCAATACGGCCGTACTGAACTCTTGGGAGGCCGTATTGGGCTTCATTCCCTCCACTTTCTTATTTTTTTGCTACTCTAAGACCTCTAAACCTACAGATAATCATCCTAGGGTCTTCCAGGGTCTTCCAGGAGTCCTTCCGGCTGACTTTCCTTTAGTCTTCGATAGTCTTCAAGCTTTATTTCCGACCCGGACAATTTTAGGGGTCTACAAACCCAAGTGAGGATTATATCTTGTTTAGCTGTCACCGAGCGGGCGCATTGGACGTGAAAACGGTTGGGGTGGTTTCAGTAGGATGGAATGTCACTTATACAACTCTATTGTTATGGAGATCTCCTAGGTGTATGTGTGACGACGCATTAGATGATTGATATGCATTGATATCTATCATGAGATGCATTTATTGCATGATTATTAATATGATGAAGTGTGGTGTTTGACTTCATGGTTGGTGGATTATATTTTATGCATGAGTAGTATTAGATAGAGTGTATGGTGTGACTCTATGAACATGATTGATAGTTGAATGATGTGTAGTATAGATTTTATTTTGTACTTGTATGATTGGTTTTGAACTCTAGCTTACCCTTTTGTTTCCATGTGGTGGAACTGCGATGATCATATTTGGTATGGGAGTAGGTGAGGGCTGGCTTGGAGTTTAGGTGTCCGCTGCGAGATGGGGAGTTTTGATCCTCATGTTAGAGTTATCATTTTAAGTAATGGTTTTGTCTGTGATTGACCGGCACTAGGGAATATTATTTTTGGGATGACTGCACATATATGGAGTTCTATTTTATAACCAGAAACTTAGTTATTTACATTTTTATTTGTACATGTATGTATGAGTTATCCAGCTTAATATTTCTCTTAGTTTCACTAGCAGTATTGCGATTCCACTAAGTGTAGAGACCATGGCGGGTTGTTACACTTTTATGGTATCAGAGCCGGTCGAGTCTTTTGGGATACTCTGTGGGGAGTGATCCTTCTAGGTTTATGTTGTGTTATATCTCTAATATGTGTTAGTGTTGGTGAGTTGTAGTGGTGAAGTGTTAGTAAAAGAATGTTTGAATTCTTTGAGTATGGTGAGGCCTCAGTTTGATCAGATCGCTAGGGCTATGGAGATGATGGCCATGGTGATGCGGCAGCAAAGTGCTCACTTTGCTCAGATGGAGGCAGGTAGAGCTGCGACTGAGGCAGCTAGACCGGTGGTCTTTTAGTATGGGAGAGATTTAGCAGAGTTCAGGGAATGTTAGCCTCCTCAATTCAAGGGGGATTCAGATCCCGATGTGACAGATTTGTAGTTGTGTGAGATGAGAAGATATTCAGTGTTTTGGGATTTTTTGAGGAGAGGAAGTTGGCCTATGCAGTATACATGCTGGCGGGCGAGATTGTGTACGGGTGGAGAGGCACCAGGCAGATGATAGAGAACAGAGGTGTGGTTGTAGATTAGGATTGCTTCAAGACAGTTTTCTTGGAGAAGTATTTCTTGGACAACGTTAGATATGCTAAGGAGGCTGAGTTCATGAGACTACAGCAAGGGAGCATGTTTATTCCAGATTATGCTATGAGGTTTGAGCATCTGGCTCGTTTCTATTCTCAGGCCGTATCTGAGGCTCGGAGATGTAGGAAGTTGCAGAGGGGTTGAGGCTTGAGCTGAAGAGGGTCATAGTCCCTATGTCTATAAAGGAATTTCCTGCCTTGGTTGAGAAGGCAAAGACTGTTGAGAGATTGGAGGGTGGTGGTAGCAGCGGCAAGGCTGTTAGAGTTTAGGAGGGATCATCCGGATCTAGGAGGGGAGGTCAGCAGAGAGGACCCTATGACAGGCCTGTTCAGTCTCAAAGGGGTGCTGTTAGTAGGGGACTTCATCCTGCTACTCCTCAGGGTAGAGCACAGTCGGTGTAGTGTTACAGATGTGGAGAAGCCCACATGGTTAGAGATTGTTCCCATTCTAGGAATGTTTTTTTTTCTTTCAGATGTGGCAGGCCAAGCCACATTTCTTGAGATTGTCAAATGCCACCGACTCCATCTAGAGTGCCCCGAGGCCAGTCAGGCCTACGGTTGCGGGGAGAGTGTTGCTTTATCAAGTGTAGAGACTTCCACTTCATCAGATTTGGTGAAGAGAAAGGGGAAGGCAGCAGGTGAGGATGTTTTGTTCCTGTTTTGATTCTGGTGCCACACATTCATTTTTTTTATTTTATTTTTCTGTTGATTGTGTGGAGAGATTGGGTTGTCGGTGTCTGCATTGCACGTTGATTTGTATGTATCTACTCCGGCTTCAATTTCTGTGGTGACATTGGAGATGTGTGTGAGATGCCGATAGAGGTGTTTGGTAGGAGGTTCCGCGTGAACCTGATTGTGTTACTCATGGTAGATATTGACATAATCTTAGGGATGGATTGGTTATCAGTGAATCACTTCCTTATAGATTGTGTTCGGAGAGAGCTAGTATTCCCTCAGTTTGAGGATGAGGTGATATTATCAGCGGGTCAGGCTGAGCAGTTGATAAGAGATGGAGCTGAGTGCTTCATGTTGTTTGCCGTTTTGAGTGTTGAGATGGAGAGGGCCATCACTGGGATTGAGATTTTTAGTGAGTTTTCTGATGTGTTCCTAGATGATGTGTCGGGATTGCCACTTATGCGTGATGTTGTGTTTAGCATTGATTTGGTACTGGGTGCAAGACCGATATCAGTGGCTCTTTATAGAATGACTTCAGCTGAGTTGGTAGAGCTAAAGAAACAGATTGAGGGTTTGTTGGAAAAACAGGTGGTGAGGCCTAGTGTTTCTCATTGGGGTGCCCGGTATTGTTAGTGAAGAAGAAGGATGGTGGATGATGGAATAACACTAAGGCCAAGAAGACCAAGAGGTGATATATTGAAGGAAGCAAGAGGAATGGGTTAGTGTTGAAAAACCATAGGAGGAGTAAGCCTACTTTTGGGCCTTAGCTCCTAAGTTTTTATAGCATTTATTTTTATTCCTATTTTTGCCCTTATCTTTAATTTCCTATTTTACCCTTGTATTTTGGGGTGCTTAGGGCTTAGAATTTATTTTCCTTGTATTTCCCATTTTGCCTTTGTATTATGGGGTGCTCTAGATAATTAGGTTTTTAATTTTGGGCTAGGGTGTTAATTAGAAGGTGATGCATGTTTTTTGGTGTCATTGGGTCTATTTTTGGTGTTAGAAAGGCTTAGGCCCAAGTGGAGGGCAAAGGTTGCATGGTCTTATCATGCACCTAGATATAGCCAATCTAAACCCAAAGATTCCATCCTTGGCCACCAAGTTGCATCTAGGGTTCATTTGCATTTCATTTGGAATGCATTTGCCTACTCCAAATGAAAACCTAGATGCCTCCCCTCCTATAAATACCCAACACCCCACACCTTGTAAATACTTTGGAATTTATGATATTAAGAGAGCCTTTGTGCCTTAATATTCTTCCTTAGTCCCCTTGGTCATTTCGGCCACCTATCCTTCTCATCTTCACCGTGAGTGTTCTCACCTTTAGGAGTGGCCTTCATCCATCAATGAAGTGAGCCAAAACCCTAGAGTACCACCTTAGCATTTCATCAAACACCTAGCCTCCATAAACACCATTCGCCCATCTCCATCTCCAAGGCTAGAAACCTTGAGTTCCATGATCCAAGGAGTCCGGTCATCCCTCTTTCACGCTCTTAACTCAATCCATGCACGGAGGGTTGCCATCATGTGGTATCAGAGCCAATGGTTCTTCAAGGGTAATCTCTAGTCTATTTTGAGTCTTTTAAAAATCCGGTCATGTCATGGTGTCTTCTTGCTTGTCTTGAAGTTGTGCTTGATAGATCATATTCATGCTATATTCTCATGGTCTATGTGTCTTGTTTTGTTCATTGATTCATGCCATAAATTTCCTTATGAATCATCTTGGTGCCTAGGTTTCTTTGTAGGATCCGTCCATTTTTGTTTAAGTTTGGGTGGCTGGAAAATTTTGTGCATGATAAGAAAAATGATGATCATGTGTTTTTATTTTATAATCTATTAAGTTTTGTCATAAGAGTATGATTCTCCCTAATTTTTCTTGAAAGAAAAATCCAAATACACATGCCTAAAGACTTTCATGATCAAAATATGATATGCATGCTATATGTTTGTTGAAATGGCCGTGGGATTTAGAGTGCTTTAGAGAGTCAATCATGCATGCTAATTAATCCTAGCATGTTCCTTGATATTTAACCATTCATGTGTGATTTGTATCTTTGCACACATTGCAAAAATCGGCCATCTTTCTTTCCTTTTTTCATTTGCACTTAATATGAACATGTTTTGCTTGATAATTTGAGGTTGAAAAGTGATTATATGTGCTTATTTTACTGCTGGACTTTATTACACAAAAAGCTCAAAGAAACTAAAATTATTGACTCATTAAGCCATCACTAATTGCTAAAAGGATACTCCAAATTTTTTGCTAATCAAAATCAACAAACACAAGTGTAAAACCCAAGCAAAGGAGGAATATTAATATAAAAAAAAAAGTAAGAAAGTGGCTGGACATTATCATTAAAAAAAAAAGTGCCAAAACAAGTGAAAAAAAAAATGCAAACAAAAGGGATCCTTTGCTAGACTTGTGGACTTTTGGACAATTTTTCCTACCTTAGCAATTGGAGTTATTCTTTGGACCTTTGGACTATGTTTTAGTGGCTGAATGAGACTTTAAAATTTAACATGTTAAGTGCAACATTTTATCAAACACTTGCTACTCAATTCTAGTGCCATTCTAGGAATTAATCTTTTGAGTACTTGCCTTTCTTAATGTGCCTTAATTTTAGTTTTTGTGTCTTCTTTCTACTCTTAAGTTTTGTCACATATATCTCTACTTGAGTTTAGCCTTTTTAATTGTGCCTTTTTAGTTTTATTTCTTTGGACTCTTGTACTCTTGGGTGGTTTCTTCTTGATCTAGGTGTGGAAAGCTCCTAAAACTCATCACATACACTTTTGGTGAATTGATTGGAGGAGCTGTCCGATTTGATTCCAAGACCTTTGGAAGGATTTCTACTATCAAAAAGAGTGCATACACATTGAGAGGCTAACTTTTGGTTGTTCCTTGTGAAGGGGTGACAAGTGGGAGACTTGAAGACTCAATTTCTTGAATTGTTTTATCTTTTGCACCATTTCTTTTAGGCCACTTGTATTTGGCCTTTGTTTATTCATTTTTGGTTTGTAATTGGCCATTTCTAAACCTCTTCACTTTGGTTTTAGTTCGTGTAGTTGAAGGTGATTTGAAAACCTTCACCTAGGACTTCGACTAGAGTATGTTTTAAGTGCTTTCCTTGTTGCATGTTTTAAAGCTTTTAGTAGTATAATTGTTTAGGTCCTTACTTTGCTTCCAATTACGTTTAGAAGGCTTGCTTTTGCCTACTAGGGGTAACGTGCACACACACACTTCATTGTTGTGCCAAATTGTTTTGTAAGAAAAGTTGAAAAGGCTTAGTGATTTTTACTTGATAAGGTTTGGTTATTAAGTGATTCTTTGTAGTCCACCTCCCTTTGAAAGTTCACTTTGTACACTTAGGCCTTTCCTACCTATCTTGCACTTTGAAAACCTTTTGTGAAAACCCTTTTATCACTCACTCTTTGTGAAAAACTTTTTCAACCTTTTTGAAAACAAATTTGTGAAAACCTTTTCTTGATCAAAGATGAGTGATCATTCTAGTGTTCATGGTCATAATTCTTGTAGTACTAGGTCTAGTGTTAGGGATGAACTTAGGAAACTAAAAGAGTACCTAAGAAAAAAAGAAGAGGAAAATATAAAAAGAGAGGAAGAGTTGAGAAGAAAAGAGAAAGAGTTTGAAAAAAATAATGCGGAAATAAAAAGGTTACTTGCAAAATTAGTTGAGAGGAGAGAAACTAGTGGATCCAAACCTAGGGTTGTCTCAACTAGGTATCAAAATTCCAAAGAGGTTAGAATCCCTAAGAGTATGCATGAGGAAGAAAATACAAAAAGAGAGGATGAACTTAGAAGAAAAGAAAAAGAAAAGAAAATAGAAAAGAAAGAAAAAATGAAGAAAAGTATAGAGAAAGTTCAAGAGTGGTTAGAAAATGAAACACAACCAACACTCTTAGAGAAGAGTAAGGAGGATAATGTTTCCTCCAAAGGGCTTATGCTTGAAGAGAGTCACTTTCCCATTGAAAATGATTTAAAAGAAACTCTATTTATTCATCAAGACCTTAACTTTTTCTCTCACATTGCCACTAGTCATGAAGTGGAGATTCAAAAACAAGTCCTTTTTAAAGAAAAAGAATCTCAACTTCAAGATTTAGTGAAGAAGAAGTGGACTTCACTTAGTCCCACTTCTTGTGCTACTTCCTTAGTGGTGCCCAAGGAAGATAAGCCTTCCTTCTTTAAGACTTTCTCTACTTTAGTTCCCTTCATAAAGCACCCAACTTTAGATTTGTATGATTTTTTGGATACATCTCATGGTGTCCTATTTTCTATTTTTGATCTTGAGGGAAGTTCAAACTTATTTGAACTTAACTTGGATACTTCCCTACAAGACAAACTTAGCTTATATGAGTTTTCTAAACTCCTCTTAGCACCTTTTTCTCATATGTATCTAACAAATTATGCAATACAAAGTTGTTTAGGTAATTTTTTAGTTAAGTTTTCTTTATTTTCCAATACATACCTAGGTCATTACATTGGGCACTTCCAACAAGATATTTTAGTTTTTAGGACTAATACATTAGTAGGAGGTTCCGCGTGAACCTGATTGTGTTACTCATGGTAGATATTGACATAATCTTAGGGATGGATTGGTTATCAGTGAATCACTTCCTTATAGATTGTGTTCGGAGAGAGCTAGTATTCCCTCAGTTTGAGGATGAGGTGATATTATCAGCGGGTCAGGCTGAGCAGTTGATAAGAGATGGAGCTGAGTGCTTCATGTTGTTTGCCATTTTGAGTGTTGAGATGGAGAGGGCCATCACTGGGATTGAGATTTTTAGTGAGTTTTCTGATGTGTTCCTAGATGATGTGTCGGGATTGCCACTTATGCGTGATGTTGTGTTTAGCATTGATTTGGTACTGGGTGCAAGACCGATATCAGTGGCTCTTTATAGAATGACTTCAGCTGAGTTGGTAGAGCTAAAGAAACAGATTGAGGGTTTGTTGGAAAAACAGGTGGTGAGGCCTAGTGTTTCTCATTGGGGTGCCCGGTATTGTTAGTGAAGAAGAAGGATGGTGGGTGATGGAATAACACTAAGGCCAAGAAGACCAAGAGGTGATATATTGAAGGAAGCAAGAGGAATGGGTTAGTGTTGAAAAACCATAGGAGGAGTAAGCCTACTTTTGGGCCTTAGCTCCTAAGTTTTTATAGCATTTATTTTTATTCCTATTTTTGCCCTTATCTTTAATTTCCTATTTTACCCTTGTATTTTGGGGTGCTTAGGGCTTAGAATTTATTTTCCTTGTATTTCCCATTTTGCCTTTGTATTATGAGGTGCTCTAGATAATTAGGTTTTTAATTTTGGGCTAGGGTGTTAATTAGAAGGTGATGCATGTTTTTTGGTGTCATTGGGTCTATTTTTGGTGTTAGAAAGGCTTAGGCCCAAGTGGAGGGCAAAGGTTGCATGGTCTTATCATGCACCTAGATATAGCCAATCTAAACCCAAAGATTCCATCCTTGGCCACCAAGTTGCATCTAGGGTTCATTTGCATTTCATTTGGAATGCATTTGCCTACTCCAAATGAAACCCTAGATGCCTCCCCTCCTATAAATACCCAACACCCCACACCTTGTAAATACTTTGGAATTTATGATATTAAGAGAGCCTTTGTGCCTTAATATTCTTCCTTAGTCCCCTTGGTCATTTCGGCCACCTATCCTTCTCATCTTCACCGTGAGTGTTCTCACCTTTAGGAGTGGCCTTCATCCATCAATGAAGTGAGCCAAAACCCTAGAGTACCACCTTAGCATTTCATCAAACACCTAGCCTCCATAAACACCATTCGCCCATCTCCATCTCCAAGGCTAGAAACCTTGAGTTCCATGATCCAAGGAGTCCGGTCATCCCTCTTTCACGCTCTTAACTCAATCCATGCAAGGAGGGTTGCCATCAGTGGGGCCCGTTTGTGTGTTGATTATTGGCAACTGAATAAGTTAACGATAAGGAATAAGTATCCACTTTCGAGGATTGATGATTTGATGGATCAGTTGAGGGGAACTTCGGTGTTTTTGATGATTGATTTGAGATCTAGATACCATCAGAACAGGGTGAAGGAGAGTGACATACCGAAGACTGCTTTCAGGACTAGGTATGGTCACTGTGAGTACGTAGTGATGCGTTTTGGTGTCACTAATGCTCCAACAGTGTTCATGGATTACATGAACAGGATTTTCAGGTTATTCTTAGACAGGTTTGTGGTGGTCTTCATTGATGATATATATTGGTGTATTCTAGATCTTTGGAGGGTCACCGTGAGCATCTGAGGTTGGTTTTAGAGGTGCTGAGGGAGAGGTAGTTGTATGCCAATCTTTTCAAGGGTGAGTTTTGGTTGTCTGAGGTGAGGTTTTTAGGGCATGTGATATCGGCAGAGGGGATTGCAGTGGATCCAGTAAAGGTGGAGGCTGAGATTCAGTGGGAGCGTCCGATGACTGTTACGGAGATTAGAAGTTTTGTTGGGTTAACGGGTTACTATTAGAGATTCATAGAGGGTTTCTCTCGAATAGTAATTCCTTTGACTTAACTGACTCAGAAGGATCAGCTTTTTGCTTGGATGGACGCTTGTGAGCAGAGTTTTCAGGAATTGAAAGGGTGATTGACTACTTCTCCGGTTTTGGTGTTACCTGACACTGGTGAGTATTTTGAAGTGTTCTGTGATGCTTCTCACCAGGGGTTGGGTGGTGTGTTGATGTAGGGAGGGAGAGTAGTGACATATGTTTCAAGGCAACTTAAGATTCATGAGAGGAATTATCCCACTAATGATTTGGAGCTTGCAGCTGTGGTGTTTGCCTTGAAGTCGTGGAGGCACTATCTGTATGGTGCGAGATTCAGTGATCACAAGAGTTTGAAGTACCTGTTTGATCAGAAGGAGTTGAATGAGGCAGAGGAGGTGGATGGAATTCCTAAAGGACTTTGATTTCCAGTTGATGTATCATCCTGGGAAGGCGAGTGTGGTAGCAAATGTATTGATTAGGAAATTCATTCATATGTCGGCTATGTTGATTAGGGAGTTGGAGCTAATTGAGTAGTTCAGAGATTTGAGACTAGAGGTGGAGGTTGTTCAAGATCACATTAGTTGTGGTATGATCACCATAACTAATGAGTTCTTGAGATAGGTAGGAACTAAGCAATTACAGGATCCAGAGTTGTTGAGGATTTTGGGATTGCTTGGTACCGAGAGGGCAGCTGGTTTTGAGCTCAGTGCTGATGGAGATTCTCGAGTGGAAGTGTGATAGTGTCACTAAGGACTTTGTGGTTGAGTTGCCTAGGACAGCTAGGAACAGTGACTCTATCTAGGTTATTGTTGATAGGTTGACAAAGTGTGCGCACTTTCTTCCTATCAAGAGGTGGTCCTTGGAGAGGCTTGCACAGTTGCATATTAGAGAGATAGTACGGTTGAATGGAGTGCCTTCTAGTATTATCTCTGACAGAGATCCAAGGTTTACTTCCAAGTTGGCAGACTCTGCATCAGGCTTTGGGGACGAGGTTAAGGTTGAGCTCCGCTTATCATCCATAGCAAGATGGTCAGTCGGGGAGGACAATTCAGTCACTGGAGGATCTCTTGAGATCTTGTGTGTTGGATCATCTGGGTAGCTAGGAGGAGGTGTTACCATTGGTAGAGTTTACCTATAACAACAGTTATCACTAGAGCATTGGCATGGCGCCTTTTGAGGCTTTGTATGGTAGGAGGTGTAGGACTTCATTATGTTGGTATCAAGAGGGTGAGTCAGTAGTGATTGGTCCAAGGTTAGTTCCTTAGACTACTGAGATGGTGAGATAGATTCAGGAAAGGTTGAGGGCTACCCAGAGTCGATAAAAGTCCTATGCTGATAGGAGGAGGAGACCTCTAGAGTTTGAAGAGGGAGAGCATGTGTTTCACGTTTCACAGTTGAGGAAGTACATCAGAGACCCGAGTCAAGTGGTAGAGATGGATGAGGTGCAAGTTAGAGAGAACTTGACCTATGAGAAGAGACTAGTAGCTGTGATTAATCACAAGTTGAAGAAGCTTTGTGGCAAGTCGATGAGTTTGGTGAGGATTGTTTGGGATGCAGCTACTGGTGAAGTTACCTGGGAGGTGGAGAGTCAGTTCAAGGAACAATATCCATTCCTCTTTTCAGGTAAGCCTATTTTCGGGGACAAAAATTCCTATTTGTTGGGGCTATTGTAACGTAGTAAGTTTTAAAAAAAATGGGTGATTTAGTAGCCCAGAACGAGCCGTTCCCAATCTGGAACGGGCCGTTCCAAACTACTGAATTGACCTATAAAACGTAGTTGAGAACGGGTCGTTCTGGAGGGAGAACGGACCGTTCCAAACCCCAAAACGGGTCGTTCTGGTTGGAGAACGGGCCATTCTAGTTGGAGTACGGGCCGTTCTGGATGGAGAACGGGCCGTTTTGGATGAGTCCCAGAATGGGCCGTTCTAATTTCAGAATTGGTCGTTCTGCATGTAATTTTTGCCCATGATGAAGGGGTGCAGAACGGGCCGTTTCGGATTTGGAACAGGCCGTTCTGGCCACTCCGGAACTTGTATAAATAGGGGTTGGGGGCAGTTGAGGAGAATGAGTTTTTAGTGAGAAGTTTTAGAGAGAAGGACTATGGGTCTATGAGCTCTTTTCTCTCCCAAATTTCTCTGTATGATTCCTTTTCTCCTCTAGATCACTAATGACATCTGGCTTTTCTTGAAATTCAAACTAGGAAGCTTACTTTGGGAGGATTGAAGTCACGGGTTGAGCTTTAGAAGGGAGTTCTACTTCTTCTCAGTTATTGGCTATTTTGAGCCAATCTTCAGGTGAGGGAAGCTAGATTGTTTGTTGTTAGGTTGCATGTGAGTTTAGAAACTCAATTGATGCATGAATGTTGAGAATCTATAGATGGATTGAAGAAAATCTCATTTTTTGGGGTTTTGAGAAAAAGGAAGATTTTGATGATTTTGATGCATAGGTTGGATGCATGTGAGATTTAAGTTTATTTTGAGTCATATGGAACCTATGCATTGTGTTTTGTGTTTGCATGTGGCTGAATTTGTTAGTTTGATGAGAGTTTTGAACTCTCTGACTGGGATTTAGGTTGAGCGCAGGTTGAGCGCGCCAGGCGTGGAAGAGCTTAGGGCTCTCCGGTTGGATGTTGGGCCAGGCGTCATTTGGTTGCGTCAGGCGTGGAGACTCTTAGGAGTCTCTATCTCAAGGACACCGAGCGTGAGTTGAACGCGCTGGGTGTGGATGAGTTTTAGGACTCTCAGGTTGGGATTAGGCTGGGCGAGCTTAGGCTACGCCGAGCGTGAATATGTTTATAAATAAATGATTTAAATTGATGCTTATGCATGTTTAAAGTTGAAATTTTAGATCATGTATGTATGATATATGATGTATAGTGCAGTGTGATTCATATGTATGCTTTGTGATGATACGTATGAATGTTTGAATATGATATGACATGTGTATATGTTCATATGGGTATGTTTATTGATCATGATGGTGGGCAGACCATGTATGATGTATGATGCATATTTGCATGTGATACCTTATGGCATGAGTCTAGCCTAGGACTTGAGGAGAGGAAAAATATTTTCGAACTAGAAGAGCTCACATAGAGTCTCTTGAGAGTGGTGCTTGGATAGGCCACTGATATATGAGAGTGGTGCTCAGGTAGGCCACTGGATTTGGGAATGGTGCTCAGATAGGCCAGTGGGTTGGGTGAGTCTCCTCTAAGTCCTTAGCTAGTGTTGGAGCGGGGTATGAGGTCGAGGGTTATTCCCTTAACCAAGTACTCGGGAAGGTTGCGTGGATCCTTGCGAATAGTGGATTGGCGAACTCCACAATTGACTTGGTTATGCATGCCAAGGTCGTGGTAAGCCATATTCAGCTGTGCTATACCTGACGGTGGATCTGGACTTCCAATTGTGTAAGTGACATCATCCGAGTAAACCCGTGTGAGGATTATATCCTGTTTAGCTGTGACCGAGCGGGCGCATTGGGCGTGAAAACGGTTGGGGTGGTTTCGGTAGGATGGAATGTCACTTATACAGCTCTATTGTTATGGAGATGATGAGGTTCCACTTGGAAATCCTCAAGAATTCCCTCAATGCTCCTCGGTTCCTTGGAAGATTGACAAGGAATGGAAGCTCCAAGAAGCACCAATGTGACTCTAGCTTGCGTCTAGCTAAGTCCGGAAGAAGGAAGGTTTCCCTAGCTCTACAAGGAGAGGATCTCAAGTAGGGTAGAGTTTAGGAGAGTGACTTTCGGATAGGCAATTTCTATGGTAAGAAATCTCATCAATATATCATCCAAAAGTATCCTACAATCCGGCCATACAAGTATTTATAATAGAAATTAGGAAGCTATTTGAGTTGCATTTCAGATCACACCTTGTGCATGTGTAGCACATGGCCGAAATGCACTCCAAATGTGCTTCTAATTACATGCTAATGGAGATTCACATGTAACCTAATTAACCCTAAATTCACATGACCTCTAAATGACATTCCTACACTACTAGGCCGAAAATACAAGGCCCAAAAGAAATACATGGCACTAAGGCCCACTCCTATGCTAACCCTAATCTAATGGGCTTGAAACAAAGCCCAACAAAATAAAGTAGTGGGTTTTCCTTGGGCTTGGGCCCACTCTTCATGCATCATCCTTGCCATGGCTCTAGTAGTTGGGCCCTTCGCCCATGGGCCTCCTCCATCATCCCCTCCCTCTTGAAGAGGATTTGTCCTCAAATCCAAAGCATCTTCCTCTTGTGTGGGTAGTCCTGTAAAAAGAGACAAATCAGCAACATTGAAACTAGAACTAACACCATACTCAGAAGGGAGATCTAGGACATAGGCATTATTATTGATTTTCTTAAGGATTTGGAAAGGACCATCCCCTCGAGGACTAAGTTTGGACTTTCGTTTGGAAGGAAACCGATCCTTCCTAAGGTGGAGCCAAACCCAGTCACCTTCCTTGAAGATAACCTCTTTCCTACCCTTATTATTATATTTTTGGTATTTTTCAGTTTGGGATTGAATATGAGTTCGAACCCTCTCATGTAATTTCTTGACAAACTCAGCCCTAGAGGTGCCTTCTTTATGAATAAAGGAAGCAACATCGGGTAGAGGTAATAAATCTAATGGAGTGAGAGGATTAAAACCATAAACAATCTCAAAAGGAGACATGTTAGTGGTCTTATGAACCACTCTATTATAGGCAAACTCCACATGAGGGAGATAGTCATCCCATGACTTTTTATTGCCTTTGAGGATTGCCCTCAACATAGTCCCTAGAGACCTATTGACTACCTCAGTTTGCCCATCAGTTTGGGGATGACATGTGGTAGAAAATAGAAGTTTAGTTCCTAACCTAGCCCAAATAGTTTTCCAAAAGTGGCTTAGGAACTTAACATCTCTATCTGAAACTATAGTTTTAGGTAACCAATGAAGTCTCACAATTTCTTGAAAGAATAATTTAGCAATGTGACTTGCATCATCCACTTTGTGGCATGGAATAAAGTGTGCCATTTTGCTAAAACGGTCCACTACCACAAAGATTGAATCTTTCCCTCTTTGAGTTCTGGGCAATCCAAGGATAAAATCCATGGAAATGTCTACCCAAGGAGAAGAAGAGATGGGCAAGGGGGTGTATAATCCATGAGGTTTTGTGGTAGACTTTGCTTGTAAACAAGCAATGCAACTACTACAAAACCGTTGGACATCACGTTTCATGTGAGGCCAAAAGAATTTCTCTTTCAAAAGTGAAAGAGTTTTCTCCATTCCAAAATGCCCCATGAGCCCACCCTCATGGCTCTCCTTAACCAAAAGTTTCCTAATAGATCCTTGGGGTATACAAAGTTTGTTTTCTTTAAAAAGAAACCCCTCAGAAATATAGTAACCTTGGTAAGGTTTTTGAATACATAAAGAATAAAAGTTAGCAAAATCAAGGTCTTTCTCATACAAATCCTTAATATCATCAAATCCTAGAATTTGAGAACCTAGGATATTTAATAACACATGTCGTCTAGACAAAGCATCAGCCACTACATTTGTAGAGCCTTTTTTATATTTGATGACATAGGGAAATTGTTCAAGGTACTCAACCCATTTTGCATGCCTTTTATTTAATTTATGCTGACCCTTCAAATATTTAAGTGATTCATGATCACTATGAATGACAAATTCCTTGGTCACAAGATAATGTTCCCAAGTTTGAAGGGCACGAACTAAAGCATATAACTCCTTGTCATAGGTAGGGTAGTTCAAGGTAGCCCCATGAAGTTTTTCACTGAAATAAGCTATGGGATGACCACCTTGTAACAACACAGCGCCTATGCCAAGTCCAGAAGCATCACATTCTAGCTCAAAAGTTTTAGAAAAATCAGGCAGAGCTAGAACAGGTGCTTGAGTAAGTTTATGCTTTAGATCTTGAAAAGCTAAGTTATGTTTTTCCGTCCATTCAAAGACCACATCCTTCTTCACCAACTCATTGAGAGGGGAAGCTAATGTAGAGAAGTTAGGAACAAATCTCCTATAAAAACTTGCCAATCCAAGGAAGCTCCTAACTTCACTTACATTAGTAGGAATAGGCCATTCTTGGATGGCTTTGATTTTCTCGGGGTCCACATGAACCCCATTTTTACTCACCACAAAACCTAGAAAAATAACATTATCTACACAAAAAGTGCACTTGTCGACATTGGCAAACAAGTGATTGTCTCTAAGGACAAGAAAAACTTGCCTTAGGTGATCTACATGATCACTTAGACTTTTGCTATAGATTAAAATATCATCAAAATAAACAACTACAAACTTCCCAAGGCAATCCCTAAGGGCATGATTCATCAACCTCATGAATGTGCTAGGTGCATTAGTAAGCCCAAAAGGCATTACTAACCATTCATATAGTCCAAATTTAGTCTTAAAAGCGGTTTTCCACTCATCACCTTCTTTGATTCTAATTTGGTGATAGCCACTCTTAAGATCTACTTTGGAAAATATGGAT
This sequence comes from Cajanus cajan, assembly GCF_000230855.2. NCBI lineage: Eukaryota > Viridiplantae > Streptophyta > Magnoliopsida > Fabales > Fabaceae > Cajanus > Cajanus cajan. The sequence continues at coordinate 29,473,576 of NC_138523.1, read as the reverse complement.
GACCCATGCAATTCATCAAGCATGTCATCAAGCCTAGGAATTGGGTGCCTATATTTGATGGTGATGTTGTTGATAGCTCGACAGTCACAACACATCCTCCATTTTCCATCTTTTTTTGGCACCAAGATGACTGGTACAACACAAGGGCTTAGACTCTTTTGAATCCAACCCTTCTCCAACAACTCTTGTACTTGCTTCTCTATCTCTTTGGTCTCTTGTGGATTTGTCCTATAAGCTGGTCTATTTGGAAGACTAGCCCCAGGCACAAGATCTATTTGATGCTCTATTCCCCTAAAAGGTGGAAGTCCCATTGGACCTTCCTTGGGAAATATATCATCAAATTGATTTAAAAGATTTTTCACCTCAAGAGGTAGAGAAGTGTTCAAAGAAGATGTGGCAGTGCAAGTTAATGTTCCTCTACACATGAGGATATGAGAAGATGGTTCAATAAAGAGAGAAGTTTTATTTAAAGGTTTTGATTGAAAACTCTCTTTTTGAACTATCTCTAGAGAGGGAACATTAATCTCTCTAGAATCCTCCTTTTCATCAATTTTTAGAAGTTTTTTTTTTTTTTTCAACTTTTTTTGGTTTTCCTTTTTCTTGCTCACGTTTGGCTTTCATTTGTACTTGATCTTCTATCACTTGTGAAGGTGACAAAGGATGAAGTACAAACTTTTTACCCTTATGAGTGAAAGTTATTTTATTAGTTAGGCCATCATGATGAGTTTGTTTATCAAATTGCCATGGCCTACCCAATAAAATATGACAAGCCTCCATAGGAACTACATCACATTTAACTTTATCTTGATAGTTCCCTATAGAAAACTCTATTTCCACTTGTTGGTTGACCACCATATCCCCATCATCATTAAGCCAATGAAGTTGATAAGGTTTTGGGTGGGGTGTGGTAGTCAATCCCAACTTCTCAACCATCCTAGTGCTACAACAATTGCACCAAGATACACTATCCACTATGAGAGAACAAGCCTTGTTTGAAATGTTACATGTTGTATGAAAGATGTTCTCTCTTTGGGATTGTGTATCACTAGGTTGGTTATTGAGGACCCTTCTCATCATAAGAAGTTCCCCATTATAAGGATAAGTAACCTCACATGACTCTTCTTCACTTGCTTCTTCTTCATCCTCACTTGAAGATGAAGAAGTAGTAGCTTCATCATGGCTACTATAAATGTCTTGGCCCCTTAGAATCATCACTTTTTTGTTAGGGCATTGAGAAGCAATGTGGCCTCTCCCAAGACACTTAAAGCATTTTATGTCACTAGACTTGGTGCTAGTGTATGAGGTGTTTGTTTTTTTATCTTTTTCTTTACCTTTATCTAGATTTTTGGAGGAAGAAGTATTTTTCTTGTCAAAATCATTTTTCTTACTTTCCCTCTTGTAGTTATCCTTAGAAAAAGAAGATGAGTATGAGCTTACTTTAAAACCTTTTCGTAAATTTTGTTGTTCAACCTTTATGCAAAGTTGAACCAAATCATCCAAATCCCTATAAGGGAGAAGCTCAACCTTATCTCTTATTTCATAGGATAATCCACTCAAAAATCTAGCAATGGTAATATTTTCCTCTTCTCTAATGCCAGCCCTCATGATGTACAACTCCATTGTTTGTCTATATTCTTCCACAGTCATATTCTTTTGATGGAGTCTTTGGAGCTTGTTGATAAGCTCCCTAGTGTAATAAGAGGGTATATGCCTTCTCCTCAAGGCACTCCTTAATTCATTCCAATATTGAATTGGAGGTTCATTATGGAGACGCCTATCTCTCACAAGAGAGGTCCACCAATACATGGCATGACCTTGAAAACTCAAAGTGGCTAGGGAAACTTTTCTTTCTTCACTTACTTGGTGGCAAGTAAAGATTTGTTCCACTTTCATTTCCCAGTCTAGGTATCCCTCCACATCATCTTTTCCATGAAAATAAGGGAGATCTACCCTAGATTCCCTTGTTGTGGAGTTCCTATGGATTCTCCTAGGAGGTGGTTGATAATGATCTCCTAAGGCTAGGCTATTATGCATTGACTCTCCTAGTGTGGAACTATGAGCATAGGAACTATGTTGACCATGGTGATGTTTTCTTTTATCTTTCTCCTTTAATAAACGAATTTCCTCCTCCATTAGAGCAAATTGAGCTTCTTTTTCAAGTTTTTGTTGTAATTCTTGCTCTTTCCATAGTTTTAGTGATCTTAATTCACGTGACAATTTAGTAAAACTTTTGTTGTCACTTGAATTAGTATCACTATGAGGAGTAGAAAATTCTTCCATTATAGGTGAAAGATTATTTTTTATGAATGAACTTTGAAAAGCAATTGTTTTTATGCAAGGTTAAGACTAAGTACTTAGAGGATTATGTATACAAATTGAACTTTGGAGGGAGGTGAGCTACTAAGAGCCACTTAAAAACCAAGCCTCTTCAAGTAAAAATTACTAATCCCCTTTGTAGTTAATCTTTACCAAATTCTTTTCAATGAAAATTATTTTGGATGTTTTTTTTATGAACTATGATAAGCTAGCCGTATAAAAGCAAGTAAAACAAGGATTAAGCAACAAAAATTAAACTACCTAAACGTGTCCTAAGGTGAGAGCTTGAGAGATACCAAAGATCAATCAAGGACCACTCCCACCAAGTACTAACGAAAATTCTATTCCTAAGGAGAGATGGTTGTGTACCAAAGACACTTCCAAGACACTCCTTGAAATGGCCAAATACAAAGTATAAACAACTAAGAACAAGTGGCTAAAATAAAGTATTAAAAACAGCCACAAAGAATTAGTGATGGATTAGTGACCAAATTTTGCAACAAAATTCAAATTAGTAAGGTAAAATCGGTCACTAAAATCCGTCACTAATGCTTATACAATTTTTTTTTTTAAAATTTAAGTACAATCTTCAATTGAATCTCCAAGAAGTCTTCATGGAATTGCTAGGCCAGCCACTTCAAATTTCTAGCCACAAGTGTTTGGTGTTTGATAGCCAAATCCGAAAGCCTCCTTTTCCCTTTCCTCCTCCTTTTCTTAGTCCTCTTTTGATGACCCTTGTAGAACTAGCTTCTAAGGAGATAAACTAGGTCAAGCATAAGTCACATTTGAGTTCCATGATGAATTCAAACAAAGACAAGTATGGAAGAGTTATAGGAAAGAAGATTAGAATAGAAGAAGTGAATATAGATGACACAAGACAAGATTAAACTAGGTCAAGGAAGAACAAACCTAAGAAAGGTTCTAGAGTAGATGCACAAAACCAAACACTCAAAAATAGGTGAGCTGAAAATTCCTTTTAATGACTCCAAAACAAGTAGAAACCGAGAAGAACAAATTGAGAAATTAAACTCCTTAATTTGGCTTTTACTTTTCAAATTAGGTTTAGCATATTTTTTTTTTTTTTTAAATTCACTTTTGATTTTGAACTTTTTTTTTTTTTTTCTTTTTTTTTTTAAATCTTAGGAGTTGCCTTTTTCTTTAAAAGAACCTCACAAACTCTCGGTCACACCTTAAGTGAAACACCAAAACCGAATTCAAATTGAAATTCAAATGCCACACAAATTAGTTCAAAATGTAATGAACATGTGACATGCTTTTGTTGCTTGGTTGGTTTATGTAGCACATGCACGGTTTTGGCTCCAATTTTCAAATTCAAATTACAATCCTAACACAATTTTTCAGCACACACCAATGATACAAGATCAAACACTCACGGATTGAAGAATTTTTGTGTAAGACATTTTTTTCAAAATTTTGGAAGCCTAAAATTCTAAAAAAACTACTAATGATCTAATAGTAGTTTATGAACTCAAAAATGAAACAAAAATTCATGAGCTTATACCAAAGAAAAGAAATGGATCTCGGCCAAATCCAGAAAATGGTTTCAAGGTGCAAATCAAAAATCAAGGATCAACAAGCATAGCTAAGATAGATGAACATAAAAGAACTACACAAACCTACTAGACATGGATTTAAAAATAAAAGACTCAAGCATTTAAATGACCGAATAAGATGCAAAGATGACTCAAACAAATTCAAAGGCTATTAGGCAGAAAATTCCTAATTAAGCACAAGAGAATGGAGCATGATTCATGGAAGCAATTCAAAGTAAAATGCATATATGAATCACTCAAGCAAATCCAAAACTAGATCCATCAATTTTAAGACAAGAAAATAGATCTAGGAAAGAATCAACTCTAAAATGACATGAACTCAAACATTGAACAATAAGAACACAAGATGACAAGTTGAACCACGGATCAAAATTCAAGAAGATGACTTATCTCTTGAAGACCGAAGCTCTTGATACCACTTGATGAGGTTCCACTTGGAAATCCTCAAGAATTCCCTCAATGCTCCTCGGTTCCTTGGAAGATTGACAAGGAATGGAAGGTCCAAGAAGCACCAATGTGACTCTAGCTTGCGTCTAGCTAAGTCCGAAAGAAGGAAGGTTTCCCTAGCTCTACAAGGAGAGGATCTCAAGTAGGGTAGAGTTTAGGAGAGTGACTTTCGGATAGGCAATTTCTATGGTAAGAAATCTCATCAATATATCATCCAAAAGTATCCTACAATCCGGCCATACAAGTATTTATAATAGAAATTAGGTTAAGGGTTTAAGTTGGGTTCACCTAGAGTTAAGTAAAACCATGGTATGGTTAACTTAACTCTAGGCGCCAAAATTTGAATTCTAAAATTCAAATTTTGGTGCCAACCGGCCACCCCCCCATGTGCACTCATTTGGCATGTAATTAGGAAGCTATTTGAGTTGCATTTCGGATCACACCTTGTGCATGTGTAGCACATGGCCGAAATGCACTCCAAATGTGCTTCTAATTACATGCTAATGGAGATTCACATGTAACCTAATTAACCCTAAATTCACATGACCTCTAAATGACATTCCTACACTACTAGGCCGAAAATACAAGGCCCAAAAGAAATACATGGCACTAAGGCCCACTCCTATGCTAACCCTAATCTAATGGGCTTGAAACAAAGCCCAACAAAATAAAGTAGTGGGCTTTCCTTGGGCTTGGGCCCACTCTTCATGCATCATCCTTGCCATGGCTCTAGTAGTTGGGCCCTTCGCCCATGGGTTGACCCAGTCCAATGGATTAATTTTAAGAAAGGAGTCAGGTGGTGTTAACCCTATCTGCCTCATTTGCGTTCTAAAGGGTTAGGGAAAAAAAAGAGGAGAAACAAAGAGCTCTAAGGAAGAGTACTCAAGAACGATCTTAGATCACACCAAGACCATTCATCTTCTGCTCATCCAGGTACGGGGGAGATGGGTTTCTTCATATGTGAATATAGGGGTGTTCGGGTAGTGAGGGCAATCCTTAAGTCCCTCTAGGAACTCTATTTAAAATTCTGAACGATTATCTGTGCAATCGATGTTCTAAATTCTTAATTCATTTGGAAGAACTTATTTCTTGAATTGTCTTTGAATTCCATTGGGGCTTTCTTGTTAATTCTTTATCCTTAAATTTGATGACTTGAATTTTATGTGTTAAGAAGAGTTTAGATTTTTTTTGTAAAACCAATGGAAACCAATTTTTGAGGCTTGAGATGTGTATGGATTGATTTGGAACGTATGAAGAATATAAATGGAGTTAAACTGAACCAACGGGGTGTAGAAGTAGTGAAAATTGGTAAAAACCTTGTTGAAACTCGTAAAACGCAGGTTTAATTTCACAGAGGGGAGTCTGGGCAGAGATTTGGGCGCTCAGCGCCAGTTTTGGGCGTCGGGCGTCGGGACCCCGACATACGTTTGTAATTTTGAGATATCTTTCTGTGAAGTTATCCAAATCGAGTGCCGTTTGTTTTTTTAGAAACTAGACATCTGGGGCTACCATTTAGACACAACAATCGTGTAAAAATATTAATATTTGATCACGTTATGTGAGTTTCAATTTGAGCCTTCCAATCTGTGTGCGAACCACAACATCAATTTTTGTGAGCCCTGAATGGTAACCTAAACGACTTTATTAGGATTTGTGTTCTTCATGAAAGTTGTAGATATTGATGTTAGGATTCTAATGGAGTTGGGATCACTTAGAAAGGATATGTATATCTCGAGTTATGGTTAAATTATTAACTGAATGTCATAGATATTGTGATGTGTGTGAAGAATTATGTGAAATTTGTGGTCTATGATGTTGATAACTTAATGATAGGTACCTAGCATGTGAGGATGATATTGCATGGATTGTTATTGACATGTGATGATGTTATATAATGGAGATGCATTAATTATGAGTTACGTGGGATGCATGAGTTGCATGAGACTTATGAGTTGCATGTGGTGCTTGAGAAGCCAGATGTGGCTATATTGCATTGGACCCTGGGCCCAGAGAGGGGTTGAGACAGGGGGGACCATGACGGGAGGCATTCCATGCGTGGGCCGTTGGGTGTTTAACTGCGCAGCTCACTGGCCATAGAGGGTTTAACGGTGGGTGGATTGCCTTTGCACGGGCCGCTGGGTGTTTAACCGTGCAACATACCGGCCCTGGGAGGGTGTGAGAACGGTATGCCCGCATTGGCAACAACTAAGGGAATTGACGAGGTACGCCCATTGTGCGGAGTGCCAAGTTGAGACTCTTAGGAGAGGAGATGTGTATGAGCATATAGTGAGCATGTGTATGAAAGCTTGTATGATTAAAAAAAATGATGTTTGGTAATTATATGAGATGTATTTGTTGTTTATAGTTAATGATGATATTTTGGTGCACGGTGTGGGGTGGGAATTGGGTAGCTCTATGTTCATATATGATGTTATCTATCTCTCACCGTCCTAATTTTATGTGGTTTTCTTTTAGGTGAAGATGAAGGCACTCATAGTGTTGAGTTCTAAAGGGAAAGGGTTCTGCTCTGATAGGATGTGACATTGGGGCATGAATTTAGGATGCTTTAGTTATGAATTGTTATTTGTCGTTTGAGGAGACTTATTTTTAGGAGTTTTATATTCACCTTATATTTGTAAATTCTGGATCCCTTTCATTTTTCTTTAGAGACCTTGATAATTTTCTTTTAAGAGTAAAACTTTATTATTATTATTATTATTATTTCTATTTATTTCAAGACTTGTGAACCTATGAGTTTTTATTAAAATATGTGGACCCTTCTTGATGTTATATTTATTGAATTATTCTTATTGTTGTTACTTATCTATTATGGGGTAGAAGGGTGTCACAGTTTTTGATAAACCTTCGCAATGTTAAACAAATTTTGCGACGGTTTATCATAAACCGTCGCAATGTTCTACAAATTTTGCGACGGTTTACGATAAATCGTCGCAATGTTGAATAATTTTGCGACGGTTTTGAAAAACTGTCGTATGAAGGGTCGCAATATCAAAGCGACGACGGTTTCTAGATAACCGTCGCAATTTGTCCATCATAATTTATCATTTTCCTTGTAGTGAGAGAGGTATTGTAGTTAACCAACAAGCAAGCATACCAATCTCCATTGGCAATTATAAAGAAGAATTTTTGTGTGACATAGTGCCATTGGAGGTTAGTCATGTCTTGCTTGGGAGGCCATGGCAATTTGACAAACAAACAATCCATGATGGCCTCACAAACAAAATAAGTTTCCAACACTTAGGTAAGAAGTTTGTGTGGTGTCCTCTATCACCCTCTCAAGTGAATGAGGACCAACTCAAACTAAAAGCTAAGAAAGATGAAGAAGAGAAAAGCAAAAGCAAAAACAAAAAGAAAAGAAAAGAAAAAAAGAATTTTTCCTTTGAAGAAAAAAGGCTAGGTTCAAGAGAACCTTAATCCTTGTGCCATCCTCATTCTTTTGGTGCCAAAGAAAGATGGCAATAGAGGATGTGCACCAATTTAGAAAGCCATCAATAAAATCTAGGCACCCAATCCCTAAGATAGACGATTTGATGAATGAATTACATAGGGTCACCAAAGCTTTTGAAAATTTTCTTATATGGTTATGCCTTTTGGCTTCCTCAATGACCCTAACACTTTCATTCAACAAATTGTGTACTTAAGGATTGCATAACTAAGTTTTAGTATTTTACTTCCCTAATTGTGGTTTCATATCTTTTTGAAGGATCAATGGAATGGAAAAGCTTAAAGATTTGAAGTCAAATCCTTCTCAAGAAGGAGGGGATGATGGAGGACCATCCTTGGTACTTCATGTGAGACCCATCACATGGTTCATGGCTAGGAGATTGGAGAGATACCATGTATGGATCCATCTCCTAGGCCCAATTTGAATAGTATAGAATTTTATTGCTTTATTCCAATTTTACCCTTGTACTTTGGGGTATTTTAGTCATAGAATTTATTTTACTTGTATTTCCAATTTTACCCTTGTATTTTGGGGTATCTTAGTCATAGGAATTATTTTCTTTTGTATTTCCCATTTTACCCTTGTATTATGGGGTGCTCTAGATGATTAGGGTTTTAATTTTGGGCTAGGGTTTTAAATTAGGAGGTGACACATTTTTTGGTGTTCTTGGACCTATTTTTGGTGTTAGAAAGTGATGGAAGAGCATGGGCTAAAGGCCCAACCACTAGAGCTATGGCCAGGAGGTTACTTGAAGATTTGACTGCTTCAGAGCTTAGTGGGCCCAATGGGCTTGGTGGGCCTAGGGTGCTTCTTACTTGGGCTTAATTGATTATACACCATGTTTAATTGTACTTTCTTAGTTAGGAATCTATTTTCATGTTGGTCTTGTATTTTGACCATAGATTAGGGTTTAGGCTAGTTGGGCCTAGTTTTGGGTTTCATGGGCCTTTGGGCTTTTGGTACCCAATATTGGGCTCATTATTTTCCTTGTAATATTTCCTATTGATTGTATTCATTAGACCATTGTATTTTGGTCATTAGAATAGGATTATATGAAGAAAACATTAATAGGAGAATTAGGTTTCATTTAGACATCATTTAGAAGTAATTTAAGTTGAATTTGAGTCACATGGATTGCATGGGATGGATCCGGCCATGTGAGCTCCAAATTCACCTCAAATCACTTCTAAATGACTCCTAAATGAGGGTAGCATCTGAATTAGTCACGTTGGAAGCCAAAGTTTGAATTTCAAATTCAAACTTGAAATTCAAACTAGGCGCCAATTTGGTTGATTTGAAATTGCCGCCCAAAGTTAACCTAATTGCTTCCTATAAGTGTATCTTTTCCCACCTTTTGTAAACACTTTTGAATATATGAGATATCTGAATTGAATTCAGCCATTCAAGAGTCACCGAAATTCCAAGAGAGAGAGCTTTAGAGAGTGCCTTCAAATTCCTTAGGAAAACCTAGTTTCCTTCCCTTTGAAGTGTGCAATCCCTTGTAGCTTGAGCTTGGATACTTCCTTCTATGGATTAGGTCATCTAATCCGCCATTCCTCTTCCATTTTGAGCTTCCATTCATTCGGTCTACATCTCCTTTGAAGAAGATCCGTGCCTAGAAGAAGCTTGGAGGAGTTCACATCTTCATTTCTCCTACTTCTTCTATCATTTTTGGTATCAAGAGCAAGGTCTTCAAGGAGATAAGTGTTCTTGAGTTTTTGGTCCGAATATTTTGTGTTCTTTGTGTTGTTATGTTTGTCTTAATTGAGTTTCAATTCGGATCTATATTTTGATGCTATTGAGTTCATAGATCCATTGTTGATTGTCTTGAATTTTCTTCCATAATCAACTTGTAGGAACTTTTTGCTTTGTGCTAATTTTGAGTTTATTTTGAGTCTCTCCATTCCTTGTATGTGTCCGTGATTGGACCTCATGCATTGCATTTAGATTTTGTTTTTAAATCTTTGTTTTGTCTTAGAAGTTTGTGTTTAGTCCTTACTTGTTGCAAATTCCTTGAATAGCATGTTTAACCTAGTTTTATTTTGAGTTTTGTGTCCATATATTGCTTTCGGTTTGCTTATTGTTCTTGCCTCCTATATGTGCTTTTTCTTTTACCTTATTGTGTTCATAACTTGCTATTAGTTCTAGTAAGTTTCTTTAGAGTTAGGTTTCCATTGTGTCTTAAGTTTTCAAATCACATTTCCATTGAAAAATCTTATAAAAAATTTTGTGACTCAAAATTTCAAGTGCTTAATCTTGCTTCTAGTGCACTATCTTTTGGATTCAAATTTTAAAAAGTAAATAGGCTGAAAACAGAGACAAAAACAGAGCCTAAATCAAAAGAAAAGTACAAAGATTCAAAGAAGAAAAGTGTACAAAAGAATCCAAGACAAAACCTAAAAACTAGTGCACTAGTTTCCTTGTTTTCATTTGAATTTTTGTCTAACTTGTAGTCACGGTTTCTATAGCTTGGAATCTTAGAAAAATTTGAAACAAAAGGCAAATATACTCTCTGGACTCTTAATTTGATACTGGAAAAAGAAAGAATTAAAAAAAAATAGAGAAAGAAAATTAAAAGGAAAAAGCCGAGAGGTATACAAATTGAAAAACCTACTTGATTCCTTTGTTATTATTTTGGCTACTACTTTTGCTATACTTGTCCAATTGTCTTCAAATTTTTTTTTGTTTTGTTCATCTATTCTAGTACCTATCTAGGAACTCTTCTCTCTGAGTGCTAGCTTTTATTTGGAGTCTTAATTTTCAGTTTTACTTGTTGAACTTCTTTGAGTCTTGTCATATACACATATTACTCTTAATTTTGGTATAAGCTTTCCAAATTGTGCTTTGTTGCTTGTCTAGTTTTCTTTCAATAATTTCCTGTGCTGGAAGTGGCCTTAAATCCTTGCTCAAGGATCAAGCATTGCTCAACAAAGAGTAGGAAAAATTTTGGACACTATAATCACCAAATTTGACCTAATTTAGTGACCAAAATCATCCTAAATCTCCTTCACTTGAGTGACCAATTCCTTCACCTTGTGAGGCAGCCACCTTAACCTCTTTGTTGTGTTTCTTTTGCAGGTCCAGGAGCAGCATATTGAAGGATTAGTGGTGGATTAAACACTTGGTTAAGTGTTAGAAAAGTTGAACACAAAACCGCCACTAATTGGTCACCAAAGCCGCCACTTTATTGCTTTTTAGGCTAGTTTAATTTTTGTCAATTCTCTTGTATTTTTAAACCAATTTGTAAAGCTTGGAGGGAGTATTAAGAAGCTGGTCAGGTATATCTACATCCTTGATAGACTCTCACGTGTAGTACTAGTGGAAGTGGCTTGAAAATTTCATATGTTTCAAGCTTCCACTTAGGATATCCGACTAGTTGCTTAACTTGTTTCTTTCAAGTTTTCTTGTACTTAATTGCTTTACTTTGTTGCCTATAAACGTCTAGAATTGTGTAGTTTTATTTGTTCACGTTTAGTTAAGTGTTAAAAACAAACCAATTGTGAAAAAGCATACAAAAATTTTTGTGAAAAGTTTTGAGGAATTGGAAGTACCACAAAGGAGTTTAGTGATTTCCACTTGAAAAGGCTTGGTTATTAAGTGGCTCTTTGTAGCTCACCTCCCTTGATAGTGCAACTTGTACACTTAGACTTCCAAGTGCTATTTTCATTCCTAGAAAATACCAAAAACATTTTATAACTTTTTGCATAGCATACAAATTCTTTTGCTTAACCATGAGTCATCATTCTCAAGGTAGTAGTGACTTTGATACTCCTAAAAGCTTTGAAAGAATTGTCAAGGAGGTTGAAGCACTAAAACTTTGGAAAAATGATGAGATGCTTCAAAAACAAAAAGAGAAACTTGAAAAAGAAGTACAAATCATGGCTTTGGAACAAGAAATCCAAAAGATTAAGCAAAGAGAAGAAAAACTTTTAAAAAGTTTAAATAAAAATAAAAGTCCAAAAGGTTCTTCTAGGAGCTCAACCAAGAGCTCCAATGATTCTCAAAACCAAGATAATGATGGTAGTATGCATATGGATGCTTACTATCAACCAACACCTAGGAGAGTCATTAAAGAACACAAAGTGAGGGAATCAAGGGTTGATCTCCCTTACTTTCATGGAAAAGATAATGTGGACACCTACTTGGATTGGGAGATGAAAGTGGAGCAAATCTTCACTTGTCATCAAGTAGGTGAGGAAAGAAAAGTTCCTTTGGCCACCCTAGCTTTTCAAGGACAAGCCATGTATTGGTGGACATCCTTGGAAAGAGAGAGAAGACTTCACAATGATCCTCCCATCACTTATTGGAATGAATTGAGGAGTGCTATGAGAAGAAGGCACATTCCTTCTTATTATAGTAGGGAGCTTATGGATAAGCTCCAAAGACTCCAACAAAAGGGTATGAGTGTTGAGGAGTATAGGCAAAAGATGGAGTTATATCTCATGAGGGCTGGGATAAGGGAAGAAGAAAGATTGACCATTGCTAGATTTCTAAGTGGTCTTAATTTTGACATAAGAGATAGAGTTGAGTTACTCCTTTATAGGGACCTTGATGATTTGGTCCTACTTTGTATAAGGGTGGAACAACAAAATTTGAGAAAATCCTCTTTTAAAGGTAAAACTCAATCTAGCTCTTATGTTAAGAAAGATTACAAGAGGGAGGGTCACTTTGATTCCTCTAAGAAATTTGGCAAAGAAAAAGAAAAAGAAAAAGAAAAAGAAAATGAAAAAAATAAAAATATTGTCACTTCTAGTAGCAAAACTAGTGATATCAAATGCTTTAAGTGTCTTGGGAGAGGACACATAGCCTCTCAATGCCCAACTAAAAAGGTGATGATTTTGAAGGGGCAAGACATTTATAGTAGTGTTGATGAATCTAGTTCCACTACTTCAAGTGATAGTGAATCAAGTGAGGAAGACCATTCCATTGAAAGTGCATATCCTTGTGATGGTCAACTTCTCATGATTAGAAGGCTTCTAGGAAGCCAACCTAATGAGTCTCATCTTTCACAAAGGGAGAACATTTTTCACACAAGGTGTAAAGTTTTAGACAATGCTTGTTCTCTCATTGTAGATAGTGGGTCTTGTTGCAACTGTTGTAGCACAAGGTTGGTGGAGAAGCTTGGTCTTACTATTATTCCTCATCCGAAACCATATCAACTTCATTGTATTAATGAAGATGGGGATATTAATGTTAATCAACAAGTGAAAGTCAAGTTCTCTATTGGTAACTATGAAGACCAAGTGGTTTGTGACATAGTTCCAATGGAAGCTTGTCATATTTTGTTGGGAAGGCCATGGCAATTTGACAAGAAAACCATGCACAATGGCCTTACCAATGAAATTACTTTCACTCATAAAGAAAAGAAATTTGTACTTAATCCTTTGTCTCCTTCACAAGTGATAGAGGATCAAGTACAAATGAAAAAGAAAAGAGAAGAAGAAAAAAAAAACTTGAATAAAAAAAAAAAGAAAAGAAGGAAAAGAAGCATAAGTTTTCAAAGAAGGATGAAAAATCTTTTCCAAAAGAAGGAATTCAACAAGAACCTTTAAAAGAAACTTTGATTGTTGAAAAACCTTCTTACATTCTTCTTTGTAAAGGTATGCTTCAGTGTCATAATTTAAGTATTGAACTTAATTCTTTATCTCCTCAAGTTTCTCATTTATTAAAAGAATTTGATGATATATTCCCTAGTGAAGGTCCACAAGGCCTTCCTCCTTTTAGGGGTATAGAACATCAAATTGATTTTGTGCCTGGGGTAAGTCTACCCAATAGACCAGCCTATAGGACAAATCCTCAAGAAACTAAAGAGATCGAGAATCAAGTCCATGAATTATTGAATAAGGGTTGGGTACAAAAGAGTTTGAGTCCCTGTGCTGTGCCTGTATTGTTAGTGCCCAAGAAAGATGGAAAATGGAGAATGTGTTGTGATTGTAGGGCCATTAACAATATCACAATCAAGTACAGGCACCCAATCCCTAGACTTGATGATATGCTTGATGAGTTACATGGGGCTTCCATATTTTCTAAAATTGATCTTAAAAGTGGTTATCACCAAATAAGAATTAAAAAGGGTGATGAGTGGAAAACTGCTTTTAAAACCAAATTTGGATTATATGAGTGGTTAGTTATGCCTTTTGGTTTAACTAATGCACCAAGTACATTCATGAGGCTTATGAATCATGTTTTGAGAGAATGTATAGGAAAATTTGTGGTTGTTTATTTTGATGATATATTAATCTATAGTAGGTCTCAAGATGATCATTTAGGACATCTTAGAGAAGTTATGATGATCCTTAGGGAAAACCAATTATTTGCAAATCTTGAAAAATGTACTTTTTGTGTGGATCATGTGGTTTTCCTAGGGTTCATTATAAGCAAAAATGGGGTTCAAGTGGATCCCGAGAAAATTAAAGCCATTCAAGAGTGGCCAAAGCCTAAAAATGTTAGTGAAGTTAGGAGTTTTCATGGTTTAGCAAGTTTTTATAGAAGATTTGTACCTAACTTCTCTAGCATTGCTTCACCCTTGAATGAGCTTGTCAAAAAAGATATTTTATTTGAATGGACTTCCAAGCATGACCAAGCATTTCAATTACTTAAAGATCAACTTACTAATGCACCCATTTTAGCTCTACCTAATTTTGAAAAGACTTTTGAGCTAGAATGTGATGCATCAGGAGTTGGCATAGGAGCTGTGTTATTGCAAGGAGGACACCCCATTGCATATTTTAGTGAAAAACTAAAAGGTGCCTCCCTCAATTACCCTACCTATGATAAGGAGTTGTATGCCTTGGTTAGAGCTTTACAAACTTGGGAGCACTATCTTGTGTCCAAAGAGTTTGTCATCCATAGTGACCATGAGTCACTTAAATATTTAAGAGGTCAAGGTAAATTAAATAAGAGACATGCCAAATGGTTAGAGTTTCTTGAGCAATTTCCATATATTATTAAATTCAAGAAAGGAAAATCCAATGTTGTAGCTGATGCTTTATCTAGGAGACATACCTTGCTTGTGTCTCTAGGAACTCAAATTCTTGGATTTGATAATATTAGGGAATTGTATGAAGAAGATCTTGAATTTGGTGTTAATTATAAAAAATGTCAACAAAAAGCTTTTGATGGTTTCTATATGGCTGAGGGGTATTTATACAAAGAAGGAAGATTGTGTATACCCCAAGGATCCATTAGGAAACTATTAATTAAAGAGAGTCATGAAGGTGGGCTTGTGGGGCACTTTGGTGTTGATAAAACCCTTAGTTTGCTAAAAGAAAAATTTTATTGGCCCCATATGCGAAAAGATGTCCAAAGGCATTGTTTTAGATGTTTAGCTTGTTTACAAGCTAAGTCTAAAGTAATGCCTCATGGAACATACACACCTTTGCCTGTTGCTTCTTCTCCTTGGGTGGATATTAGCATGGATTTTGTGCTAGGTTTACCTAGAACCCAAAGGGGAATGGATTCTATTTTTGTGGTAGTGGACCGTTTTAGTAAAATGGCTCATTTTATTCCATGCCACAAAGTAGATGATGCAAGCAACATTGCAAAACTCTTCTTTAGAGATGTGGTTAAACTTCATGGGCTTCCTAAAACTATAGTTTCAGATAGAGATACAAAGTTTCTAAGCCATTTTTGGCGTGTCTTATGGTCAAGACTAGGAACTAAACTCCTCTTTTCAACTACTTGTCATCCTCAAACAGATGGCCAAACTGAGGTAGTGAATAGATCTCTGTCTACTATGCTTAGGGCAGTCCTAAAGGGTAATCACAAATCTTGGGATGAGTTTTTACCTCATATTGAATTTGCCTACAATAGGGTAGTTCATAAAACTACCAATATTTCTCCTTTTGAGGCTGTTTATGGGTTTAATCCTTTAACTCCTTTGGACTTGATACCTCTTCCTAATGTTGAACATTTCATTCATAAGGAAGGGGCTTCAAGGGCTGATTTTGTTAAGAAACTTCATGAAAGGATTAAAATTCATATTCAAAATCAAAATGAGAAATATGCAAAACAAGGAAGTAAAGGCAAGAAGTCTATGATCTTCGAGGAAGGTGATTAGGTTTGGCTTCATTTAAGAAAAGAACGTTTTCCAAATCAAAGGAAGTCTAAACTCAGTCCTAGAGGAGATGGTCCCTTTCAGGTCTTACAGCGTATCAATGATAACGCCTATAGACTTGATTTACCCTCTGACTATGGAGTCAGCACCACTTTTAATGTCAGTGATCTTAAACCTTTTGTAGGTGCTAGTGATGATGAGGAAGAGTCTTCAGATTCGAGGACGAATCCTTCTCAAGAGGGAGGGAATGATGGAAGAGCATGGGCTAAAGGCCCAACCACTAGAGCTATGGCCAGGAGGTTACTTGAAGATTTGACTGCTTCAGAGCTTAGTGGGCCCAATGGGCTTGGTGGGCCTAGGGTGCTTCTTACTTGGGCTTAATTGATTATACACCATGTTTAATTGTACTTTCTTAGTTAGGAATCTATTTTCATGTTGGTCTTGTATTTTGACCATAGATTAGGGTTTAGGCTAGTTGGGCCTAGTTTTGGGTTTCATGGGCCTTTGGGCTTTTGGTACCCAATATTGGGCTCATTATTTTCCTTGTAATATTTCCTATTGATTGTATTCATTAGACCATTTTATTTTGGTCATTAGAATAGGATTATATGAAGAAAACATTAATAGGAGAATTAGGTTTCATTTAGACATCATTTAGAAGTAATTTAAGTTGAATTTGAGTCACATGGATTGCATGGGATGGATCCGGCCATGTGAGCTCCAAATTCACCTCAAATCACTTCTAAATGACTCCTAAATGAGGGTAGCATCTGAATTAGTCACGTTGGAAGCCAAAGTTTGAATTTCAAATTCAAACTTGAAATTCAAACTAGGCGCCAATTTGGTTGATTTGAAATTGCCGCCCAAAGTTAACCTAATTGCTTCCTATAAGTGTATCTTTTCCCACCTTTTGTAAACACTTTTGAATATATGAGATATCTGAATTGAATTCAGCCATTCAAGAGTCACCGAAATTCCAAGAGAGAGAGCTTTAGAGAGTGCCTTCAAATTCCTTAGGAAAACCTAGTTTCCTTCCCTTTGAAGTGTGCAATCCCTTGTAGCTTGAGCTTGGATACTTCCTTCTATGGATTAGGTCATCTAATCCGCCATTCCTCTTCCATTTTGAGCTTCCATTCATTCGGTCTACATCTCCTTTGAAGAAGATCCGTGCCTAGAAGAAGCTTGGAGGAGTTCACATCTTCATTTCTCCTACTTCTTCTATCAGAAAGGCTTAGGCCCAAGTGGAGGGTAAAGGTTGCATGGTCTTATCATGCACCTAGATATAGTCAATCTAAACCCAAAGATTCCATCCTTGGCCACCAAGTTACATCTAGGGTTAATTTGCATCTCATTTGGAGTGCATTTGCCTTGTGAATTTCAGCCATGCATCCTCCAAATGCAACCCTAGATGCCTCCCCTCCTATAAATACCCAATGCACCACACCTTGTAAATACTTTGGAAATTGAATATAAAGAGAACATTTTGCCTTTATATCATCCTTAGTCACCTTGGCTAATTTCGGCCACCTCCCATCCTATCTCCACCTTAAGAGCTAAACCCTAGAAGTGGCCTTCATCTACATTGAAGTAAGCCAAACCCTAGAGTGCCCTCTCAAACCTTTCATCAAACACTTAACCCACACTCTCCATTTTCGTCCATTCTACCATATTCCTCCTCTAAACAAAATGCCTCCCTTGAAGGACTTGATCCAAGGAGTCAAGGTATCCTCACATTGATCAACCAAACCATCAATGCTAGGAAGGATGCCATCATATTGTGGTGGCTATTTCCCATAATGGATGTCTAGTTCTTTTGTCAAAGTTTAGGGTTTAGGGTTTACAACTTCCAACATTGGGCAAACTACCTTCCCTTAAGCATATAAACATATCTAATATGATTCCAGTAAATACCTATTTGAGGAGTCCTATGATGGTAGAGTCGTGGCTTTCAAATTGAAACTTCCAGAATAGGCTAACATATATCTAGTTTTCCATGTATCTCAACTTAAGAAGGCAGTAGGGGATCATCTAGTTGAAACAAATATTCCAGTTAAGTTGCAAGGAACAATCAAAAGCTATCAACCTCTATAGATTCTAAGCACTAGAATAATAAATCAAGTTGGTACGAAAAATCCTCAGGTTTTGGTGCATTGGCAAGGCAAGCTTCCAGAATTTTAGCGAAAGCCGAATCCTTCTTTACTTCTTCATCAATTTCTATAATGGCTGGCCAAAAAGGTCTTGATATGCCTTACAACTCTTTGTCTTCATCCCTTCTATATAAAGTATCAGCCACCCTATTTGAAGCTCTCATTTTGTATACAATATCAAACTCATACCCCAATAATTTTGCCAATCATCCTGATGGATCTTGACTTTCAAAAGTGGCTAATTCCATTTTCTTGATGTAACACTATGGAGATATTGGGCTATTTAGTAGATATACTTTATGTATATATATATATATATATATGTATGTATATATGCATGTATGTGAATGTTGTTTATATGGATTTGGATTGGATTATGGAGGTGTGGATATGAAATGTACTTAACTTTGTGCGTGTTGTATGTTTATGTGGTTTTGACATGTTGTTTGGACATAGAAGTGATTTTATAGTATGAGATGAGATGTTGATGTTTTGAGATGTTTATACAAGCATGTGTATCCTGAATGTGGTGAATGATGCATTGTACACCATTATACTGAATTGGTAGTAAGACGGAAGAAGACTGATCACCTTCCTTCTCATCTTAGTTAAGTGAAGTATTATGGCATGCAACTCATTATTCCAAGTGTATGTATATGAATGTGATGTTTGTTTTTATGTTGATACATGTTGCACTTCATATGGTGGTGAATTGTGAGTATTGCATGGAAAGGAGTAAGAATGATAGGACATTGGAGGACAGGAGCATAAGATAAATCTGGTCTTTCTGAGTGAATTTGAGGTTGTTTTAGAGCTTAGAAAGTTGAAATACTGCAAGGAATAAGATATTTGAGGTGAATAAGTGCTAAGGGTGAAATTTTGAAATTTTGGAAAATGGCTATATATAGGGACTTAGGACCGGAGGGTCTCATTTTTCAAACAGAGACAGTTTGATGGAGTATAGGTTGAAGCAAGTGAAGTAGTCTTGCTCCTTTTGTCCTTCTCCGAATGTGAAGACCTTTTCCTTGAGCTTGCCACGGTTCAAATGATGGAAGAAGATGATTGGAATGGTAGAAGAATCCCTAAGCTAAGGATGGAAGCATCCAAGCTAAAGATCCAAAGGAAAGCTCACTTTCAAGTCTAGGAATGGAGGTTTTCATAGAACTAGAGTGGGTGAGGTTTCGGTGACTCTTGGAGAGAATATGGCTGAAGTAAAATTCAGAATTCTCATTCATTCAAAAGTGTCTACAAATTATGAAGGATCATGCATATATAGGCTCGACTAGGGAAGCATTTGGAGCCAAGATTCAAACACCACATGTGGCGCCAAGATTTGAATTCAAATTTGAAATTTGAATTCAAATCTTCACTCCCATGTGCAAGTCCATTAATCTAGGTGCCCTCATGCATCTTAATTTGATTTAGGAAGCATTTAGGGTTGATTTGGCTAAGCACATGGTCAGCCACAAGTGGCACCATCCATGTGATCCCAAATTCAACTTAAATGCCTTCTAAATTAAATCTAGTTTAGCCTAATGAACCTATTTAAGTAATTCCTCAATAATCCTAATCTAATGGCGTAAATACAATGGCCAAGCAAATACAATGGAAAGTAAAAATTACAAGAATTAAAATGAGCCCAATATTGGGTACCAAAAGCCCAAAGGCCCATGAAGCCCAAAACTAGGCCCAATAAGCCTATGACCTAAAATGCTATCCTAAATGGTCCAAAATACAAGACCCAAAATATAGGAAACCTATACCAACATGATATATACAAGACATAAGAAAATAGCTAAAACAAGATATGGCCCATGATAATCTCAACTTGGGCCTTCCAAGCCCATTGGGCCCATTGGGCCTTGACTGGCCCAAACTTTCCTGTCTAGCCCATTCCTCTTGGCTCTTTCAATGTGTCACCTCTTGCCTTCCTAGGCATGATTCCATCACAGTTTTAGAGAAAGGAAGTAGAGAGAAAGGCTCTGGTCTAGAAGGAAGTTGAGGACACATTTGGGAAGTTTATTATGCCAGGATCAATCTTCACAACTAGAGTATCAAGAGATTTAGCCTCTAAAATCTTGAAAAGTGAAATTGAAGTTTGAATTGGGATTTGAGGGTTTTGTCCAAATCTTGCATTTCTGAAGTTTTTGAGGTAAGGGTAGTACTTATAAGACTTAATCTAGTATGTATGAGTTTGAAATATCACATTGATTCCATGTTTTATGCATGATTAAGGTTGGATTGAGTGGAAAGGGTTTGGTTGGGTTTCTTCATAATTTCCATGGATTAATGGTTAAGACTTTATTTTATCGCTTAATATGTTGTTTTTGGATAGCGTTTATGCTTTATAATGGTTCGAACTCGTGGAATTTGGATTGGGTTCACATTGGGAAGGAATTTTCGAGGTTTTCGGGGGTTTCTGGTTAAACATTGCGTTGGGCGCAGTTCTTGGTGCTGGGCATGCATTCATCAGAGGCCACCATTGTTTTTTTCACGCCGGGTGCGAGGTTAGTCACGTCGGGCGCGATTTGAAATGGGAATCCCTAAGTGAATCACGCCAGGCGTGGGGAGAACCATGTCGGGCACACTATCAGACATGGGCCTTGTATTTTTGGTTACTGATATTGAGCCAGGCATGATTTGAGCACGCCGGGCATAGAGACTCATTAGGAGTCTCTATCTGGAATTGCGTTGGGCGTAGGATAATTGTGCCGGGCTCTGAGACCTTTGTAGGTCTCTGTTTGAGTTCGTGCCGGGTGCGATATGAATGTGCCGGCCGTGAGTATGTCTGGTCTTTAAGTCTTCATTAAAGTTGTAGCCTTGGATGTTAGATTTCCAATGGCATTGGAATCACTCAAAAAGGAGGTCTAGAACTCCAGATATGACTGTTTTAGTGAACAGGGGTCAAGCTGCCAGCATTGGTTATAGCTGTTGCGGTTTTTAGAATTTTTAACAAAGTAGATGATGGAATTAGGACTTTATGTCTTCATAAGAGTTGTAGGAAATCTTCTTATCTTTCATATGAGCATGATAGGAGTAGTATAACTCCTGATATTCTGTTTTATGTGAAGGTTGCCATTTTACAAGGAGTGATTTAGTTAAGTTGGCATGATTATGGAAAAGTTTCTATGTAATTATGTAATATGCTATGTTTTTTTGGTTTGGAAAGCTAATAGGACTTAGAGGAGTAAGGTTATAATATGGATTGGGAGATCTCTTGGTGAGATCAGGATTCCAATATGGAACTTTTCCAAAGATTATATAATAAACCACTTCAGATGTTAGGTGGATTCTGAAGTACTCCTCTAAGTATTCTATTTGCTACCAGTATGAGGGTAAGGCCAAGTCATACCGATGGATGAAGTGGCCGCGATCACCAGGGTTACGTGACGCGTAACCCAACTGTATATTTTCCATGAGAGGTTAGGTGTGTGACATGGGCAGGTGATATGTTCATGAATTCAACACTTGGTTTGGATGTGTTGAGGTCAACATTTGGTTTGGATGTGTTGGCTACTTCATGGGATTATACAGTGGTGTGACTTTGGTTTGGATGTGGAATATGTATGCATTTGGTATGGATTGTATACATTGGTTATGGATTCTTTATTATTATAGAATATGTATGCATTGGCATGGATGTGTATACATTGGATTTTGGATTGGTTTATATTTGGCATGGAAATGACTTGTTATAATGTTGTCATTCCCTTGGTATTGATACATACTATTGATGAATATCTAGTTTAATGATATTTCATTTTATTGTACTATGGTTGGTTTTATACGTGTTAACCCTTATATTTTCATGATGTGGACTGTGATGATCTCACTATGTGGGGGAGCAGATCAGGTGTGAGGCTTTGGGATGGCAAGGAGTCTTTTGGGTAGCTGCTTTGAGAAGTGGCTAGACTTAGAGCTTGACCAGCACCTAGGGTGTCTTATTTTGATACTTTCATGATGTTGTAATTATATTATCTTTTTGGATGACTATATAATCTTGCTGAGGATGACTCTTTTATAAAATTATATTTTATATTATGGAAACAATTTATACGTTATTGTATATTTACACTCTAGTGTAGCTGGCCTTTTCTCTATTTTCTTTATTATATATTATTTTATTTTAGTTGTCATATTGATTGTTGATGTGATGGCCTAAAGCAGGTCGTTACACTTGATCCAAGAACGTAGTGGTACATCTCTCTTTGACCCTTTGATTTCCTCCTCCTCTTCTGATGAGTGATCATTCTAGTCCACTGAACTGTCCCCCCCTCCACAAATGGAGTTTTTTTGGTTATTTTGCGGTAATAGTAATTTCTTTATGTATTCCAAATCAGTCTTGAAGTTTGCCAACTTCACCCCTTGTTCCCTGACTACCTTCTCTAAAGCTTCAACCTAGTTATCCATTGTGAGTGTGAATCCGATAGGTCAAACCAACTTGTTAGGTATCTCTTCTTGAGAAAGAAACAAAAGAACAGAATCCTAACCAAGATTCGCACACCCACACAATAATACTGAAAAACTAAATGACTTTTGTCTTGATTATGAACACAAACTCTTACAAGAGCCAAGGTATACAAGTATACCCCTAAAAGGAGCATTCTCCTTTTCACACTGGAACTTCCAATAATACCAATTTTACTAAAAACTACCTAAACTAAAAAAATAGAGGTTTTATTTAAAGAGTTTACAATAGAGTAACAAATTTAACTTACAATCTTGACTTAGTCATCTAGCATTTACAATATGCCCCTTTCCCTTTTTCTTTCTATAATAAACTTGTAGAGGTTCCTGTTGCTCCCTAAAATCATTCCTAACAAAAAAACTAATCCATGTTCATAACCATGACATTCACTTTGTCAAATTAGGAAAAATAACAAATTATCAAGAAGGGCATCCATGTATAGAGAAGCAACAAGGTCTCAAAACCATAACATCCAATAGTTTCATTAATTACAATTTAATTTAATACTAATTACATCTACAGAAGAGATTCCTTTGTTCAAAACTAGGTTCATTCTGATTAACATGGTAGAAAACACAATTAAAAAAGATCAAAACTTAATAATCATCTTGTATGTTTCAACTAAAATTCAAGACAATATTTTTTTAATTGAATTTTTTCCACTATTGTGCAAGGGACATATTATGATGGGTGTTTTGAACATTCTATGTTGGTCTTGAACCCATCATAGATCCCAACGATATAAAATATCTATAAATTCTATGATGAGTCAACAACCACAATAAAAAGTGTGTTTTCTATGGTGAGTGGTCAACGTTTGTTATACTATAGGTGTCAAATGTAGTGTACTCGACACATTGGCACCCATTTTTTTTGTCAGGTGAGGTGCATAAAAAGTATCGCATTCTATGGTAGGTTCATTCTCACCCAACATACAAAGTGTCACATTGTTTGGTGGGTGTGGTCTCTCCCAACATATAAATAGCACATTTTATGTTTGGTGTAGTCACACCCGGAATAGAATTTTTTTTTAATATTTTGTTCATTTTTAATATTTCCCAAACTTGTAAATAAAAACCAAAAATTTTAGACAGTTGAATACAACATAGGATTGTCCAATTCAATACAACCCTATATAAGATATAAAATATCTCAAAATAAACACACACAAAACAATGTAGTAATATATAAAGTAACACCCAAACAACAATAATATAACAACTTTGTTAATAATGTACAATGTATATCAAGCAATTTGAACTTCTTACATACAAAGTTAATAAAGAAAAATAACCATACATCAAACTAAAGTAAACAAGTACTTTAATAATATTAACTAATTATAACAATGTAAAAAAAAAAACCTATGCATCAAATAAATCCTAGCTAGATGCCCATCTAATCCAGATTTCCTCCAACTCTTAATCGGTAAATGGAGTTGGATTTATGAATGTCGACGACAATTTAAAAGTAGAGTCAAGTTAAACATTAGTCAATGATTAAATAATAAAAAGTCGATTAAAGAAAGTAACTTGATTTATATATATATGTGTGTGTGTATGTATGTATGTATTACCTCTCTCTAAGAGTCCTAAATGTTCGAGAGATAATGGTAAACATGTGTTTTATAATGTAATAATTGTACTCATGGTTACTCGATTGATGTGACACTACAATTTAAATATATATAATTAGAATATATTTAAATTTTTAATTAAGTATTAGGTTAAACTTTGACTTACTTTTGGGTTAATATATTGAAGCTTCTTCTGAGCTACTTAAGGAAGCCCTTGCAACATCGAGCTTATGTCCAAAGACATGTGACAATGAATGATAAATAAAAAATAATTAAAGAATGAAATTATCGTAATAAAAAATAATGTGTTCAAATTAGGTATTTACTAGTCAATAAAATGTTTAATATTGATAAATTCAATAGTTTTCTTGTGTAATGAACACAAGAGAACCACAAAAAATTGCATCAAAACTATAATGAGCAACTACCAATGAACCTTGCATTTTTTAATAGCATTAGAAACTTGTATGTTACTTTAAATTGAAATAACATTTAAATTTGACCTTACCCATTTAAATAAGGTGCTAAGTAGACCTCTTCGCCTTCTAGCCTAAATCAATCTATCAAATACACCTTGACATCAATGTCTTTATTTCCAACACAATGGATGACTACAAGGTCAATGAATCCATAATAAAAAAGTATTTTGCATCTCATCACAAATGCGATGAAGATACCTTAAATTGTAAAAGAAAACTTAATGTTAAAAAATTGTAATTAAATATATTAGAATAAAAACCATTACAAATATACTTACAACATTCATAGGTGCATTACTAATATGAAAAATGTAACCCCCTTTCATTACATATATTATCTAAATTAATATTTAAAAAGTAATAATATAAATAATATTATGAATAATGAATAGAAAAGATGCTAAAATAAATAAATAAATACCCCTATTATATAAAAGTAACTAAACATTACAAACCAATTTTTTATACAAACTTCATAACTTATCGAAATAAGTCCCCATCCCAAGCTTTGGCTTTTTTGAATTTGAACCTCTATTTGTATATTTGATTTTCCTACATCATGAGATCCCCAACATTTAGGTTTAAAAATATTTACAGGGTTAGACATTGAATTTCATCCTTGTCAAACAAACAATACATATAACCACATAGATAACATCATACAATATTAATAAGCACCACAATTTAACTAATTAATTACTATTAATGGTTCAAACTATGCAATATGCATATGAAATAAAGAATTTTATTCAGAAATACTTGTTTAAAAAAATCATTTTGCCATCGTACTTCATGGAGATTTTCCCTCTTGAGTGTTTAGTGAATATAGAGCTTAAGATCACCATGTCCAATGATTCAGCAATGTCTCACTAAATGTGAACAAGTAGACAGTGGTTAGTGCACTCGGTAGGCTACCACAACACAAAATAACCATTTGTGGGATTGTCCATGCCTAAACTCTCCCTAGATCAAAGGGAAAATTTCTTATGAATTTTATAATTCACAAAATTATATTATTCATTAAGATATTACTTAGAGATGAAATTCGCCAAAAAATTCGTAGGAACCACGTTTCTTGCAAACTTTTATGTAAAATCCACTACAAGAAAAATGCTAATTTTCAACGGAAATTTCTGACGGAAACAAGTAAATTTTCGATGAATTTTTTTTTCCGACGGATTTAAATCCGTCGAAAAAAGTGGCGTTGGAAAAAAAAAAGCCGTCGAAAATAATTTAATCCATCAGAAATTTCTGACGGAAAATTCTGTCAAAATATTAGTTGAAAAATTATGTCAAAAATTATAATTTTTTTTTAATTTTAATAAATTTATTAATGTAACAACCCTCATGTACTGTCTGTACTGCGAAGCCGAGCTCCGAGCTCGGCATCACAGCGCAAGATGAGGTTGGGTCAGCTCGGCATTTAAGCAGATCATAACTGATCTCGAGGGATCTCACTTCGGACGAGGTCCACTATCTAATCTTATCACATCTTATCTCAGGCCCAAGGCCCAAAGCAACCCTAAATCACACCAAGGTACGTGCATTACATATACGAGATTCATACTCATACAAACCCTAACTTTAGCATCAGAGTCTCTTTTGCAGGTACCACCCCCATATTGAAGCATCAAGAGTACCAGTGAAGGAGGCTCACCGATCTTACCTGGCGGATCAACTCTACAGCAGATTTTTGGTAAGAACATTTGGCGCCCACCGTGGGGCCGATCAAGACAGCTCTTATCGGCCACGCTTGTGGTTTTCACCAGAAGCCATAGCAGACGCGTAATAGACGACCTAGATCACACCACTAACATGGAAAACGAAGCAGCATTAAGACAATTGATCGAGCAGGTCGAGCAGATGCGGCAGCAACACGCCGCAGACCTACAAAGTATGCGTGCCAAGCACGAAACCTACCTAACCGCGACGCGGACCGTCAATGAAGCTGACCTAGCGACTCTATGCACGGAAAACAAAGGGATCCGCGCTCAACTCTCGCGGCGACACTCTGATCACCCCCCTCATACAAACAACCGCAATGAGGAAGAGGAACACCCCACTACCCGCGACCAAGGTCGAGGAAAAGGACAAGGACGAGACAAAGGTCATACAGAACAGCCCTCTGCCTCCCAACTCAACCCCGGCAGAGCAATGCATGTAACACTCCAATTTTTTTAAAAGGTATTTTTGTAATTAATGGCATTTTGTAATTTTAATAAAGGAATAAGGGTATTTTTGTAATTTTATTATTAATGGCATTTTCGCAATTTTATTAAAGTTTGAGGGGCAAAAAGGGTAACTTGGAACGGGCTGTTCCAAAATTGAAACAGGCCGTTCCAAGCAATAAAAATATACTGAAATTTCAAGTTGAGAACGGGCCTAGAACGGGCCGTTCCAACAAGGAGAACGGGCCGTTCCGGAGGGAGAACGGGCCGTTCTGCTGAGATTGAGAACGGGTCGTTCTGGTTTCAGAACGGGTCGTTCTGCTTTTTGGGAACAGGCCGTTCTGATTTTGGAACGGGCCGTTCCAGTTGAAAATTTTGCCCACGTTTGAAGGATCCGGAACGGGCTGTTCCGAAATCAGTACGGGCCGTTCCGGGTGCGTCAGATTGCCTATAAATAGGAGGCAGGGGGCTGTGAAAAATCATACAGCCAGAAGTGGAAATTTAGAGAGAGAAAGAGAAAGAGAGAGAGAGAGAGAGAGAGAGAGAGAGAGAGAGAGAAAGAGAAAGAGAAAGAAAGAGGGAAAGAGAGGGAAAGAAAGAGGGAATCCAGAGGGGGGAGATTCTGCTCAAGTTTTAGCTCCTACTTATCCAGGTAAGGGGGAGGAGAACCTTATCTCTTTAAAATTTTATCTACTACTATTTTTATTTGTTTATGTTATTTTTTATGTATATTTATTTAGTGGGGTGTCCCTAACCTCATTTATTTGCTTAACCTTTGATTATTTTTGTCTATAATAATTATTAAGGTGTTCATATTTTATATTGTTTCATTATTTTATAATGATTGTCATTTTTATTTATATCATTGGTATTCTTAATATATTCTTTTTACGTAAATATATTTATTGTAAATATATTTATAATCAACTATGATATAGTTGTAATATCTTGGACTCGTTGTTGTTATTTCTTCACGTATTTATGAAGATAAATATTGTTCTATGGCCATAGAAGATAAAGTTTGAATTATTTGTAGCTGGAGGTTTGACCTTGGGGATTTAAATGAGTAAGAAATGAAGGTGAAATATCCTATTGTTGATTAAGGTGAAATATCCTTTTATTGGTTGATGTTATGATGATGCTCATTTATCCTGACTAGTCACTACAAGTATAATTCAAATTTTATTGCATCATGAAAATCTAATATATGATTTGTAAATATATATATATATATATATATATATATATATATGTTTAATATTGATTATAAATAATTCTTTATATTCTTTTGAATTATTGTATTTATTGGATATTGTTCTTACTCCTCTCTTTTCTTTATTTTTATAAATTAAATATATTACAAAATAGATGGATCTACTTTGGATTCCAGATCATTTTGCAGTTGATATAGTTGTGGTATTCCTTGGAAGGAATTGGAATGTGGAGGCTATTTGATGAATCTATTACAATTTTTGTAAATTTATTTTCACAATCAATGTAAATATTGTAATAAAAGTGAAAGAAAAATATATTGTGTAAAATAATACATTATGGTAAATATTTTAGAACGATATATCATGTATTAAATTCACAAAATATGATTGTTCTTTACCTTTATCTTTATTAAAAAAAAATATTGTTAACGATATAATTGTGAAAATATTATATAAGAAAATATATAATTATTATTATATAAATTGGGCGTTAGAATCAGGCGTTACATTAAGTGGTATCAGAGCATGCCGATCCAATTAGCCGTGAGTTATGAGTTTACCGTGCTCATTTGGTAGAGTTTATAGTTTTAGCGAATGAATCCAAGAAGGTTTTGAATGTTTTGATAAAAGGCTCAAGTGTACATCTCTGTTATTTTATTTTACATGATTTGGAAGTTATAAATTATTCCTAAAATCTTATTATATGATTTATTATATTTGATGCTTATATATTGATTTTTTATGGGTTAGGTTGAATAAGGGTTTTATTTTAGTTTCTAAGTTCTTTGTGCTAAATGTGTAAGTTATTTTGGTTTAGGATTTTAGGAAGAAGCTTAAATAATGGTTTGAAAGTGTTTTAAGGTATTTTTGTGGCTTTAGACTTTGGTGCGCTCTTTTGGCTGATCAATACAGGGAATGTCTTAGCTGCAATTTTGTTGTGCCAGTACAAGTATTATATTGATAGAGTTGGATTTTATGATCTTCATAAAGTTGTAGTCTTGGATGTTAACTTTTCAAGGGCACCAAAATCAGGTACAATGGAGATTAGAACTTTCGTTATGACTATTTTAGTAAACAAAGGTCTAGCTGTTAGCGCTGATTATATCTATTACAATTTTTGAAAATTTTAGCTAAGTATATGATCATTTTAGAATTTCAAGTCTTCATAAGAGTGATAGCTTATCCTGTTAGCTTTCTTTTGGTGATAGGTTTGAGATCATTTGGATGATTATAATTTTCTATGTATCATTTTCTTTGATAGTTGTTAAAAGGATATATATGTTATCATATGATGTTTGTGAGTTATTAGGAAATCAATTTTATTCTGATATTCTGAGGTGTTGTATTGTGGATCAACAGTTTCTTTAAGGTTGTATGATGTTATGGGGAAAAAGGTTGTTCATGTACAGGTCATACGTAGTAAACGGTAATTGATTCATACATGCTTAAGGATGGTATATATGAAGGATTGAAGTAAGTATTTTGATATGATTTGATATGCATGTATGTTGATATGTGGATAGATAACTTTAGGGATCAAGTAATGAATATTTGTGTGTTTAGTGAGATTGACCTTAGGATGTGATATCATCATATTGGAGTTAAGGGTGAAGATATATCCAAGACAACATTACGCTAAGTTATCTAAGTATGAATTTTTATTGTATAAAGTGAATTTTCTAGGTCTTGTAATTTCTAGTGGAGATATGATATAGATCTATCTAGAAATTGTATTTAAGTGGGAGATACCTAAGTCAATTAGTGAGGTTAAGAGATTTCTTGCATTAACTTATTAATATAGGAGATTTATTGAGAAAATTTCTAAGATATCATTACTTTTGTCTGGATTCACCAAAAAGAGAGAGTTGCCTTTATGGAATAGTAAGTGAAGGTAGTTTTCAAACTCTTAAGGAAATATTGCTTAGTGTTAAGATTATCGGATTTTAGTAAGTGTTATGTGTTATATAGTGATGCTTCGAAAACGGGTTTGAGTGGATCGTTGATGTAAGAAGGAAAGGTAGTAGCTTATATTTCTAGGTATCTAGGTATGAAGAAAAAAATTCATGAAAAAAAAATTACCTTACCCATAACCTTGAATTAGAGATTGTAATATTTACACTTAAGATTTTGGAGACATTACTGGTATGATTCTAAGTTTGAGATATTTAGTGATCATAAGAATCTTACACATTTAATTGATCAAAAGGAGTTGAATATAGACAAAGAGATAGTTCAAAACTGTTAATGATTAAGATTTTAATTTTAGTTGTTATTTGGAAAAAGCCAATGTGGTAATCGATACTTTGAGTACGAAAGCTCTGTATATATCTCCTCTTATGGTTAAAGGGATGTATCTTTGCTCACATTAGAAATTTAAGTTTGACTTGGGTGTAGATGGAATGGTGAAATTAGAGATCTGGTATGTGTACCTAGTGACCTTATGCTTAAGTGTTTGATCTTTGGAAAGGTTGTGGAAAGACTCACAAAAGTTAAACCAATATTGTGACAGATGCCTTGATTATGATGATCACTGATATATTATTTTTGATTATTTAAGGATTGGATTTGATTCAAGAATTTAGAAACTTAAGCGTGATGTGTAAGCTCACCCTTAGGAACATTGAATTGAGTATGTTGAAAGGACTAATAGATTAATAGATGTGATTAGAGGACTAAGGAGTTAAATCTTTTTTTTAGTGAGCTAAGTGGAAAAGATTGGTAGAGGTATAAATAGCCCTTTACGCTTGAAAGTTGATGATGTTTTGAGATTCAAAGATAGAATCTATGTGCTTAGTAATCTCGAATTAAGGAAGATGATCTTAGAAGAAGGACATAAAAGTACTTTTAGTATTCATTTAGGAGATACTAAAATCTATCAGAGTTGTGCAGTGAAAGCATGGCCTAAGGAGAAAAGAGAAGTAGAGGAATTTGGATACTAGTATATAGTATGCCAAAAGTTTGAGGTGAAACACTAGAGTCTTTAATATTTTTACAGTCTTTAGACGTCCTAATTTGGAAATAAGATTCTGTATCCATGGACTTAGTTGTAGTTATGTATGATATTCTTAAGAAATTTGATCTTATGGATAGACTTACCAAGTTTGCGCATCTTGTACTTATGAACATTAGATAGAGAGATTGATAGATTTGTGCATCAATAAGGTAAAAAGTGCTACATGGGAATTAGAAAGCAAGATGCGAGAAGCTTATCCATTTCTGTTTTCAAGTAAATTTCGGGGACGAAATTTCTAAAAGGAGGGGAGAATTGTAACACTCCAATTTTTTTAAAAGGTATTTTTGTAATTAATGGCATTTTGTAATTTTAATAAAGGAATAAGGGTATTTTTGTAATTTTATTATTAATGGCATTTTCGCAATTTTATTAAAGTTTGAGGGGTAAAAGGGTAACTTGGAATGGGTTGTTCCAAAATTGGAACGGGCCGTTCCAAGCAATAAAAATATACTGAAATTTCAAGTTGAGAACGGGCCCAGAACGGGTCGTTCCAACAAGGAGAACGGGCCGTTCCGGAGGGAGAACGGGCCGTTCTGCTAAGATTGAGAACGGGCCGTTCTGGTTTCAAAACGGGCCGTTCTGCTTTTTGGGAACAGGCCGTTCTGATTTTGGAACGGGCCGTTCCAGTTGAAAATTTTGCCCACGTTTGAAGGATCCGGAACGGGCTGTTCCGAAATCAGTACGGGCCGTTCCGGGTGCGTCAGATTGCCTATAAATAGGAGGCAGGGGGCTATGAAAAATCATACAGCCAGAAGTGGAAATTTAGAGAGAGAAAGAGAAAGAGAGAGAGAGAGAGAGAGAGAGAGAGAAAGAGAAAGAGAAAGAAAGAGGGAAAGAGAGGGAAAGAAAGAGGGAATCCAGAGGGGAGAGATTCTGCTCAAGTTTTAGCTCCTACTTATCCAGGTAAGGGGGAGGAGAACCTTATCTCTTTAAAATTTTATCTACTACTATTTTTATTTGTTTATGTTATTTTTTATGTATATTTATTTAGTGGGGTGTCCCTAACCTCATTTATTTGCTTAACCTTTGATTATTTTTGTCTATAATAATTATTAAGGTGTTCATATTTTATATTGTTTCATTATTTTATAATGATTGTCATTTTTATTTATATCATTGGTATTCTTAATATATTCTTTTTACGTAAATATATTTATTGTAAATATATTTATAATCAACTATGATATAGTTGTAATATCTTGGACTCGTTGTTGTTATTTCTTCACGTATTTATGAAGATAAATATTGTTCTATGGCCATAGAAGATAAAGTTTGAATTATTTGTAGCTGGAGGTTTGACCTTGGGGATTTAAATGAGTAAGAAATGAAGGTGAAATATCCTATTGTTGATTAAGGTGAAATATCCTTTTATTGGTTGATGTTATGATGATGCTCATTTATCCTGACTAGTCACTACAAGTATAATTCAAATTTTATTGCATCATGAAAATCTAATATATGATTTGTAAATATATATATATATATATATGTTTAATATTGATTATAAATAATTCTTTATATTCTTTTGAATTATTGTATTTATTGGATATTGTTCTTACTCCTCTCTTTTCTTTATTTTTATAAATTAAATATATTACAAAATAGATGGATCTACTTTGCATTCCAGATCATTTTGCAGTTGATATAGTTGTGGTATTCCTTGGAAGGAATTGGAATGTGGAGGCTATTTGATGAATCTATTACAATTTTTGTAAATTTATTTTCACAATCAATGTAAATATTGTAATAAAAGTGAAAGAAAAATATATTGTGTAAAATAATACATTATGGTAAATATTTTAGAACGATATATCATGTATTAAATTCACAAAATATGATTGTTCTTTACCTTTATCTTTATTAAAAAAAAATATTGTTAACGATATAATTGTGAAAATATTATATAAGAAAATATATAATTATTATTATATAAATTGGGCGTTAGAATCGGGTGTTACAATGCGAGCCGAGGTCAGCCAGGAAAAAGTACCAACTCCCCTACAGGGAGTAATCAATACAATCGTAGGTGGTTTCGCAGGAGGGGGCGCCAGCAGCTCGGCCCGGAAAAGACACCTGCGCAACGTCAACCACACACACTTCACCACCTCAGCTTCGCACCAGAGTGCACCGATGATTACTTTCACAAATGACGACTATGTCGGGGTTAACCTGATGTGAATCAAGAAGAAGCAATAATGGACTAGGAATTTAAGTAGTTTGGGACTAAATAATTAATAAGTTCATTATCTTATTTTTAATGTAATTTTCGTTTTATTTTATTTTATTAAATAAATATGATAGGTTGCCTTGCCTTTTAGGTTGCTAAGGGGAAATAAATGCTAGTGGGAATTTATTGCTTAGTTAGTGGGCTAGTGAAGAGTCAATATTAAGTGTTAGTGGGAATTTATGTCATCTTGCCCATCTAAGCTTATAAATAGGAACCATTTGTAAAAGTTTGGGGAGAAAATGAATTATTCAGAATTTGGATATTTTTCCAATTGAGAGGATTTTCTCTCTCTAGGTTCTTAGGAACTACTTTTGATTCTTATCCTTGAATTTCCTAATTCAAAGTGGCGAATCTTCCTCAACTTATCAATCTTTAGGGATTGTGGCGTTGTTCTTCCATTTCTTACCTCAATCCATATTTTTTTCTTTTAATTTCTTAATTATGAGCTTTCCAACCTAGATAGATCCGTAAAACGAATCCATCCCTCTGGGTTCATATCATTTGGTATCAGAGCTTCGGCTCTGGGTTTGGAATGGAAATGGAAATTTACTATACAAGATGTTTGGTTGACGACTCTCTATTCTTGGTTGCAGTAGATGAATTTAATTTCAGAAATGTCGTGAGCAGCAGGGCGGTTGAGAAATTATGTCTGCCCACTACAAATGGACAAGCAATGATTAAATTCTCTATTGGAACATATGAAGATGAAGTTCTTTGTGATATTGCCCCCATGGAGACATGCCATATGTTATTAGGGAGGCCATGGTTGTATAATAAAATTATAAATCCTGAACGACCTTCTATTTCTTTTGTGCATGGTGGACGAAGGATTAAGTTGATATGTCTATCATCCGACGATGTACATGAGGATCAACTGAAATTGAAAATAAAGATAGAAAAAGAAAGAGAAGAGAAGAGGAGAGTAGAAGATGAGATACATAGAGAGGAAGATGACAACTCTAACGTTACATTTTCTTCTTTTGATGTGTCAAATTTACAGGAACAAGAGGACAAGTTTTCTTGTTTGAAGAAGCATGTAAACATCATTCCTAATGCACCTTTATACATTCAGTCCACCTTTCAAAATAAAATTCAAGAGACCTTGCACCTGGAAAATGGAGTTGATTTGTTGTTTGAAGTTACTATTTTCCAAAGCTGCCACTTGAATGGGATTCAATTCCTATTCATTGAGTACGTTTGTGGTTATGAGTTTGAAGAGGTTTTATTTGTTTCATTGATGATTAATAACTTACCAACAGGTGAAGCTAGAGATGGATACAAGCGAGATGTCTTCGACCCAGGAGGAAGCATTTACGTTTCGGCAGTAGTTAGTGAATTAAATAAATTAGGAAATAAATAAAGTCTAAAGATTCGGGACGAATCTTCTCAAAGAAGGAGGGTATGATGTGAATCAAGAAGAAGCAATAATGGACTAGGAATTTAAGTAGTTTGGGACTGAATAATTAATAAGTTCATTATCTTATTTTTAATGTAATTTTCGTTTTATTTTATTTTATTAAATAAATATGATAGGTTGCCTTGCCTTTTAGGTTGCTAAGGGGAAATAAATGCTAGTGGGAATTTATTGCTTAGTTAGTGGGCTAGTGAAGAGTCAATATTAAGTGTTAGTGGGAATTTATGTCATCTTGCCCATCTAAGCTTATAAATAGGAACCATTTGTAAAAGTTTAGGGAGAAAATGAATTATTCAGAATTTGGATTTTTTTCCAATTGAGAGGATTTTCTCTCTCTAGGTTCTTAGGAACTACTTTTGATTCTTATCCTTGAATTTCCTAATTCAAAGTGGCGAATCTTCCTCAACTTATCAATCTTTAGGGATTGTGGCGTTGTTCTTCCATTTCTTACCTCAATCCATATTTTTTTCTTTTAATTTCTTAATTATGAGCTTTCCAACCTAGATAGATCCGTAAAACGAATCCATCCCTCTGGGTTCATATCATTTGGTATCAGAGCTTCGGCTCTGGGTTTGGAATGGAAATGGAAATTTACTATACAAGATGTTTGGTTGACGACTCTCTATTCTTGGTTGCAGTAGATGAATTTAATTTAATTTCTTGGACTCATACCCCTTGCCGAGCATTGACAGGTTGGTCGACGGAGCCTCCGGACACGCCCTCCTCAGCTTCGCCATGTCCTTCTGCTGCCTCGACCACTTGTGTTTCCAGTAATCCACAATGGTTGTGCCTCTCTGCAGGAAGATCTGGGCGGCCTCAAAAACTCCCCATCGGCCCGGCCGACTCGATCATCGCCTGATCAGCCGTGCTCAGCGACCCCTTTGGGAAAAACTTCTCCGAAGTCACCTCGGCGCTCCACAAAGAGTCGACCTCCTCCGACGCACTCAAATGCTCTAACCGCATAGGCGCGCCCTCTTGCGCATAGCGGTACGCAAGATACGGCTGCTTCGGCTTCGGCACTGGACCGGAGGTAGGGAGCCCTGAGCTCGATCTCTCCCTACGAGCCTCGACGGAAGTAGACGCAGGCACCCCCTGCGCAACCACGGAAGGATTCCCTTCCGACGCCCCGGAACTCGGGAGACCCAAAACCCCAATTTCGTTCCCCGCCTGCAAGAAACGAGGATACTCTTCTGAGAACAAAAAGTAAACAGAAGGGTAAAACATCAACGTCACAGAAGGGCCAACCACTTACCTCGTCAACCGGAGCAGCAAGTACAGCACCCCGGATCATCTCCTCGGCAGCCAAGGTGGCCCGCCCGACAGCAAGGACCGCTTCCTAGGCAGCATCCCCTGCCTATAGAAAACAACCTCAAGTCAAAACCGAGAAAAACAACATACAATGAAGAAAACAGAAACGAGACTAAGAAAAGAAAAGTACTCACCACGGCGGCCCGGACAACTCGCTCAGCAGCTCGGGCCAGCACCTCGCCGGGCTGAGCGACAGACCCAATAGCCGATGCCACCTCTTCGGCGACCACACGAACGGCCCCTTCCGACGGTGGACTTCCAGCAAGGTCCACCACGCCGGCTTTAGCAGCCTCAGAGGCAACCTCCCCTATTCCACGAGGGGCAGAGGTCCCCCCGACCTCTCTCCCGCCCCTCTTTCTTTTTCAGTTCACTTTCAAGGGGGAAACCTCCTCCTCTGGAGGCTCGGAGACCTCGAGCTCGGTCACGTTGAAGCAGTGCTTCAGATTAAGCCACAAATCCTCCCTTATAATGCCTACAGACAGAAAATAGGGCACATCGGCGAAGAAGAATGACACAAATCTCAACAAGCTACCAAAACATAAGATACTCACCCTCGAGGCCCCTCTCCCTATGTGTCGAGTTCGCCAGCGACAAGATCGACTTGCAGTCCAACGGGCGGGGAAGTGCCGAAAGATTCCCAATGGCGGCAGCCTCCGAGGCCGTCAATTGCGAAGGATCCACCTCGTGGAACCTAGACAGTTTGGGACACCAGTAGAAAGGGAACTTCGGCAATCCACCGAAGTAGAAGCCCCCATCCTCTAAAG
This sequence comes from Cajanus cajan, assembly GCF_000230855.2. Lineage (NCBI taxonomy): Eukaryota > Viridiplantae > Streptophyta > Magnoliopsida > Fabales > Fabaceae > Cajanus > Cajanus cajan. The sequence goes on along the minus strand of NC_138523.1, from coordinate 29,436,939 downwards.
GGTCAACATCCACGAGGGCAACCCGGAAGAACTCGGTTTTGAAATTTTTATAAGACTGGGAGTAAGGAGTGAACAAACCCCCCTCTTTACTCCCGTTCAAAGAAAGAACGCCATAAGGCGGAACACCCAGCTTCAACTGATAAAAGTGAAGGAAAACGTGGAGGGACAACTCTATCCCTAGGACCGCACACAAGACTTGAAACGCCCTCAAAAAACCCCAGCTATTGGGGTGTAGCTGGCAAGGTGCCGCGTTGATGTAGTTCAAGAAATCACACTCAAACTGAGTGAAAGGAAGACAAACGCCCAGGTCCCTGAAGAAACACTGATAGACATAGAAATGAGGAGGGTCGGTAGACCTCCCCATATACATACCTTCACCGGCCGGACAGGGCTCGACTCGAATCATCCAGGAAACGGAAGGGTCGCAAATTCGGTGCGTCTTCCAAACTGCATTGACCTTCAGAGGCGATCTGAACACACTTTGGACCCCCCCCCATTTCGCGCTTAACCCAGTCGTAGCCAGGAACGCTCGACTCCAGGTCCTTGGGTGGAGACGGGTCTTTCCTCTCGGCGGTGCCCCTCCTGGTAGCCACCGCCTTACCGCGCGCCTTGCCCCTGGCAGGTGCAGAAGAACTGGCGCCACGACCACCAGCCATCAAGAGGAGTAATAGAACTCGAAGAGGAACTGTGAAAATGGAGACAGAAAGTGAACGGGAACGAGAAGGCAAAGAGGACTATCGTACCCAAGAAGCCAAAGAGTGGAAGGAAGCAGAGTGAATGAGGAGAGACGCGGGAGAGAAAGAGAAAAGGGCTTTTTCCCCAAGTTTCAAAACGGCCATGCCACGTGTCAACCTAAGGGCACACTGACAACACATTAATTGCAAAACCATCATTGCATAACCGTCATTTCCCTTAACGCGCCACTTGCACGTTTTCGGAAAATGAACAATTATGACACATGGCATCTCAACAGACAAACGTACTGCGAAGCCGAGCTCCGAGCTCGGCATCACAGCGCAAGATGAGGTTGGGCACATGCTACGCGACGTCAGCTCGGCATTTAAGCAGATCATAACTGATCTCGAGGGATCTCACTTCGGACGAGGTCCACTATCTAATCTTATCACATCTTATCTCAGGCCCAAGGCCCAAAGCAACCCTAAATCACACCAAGGTACGTGCATTACATATACGAGATTCATACTCATACAAACCCTAACTTTAGCATCAGAGTCTCTTTTGCAGGTACCACCCCCATATTGGAGCATCAAGCGTACTAGTGAAGGAGGCTCACCGATCTTACCTGGCAGATCAGCTCTACAGCAGATTTCCGGTAAGAACACCTCATATTTGGCCTCTCAAGGGTTCTATTTCACGACATTTCATTGTTTAGCATGTTTTATCCTTACTTGCGCAATTTCTGGGAAACTTCCCAGAAGGTCACCCATCCTTGTACTACTCCAGGTCAAACACGCTTAACTGTGAAGTTCTGATGAGTCACCTACCGAAATGTATATGTATGTTGTCAGTATAACTTGTACAAATTAATTCATTTAAGTCATCCTCAAATATACAATCTCATACTTGTACTATAATAATAATATATAATAATTTTATATTATGAATAATAATAATAATAATAATAATAATATATTTAATTATTCTTTATTTATATGTACTTACTTTTATAATTAACATCTACTTATTTCTATTTAAAATAATAATTTAAATTATTTAATTTTATAATTTATAATGATAATATAATTTATAAAAGTATAAATATTTATTTATTACATACTTATAAATTAAATTTTAACATTTTAAATAAATTATTAATTAATTTAATATATTTATTTACCTTAAATCAAACATATAAAATTCAAAAAATGTATTTATCCTTGTTTTATTTTCTAATTATCAACCATTAATAAAATACTAACTTAAAATCTTATCTAATTATATCATAATATTCTCATATCAAATTTAAAACCAGATATTAGTTATACAAAAATATTAAGATCATATAGTAAATTGTCAATAAGATTTTAGTTAAATAATTTAAAATAATTAATGTTTCAATTATATTTTTAATTAGCAAATAATTTATTCCAAAGCTAATTAATTTTTTTATATTAATTATTAGTAAAATTTAATAACTTTTAATTTAACAATTAATTGGATTGATGAAATTCAACACACACCATGAGTTATTAAGCGGAATAACTTTACCAAGAGTTATTTTGTAAGTTATCTTAAATCAAACATATAAAATTCAAAAAATGTATTTTCATATCAAATTTAAAACCAGTTATTACATTTTCGAGAAATATAAATTTGTCTGAAATATTCCATCAATAATATAGTTTTTCCTACAAAAATTTTCTCATCGAAAATATAAATTTTTCGACAGATTTAATTTTGTTTTATAAGAAATCATCTTCGACTAATATAACATTTTGTATATATGATTTAAGAGTAAAGAATTTTCAATTTAACGGTTGGATTTACAAAATTCACATTTAATATAAAATTGAGCGGTGTAATACTTAGTAAAAGTCACATTTAATATATATATATATATATATATATATATATATATGAGGGGGGGTTATAATTATTTAATATATATATATATATATATATATATATATATATGAGGGGGGTTATAATTATACCGGTGTAAATTTTACTAAGTATTACACCGCTCAATAACTTTATATTAAATGTGAATTTGGTAAATCCAACCGTTAAATTGAAAGTTCATATCTCTTAGATTATATATACAAAATTTTATATTAATCCAAGATGATTTGATACTTCATTTTTATAAAAATAAAATTGATGTAATATATTCATTTCAATATACACTAAAATATGAACACTTTGATTACTTTCTAGTTGTTGTTCAATTTTAACCAAATTTGATATACACGTATAAAGTGATATGAACTTTCAATTTAACGGTTGGATTTACAAAATTCACATTTAATATAAAGTTATTGAGCGACGTAATACTTACTAAAAGTTACACTGGTATAATTATAACCTCCTATATTATATATATATGTGTGTGTGTGTGTGTAATTTTAAGCTTATTACTTCTAGAAAATAAAAAAATAAAAAATTTCTTCTAAATATAAAACTACTATTTATGTTAAATAAACTAATATATGCACTAATTATTTAATAGAAAACTCATGAAACACACAAATATAAAAATATTCACACTTGAACTTGCTTACTATAATTTTAAAGACAATATACTAACATCTCTAAGTAGTTTATAAATATTTAAAAATAAATATTATTTATTTAAAATAATTGTTAAGATCAAAAATATTAATTTTAGAAGGTTTAAATATATTTTAGTCCCTATAAGATGGGTGATTTTGATTTTGGTCTTTGTAAATTTTTTTATTTATTTTTCATCCTTGTAAGATTTATAAAGATTGTTTCGTACTTATAAAATGAGTAAAATATTTCATCCTCTAAAATATAAATTCATTAGTTAGATTATTTTAAGGTAGATAAATAATATTTATTTTAAAAAACTAAAAAAAATTAGAGGTGTTAAATATCAATACGATAATAGTACGTAATTGTTGTAGGTGACACCTAAGATAATTATTTACCTTTTTTTTAAAAAAAAATAAAAAATAGTTAAAAATGATTACATAAAAAATAAGAATTAAAAATAAAAATTCCAATTTTAGAAAATGAAAATAAGAATTAAAAATAAAATTAAAAATAAGAAATTAAAAATAAGAATTAAAAATAAGAAATTTCTGACAGATTTATATTTCTGTCAAAAATTTTCGACGAAAATATAAATCTATCGAAAATTTCTGACATAATATTCCGTCAGAAATCTTCTGTCGAAAATTTTCGTCAGAAAGTTTTCCTCGAAAATTTTTGACAGATTTATATTTCCGTCAGGAATTTGCGTTTTTATTGTAGTGATCCGTTGAATGTAATAAGAGAAATTCTAGTAGTCATCTCATCATAGTATTCATTATAATATACATCATCACATCTCAACAATTCATCCTCATCACATTGATCACATCCCAATAACTTCATCACCTTAATTCTATAATATCCCAATATACAATCAATCTTATATATGATCCAATTTACCAATGTTTAAACTTTATTTTATTGTACATAAAAAAATACAAAAAAAAAAACAAGTTCTTTTGTTGATTTGTTTCATAGAGATGGAACTCTCTCCATTTTTTTATAAAAGAAAGAAATTATTAAAATGTAAAAAAATCAAAAAACAAATTGAAAAAATTTGGCTACTAGATACAAACCAATGACCATCACATCTCATAACACACTGATAAGAAATGTACAAAATCCAAAATGCTCTATCAATAAAGTTTTTCACATAATTCATGATCAGAATACCTAATACACAATCAATCATACACATGACTCACTCATAGCATCTCATACTCATAAAAAAAAATACAAAATTCATATTGCTATATAAGGAAAGGTTTTCACATAATTCATAAGTACCCATACTCAAATACATAGATCAGAACATCATACCAAATTCATAAATAGAGTAATAACAGTGAAAATATGTTTTCCAAAAACAATAAATTAAATTCATAAATGCATTTTCTTGATTTTCAAAATGAATGTAAAAATATTTTAAAAAAAGAAAAACAAAATTCACATATACTTTTCTTTTAAAATGATGTAAAATATTTTAAAATTAAATTATATATAAAAAAATATTTTAACTCTTTTTAATAAAACGATATTATTTTAAAAAGTACATTTAACAACTAAATCTATTACCCTAAATGAACTATACCTTATGTCCACTACCAAAATCATTTTTTTTCCTCGCTAAATACTGCAAATGCATAAACATTATCACACAGTGACTGGGTACATATTGTTTGGCATGCATTCTCATGCTCAAAATCATAAATAGTTTTCTTTTCCTTCTTACACACTATGGGACAAAAAATAGAGGCAACACAATATTCCAAATTACTCCACGTATCATACCAATAAATTTATTAAATTGTAAAGCATTTGATTACCTCTTGTTGTTAAGACACCACGAAAGTCTATGTTCACCATAGTAACACAATTCCACTATCTATGCCCATTCAAAGACTCCACCAAATTCATCTTTCAGCTTCCCTTCACGCATACACCTTCCAACCTGAACCAATTTAAGAAACCATAAATCCTAAATCAAACCAAATCGTCGGGTTATAAGCCTTCATGTATATATACTACTTTCGATCTTAATTTTAAGTAATTTATTAAATTTTTTAATCTTAATTATAAATGATAATTATTAGTTTTTTTTTAGAGTTATTTAGAGTTAATTTTGTTTAATACCTGAACTATATACACTGTGGGCATAATATTGCACAATACCTTAAGAAAAGGAGAACAAAGCTCCTGTTATAAGGATCATTGATAGTCACACAAATAATAGACCATTGTAGATAAACCTTTGTAAACTGTGTACGATGAGTTGGCACTTGGCGAAGAGTTAGGCCATGAAAAAGAATTTAAAAGAATAAAAACCAAGGCTATCGAAAATGACGTGTTTGGATTCATCTATGATTCGAGATTCAACCCAGTTGTTACGTGTAAAGGAGTAACCGAGTAAGTCAATTGAATCCTTTTATTTCTAATTCATATAAAACAAGGGAATGGATAAGGTACACCAAATCCATACCATACCAAGCTATCGTTCCATCGTTGGATATATCTGTGTTTTCTTAAACGGCTTAGAATTGTTACACAATTGTTAGTAGTTGTCTCATAACTTATGATCATGTTAAAACATAAGTTAGAAGTGCTTTTTTAACGGCTTTGATATTTAAAATAAAGAGTATTTTTAATAGATTTTATCTAAACAGATTTTATATATAAATATATAGTTGAAAATTAATAATGGAGAGTACTCTAGTTTGAAGCAAATCCACCGGCGTTGCTCTTTACAATGCCATTAGTTGGATATAGACGTTGATTGTATTCATACTCTTTTTGTTTAGGGTGTATTTGTAAAACTGATTTAGAAGCTTGCCGAAAATTTGTAATCTAATTGAAAGTTTATAAGTTATAAACTAGTGATTAGAAATTTAAAAATTTATAAGCTAATTCATTCAATCAAAAGTGTTTTTGGTGAGATTAATTGATATGTTAATTAATTAGTAAAATGAAATAATTATTTAATAATGAAAGAGAGAGAATAATACGTAAGTAAAATAATTTTTAAATTAAAAAGATTAAAAAGAATTTAAAGTAAATTAATAAGAATAAAAAAGAAAAAGAAACTAAAAATTAAGAATTTGTAAGTTATTACCTACTTCAATTGGTTCATGAAATTATACTATAAACTCTTAAAATAAGCTTTTATACCAAATAATTTTAGTTTAATTAAAAAAAATTAAGTTAATTAAAAGAAACTTATAAACTTCTCAAATTATGTCTTGTGAAACACATGTTTTATAATCATTTATGTTGTGCATGTTATACCTTTTTAATTTACACATTTAAGATATATTTAATATATATTAAGATATATGATAAGGAGAATAATACAAGATAAATGTTTAAAATATATTATAATATTTAGTTCTATATATTGTTTGGTGAATAATATATGCACAAATAAAATGATATCAAATTTGATACAATATCATCTTTTATATATTTCAATAAAAAACCAAATGATCAAAATTGTAATAATATTATTGATAATAATAATAATGTTAAAAGATAAGATAGTATTAACATAACACTGTAATAGTTCTATTCTAACAAACAATAAAGTTAATAAGTGTACAATTTACACGTTCCACAACTTTGAAAACCATTTAATTAAAACAAAAAACTTGTAAACTGAACACTTATTAACTCTATTGTTTGTTAGAATAGAACTATACAAGTGTACACATATTCTATTGTTTGGTATCAGTAGAAGTCTGAGCAAATATTTGAAGAGAGAACAATTGTGCAACCCACGTGTTTGAGACGTCCACTTAATATGGAGAAAAGAAATTGTGCTACAAATTAGAAATTGTAAAACAATCATGTTGCTCGTGCTCTTCATAAAGAATTTATGTATGCTACATATTTAATTATTATATTACATAGATCGGTTTTTGCTCATCACATAATCGAATATTTAAAGGCTAGAATATTTTATATTGCAAAAACAATTACAATCAATTCTTGTATATGATGGATTATGGTCTCCCACAATTTCAATAATTGATAATTATGATGGCGCTTTTTTCAATTTAACACACACACTAAACTAAATACACACCCGTACTAAACTAAATATTTTATTATTATAAAATTGACTTAAATAATTTATATAGTATTTTTAAATTTAAAAATTATATATTTAATTATATATAAATTTAAGCAGTTCAAAAAATTTACAATTTGATTGTTCTATTATTATTATATTAATTATAATGCTTTTAGAGATTTCTTTAAAATATGATATAAAATTTATTAAAATTTATAGGTATAAAATATATGACATAATTTAAAAAAAAAAAATTAATAGAGATCAGATCATCAATAATCTAATTCAATTAATGACTTATTAATTTGACATCTCCTAATATTTTAACTAATTTAATGATTAGTCAGATTATTAAAACATTATGTATTAGTTTAACTAATGACCTACCAACCTAGTATTTATACCTAAATCAATTATTGGTCCCAATAATTTTAAAATTATGATAAAAACATATTTAATTTCTTATATATTTTTCGTGCATTCACATTTTCTGATCTACTTTTTCTTTAATTTCCATCCTCTCAACCAACAAAATCAGTCAAGGTGAAGGAGATGCATATAATAATCCCTACACGTAAAATTTAAAGGACTTAATTAAAACATTATATGAAATTGAATAATGATACACATACAACAAATTTTTCTTCATAATAAACAAAGTGGAAAAATATATAAATAAAAAATGATATTATACAAATTGTTGTACATGTTTTTTGTTATGCGTGTAATATTATTATATAAAATTACACCTTAAAAAAATAAAAAAGAATACTGAAATTAAATATTAAAAACCCTTGTAAGTTGTAACCTACAATACCAGGTCAAATTTACCCTGTGTAGGATACTCAAGCTGTCAGTCTTGTGTAGCCTATAATCAATCATAAATAAAAATAAAAAAGAGATGATTTTTCTTGAAGAGAGATACGTACACGCATGCGCAGAGGATCTAGGAGCAAAGCACAGCCACAACCGAAAAAGATTCAAGTGGGGCCCACACCCAACGCCACATCGAACACAACTTAACGGTCACGACCAACACCAACGCCGAACATCACCATTTTTCTCTGCGAACAAAATTTGAAAAAAAAAAAAAAACAGAGAGAGAGAGAGAGAGAAATGAGGAATCTTTGTCAGAATTGGGATGTTAGAGGCGCGATTGGAGTTAATGTGGGGAAACCTAGTTGGGAAGTTTTGTTCCCCCGTAGGTTGTGGTTGCCGACGTGGACAGGCGAGAGGAAAGAGGGGAAGTTGAAGGTGCAGTGCGGTGGTGGGAGAGGGAGAGAGGGGTGCCTCCAATCTGCGGCCAAAAGCGCTTTTGCCTTTGGCGTTTCCGCCGCGGTTTTGCTTGCCGTCTTCCGCCACTCGCCGGCGGCGCTCGCTGAGTCCCTCACTGTTGCTTTTCCCGTTTCGCGAGCACCTGAGGTCATTTATTCTCGCACTCTCTCTTTCATGCCTTAGTTTTGGTATGATCATTTGTAACATATAGTGCGGTGGTCGAGAGTTATTTTATAGTATTTGTGTAAGAGTTACGCACAACTTTAAAATGATGGGATATTGTGGGATTTGGATCTAAGTTTTCGGTTTTATTTTTGATCATCACCAAAAATATACTTGTATTTTATAAGTTATTATTATTTTTATATAGAACTTATTTTATAAGATGATTTTACTCTTAAATTTTTAAATAATAAAAAAATTATATTAAAATTTAATTATTTTTATAAATTTAAAACTCAAACTCAAGATCTTAAAATTTAAAAATCGATTTAATTTAATAAATATCAATAATTTTTAAATATTTTTATTAAATAAAATATAGAGATATAAGATGTCTTGATCCTATTAATAACATTAATGTTCGAATAATGATTACAAAATTATAAAATAAAAACTTTAAAAAGACGAGCAAGAGAAAAATCATGAATGTTAATTGAACGTTGAATATATGGTTTCTCTTGGATAGTAAGATGTGAATATCATTTTATTTCAAGACTTAGATGAAGTCATAAAAATAAATATTTTTATCATCTATAGTTTTATATAGTTGAGTTTTATGCGATTATTAGTTCATTGATTCCCTTATTACACCCATGAAACATATCACTTTTCAGTTTCTAGATGAAAAGCCTAGGACATTTTGCTTGGTAATTTGAAGAGAGTCATAATCCAATGCTAAATACACCTACCCATTGAGTTTTGCCTGCGTCTAAGCCATCCTGGTGAACAAATTTGAATATCCAAACTAACTATGATAATTCCAGTGATTTTGCTCATAGCTTTAACATGAGTAGTGCTGAGTGGAAAAGGGTTTGTTTGCTAGGTAAATGCAGTTCAAAGAACTCTTGTGGAAGCATGGGGTCTAATTCGAGAAACATTTGTTGATCCTACATTTAATCATCAAGGTATTTCTGCTTTCTCACCTTTTCCTTTGGTGATTAGTTCCACTACAAATACAAATGTTTGCCTAAAAATAAGATATATCTTGTTGTGAATCAATAATAGAAGATACTTTTTTTGGTAGATTGGGATTTGAAGTTACAGCAAACCATGGTGGAAATGTTTCCCCTGAACTCAGAAGATGCAGCATACACAAAAATCCGTGGAATGCTTTCCACCCTTGGAGATCCTTTCACTCGAATTATCAGCCCAAAGGTCTTACAACTAACATTTCCATTTTCAGGATTCTTAATCTTACTTTCTTGTTCAATAGAAAAAGTAGTGACTAGAAAGATAATAATAGATCCAATACATAGTAACTTATGTTTTCTACTCTAGTGTGTCGCTTCCATATGAAATAGACTATTCTGACAATAACATGAATAAACATCCGCTTTCTTTCTGGTATTCGGAAAACGTTATTATATTAATATCTGAAATTAAAAAAATTGTCAAATAAGTTCCTAGAATGTTATTTAAATTTAACTATTTACTATCATTTTAGTCCTTGTTGATATACATCAATATTATCACTTTATTTAGCCACATATTTTTTTGTTATGGACTAATGTGATTATCAATTTATAATCTTAAGGATTTATTTTACAATTCCATAGTTTAAAGGACTAATATGGCATCGTATTCTAAATTCAAGGATAAAATGGATGATTACTATAATAACATTCTTGGATTAAAAAGTCTGTTTAAGGTCACATTTTGTGGTTGGTTAGAGTTTAACAGTGGTTCCTAATTACAGGAATACCAAGGGTTTAGAATTGGAAGTGATGGGAACTTACAAGGAGTGGGCCTCTTCATAAATGTTGAACCAAGAACGGGACATTTGGTTAGTGACTTGCAAAGAACATTTATTATATTTTTCACTTCCAGCAATCAAACTGCATTTAATTTTTATGTTAATTGTTCTAAGGCCATTTAATCGTTCCCATTTAAATTATTAGAAGCAGCAAGAACTAGATATCAGTCAGGGAATTGTGCATGTTGCTTTATGATTTTTTTATTGTAATAAATAATAAGAAGAAGAACAACAATAATATCTCTCTTTATTATGTTTATAATTATTATTTTTTTTATTTCAAACCACAGGTTGTCTTGTCATGCGTAGATGGCAGTCCAGCTGCGCGTGCTGGTATTCATCAAGGAGATGAATTGATAGAGATAAATGGTACTGATCGTGTATCTATGTTTTTCTTCTTATGAATGAAGCTATTTACATCTAGTTTTCTGTATTTTATCATTGAAACTTGAAACCATTATATGACTTTTGCAAATATTTTAGAGTTTCTATGTTTAAAGTCTGTTCGAATACAAGTTTAAAAGTACTTTTGAGGTATTCTTTATCGGAAATAAGCATTATTTTTAGTAGAGAAATTCTCAAAAAAACTTTGAAGTTTATAACCAAACAGACTCTTAATACTAAATTGATTGAATTGATGTAAAAAGTGCCATAGCAAATACCCTATCTTGGTTTAGGTAATAACAGTTTCATAAATCTCTAGATGGTGTCAGTCAATTTTTGTTAGCAAATAAAGATTTTATCCCTCAAGTGAATGAAACAAGTGTGATTTTCTTTTGTTTGAAAATAATTATTGGATTCTGCAGGTGAGAAGCTTGATGGCATTGATAGTGAAACTGCAGCACAAAGGCTTAGAGGGAATGCTGGAACAACTGTTACAGTAAAGGTTCATTGTATAATTATCATACTTCCAATTTTAATATAAGCAATTAAGCATTATTTGAACTACTGAGATGTGCTTCAGAGAAGTTTTCATGGATTACCTTTCAAACATTGGATGTCTCTTACTAGAAAGATAGAGTTCAATTTTCAACCTTTATTTGTTTTTGTTCCAGAGGGTGAGGGTAATCTTCATTCATTCAAAAAATGAACACTAGCATACGATAGAGTGCTTAAGGAAATAGTTTAACTCTTTCATTCCTTAGAAGCTTTCTAGAAACTAATTTAAAAATGTTTCTTTTGCAGGTCAAAGACTCAGGGACAGGCTCTTGTATCCGAGAGGTAATGTGGACATTTTGGTGATTATGATTCTTGAAATGCTAACTTATTTCTGCTATTTTAGTTTATGGTCTTGTGTTATACATGAGCAATTAAGCATTTAACTAACAAACACTTTCACCTTTATTTGAACTTGAATTCAATTCACAACATTTTATTGATGATCAAATATAATATACTTGAAGGTCAAAATTCCTAGGGAGTATATCAAGCTCTCTCCGATATCAAGTGCCATCATCCCTCATAGATCCCCAGATGGTCATCTCACAAAAACTGGCTATGTGAAATTGTCAGCCTTCTCTCAGGTGAGCAAAGAATCAGCAATCAAAAAAAGTTGCTATTTTATGTATTTACTATGTGTTTGTGAACAACCACGAGGGTTGGTGTAGTATTAGAATCCAGTCGTCGTAATTGTAATTCCTATGGATAAAAATATCACGTGTTTGTGAACATCTTTTGTGCCAGAAATAGCTGCTATTTTTGTTGTTTCGAATGATTTCTCTGGAAAAACTGACAAAAAAAAAAGAATTATTTGTGCAAAAACTGAACCAAACGCACATTGTTAAAAGAGAAAATATCTAAATCAAGTACGGTTTTGTTCTTCATTATACATAAAGTCATAAACTCTTCTTGTTCCATATTGACAGACTGCTGCTGAAGACATGAAGAATGCCATTCACGAATTGGAAAAGCAAGGAGTAGACTCATACATACTAGATCTACGGAACAATCCTGTAATTTTCTTATTTGATAGAGACTTTCAAACAGTGTTGTTACCTGATCTTTGGAACAAAGTAACTTAGAAGCGATTTCCTCATTTTTGGTGTAATTTTGTTGCAGGGTGGTTTAGTAAAAGCTGGTCTTGATGTTGCACAGATGTGGCTAGATGGAGATGAGACTCTAGTGAATACAATTGATAGAAACGGGAACATGTTACCCATTAATATGGTCGATGGACATGCAATAACACATGATCCACTTGTGGTGATTGTGAGTACTAACTGTAGTTGCTTAATAACATTAACTATGGTCATGTTTAGATAAACTTCTACATAAACAGTTTAGGAGAAAAAAATAAAAAAATAAAGATAAAAAATTTATAGAAATTAATTTATAAAAATTCTCTCATATTAGCTTTTCTAGAAATTAATTTTTAACTTATGGGGAAACTAACTTAAATTTATAAAAAAAAATTATTTCATTTTTCTTTATTATTTTTCACTTACAAGTGTTTTTAGACAAGTTTATCCACACAGACCTTATGCTAGTATGCCTTCTAATTCTACAATATTTGAATATAAGTCTATTTGAATAAGTTTCTTTAGAAACACTTTTAAGAAAAAAAATATATGAAGGAAAATCAAAAGAAATTTTTTCATAAGTTAAAACTATCTTATTCATGAGTTAAAAATTAAATTTTGAAGTTAATGGGAGAAAGTTTCTACAATGGAAAAGTTTTATTTCATTTTTTCCTTCCTATTTTACTCTCCTAGAAGTGTTTCTGGAAAAGATTATCCAAACATGTCCTATGCCACAGAATAGTAACTTCAGTATATTGTATCATACAGATTTATATTTCAAAGTATGTTTGTGTTATAATACAAATTTTATTCACTTGCTTATATTTAAATTTGTGACAACAATCAGAACTAACCTAACATGAATGATGAACCAAATTAACATCCAATTGCATTCCCTATTCCTATATGTTTCCCTGGACCATGCTTCAGTGTTAGCATGGTTCACTATTAACAAATCATCTTTTACCGTAACATATGTAGCTTCATGCAACTTCTATGTTTTGTTTCTAAACATAAGCCTGCCACATCTGGTTTTCTGATATTACTAGTTTAGTGAACTGAAATTTTTGTATCCGTGACAGGTCAACGAGGGAAGCGCAAGTGCCAGCGAGATTTTAGCCGGGGCATTACATGATAATGGTCGAGCAATTCTTGTGGGGCACAAAACATTTGGTAAAGGAAAGATTCAGGTACTATGAACAGTCCTCACCTTATTTAACGGATTTTAAGGTTTAGTTAAGCTCATAATCCACTTTCTTAATAGTTATATAATGATCATAGTAGGATGTCTTAAGTATTAAAATCTCGTTATTAAACAAGATTTCCCCAAGGCAAGGCAAAGCATGAAACAAAAGATACTGAATTGTATTTATGAGGTGGATAAATTACCCCAGATCTCCATGAGTTTTTTTCACTTATAAAGGAATGTACCATAAATATAGACGCCAATGTATATTATGTTAACCCTGCATTCGTTTGAAACAATGCATTGTCAAAAACCATATTGATGAATAGTCTTTGAAAGGTGCCAATTGCCATAGTAATTGTTTTTTAGACAAAATTTAGATGCAGTTTCAGAGTTTGTTAAGTGCATTTGGTGTTGTTTTATACTCAATTGGAGTTCCGCCTCAATAATTTATAATCTACGTAATAAAAGGTTTGCATTAAAGGGAGCATCTGTTTTTAAAATGAAACTTTAATTCTGATCAGAAAACTGCAATAAAAGTGTTTATATATCTAAGTAGTGTTTGTTTTTCCATCAAAGCCAATTTCAAACTACACTAAGGATTTGTTTAGATAAACTTTTCCAAACGCACGTCTTTGAAGAAAAAAAAAAGTAGGAAGGAAAAAGAAACTAAACTTCTACATAAATGTAAATTAGCTTATACGCAACCTAATTTGTAGAAATTTTCTCATATTAGCTTCTCCAAAAACTTATTTAACTTGTACAGAAACTAGTTTTAGCTTATGGAGAAGTTCATCTCATTTTTTCTTCATATTTTTTTCTCTTAGAAGTGCTTATGGAAAAGTTTATCCAAACATGTCTTAAGCTATATTTTGTCATGTCTTGGCTAATGGTGGGATGTATCTTTCTAATTTCAGAGTGTCACTGAGCTTCATGACGGGTCAGCCCTCTTTGTGACAGTGGCAAAATATCTATCACCAGCCCTTCATGACATAGACCAGGTTGGTATAACACCAGATGTGCAGTGCACAACAGAAATGCTGAATTCAGCCAAGGAGCTTTCATCCAAAGACAAGGCCTCAGTCTCATCTCTGGAAGCAGATTCATGCATAATGGTGGCAGAACATGAGTTGGATATGGAAGAGTCCAAGGGAACTGCTTCTTGAACATTACATTTCCTTTTGTCACACTTTCTTTTCAATGTTTAACAGTTGAGAGAAAGGGTAGCTGAGTGCTGCTGTGTCAGCCAATTCATCAATTTGTACAATGGTATACAAAATAGAGAAACAGATTGTATATACAATTCAATAGAATGATAGAAAATCTACACACTAGTTGAAGCATAACTGGCAAGTGTCTCATACCTTATAAGGGTTTGTATATATGTGTGAAAATATTCAAAAGTCTATATAAATTTATAAATATTTAAAGATTTTTTATTGATAATGAAATATAAAAATATGCATATTAAAAAATAGTTTTGATAAATTAAAAATTACTTCTATTAATAGAATATTATTTTAATGATGATTTGTGAATATTTTATTATACTTAATGTAGATTGAATAAATTAAAGTATTCATCAAAACAACTAAGAAAACTTAAAGTCTCGTTTGAAATGAATAAGACGTGTCACAAAATAAGGTAAACATGTGATTGTATAGTTTTTAAGAATAAAGACTCAAATTAACAAAGGAATTGTTTACTTATACACTTATTGTACTTTAAAT
This sequence comes from Cajanus cajan, assembly GCF_000230855.2. Classification (NCBI taxonomy): domain Eukaryota; kingdom Viridiplantae; phylum Streptophyta; class Magnoliopsida; order Fabales; family Fabaceae; genus Cajanus; species Cajanus cajan. The sequence continues at coordinate 29,421,452 of NC_138523.1, read as the reverse complement.
TCAATGTTTCTGGACAAAGTTGGATATTCTTCAAAGCAAGATGCTACGAGAAAGTCACTTCCAAAGAATTTGATAAATTGAAATAACAAGACTCATCAATTCCAAGTAACGTAATGATTACATTAATATATCAGCTCACACCAAATAGCTGAGTAGAAATTACATATTGTAACAGTAGCTCATCATAAAGCTAATTAATCTTGCAAAATGCCAAATTAAAAATACAGTACCATTTTCAACAAACAAACGTATAGTATACATAAACTCATCAATTTTAACCCATAAACAAGGTAAGATTACCCCCACAGTTGACAAATTTCAAATCCACTCTTCCAGTTCACTGCAACATGAATGCCACAAGAGATGCCAACACAGAGAAACACATGATCACCTTAGAAACAGGCAAATCAAACCCAGTTCCAGCCTCCAATTGCCCAGTAGGAGCAATCTCTGAATCTTGTGCCACAATTTTGGTAACACAAAGCATGCCCACAAGCATCACTACCATCAAAATGTTACAAGTGAATCTACCAAAAGGTGCCATTGAATATAATTTTATGTTACTCAAGTGAAATGGCCAAAGAGATTGGAATTGGTATTTGTTGACAAGTGAATTGTTCAAGGGTAGAGCCAAGAGTTGAACTTATATAGGACTTAGGAAAAGTTGTTACATCATAAGGTCATGATTTTGAAGTTGGTAAAATGGTGCATTAAACATTAACCAAATTTGAATGTTACTATCCCTTTTTGGTTAAGGCTTTCAAGACCCCACAAGACAAATCAAAGCTACTTGGGGAAGGGTGGCATAGCATCCTCAAAGAGCCCCTTACATCGCAGTTATATAGGAACAATCAGGTAACTACCACTTATGGTACACCCTACTACACTTGAGTTCCCCACATGGCTTGGATAAGTGACACGTTTGGAATCATGAACGTTTTTGTGGTGTTGGTTACTTGGAAGGAAAAATAAGAGTATAAAGGAATGTGAAAGGGATCACTAGGCAAGCCATCTTTTCTCAATTCATTGCAATTGGTGGGAACTCTCTTTCAAACCAGCTGAAGCACCCTTGACATAGCAACGGTTATGATGTTTTAGAAAAGGCTTAGTCTATGGTTTATATATAGATATCCCTTTTAACTTGTTGAGATGAATCCAGAAATTCAATAATAACTGGGATTGACTTAGTAATAGAGTTGGAACAAAATCCACACGAATTTATATTCAAATTTTGTTATGATGATTAAAATTCATATGGATAAAAATAAAAATAAAATAATAAAAAAAGCTAAATTTTCAGTATCATTTTATTTTATTTTAGTAGAAATCACAAATATAGTTTATCGTAGATAATCTTATTTAAGTAAAGTGAAATCTATATGAATGACAAAACTCTTTTTCCAAATAATCACAGTTACACACTTGAACTTGAGCTTGAGATAATTTGTTAATAAGATTTTTTTTTCTGACTCTTGAGTTATAATTATAAATGTTGCTTTCCAGAGATGTAACAAGAAATATAAAAATGACGTAATTTAATTTGGATCATTTGAACTTTGGTCGGAATCAATCATAAATCCGCTTTATGTTGGTCTGGTGCGAAGTAAATTCAACTGCTTTTTCCGGGGAATTAGTCACGTAAATTGCTTACACATAAAAGAGTAATCAAACAGAGACAACTTTTTGAAGTTTTTTTATCCCCCTCTTTTGCTACTTTGTGGGAATCAATCATAAATCCAGTTTATGTTGGTCTGGTGCCAAGTAAATTCTGTTGGAAAATCTTAAATTTCTAGAGATTCCGAGATATCCGATTTAAGTTATCTGGAATTATTTGATTTATCTTTTGAGTTATTTTGTTTCAGATTAGATAAGATAGTTTTTTTGATAAGTTTTGATTTGATAAGATATTTTATTATCTTCTTGTTAGTTCAGTACGTTGTAAAATGACTATTTAAAGGTCATCTCTTATTCAATAAAAAATACAGTGAGTTGTTACGTTCACCCACAACATTAGTATTACCTCGTCTCTCTTATTTTTTCTACAAATTGGTATCAGAGCTTTATGCTCTGAGTGCCGAGTGTGAGAGGAAAATAGTGTGCGCCTGTGAAGGGGAGGAAAGAAGAAAGAGAGAGTAATGGCGAAGGTTGTTAATGGAATGACCGTACCACAACTGTCAAAGAAAACCAATTATGATAATTGGTGTTTACAGATGAAGACCCTGTTAGGTTCCCAAAGTCTATGGGATATAGTGGAGAAGGGGTTTCAAGAACCCGAGGAGGACGAAGACCAATCTGTGGCTCAGATTGCCGCATTGGAAAAGACACGAGTGAAGGACAAATCGGCTTTGTATTTTTTGTACAATGCCGTGGATGCGTCAGGCTTCGAGAAGATTGCAAACGCTGCATCTTCAAAGGAAGCATGGAAGATCTTGGAGGTTGCATACAGAGGTAATCACCGTGTCAGACAGATCCGACTTCAAACTCTCCGAGGAGAGTTTGAGTGTTTGAAGATGGAGGATAAGGAACAAGTATCCGAGTACATAACTCGGGTGGAGAAGGTGGCTAACCAACTCGGAAGGAATGGGGAGTCGATGCCAGCAAGTAGAATTGTGGAGAAAATCTTGAGATCATTAACAGATGATTTCGAGAGTATCGCATGCGTAATTGAGGAGTCAAAGGACTTGTCAGTCCTCTCAGTGGAAGAGCTCGCTGGGTCACTCGAAGCCCACGAACAAAGGAGGAGGAAGATGAAGAATACACTTGATCAAGCATTACAGGTGCAACTTAATTTGAATGAAACTCGGAACACCCAGGGCCGAACATTAAGAGGCAAAGGACGAGGTGATCATGGAGGACGAGGCAAAGGATGAGGTGATCATAGAGGTGATCAAGGACGAGGTAGAGGACGAGATGATCATGGAGGTGGACAAGGACGAGGTGATCGTAGCCAAGGAAGTCAGCCGAGGTCCGAGGTGGAATGTTATAAGTGTGGCAAACTCGGCCACTACGCAAAAGAATGCAGATCGGCAAATTGCTACAACTGTGGCAAATACGGTCACATAGCAAAGTATTGCCGAGCTAAAAGCCGAAGTGAAGAGAAAGAGAAGAATCTTCTCACAGAAGAAGAGGACGAGGAAGCAGGAATTTTGATGATGACGCAGAGCTCGGAGACCAAGCTACGTCCGAGTTGTGCCTCCGAGGATGAGCTAAACTTGAGTTGCATGGAGAGATCAGTAGTTGAGCTTCCAAGCTCAGATGAGAAGTCAGAAGCCGAGCTTGATTCGAGTTGCTTAAACAACTCGGTCTAGTATTTGGACACTGGGGCGAGCAATCATATGTGTGGAGAAGAGAGTTTCTTCAACGAACTCATCAAGGTGAAGGCTGGATTCGTGTCATTTGGAGATGATTCCAAGGTTGCGGTAAAAGGGCATGGAACCATCAAGTTTATGCAGAAGGATGGACGAGTTGGAGAAATAAGAAATGTCTACTACGTTCCCGAACTTAAGAGCAACATCTTAAGCATGGGGCAGATGATGGAGAAAGGCAACTCGGTTCTGATGAAGGATCGAGTGCTTTATTTGAAGGACAAACATGATCGTTTAATAGCCCGAGTAGAGATGAAAAAGAATCGGATGTATAAACTAGAGTTGAACATCCTTCAAAATAAGTGTTTGAAGCTGGATGTGAAGGATGAAGCCATGATGTGGCATTTTCGTTTTGGGCATTTAAACTTTGGAGGCCTGGCCGAGCTATCAAGGAAGGAGTTGGTGCTCGGACTACGTGGTGTTGAGTTTGACAAGAAGTTTTGTGAAGCGTGTGTACTCGGAAAGCATACAAGAACAAGTTTTCCAAGCTCGTCCGAGTACAAAGCAAAGGAACAACTTGGCCTGATACACACTGACTTGTGTGGACCAATCTCTCCTGCATCCTTCAGTGGTAAGAAATATTTCGTCTCTTTCATAGACGATATCTCTCGAAAGACCTGGGTATATTTCTTGCAAGAAAAATCAAAGGCATTTGAAGCTTTTAAAAAGTTTAAAGTCATGGTGGAGAAAGAGACTAACAAGCAAATTAAAGCTTTGAGGTCGGACAGAGGTGGAGAATTCACATCGGCAGAGTTTATGGAATACTGTGAAGAGCAAGGTATAAAACGTTTTCTCACAGCTCCATATTCACCACAACAAAATGGAGTAGCTGAAAGAAAGAATCGGACTATTCTTGATATGGTCCGAGCTATGCTTAAAGGGAAGGATATGCCTAAGAAGTTTTGGGCAGAGGCAGTACAGTGTGCTATATATATACAGAACAGGTGCCCACATTCAAAATTGGATGATGTGACACCTCAAGAAGCATGGAGTGGACAAATACCGAGTATACATCACTTCAAGATCTTCGGAAGCCTTGCTTACGGTCATGTTCCAGCTCAGCTCAGAACGAAGCTTGATGATAGGAGCAAGAAGTATATCTTGATCGGGTATGATGAAAAGGCAAAAGCCTACAAATTGTACAACCCTGTTACAGGAAAAATTTTGGTAAGCCGAGATGTCCAGGTAGATGAGGAAAGCGAGTGGAGCTGGAGTAATTCTGAAGAGACTTCGGGGAGCTCGAACTCTGAGAGGGAGAGATCGGAGATAATAGGGAGAAGCTCGGATAGGACCAATGAGCATTCCGAGGAAGATGATGAACCTGAGCAGCTTAGAACTCGGAGCTTGCAAGACATCTACAACTCCACTGACGAGTTACATGTAGTATGTCTATTGACAGGAACAGAAGACATAAAATTTGAAGAGGCAGTACTTGATGAGAGATGGAAGAAAGAAATGGATGAGGAGATCGGATCAATTGGGAAGAGTGCGATGGGAAGCAAAGCTGAGCTAGTTGAGGAGTTTAAAGAAGTGATGAAGAGGGAGTTTGAGATGACCGATTTGGGCATCATAAAGTATTTTCTGGGTTTAGAGGTGAACCAAAGAACAACAGGTATTTTTGTGTCCCAAAAGAGGCATCGACCACCGCGGCGCCGGGGGTGCTGGACGTCGCGTGGCTCGCGGGGCCATGGTACGCGGAGGAGTATCGCGCTCTGGTGGAAGAGGCATCGAAAAAAAAAAATTTAAGATTATGGGGGAGTTTTGTTGGAAAATCTTAAATTTCTAGAGATTCCGAGATATCCGAGATATCCGAATTAAGTTATCTGGAATTATTTGATTTATCTTTTGAGTTATTTTGTTTCAGATTAGATAAGATAGTTTTTTGATAAGTTTTGATTTGATAAGATATTTTATTATCTTCTTGTTAGTTCAGTACGTTGTAAAATGGCTATTTAAAGGCCATCTCTTATTCAATAAAAAATACAGTGAGTTGCTACGTTCATCCACAACATTAGTATTACCTCGTCTCTCTTATTTTTTCTACAAATTCAACTGCTTTTTCCGGGGAATTAGTCACGTAAATTGCTTATACATAGAAGAGTAATCAAACAGAGACGACTTTTTGAAGTTTTTTTATTCCCCTCTTATGCTACTTTGTGGAGTTATTGATTTAATTAGATTGCATTCATCATAGATCGTGAATTTTTCATAATTTTTCATATCATCTTAAGTGATTAGTGATGGCAATGGGTACTCTAGAGACAAATAATAAGACATCTATATCTATTCCATTAGTTAAAATTATGTTTTGTACCCGTTTCATACTTGTATAGATATCCATTAAGCGGATATCCATGAATTTTATAAATATTCATAAGTATCTATGAATATCTATGAATATTTGTGAATTTTTTTAAAAATTAAAAAATATATATGAATAAGGTTAAGCTTATATTTGATGTTAAATATATTAAAATATTAAAGATAAATAATTGATATTAATTTTTGAACTTTGTGGACTTATTGATTTAATTAGATTACATTCATCATGAGTTGTCAATTTATCATGTCATGTGAAGTGATTAGGGATGGCAATAAGTACTCTCGAGACAAATAATAAGACACATGTATCCATCCCTTTAGTTAAAATTCCATTTTGTACCCACTTCATACTTGTATGGATATCTATTAAGCGAATATCCATTAATCTTATAAATATCAACAGGTATCTATGAATATTCATGAATACTTGTGAATTTTTTAAAAATTAAAAACAATATAAATAAGTTTAAGGTTATATTTGATGTTAAGTATATTGAAATATTAAAGATAAACAATTGATATTAATTTTTGAACTTGTAATTAATGATATTTTTTTTAAATGTTAAAAATAATATAAAAAATATAAGATAAAAATATAAATATTTAAGTAATATTATTTAGTGGGTACCTACATATATGAATACTACAATACTCATCCTCGTCCCATTTATAAACAAGTAAAAAATAATTAGTACCCATTATTCATGAATATTCATTTAAATTACCCATTTATTATTCATGACAGATTTTATTCATGGATATCCATGGGTACGGATAATTTTGTCATCCTTATAAGTGATTGTTAATTTTTTTAATTAATTTTTAAAAATTTTATATTTAGATTAATTTCTAATCAGTTAATAGTATTTTTATCAAAATTAAACCCGTGGAGTTCCATATAATGCGCATCCTTAAAAATCGGAATTAATTAATAAAAATTTATTAATAGTATAGTATTAGAATCACTTTTTGGTCCTATAATTTTAGGAATGTTTAATTTTGATCTTTTGAATATTTACTAATATTATTATTATTTGGGTGTTATTTTAGTTTGTTTAAATTGTATTTATAACTTCATATATATATATATATATATATATAGAGGGACAAATGTAGGTTCAATGAAGTGGGGTGTGATACCATTACTACCCCCAATATATATATATATATTGTAATAATGTAAATAAATAAATAAATAAATTTTTCAACATTGATAAAATGGTCCACATAAAAATCTTCATAAATGTTTTTTAATATCCAAAATAATTGAAAATAAAACGTAAGACTTTACAAATTGTTTTCAAAAGAATAAGTATAACTCCAAATGCATATAATAATTCATGTCCTAGAAATCATCTGTCTCGATGTCACAATATTAGAGCACACTCACAATTCAACTGTTAGCATTCTAGATACCACTCAAGGTCGAATCTTCTTCACCTAAAACATTCACAAATTGTACGGTGAGAAAAGAAAACATTTATATGTAAAGTGTAACAGCCCAATTTTCACTGGGCCAAGGGCCCAATTAGGGTGGATCAGTAGCCCGGAACGGGCCGTTCCAAATGACTAAATATACCTATGTTTGATTGCCCAGAACAGGCCGTTCCAAAAGTGGAACGGGCCGTTCCAAATGATGAAAATGAACCCATTTTTAAGTAGCAAAACGGCCCGTTCCAAAGTAGAAAATTTGCCTATTTGGGTTGTTCTAGAACGGGTCGTTCCCAAAGTGAAACGGGCCGTTCTAGAATAAGAAAAATGCTTAAAATATTTTAGTTGGAACGGGACGTTCTAGTGGAAAATTTTGTGTATACCTGAAGGTTCTGGAACGGGCCGTTCCGCTTTCAGTACAGGCCGTTCCGGTAGGTGAGCCAGAATTCCTATAAATAGACCCTCATTTCTCAAATTTTCAACACCTTCTCTTCCTTCTCTCTTATGCTCTTCTTTCCTCTTCTTCTCTCTGAAGACCAAGAGGAACTCAGAGGATGAGGTTCTGCCCCAGTTTTAGTCTCGGTCCTTGTTTAAGGAAAGAAAGGAGGAGGTTATGCCCTAGTTCCTATTTATCCAGGTACGGGGGAAAAGGGGATTATTTATATGTAGGGTTACATGAGGGAATTGGGTAGAGGAAGAGCCCTTAGGGTTATGAATAATTTTATAATTATTTCTGTTTGGAGAATTAATTGTCTTATGTGATTCTATATATATTTAGGACTACGAATATATGTTTAATTTGTAAAAATGATGCTCTGGGAGATAGAACGAAATTATAGAAAAGTGTCTGTAAGTTAGGTTGTGAAAATTGGATGATTTTTGTTTGAGGAATTGAGGATCTCATTAGATTCTGTATGTGTTGAGGATTATAAATATGCTAATAATTTGTAAGAATGATGATTTGGGAAAGAGAACGAAATTGTAGAAAAGTGCTTGTGAGCTAGGTTTTGGGACAATTGGGGATTTTACTATTTATGTTAAAATTATATTAAATTGATAATTCTATTGTTTATTATATTAATTTATGAATGTTATTATTATATTATTTAATAAGAATTGATGATCTAGATGTGAATTGCTTGAGGGATGTGTAAACCCTTATTTTGTTAGACTTATCTATTGAGTATGTGATATGAAATTGTGTATGTGATATGAAATCGTGATATGAGATGAGATGTTGTATGGACATGATTAAGAATGTGATTCCGATGTGTTTCCTCACACTAATGACTAGGGATGGCACGACCCCTAGGTAAGTGGTGCTACAGGGAGGGCGTATGATGCCTTGATTATGATGACCTTTGGAGATGATCATAGAAGTAAAACCAATATTGTGGCAGATGCCTTGATTATGATGACCTCTGGTATATTATTTTTGATGATTTAAGGGTTGGATTTGATTGAAGAATTTAGAGACTAATGCTTTGTGTGTAAGATTATCCTTAGGAGCATTGAATTGATTATGTTGAAAGTGACTAGTGAATTAATGGATGAGATTAGAGAAGCCTAGGAGTTAGAGCCTTTCTTAGAGAACCAAGTGGAAAAGATTGGTAGGAGTATAGACAACTTTTCTTAGTAGAATCGATGTTGTTTGAGGTGCAAGAACAAATTTGGGTACTTAGTAACCTTCAATTAAGAAAGATGATTTTAGAGGAAGGACATTCATTTAGGAGCTACTGAGGTGTATCGGGACCTTAGGAGGATGTATCAGAGTGGTGCAGCGGAAGCATGATGGCCTAAGGTGAAGAGAGGAGTAGAGGAATTGTATACTCGTGATTAGTATGCTAGAAGTCTTTAGGAATTTTTGTAGCATTTAGACGTCCTATTTTGGAAGTGAGATGGTGAGGGGATAGACCTTAACTGTAGGTTTGTCTGAGACGCTTAAGAGATCGATTCTATTTGGGTTTTAGTGGATAGACTCGCCAAGTTTACCTGTCATACCCTTAGATATTCTTTGGTGAAATTGATAGAGTTGTACATCAATAAGGTAGTGAGATTGCATAAAAATTAGAAAGTAAGAAGCGAGGAGTCTACCATTACAAAAATTTCGGGGACGAAATTTCTTAAAGGAGGGGAGTATTGTAACAGCCCAATTTTCACTGGGCCAAGGGCCCAATTAGGGTGGATCAGTAGCCCGGAACGGGCCGTTCCAAAATTGGAACGGGCCGTTCCAAATGACTAAATATACCTATGTTTGATTGCCCAGAACGGGCCGTTCCAAAAGTGGAACGGGCCGTTCCAAATGATGCAAATGAACCCATTTTTAAGTAGCAGAACAGGTCGTTCCAAAGTAGAAAATTTGCCTATTTGGGTTGTTCCAGAACGGGTCGTTCCCAAAGTGAAACGGGCCGTTCCGGAATAAGAAAAATGCTTAAAATATTTTAGTTGGAACGGGACGTTCTAGTGGAAAATTTTGTGTATACTTGAAGGTTCCAGAACGGGCCGTTCCGCTTTCAGTACAGGCCGTTCCGGTAGGTGAACCAGAATTCCTATAAATAGACCCTCATTTCTCTCATTTTCTCACACCTTCTCTTCCTTCTCTCTTATGCTCTTCTTTCCTCTTCTTCTCTCTGAAAAGGGGATTATTTATATGTAGGGTTACATGAGGGAATTGGGTAGAGGAAGATCCCTTAGGGTTATGAATAATTTTATAATTATTTCTGTTTGGAGAATTAATTGTCTTATGTGATTCTATATATATTTAGGACTACGAATATATGTTTAATTTGTAAAAATGATGCTCTGGGAGAGAGAACGAAATTATAGAAAAGTGCCTGTAAGTTAGGTTGTGAAAATTGGATGATTTCTGTTTGAGGAATTGAGGATCTCATTAGATTCTGTATGTGTTGAGGATTATAAATATGCTAATAATTTGTAAGAATGATGATCTGGGAAAGAGAACGAAATTGTAAAAAAGTGCCTGTGAGCTAGGTTTTGGGACAATTGGGGATTTTACTATTTATGTTAAAATTATATTAAATTGATAATTCTATTGTTTACTATATTAATTTATGAATGTTATTATTATATTATTTAATAAGAATTGATGATCTAGATGTGAATTGCTTGAGGGATGTGTAAACCCTTATTTTGTTAGACTTATCTGATGAGTATGTGATATGGAATTGTGTATGTGATATGAAATCGTGATATGAGATGAGATGTTGTATGGACATGATTAAGAATGTGATTGCGATGTGTTTCCTCACACTAATGACTAAGGATGGCACGGTCCCTGAGTAAGTGGTGCTACAGGGAGGGCGTGACCCTAGCATGGTATGGGATGAGTAAGACAGTTAACACACACCACTTATGTCGATTATGACAGCCCTGGCATAGGGTTAATTGCAAGAGACTGTATGGATTGTAATGTGATTGTGGTTCCTCACACTCTTGCTTCAGGGACGAGCGTACTCCTGAATGATCAGGGATGATACGAACCCTGGGTAGGTGATGCTTCAGGGACGAGCGTACTCCTGGATGATCAGGGATGATACGAACCCTAGTATGGTGTGGGTTGAGTGAGGCAATTAACCTGTATCACTTGTGTCAGATGTGGCGATGTCTTGGCATAGTGTTAATTGTAAGATTGACTTGAATTATGGATGTGGAAATGATATTGTTAATCGTAAAATTGTGTGGATTGTGATGGATTGATAAATTATGATACATGCTTGTATATATATGAATTATGATTTCATTATGATGTGGTTGTATGTACTTTGCATGTAGATATTTTCTTTTCTCACGTATAAATTGTGGATGTTTTAGGTGAGGAAGATCCGGTTACGAGTGACATCTAGAATGCCAACAGTTGAATTGTGGGTATGTTCTGATATTGTGACATCGGGGCAGAGGATTTTTAGGACATAGATTTTATATGGATTTGGAATTGTAAATATGATTTTGAAAACAATTTGTAAATTTTCAAGTTTTATTTTCAATTATTATGTTGGTTATTGATAAATGAATATGAAGGTTTTATGTGAACCCTTTTACCAACGTTAAAAATTTTATTCTTTAGTTTATTTATATGATTATATTTATATATGTGTTGGGGTAGTAAGGGTGTCACATAAAGCACATATAAACACACTACAATGTAATCTCATCATAACTCATTACATAATGAAATATTTACAATCATTTCTACATATCATAATTCTATCAATCATGCATTATCTTTACATCACAATTCTCAATCACACCAATTCATCACATCATATATTTTGTACTATGTTAAGCTCATGCCACCCTTGTAGCATCTTGTGACCAAGGTCGTGCCACGCCAACATAAGTACTAGTTGCCACACACAAATCTTGCAATTAACACTATGTCATGCTCACGCCACTCCTGTAACATCTATTGCCCAAGGTCGTGCCACGCTGACATACGTGATAATTGTCTCACACATCCCACACTATATGTTATGCTCATGCCACCCTAGTAGCATCTCTTGCCCAAGGTCGTGCCACACCAACATAAGTGTGAGGAACCACAATCACATTTCATTCACAATCATCACAAATCTTGCAATTAACACTATGTCATGCTCACGCCACCCCTATAGCATTTCTTGCCCAAGGTCGTGTCACGTCGACATACGTGTTAATTGCCTCACACATCCCACACTATACCATGCTCACGCCACCCTTGTAGCATCTCTTGTCCAAGGTTGTGCCACGCGACATAAGTTTGAGGAACCACAATCATCACAAATCTTGTAATTAACACTATGTCATGCTCACGCCACCCCTGTAGCATCTCTTGCCTAAGGTTGTGTCACGCTGACATACATGTTAATTGCCTCACACATCCCACACTATGTCATGCTCACGTCACCCCTGTAGCATCTCTTGCCCAAGGTCGTGCCACATAAGTGTGAGGAACCACAATCACATTTCATTCACAATCATCACAAATCTTGCAATTAACATTATGTTATGCTCACGCCACCCTTGTAGCATCTCTTGCCCAAGATCGTGCCATGTCGACATAGTGTTAATTGCCTCACACACCCCACACTATTCCATGCTCACGCCACCCTTGTAGCATCTCTTGCCCAAGGTCGTGCCACGTCGACATAAGTGTGAGGAACCATAATCATATCACATTCACATTCAACACAACATCTCATTTCATGCCAACATACTCACATCATAATTAATTGAACAATTCAGCCATAACATACCATTCACCACATCATGCTATCAATTCAATACTAAAACAGTAGATACAATATGTATACATGTGTGTCAAGACATTACACCATAGTCCATAACTCAATTCCACATCACATACACAATATAGATAAGTCCACACAAAATAATGGTTCACATATCTCTCAAGAAATTCACCATGCATCCACATCTCATCATTATAAATATATGAACGAACTCTACAACCTAGTATCATACTACTTTAAACAACTTTTCAATTCACATGATAACACCTTAGAACATCAAAACAGCATACGTCTCTCTTTGACAACTATCAAAGAAAACAACACAAAGAGAGTTATACTCATCCAAATAAGCTCAAACCTATCTCAAAAGAAATATAGGAGGATCATATACAACTGTTATGAAGACATGAAATTCTAAAAAAATCATCTACTTAGTTAAAAATGTTAAAAACCGCAACAGATATAATCCACGCTGGCAGCTTGACCCATATTCACTAAAATAGCCATATCTAGAGTTCTAGACATCCTTTTTGAGTGATTCCAAATCCATTAAAAACCTAAAACCAAAAGCTAAAACTTTTATGGAGAAAAAGAAACCTAAAAATGACGTTAAGGTCACCTCGCATGGATGACAACACGTAACGTAATCTTTCGCGCACTGGAATGGAGACTGAACTTATAACTCGCATAACTCGATCAATTCTTAATATTTTTACACGATTCCAAAGTCTAAATTATAGCCCCAAGTGTCTACTTTCTAACCCAATAAACGAAAATTAATTTGGTTAATCGCACAGAAAGATATTACAAAAATACTAAGATACATCCACAACTAAAATCTCTCAATTACTCATCAATTCATATAATTAAGGGTGTTCATCAATCTACAAGAATCCTAACTTACAGAGTACATCCCAATAAATACAATAAATCCAATCATGACCTAAATAATGAATTTTACCCAATAATATCACAAACAAATTTATAAATCAACATAAAATCCGATTGAATCATCAATTTCATAGAATCTTAACTCAAATAGTAAAACCTCCAATTTTTTCAAAATCTAACTAAAAGACACTTTTCTACAATTTCGTTCTCCCTCCCAGATCATCATTTTTACAAATTGTTTGCATATTCCTAATCCTCAATACATGCAAAATCTAATGGGATCATTAATTCCTCAAACAGAAATAATTATAAAATTATCCATAATCCTAGGGGATTCCTCCTCTACCCAATTCCCTCATGTAACTTTGTATACAAATAATCCTTTTTCCCCGTACTTGATGATGCGAATCCGAATGGTCTTGGTGTGATTTAAGATCGGTCCTGAGTACTCTTTTGTAGAACTCTTTATTTCTCTTCTTTTTCTTTCTTAACCCTTTAGAACATAAATGAGGCAGATAGGCTACCTACCATTTTCTTAAAATTAATCCATTAGGCTGGGTTAACTAACCCATTTTCCTTCTCTTTTGACCCACTTCTCTTTTTTCCAAAATAGTTAAATAAAATAAATACATGTATATTATAAATTTTTTTCCTCTATAATAATAATAATAATAAGAATAATATATTTCTGACCCAAAATATAATAATATAATTTTAATAATAAAATATCATATAAAATCAACCTTCCCTTAAAACATATAAATATTTATTTAAAATTCTAATAAAAATACTTATTTAATACGTATAAAATAATTATCCAAAACAATAATTATTTAAAACGTACAAAATAATATTCCTCTATAATTATTAAAATAATTATGACCAAATACCATATAATAATAATAATAGTAATAATAATAGTAATAATAATAGTAATAATAATAGTAATCATAATAATAATAATAATAATAATAATAATAATAATAATAATAATAATAATAATAATAATAACCTTTTAAAAAAAAAACCGGCTGTTACATGAGGGAAAATACTTCCATTAAATTTTTATATCAATTATTTTCTTAATATATATATTATAATAAAATATATTATTTATCATGTTAAAAATTAAGTATTTTATTGTCTTTTGTGTTTTATGTTATAAAAAAAAAGTTAAAATCAATATTTATTTTTAAGTATATTTTTCTTTTGAAAAAATAGATCTGAGTGTAGCTTGCTAACTTAATTTTTCTTAAAAATAAATGGATGTAAGTTATCAAATGTATATGAGATTTTTTAAAATATATTTTCTCTTTAAAAAAAAGTATATTAACAAGTTATAACCGTAATATTTTTTAAAATGCATCTAAATGTAACTTATTAATTTACTCCTTTAAAAAAAACAAAACAAGTAATTGTGAATTAGAAAACTTAGATGTATGTGTGCACAGTATGTCATGCCAATTATAGTTAAATAAACTAGTTAAAAGATAATGGTTTATTCAAGTTCATATTATACTTCTTTTAAAAAGACAAAGTTTTAATAAGAGAAATGAATGGTTAAATAATTTTTTTGTTACTTATATAAAGAAAAATAATTTTGAAGATGTTGAAAATGAAAAAACCATTCAGTATTTTTAGAATATGAAATCTCATAGAGAATAATTAAAATGTACATTTTTATTCCAAAAAATATGAAATTATATATTTAGTACTATAAATTTGTATATAAATATTGCCCCAACTACTTAAAATTTCTAGATCCATCACTATATGTATGTGTTTATATATATATATATATATATATATATATATATATATATATATTATAGGGTTGTTTACTCATTAAAAAAAAATTTACCGTTGTATTGAATTGGACAATTTTATATTATTTTGAACTTCTTATATATGTTATTTTTTTTACAAGTTGAGAAAAATTAAAAATCAAATAAAATATTTAAAAAAAATTACTTTCTATGACAGGTCACATTCTATATAGGTGTGATTTTACATTTCATAGAAAATGCATTTTTTAAGATTGGTAAGGTTACACCCAACATAGAATGTGATAACTTTTATTATGGGTAAGGTCAAACCTACTATAGAAAATGCATTTTTATGGTGAATGTGGTCACGCTTGTCATAAAAAGTGAATGCTAATATATTTAAATAGCACATTCGATATCCATATTATGATATGTATTAACACTCGTTATAGAAGATATACATTTTATGAATGTTTGTTTGTCATAAAAAAATTGAACATTTTATGTAGTTGAGATCTATAACAAGTTGTGACCTCTGACTGGCCCCTTACCTTTGCCATCACAATTGATGCATTATGGCAGAGAAGAAATTAATATTGTCGTGTTTCAACATTCTTTCTCATCGACAAATCAATTAATAGCCCTTGTATTGAACCGCGCAAACTCTATAGCCAACAATAACTCTCCTTTTGATGTGGGGGACCAGTCAGAGGTCACAAACAACCTAAGGAACTGGAGTTGTCCTCCCTCAGGGTATATCAAACTAAATGGTGACAGTGCTGTGTCATATGCGGGAACAAGTTCTTGTGGCGGTTTAGTCCGAGATTCAAATGGTAGGTGCATTCTGGCATATTCAAGGAAACTAAACCACTGCACTGTCTTAAAAGCTGAGTTGTGGGCTATCATCCAAGGACTCTAATTAATCCATCTTAGAAGTTTGGGTTCACACATTTTAATAGAGTCTGATTCCCTGGAAGCAATCACATTGTCAAAAAATGGTTGTTCCCGTCAAAGGGATTGTTTTGACTTGGTGCAGAAAATACTTGAGTTAACAACTTCTTGTGAGACAGTTTCATACATGCATATTGGTAGGAAGGCCAATCTAGTGGCATATTTGTTAGCCAAACAACACCCTTTATCAGAGGAGAATCTTATTGTACATGATTTGCCTCCTATTTTCATTCTTCACTTATTAGTCTTTGATTTGGCGGGTTTTTGTTGATTTTTTTTTGGACTTTTTGCCCCTTTCTTCACCAAAAAAAAAAACTATTGTAGAATGTAAAAAATAATTAAATTTAAAAATTATTTGTCCAAAATAACTAACATTCATCCCATAATTTTTTAGGTGTTTTGAAATAGATTCTTCAACTATAAAAAAAAAATGTTAAAATCATTAATCTTTTTGAATTTTTTTAAAGCCCTATGTGGTTGATATAGTCTATTTACAAACCGTTAACTTACACCTAAGGGCCTATTAGAAAAGATTAGGGACCCAATTATTAAAAAAAAAAAAAAAGTTCAAACTGTTTAATATGAATTTTTTTGGTGTTAAAATAATTTTTTTCTTTGAAATGAAAAAAATGATATTTTCTAAAATAATTATATACCAGATAATAGTATGAATATTAAGGAGAAGAATCTACAACTCCTCGCGATCACTGAAGGCTTCTCGTATCATTAATGGACCCCTTTTATGGGCCTACATATGGGCCTGGGCCCATTAAGGTTAGTATAAATAAGTGTGACTAGTGACAAAGAGAGGTACGTTTTCATAATTACCAATTTGATTAGCATTGATATCTCTAAGACCGAGGACTGATTTAAGCATTGGAGTGCCTTTTGCAGGTACCCCTCTCTTTCCCTAGGATACCTCATGGAAGACGAAGACCCAGCAGGAGTAGCAAAATTACCGGAGTACCCTCGTGCAGGTACATTTTGGCGCCCACCGTGGGGCCCGTTTTGAAGGCCCACATTGTTTATTTCTTTTGCAGGAAGAAGATTTTTGAAGAAGAAGATTCTCGAGGAAGAAGATTCTTGAAGAAGAAGATTCTCGAGAAAGAAGATTCTTGAGGAAGATGGTTAATACTAGGAAGAATAACCACTCGGTCCAGCAGGAACAGGATTCCGGGCCGATTGCCATGGAAGATCAAACCGATCTCTCAGATGCTGTGAATATGTTACGAGAAGAAATAGCAGCTGTCAAACAAGCTCGCGAAAAAGATGCGCAAGAGCTAGAAGCACTCAGAAAAGAAAATGCTGAGTTGAGAAGTTTAAACAGAACTTGGAATCCTACGACTGAGCATCTCAACAATGAGGCATCCTCGCATCATGCACCGACAACCTCACGAACACATCCCCCTCCCATGCAGTTGTCAGCCATCCCCGGGCAACCTTCCCCTCGAGTAACAATAACACCTGGCTCATACAAGCATCCTTTCACTCAAAGCATTATGGAGGCGCTCATATCTGATAGCTGGAGAAATCTTCCTCTCGAGAAGTACGACGGGTCCTCGGACCCCGATGACCATCTAAACGCATACCTCACCCAGGTTACTTTGTTGACAACAGAAGATGCTGCCTTGTGTCGCCTTTTCCCCATTGCACTAAAAGGACGAGCATTGAGTTGGTTCATTAAGCTTCCACCTGGCTCAATAAATTCATTTGAAGAATTGGCATCTTTATTTGCGGTGCAATTCGCCACAAGCAGACCTTACCAACTGACAGCACTGGCATTGGCTAATATCAGACAAGAAAAGAAAGAATCTTTAAGGTCGTTTATGGATCGTTTTAACAAAATTGCAATGGAGATAAAAAAACCTGAACCCAGTTGTTGCAATGGATAGGTTGAATACAGCATTGAAACCTGGACCTTTCGTAAACAGTCTATGCAAAAAACCCCCGTTGGATATGAATGACTTGAGGAGAAGGGCTGAAAAATACATGAAAATGGAGGAATTAACTGAATCAAGAAATCAAGCTAGAGCCGAGGCTATGCCAATTGAGAAGCAAGAAAGAATCTAAGGGAAGGAAAGCTCTCGGCCAATTGAGATGGACCATACAGAATTAATCAAAACATGCGAGCATACAAGCTAGAAGAATTAAATAGAAAGTTAATGCCAAGAACATGGAATACAACACATTTGAAAGTGTATTACAGTTGAAAAACATTGTAATTCGGTGTACTCTTTTCCTTGCTTAGCTTTTTATCCCTAAAAGAACGTGAAAGGGTTTTTTCTAAGCAATGTTTTTAACGAGATACCCCAGTGAATAATAATACAAGAAATATTTTCAGGTTTAACGAGCTCCTAGACTCAAGACCTCGGCCGAGGACACACTCGGTCGAGGGTGAAAAACAACTCAAGACCTCGGCCGAGGACACACTCGGTCGAGCGTGAAAAATGAATCAAGACCTTGGCCGAGGACACACTCGGTCGAGCGTGAAAAATGAATCAAGACCTTGGCCGAGGACACACTCGGTCGAGCGTGAAGAACAACTCAAGACCTCGGCCGAGGACACACTCGGTCGAGCGTGAAAAATGAATCAAGACCTTGGCCGAGGACACACTCGGTCGAGCGTGAAAAACAACTCAAGACCTTGGCCGAGGACACACTCGGTCGAGCGTGAAAAACGAATCTAAACCTTGATCGAGGACACACTCGGTCAAGTGCGTAAAACGAATCAAGACCTCGGCCGACGACACACTCGGTCGAGCGTGAAAAACGAATCTAAACCTTGGCCAAGGACACACTTGGTCGAGTGTGAAAAAGTAACTGAAGACCTCGGCTGAGGACACACTCGGTCGAGCAGGAAAAAGTAACTCAAGACCTCCGCTGAGGACACACTCGATCGAGGGTGAAAAACAACTCAAGACCTCGGCCGAGGACACACTCGGTCGAGCGTGAAAAATGAATCAAGACCTTGGCCGAGGACACACTCAGTCGAGCGTGAAAAACGAATCTAAACCTTGATCGAGGACACACTCGGTCAAGTGCGTAAAACGAATCAAGACCTCGGCCGACGACACACTCGGTCGAGCGTGAAAAACGAATCTAAACCTTGGCCAAGGACACACTTGGTCAAAGTACGTAAAACGAATCAAGACAAAAACGAATCTAAAAGGAATAAAAATTACTTGTTATACGCCCTCGGTCGAAGCAGTCAAAAGGAATCACGCCCTCAGTAAAAGCAGTTAAAAGGAATCAAAAATTACTTGTTTTACGCCCTCGGTCGAAGCAGTCAAAAGGAATCACGCCCTCGGTAAAAGCAGTTAAAAGGAATCAAAAAATTACTTGATTTACGCCCTCGGTCGAAGCAGTTAAAAGGAATCAAAAATTATTTGATTTAAGCCCTCGGTCGAAGCAGTTAAAAGGAATCAAGAATTACTTGATTTATGACTCTCGATCAAAGGAATTGTAGACCCCTAAAATTGTCCGGGTCGGAAATAAAGCTTGAAGACTCTCGAAGACTGAAGAAGGATCAGCCAGAAGGACTTCCAGAAGGCCCAAGGAGGGTTCTCTATAGGTCTAAGAGGTCTTAGGATAGCTAAAAATAGAAAATAGGAGGAATTGGGACCAATACGGGCTGCTTGGGGACCAGTACGGCCTGTATTGAAGTTTTGAACTTCAATACGGCCGTACTGGACTCAATACGGCCGTATTGAAGATTTGTGAACTTCAATACGGCCGTATTGAGTTCAATACGGCCGTATTGAAGAACAAATTCTCAATACGGGCCGTATTGATCCCAGCGCCCGTATTGCTCCTATTTCCTATAAATATGGCGTCATTTGACGTCAATAGACACTTTTCAACCATTTCTTGACTCTCTTATTGAGTGTTCTGGGGTTTTTGAGCAGTGCTCTGCCTTAGGAACCTCTCTGGGAGTCGATCCGACGAAGTTCTGGAATTCCGAGCACTTAGCTTGGAGATTCGAACCTAGTCGAAGGGAAATCCTCCGGATTTCCATAGTCAAAAGTTTTTAGGAAGGAGCGAGCGAGCTTGTAGAGCGAGGGAACGCCAAAAAGCTTCCCAGTTTTACTCAATATATAAAAGCACGCTTCAAGAGGTTTCTTCTTAAATCCTTCCTTTTACTGCTTTCTGTGTGCATATTTAAACTGTCATCATGTAGATAGTTAATTTATAATCGCTTATAATAAATAGGGGTAATTTAGTAATTTTACGCTATTATTTTAGAAATAATCTGTCATAGGGAACCCGAAAGGGGCGCTGTGGGGTGCTAACACCTTCCCCACGCGTAACCGACTCCCTTACCCAACTCTGGTTGTAATGGCCAAAGTTGATTTATAAAATCAATTGCCTTATCCCTTTTTCCAATGTTTTGAGTAAAACATTGGTGGCGACTCCACGAACCCTCCTTTTGCGAAAACCACTAATCCATGGAGGGTCCCGCTTGGGATTAATATGGATTGGTGAATCATTTTAATAAAATTGCTCGTTTGACGAGGTCTCAGTTTGAGAATAAGTCATTCTAGCAAACCATATTTTTTAAACAAATAAAAGAGTCCAACCATCATTCGCGAATGCCGAAAGCCCGTTTGGGCCGGTGGCGACAGATGGCGACTTCACTGGGGAAGCCTTGAGAGTCAGTCCCATTTAGTGATGGATTATTTTCAAAATAATAGTCTAAAATTACTTCACTACCCCTCACTTGTATGATAACATGATTTATTATATGGCTTTAATAACTGTTGTTTGTTTAATTTCCGCAATTGTTTGAAATACAAACTGTACACAAACCTTTGCACACAACAGTTCCCTCTATACCCGGGGGCATGAGTGATAATCCATAGGGAGTGGATGTTAGTACGGCCGGTTGATGGGTTTATAGGAGCCTATGAGACCGTTGTCGGAAAAACATCACTCAAGGTGATAACCATGAACTCAAGTCCGACAGTGCGTTGGAACTTTCCATCGGCTTACGACGAGAGGAATTGGGTCCCTATAATGGGGGCACCTTGGGGGCCTTTGACCAAGTGAGAACAGTTAGATCCTCCTTGAATATGCACTTTTCTGCAGGAGACCCCCACCTCGTGATTCGCTCGTGACTGTTCGTGGATGAGTGAATTGTTTGTGCATTGACTATGTGACATTGTATGAGCATACATTTGCACCTTTTAAACATACAACATTCTTTTTTAAATAAAAAGAATAAATAGAAATAAAGATCTTCTAGTACATGGTGTTAACATCTACCTTCATTGCATTCATATAGGTAGTTTCCCTTTTCACCCAAAAAATATAAAAAGATACAAAATATTCAAAAGAAAAATATGTATTTACCCAAACCAAGCAATATCATGCATCATCTTAGGAAAATCCTAAAAACATGATAATGCTTAGTTCAATAAACACAATGCATGCATATTCAACATCATCATCTCATGCATATAGATCATGGAGGGATCTAGGAATCATTCATTTCATACATCCCTCCTAGTAATTCAGTAATAAACATAAATAAAAAGAAAGGATTAAATCGATGCGTATGTTCGAAGAATGGATCGAACGCCGTTCGTTATCAAGTGTAAGCCAACAACCGCGCCAAGCGAGCGCACATCAACTCCGTTGTTGGTAATCAAGACGAATAAAAGGGAAGGTCCGACACCATTAAGGATCACAGTTCCAAGGCCTTTCCCTTGCAAATCAAATAAGGCTGTGCCGTGGATATACGACATCCACTTTTCTGCCGACAGCGATATCTCTAACATCGCTGGACTTGGGGGCATGACTAGGAGTGGCAGGATCTACACTGATAAAGCCCCCAAGAATAAAGAAAAAGAAGAAAAGAAAACCGAGGAAAAAGAATCCGAGGAGGAGACTGACAAGCTGTTAAAATTTATCCGACATAGCGAGTACTCCATCGTGGATCAACTTCATAGGACGCCAGCAAAGATTACGCTGTTGTCGTTGATCCTATGCTCCGAACCGCATCGGCAAGCTCTGTCGAAAGTCTTGAACGAGGCATACGTGTCACACACTATCTCCCAAGACGAGTTTGAGGGGATTGTTAGTCACATCAAGGCTAATGATCACCTCACCTTCATCGATGAAGAAATCCCCGCCGAGGGATCAATCCACAACAAGCCCTTGCACATCTCTGTAAAGTGCAAGGAGTATCACATCGCTAAAGTCTTGGTAGATAATGGATCTTCCTTGAATGTGATGCCAAAAAGAACGCTCAAGCAATTGGCGATCAAGGGAGTCCAAATGCGCCCGAGCAACATGATCATTCGAACCTTCGATGGATCTAAGAGAGAAGTAGTGGGAGAGATCAATCTTCCAATCCAAATTGGACCCACTATCTTTAATGTCGAATTCCAAGTGATGGACATTACTCCCGCATACAGTTGTCTCCTCGGCCGACCTTGGATTCATGATGCGAAAGCTGTACCTTCTACGCTCCACCAGAAAGTCAAATTCATTGTGGGTGACAAGCTGGTGACTGTACAAAATGAAGATGATATACTCATCAGTAAGCCATCCGCCATACTCTATGTGGATGCAGCAGAGGAAGCTTTAGAAACCGCCTTCCAAGCATTGGAAATCGCCAATGTTGAAACGTTTCCCCGAGAAATGAAGAAGGTAGCTCATACAGAACGGATACTTGCCAAGACAAGAATTAGGCAAGGACTCCCAAGGAATCCCGGAGCTACCCATTATCAAAGATAATCCGGGGAAACAAGGGTTAGGATACAACCCTTATAAAGATCAAAGAACGAAGAGGAATCAAGATCCTTCTCGACGTTCTTTAAGCCAGATCTTTAGGAAGGCCGGTTCACAAGCGTCAAGGCCGGTCGTCGTCGTCAAAATGTTTTTCTCCTTCTAATAGGGATGTGTAAATTCAGTGACTATTAGAGATCACTCCTCGGGGACAGCCCGACCCCCGAGCCTCGATAGGGCACATGTTTCCGCTATGATTATAATAAAATCATTCATTATTATTTCTTATTGCTTCTTTTCTCGCTTGCAATAAAATTCTAGACCGCGTTATTTAACCCTGTTTGAATAAACATGAATGAGGTTAAAATCGTCTTAATAATCAATAAACCCGCATCATTTTTATGTGGAAATGTGCATGACAGCTTGGAGCACCTTTTCTTGGCATCAATAAGTGCCATCATGGATAAAAGAAATCCTAAAGATAATAAGCTCGGCAGGAAACCCAAAAAGGGGACTGCGCAAAAATAAGAGCAAAAGACCCGCTAGGAATCCCACAAAAGGGTGACCTAGGCAAAAGTTAGGGTTACAAAACGAAGACAAAAACCCGCTAGGAATCCCACGAAAAGGGTGACCTAGGCAAAAATTAGGGTTACAAAATAATGAACAAAAACAAAAGTCCGCTAAGACATCACAAATGGGTGTTTTAGGCAAAAGTTAGGGCCGTCAAAAAAAGAAAAAAAACAAAATAAATCCATGATGGTACCATCAAATGAATTCAACAAGGGGCTCAAGAAAAGCTATCCAAGTTGTCAAAGCACAATAACAAAGATGTGCTTAACCTCATAAGTGTTTAAACAAACAAACCTAAAACACAATAAGCCTACCTTGGCCATCCATGCTTACAAAAACAATTTTTCAAAAATAAAATAATCCCCTCTAAAACACAAACCTTTGAAAATATATCCTTTCTTTCTTTTCTCTCTTGTCCCAACGATTTTTGAATAATCTAGTGGAAACATGGAGATATAGTGGTCAATAGGAGGGTTGACACATCTTCTAAAGAAAGGGAAGAATCACTTGGTTGATGACACCAAAATCAAATATGCATCATTCCTCGGTAACAGAAATCGGCAGAGCACAGTCCGTCTGGAGGAATGGCAAAATCCAAACACAAAAACGCATCGGTTAATTCTTTTGAAAAAAGAATCAAATAGAATTAGGTGCATCATACTGCATACATGCATACAGATGATAGGTGTACTGGAAGATCACTTATTCTCTGTTTATTGAAAAAACAAAAAATAATAAAAAATATAAATTTCAGAAAAAACAATGCGCCCGTACCATGTTCAGTACACCCATGCTAAAATCAGGGTTATGAACAAAATTTCAACTCAACATGGGCGTACTGAAATGGATGCGGCCGTATTGGCCATAAAGAAATTTTCAAAGACCTCGTCATGAGGCAATTGCATAAAAATAGAAAAAAATAGAAAATTGCTTGTGTATGACAGCAGTCAACAAAAGCCGAAAATGAAAAAAGGCAAGGATATAGAAAATCCAACAAACAAGATTGCACAGAATAACTGAGCCTGGAGAGGCTTGCCGAAAGAATACTCTCAGAATAACTGAGCCTGGAGAGGCTTGCCGAAAGAATACTCTCAGAATAACTGAGCCTGGAGAGGCTTGCCGAAACAATACTCTCACAGAATAACTGAGCCTGGAGAGGCTTGTCGAAATAATACTCTCTCAAAATAACTGAGCCTGGAGAGGCTTGCCGAAATAATACTCTTTCAGAATAACTGAGCCTGGAGAGGCTCGCCGAAATAATACTCTCTCAAAATAATTGAGCCTGGAGAGGCTCGCCGAAATAATACTCTCTCATAATAACTGAGACATTTCTGTACAGAAAAAGCCAAAACCAATAAAGAAAAGGCAAAAACGAAAAAAAAGCCGTAACCAATAAAAAGGCAAAACATAGAAAAAGCCAAAAACGAAAAAGGCAAAAATACAGAAAATCCAACAAATAGCTTGTACAGAATAATCGAGCCTGGAGAGGCTCGCAGAAATAATACTCCCCAAAGGGAACCTCAGCTCATGAAGCCAATATCCAACAAGAGCTTTCAAAGCAAGATCGTCAAAATCTCCCAAAGGAAGTACGATCATCCAAGTAATATATCCAAGTCAAAGGACTTCAGACTTCCTCAGTGGAAAGTAGCTCTCCGACTCAGGCATTGAGTGAGGCTAAGCCTGTAGAGGCTTCCTAAATAATACTCTCCCGATCAGACAGAATAATTGAGCCTGGAGAGGCTCGCAGAAATAATACTCCTTCAGAATAATCGAGCCTGGAGAGGCTCGTAGAAAGAATACTCCCTTCAGAATAATTGAGCCTGGAGAGGCTCGCAGAAATAATACTCCTTCAGAATAATCGAGCCTGGAGAGGCTCGCAGAAAGAATACTCCCTTCAGAATAATTGAGCCTGGAGAGGCTCGCAGAAATAATACTCCTTCAGAATAATCGAGCCTGGAGAGGCTCGTAGAAAGAATACTCCCTTCAGAATAATTGAGCCTGGAGAGGCTCGCAGAAATAATACTCCTTCAGAATAATCGAGCCTGGAGAGGCTCGCAGAAAGGATACTCCCTTCAGAATAATTGAGCCTGGAGAGGCTCGCAGAAATAATACTCCTTCAGAATAATCGAGCCTGGAGAGGCTCGTAGAAAGAATACTCCCTTCAGAATAATTAAGCCTGGAGAGGCTCGCAGAAATAATACTCCTTCAGGATAATCGAGCCTGGAGAGGCTCGCAGAAAGAATACTCCCTTCAGAATAACTGAGCCTGGAGAGGCTCGCAGAAAGAATACTCCCTCAGAATAATTGAGCCTGGAGAGGCTCGCAGAAAGAATACTCCCTTCAGAATAATTGAGCCTGGAGAGGCTCGCAGAAATAATACTCCTTCAGAATAATTGAGCCTGGAGAGGCTCGCAGAAAGAATACTCCCTCAGAATAATTGAGCCTGGAGAGGCTCGCAGAAACAATACTCTTCCTTCAGAATAGTTGAGCCTAGAAAGGCTCGATTCCCCAGAGATATCTCAAGCTTACACTCACGGGCCAAATTCCCCAGTGAAAGCTATCAAAATGCGATCAGCGAAATCCCCAAAGAGGCCTGATCATCCAAGAAAAATGTCTAAGGACTTTAAACTTCCCCAATGGAGGATAGCTTTCCAACTCAAAAGCGATGAGTGAAGCTAAGCCTGAAGAGGCTTTCTAAATAATACTCTGGGATGAATAAAAACTTCAAATCCCCAATCGCCTACTAAAGAGGCATCTCTTCAAAAGGAAGACCAATAAACTATTCCCCAAGTGGAATTTGGCTCTCAGCCTAACAAATGAACGTCAAGATGATCTGCCTAACAAAAGAGGCCAATCAACATCAATCCCCAGTGGATGATCGCCTATCCAAGAGGCATCCCCACAAAAGGGGAAGAAAATCAAAAAGATTAATGAAATTCCCCAAGCGGAATTTGGCATCCCGCCAAAACATCGAACATCAAGACTATCTGCCTAACAGAAGAGGCCAGTCAAAAAATCAACATGTCAACATCCCTAGCGGATAACAGCCTACACAGAGGCTACAAAACCAGAAAAGTCAAAAAGAGTCACCCGAATAAGGATAACCGGGATACTCCACCAACGTCGACAGGACGTCAGCCAAACATAAGGCATCGCTCATTTCAAAAAGAGCATCTTTGTGTCTACACCCCAAGGAAACAGAAATTCCTCAATGGGCACCAACCATACAATGCAAAGTTGGGACACAAGAACCTATGAGTAACTGCATATCCCCGAGACGGATCCCTGCGTTATCCAGCCCTCAGCGGCATCAAAATCAAAATCAAACCGTCGAAACAGCATCGTGGACTGTGGAGACAAATCAATCACGGATCCCTGGAGAGGGCAAACTCGCCATGCCGAAGTGATCAGAAACACGGAGGTAGACCCTGGAGAGGGCAAACTCGCCATGCCGAAGTGAACAGAAACACGGAGGCAGACCCTGGAGAGGGCAAACTCACTTTGCCAAAGTGATCAGAAACACGGAGGCAGACCCTGGAGAGGGCAAACTCAGTACCGAAGTGTTCAGAAAGCACGGAGGTATGCAACTTTCGGCTCGGGCGGCGAGTAAAGTTGTATCTGGAGAGACAGTACTCACAGCTTCCAGCTAGGGCGTCTAGTGAAGCTACCCTGGAGAGGGCAAACTCAGTACCGAAGTGTTCAGAAAGCACGGAGGTATGCAACTTTCGGCTCGGGCGGCGAGTAAAGTTGTATCTGGAGAGACAGTACTCACAGCTTCCGGCTAGGGCGTCTAGTGAAGCTACCTTGGAGAGGGCAAACTCAGTACCGAAGTGTTCAGAAAGCACGGAGGTATGCAACTTTCGGCTCGGGCGGCGAGTAAAGTTGTATCTGGAGAGACGGTACTCACCCTGGAGAGGGCAAACTCAGTACCAAAGTGTTCAGAAAGCACGGAGGTATGCAACTTTCGGCTCGGGCGGCGAGTAAAGTTGTATCTGGAGAGACGGTACTCACCCTGGAGAGGGCAAACTCAGTACCGAAGTGTTCAGAAAGCACGGAGGTATGCAACTTTCGGCTCGGGCGGCGAGTAAAGTTGTATCTGGAGAGACGGTACTCACCCTGGAGAGGGCAAACTCTGTACCAAAGTGTTCAGAAAACACGGAGGTACGCAACTTCCGACTCGGGCAGCGAGTGAAGTTGTACTCACAGCTTCCAGCTAGGGCGTCTAGCGAGGCTAACCTGGAGAGGCTACTCAACCAATTTTCCACCGGAAGACGCTACAAGTCAGAAGGTTGGCACATCACCCGGACAATTGGGTCAACTCCTTTACTTGTCAACCGGTAAACTAAAAGGCCGTTTGACCAAGTAAAGGGGGGGGCAGCTGTAGACCCCTAAAATTGTCCGGGTCGGAAATAAAGCTTGAAGACTCTCGAAGACTGAAGAAGGATCAGCCAGAAGGACTTCCAGAAGGCCCAAGGAGGGTTCTCTATAGGTCTAAGAGGTCTTAGGATAGCTAAAAATAGAAAATAGGAGGAATTGGGACCAATACGGGCTGCTTGGGGACCAGTACGGCCTGTATTGAAGTTTTGAACTTCAATACGGCCGTACTGGACTCAATACGGCCGTATTGAAGATTTGTGAACTTCAATACGGCCGTATTGAGTTCAATACGGCCGTATTGAAGAACAAATTCTCAATACGGGCCGTATTGATCCCAGCGCCCGTATTGCTCCTATTTCCTATAAATATGGCGTCATTTGACGTCAATAGACACTTTTCAACCATTTCTTGACTCTCTTATTGAGTGTTCTGGGGTTTTTGAGCAGTGCTCTGCCTTAGGAACCTCTCTGGGAGTCGATCCGACGAAGTTCTGGAATTCCGAGCACTTAGCTTGGAGATTCGAACCTAGTCGAAGGGAAATCCTCCGGATTTCCATAGTCAAAAGTTTTTAGGAAGGAGCGAGCGAGCTTGTAGAGCGAGGGAACGCCAAAAAGCTTCCCAGTTTTACTCAATATATAAAAGCACGCTTCAAGAGGTTTCTTCTTAAATCCTTCCTTTTACTGCTTTCTGTGTGCATATTTAAACTGTCATCATGTAGATAGTTAATTTATAATCGCTTATAATAAATAGGGGTAATTTAGTAATTTTACGCTATTATTTTAGAAATAATCTGTCATAGGGAACCCGAAAGGGGCGCTGTGGGGTGCTAACACCTTCCCCACGCGTAACCGACTCCCTTACCCAACTCTGGTTGTAATGGCCAAAGTTGATTTATAAAATCAATTGCCTTATCCCTTTTTCCAATGTTTTGAGTAAAACATTGGTGGCGACTCCACGAACCCTCCTTTTGCGAAAACCACTAATCCATGGAGGGTCCCGCTTGGGATTAATATGGATTGGTGAATCATTTTAATAAAATTGCTCGTTTGACGAGGTCTCAGTTTGAGAATAAGTCATTCTAGCAAACCATATTTTTTAAACAAATAAAAGAGTCCAACCATCATTCGCGAATGCCGAAAGCCCGTTTGGGCCGGTGGCGACAGGAATTAAAAAGAATCTAAAATTAAGGAAACCGTATATATAGTCAAAGGAATCTAAAATTAAAACCGTCTTGTACCCTCGGTGAGAGTTTTATGTATCAAAAGGCCTTCGGCCAATTAACGAAACCATTGTGACCTTAGGCCAAATATTTAAAAGGTAAAAAGTTGACGTATTAAAGATTCTGCATTCAAAAAGCTTTTAAAAAAGCCAAGGTTATATATATTAGCCCTTGGTCAAATGATTGAAGCATAAAGTTGTGCAAGATTCCTCGGTCAAGTATATTCCTTGGTGAAAAAACTTTGAAAACCAAAAATTTTAGGCCAAGTAGATTCCTCGGTCAAGTATATTCCTTGGTGAAAAAACTTTGAAAACCAAAAATTTTAGGCCAAGTATATTCCTCGGTCAAGTATATTCCTTGGTGAAAAAATTTTGAAAACCAAAAATTTTAGGCCAAGTATATTCCTCGGTCAAGTATATTCCTTCGTAAAAAATAAAATAAAATAAAAAAAATTTTACATATCAAATGGCTCGCAGGAATAAGTGATAATTCTTGACCAAGAATTTGTCAATCGAATATTTTTAAATTGAGAACAAGAGTAATCATTATTTAAGAATTATTAACCAATGAGTATCCTTAGCAATATGGTAGATATCCCATTAATTATTCTTAATAATACATAACCGAAACCACCAAGTCAGAACGAGTTAAAACGAATAAGAAGAGCACAAGAAACGTCGAAACTTGATGTTCATTCATAGCATATTGATAGATTATACAAAAATCAAAAGTCATAGAAATGTAAAAAGATAAACAAGCATCAACAAGGAGTAAGATTCTAAATATCAGAGAAAGCAGCAGCCTCACATTAATTGAAAGACGGAAATATCAGAAAAAGCAGCAGAAAAGATTCGCAAACGTTTCTTTTTAGGATTTCTACATTTTTTAATATTTATCAAAAAGCCTTGAAACCCTGGGGGCATGTATACCAGATAATAGTATGAATATTAAGGAGAAGAATCTACAACTCCTCGAAATCACTGAAGGCTTCTCGTATCATTAATGGACCCCTTTTATGGGCCTACATATGGGCCTGGGCCCATTAAGGTTAGTATAAATAAGTGTGACTAGTGACAAAGAGAGGTACGTTTTCATAATTACCAATTTGATTAGCATTGATATCTCTAAGACCGAGGACTGATTTAAGCATTGGAGTGCCTTTTGCAGGTACCCCTCTCTTTCCCTAGGATACCTCATGGAAGACGAAGACCCAGCAGGAGTAGCAAAATTACCGGAGTACCCTCGTGCAGGTACAAATTACATATTGAATACTTAAAAACAACTAATAAGAAAGTTATAACTTCTAAAAACTATGACTTCAAGATTGACCTAATTTGACAATTTAATGGATTATGTTAGACTAGATTAAACTCTATTTTTAGGCTTGAAAATAACAAAATCAATGTCACCTAGCTCAATGGTCAAATGAATTAATCTAGACTATTAAAATATTAGAGATGACCGTGAATATATAGATCAATCATTTGAGAAATTTGAGTTGATCCAAATCAAAAGATTCAAATTGGTTTGTATCATTTGTTTGAAAATCTTAATCTAAAAAATCCAAATTGAGTTACAGATTTTTATGTTGAAAATTCAATTTGTTCTAATTGATCAATAATAATAATAATAATAATAATAATAATAATAATAATAATAATAATAATTATTATTATTATTATTATTATTATTATTAGGCTAAAAACCTAATTTGGTCCCTTATAATCTTTTTTTGTTTCAATTTAGTCCCTCATTAATTTTTGGTCTCAATTTGGTCCCAAACTAATTAATTGGTTTCAATTTAGTCCCATATTAATTAATTGGTTTCAATGTGGGACTTTCCGTCCAAATTGCTTTAACGGTGTTAACTTTTGGCCACATGGACGCCACGTAGATGCATACGTGGATGCCACGTGGATCAAATTTTTTTTTAAAACACCTGGACCCAGAACGGCCCGTTCTGAAACCGGAACGGGCCGTTCTGGGTCCAGGTATTTTAAAAAAAAAATTTATCCACGTGGCATCCACATGGCATCCACGTGGTATCCACGTATGTATCTACGTGGCATCCACGTGGGCAAAAGTTAACTCCGTTTAAATAATTTGGACGGAAGTCCTAAATTGAAACCACTTAATTTTTAAGGGACCAAATTGAAACCAATTAATTAGTTTGGGACCAAATTGAAACCAAAAATTAAAATGGGACTAAATTGAAACAAACAATTAATATAAGGGACCAAATTAGTGTTTTAGCCTTATTATTATTATTATTATTATTATATATATATATATATATCTTTATATATATAGGTTTAAAGTTTATCGATAAAAAAATATCCAGAATTTAAGTTAAAAGCTTAACCCAACTTACTCCTCATTCTTAATATTATAACATTTTAATCAACACTTTACAATGCGCACATGCTTTTATAATTATGTAATTCTATTCTTATTCTATATTTTAAATGAGAGAATCTTTCAAATTATCGATGTGTATTGTTCTTACCGGAAATCTGCTGTAGAGATGATCCTCCGAGTAAGATCGGTGAGCCTCCTTCGCTGGTACACTTGATGCTCCAAGATGGGGGTGGTACCTGCAAAAGAGACTCCGATGCTAAAGTTAGGGTTTGTATGAGTATGAGTCTCGTATAAGTAATGCACGTACCTTAGTGTGGATTAGGGTTGCGTTGGGCCTTGGGCCTGAGATCAGTTGTGATCTAATTAGATAGCGGATCTCGTCTGGACCGAGATCTCCTCAGATCAGTTATGATCTGGTTAAGTGACGAGCTGACGTCACGTAGCGCGTATCCGAGGTCGTCATGCGCTGCGATGCCGAGCTGGGAGCTCGGCCTTGCAGTACGAATAGTACATGTTGATGGAATCATGCCTAGGAAGGCAAGAGGTGACATATTGAAGGAGCCAAGAGGAGTTGGCTAGACATGAAGGTTTGGGCCAGTCAAGACCCAATGGGCCCGATGGGCTTGAAAGGCCCAAGTTGAACTTCTCATGGGCCATATTTTGTTATAGCTATTTCCTTATGTCTTGTATTTATCATGTTAGTATAGTTTACTATATTTTAGGTCTTGTATTTTGGACCATTTAGGATAGCATATTAGGCCATAGGCTTATTGGGCCTAGTTATGGGCTTCATGGGCCTTTGGGCTTTTGGTACCCAATATTGGGCTCATTTTCATTCTTGTAATTTTTACTTTCCATTGTATTTGCTTGGCCATTGTATAGGCCATTAGATTAGGATTATTGAGGGATTACTTAAATAGGTTCATTAGGTTAAACTAGATTTAATTTACAAGGCATTTAAGTTGAATTTGGGATCACATGGATGGTGCCACTTGTGGCTGACCATGTGCTTAGCCAAATCAACCCTAAATGCTTCCTAAATCAAATTAAGATGCATGAGGGCACCTAGATCCATGGACTTGCACATGGGAGTGAAGATTTGAATTCAAATTTCAAATTTGAATTCAAATCTTGGCGCCACATGTGGTGTTTGAATCTTGGCACCAAATGCTTCCCTAGACGAACCTATATATGCATGATCCTTCACAACTTGTATTCACTTTTGATGAATGAGAATTTATGAATTTTACTTCAGCCCTAATTCTCTCAAAGGTCACCGAAATCTCACCTTCTCTAGTTCTAGGAAAACCTCCATTCCTAAGCTTGAAAGTGAGCTTTCTTTTGGTTCTTGAGCTTGGATGCTTCCATCCATAGCTTAGGGATTTTCTCCTACCATTCCTTCCATCTTCTTCCATCTTTTAAACTGTAGCAAGCTCAA
Organism: Cajanus cajan; assembly: GCF_000230855.2. Taxonomy (NCBI): domain Eukaryota; kingdom Viridiplantae; phylum Streptophyta; class Magnoliopsida; order Fabales; family Fabaceae; genus Cajanus; species Cajanus cajan. The sequence continues at coordinate 29,388,790 of NC_138523.1, read as the reverse complement.
GGAAAAGGTCTTCAAATTCGGAGAAGGTCACAAGAAGCAAGAATCACTCCATTGCTTCAACCTAAACTCCATCAAGTGGTATCTTGAGCAAGGTTGCTTCCTTGAGCTAAGTAATCCTTTTCCACCGATTTTTTTTTGGTGTTTTTGTGTTCTTCTATGTCTCATATTGGTTTTTCTGTTTGGATCTAAATTTTTGGTTTAAATTTGATGGATCCAAGTTAGTGATTGTCACTTGTGTTCAATCCGGCAATTACTACAATTTAGGCATTCTACTTGTGCTTATTTTTTGTTTGATTGAGTCATTGCTTATCTCCTTGATTTGATTCGGCTCTTTCATTGTTTATGCATGTGTTTGATTTTGATTTTTGAATCTTAAGTTTTTTCAAGTCATGTTAGTCCTTTAAAATGTCAAAAAAAAATTTCAAGATGTGCTTGTGTTCATATGCTGAAAATTTTTGAGTCTTTTTGAATTTGGCCGAGATTCATTTCTAATCATATGTGCCTTGCTTGTTTGCTTTTCTTTTTGCATTTTTGAGTTCATGTTCATCATTAGATCATTTATGAATTCCTAGAGTTAGGATTCTCTTATGTACATGAGTTTTCAAACTTCACCTTCCATTTCAAAATAGTGAATGAATCATATTTTTCTTTGAAATTTTAAGTGATACTTTGTGTTTTAGTGTATTGATTGCATTGGATCCGAATTTAACAAGTTTGATTGCTGGAAAACAGAGAAAAAACAGAGAATATTGACACAAAAGAGATTGAAAAAGAAAAGAAAACAAAGATCAAAAAGGATCCAAAACATTTTCAACTTAAACTACACTAGAATTTGAATTTTCACTTGAAATTAATCATTCTAGTAGATCCGATTCTTGCTTCTTTGATTTGTGAAATTTTTTGAGATAAAAGGCAAATATCTTCTCTGGAAAAGAAATTTGAATTCAGAAAAGCAAAAGAATTAAAATATATATATATAAAGAAAATTATAGCAAGAAAAGCCGAGAAGAACAAAATTAGAAGAAAATACACTTATTTCACAAATAATTGATCTACTAGTTTGGTTTCTCTTCTTTGATTGCTTCCAAAATTTTTTTTGGTTTTCTTAATCTACTCTAGTGTCTATCTAGGACTGTTCCTAATTGTGTGCTATCTTTATTTGGAGTCTTAATTTTCAGTTTTAATTCTTGGCTTTCTTTGAGTCTTGTCATAAACACTTAACTCTTCAATTTTGGTATAAGCTTTCTAAATTGTGCTTTTGTTGCTTGTCTAAGTTTTCCTTGAATAAAATTCTGTGCTGGAAGTGGCATCAAATCCTTGCTAAAGAACCAAACATTGATTCAACAAGGATAGGAAAGGAGTTTTGAAATAAGGACCTTAAAATTTGACCTAAATTTGGTGACCTAAAACTCCTAAAACTACCTTCACAAGAGTGATCAAGCCTTTCATCTTGTGAGCAGCCTTCTTTCACCTATTTGTTGTGTTCACTGTGCAGGTTCAAAGAGCATCAAAGGAAAAAGGTTGGAGGTGGATTCAAGCATTCAAACAAGTGATGGAAAAATGAGGCTGAAAATCCGTCACTAAATTGGACTCCAAATCCGTCACAACTTTGTTTTAAGGATTAGTTTGTTTACTTTTCTGTCCAGCATTTATTTCAATTGTAATTGGCCATTATTTTTGGAGTATCTTGGGAGTGTCTTTGGTACACAACCATCTCTCCTTTAAGAACCCTAATTTTCGCTAGACTTGGTGGAAGTGGTTCTTGATTGGTCTTTGGTACCTCTCAAGCTTTCACCTTAGGAATCCGTGTAGGTAGCTTCTTAATTCTTGCAATTTAATGTGTTTTAGTTATTAATTCGTCTAGCTTATTCAACATATCACAAATCACACGAAAAATATTTTCATTGAAAAGATTTTTTTGGTGAGGATGAATTACAAGGGGGATTAGTAATTTTTACTTGAAGAGGCTTGGTTATTAAGTGGCTCTTAGTAGCTCACCTCCCTCCAAAGTTCAATTTGTATACTTAGTCCTCCAAGTACTTAGTCTTAGCCTTCAAAAAAATTGCTTTCAAAAGTATTTTATAAAAAAAAAAAAAACACCTTTCACCTATATTGGAAGAATTTTCTACTCCTCATATTCAAGTGACTACAATGACATTTCAAAAGTAGCACATGAATTAAGATCATTAAAGGTTTGGAGAGAGCAAGAGGCCAAGCGTAGAATTAAATAAAAACTTGAAAGTGAGGCCCATCTTGCACTCTTAGAAGAGGAAATTCGGCTATTAAAGGAAAAGGAAGAAAGATTACACAATAAGCACCGAAGCAGGCATGGAAGTTCTCAACTCCATAGTTCAAAATCTTTTTCACAAAAGCTTAAGCCATTAACACTTTCGACAAAGCAAGAAGTGTTCACAAGAGAAAAAGCAAAAATTGAAAGAGAAACACAACTTGCAATTTTGGAGGAAGAACTTCTCATTTTGAAACAAAAAGAAGAACGACTTTTAGCAAAAGCAAAACTGAGAAAAACAAGAGAAAAAGAAAAAAAAGCATTTCTCTTAGGAAAGAGTAAAGAGGAAAACATATCCTCTAAGGGGCTTGTATGTGAAGAGAGTTGTTCTACCACTAAAAATCCTTCACAAAATACTCTCTTCTTCAAACAAGACCTTGACTCTTACCCTAATGTTACCACTAGTCATGAAGTAGAGATTCTAGAACAAGTTAGTTTTACAACAAATGAATCTCAACTTCAAGATGTAGTGAAGAAGGAGTGTGCTACATTTAGTTTCACTTCTTATGCTACTTTCTTGGAGGTGCCCCAGGAAGAAAGCTTTCCTATCTTTAGGACCCCTTCTACTTTAGTTGTTCTAATAAACCACCCAAATTTTGGAATATATTGTTTGATAGATATATCTTGTCATATTGCATATTTTTTTTTTGTTCTTACGGGAAGTACATATGAACTTAATTTACCTCTTTCCCTACAAGACAAAAATAGTTTATATGAGTTTTCAAGATTTTCCAAGACATTTTATCTACCAAACAATATGATTCAAAATTGTTTAGGACGTTTTCTAGTATTTTTTTCTTTATATTTTAGGAAAAGCCTAGGCTACCATTTAGGGTACTTTAAGCAAGATGTTGTAGTTTTTAAGAATCATTTTTTTCATTGTCTTAGTCATAATGTCACTATATTTTTAGGATTTCATTCTAGGTTATACTTAGAGGAGGATCCTATTTCTACTTTTAGGGAGTCTCATTTTAATAGTTTAGTTTTCTTTGCTGGGCTAGTTAGAAGGATTCCTCTTAGGATCCACATTCCATTTTCTTCCTCCAAACATGTCACCTCTTATACATGGTATGTTGTGTATGTAGGTGAAGCTTCTTATTCCATGCATCCTCATGATTTGAGGACAAATCCTTTTCAGGAGGGAGGGGATGATGGAATCATGCCTAGGAAGGCAAGAGGTGACATATTGAAGGAGCCAAGAGGAGTTGGCTAGACATGAAGGTTTGGGCCAGTCAAGGCCCAATGGGCCCGATGGGCTTGAAAGGCCCAAGTTGAACTTCCATGGGCCATATTTTGTTATAGCTATTTCCTTATGTCTTGTATATATCATGTTAGTATAGTTTCCTATATTTTATGTAACGACCCACCCTAGGCCGTCACATCAATAACCAACCAAAATAAAATAATATAAAATAAATAAAATAGAGCAAAAGCCAGCTACACTAGAGTGTAAATATACAATAACATATAAATTGTTTCCAAAATATATAATATAATCTTCTATAGCAGAGTCATCATCCTCAGTAAAGTTATACAGTAATCCAAAAAGATAATATAATTACAATGTCATGAAAACATCATCATGAAATATAAGTTAGACACCCTAGGTGCTGGTCAAGCTCTAAACCTAGCCACTTCTCAAAGCAGCTATCCAAAAGACTCCTTGCTATCCCAAGGCCTCACACCTGATCTGCTCCCCCACATAGTGAGATCATCACAGTCCAAACCACATGGAAACATAAGGGTTAGCACATATAAAACCAACCATAATATATCATAATAAAATATCATTAAACAGATATTTATCCACATTATTTATCCATGCCAAAAAGTCATTTCCATTCTAAATTTAAACCAATATATTGTATACACATCCATGTCAATGCATACATATTTTATGATAATAAGAAAATCCATAACCAACGTATACAATCCATACCCTATGTATACATATTCCACATCCAAAACAAAGTCACACCACTGTATAATCCATGATGTAACCAACACATCCAAACCAAATGTTGGCCTCGACACCATCCAGACCAAGTGTCAAATACGGTGAAACAGGTGATCAACCCATGTCCCACTCCGAACCTCTCATGGAAAATATACAGTTGGATTGCGTCGTCACGTAACCCTGGTGATCATGGCCACTTCATCCATCGGTATGACTCGGCCTTGCCCCCATACCGGTAGCAAATAGAATACTTAAAGGAGTACTTCAGAATCCACCTAACATCTGAAGTGGTTTATTATATAACCTTTGGAAAAGTTCCACATTGGAATCCTCACCATGGGATTCCCAAATTCCATATTTTTCCAAAGATTATATCCTGATCTCACCAAGAGATCTAATCCATACCATAACCTTACTCCTTTAAGTCCTATTTACTTTTCCAAACCACATACACATAGCATATTCCATAATTAAACATAACCATAACCATGCCAATTTGTCAATATAATAATAATATAAATAATTAAATATCCAAAACAACCATCAATTGATCCAAATTATACTATATGAAATGAAAATCTCCACATAAAATAGCATATTAAAATTATACTATTCCTATCATGCTCATATATACTAGATTAATTTTATAAGCACTACCCTTACTTGTATAAACCTGAACTGAAACTCGGGCAGAACCTCCTCCTCTCTCTTGCTTAAACAAGAACCGAAACTCGGGCAGAACCTCCACCTCTCTCCTTAAACAAGGACCGAAACTCGGACAGAATCTCCTCTTCTCCCTCCTCTTTTCTCTCCCCTGGCAGAACCTCCTCTACTAGATTCCTCTTTCTCTCTCCTCTTTTCTTTTCTTTTCTTTCTCTCTCTCTCTCTTCTCTTTCTCTCTCTCTAAGATTTTCACTTCCCTCAGTATATTTTTTTTTCACCCTCCCCTGCCCCTATTTATAGGCATTCTGGGGCACCCGGAACGGCCGTACTGAATTCGGAACGGCCCGTTCCGAATCCTTTAAATGTACGCAATTTTTTGAACTGGAACGGCTGTTCTAAAATCAGAACGGCCCGTTCCCAAAAAGCAGAACGGCCCGTTCCAGAATCGGAACGGCCCGTTCCGAGACTCATCCAGAACGGCCCGTTCTCCCTCCGGAACGACCCGTTCTCCCTCCAGAAGGGCTCGTTCCAAAACCAGAACGGGCTGTTCTCCTTTTGGAATGGCCCGTTCTGGGCCCGTTCTCACTAAAAAATTTTAGTATAATTTTTAAGCTTGGAACGGCCCGTTTTGCTTTTGGAACGGCCCGTTCCAAGTTACCAAAACACCCCTTAAATTTTTTGAAAATTGCGAAAATGCCATAAGTAATAAAATTACAAGAATACCCCTATACCTTTATAAAATTTACGAAAATGCCATTGATAATTAATAATAAAAAAAATGGGTATTACAATTCTCTCCAACAACAAAAATTTTCGTCCTCGAAAATTCACTTACTCTAAAAGAGATATGGGTATTGATCCTTCATCCTTTCCTCCAACTCCCAAGTAGCTTCATTAGTAATCTCATCCCAAATAACTTTCACCAAATTGATAGATTTACCTCGCAACTGTTTAACTTTCTTATCTGCCACTGAAACTGGCTGTTTCACAAAAGTTAAATTCTCCTTAACTTGTACTGCCTCTGATTCCAAGACATGACTTGGATCGTGAATATATTTCCTCAGTTGTGAAACATGGAACACATCATGCAGATTAGAAAGGAATGGAGGTAATGCAATCTGATATGCCACTGGTCCAATCCTCTTGAGAATTTGATACGGCCCAATAAACTTAGGATTCAACTTCTTAGCTTTGATAGCTCTTCCCACACCTGTGGTAGGAGTTACTTTCAAAAACACATGTTCTCCTTCTGAAAACTCCAAAGGTTTCCTCCTCTTGTCTGCATAAGACTTTTGCCGACTCTGAGCAGCTCTCATTCTTTCCTGAATTTGCTTCACCTTTTCAGTAGTCTGTAAGATGATCTCTGGCCCCACCATCACTGATTCTCCCTCTTTAAACCAACACAAAGGTGTTCGACATTTCCTCCCATACAGAGCCTCAAATGGTGCCATTCCTATACTTGCATGAAAACTGTTATTATAAGTGAACTCGACCAAAGGCAACATCTCTTCCCAATTCCCTAGATGATCCAAAATACAAGCCCTCAACAAGTCCTCCAAAGATTGGATAGTCCTCTCAGACTGCCCATCAGTTTGTGGGTGATAAGCAGAACTGAGCCTCAACTTAGTCCCTAACGCTTGATGCAAACTTTGCCAAAATCGGGATGTAAAACGAGGATCCCTATCAGAGATGATACTGGAGGGCACACCATGTAATCTAACAATCTCCTTAATATACAATTGAGTTAACTTTTCCAAGGACCACTTTATATTCATTGGAAGGAAATGAGCACACTTAGTTAATCTATCCACGATCACCCAAATAGAATCACAATTCTTAGCAAATCTTGGTAATCCAACAACAAAATCCATGGTTATACTATCCCATTTCCATTCTGGCACTTCCATCATTTGTAACAAACCTCCTGGTTTTTGATGTTCTACTTTAGCTTTTTGACACACAATGCAAGATGCAACATACTCAGCTATCTCCCTCTTCATACCATTCCACCAAAACATTTTCTTCAAATCTTGATACATTTTTGTCATACCAGGATGTACACTCAACTTACTTTTATGACCTTCCTCAAGTATCAACTTCTTCAACTCTTTATCTTGTGGAATACAAATTCTACCCTTGTATCTTAAAACTCCATCCATATCTTGTTCAAATCCTTCAGCTTTCTTAGAACCCAACAACTCTCTAACCTTATTCAATCCCGTATCCTGAACTTGTCTTTGTTTCACCATCTCCAAGAAATGACTAGTAATGGTAGTCATACCACAACTAATAAAATCTGAGGCTATCACAACATTAAGATTCATATCCCTGAATTTCTCTACTAACTCCATCTCTTTAACCATCATGTAAGACATATGAAGAGATTTTCTACTCAAAGCATCTGCCACCACATTTGCTTTACCTGGATGGTACATTAACTGAAAGTCATAATCTTTCAAAAACTCAATCCACCTCCTTTGCCTCATATTTAACTCTTTCTGATCAAACAAATATTTCAAACTCTTATGATCACTAAACACATCAAACTTTGCTCCATAGAGATAATGTCTCCAAATCTTCAAAGCAAAAACCACCACAGCCAACTCTAGATCATGCGTAGGATAATTTCGTTCATGAGTCTTTAACTGCCTAGATGCATAAGCCACAACCTGTCTATCTTGCATAAGAACACATCCTAAACCTTGATGAGATGCATCACAATAAACCTCAAAAGATTTATTAGGATCTGGCAGAATCAACACTGGAGACGAAGTCAACTTTTCCTTTAACTCTTGAAAACTCCTTTCACACTCCTCCGTCCATATAAAAGGATGATCCTTCCTGGTCAGCTGTGTCAAAGGCATAACTATTTTAGAAAATCCTTCTATGAATCTTCTATAATAGCCAGCCAATCCCACAAAACCTCTAATTTCAGTAACTGATTTTGGATGCTCCCACCTTAAAATCGCTTCCACCTTAGTAGGATCAACTGCAATTCCTTGTGCAGAAATCACATGACCCAAGAACTTAACTTCAGATAACCAAAACTCACATTTTGACAACTTTGCAAATAATTGTTTCTCCTTCAATACCTGCAAAACTATCCTCAGATGTTCTCTATGTTCTTCCATAGATTTAGAATAAACCAGAATATCATCAATGAACACCACCACAAACTTATCCAGAAAGGGTCTGAAAATCCTATTCATATAATCCATGAAAATAGCTGGAGCATTCGTCACTCCAAAAGGCATGACAACATACTCATAATGGCCATACCGAGTCCTGAAAGCAGTCTTTGGTATGTCCTCTTCCTTTACCCGAATCTGGTGATATCCAGATCTCAAATCAATCTTGGAGAAAATAGTAGCTCCCCTTAACTGATCCATCAAATCATCTATTCTTGGCAATGGATATTTATTCTTGATTGTCAATTTATTTAACTGCCTGTAATCCACACATAACCTAACACCACCATCCTTCTTCTTTACCAATAACACTGGTGCTCCCCACGGAGATACACTAGGTCTGATGATCTGCTTCTCCAAAAGTTCTTCAACCTGCTTCTTCAATTCAGATAACTCCGCTGGTGCCATTCTATAAGGAGAAATGGACACTGGTCCCGCCCCTGGTATAAGATCAATACTAAACTCTAACTCTCGCTTTGGTGGTAATCCCGGAACATCATCCGGAAAAACCTCTGGAAATTCTCTAACAACATCAATACTATTCAACAACTTTTCATTCTCTACACTAATAAAAGATAAGATCATAAACCCAAGAGCTCCATCCTTCAACAACCCATCCACCTGTCTATTAGAAATAAATCTCTCTTGTTCATCAGTAGGAAAGATTAATTTCTTCTCTGAACAATCTATCAAAATCTTATTGGCAGAAAGCCAATCCATCCCTAAAATCACATCCAAATCGGATAGAGGTAAACAAAACAAATTCACTTTATAACAACGCCCTTCCACCTCCACTGGACATCTCAAACAAACCTCAGAAGTCAAAATAGACCCTGAAGCTGGGGTAGAAACAACTAGATCCACACACAAGGAACTCACAACTAAATTTAACCTTGCCACAGATTCATAAGAAATAAAAGAATGTGAAGCACCAGAATCAAATAAAATAGAAATATCATTACCATCAGCTTTGCCCTTTCCTTTTACCAGCTCAGATGTCGTTTCAGCTTCAGCACCTGTTAAAGCAAAGACACGACCTGCTGCAGTAGGTCGATCCACTTTCTGGTTTTCTCTAGCTGGAGGATTTCTGACAATGCAATCTTTAGCCATGTGACCCACTTTGCCACATTTGAAACACGTATAGTTCTTTGTAGGACAGTCCTTCATCATATGTGGGCCTCCACAGATGTAACATCTAATACTCTGAACAACTCCTGTAGTAGTAGTCCTCATTGATTTCTTATTAGCATTTTCAATTTGAAACTGAGATGGTCTCTTTTGAGGATGTTTCCCCCTCCCAAATCCAGATGATCCCTCTGGACCCTTTACCACTCTATTTCCTCCTTCAAATCTCTCAACTATTTTTTCCTTTTCAACTAGAACTGGGAATTCCACAATCCCCATAGGAACAATAGTTTTTTTCAGCTCATATCTTAAACCTTCACTGAACTTCCTGCATCTCCAGGCTTCAGTGATAACTTGAGAATAGTACCTAGCCAAGTGTTCAAACTTGACCACATACTCTTGAACGGACATATTCCCTTGTTGTAGTCTCAAAAATTCAGCTTCCTTAGCATATCTGGCGCTATCTGGAAAATATTTCTCTAGGAATACCTTTTTGAAGTTTTCCCAATTTATCGCCTCCCCTCTAGCCTCCATCATAGCTTGAGCACTGTCGCCACCGGCCCGAAACGGGCTTTCGGCGTTCGCGATGGATGGTTGGACTCTTTTATTTGTTTAAAAATATGGATTGCTAGAATGACTTATTCTCAAACTGAGACCTCGTCAAACGAGCAATTTTATTAAAAGGCTCACCAATCCATGTTAATCCCAAGCGGGACCCTCCATGGATTAGTGGTTTTCATAAAAGGAAGGGTTCATGGAGTCGCCACCAATGTTTTACTCAAAACATTGGAAAAAGAGGTTTAAGGCAATCGATTCAAAAATCGACTTCGGCCATTACAACCAGAGTCGGGTAAGGGAGTCGGTTACGCGTGGGGAAGGTGTTAGCACCCCACAGCGCCCCTTTCGGGTTCCCTATGACAGATTATTTTAAAAATAATTGTGCAAAATTACTAAATTACCCCTATTTATTCTAAGCAATTATAATTTAACTATCTACATGATGACAGTTTAAATATGTACACACAGAAAGCGGTAAAAGAAGGGACTTTAAAGATATAAACCTTTGAAGCGTGCTTTCTTATATATCTTGACAGAAATTGGGAAGCGTTTTGGCGTTCCCTCCCTCTACAAGACCGCTCGCTCCTTCCTAAAAAATAATTTTTGACTTGGAAATCCGATGGATTTCCCTTCGACTTAGTTTGAGACTCAAGCAAAATGCTCATAACTCAAAAACTTCGTCGGATCAACTCTCCGAGTGATTTCTAGGCAGAGCACTGCTCAAAAAAACCCAGAATACTCAAGAAGAGGGTTAAAACTCAGTCCAAAAGTGTGAAATGACGTCCCATTGACGTCATATTTATAGGGAAGAGGCTCAATACGGTTTATGAGGGTCAATACGGTCAACATTGAAATTTTGAACTAATACGGCCGTATTGAATTCAATACGGCCGTATTGAAGTTCAAAAAACCTCAATACGGCCGTATTGAAGTTCAGTGCGGCCGTATTGAAGTTCAGTGCAGCCGTATTGAATTCAATGCAGCCGTATTGAAGTCCAGAAACTTCAATACGGCCGTATTGAGTTCAGTGCGGCCGTATTGAAGTTCAAAATGTTCAATACGGCCGTACTGAACCTCTGGGAGGCCGTATTGGGCTTCTTTCCTCCCACTTTTCTTATTTTAGCTATCCTAAGACCTCTAGACCTATAGAGAACCCTCCTTGGGCCTTCTGGAAGTCCTTCTGGATGATCTTCCTTCAGTCTTCGAGAGTCTTCAAGCTTTATTTCCGACCCGGACAATTTTAGGGGTCTACAGCTGCCCCCCTTTACTTAGTCGGACGGCCTTTTGGTGTGCCGGCTGACAAGTAAAGGAGTTGACCCAATTGTCCGGGTGATGTGCCAACCTTCTGACTTGTAGTGTCTTCAGGTGGGAAAATTGTTGAGTAGCCTCTCCAGGTTGGTGCATACCTCCGCGCTTCTAGTCACTTTGGTAGCATGAGTCTTGCCCTCTCCAGGGTGAGTTTGCCCTCTCCAGGGTGGCTGAGTTTGCCCTCTCCAGGGTGAGTTTGCCCTCTCTAGGGTGGCTGAGTTTGCCCTCTCCAGGGTGGCTGAGTTTGCCCTCTCCAGGGTGGCTGAGTTTGCCCTCTCCAGGGTGAGTTTGCCCTCTCCAGGGTGAGTTTGCCCTCTCCAGGGTGAGTTAGCCCTCTCCAGGGTGGCTGAGTTTGCCCTCTCCAGGGTGAGTTTGCCCTCTCCAGGGTGAGTTTGCCCTCTCCAGGGTCTGCGTACCTCCGTGCTTCTGATCACTTTGGTAGCGTGAGTTTGCCCTCTCCAGGGTCTGCGGTTTGCCCTCCCCAGGGTCTGCGTACCTCCGTGCTTCTAGTCACTTTGGTAGCGTGAGTCTTGCCCTCTCCAGGGTCTGCGGTTTGCCCTCCCCAGGGTCTGCCTCCGTGTTCTTGACGACATTGGCAATGTGAGTTGCCCTCTCCAGGGATCTGAGATGGTTTTTGTCTCCACAGTCCACTATGCTGCTTCGACGTTTTTTCTGATTTTGTGCCACTGAGGGCTGGATAACGCAGGGATCCGTCTAGGGGATGTGCAGTTACTCATAGGTTCTTGTGTCTCAACTTTCCTTTGCGTAGTTGGTACCCATTGAGGAATTTCTGTTTCCTTGGGGTGTAGACACGAAGATGCTCTTTCTGATGTGAGCGATGCCTTATGATTGGCTGACGTCCTTTGACGTTGGTGGAGTATCCCGGTTATCCTTATTCGGGCGACTCTTTTTGTTTTTCTGGTTTTGTTGCCTCTATGTAGGCTATTATCCGCTGGGGATTTTGTCATTGATTTTTGTCTCCACAGTCCACGATGCTGCTTCGACGGTTGTTTTTTATTTTGATGCCGCTGAGGGCTAGATAACGCAGGGATCCGTCTAGGGGATGTGCAGTTACTCATAGGTTCCTGTGTCCCAACTTTCCATTGCGTAGTTGGTACCCATTGGGGAATTTCTGATTCCTTAGGGTGCAGACACAAAGATGCTCTTTCTGATGTGAGCGATGCCTTATGATTGGCTGACGTCCTTTCGACGTTGGTGGAGTATCCCGGTTATCCTTATTCGGGTATCTCTTTTGATTTTCTGATTTTTGTAGCCTCTGTGTAGGCTGTTATCCGCTGGGGATTCTGGATGTTGATTTTGATTAGCCTCTTCTGTTAGGCATATCATCTTGATGTTCAATGATTGGCTGAAAAGCCAAATTCCGCTTGGGGAATTGTTATTGATCTTTTGGATTTTTTTTCTTTTTTGAAAGAGTGCCTCTGAGTAGGCGAATTATCTTGATGTTTGGTGTTCGGCTGAGTGCCGGATTCCGCTTGGGGAATGATTATTTGTCTTTTGTGATTTTTCTTGAGGGGGTGCCTCTGAGTAGGCGAGTGGGGATTTAAAGTTTATTTATCCCAGAGTATTATTTAGAAAGCCTCTTCAGGCTTAGCTTCACTCATTGCTTGAGTTGGAAAGCTACCTTCCACTGAGGAAGTTTAAGTCCTTTCGACTTGGATATTCTGTTTAGATGATCAAGCCTCCCTTGGGGAATTTTGCTGATCTTGGTTTGATAGCTTTCACTGGGGAATTTGGCCCGTGAGTGGAAGTTGAGGTTTCTGTTGATTTTTGTCATTTTTTGGCTTTTTCTGTATTTTTGCCTTTTCTGTTGATTTGCGGCTTTTTCTGTTGACCGCCGCCATACACAAGCAATTTTTCCTATTTTCTATTTTATGCAATTGCTTCATGATAAGGTCTTTGAATGTGCAACTAATGTGTGTGATGCACAAATGCAAGTTTTATTATTTAATGTTTTTAGAAAAATGAATGGCTCTCCCTATCCTCCTTTTCTTGGAGGAATTTCTGTCATCGACGTGAGGGAATATTTTTGTGAGCCTTTTATGCAGGAGATTATGGATTTTATAGGAACCCCTCCAATTTTCTTTATTGACCGATTATTAAGGAATTTCATACAATTTTTTAGAAATACCAATTTTAGAGGCATAATCACATGGTCAAGAGAGAAGAGAAAATGAATAGATATTTTATTGATATTCACAAGTGTTTTTACAGAAAGATATACAGAAGGATTTTCTGAAGAATGGCTGGCCTGGGTAGGCTATTTACATTGGGCTTAACAATTATATCTGTAATTGTTGCTCTTTACATTCCCCTAGTTGCTTCGGGTGAGATGCCTGAGCCAGGAGCGTAGATGCTGCAAGATGCTTGCTTCTAGAAGATAATCACTTGAACCGCCTTTCGGTTTTCGATTCAAGTGACCGTTGCTTGCTTTGTTTTTGTATCTTATTCTTTTGCCCCTAATTTTTGCCTAGGACATATCCTAGCGGGGATAAATTCGCCTTTATTTTGCCTAGTACCCTTGTACTGGCGGGCTTTTTATTTTGCCCTAACTTTTGCCTAGGACGCCCTTTTTGGGTTTTCATCCTAGCGGGCCTATGCAAGCAACGTCTTCAAGCATAGTACTTCTTTACCACGTCAGCGTTGACTGGGTATCGAAGTTCTTTTCCATCCATGTCTGTGAGGATCAATGCTCCTCCTGAGAAGGCTCGTTTTACCACATATGGTCCTCCGTGATTCGGGGCCCACTTTCCGGTTTTGTCCTTTCGAGTTGGTAGCAATTTCTTCATTACCAACTCTCCCTCATGGTAGACTCGAGGGTGGACTTTCTTGTCAAAAGCCTTTTTGATCTTCCTTTGATAGGCTTGACCATGGCATATGGCGTTCAGCCGTTTTTCTTCAATGAGGTTCAACTGGTCATACCGGCTTTGAACCCATTCTGCTTCGGAAAGTTTTGCTTCCATGATTACCCTTAGGGAAGGTATTTCGACTTCGATGGGTAGAACTGCCTCCATCCCATAAACGAGGGAGAATGGAGTAGCTCCTGTAGATGTATGTACTGAAGTCCTATAGCCATGAGGAGCGAAGGGTAACATCTCGTGCCAGTCTTTAAATGAGACAACCATCTTTTGCACTATTTTCTTGATGTTCTTGTTGGTTGCCTCGACTGTCCCATTCATCTTCGGCCGATATGGGGAAGAGTATGGTGTTGGATCTTGAATTCTTGGCACAGTTCTTCCCCCATTTTATTATTCAGATTAGATCCATTTTCAGTGATGATTTATTTCTCCGTGCTTCCACTAGATTATTCTAAAATCTTTCGGGACAAGAGAGAAAAGAAAGGAAAGATATTTTTGTTCTGAAGTTTGTGTTTTAGAGGGGATTTATTTTTCAAAAAATGGTTTTTGTAAGAATGGATGGCCAATGGTAGGCTTAAGTGTTTAGGCTTGTTTGATTAAACACTTATGAAGTTAAGAAAATCTTTGTTTATTGACGTTGTGATTTTGACAACTTGGATAGCTTCCCTTGAACCTTTCTTTTTGAATTCGGTTCATGGTACCGTCATGGATTTCTTTTTTGTTTTTCGATTGCCCTAACTTTTGCCTAAAACACCCATTTGTGGAGTTTTAGCGGGCTTTTGTTTTTGTTTATTTTTGTAACCCTAACTTTTGCCTAGGTCACCCTTTCGTGGGATTCCTAGCGGGTCTTTTGCTCTTATTTTTGCGCAGTCCCCTCTTTGAGTTTCCTGCCGAGCTTCTTTTATTTTGAAAGATTTCTTTTTACCCATGATGGCACTTGTCAAGGCCAAGGGAAGGTGCTCCAAGTTGTCACACACACCTCCACATAAAAATGATGTGGGTTTATTATTATTAAGATGATTTTAACCTCATTCATGTTTATTCAAACAGGGTTAAAAATAATGTGGTTTAGAATTTTATTATAAGCAAGAAAAGAAGCAATGAGAAATGATTTTATTATAATCATAGCGGAAACATGTGTCCTTATTTCATCACTGATATGGGTCCCAATGTTGACCTCTTATATCTCTCGGCCATGCCCCAAATTCACAGTCTCCAATTTCTCTTGACGAGTTGGAGTAGGCGAGCTTCTCGTTCTAGCAGTCTTTGCAGATCCGGAGAAATGGTCTCCTCATCACTGTCCAACTCAACCCATTTATCCTCAACTTTCGGATCCCGGTCAAAGCGAACAATTACAGACATAATTATTTTATTGGTTCTGTTTAGGTTTAGAATTATTAATGTTAATGAGGAAAGAGAGAAAAGAACAAAAAAGAGAATGATATGTGAAAAATGCCTCTTTATTGATATGTATTAAAACTGTAAAACCCTTATTTACATGAAAAGGTTCTCATGATCTCGGGTACTGATCATGAGTCCCTAAAAGAAGAATATGGAAAATTAAGGAGGGGCCCTATCGTGGCTTGTTCTTCTCTCTAATCCTGCTTTGGCCGAGGATTCTTGCTCACGTCGGGCGCTGTTGAATCAAAAGTGATCCACCCGGCATCAATAAGGCTTTGGACCTTGTGTTTGAGAGCTAGGCAGTTCTCTGTTGAATGCCCTGGTGCCCCCGAGTGGTATAGGCATTTATCTTGTGGTTTGTACCACTCGGGATAAGGTGGATCCATCTTCTTTGGTGGAGCGTAAGCTAGAAGACGTGCTTCCACTAGCTTCGGCAGGAGATCGCTGTAGGTGGTCGGAAGTTTATCAAACTTCTTCACAGGGGTGAATTGCGATCTTCCTGACTTCGAAGTGGAGGAAGATGAGGAAATGGTTATGGCACTGACTCCTCCCTCCTTCTTCTTCCCAAAGGTCTTCTTAGCTTTAAATGATTGGGAAGGTTTAGCTAGCTTCCCACCTTTCAGCTCTTGTTCCACTCTTCCTCCAACATGATGGGACTCATGGTCACTGTGCTCAGCCCCTTGTATGTTGTGGTGACGCATGAGTTCCATCATTTGCGCCATTTGCTCCTTGAGCTGTGAGAGCTCGATTGTGAGCTTCTTATATTGTTCCTCCAGCGCTTCCATCTTCTTGATTTTCTGTGCGCGTGTGAGGACAGAGAGATGACCAGCCACTTTCTAAAATGAATGTTTTAATTAGTTTATTTATGGGATGAATACGCTCTTGACATGAGCTTGATAACCCTCCATTTTTAAGGCGCTGCCTTTTTAAAACGGAGTGTTACCACCCTCCTTGACTTATGATCCCTCCCCAACGGAGAATCTCGATAATTATGGGTCTCTTTTACTCATGTCAAGAGGTATTGGTGAACCTAGAATGCATGGTTTATGAGGATGCATGATATCTTATTGGTAATGATGCACATGCTCCTCACTTTTATTATATTTTCACACATTGGTTTTTCCTCTCATGTCATGACATTTTCATGCATGGGGATTATTCTTAGACCTTATCACGAGGTTATTTATTAATGCACAAACAATTGCACATAAGCATTTACACAAACAATTCACTCATCCACGAACAGTCACGAGCGAATCACGAGGTAGGGGTTTCCTGCAGAAAGGTGCATATTCAAGGTGGTTCTAACTGTTCTCACCGGTCTGAGGCCCCCAAGGTGCCCCCATTATAGGGACCCAATTCCTCTCGTCGTAAGTCGATGGAAAGCTCCAACGCACTGTCGGACTCGAGTTCATGGTTATCACCTTGAGTGATGCTTTCCGACAACGGTCTACGGTCACCTATAGACCCATTCGACAACCGGCCGTACTAACATCCACTCCCTATGGCTTACCACTCATGCCCCCGGGTATAGAGGGAACTGTTGTGTGCAAAGGTTTGTGTGCAGTTTTTATTTCAAACAATTGCAAAAATTTAAACATACAACAGTTATTAAAGCCAAATAGATAAACATGTTATCATACAAGCAAGGGGTAATGAAGTAATTTTAAACATTATTTGTTAAAAATAATCTGTCACTAAATGGGACTGACTCTCGAGGCTTCCCCAGTGGAGTCGCCATCTGTCGCCACCGGCCCGAAACGGGCTTTCGGCGTTCGCGATGGATGGTTGGACTCTTTTATTTGTTTAAAAATATGGATTGCTAGAATGACTTATTCTCAAACTGAGACCTCGTCAAACGAGCAATTTTATTAAAAGGCTCACCAATCCATGTTAATCCCAAGCGGGACCCTCCATGGATTAGTGGTTTTCATAAAAGGAAGGGTTCATGGAGTCGCCACCAATGTTTTACTCAAAACATTGGAAAAAGAGGTTTAAGGCAATCGATTCAAAAATCGACTTCGGCCATTACAACCAGAGTCGGGTAAGGGAGTCGGTTACGCGTGGGGAAGGTGTTAGCACCCCACAGCGCCCCTTTCGGGTTCCCTATGACAGATTATTTTAAAAATAATTGTGCAAAATTACTAAATTACCCCTATTTATTCTAAGCAATTATAATTTAACTATCTACATGATGACAGTTTAAATATGTACACACAGAAAGCGGTAAAAGAATGGACTTTAAAGATATAAACCTTTGAAGCGTGCTTTCTTATATATCTTGACAGAAATTGGGAAGCGTTTTGGCGTTCCCTCCCTCTACAAGACCGCTCGCTCCTTCCTAAAAAATAATTTTTGACTTGGAAATCCGATGGATTTCCCTTCGACTTAGTTTGAGACTCAAGCAAAATGCTCAGAACTCAAAAACTTCGTCGGATCAACTCTCCGAGTGATTTCTAGGCAGAGCACTGCTCAAAAAAACCCAGAATACTCAAGAAGAGGGTTAAAACTCAGTCCAAAAGTGTGAAATGACGTCCCATTGACGTCATATTTATAGGGAAGAGGCTCAATACGGTTTATGAGGGTCAATACGGTCAACATTGAAATTTTGAACTAATACGGCCGTATTGAATTCAATACGGCCGTATTGAAGTTCAAAAAACCTCAATACGGCCGTATTGAAGTTCAGTGCGGCCGTATTGAAGTTCAGTGCAGCCGTATTGAATTCAATGCAGCCGTATTGAAGTCCAGAAACTTCAATACGGCCGTATTGAGTTCAGTGCGGCCGTATTGAAGTTCAAAATGTTCAATACGGCCGTACTGAACCTCTGGGAGGCCGTATTGGGCTTCTTTCCTCCCACTTTTCTTATTTTAGCTATCCTAAGACCTCTAGACCTATAGAGAACCCTCCTTGGGCCTTCTGGAAGTCCTTCTGGATGATCTTCCTTCAGTCTTCGAGAGTCTTCAAGCTTTATTTCCGACCCGGACAATTTTAGGGGTCTACAAGCACCTTTCCACCAGAAACTAGCCTCACCCACCAACATATAAACAGCATAAACTAGCTTCCTTTCCTCAGGACAATGCATCACCATAAAGATTTTCTCCATCTCCTCAATCCATTGATCAGCAACTTCAAGTCCATTAACACCTGTAAATTGAGGAGGATTCCCTTTTCTGAACTCTGACAAGCCTCTATACTCATCAGGTATCTCAGTCCTAGCTGCTTTAGCTGCAGCCCGGTTGGTCTCCATCTGAGTCAACAAAGTATTCTGTTGTCCAATAGCAGCAGCAATTAGCTCCATAGCTTGAGCAATCTGCCGCTCATCCACGCCTGAAGAAGGATTAGAATGGTTTCCCCTACCAACAATCCTAATAAAGATAAAAGATCAAGGAACCCATAAGTTTACACCAAAACACATAAGAAATTTCTTTTCAAAAATTCCATTTCCACACAATAGAAACATAACAAGACCATTTCCCACAAACCCTAAAGAGACTCGACCAGCTCTGATACCAAAACTGTAACGACCCACCCTAGGCCGTCACATCAATAACCAACCAAAATAAAATAATATAAAATAAATAAAATAGAGCAAAAGCCAGCTACGCTAGAGTGTAAATATACAATAACATATAAATTGTTTCCAAAATATATAATATAATCTTCTATAGCAGAGTCATCATCCTCAGTAAAGTTATACAGTAATCCAAAAAGATAATATAATTACAATGTCATGAAAACATCATCATGAAATATAAGTTAGACACCCTAGGTGCTGGTCAAGCTCTAAACCTAGTCACTTCTCAAAGCAGCTATCCAAAAGACTCCTTGCTATCCCAAGGCCTCACACCTGATCTGCTCCCCCACATAGTGAGATCATCACAGTCCAAACCACATGGAAACATAAGGGTTAGCACATATAAAACCAACCATAATATATCATAATAAAATATCATTAAACAGATATTTATCCATGCCAAAAAGTCATTTCCATTCTAAATTTAAACCAATATATTGTATACACATCCATGTCAATGCATACATATTTTATGATAATAAGAAAATCCATAACCAACGTATACAATCCATACCCTATGTATACATATTCCACATCCAAAACAAAGTCACACCACTGTATAATCCATGATGTAACCAACACATCCAAACCAAATGTTGGCCTCGACACCATCCAGACCAAGTGTCAAATACGGTGAAACAGGTGATCAACCCATGTCCCACTCCGAACCTCTCATGGAAAATATACAGTTGGATTGCGTCGTCACGTAACCCTGGTGATCATGGCCACTTCATCCATCGGTATGACTCGGCCTTGCCCCCATACCGGTAGCAAATAGAATACTTAAAGGAGTACTTCAGAATCCACCTAACATCTGAAGTGGTTTATTATATAACCTTTGGAAAAGTTCCACATTGGAATCCTCACCATGGGATTCCCAAATTCCATATTTTTCCAAAGATTATATCCTGATCTCACCAAGAGATCTAATCCATACCATAACCTTACTCCTTTAAGTCCTATTTACTTTTCCAAACCACATACACATAGCATATTCCATAATTAAACATAACCATAACCATGCCAATTTGTCAATATAATAATAATATAAATAATTAAATATCCAAAACAACCATCAATTGATCCAAATTATACTATATGAAATGAAAATATCCACATAAAATAGCATATTAAAATTATACTATTCCTATCATGCTCATATATACTAGATTAATTTTATAAGCACTACCCTTAC
Organism: Cajanus cajan; assembly: GCF_000230855.2. Taxonomy (NCBI): domain Eukaryota; kingdom Viridiplantae; phylum Streptophyta; class Magnoliopsida; order Fabales; family Fabaceae; genus Cajanus; species Cajanus cajan. The sequence goes on along the minus strand of NC_138523.1, from coordinate 29,368,654 downwards.
TTGTATAAACCTGAACTGAAACTCGGGCAGAACCTCCTCCTCTCTCTTGCTTAAACAAGAACCGAAACTCGGGCAGAACCTCCACCTCTCTCCTTAAACAAGGACCGAAACTCGGACAGAATCTCCTCTTCTCTCTCCTCTTTTCTCTCCCCTGGCAGAACCTCCTCTACTAGATTCCTCTTTCTCTCTCCTCTTTTCTTTTCTTTTCTTTCTCTCTCTCTCTCTTCTCTTTCTCTCTCTCTAAGATTTTCACTTCCCTCAGTATATTTTTTTTTCACCCTCCCCTGCCCCTATTTATAGGCATTCTAGGGCACCCGGAACGGCCGTACTGAATTCGGAACGGCCCGTTCCGAATCCTTTAAATGTACGCAATTTTTTGAACTGGAACGGCCGTTCTAAAATCGGAACGGCCCGTTCCCAAAAAGCAGAACGGCCCGTTCCAGAATCGGAACGGCCTGTTCCGAGACTCATCCAGAACGGCCCGTTCTCCCTCCGGAACGGCCCGTTCTCCCTCCAGAACGGCTCGTTCCAAAACCAGAACGGGCTGTGCTCCTTTTGGAACGGCCCGTTCTGGGCCCGTTCTCACTAAAAAATTTTAGTATAATTTTTAAGATTGGAACGACCCGTTTTGCTTTTGGAACGGCCCGTTCCAAGGTACCAAAACACCCCTTAAATTTTTTGAAAATTACGAAAATGCCATCAGTAATAAAATTACAAGAATACCCCTATACCTTTATAAAATTTACGAAAATGCCATTGATAATTAAAAAATAAAAAAAATGGGTATTACATTTTAGGTCTTGTATTTTGGACCATTTAGGATAGCATATTAGGCCATAGGCTTCTTGGGCCTAGTTTTGGGCTTCATGGGCCTTTGGGCTTTTGGTATCCAATATTGGGCTCATTTTCATTCTTGTAATTTTTACTTTCCATTGTATTTGCTTGGCCATTGTATTTAGGCCATTAGATTAGGATTATTGAGGGATTACTTAAATAGGTTCATTAGGCTAAACTAGATTTAATTTAGAAGGCATTTATGTTGAATTTGGGATCATATGGATGGTGCCACTTGTGGCTGACCATGTGCTTAGCCAAATCAACCCTAAATGCTTCCTAAATCAAATTAAGATGCATGAGGGCACCTAGATCCATGGACTTGCACATGGGAGTGAAGATTTGAATTCAAATTTCAAATTTGAAATTCAAATCTTGGCGCCACATGTGGTGTTTGAATCTTGGCACCAAATGCTTCCCTAGCCGAACCTATATATGCATGATCCTTCACAACTTGTATTCACTTTTGATGAATGAGAATTTATGAATTTTACTTCAGCCCTAATTCTCTCAAAGGTCACCGAAATCTCACCTTCTCTAGTTCTAGGAAAACCTCCATTCCTAAGCTTGAAAGTGAGCTTTCTTTTGGTTCTTGAGCTTGGATGCTTCCATCCATAGCTTAGGGATTTTCTCCTACCATTCCTTCCATCTTCTTCCATCTTTTAAACTGTAACAAGCTCAAGGAAAAGGTCTTCAAATTCGGAGAAGGTCACAAGAAGCAAGAATCACTCCATTGCTTCAACCTAAACTCCATCACATGTATGTTTATGTTAAGATATATATATATATATATATATATATATATATATATATATATATATATATATATATATATATATATATATATATATATATATATATATATATATATATAAAGTGAAAAATTAAATTCACAATTTTATTTGATTGTGTATCAAATTTGGAAAGGATCACACTAGTATTAGTGTTTAAATAATGTTTAGATAACGATAGTTACATCTTATGAACATAAATTAGTGATTAATTATCAACTTTAAAATAATAAATGAATCATATTTATGAACTAAAAATATAGGTATGCCATAATTACTCATACCGTGTGAGAACGAATATAACATTAATTTATTTTTTTTAAATTATAAATTTTTTAAACAATAAATCTGATTCAAATTTGATCATAGTGAGATTAATTCGATTTGAATTTTAAAAACAATGGTCTATATCAATCCAATAATATTTAATTGGATTAGACAAAAAAAACATAGTGCAAATTCAATCAATCCGATTGGTAGGAGTGAGATCGGATGGGGCTCATATGTGACACAAAAACCTCACCTACGTATTCTCTTCGTATATATAAATATATAGATATTACATCATGTGTTCAATATGATAACAGTATTGTTTGTCTAAATATTTATTGGAATACAAGTTACTAAGATCAAATTTTATTGTTCTCTCTGTAATTTTTATTGATAAAAAAAATGCTAAAGTGAAATTAAGTTAATTATAATTAAGTCTTTTATTTGATTATTGTACGGGTCAGGCCATTTGACCATATCCCTTGGTCATTCAGCACCACTAAAAAATCTCAATCGGCACTTTTGGCAACCAATAGGAGAGGCCCACTTAGTTATGTCTTTCACCCCGAGAAACCCCTACACCATTTGGCACTGTCGGTAACCGAATGAGTTACACCATTCAACACTGTCAATAATCCAATGAGTTACACCATTTGGCATTGTCGAAAACCAAATGGGTTACACCATTCGACATTATCGGTAGTCGAATGAGATACACCATTCGACACTGTCAACAACCGAATGGGTTACACCATTCGGCACTGTCGACAACCGAATGAGTCTCTTCCAACCAGACTCGGCACTTTCGGTGGCTGACGGTCGATCGGTATACTCGATGACCGAAAGGAGTCGGCAAAGGTGATTTCTTGACTGGTTCATCATCCCTAAGTAGTGATTAAAGGTTAATTATGTGTGTAAGCTGATTAACGGAGTATTACCTAATTTGGTAACCCTAATTCAAGGCCCATTGAGGACAAGACCCATTAATGTTAGTATAAATAGTTTATATCTCGAGGTAAAGTCATTGTTTATTTATTACTATCAATCACTACAAGAAAATGACGATTTTGCGACGGTTATATGGCCTACATTGCGACGGTTAGAACTGCCGCAAAGACAACATTGCGACGGTTTGGGAACCGTCGCAGAATTGTCCGTCACCAGGCAATTTTGCGACGGTTATCAGAACCGTTGCACAAACCGTCGCAAAATTGGAATTGCGACCGTTTCATCAACTGTCGCACCAAATGCCTCTATATTAACATTGCGACCCTTTCATCAACTGTCGCACCAACTGCCTCTAAATTAATATTACAACCCTTTTTTTACCCGTCGAAAATTATAATTTTTTTATTTTAATAAATTTATTAATGTAACAATCCTCATATTTGGCCTTTCAAGGATTTTATTTCACGATATTTCACTGTTTAGCATGTTTTATCCTTACTTATGCAATTTCTGGGAAACTTCTCAGAAGGTTACCCATCCCTGTACTACTCCAAGTCAAGCACGCTTAACTGTGAAGTTTTGATGAGTAAGCTACCGAAATGTATATGTATGTTGTCAGTATAACTTGTATAAATTAATTCATTTAAGTCATCCTCAAATATACAATCTCATATTTGTATTATACTAATAATATATAATAATTTTATATTACAAATAATAATAATAATAATAATAATAATATATTTAGTTATTCTTTATTTATATGTACTTACTTTTATAATTAACATCTACTTATTTCGATTTAAAATTATAATTTAAATTATTTAAATTTTTTAATTTATAATGATAATATAATTTATAAAATTATAAATATTTATTTATTACATACTTATAAATTAAATTTTAATATTTTAAATAAATTATTAATTAATTTAATATATTTATTTACCTTAAATCAAACATATAAAATTCAAAAAAAATGTATTTATCTTTGTTTTATTTTCTAATTATCAACTATTAATAAAATACTAACTTAAAATATTATCTAATTATATATAATATTCTCATATCAAATTTAAAACCAGATATTAGTTATACAAAAATATTAAGATCATATAGTAAATTGTCAATAAGATTTTAGTTAAATAATTTAAAATAATTAATGTTTCAATTATATTGTTAATTAGCAAATAATTTATTCCAAAACTAATTAATTTTTATATATTAATTATTAGTAAAATTTAATAATTTTTAAATTAACAATTAATTGGATCGATGAAATTCAACACACACGATGAGTTATTGAGCGGAATAACTTTACCAAGAGTTATTTTGTAAGTTATCTTAAATCAAACATATAAAATTCAAAAAATGTATTTATCCTTGTTTTATTTTTTAATTATCAACCATTAATAAAATACTTACTTAAAATCTTATCTAATTATATCATAATATTTTCATATCAAATTTAAAACCAGTTCTTACATTTTCGACAAATATAAATTTTTCTGAAATATTCCATCAATAATATAGCTTTTCCTACAAAAATTTTCTCATCGAAAATATAAACTTTCTGACAGATTTAATTTTGTTTTTATAAGAAATCATCTTCGATTAATATAACATTTTGTATATATGATTTAACAGTAAAAGATTTTCAATTTAACGGTTAAATTTACAAAATTCACATTTAATATAAAGTTATTGAGTGGTGTAACACTTAGTAAAATTTACACTGATGTAATTATAAACCCCCTCATATATATATATATATATATATATATATATATATATATATATATATATATATATATATTAAATATGACTTTTACTAAGTATTACACCGCTGAATAACTTTATATTAAATGTGAATTTGGTAAATCCAACTGTTAGATTGAAAGTTCATATCTCTCATAGATTATATATACAAAACTTTATATTAACCCAAGATGATTTGATACTTCATTTTTATAAAACAAAATTGATGTAATATATTCATTTCAAAATACACTAAAATATAAACAATTTGATTACCTTCCAGTTGTTGTTCAATTTTAACAAAATTTGATATACACTTATAAAGTGATATGAACTTTCAATTTAACGGTTGGATTTACAAAATACACATTTAATATAAAGTTATTGAGCAGCATAATACTTAATAAAAGTTACATTGGTATAATTATAACCCCCTATATTATATATATATATATATATATATATATATATATATATATATATATATATATACAGGGACGGATGCACGTTTGGAATAGTGGGCACTTGCCCCACTACTATTTGACATATACATAATTTTTTATCTAAAAAAATTTTATTCTAATAAAATAAAAATATAGATTTAGAAAAAATGTTTATTTATTTTATATCTGTCAAATTTTTGAAAGAAATTAATTCTCATGTAATAAAAAAATTCTCTTAATAATGAATTAATTTTTTAAAAAAGTTTAATTATAATATATATATATGTATATATATATATATATGTCTTAATATTCACATATATAATGTAATATATTAAAATAAAAAGTTTTTTGATAAAATAAAATTTTTACCATGCATGTTTATCTTTTGTGTTTTTTATTTATTGTATACGTGGATTAAAAAAATCAAAATAGTAAAATTGTATATATTGATTAAAAAAATCAAAATAAGAAAAATCAGAAGATTTATGTTCCATTTAGAATTATTATTATAAGATATATTTTAAAATAAATTATCATCTAAAAATATATATTAGATATTAAAAACATATTTATATCATAAATAAATTAAACTGGATTTTTATAAAATTTAACATTGTAAATTATTCAATAATATGTCATGTGATAACTCAAAAATTAAGTTATAAAATGATAATTATATTTATTTATATACTCTAACACATCTTACATACAAGATAAATTCATAAGTTTGTTGAAAGATAAATTTATATTCTAGTCACGATTTTGAAATTATATAAAGAAAAAAAAATTGTGTACCTCATATTAAAGAAAGTATATATAAAATTGTTAATAAAATATAAGTTCATTAAGATAATATACATAATACTTCAAAAAAAAACTTTTAAATTCTAATAAAAAAAAATGCTGAAAATTTTGCGACGGTTTATGACTAACTGTCGCAATGTTAAATTTGCGACGGTTTATAATTAACTGTCGCAATGTTAAACAAATTTTGCGACGGTTTACGATAAACCGTCGCAATGTTGAACAATTTTGCGACGGTTTATCATAAACCGTCGCAATGTTAAACAAATTTTGCGACAGTTTATGATAAACCGTCGCAATGTTAAACAAATTTTGCGACGGTTTACGATAAACCGTCGCAATATTGAACAATTTTGCGACGGTTTTGAAAAACTGTCGTATGAAGGGTCGCAATATCAAAGCGACGACGGTTTCTAGATAACCGTCGCAATTTGTCCGTCGCAATTTATCATTTTTCTTGTAGTGAATATTCGTGTTTGTCCTAACTTGAGCGTCGGAGTGCCTTTTGTAGGTACCTCCCCCCACCAGAATATTCGCTTGGAGCTCTCATTTGACCTTCAGACTATGAGAAGATTACTAGTGTGCTCTTTGACAGGTACAATTATCAAGCCTAAATACCTTTAATATATTTTTCCTTGTATTAATATTAATATTAATATTTTTCCTTTATGAATTTCACCCCTTTTCTTAACAAAAAAAAAAAAAAAAAAAGTCGAACTCAAATTTTCACTTTTATTAATGAAAATTTAAATTGAGTTTTTTTTCTTAAATTTTTTTATTTTTATCAAACACTGCCTAAGAAGTGAAGGTGCTATAAACAGAAAGTACAAGAATTTAATAGACATGCATCAGCTTCATTATTCATTTTACATAATCAGTCAATAATCAATCAACTAGAAATAATTTTTTTATATGATTTTAAAAATAGTTATTATAAAAATTAACAAAATTTTCAAATATAATAATATATAATTAGATGATAATATATATATATAAAAGTTTTATACTATCTGCATATATTCAAAGAAATTAAAGAAACACAATGAACTGTGAATCAATGACACATTTTACTATACAAATTAGAAACAAATCACTACAACAAATTTTTTTATTAACGATAATTATTTAATGGCAATAATTTAATTGCTGCCATATATAAAAATATTAATGGCTAATATATAATAGCCACTAAAAATATATTTATATTACACTAAAGTTTATTATTAGTGACAATTATTTATTAAGAAAAACTTAAGTCCCACATCGATTAGAAATAAGATAATTAAATAGTATATAAGTGAGTAATAACTATCACCTTACAGATTCATTTTATAGGGTTGACTCCTAATTCACTATTCTAAATTGGTATCAAATTATCCATTATTACCAAATTCAATAGTGTTATAAAACAATTAGAGAACAACTTTCACTTTATAAATCTTACATTTCTTAAGAGACAAGATAATTAAAAAATATATAAATAAAAGACAACTCTCATCTTACAAATCCCACATCGAGTAGAGATAAAAAAAAAGTATATAAGTTATGAATTTAGAAAAGAAAATTATAGGAATAAATTATTTAAAGTAAAGGAGACAATTGAAAAAATAACTTTTAATAGCCTTTAAAATGTGATGGAAACTTGTTTGGAGAATCCGGATTGATGTGAATCCTCTTCAAGTTCCTCCCTAGATCTTCGGCTCCTTGATCCTTCCTAAGCTTGGCTAAGGTCTCCTATGGAGGAGGAGGCCTTAGAACCACCAAGGTTTGGTGGAGAACTTTCCCAAGAGGCGCCACTCCTTGATGAAGAGATAAGCCTCTTCAATTCTCGCCACACTCTTCTAGTGAAGGGATAAGAGAATTGGATGAATATCAAAGAGGTTTAGGGACTTTTAGAAGAGAGAAATCTGAACAATATTTCAGAAATGAAATCTCAATACATCCAAAAGTGTTTTACAAAGAGGGAAAAAACGAAAATATAGGAGTAGGAAGCTTGGAGAGTAAGCTAGTCTTAACCATGGTTCACTATGAACCATGGTAAGGTCTAGCTAACCACCCATGGTCTAGAGGCTTGGAGAGCAAGCTCCTCACTTAGCTTGCTTGGTAAGCTAGCTAAGGAGAAGCTTGTGCTTCAAGCTTCCAAGCTTGAGAAGAACCAAGCTATTTGGCCAAGTGTGAACACAAGTGTGAACACATCTAGGTGGGCGGCTTTTTGGACTTAATTTACTCCAACCGGTTTTGAAATTGATAATTTGGTTTAGTTAGGTTCATCCAATGTGAATGGAACCTAGCTAAATCAAATCTATGAAAAATTAGGAGTAAAATGAGTCCAATATGTAAATTTTAGCCTAGGACCACCTTTTGGCTAAATTTCTAGTAACACTCTCTAGCTTGCTAATGCCACTCCCAATCCTACTACTAGAAAACTAAGAAAAGAATGTATTTCTAGGTTAGGTTAAATGGAGTCAAAGTGCCCAAGTAACCTACCCTAGAAACAATATACAATAGCTACTAAAAAGGAAATAAAGTGCCTCACAAATACAAAGGCAAAAATACACCTATACAAGTATCTACTATATACAAGGTACAAGAAATCAAACTATACAATGTATTTACAATAGAGACTATGAGACTAACAAGAGGAATCATACTCAATACTCATATTGAGCATAGGTCTAAGAAGCACCTCCTCTCTAGAAGCCTCCTCTAGCCTCCTAACCATGGACCTAGTTAAAGGCCCAATGGTCTTCAAGTGTGAGCATCCTTGGATCACCCTTCACCCTTCTTGGTCTTACCTCTTCCAAAGGGATCCTTGGGGATTAGATTTTCATCAAAATGGCTACTAGAATTGCCATTAAAAAAAATAAGTTTTTCCGATAATTTAGTATATTTTTATCAACATTTTATATAAATGCCGATAATATTATTAGTAACACTGGATATACCAGCCTTTATTTAAATGTTGTAACATCCCGAATTTTTCTACTAATACTACGACTAATTATTATTTATTTTTGTATTTATGAAAATTATTTCCTTATAATTATTTTGATTAATTAAATGGGTTTGATTGAATTTTTAAAGGTTTTTATTAATAATCATTTATGAAAATTATTTTGTATAATATTATTAATTATGATATTTTGTTATAATTATTATTTGAAGAAAATTATGTTTTAAATTGTATTGATATTTTATTTTCATTTGATATATATATATATATATATAATTTATTTATTAATTACTAATTCTCGATTTTCATAGCCCCGGAACGGGCCGTTCCACTTTGGGAACGGGCCGTTCCAACTTCAGCATGCCTGGGTAAAATTTCAACCCAGAACGGGCTGTTCCACTTTGGGAACGGGTCGTTCTGGATGTGGTTTTATAGAACAAAATATTGACTCAGAACGGGTCGTTCTACCGTGAAATGGGCCGTTCCAAAAACTCTAGAACGGGTCGTTCTGGTTTTGGAACGGGCCGTTCTGGGAGAGGCTTTTGTACCTGTTCTGTGTGCCCAGAACAGGCCGTTCCGGATTCGGAACGGGCCGTTCTGGCCGTGGCCTGATGCCTATAAATAAAGCGTTTTGCATTCTCTAAAACTCATTTTTTTCATTTTCTAATATTTTTCCTCCTTCCTCTCTAAAGACGAAGGTGAACCTAGAGGGGGCGACCAGCAAGATTCGGCTCCTGCTTATCGAGGTAAGGGGGGAGTGAGAAACTTTGCTCTGAGTGTGGGATTGTATGCTGGGTAGTGGGATTGGCCCCCAATCCTGTGTTTGTTGTATTTTTTGTATGTTTATGTATGAGGGGTTTTTCCCAATTGTATCTATTTTGCCTATTGTTTTCTTATATGTAATTAGTTGTATGAATTGATATTTCTATGGGTTCCTATGGGAAACCCTAAGGGAATGCATTAATAATTGTAAGAGGCAAATTTTAAAAGTTTTCTGTTTTACCTTCTGAGTTTTCTATTGTGTTTCTTGATATTTGCTGAGTGTAAATGTGTGTCTAATCTTGAAAATGAACAAGTTTTGATATGAATTAGAGTGTTCTGTGGGTTACTGTACGAACCCTATGAGAAATAGGCAAAATATGAATGTTTTTTGTTTTGCTTTCTGATTGTTCTGATGTATTCCTTATTGAATGAGATGTATAAATATGTGTTTATTTTTAAAAATAGACCAATTTTGATATGATTTTGAGTGCTCTGTAGAGACTATGTGAATATGATGAGATGATGTGAAAAGTGATGACTATGTGAATATGATGAGATGATGTGAAAAGTGATGACTATGTGAATATGAGGAGATGATGTGAAAAGTGATGACTATGTGAATATGATGAGATGATGTGAAAAGTGATAATGAGACATGATAATGTGATATGGGAATGAGACATGAAAATGTGATATGAGAAAAACATGGAGTCTTGATTGACATGCATCATATGCATAAATGTTTTTAATGGTACGATATGGAATACACCGCCATAGAAGGCCCCCTAGTGTTAAATCTTTGGGGATTAGTCCTTGGGGATAGCTCGGTTTGGAAGTCCCAGTCTCGCCCATCGTGTGCATGGGATGTATCTTGCGCGGCTTAGCTATCCCAACGAGACTCTGGTAGTATGTCCTTCTAGTGAGAGTGCGCAGAGGGTGTGACCTGGCATGTACTCCTAGACTACTCTTCGTGTATTGCTAGCGGCAATATGCCATGTGATGTTTTACTGGCGCTACATGCATGATAATATGTAGTCCGTGTCCATGCATATGCATTCTTAATGTTATATGATAAAGTGATGGTTTATGTCTTGGAGGAGTGTGATGTTATTATTAATTTATCTATGTTATACTTATTTTGTTTGTGTTTGGCTATTCGGCATATATTTCTACACTGTGAGCCAGAGTGAGATGTTTCTCACTCCATTTTCTCTTGTGTTGTTTTCTCTAACTGTCATACAGGTTATTACCAGCATGAGGCTGAGGATGTTGGTGATGAAGCTTAGGCTTCTACGTTGGGATTTGCTCTGATAGGACATATGACATCGGGGCATAAATAGGATTAGATTGGGATGTTGTTTTTATTAAATCATTTTTAAAAAACTCAGTTTCATTTCCTTGTAATTTCTCTATATGTTATTTTGATTAAGTTTATGAATGTGAACTCTTTACCCTTATGTTGTTTGAGATTTGACTATCTTATGTTGAAGAATTGTATTTTATTTTATTTATTTTATATAATTATTATATATGTATGTTGGGGTAGAGGGTGTCACATTTAGTGGTATCAGAGCAGGTCGATCCAATCGACCATGTGTGTTATGTGCTTATCACGACTCTGTTGTGTACTCTGACTGTGTCTTGTTTGTTATGTACTATGATGATGTTTTGCTTTGATGATAATGATGTTCTTCTTGTGTTGATATTGTTGAGTTTAATATTGTTAAGTTATTTTGTAATTAGAGGAATGATAGTCATGATAGTGTTAGCTAATACCATTATGACCGCTCTTCTTCATTCTTATGATTGCTTATTTGTTTGATACTTCTTGCTTACGTAAGAAGTAGTGGTTGAGTGATATCGCGTGTGTTGTAAGCATATGTGCGAGTAGTGGTAGACGAGATATTGTGCTAATATTGTAGGAACTATTGAGGCCTTAGATTTGGGTAAGACATTGATTTTTTTTTAGTGTATTAAGAGTTTACGATTGGTGGAATTTTTGAAAGCTATAGTTGTAGTGATTGAATCCAAGGATGATGTATGTTGAGAATCGGAGTTTTGGTATTCTTAAGGAGAGATTGAAGTGTTGATGATTTCTAGAGTTTGATGGTTGCATGTTGACCTTTTATGGTTTAGATAGCATGTGAATTTTATTTTCTAAGCCTTTTGTATTGAATATGTGAGTTGTTTTGGTTTAGGATTGTAGTGGAAAGCTTGAATATGAAGTTGAGGTGTGAGTTTGGAAGGATTGAGATATTTTTGTGGGCTTAGATATATTGATATACTATTGCTGTTTGGTGTAGAGGATATTTTCTCTGCAGTTTTGTTGTGCCAGTATGAGTACTATATTGACAGATTTAGATTTTATGGTCTTCACAAAAGTTGTAGCCTTGGACGTTATCTTTCCAATGGAACTGGAATTAGGTAAAAAGGAGGTCTAGAACTTCATTTATAGCTACTTTAGTGATCAAAGGTCTAGCTGTAAGCGCTGAATATATTGGCTGAGGTTTTTGAAATTTTTAGCTAAGAAGATGATCTTTTTAGAATCTTATGTCTTCGTAGGAGTTGTAGCTTATTCTCTTAGCTTTCTTTTGAGATAGGTTTGAGATCATTTGGTTGAGTATAAATCTCTAGGTATCATTTTCTTTGATCGTTGTTGAAGGGATATGTATGGTGTCATGATATTTTTAAATTGTTAGGCAATGCAAGGATAATAATTGATTTTGTTAAGATGTTTTGGAGTGTTTTCATGTGGATTGAGAGGTTGTTTAAGGTTGTATGATGCTATGTGGTAAGGGTTATTCATGTACATGCTTATGGATGATATATTTGAAGGTTTAAAGTAGGTATTCTAATATGATTTAATATGCATGTATGTTGATATGTGGATAGATGACCATAGGGATCATTTGGTGATGGAGAAGACTAGGAGAAGTGAAGTAAGACCTCCTCCTTGAATCCGCCAATGCTAGGATCTTCTTCAAAGGAGATTAGAAACCGTGATGAAGAACACTTGAAGACAAGAGAAACTCGGATCTAGGTTTCCTAAGCTATGGAGGGAAGTATCCAAGCTCAAGAAGCAATGGATTACTCACTTCAAAGAGAAGAAGAAGATGAACTCCTAAGGTTTTGAGGTGAGTAATCTTGGTGACTTTGAAGGGGAGAAACTCGGCCAAAGGCTCTCAAATTTCTATTCAATATTCAAAGTGAGTACAATAGGTGAAGGAGGGAACATATATGCATCCGAAAATATGAATACACTTGGCACCACATGAGTGGTCACCATGTTGGCGCCAAGATTTGAATTCAAATTTGAATTTGAATTCAAATCTTGTCACACATGTGTATGACCGGTCCCATGAGTTCTTGGTGCATTTGGTTTTGATTTAGTGTTCATTTAGGGTTGAATTTGAGTCACACATGTTCAGCCAAGGTAGCATGATCCATGTGACTCAAAATGCAACTTAAATGCATGCTAAATTAAACCTAGTTTACCCTAATTTAACTAAACTAGTAATCCTCCTTTAATCCTAATCTAATGGCCTAATTACAATGGCCAAACAAATACAATGGAAAGGAAAAATTACAAGAATGAAAATGAGCCCAATATTGGGTACCAAAAGCCCAAAGGCCCATGAAGCCCAAAACTAGGCCCAACTAGCCTAAAACCTAAAATGCTACTCTATGTGGTCCAAAATACAAGACCAAAATATATGATACCTATACTAACATGATGTATACAAAACATATGAAGATAGCTATAACAAACTATGGCCCATGAAAAGTTCAACTTGGGCCTTCCCAGGCCCATAAGGCCCATTGGGCCCTGGATGGCCCAAACCTTCATGTCTAGCCAACTCCTCTTGGATCTTTGAGTATGTCACCTCTTGCACTCCAAAGCATGATTCCATCATTTGGTGAATGTCGTGTGGTTAGTGAGATTGATCTTAGGGTGTGATATGATCATATTGTAGTTGAGGGTGGAGATATATCCAAGACGGTTGTATGTTAAGTTATCTAAGTATTACTATTTTATTTTATCTTATTTTATTTATTTTTATTGTATGAGGTAAGTTTTCTAGTTCCTGTAAATTCCAGTTGAGGTAAACATGGATCTGTCTTAGGTAGAAGTTGTGTTTAAGTGGGGAGATATCTAAGCCAGTTAGTGAGATAAGAGTTTTATGAGGTTAACTTATTATTATTGGAGATTTATTGAAAAAATTTCTAAGATAGCATTGCCCTTAACTACATTCACTAGGAGAGGAGTATTGTCTTTATGTGGGATAGTAAGTATGAGAGTAGTTTCAACTCTTAAGGCAAGATTGACTAGTACTGTTAATATTATTGGATTTTAGTAAGCCTTTTGTGGTATATAGTAGTACTTATATGATGAATTTGGATGCATTGTTGATGCGAGAAGGAAAGATAAAATATTAGACTCTCTAGAAATAGGCTCCTCTTCTAAGCATAACCTAGAAGTAAAACCTAAAAATGTAAGAACACTATGACTAAGACAATGAAAAGACTGATTTTTAAATACTACAATATCTTGCCTAAAGTACCCTAAATGGTAGCCTAGGCTTTTACTAAAATATAAAGAAAATACTACTAAAAAACGTCCTAAACAATTTTGGATTTGATTGTTTATTAGATACTCATAGTCATATAATCTATTTTTGTCTTGTAGGGAAGGAAACATATTAAGTTCTGTAGACCCCTAAAATTGTCCGGGTCGGAAATAAAGCTTGAAGACTCTCGAAGACTGAAGGAAGATCAGCCAGAAGGACTTCCAGAAGGCCCAAAGAGGGTTCTCTATAGGTCTAGAGGTCTTAGGATAGCTAAAATAAGAAAAGTGGGAGGAATGAAGCCCAATACGGCCTCCCAGAGGTTCAGTACGGCCGTATTGAACATTTTGAACTTCAATACGGCCGCACTGAACTCAATACGGCCGTATTGAAGTTTCTGGACTTCAATACGGCTGCATTGAATTCAATACGGCTGCACTGAACTTCAATACGGCCGCACTGAACTTCAATACGGCCGTATTGAGGTTTTTTGAACTTCAATACGGCCGTATTGAATTCAATACGGCCGTATTAGTTCAAAATTTCAATGTTGACCGTATTGACCCTCATAAACCGTATTGAGCCTCTTCCCTATAAATATGACGTCAATGGGACGTCATTTCACACTTTTGGACTGAGTTTTAACCCTCTTCTTGAGTATTCTGGGTTTTTTTGAGCAGTGCTCTGCCTAGAAATCACTCGGAGAGTTGATTCGACGAAGTTTTTGAGTTCCGAGCATTTTGCTTGAGTCTCAAACTAAGTCGAAGGGAAATCCATCGGATTTCCAAGTCAAAAATTATTTTTAGGAAGGAGTGAGCGGGCTTGTAGAGCGAGGGAACGCCAAAAAGCTTCCCAGTTTTACTTGATATATAAAAAGCACGCTTCAAGAGGTTTCTTTTCTAAAAATCCCTTCTTTTACTGCCTTCTGTGTGCATATTAAACTGTCATCATGTAGATAGTTAATTTATAATTGCTTAGAATAAAATAGGGGTAATTTAGTAATTTTGCACTATTATTTTTAGAAATAATCTGTCATAGGGAACCCGAAAGGGGCGTTGTGGGGTGCTAACACCTTCCCCACACGTAACCGACTCCCTTACCCGACTCTGGTTGTAATGGCCGAAGTCGATTTTTGAATCGATTGCCTTAAACCTCTTTTTCCAATGTTTTGAGTAAAACATTGGTGGCGACTCCATGAACCCTTCCTTTTATGAAAACCACTAATCCATGGAGGGTCCCGCTTGGGATTAACATGGATTGGTGAGCTTTTTAATAAAATTGCTCGTTTGACGAGGTCTCAGTTTGAGAATAAGTCATTCTAGCAATCCATATTTTTAAACAAATAAAAGAGTCCAACCATCCTTCGCGAATGCCGAAAGCCCGTTTCGGGCCGGTGGCGACAGATGGCGACTCCACTGGGGAAGCCTCGAGAGTCAGTCCCATTTAGTGACAGATTATTTTTAACAAATAATAGTTAAAATTACTTTATTACCCCTTGTTTGTATGATAACATGCTTTATTTATATGGCTTTAATAATTGTTGTATGTTTAAATTCCCGCAATTGTTTGAAATAAAAACTGCACACAAACCTTTGCACACAACAGTTCCCTCTATACCCGGGGGCATGAGTGGTAAGCCATAGGGAGTGGATGTTAGTACGGCCGGTTGTCGAATGGGTCTATAGGTGCCCGTAGACCGTTGTCGGAAAGCATCACTCAAGGTGATAACCATGAACTCGAGTCCGACAGTGCGTTGGAGCTTTCCATCGACTTACGACGAGAGGAATTGGGTCCCTATAATGGGGGCACCTTGGGGGCCTCAGACCGGTGAGAACAGTTAGATCCACCTTGAATATGCACTTTTCTGCAGGATACCCCTACCTCGTGATTCGCTCGTGACTGTTCGTGGATGAGTGAATTGTTTGTGCATTGTTTATGTGACATTGTTTGAGCATACATTGCATCTCTTTAAACATACAACATTCCTATTCTTTTAAATAAAAAGAATAAAAAGAAATAAAGATCTTCTAGTACACGGTGTTAACATCTACCTTCATTGCATTCATATAGGTAGTTTCCCTTTTCACCCAAAAAATACAAAAAGATACAAAATATCCAAAAAAAAAATATATATATATATTTATCTAAACCAAGCAATATCATGCATCATCTTAGGAAAATCCCAAAACATGATAATGCTTAGTTGAATAAACACTATGCATGCATATTCATCTCCATCATCTCATATCATGCATTGTATTGTAGAATATGGAGAGGTCTAAGGAGATGCATGGGCAATTGAAGAAAGTAGACTTCTTGTTATACCGTGCTGAGAGGTTGGATCACCTCTGTACTTTGATGCCAAGAGAGGCTAGCGTCAAGTTTGAGAAATCATATGGACGAGTCCTCGACTTGATGAAGATCTGTGTGGATCCAGCATTTCTGAGAGCACTGGTTCACTTCTGGAGTCTCGATTTGCACTGCTTCGAGTTCCCCCAGTTTGATCTAGTTCCTACTCTCGAGGAGTACGAGCTCATGCTACGATGGCCCAAATCAGCCGGGGTCTATATCTTTCATGACAACCATGTGGCAGTGGAGAGAGTTGCCACTCAGGTCAAATTACCATCACGATCAGCTGCCTTAGTGGGGAACGGCAGTATTAAAGGTTGGAAGCTTGCTATGATTGAGGACCACCTTTCTTCCTTGGCTGGTGAGGGAGATTGGTTAGCTTTCAACAAGACTCTAGCGTTAGCTGTGTTTGGGATGATCCTATTCCCCTTTCACGCTAACATAGTGGACCATGCTGCGATGGACGCTTTCTTCGCTTGGGACGTACACATGAAGAGTCCCGTGCCTGCTATTCTTGCCGACACCTTGCTCTCTGTTCATCTGTCTCAACAGAAGCAAGGAAAAATCATCCGATGCTGCACCTCCTTGCTGTATGTATGGAGCATCACTCATTTCTATGCCTCTAGTCATATGGGGACCTTGCCCGACCCTTTGAGGAGTTTTTCGAAAATTCCCGTACGCCGCCGATATGCTTCTGAGTGGAAGGAAGAGATGGAACAGTGGAGTATCGAGCACTTCACGTGGGTTTGCCCTTGGTTCCGTCCAAGCCATGTATTGATGAGATGTGGCAGTTATCCAAGCATACCATTGATGGGCCTCAGAGGTTGCATAGCCTACTCACCTAGATTGGTTATGAGGCAACTGATGAGGACTCAGACCATTCCTACTATAGAGGAGCTTGGAGGGTCGTGTTTCTCCTTCGATTCCGAGCATCAGAAGGACATGCACGCTGTCATGAGAGCGTGGGAGAGACCAACCTATGAGGGAGATCTCGAGCTTGGAAAGCCTCGGGTATCCGTCTCCATCGATTATGAGAAATGGAGGAGCGAGAGGGGGGTGCTTCAACCATCCACTTCTTGTGCAACCACAGCAACAAGGAAGGTGTTGCAAGAGCAAGTCGACGCCTTGACCAAGAAACTGGAAATCATGGGAGCTCAGATGAGAGTTCTTGAAGAAAAAAATGAAGAATCCAGTTTCACTATTGATGGTCTTCAAAGGCAATGCAAGAAGAAAGACCACGAGATAGAGCGGCTCAAGGATGAGTGTGCTAACCTCAATGAGGAGACTACTCGGGCACCCAAAATGCCAAAGGTTGAACCGAGTAGTCAACTCCAAGAAGTCAACATGAAGATAGCACACCTTGAGGCCGAGTATTCAAAGCAGGCATAGTTGATCAAGGATATGCAAGACGATCTACTTTTGACTCGATCCGATGCGCAACAATGGCGGGAAGTTGTTCAACGACAAGCCGCAAACCTTTCCGACTTCCGCAAAAAGGAAAGGGAAGGATTGGCACAAATGGCCAAACTCCAAGAGGAGAAGGATCGGGCCGAGGATGAGCTTAATGAGCTGCAGGCCATGATCAACTATCATATACAAAAAGCGAAAGATGCTCAGAAAATCAGTGATGATATGAGCCAAGCAGTCCATACTCAGATTGAAGCAATGGGCCGTCATGTGGAGGAAGCCGAAGATTAATGGCAAAGACATATGAACCCGCCTGTGGGTTTTTACCGGCTTTTCTCTTTTTGTAAAAAGTTGCTTCAAAGCATTGTATAAAAGTTATACACTTTCTTCAATTAATAAAAATTGTATTTTTGAGATTTATTGCCTTTGCATCTCATTAGTCATTCATTTGCATTTATCTCTCTCGGTAATTTAATAATAAATATTAATAAAAAGAAAGAATTAATCGATGCGTATGTTCAGAATGGATCGCACGCCATTGGTAATTAAATGCAAACCAACAACTGCACCAAGCAAGCACACGACAACTCCGTTGTTGGTAATCAAGACAGACAAAGGGAAAGGTCCGACACCGTTAAGGATCATCACTCCAAGGCCTTTCCCCTACGAATCAAATAAGGCTGTGCCATGGTTATACGACATCCACTCTTCTGCTGACAGCGATATCTCTAACATCGTTGGACTTGGGGGCATGAATAGGAGTGGCAGGATCTACACTCCCGAAGATCTTCACGATAAAGCTCCCAAGAATAAAGGAAAAGAAAAGGAGAAGACCGAGGAAAAAGAATCCGAGGAGGAGACTGATGAGCTGTTAAAGTTTATCCGACAAAGCGAGTACTCCATCATGGATCAACTTCATAAGACGCCAGCAAAGATTACTCTGTTGTCGTTGATCCTATGCTCCGAACCGCATCGACAAGCTCTGTTGAAAGTCTTGAACGAGGCATATGTGTCGCATACCATCTCCCTAGACAAGTTTAAGGGGATTGTTAGTCACATCACGGCTAATGATCACCTCACTTTCACCGATGAAGAGATCCCCGCCGAGGGATCAAATCACAACAAGCCCTTGCACATCTCTGTAAAGTGCAAGGAGTATCACATCGCAAAAGTCTTGGTGGACAACGGATCTTCCTTGAATGTGATGCCCAAAAGAACGCTTGATCAAGTGGCAATCAAGGGAGTCCAAATGCGCCCGAGCAACATGATCGTTCGAGCTTTCGACGGCTCTAAAAGAGAAGTGGTGGGAGAAATCAGTCTCCCAATCCAAATTGGGCCCACTATCTTTAATGTCGAATTCCAAGTAATGGATATTACTCCTGCATACAGCTGTCTCCTCGGCCGACCTTGGATTCATGATGCGAAAGCTGTACCCTCTACGCTCCACCAGAAAGTCAAGTTCATAGTGGGTGACAAACTGGTGACCGTACAAGCTGAAGATGACATACTCATCAGCAAGCCATCCACCATACCTTATGTGGATGCAGCAGAGGAAGCTTTGGAAACCGCCTTCCAAGCATTGGAAATTGCCAATGTTGAGACGTTTCCCCGAGAAATGAAGAAGGCAGCTCATATGCTCACCAAGAATGGATACTTGCCGGGACAAGGACTTGGCAAGGACTCCCAAGGAATTCCGGAGCTACCCATCATTAAGGATAATCCGGGGAAACAAGGGTTAGGATACAACCCTGTTAAAGATCAAAGAACGAAGAGGAATCAAGATCCTTCTCGACGTTCTTTAAGCCAGATCTTTAGGAAGGCTGGTTCACAAACGTCAAGGCCAACTGTCGTCATCAAGTGTCCTTTTCCTTCTAATAGGGATGTGTAAATTCAGTGACTATTAGAGATCACTCCTCGGGGACAGCCCGACCCCCGAGCCTCGATAGGGCACATGTTTTCCACTATGATTATAATAAAATCATTCTTTCTTATTGCTTCTTTTCTTGCTTGCAATAAAACTCTAAACCACATTATTTAATCCTGTTTGAATGAACATGAATGAGGTTAAAATCACCTTAATAATAATAAACCCACATCATTTTTATGTGGAGATGTGTGTGACAACTTGGAGCACCTTCCCTTGGCCTTGACAAGTGCCATCATGGGTAAAAAGAAATCTTTCAAAATAAAAGAAGCTCGGCAGGAAACCCAAAAAAGGGGACTGCGCAAAAATAAGACCAAAAGACCCGCTAGGAATCCCACAAGAGGGTGACCTAGGCAAAAATTAGGGTTACAAAATAATGAACAAAAACAAAAGCCCGCTAAAACTCCACAAATGGGTGTTTTAGGCAAAAGTTAGGGCAATCGAAAAACAGAATAAATCCATGATGGTACCACCAACTGAATTCAACAAAGGGGCTCAAGAAAAGCTATCCAAGTTGTCAAATCGCAAACGTTAATAACCAAGACGTGCTTAACTTCATAAGTGTTTAATCAAACAAGCCTAAACACTTAAGCCTACCATTGGCCAAGCCATTCTTACAAAATCCATCTTTCAAAAAATAAATAATCCCCTCTAAAACACAAACTTTTGAAAATATATCCTTTCCTTCTTTTCTCTCTTGTCCCAGCGATTTTTTTAATAATCTAGTGGAAACATGGAGATATAGTGGTCAATAGGAGGGTTGACACATCTTCTAAAGGAAGGGAAAGATCATTGGGTTGATGACACAAAAAAAAACAAATATGCATCATTCCTTGGTCATAAAAGTCGGCAGCACACAGTCCGTCTGGAGGAATGGCACAATCCAAGCAAAAAACGCATCGATTAATTCTTTTGAAAAATGAATCAAATAGAATCAGGTGCATCATACTGCATACATGCATACAGATGATAGGTGTACTAGAAGATCACTTATTCTCTGTTTATTTAAAAAAAAAAAAAAAAAAAAAAAAAAATTTATACGCCCGTATTGAATTCAATACGGCCGTATTAAGACGACCGTTGAAGCAACCTTTCAGCTTCAATACGGGTGTATTAAATCCAATACGCCCGTATTGACCTCCAATACGCCCGTATTAAATTCAATACGGGCCGTATTGGTTGACAAAATTGCCCAATAACGGCTACACCAATACGGCCGTATTGAATCAATACGGGACGTATTGGCGAAAATTTGTCTATAAATAAGCGTTTTCCTTCTCATTTTTGCATTCCAATCTTCATTCCTCTGCATCCTGCTTGTGAGTGAACCTCAAGAAGAAACCTCAGAAATGGCAGAATCATCTAGAAAGAGGCAGAGGGCCCCAGCTCGACGTGAGATGACAGACAGACATCAGGAACGGCTGCAGCTCATAGAGTCATTCACCTTCGAGCCGTCGAGGGTGCTCGACTTTGATATTCTCCGTACAGTGGGCTTGGAGGATGAAGTCCGAGGCTACTTCAACAGTATAGGATGGGGATTCCTCCTTGATTCCCCTTCTCACCTGTACTTGACGGCGACGAAGGAGTTTTTGGCCACTGTCGGCGTTACTGAGTCGACAAACAGTTTTGGGGAGGCTGTCTGCTCAGTTGACTTCTGGATAAATCAGGGGTACCGCTCACTGACGTTGGACGAGTTCAACGTCCAGGCAGGATTTTTCAGCAGGACTGATCAGCTCGCATATCGAGATGCTATATGCGAGTGGCCTGATCAGTGGACCCCGGTCGACATGTGGAGAGCGATCACAGGCCACGAGGACTATCATGCCGGGGTGAAGGGCACCCGGCTCCCGACCGCTCTTCGGATCTGTCACAAGATCCTCACCAGCACCATCCATGGCAGGTGGAAGAGCCCCGAGTCGGTGACACGGCCGGATTTATTAGCATTATACTGCATGGCCACCAGTCGGAGGGCCAACCCCGGATACTTCTTCCTCGAGCACGTTAGGAACTTGGGGGCACGAGAAGGAGGATCTAGGCAGGGATACATCCTGATTGCCTCACTCCTCTCACGGCTTGCGGAGACTTGGGGATGCCCAGACGGCGTAGAGCCAGGGCCATTGGCACCGAAGCCAATTAATGCCTCCACCTTGATCAGTATGAAGATCATAGCGAGGTCAGGAGGGAGGTATGTACGAGCGGACGGCCCTGATGCCTTCGCCGAGCTCTTCAATGACGTTGATCTTCAGGGCGACGGCAGCCCACAACCAGAGGCCGGCACCTCACAGTCGGATAGGGCCTACTTTGATGCCCGCTTTGACGCTTTATAGCAAAGCATCGATACTCAATTCGATGCTTTTCAGCACAGTATCGGCGCATGGCAGCAGAGCACCGATGCTCGACTGGACACTTTGGTGCAGGGGTTCGACAACCTCTCGGTCTGGATGCACCGCCAGTTCCCCGCTCCTCCACAGGACCCGCCGGCAGAAGAATGAAGACCGGTTTTCTTTTTCCTATTTTTATGTATTTGTTTGAATGGGCTGCGTCCCATCATTTCCCTTGTACAAAATTTCATGTTTATTTAATGAATGAAATTTTTTCACTCTTTGAGTCTAAATCTTTTAACACTTTTATTTCTGTACAACAAAAGCCAAAATCAACAAAAAAGGGCAAAATACAGAAAAAAGCCAAAATCAAAAAAGGCAAAAACACAGAAAAAGCCAAAATCAACAAAAAGGCAAAATACAGAAAATCCAACAAATTGTACAGAATAACTGAGCCTGGAGAGGCTTGCCGAAATAATACTCTCAGAATAACTGAGCCTGGAGAGGCTTGCCAAAATAATACTCTCACAAAATAATTGAGCCTGGAGAGGCTTGCTGAAACAATACTCCCACAGAATAATTAAGCCTGGAGAGGCTTGCCGAAATAATACTCTCCAAAAGACGTCTCAGCTCGCATTCTCGGGCTGAACAAAAAACCAATTCATCATACAGAATAATTGAGCTTGGAGAGGCTCGCAAAAATAATACTCCCCAGAGATATCTCAACTCAAGATCACGGAACAAATCCCCAGCGAGAGCTATCAAAGCAAGATCGACAAAATTCCCAATGGAAACACGATCACCCAAGCAGTATATCTAGTCAAAGGACTTAAAACTTCCTCAGTGGAAGATAGCTCTCCAACTCAGGCGTTGAGTGAGGCTAAGCCTGTAGAGGCTTCCTAAATAATACTCTGGGATACATAAGATCCCCAAATCCCCAGTCGCCTACTCAAGAGGCATTCTTACAAAAAGAAAAAAAATCAAAAGATCAATAATCATTCCCCAAGTGGAATCCGGCTCTTGGCCAAACATCAAGCGTCAAGATGATCTGCCTAACAGAAGAGGCTAATCACAATCAATGACAAAATCCCCCCGCGGATAACAGCCTACACAGAGGCGACAAAACCAGAAAAACAAAAAGAGTCACCCGAATAAGGATAACCGGGATACTCCACCATCGTCGAAAGGACGCCAGCCAATCATAAGGCACCGCTCATCTCAGAAAGAGCATCTTCGTGTCTACACCCCAGGGAAACAGAAATTCCTCAATGGGCACCAACTATGCAAAGGAAAGTTGGGACACAAGAACCTATGAGTAACTGCACATCCCCTAGACGGATCCCTGCGTTATCCAGCCCTCAGCGGCACAAAATCAGAAAAAAACGTCGAAGCAGCATTGTGGACTGTGGAGACAAAAAAATCATCTCAAAACCCTGGAGAGGGTAAACTCACACTGCCGAATGTTAAGAGGCAGACCCTGGAGAGGGTAAACTCACACTGCCGAATGTTAAGAGGCAGGGCCTGGAGAGGCGATACTCAACTGCCGAATGTTAAGAGGCAGGGCCTGGAGAGGCGGTACTCAACTGCCGAATGTTAAGAGGCAGGGCCTGGAGAGGCGGTACTCAACTGCTGAATGTTAAGAGGCAGGGCCTGGAGAGACAATACTCAACTGCTGAATGTTAAGAGGCAGGGCCTGGAGAGGCAATACTCAACTACCTCATGTTGAGAGGCAGGGCCTGGAGAGGCAGTACTCAACCATCAGCGTCGTCAAAGGCACGTTGGTGTTCAACTTCCGGCTCGGGCGTCGAGTGAAGTTGACCCTGGAGAGGGTAAACTTAGCTGCCTAGGTCGTCAGAAACAACCGAAGCAGAGCCTGGATCATCGGTGATGTTAACACTGGTGTCTAGCTTCCGGCTCGGGCGTCGAGTGAGGCTAGGCCTGGAGAGGCGGTACTCAACCATCAGCGTTGTCAGAGGCACGTTGGTGTTCAACTTCCGGCTCGGGCGTCGAGTGAAGTTGACCCTGGAGAGGGTAAACTTAGCTACCAAGGTTGTCAGAAACGCCGAGGTATGCAACAACCTGGAGAGGCTACTCAACAATTTTCCACCGGAAGACGCTACAAGTCAGAAGGTTGGCACATCACCCGGACAATTGGGTCAACTCCTTTACTTGTCAGCCGGTACACCAAAAGGTCGTCCGACTAAGTAAAGGGGGGGCAGCTGTAGACCCCTAAAATTGTCCGGGTCGGAAATAAAGCTTGAAGACTCTCGAAGACTGAAGGAAGATCAGCCAGAAGGACTTCCAGAAGGCCCAAAGAGGGTTCTCTATAGGTCTAGAGGTCTTAGGATAGCTAAAATAAGAAAAGTGGGAGGAATGAAGCCCAATACGGCCTCCCAGAGGTTCAGTACGGCCGTATTGAACATTTTGAACTTCAATACGGCCGCACTGAACTCAATACGGCCGTATTGAAGTTTCTGGACTTCAATACGGCTGCATTGAATTCAATACGGCTGCACTGAACTTCAATACGGCCGCACTGAACTTCAATACGGCCGTATTGAGGTTTTTTGAACTTCAATACGGCCGTATTGAATTCAATACGGCCGTATTAGTTCAAAATTTCAATGTTGACCGTATTGACCCTCATAAACCGTATTGAGCCTCTTCCCTATAAATATGACGTCAATGGGACGTCATTTCACACTTTTGGACTGAGTTTTAACCCTCTTCTTGAGTATTCTGGGTTTTTTTGAGCAGTGCTCTGCCTAGAAATCACTCGGAGAGTTGATCCGACGAAGTTTTTGAGTTCCGAGCATTTTGCTTGAGTCTCAAACTAAGTCGAAGGGAAATCCATCGGATTTCCAAGTCAAAAATTATTTTTAGGAAGGAGTGAGCGGGCTTGTAGAGCGAGGGAACGCCAAAAAGCTTCCCAGTTTTACTTGATATATAAAAAGCACGCTTCAAGAGGTTTCTTTTCTAAAAATCCCTTCTTTTACTGCCTTCTGTGTGCATATTAAACTGTCATCATGTAGATAGTTAATTTATAATTGCTTAGAATAAAATAGGGGTAATTTAGTAATTTTTCACTATTATTTTTAGAAATAATCTGTCATAGGGAACCCGAAAGGGGCGTTGTGGGGTGCTAACACCTTCCCCACACGTAACCGACTCCCTTACCCGACTCTGGTTGTAATGGCCGAAGTCGATTTTTGAATCGATTGCCTTAAACCTCTTTTTCCAATGTTTTGAGTAAAACATTGGTGGCGACTCCATGAACCCTTCCTTTTATGAAAACCACTAATCCATGGAGGGTCCCGCTTGGGATTAACATGGATTGGTGAGCTTTTTAATAAAATTGCTCGTTTGACGAGGTCTCAGTTTGAGAATAAGTCATTCTAGCAATCCATATTTTTAAACAAATAAAAGAGTCCAACCATCCTTCGCGAATGCCGAAAGCCCGTTTCGGGCCGGTGGCGACAAGTTCAAAAAAATAAGAACTTCCCATAAGATCAAACATAGAATATAGATTATTACAAGTTATATCTACTAAACAATGTAAACCGAAAATTGGGTGCTTTATGAAATCGAAAGAAATACTTCCTTCCTTGTGCACTTTCAAGGAAGTAGTATAAGGAGTAACACTAGGTATAGTCCACTCCTTCTTCACTATATCTCGAAGTTGAGAAGAATTCTTTACTTGAAATTCATTTTGTTCCTCATTCTCAACTTTAAGATAAGTGGCAGCATTAGGATAAGAGTCAAGACTTTTGTGAATAAAGAGAGTTCTTTTCAAGTCTTGTTTGGTCATAAAATAACTCTCTTTTGTCATAAAGGTCTTAGTGGAGTCCCCTTTATCCACACTCTTTCCTTCTTTCTTTTCTTTGTTTCTTTTCTTTTTCATTTGCTTTTGATCCTCAAACACTTGGGATGGTGTTAAAGGATTAAAAACAATTTCCTTATTTTTATGAGTGAAGGATATTTTGTTAGTGAGGCCATCATGTATAGTTTGTTTATCAAATTGCCATGGCCTACCAAGCAAAATATGACAAGCTTCCATAGGGATCACATCACATAAAACTTTGTCTTTATACACTACTACAAGATCTATCATCTACATCGGTTCAAATAGGTAATCTACATCGGTTTGAAAACCGATGTAGAATTGGGAGATGTAGAAACACATTTTATTTTACATCGGTTTTAAAACCGATGTAGATTTGTGCAAAATCTACATCGGTTGTCAGAAAAACCGATGTAGATTTGTGTACAAATCTACATCGGTTCTAAAAAACCGATGTAGATTTTGTACACCAATCTACATCGGTTGTAAATAAAACCGATGTAGATTAATCTACATCGGTTTTATTTACAACCGATGTAGATTGTAGTTTTAAAAAAAAATTATTTATTTTTTATTTTTTCTGGTTACCTGTAATAAACAGATATATATATATATATATATATATATATATATATATATATATCAAACACACAAGAATGACTGTAGACCCCTAAAATTGTCCGGGTCGGAAATAAAGCTTGAAGACTCTCAAAGACTGAAGGAAGATCAGCCAGAAGGACTCCTGGAAGGCCCTAGGAGGGTTCTCTGTAGGTCTAGAGGTCTTAGAATAGCTTAAAAATAAGGAAGTGGAGGGAATGAAGCCCAATACGGCCGTACTAAACTTAATACGGCCGTATTGAAGCTTCAATATGGCCGCAGTGAACTCAATACGGCGTATTGAAGTTTCTGAAACTTCAATAGGCCATACTGAAATCAATACGGCCGTATTGAAGCTTCAATATAGCCGCAGTGAACTCAATACGGCCATATTGAAATTTCTGAGCTTCAATACGGCCGTATTGAACTCAATACGGCCGTATTGAAGTTCAAAAATTTCAATACGGCCGTATTGATTCTGTAGCCCGTATTGGGCCTGTTCCCTATAAATATGACGTCAATTGGACGTCATTTGACACTTTCACACTCAGTTTTGACTCCCTCCTTGAGTATTCTGGGGTTTTTGAGCAGTGTTCTGCCCTAGAAATCTCTCTGGGAGTCGATCCGACGAAGTTCTGGAATTCCGAGCACTTAGGTTGGAGATTCGAACTTAGTCGAAGGGAAATCCTCCGGATTTCCGTAGTTAAAAGTTTTTAGGAAGGAGCGAGCGAGCTTGTAGAGCGAGGGAACGCCAAAAAGCTTCCCAGTTTTACGAAATATATAAAAGCACGCTTCAAAGGTTTCTTCTTAAAGTCCTTCCTTTTACTGCTTTCTGTGTGCATATTTAAACTGTCATCATGTAGATAGTTAATTTATAATTGCTTAGAATAAATAGGGGTAATTTAGTAATTTTACACTGTTATTTTAGAAATAATCTGTCATAGGGAACCCGAAAGGGGCGTTGTGGGGTGCTAACACCTTCCCCACGCGTAACCGACTCCCTTACCCAACTCTGGTTGTAATGGCCGAAGTTGATTTATAAAATCAATTGCCTTATCCCTTTTTCCAATGTTTTGAGTAAAACATTGGTGGCGACTCCACGAACCCTCCTTTTGCGAAAACCACTAATCCATGGAGGGTCCCGCTTGGGATTAATATGGATTGGTGAGACATTTAATAAATAAATTGGATAAGATCGACAAGGTCTCAGTTTGAGAACAAGTCGTTCTAATAATCCAATACATTTTCAAAACTAAAATAAAAGCGAGCTCGACCGTCTTCGCGACCGCCGAGGCCCGTTCGGGCCGGGTGGCGACAGATGGCGACTCTGCTGGGGAAGCTTCGAGAGTCAGTCCCATTTAGTGGCAGATTATTTTAACAAATAATAGTTAAAATTACTTCATTACCCCTTGCTTGTATTATAATATGTTTTATTATATGGCTTTAAATAACTGTTGTATGTTTAAAATTCCGCAATTGTTTGAAATACAAACTGTACACAAACCTTTGCACACAACAGTTCCCTCTATACCCGGGGGCATGAGTGATTAACCATAGGGAGTGGATGTTAGTACGACCGGTTGTCGAATGGGTCTATAGGTGCCCGTAGACCGTTGTCGGAAAACATCACTCAAGGTGATAACCATGAACTTGAGTCCGACGGTGCGTTGGAGCTTTCCATCGACCTACGACGAGAGGAATTGGGTCCCTATAATGGGGGCACCTTGGGGGCCTTTGACCAAGTGAGAACAGTTAGATCCTCCTTGAATATGCACTTTTCTGCAGGAGACCCCTACCTCGTGATTCGCTCGTGACTGTTCGTGGATGAGTGAATTGTGTGTGCATTTTTTATGTGACATTGTATGAGCATATATTTGCACCTTTTAAACATACAACATTCTTGTTTACAATAAAAAAATAAGAATAAATAGAAATAAAGATTTTCTAGTACATGGTGTTAACATCTGCCTCCATTGCATTCATATAGGTAGTTTCCCTTTTCACCCAAAAAAATACAAAAAACAAAATACCCAAAAAAAGGAAAAAAAGGGTTATTTATCCAAACCAAGCAATATCATGCATCATCTTAGGGACATCCTAAAAACATGATAATGCTTAGTTGAATAAACACTATGCATGCATATTCAACCTCATCATCTCATATCATGCATATAGATCATGGAGAGATCTAGGAGTCATTCATACATCTCTCCTAGTAATCCATTAATAAACATTAATAAAAAGAAAGAAATAATCGATGCGTATGAATGGATCGCACGCCGTTCGTTATCAAGCGTAAGCCAACAACCGCGCCAAGCGAGCGCACATCAACTCCGTTGTTGGTAATCAAGACAGACAAAGGGGAAGGTCCGACACCATTAAGGATCATCGCTCCAAGGCCTTTCCCCTACGAATTAAATAAGGCTGTGCCGTGGATATACGACATCCATTCTTCTGCCGACAGTGATATTTCCAACATCGCTGGACTTGGGGGCATGACTAGGAGTGGCAGGATCCACACTCCCTAAAATCTTCATGATAAAGCCCCCAGGAATAAAGAAAAAGAAGAAAAGAAAACCGAGGAAAATAAAGAATCCGAGGAGGAGACAGACGAGCTGTTAAAATATATCCGACAGAGCGAGTACTCCATCATGGATCAACTTCATAGGACGCCAGCAAAGATTACGCTGTTGTCGTTGATCCTAAGCTCCGAACCGCATCGGCAAGCTCTGTCGAAAGTCTTGAACGAGGCATATGTGTCGCACACTATCTCCCAAGACGAGTTTGAGGGGATTGTTAGTCACATCAAGGCTAATGATCACCTCACCTTCACAAATGAAGAGATCCCCACCGAGGGATCAAACCACAACAAGCCCTTGCACATCTCTATAAAGTGCAAGGAGTATCACATCGCTAAAGTCTTGGTAGATAATGGATCTTCCTTGAATGTGATGCCAAAAAGAACGCTCAAGCAATTGGCAATCAAGGGAGTCCAAAATGCGCCCGAGCAACATGATCGTTCGAGCCTTCGATGGTTCTAAAAGAGAAGTGGTGGGAGAGATCAATCTTCCAATCCAAATTGGACCCACTATCTTTAATGTCGAATTCCAAGTGATGGACATTACTCCCGCATACAGCTGTCTCCTCGGCCGACCTTGGATTCATGATGCGAAAGCTGTACCCTCTACGCTCCACCAGAAAGTCAAATCCATTGTGGGTGACAAGCTGGTGACTGTACAAGCTGAAGATGACATACTCATCAGCAAGCCATCCAACATACCTTATGTGGATGCAACAGAGGAAGCTTTGGAAACCGCCTTCCAAGCATTGGAAATTGCCAATGTTGAGACGTTTCCCCGAGAAATGAAGAAGGTAGCCCATATGCTCACTAAGAACGGATACTTGCCAGGACAAGGATTAGGCAAGGACTCCCAAGGAATCCCGGAGCTACCCATTATCAAGGACAATCCGGGGAAACAAGGGTTAAGATACAACCCTAACAAAGATCAAAGGACGAAGAGGAACCAAGATCCTTCTCGACGTTCTTTAAGCCAGATCTTTAGGAAGGCCGGTTCACAAGCGTCAAGGCCGGTCGTCGTCGTCAAAATGTTTTTCTCCTTCCGATAGGGATGTATAGACTCAGTGACTATTAGAGATCACTCCTCGGGGACAGCCCGACCCCCGAGCCTCGATAGGGCACATGTTTCCGCTGCGATTATAATAAAATCATTCTTCATTAATTCTTTATTGCTTCTTTTCTTGCTTGCAATAAAATTCTAGACCACATTATTTTAACCCTGTTTGAATAAGCATAAATGAGGTTAAAATCATCTTAATAATAATAAACCCACATCATTTTTATGTGGAGGTGTGTGTGACAACTTGGAGCACCTTCCCTTGGCCTCGACAAGTGCCATCATGGGTAAAAAGAAATCTTTCAAAATAAAAGAAGCTCGGCAGGAAACCCAAAAAGGGGGCTGCACAAAAATAAGAGCAAAAGACCTGCTAGGAATCCCACGAAAAGGGTGACCTAGGCAAAAGTTAGGGTTACAAAATGAATACAAAAGCCCGCTAAGACATCACAAAAGGGTGTTTTAGGCAAAAGTTAGGGCCGTCAAAAAAAGAAAAAAAACAAAATAAATCCATGATGGTACCATCAATTGAATTCAACAAGGGGCTCAAGAAAAGCTATCCAAGTTGTCAAAGCACAATCATTAATAACAAAGATGTGCTTAACTTCATAAGTGTTTAAACGAACAAACCTAAACATTTAAGCCTACCATTGGCCAGCCATTCTTACAAAATCCATTTTTCAAAAAATAAAATAATCCCCTCTAAAACACAAACTTTTGAAAAATATACCCTTTCCTTCTTTTCTCTCTTGTCCCAACGATTTTTGAATAATCTAGTGGAAACATGGAGATATAGTGGTCAATAGGAGGGTTGACACATCTTCTAAAGAAAGAGAAGGATCATTTGGTTGATGACACCAAATCTCAAATATAATACGCATCATTCCTCGGTTACAGAAGTCGGCAGCGCACAGCCCGTCTGGAGGAATGGCAAAATCCAAAAACGCATCGGTTAATTCTTTTGAAAAAAGAATCAAATAGAATTAGGTGCATCATACTGCATACATGCATACAGATGATAGGTGTACTGGAAGATCACTTATTCTCTGTTTATTGAAAAAACAAAAATAATAAATATAAATTTCAGAAAAAACAATGCGCCCGTACCATGTTCAGTACACCCGTACTAAAATCAGGGTTATGAACAAATTTTCAATTCAATACGGGCATACTGAAATGGATGCGGCCGTATTGGCCATAAAGAAATTTTCAAAGACCTCGTCATGAGGCAACCACATAAAATAGAAAAATAGAAAAAATGCTTGTGTATGACAGCAGCAAACAAAATGCAAAGATTCAGAAAATCAACAGCGTCATACAGAATAACTGAGCCTGGAGAGACTTGCCGAAAGAATACTCTCAGAATAACTGAGCCTGGAGAGGCTTGCCGAAAGAATACTCTCAGAATAACTGAGCCTGGAGAGGCTCGCCGAAATAATACTCTCTCAAAATAACTGAGCCTGGAGAGGCTCGCCGAAATAATACTCTCTCAGAATAATTGAGCCTGGAGAGGCTCGCCGAAATAATACTCTCTCAGAATAACTGAGACATTTCTATACAGAAAAAGCCAAAACCAACAAAAAAGGCAAAAATACAGAAATCAACAAAAATACAGAAAAAGCCGAACTCAACAAAAAAGGCAAAAACACAGAAAAAGCCAAAATCAATAAAAAAGGCAAAAACACAGAAAAAGCCAAAATCGAAAAAAGGGCAAAATACAGAAAATCCAACAAATCATACAGAATAATTGAGCCTGGAGAGGCTTGCCGAAATAATACTCCCGCAAAATAATTGAGCCTGGAGAGGCTTGCCTAAATAATACTCCCGCAGAATAATTGAGCCTGGAGAGGCTTGCCGAAATAATACTCCTTCAGAATAATTGAGCCTGGAGAGGCTCGTCGAAATAATACTCTTTCATCATAACTAAAGCCTGGAGAGGCTTGCAGAAATAATACTCTCTCAGAATAAATGAGCCTGGAGAGGCTCGCAGAAATAATACTCCCCAGAGAAACCTCAACTCAAGCTCACGGAACGAATCCCCAGCGAGAGCTATCAAAGCAAAATCGACGCAATCCCCAATGGAAATGCGATCATCCAAACAGTATATACAAGTCAAAGGACTTAACACTTCCTCAGTGGAAGATAGCTCTCCGACTCAAAGCGCTGAGTGAGGCTAAGCCTGCAGAGGCTTCCTAAATAATACTCTGGGATACATAAGATCCCTCATTCCCCAATCGCCTACTCAGAGGCATCCCTGCAAAAGGAGAAAAATCAAAAAAATATCAATAAATATTCCCCAAGCGGAATCCGGCACTCAGCCGAACACTGAACCCCAATTCCTCAGTCGCCTACATAAGAGGCACTCCTTCAAAAGGAAAAATCATAAAAAGATCAATAATCATTCCCCAAGTGGAATCCGGCTCTCAGCCTATCATTGAACATCAAGATGATCTGCCTAACAGAAGAGGCCAATCACAAACCAATGACAAAATCCCCTGGCGGATAACAGCCTACACAGAGGCAACAAAATCCAAAAATTAAAAAGAGTTACCTGAATAAGGATAACCGGGATACTCCACCAACGTCCAAAGGACGTCAGCCAATCATAAGGCACTGCTCATCTCAGAAAGAGCATCTTCGTGTCTACACCCCAAGGAAACAGAAATTCCTCAATGGGCGCCAACTACTCAATGGAAAGTTGGGACACAAGAACCTATGAGTAACTGCACATCCCCTAGACGGATCCCTGCGTTATCCAGCCCTCAGTGGCACAAAAATCAAAAACAATCGTCGAAACAACATCGTGGACTGTGGAGACAAAATCAACATCCAGAATCCCCAGCGGATAACAGCCTACACAGAGGCAGCAAAAATCAGAAAATCAAAAAGAGATACCCGAATAAGGATGAACCGGGATACTCCACCAACGTCAAAGGACGTCAGCCAAACATAAGGCATCGCTCAACTCAGAGAGAAAGAGCATCTGTGTCTACACCCCAAGGAGTCAGAAATTCCCCCTGGGTACCAACAATGCAATGCAAGTTGGGGCACAGGAACCTGTGAATGACTGCACATCCCCTAGACGGATCCCTGCGTTATCCAGCCCTCAGTGGCACAAAATCAGAAAAAACCGTCGAAGCAGCATCGTGGACTGTGGAGACAAAATCATCTCAAAGCCTAAAAGGCAATACTCAGCTACCCAGTTGTCGAGAGCACCGAGGTATGCACAAGTCTGGAGAGACGGTACTCAAACAAAGTCTGGAGAGACGGTACTCAAACAAGGTCTGGAGAGACGGTACTCAAACAAGGTATGGAGAGACGGTACTCAAACAAGGTCTGGAGAGACGGTACTCAAACAAGGTCTGGAGAGACGATACTCAAACAAAGTCTGGAGAGACGGTACTCAAACAAAGTCTGGAGAGACGATACTCAAACAAAGTCTGGAGAGACGGTACTCAAACAAAGTCTGGAGAGACGATACTCAAACAAGGTCTGGAGAGACGGTACTCAAACAAGGTCTGGAGAGACGATACTCAAACAAAGTCTGGAGAGACGATACTCAAACAAAGTCTGGAGAGACGGTACTCAAACAAGGTCTGGAGAGACGGTACTCAAACAAAGTCTGGAGAGACGATACTCAAAGTCTGGAGAGACGGTACTCAAGGTCTGGAGAGACAGTACTCAAGGTCTGGAGAGACAGTACTCAAGGTCTGGAGAGACAGTACTCAAGGTCTGGAGAGACAATACTCAAGGTCTGGAGAGACAATACTCAGCCATCAGCGTCGCCAGAGGCACGTTGGTGTTAAACTTAGCTACCGAGGTTGTCAGAAGCGCCGAGGTATGCAACAACCTGGAGAGGCTACTCAATAATTTTCCACCGGAAGACGCTACAAGTCAGAAGGTTGGCACATCACCCGGACAATTGGGTCAACTCCTTTACTTGTCAGCCGGTACACCAAAAGACCGTTTGACTAAGTAAAGGGGGGGCAGCTGTAGACCCCTAAAATTGTCCGGGTCGGAAATAAAGCTTGAAGACTCTCAAAGACTGAAGGAAGATCAGCCAGAAGGACTCCTGGAAGGCCCTAGGAGGGTTCTCTGTAGGTCTAGAGGTCTTAGAATAGCTTAAAAATAAGGAAGTGGAGGGAATGAAGCCCAATACGGCCGTACTAAACTTAATACGGCCGTATTGAAGCTTCAATATGGCCGCAGTGAACTCAATACGGCGTATTGAAGTTTCTGAAACTTCAATACGGCCGTACTGAAATCAATACGGCCGTATTGAAGCTTCAATACAGCCGCAGTGAACTCAATACGGCCATATTGAAATTTCTGAGCTTCAATACGGCCGTATTGAACTCAATACGGCCGTATTGAAGTTCAAAAATTTCAATACGGCCGTATTGATTCTGTAGCCCGTATTGGGCCTGTTCCCTATAAATATGACGTCAATTGGACGTCATTTGACACTTTCACACTCAGTTTTGACTCCCTCCTTGAGTATTCTGGGGTTTTTGAGCAGTGTTCTGCCCTAGAAATCTCTCTGGGAGTCGATCCGACGAAGTTCTGGAATTCCGAGCACTTAGCTTGGAGATTCGAACTTAGTCGAAGGGAAATCCTCCGGATTTTCCTAGTTAAAAGTTTTTAGGAAGGAGCGAGCGAGCTTGTAGAGCGAGGGAACGCTAAAAAGCTTCCCAGTTTTACGAAATATATAAAAGCACGCTTCAAAGGTTTCTTCTTAAAGTCCTTCCTTTTACTGCTTTCTGTGTGCATATTTAAACTGTCATCATGTAGATAGTTAATTTATAATTTCTTAGAATAAATAGGGGTAATTTAGTAATTTTACACTGTTATTTTAGAAATAATCTGTCATAGGGAACCCGAAAGGGGCGCTGTGGGGTGCTAACACCTTCCCCACGCGTAACCGACTCCCTTACCCAACTCTGGTTGTAATGGCCGAAGTTGATTTATAAAATCAATTGCCTTATCCCTTTTTCCAATGTTTTGAGTAAAAC
Organism: Cajanus cajan; assembly: GCF_000230855.2. NCBI lineage: Eukaryota > Viridiplantae > Streptophyta > Magnoliopsida > Fabales > Fabaceae > Cajanus > Cajanus cajan. Next base: position 29,333,440 of record NC_138523.1, on the reverse strand, counting down.
ATTGGTGGCGACTCCACGAACCCTCCTTTTGCGAAAACCACTAATCCATGGAGGGTCCCGCTTGGGATTAATATGGATTGGTGAGACATTTAATAAATAAATTGGATAAGATCGACAAGGTCTCAGTTTGAGAACAAGTCGTTCTAATAATCCAATACATTTTCAAAACTAAAATAAAAGCGAGCTCGACCGTCTTCGCGACCGCCGAGGCCCGTTCGGGCCGGTGGCGACAATGACATATAATCATGATAACCTACAAACAAAAGTATATGTTAAAATAGTTGAAAATTTAGTAATCAAGTTTGTTAATCAAGCAGATTTCATGAAATATAAAACACCCCTGATTGACAAGTTTTGATCCTTAAGTATAAAATAAACAAAACAAAAGTAGTTTCACTTTCATTTTCTGTGAAAAAAACAAGGCACACCAAATACTTGCCCAACAATACAACACTTGTTTCAAAGTATATTGGAGACCAAAATCCAGTAAAGGCACCATCCAGAAGAGCACAAACAGAATAAATATTAGATGTTGTAGTTCCTAAAGCAAGGAGGACATCCATGTTTGTTGAACCATTTCTAAGTGCTATGCCAGCTGCTATATAGAAGCATTTCCCAGAATAAAATCATTACAAAATAATGAAAACATTGAAACCAAGAGCCAAAATGAAAACATTGAACCAAGAGCCAAAACAAAAACAATGTCTCTGAACAGACTCTCAAAAGTCATTCATAGTACAATTTCTAAATCTAATTGAGTGACTATGTGTTCTTTGATGATTTCACCCTTGTCTGGAGGCCTATGTTTAAATGTTTCATTTGAATTCCACTTGCTTCTGGCATTCTGCCTGTTGCTTCTGTGGTTGATGCTGGTAAGAGAAATTCATTTTCAAAAAATTAATGCTTGGTAAAAGATAGGTCCTTCTTAGTTCATATTTTGCTTATGAAATACATGTAAAGAAAATTAAAAAAGAAAATGTTCCCTCACCAATTTTATTGTTGCCAGTATAATTGGTTTGTCCATGCATATTTTTACTGATCCTGTATTTCTGCTATCAAAGATAAATTAATAACTAATCACATAAAATATATATGCAATAATAAGACAATACAAATCATTTCAACAGTCTTTGTCCTATGAGTGCCAATCTGTTATAAAAGGTAATTAGTTTACCAGTTACAACTGAATAGTGAGACCAGTTACAACAGAATAGTGAGCAGGTTCTATTTTATAATAAACTGATTCTTTGGCTAAGTTTAAAAAGATTGATTTTGTTTTCATGTCTTGAAAGGAACATAAAAAATCCAAATCAAGTAACCAACTATTTACAAGTAACTAGTACCATCATGTGTCTTGGTGTTCACCTTCACTACTTGAATTGCAATCTGTACATAACATTATCATAATTAAACTGGAAATTTAAATAAATAATATGGCCAAAATTAAATACATGTTATATGCTGCCAAGAAAACACATTAATATGGATTGCCTGGGCACAAATATCATTAGCTTTACTACATGAAAATTCATGTTTTCAACTGTCTGATAATTGCCTGGGCAGAACAAGTAAACCATATATACCTGATAGACTTTTGTGAAATATATAAAATACTATATATAAATAGATTGCAAAACTCATTAAGTAGCAATGTAGAAACAAATAGAACTAGAGGAAACTTCACCAGGATATGGGTCTTCCTTCAAATACTCCTGCACCAACTTTTACCCAGTAATTTCTACACCTATATATGGGTCTTCCTTCAAATACTCCTGCACCAAAATGAAAGGTTTTAAAACCAGGAAAGGCTTGAGAATTTTATGAACACAGAAATAAAGATTAATTCAAATGCTAGCTCTCATTAAATTTAAGTATATTTGAATGTGATGTTTTTCTTATTTTAGAACATTACACACGAATTATTTACTTTTGAAGCATCAAGCATCACAATGACATTTACTTAAACAGTTTCTCTTTTCAACTAAAGCCTTTCAATATCAATTTGTATTTACCTTGCTGTCAAAATCTACTGCAGTGATGCCTTGGCTGTTAACGAACATATGTAAGCTATTTGTAGAGACAAAATACTAATATCATGAAAAGCAACACACCACATATGGAACATTACAAGTCTAGCAGTTCACCATTGCTAACTACTAATTCAATTCTTTTCCAAGAAAGCATTTAAAAACTTCAAATGCAACAATAATAACAAGAATTACCAAGGAAAAAAAAAAGAATTACCAACAAAAAAATAAACAGATAAATAAAAAATCAAAGCGGCTTGTACTCATAAAAAGTAAAGTAAAACATCTTACTGTGGATACCAAACTAAGATAAAATGACCTAGACAAGTTTTCAAAACTGAAATGTCATAAAAATTTGACATGACCATATGTTTTGCATTAATCATTATAATCGTTCAATATTTCCAACCATAACAAACATACTTTAAAATAATTCAGAAGTAGAAAGAATCAGTAGAGCTTCATGATGAAAAGTAGGAGCCCCAAAAGAAATGATCCAATTGGATATCAGCGTAGGGGAGTTTACCAAATTAGATGTGATTACCAAATTTTAGAGGATTGGATGAATTTTTTTTTTTTTTGAAAAAAGGTGGATATGCTAAGGCATCTTCATTATCATCCGAGCCAGACTGTCTTTGCTCAGTAGATATATCTTCCAAGGATGGCATTCCTTCAAGTGAATTATCTCTCTTACTGTTGTCCACGGCAAGTTGGTGAAGCTGGTTTAGCTGCTGCGTGTTTCTACTTGCGGTGCTAACTAGCTGCTTCCCAAACGGTGCTGGATCAGCTGCATATTGGACAGCTCCTACTGCAGGAGCAGCCTTAGTGTGGTTATCAACGCAAGTCAGTTCCAATGTTGGACCCGAAACAGAAGCATTTAGTGTTCCTCCGTCTGTAACTTTTGGTGCAGCAGCTGAGTCACCTTCAGCAATAGTTGCTGCATCACCTTGCGTTAGTGTATCAGCCGTGACCACCAAGGCACCAACTGCAGGTGTGGCAGCACCGCCAGGGCCAGCACCTGCTTGTGTATTATCCTGATCATGTCCAGCAGCAGCAACTGCATCCTTTTTAGGACCAGCAGCCTCATTCCCGGCTGCACAATTATCATCCGTTCCAGCCATTGCAGTAACTTTACTTGGATCCTTTTTTGATTATGAATTTGTTAATATTATTTTGTAGCAACAATGGCTGCTGTTGAAAACTGATTCACTATTTGAATCTCATAGCGACCCAGGACCACTGCTATGCTACTCCACTATAGTATGCTACCACAATGGACCAGTTTGTTTAAAATTAAAAAATGTACTTATAAAACAAAAGTGGTTTTTTAAGTAGATAGGAGTTGATTATTATATTTCTAAATAAAATCAAGTTTATGAACTTGATATAGTATTAGTGGTTATAGCACTAAACTGAAAATTCTCATTACTAATTTTTGAACTTTCAAAATAAGCAATAGGTAGATTCAGTACTGCACAAAATTCCTATTATAATAGGCTTATATTCAATTCTAAATTCTGAATTTTGGTTCAAAACTTAGAGAGAATTCAAGACCCCCACAAACGAAAAACAATCAAAAAACCCAAATCACAGATTTACACTAAAACAAATAAAACAGAGTTACACTAAAACAAGATCAAATTTAAAGAAATGTCAAAATGCAAAGGGTAAATAAACTTCTTTTTACGAACCTTTGGCCTTTTTAATTAGGAGGAATCCCAGAATGCTACGACAATAGCCTGCATTTCATTTATTTATTGGATTAATACTCAACCATCTTAGTTCTTCTATGAAGATGACAAACCAACAAGTCTCAATCATACCTGTAAAGCAGTATCAGATGCAGCTTTAACACATCCACAGAGATTCAAAACTTTCAGCTTTCGGCAGAAGCTGGCAAGGTAAGCCAGGGCACTGTCACTGAAGGCTGAATAACCACTGATGTTCAGTTTTGTAAGATCACGGCAACCAAGGCCTACAGCATACAATGAACGATCAGTAAGCTTGAAACTTTTGCTGAGGTCCAGGATTTGCAGGTCATGACAGAAATAAATTTTCTTATGACTTTCAATGAGAAAATGATGACATTTTTTTACCCATAATACTTTATCAACACTTTCTTTCTTTAAACTAAGTTATTAGCATTAAACATATCTCCTGAAAAGTTAATTAATATGTTAATTTCTTAATAAAATATATGACGGATTGTAATTAAATGAGATGTAAAACTGTTTCATATTACAAATTCACAACTTTTTTCCTTCTTAATTAGGGCATTGACATATTATGACAAATGTTTTTTTTATACACAAGCTTTTGGAAATTGATTTTCTAACCATGTATTTTAATCGGATTAACCTATGTTTCTAATGCCAAATTAAGTCACTTTATTTCATCTCACAACAAATCCTTTTCCCTCACTCAATCTCATATTGTTTTTGACTTCTACTCCCAGCCTAGCTAGTGCCTAGTAATGAAATTCCGGTGAGGGTAGGGGTCCAAAGATTGAGATATAAAACTGATATTTTGACCAGCAGAAAAAAAGGGAAATAAAGTAATGGTTTTTCTCCCCTTTTGCAAATGAAACATCCAATTATGCAATGGTTGTGTATACAATATAGATAACAAGGAAAGTAATAGTGGCAAATTGGGTAATGGGAGACACAAACACACACAGTGGCAATTAGGGGCATTATAAAAACACCACACACCTTATAATTTAATCCCAATCTATATGTTAGATGTCAGGATTTTTCTCGAGATGTTAAATGGATCATAATAAAGATAGGATAGTTTCCATCTTTATACAAATTTATAAGTATGTAATGTGAAAAGTCAACGGTCAAAGATTTGCATTACTGTCTCTGTCTCCCACACATACATACACATAGGCATTTGAGACACACACACACACTAATAACTCACATTCTGTCACTTACAGATGACATTCCCCAAAACCCTCACAACGCCACCAAGCACTATGCGTCCCCACTTGGGTGCGGCCCTACCTGCTACCTTGGTGCACCCGCCTTCCCTCCCTTCCCACACACCATAACATTAACATGAAAAGGCTTTCTCTCTCTCCCATAAACCCCGAACTGGCCTTAACCTTGGCCCTGTCCATCCTCTGCATCGCAGAGGGAGCATACCAGAATGATACACACGCCCTCACCCAATTCCGCCTCCAAAGCGACACCCACGGCAACCTCCTCACCAACTGGACCACCGCCGACGCCTGCTCCGCCGCATGGCGCGGCGTCGAATGCTCCCCAAACGGTAGAGTAGTGGGCCTCTCCCTCCCTTCACTTAACCTTCGCGGCCCAATTTGATAGAAACAAAAAAAAAGGAAATAAACCCTAAACTGAGAAAAGGAGAGAAATGAATCGATGATGCTTACAGAGGGTTATTCAGGGGAAAGGGCGCGGAAAGGGCGCGGCAACGGCGGGGCGACGGTGGTGCAATGGGGGGCAAAGGCTCATGCGCGCGCACAGGGAAACCTTCTCAATATTCAGTAGCTAGCAAGGGCTTCAGGGAGAATGCCTACTCTTGGGCACGCGCGGGGTAGGAAAGAGTTCTCAATATTACATCGGTCACTATGTAAACCGATGTAGATCTCTTTATGATTGAAACTCTTATTCACAAAAATGCCACCGTGATTTTAATATTACATCGGTTCGTCTTAAACCCGATGTAGAATATGTAATATTTACATCGGTCCCACTAAAAACCGATGTAAATATGCTTAATATTATACCCTTAACTACAATAATGCCACCGTGCTTTCTTTTTACATCGTTTCTTGCTTAACCGATGTAAAAATGGTGATGTAAAATAGTATTTTTGTAGTAGTGATAATCCCCTATAGAAAACTTGACCTTCACTTGTTGATTCACCTCCAATTCCTCACCTTCATTGAGGCAATGAAGTTTGTAAGGGTGAGGGTGAGGAATGGTGGTAAGGGCTAACTTGTTAATCAACCTTGTACTACAACAATTTGAACATGATCCACTATCAACAATGAGAGAACAAGTTCTTTTGGAAACTAAACATCTTGTGTGAAAGATGTTCTCTCTTTGTGACAGTGAAGTGGGACAAGGTTGACTTCCAAGAAGCCTTTTGACCATAAGAAGATCACCATCAACAGGATATAGCTTTTCAATTTGAGGATCTTCCTTACTAGTCTCACTATCACTTGAAGTGGTAGAACTAGATTCATCAAGGCTACTATAAATGTCTTGTCCTCTCAAAATCATGACCTTTTTAGTGGGACATTGAGAAGCTATATGGCCTCTCCCAAGACATTTAAAGCATTTGATGTCACTAGTTTTACTACTAGAAGTGACAACATTTTTATCATTTTCTTTTTTTATTTCTTTTTCTTGACCCTTACTAGAGTTTTTAGAAGAGTCATATTGACCCTCTCTCTTGTAGTCATTCTTGATATAAGAGTTAGTTTGAGTTTTTCCTTTTCTCAAATTTTGTTGTTCCACCCTTATACAAAGTTGGACCAAATCATCAAGATCCCTATAAGGGAGTAACTCAACTCTATCTCTTATGTCAAAATTTAGACCACTCAAAAACCTAGCAATGGTCAATCTTTCCTCTTCCCTTATGCCAGCCCTCATGAGATACAACTCCATCTTTTGTCTATACTCCTCAACACTCATATTCTTTTGTTGGAGTCTTTGGAGCTTATCCATAAGCTCCCTACTATAATAAGAAGGTATGTGCCTTCTTCTCATAGCACTCCTCAACTCATTCCAATAAGTGATTGGAGGGTCATTGTGAAGTCTTCTCTCTCTCTCTAAGGATGTCCACCAATACATAGCTTGTCCTTGGAAAGCTAAGGTGGCCAAGGGAACTTTTCTTTCTTCACCTACTTGGTGACAAGTGAAGATTTGCTCCACTTTCATTTCCCAGTCCAAGTAGGCATCCACATCTTCTTTTCCATGAAAGTAAGGGAGATCAACCCTTGATTCCCTCACTTTGTGTTCTTTAATGACTCTCCTAGGATGAGGTTGGTAGTATGCATCCATGTTCAAACTACCATCATATTCTTGGCTTTGAGAATCATTGGAGCTCTTGGTTGAGCTCCTAGAAGAACCTTTTGGACTTTTATTTTTATTTAATCTTTTCAAAAGTTTTTCTTCTCGTTGCTTAATCATTTGAATCTCTTGTTCTAAAGCCATGATTTGTACTTCTTTTTCAAGTTTTTCTTTTTGTTTTTGAAGTACTTCATCTTGCTTCCAAAGTTTTAGTGCTTCAACCTCCTTTACAATTCTTTTAAAACTTTTAGGAGATTGAAAGTCACTACTATTTTGAGAATGTTGACTCATGATTAAGCAATAAGAGTTTATATGCTATGCAAAAAGGTATAAAATATTTTTGGTATTTTCTAGGAATGAAAATAGCACTTGGAAGTCTAAGTGTACAAGTTTCACTATCAAGGGAGGTGAGCTACAAAGAGTCACTTAATAACCAAGCCTTTTCAAGTGGAAATCACTAAACTCCTTTGTGGTATTTTCAATTCCCCAAAACTTTTCACAAAAATTTTGTATGCTTTTCACAAATTTGTTTGTTTTTGACACTTAACTAAGCGTGAGCAAATAAAACTACACAATTCTAGACGTTTATAGGCAACAAAGTAAAGCAATTAAGTACAAGAAAACTTAAAAAGAAGCAAGTTAAGCAACTAGTCGGATATCCTAAGTGGAAGCTTGAAACATATGAAATTTCCAAGCCACTTCCACTAGTACTACACGTGAGAGTCTATCAAGGATGTAGATATACCTGACCAGCTTCTTAATACTCCCTCCAAGCTTTACAAATTGGTTTAAAAATACAAGAGAATTGACAAAAATTAAACTAGCCTAAAAAGCAATAAAGTGGCGGCTTTGGTGACCAATTAGTGGCGGTTTTGTGTTCAACTTTTCTAACACTTGTTTAAGTGTCTTAATCCACCACTAATCCTTCAAATGGATGCTACTGGACCTGCAAAAGATACACAACAAGAGGTTAAGGGTGGCTGCCTCACAAGGTGAAGGAAAAGGTCACTCAAGTGAAGGAAGTTTAGGATAAGTTTTGGCCACTAAATTAGGTCAAATTTTTAGGTCTTAGTGTCCAAACTTTTCCTAATCTTTGTTGAGCAATGCTTGATCCTTGAGCAAGGATTTGAGGCCACTTCCAGCACAGGAATTTATTGAAAGAAAACAAGACAAGCAATAAAAGCACAATTTGAAAAGCTTATACCAAAACTAAGAGTAATAATATGACAAGACTCAAAGAGGTTCAACAAGTAAAACTGAATATTAAGACTCCAACTAAAAGCTAGCACTCAGAGAGAAGAGTTCCTAGATAGGTACTAGAATAGATGAACAAAACAAAAAAAATTTGAAGACAATTGGACAAGTATAGCAAAAGTAGTAGCCAAAACAATAACAAGGAATCAAGTGGATTTTTCAGCTTGTACACCTCTCGGCTTTTTCCTTTTAAATTGTCTTCTCTATATTTTTTTTTTATTCTTTCTTTTTCCAGTATCAAGTTAAGAGTCCAGAGAGTATATTTGCCTTTTGTTTCAAATTTTTATATGATTCCAAGCTATAGAAAATGAGAATACAAATCAGCCAAAAATTAGGTCAAATTTCAAGTGAAAATGAGAAACTAGTGCACTAGTTTTTAGGTTTTGGTTTGGATTCCTTTTGAACTATTTTTCTTTTCAACTTTTATGTCTTTTAGGCTCTGTTTTAAACTCTGTTTTCCAGCCTCTTAACTCATCATTTTTTTTTTAAATTTGAATCCACAAGAAAAGTGCACTAGAAGTAGGATTACACTTGAAATTTTGAGTCACAAATTTTTTTAGAAGATTTTCAATGGAAATGTGATTTGAAAACTTAAGACACAAAGGAAACCTAACTCTAAGGAAACTTGCTAGGACTAATAGCAAATCATGAACACAATAAGGTAAAAGAAAAAGCACATATAGGTAGGCACATTAGAAGTATGACCGAATCAAAAAAAATGATGAACAATGTACTAAAAAAACAATTAGGTCAACATGCTATTCAAGGAGTTTTTGAACATATAAGAACTAAACACAAACTCTAAGACAAAACATGGATTAAAAACCAAAATCTAATGCAAATGCATGAAGTCCAATCACGGACACATACAAGAATGGAGAGACTCAAATTAAATCAAAACAAGCACAAGCTAATAGGTCCTAAACATGTTGATTGTGGAAGAAAATTCAAAAACAATCAACCAATGGATCTATGGAACAAAATGTGATTCAAAACATATAGATCCGAAAATAAACTCAAACAAGACAAGAAGAACACAATGAACACACTAGAACACAAGAAGAAACGGACTCAAAAGTGAAACAACTTATCTCCTTGAAGAACCTTGCTCTTGATACCAAAAATGATGGAGAAGACTAGGAGAAGTGAAGTAAGACCTCCTCCTTGAATCCGCCAATGCTAGGATCTTCTTCAAAGGAGATTAGAAACCGTGATGAAGAACACTTGAAGACAAGAGAAACTCGGATCTAGGTTTCCTAAGCTATGGAGGGAAGTATCCAAGCTCAAGAAGCAATGGATTACTCACTTCAAAGAGAAGAAGAAGATGAACTCCTAAGGTTTTGAGGTGAGTAATCTTGGTGACTTTGAAGGGGAGAAACTCGGCCAAAGGCTCTCAAATTTCTATTCAATATTCAAAGTGAGTACAATAGGTGAAGGAGGGAACATATATGCATCCGAAAATATGAATACACTTGGCGCCACATGAGTGGTCACCATGTTGGCGCCAAGATTTGAATTCAAATTTGAATTTGAATTCAAATCTTGTCACACATGTGTATGACCGGTCCCATGAGTGCTTGGTGCATTTGGTTTTGATTTAGTGTGCATTTAGGGTTGAATTTGAGTCACACATGTTCAGCCAAGGTAGCATGATCCATGTGACTCAAAATGCAACTTAAATGCATGCTAAATTAAACCTAGTTTACCCTAATTTAACTAAACTAGTAATCCTCCTTTAATCCTAATCTAATGGCCTAATTACAATGGCCAAACAAATACAATGGAAAGGAAAAATTACAAGAATGAAAATGAGCCCAATATTGGGTACCAAAAGCCCAAAGGCCCATGAAGCCCAAAACTAGGCCCAACTAGCCTAAAACCTAAAATGCTACTCTATGTGGTCCAAAATACAAGACCAAAATATATGATACCTATACTAACATGATGTATACAAAACATATGAAGATAGCTATAACAAACTATGGCCCATGAAAAGTTCAACTTGGGTCTTCCCAGGCCCATAAGGCCCATTGGGCCCTGGATGGCCCAAACCTTCATGTCTAGCCAACTCCTCTTGGATCTTTGAGTATGTCACCTCTTGCACTCCACAGCATGATTCCATCATCCCCTCCCTCTTGAAAAGGATTTGTCCTCAAATCTCGAGGATGAATGGAAGAAGAAAAAGAAAAATTAACACCTACATATAAAACATGCAAGGAATAAGAAGTAATATGGTAAAAGAAAAGATCATGGATCCTAAGAGGAGTCCTAGTATCTAACCTAAAGAAAGATAAAATATTAGACTCTCTAGAAATAGGCTCCTCTTCTAAGCATAACCTAGAAGTAAAACCTAAAAATGTAAGAACACTATGACTAAGACAATGAAAAGACTGATTTTTAAATACTACAATATCTTGCCTAAAGTACCCTAAATGGTAGCCTAGGCTTTTCCTAAAATATAAAGAAAATACTACTAAAAAACGTCCTAAACAATTTTGGATTTGATTGTTTATTAGATACTCATAGTCATATAATCTATTTTTGTCTTGTAGGGAAGGAAACATATTAAGTTCAAAAAAATAAGAACTTCCCATAAGATCAAACATAGAATATAGATTATTACAAGTTATATCTACTAAACAATGTAAACCGAAAATTGGGTGCTTTATGAAATCGAAAGAAATACTTCCTTCCTTGTGCACTTTCAAGGAAGTAGTATAAGGAGTAAAACTAGGTATAGTCCACTCCTTCTTCACTATATCTCGAAGTTGAGAAGAATTCTTTACTTGAAATTCATTTTGTTCCTCATTCTCAACTTTAAGATAAGTGGCAGCATTAGGATAAGAGTCAAGACTTTTGTGAATAAAGAGAGTTCTTTTCAAGTCTTGTTTGGTCATAAAATAACTCTCTTTTGTCATAAAGGTCTTAGTGGAGTCCCCTTTATCCACACTCTTTCCTTCTTTCTTTTCTTTGTTTCTTTTCTTTTTCATTTGATTTTGATCCTCAAACACTTGGGATGGTGTTAAAGGATTAAAAACAATTTCCTTATTTTTATGAGTGAAGGATATTTTGTTAGTGAGGCCATCATGTATAGTTTGTTTATCAAATTGCCATGGCCTACCAAGAAAAATATGACAAGCTTCCATAGGGATCACATCACATAAAACTTTGTCTTTATAATCCCCTATAGAAAACTTGACCTTCACTTGTTGATTCACCTCCAATTCCTCACCTTCATTGAGGCAATGAAGTTTGTAAGGGTGAGGGTGAGGAATGGTGGTAAGGGCTAACTTGTTAATCAACCTTGTACTACAACAATTTGAACATGATCCACTATCAACAATGAGAGAACAAGTTCTTTTGGAAACTAAACATCTTGTGTGAAAGATGTTCTCTCTTTGTGACAGTGAAGTGGGACAAGGTTGACTTCCAAGAAGCCTTTTGACCATAAGAAGATCACCATCAACAGGATATAGCTTTTCAATTTGAGGATCTTCCTTACTAGTCTCACTATCACTTGAAGTGGTAGAACTAGATTCATCAAGGCTACTATAAATGTCTTGTCCTCTCAAAATCATGACCTTTTTAGTGGGACATTGAGAAGCTATATGGCCTCTCCCAAGACATTTAAAGCATTTGATGTCACTAGTTTTACTACTAGAAGTGACAACATTTTTATCATTTTCTTTTTTTATTTCTTTTTCTTGACCCTTACTAGAGTTTTTAGAAGAGTCATATTGACCCTCTCTCTTGTAGTCATTCTTGATATAAGAGTTAGTTTGAGTTTTTCCTTTTCTAAAATTTTGTTGTTCCACCCTTATACAAAGTTGGACCAAATCATCAAGATCCCTATAAGGGAGTAACTCAACTCTATCTCTTATGTCAAAATTTAGACCACTCAAAAACCTAGCAATGGTCAATCTTTCCTCTTCCCTTATGCCAGCCCTCATGAGATACAACTCCATCTTTTGTCTATACTCCTCAACACTCATATTCTTTTGTTGGAGTCTTTGGAGCTTATCCATAAGCTCCCTACTATAATAAAAAGGTATGTGCCTTCTTCTCATAGCACTCCTCAACTCATTCCAATAAGTGATTGGAGGGTCATTGTGAAGTCTTCTCTCTCTCTCTAAGGATGTCCACCAATACATAGCTTGTCCTTGGAAAGCTAAGGTGGCCAAGGGAACTTTTCTTTCTTCACCTACTTGGTGACAAGTGAAGATTTGCTCCACTTTCATTTCCCAGTCCAAGTAGGCATCCACATCTTCTTTTCCATGAAAGTAAGGGAGATCAACCCTTGATTCCCTCACTTTGTGTTCTTTAATGACTCTCCTAGGATGAGGTTGGTAGTATGCATCCATGTGCAAACTACCATCATATTCTTGGCTTTGAGAATCATTGGAGCTCTTGGTTGAGCTCCTAGAAGAACCTTTTGGACTTTTATTTTTATTTAATCTTTTCAAAAGTTTTTCTTCTCGTTGCTTAATCATTTGAATCTCTTGTTCTAAAGCCATGATTTGTACTTCTTTTTCAAGTTTTTCTTTTTGTTTTTGAAGTACTTCATCTTGCTTCCAAAGTTTTAGTGCTTCAACCTCCTTTACAATTCTTTTAAAACTTTTAGGAGATTGAAAGTCACTACTATTTTGAGAATGTTGACTCATGATTAAGCAATAAGAGTTTATATGCTATGCAAAAAGGTATAAAATATTTTTGGTATTTTCTAGGAATGAAAATAGCACTTGGAAGTCTAAGTGTACAAGTTGCACTATCAAGGGAGGTGAGCTACAAAGAGCCACTTAATAACCAAGCCTTTTCAAGTGGAAATCACTAAACTCCTTTGTGGTATTTTCAATTCCCCAAAACTTTTCACAAAAATTTTGTATGCTTTTCACAAATTTGTTTGTTTTTGACACTTAACTAAGCGTGAGCAAATAAAACTACACAATTCTAGACGTTTATAGGCAACAAAGTAAAGCAATTAAGTACAAGAAAACTTAAAAAGAAGCAAGTTAAGCAACTAGTCGGATATCCTAAGTGGAAGCTTGAAACATATGAAATTTCCAAGCCACTTCCACTAGTACTACACGTGAGAGTCTATCAAGGATGTAGATATACCTGACCAGCTTCTTAATACTCCCTCCAAGCTTTACAAATTGGTTTAAAAATACAAGAGAATTGACAAAAATTAAACTAGCCTAAAAAGCAATAAAGTGGCGGCTTTGGTGACCAATTAGTGGCGGTTTTGTGTTCAACTTTTCTAACACTTGTTTAAGTGTCTTAATCCACCACTAATCCTTCAAATGGATGCTACTGGACCTGCAAAAGATACACAACAAGAGGTTAAGGGTGGCTGCCTCACAAGGTGAAGGAAAAGGTCACTCAAGTGAAGGAAGTTTAGGATAAGTTTTGGCCACTAAATTAGGTCAAATTTTTAGGTCTTAGTGTCCAAACTTTTCCTAATCTTTGTTGAGCAATGCTTGATCCTTGAGCAAGGATTTGAGGCCACTTCCAGCACAGGAATTTATTGAAAGAAAACAAGACAAGCAATAAAAGCACAATTTGAAAAGCTTATACCAAAACTAAGAGTAATAATATGACAAGACTCAAAGAGGTTCAACAAGTAAAACTGAAAATTAAGACTCCAACTAAAAGCTAGCACTCAGAGAGAAGAGTTCCTAGATAGGTACTAGAATAGATGAACAAAACAAAAAAAATTTGAAGACAATTGGACAAGTATAGCAAAAGTAGTAGCCAAAACAATAACAAGGAATCAAGTGGATTTTTCAGCTTGTACACCTCTCGGCTTTTTCCTTTTAAATTGTCTTCTCTATATTTTTTTTTATTCTTTCTTTTTCCAGTATCAAGTTAAGAGTCCAGAGAGTATATTTGCCTTTTGTTTCAAATTTTTATATGATTCCAAGCTATAGAAAATGAGAATACAAATCAGCCAAAAATTAGGTCAAATTTCAAGTGAAAATGAGAAACTAGTGCACTAGTTTTTAGGTTTTGGTTTGGATTCCTTTTGAACTATTTTTCTTTTCAACTTTTATGTCTTTTAGGCTCTGTTTTAAACTCTGTTTTCCAGCCTCTTAACTCATCATTTTTTTTTTAAATTTGAATCCACAAGAAAAGTGCACTAGAAGTAGGATTACACTTGAAATTTTGAGTCACAAATTTTTTTAGAAGATTTTCAATGGAAATGTGATTTGAAAACTTAAGACACAAAGGAAACCTAACTCTAAGGAAACTTGCTAGGACTAATAGCAAATCATGAACACAATAAGGTAAAAGAAAAAGCACATATAGGTAGGCACATTAGAAGTATGACCGAATCAAAAAAAATGATGAACAATGTACTAAAAAAACAATTAGGTCAACATGCTATTCAAGGAGTTTTTGAACATATAAGAACTAAACACAAACTCTAAGACAAAACATGGATTAAAAACCAAAATCTAATGCAAATGCATGAAGTCCAATCACGGACACATACAAGAATGGAGAGACTCAAATTAAATCCAAACAAGCACAAGCTAATAGGTCCTAAACATGTTGATTGTGGAAGAAAATTCAAAAACAATCAACCAATGGATCTATGGAACAAAATGTGATTCAAAACATATAGATCCGAAAATAAACTCAAACAAGACAAGAAGAACACAATGAACACACTAGAACACAAGAAGAAACGGACTCAAAAGTGAAACAACTTATCTCCTTGAAGAACCTTGCTCTTGATACCAAAAATGATGGAGAAGACTAGGAGAAGTGAAGTAAGACCTCCTCCTTGAATCCGCCAATGCTAGGATCTTCTTCAAAGGAGATTAGAAACCGTGATGAAGAACACTTGAAGACAAGAGAAACTCGGATCTAGGTTTCCTAAGCTATGGAGGGAAGTATCCAAGCTCAAGAAGCAATGGATTACTCACTTCAAAGAGAAGAAGAAGATGAACTCCTAAGGTTTTGAGGTGAGTAATCTTGGTGACTTTGAAGGGGAGAAACTCGGCCAAAGGCTCTCAAATTTCTATTCAATATTCAAAGTGAGTACAATAGGTGAAGGAGGGAACATATATGCATCCGAAAATATGAATACACTTGGCGCCACATGAGTGGTCACCATGTTGGCGCCAAGATTTGAATTCAAATTTGAATTTGAATTCAAATCTTGTCACACATGTGTATGACCGGTCCCATGAGTGCTTGGTGCATTTGGTTTTGATTTAGTGTGCATTTAGGGTTGAATTTGAGTCACACATGTTCAGCCAAGGTAGCATGATCCATGTGACTCAAAATGCAACTTAAATGCATGCTAAATTAAACCTAGTTTACCCTAATTTAACTAAACTAGTAATCCTCCTTTAATCCTAATCTAATGGCCTAATTACAATGGCCAAACAAATACAATGGAAAGGAAAAATTACAAGAATGAAAATGAGCCCAATATTGGGTACCAAAAGCCCAAAGGCCCATGAAGCCCAAAACTAGGCCCAACTAGCCTAAAACCTAAAATGCTACTCTATGTGGTCCAAAATACAAGACCAAAATATATGATACCTATACTAACATGATGTATACAAAACATATGAAGATAGCTATAACAAACTATGGCCCATGAAAAGTTCAACTTGGGTCTTCCCAGGCCCATAAGGCCCATTGGGCCCTGGATGGCCCAAACCTTCATGTCTAGCCAACTCCTCTTGGATCTTTGAGTATGTCACCTCTTGCACTCCAAAGCATGATTCCATCATCCCCTCCCTCTTGAAAAGGATTTGTCCTCAAATCTCGAGGATGAATGGAAGAAGAAAAAGAAAAATTAACACCTACATATAAAACATGCAAGGAATAAGAAGTAACATGGTAAAAGAAAAGATCATGGATCCTAAGAGGAGTCCTAGTATCTAACCTAAAGAAAGATAAAATATTAGACTCTCTAGAAATAGGCTCCTCTTCTAAGCATAACCTAGAAGTAAAACCTAAAAATGTAAGAACACTATGACTAAGACAATGAAAAGACTGATTTTTAAATACTACAATATCTTGCCTAAAGTACCCTAAATGGTAGCCTAGGCTTTTCCTAAAATATAAAGAAAATACTACTAAAAAACGTCCTAAACAATTTTGGATTTGATTGTTTATTAGATACTCATAGTCATATAATCTATTTTTGTCTTGTAGGGAAGGAAACATATTAAGTTCAAAAAAATAAGAACTTCCCATAAGATCAAACATAGAATATAGATTATTACAAGTTATATCTACTAAACAATGTAAACCGAAAATTGGGTGCTTTATGAAATCGAAAGAAATACTTCCTTCCTTGTGCACTTTCAAGGAAGTAGTATAAGGAGTAACACTAGGTATAGTCCACTCCTTCTTCACTATATCTCGAAGTTGAGAAGAATTCTTTACTTGAAATTCATTTTGTTCCTCATTCTCAACTTTAAGATAAGTGGCAGCATTAGGATAAGAGTCAAGACTTTTGTGAATAAAGAGAGTTCTTTTCAAGTCTTGTTTGGTCATAAAATAACTCTCTTTTGTCATAAAGGTCTTAGTGGAGTCCCCTTTATCCACACTCTTTCCTTCTTTCTTTTCTTTGTTTCTTTTCTTTTTCATTTGCTTTTGATCCTCAAACACTTGGGATGGTGTTAAAGGATTAAAAACAATTTCCTTATTTTTATGAGTGAAGGATATTTTGTTAGTGAGGCCATCATGTATAGTTTGTTTATCAAATTGCCATGGCCTACCAAGCAAAATATGACAAGCTTCCATAGGGATCACATCACATAAAACTTTGTCTTTATAATCCCCTATAGAAAACTTGACCTTCACTTGTTGATTCACCTCCAATTCCTCACCTTCATTGAGGCAATGAAGTTTGTAAGGGTGAGGGTGAGGAATGGTGGTAAGGGATAACTTGTTAATCAACCTTGTACTACAACAATTTGAACATGATCCACTATCAACAATGAGAGAACAAGTTCTTTTGGAAACTAAACATCTTGTGTGAAAGATGTTCTCTCTTTGTGACAGTGAAGTGGGACAAGGTTGACTTCCAAGAAGCCTTTTGACCATAAGAAGATCACCATCAACAGGATATAGCTTTTCAATTTGAGGATCTTCCTTACTAGTCTCACTATCACTTGAAGTGGTAGAACTAGATTCATCAAGGCTACTATAAATGTCTTGTCCTCTCAAAATCATGACCTTTTTAGTGGGACATTGAGAAGCTATATGGCCTCTCCCAAGACATTTAAAGCATTTGATGTCACTAGTTTTACTACTAGAAGTGACAACATTTTTATCATTTTCTTTTTTTATTTCTTTTTCTTGACCCTTACTAGAGTTTTTAGAAGAGTCATATTGACCCTCTCTCATGTAGTCATTCTTGATATAAGAGTTAGTTTGAGTTTTTCCTTTTCTCAAATTTTGTTGTTCCACCCTTATACAAAGTTGGACCAAATCATCAAGATCCCTATAAGGGAGTAACTCAACTCTATCTCTTATGTCAAAATTTAGACCACTCAAAAACCTAGCAATGGTCAATCTTTCCTCTTCCCTTATGCCAGCCCTCATGAGATACAACTCCATCTTTTGTCTATACTCCTCAACACTCATATTCTTTTGTTGGAGTCTTTGGAGCTTATCCATAAGCTCCCTACTATAATAAAAAGGTATGTGCCTTCTTCTCATAGCACTCCTCAACTCATTCCAATAAGTGATTGGAGGGTCATTGTGAAGTCTTCTCTCTCTCTCTAAGGATGTCCACCAATACATAGCTTGTCCTTGGAAAGCTAAGGTGGCCAAGGGAACTTTTCTTTCTTCACCTACTTGGTGACAAGTGAAGATTTGCTCCACTTTCATTTCCCAGTCCAAGTAGGCATCCACATCTTCTTTTCCATGAAAGTAAGGGAGATCAACCCTTGATTCCCTCACTTTGTGTTCTTTAATGACTCTCCTAGGATGAGGTTGGTAGTATGCATCCATGTGCAAACTACCATCATATTCTTGGCTTTGAGAATCATTGGAGCTCTTGGTTGAGCTCCTAGAAGAACCTTTTGGACTTTTATTTTTATTTAATCTTTTCAAAAGTTTTTCTTCTCGTTGCTTAATCATTTGAATCTCTTGTTCTAAAGCCATGATTTGTACTTCTTTTTCAAGTTTTTCTTTTTGTTTTTGAAGTACTTCATCTTGCTTCCAAAGTTTTAGTGCTTCAACCTCCTTTACAATTCTTTTAAAACTTTTAGGAGATTGAAAGTCACTACTATTTTGAGAATGTTGACTCATGATTAAGCAATAAGAGTTTATATGCTATGCAAAAAGGTATAAAATATTTTTGGTATTTTCTAGGAATGAAAATAGCACTTGGAAGTCTAAGTGTACAAGTTGCACTATCAAGGGAGGTGAGCTACAAAGAGCCACTTAATAACCAAGCCTTTTCAAGTGGAAATCACTAAACTCCTTTGTGGTATTTTCAATTCCCCAAAACTTTTCACAAAAATTTTGTATGCTTTTCACAAATTTGTTTGTTTTTGACACTTAACTAAGCGTGAGCAAATAAAACTACACAATTCTAGACGTTTATAGGCAACAAAGTAAAGCAATTAAGTACAAGAAAACTTAAAAAGAAGCAAGTTAAGCAACTAGTCGGATATCCTAAGTGGAAGCTTGAAACATATGAAATTTCCAAGCCACTTCCACTAGTACTACACGTGAGAGTCTATCAAGGATGTAGATATACCTGACCAGCTTCTTAATACTCCCTCCAAGCTTTACAAATTGGTTTAAAAATACAAGAGAATTGACAAAAATTAAACTAGCCTAAAAAGCAATAAAGTGGCAGCTTTGGTGACCAATTAGTGGCGGTTTTGTGTTCAACTTTTCTAACACTTGTTTAAGTGTCTTAATCCACCACTAATCCTTCAAATGGATGCTACTGGACCTGCAAAAGATACACAACAAGAGGTTAAGGGTGGCTGCCTCACAAGGTGAAGGAAAAGGTCACTCAAGTGAAGGAAGTTTAGGATAAGTTTTGGCCACTAAATTAGGTCAAATTTTTAGGTCTTAGTGTCCAAACTTTTCCTAATCTTTGTTGAGCAATGCTTGATCCTTGAGCAAGGATTTGAGGCCACTTCCAGCACAGGAATTTATTGAAAGAAAACAAGACAAGCAATAAAAGCACAATTTGAAAAGCTTATACCAAAACTAAGAGTAATAATATGACAAGACTCAAAGAGGTTCAACAAGTAAAACTGAATATTAAGACTCCAACTAAAAGCTAGCACTCAGAGAGAAGAGTTCCTAGATAGGTACTAGAATAGATGAACAAAACAAAAAAAATTTGAAGACAATTGGACAAGTATAGCAAAAGTAGTAGCCAAAACAATAACAAGGAATCAAGTGGATTTTTCAGCTTGTACACCTCTCGGCTTTTTCCTTTTAAATTGTCTTCTCTATATTTTTTTTTTATTCTTTCTTTTTCCAGTATCAAGTTAAGAGTCCAGAGAGTATATTTGCCTTTTGTTTCAAATTTTTATATGATTCCAAGCTATAGAAAATGAGAATACAAATCAGCCAAAAATTAGGTCAAATTTCAAGTGAAAATGAGAAACTAGTGCACTAGTTTTTAGGTTTTGGTTTGGATTCCTTTTGAACTATTTTTCTTTTCAACTTTTATGTCTTTTAGGCTCTGTTTTAAACTCTGTTTTCCAGCCTCTTAACTCATCATTTTTTTTTTAAATTTGAATCCACAAGAAAAGTGCACTAGAAGTAGGATTACACTTGAAATTTTGAGTCACAAATTTTTTTAGAAGATTTTCAATGGAAATGTGATTTGAAAACTTAAGACACAAAGGAAACCTAACTCTAAGGAAACTTGCTAGGACTAATAGCAAATCATGAACACAATAAGGTAAAAGAAAAAGCACATATAGGTAGGCACATTAGAAGTATGACCGAATCAAAAAAAATGATGAACAATGTACTAAAAAAACAATTAGGTCAACATGCTATTCAAGGAGTTTTTGAACATATAAGAACTAAACACAAACTCTAAGACAAAACATGGATTAAAAACCAAAATCTAATGCAAATGCATGAAGTCCAATCACGGACACATACAAGAATGGAGAGACTCAAATTAAATCAAAACAAGCACAAGCTAATAGGTCCTAAACATGTTGATTGTGGAAGAAAATTCAAAAACAATCAACCAATGGATCTATGGAACAAAATGTGATTCAAAACATATAGATCCGAAAATAAACTCAAACAAGACAAGAAGAACACAATGAACACACTAGAACACAAGAAGAAACGGACTCAAAAGTGAAACAACTTATCTCCTTGAAGAACCTTGCTCTTGATACCAAAAATGATGGAGAAGACTAGGAGAAGTGAAGTAAGACCTCCTCCTTGAATCCGCCAATGCTAGGATCTTCTTCAAAGGAGATTAGAAACCGTGATGAAGAACACTTGAAGACAAGAGAAACTCGGATCTAGGTTTCCTAAGCTATGGAGGGAAGTATCCAAGCTCAAGAAGCAATGGATTACTCACTTCAAAGAGAAGAAGAAGATGAACTCCTAAGGTTTTGAGGTGAGTAATCTTGGTGACTTTGAAGGGGAGAAACTCGGCCAAAGGCTCTCAAATTTCTATTCAATATTCAAAGTGAGTACAATAGGTGAAGGAGGGAACATATATGCATCCGAAAATATGAATACACTTGGCGCCACATGAGTGGTCACCATGTTGGCGCCAAGATTTGAATTCAAATTTGAATTTGAATTCAAATCTTGTCACACATGTGTATGACCGGTCCCATGAGTGCTTGGTGCATTTGGTTTTGATTTAGTGTGCATTTAGGGTTGAATTTGAGTCACACATGTTCAGCCAAGGTAGCATGATCCATGTGACTCAAAATGCAACTTAAATGCATGCTAAATTAAACCTAGTTTACCCTAATTTAACTAAACTAGTAATCCTCCTTTAATCCTAATCTAATGGCCTAATTACAATGGCCAAACAAATACAATGGAAAGGAAAAATTACAAGAATGAAAATGAGCCCAATATTGGGTACCAAAAGCCCAAAGGCCCATGAAGCCCAAAACTAGGCCCAACTAGCCTAAAACCTAAAATGCTACTCTATGTGGTCCAAAATACAAGACCAAAATATATGATACCTATACTAACATGATGTATACAAAACATATGAAGATAGCTATAACAAACTATGGCCCATGAAAAGTTCAACTTGGGCCTTCCCAGGCCCATAAGGCCCATTGGGCCCTGGATGGCCCAAACCTTCATGTCTAGCCAACTCCTCTTGGATCTTTGAGTATGTCACCTCTTGCACTCCAAAGCATGATTCCATCATTTGGTGAATGTCGTGTGGTTAGTGAGATTGATCTTAGGGTGTGATATGATCATATTGTAGTTGAGGGTGGAGATATATCCAAGATGGTTGTATGTTAAGTTATCTAAGTATTACTATTTTATTTTATCTTATTTTATTTATTTTTATTGTATGAGGTAAGTTTTCTAGTTCCTGTAAATTCCAGTTGAGGTAAACATGGATCTGTCTTAGGTAGAAGTTGTGTTTAAGTGGGGAGATATCTAAGCCAGTTAGTGAGATAAGAGTTTTATGAGGTTAACTTATTATTATTGGAGATTTATTGAAAAAATTTCTAAGATAGCATTGCCCTTAACTACATTCACTAGGAGAGGAGTATTGTCTTTATGTGGGATAGTAAGTATGAGAGTAGTTCCAACTCTTAAGGCAAGATTGACTAGTGTTAATATTATTGGATTTTAGTAAGCCTTTTGTGGTATATAGTAGTACTTATATGATGAATTTGGATGCATTGTTGATGCGAGAAGGAAAGGTAGTAGCTTATGTTTCTAAAAATTGAAACTTCATGAGAGGAACTACCTTATCTATGAGTTAGTGGTTATGATATTACATTAAGATTTGGAGACACTACCTATATGATTCTAAGCTTGAGGTATTTTGCGATTGTTAGAGTCTTAAATATCTTTTGACCAAAGGAGATAGTTGGAATTTCTTAAGGACTAGGATTTTAATCTCAGTTGCTATCTAGGTAAAGGCAATGTGGTGACAGATGCCTTGAGTAGGATGATCATTCATCTATCATTTTGAGGATTTAAAGGTTAAATTTGATTGAAGAGTTTAGAGATTTAAGCTTGATTTGTGAGCTTACCCTTAGAAGCATTGAATTGAGTATGTCGAAGGTGACTAGTGAATTAATGGATGAGATTAGAGGAACCTAAGAGTTAGACCCTTTCTGATGGCATCCTTACTTGCATGAACTTGAGATGATGAGCAAGGAGGAGGACGCCTTCTCCAAGGATCAAGTTCTTCAAAGGTGGACCAAGGTTTTAGGGTGGATGATGATGGAATGGACGAAAATGAAGGTTGGGTAGAAGGTGTTTGAGGAAATGCTTGAGAATGGTACTCTAGGGTTGGCTCACTTCATGATGATGAAGGCCACTTCTAGGGTTGTTTCTCTCAAGGTGGAGATGGTAGGGTTTGGCCGAAAATAGCCAAGGGTGACTAAGGAAAGATATAAAGGCACTAAAGGCTCTCTTTATATTCAATATCCAAAGTATTTACAAGGTGTGGGGTGTTGGGTATTTATAGGAGGGGAGGCATCTAGGGTTGCATTTGGAGTAGGCAAATGCATTCCAAATGAAATGAAAATGAACCCTAGATGCAACTTGGTGGCCAAGGATGGAATCTTTGGGTTTAGATTGGCTATATCTAGGTGCATGATAAGACCATGCAACCTTTGCCCTCCACTTGGGCCTAAGCCTTTCTAACACCAAAAATAGATCCAATGAACACCAAAAAAATGCGTCACCCTTCTAGTTAACACCCTAGCCCAAAATTAAAAACCCTAATCATCTAGAGCACCCCATAATACAAGGGTAAAAAGGGAAATACAAGGGAAAATAAATTCTAAGTCCTAAACACCCCTAAATACAAGGGTAAAATTGGAAATACAAGTAAAATAAATTCTATGATTAAAAAGAACTTAGGATCTAAGGTCCAAAAGTGGCCTCACTAACCCATTCCTCTTGCCTCCTTTAATATATCACCTCTTAGTCTTCTCGGCCTTAGTGTTATTCCATCATTCCCTCCCTCTTGAAAAGGATTTGACCTCAAATCAAGAGGTTCCTCATGGTGGGCATCATGACCAACAAAAACATAAAAATAAGCATTAGAGGTAATAGTATATGATAGAAATGGAAAGTGTATCCTAAGAGGAGTTCTACTAAAAATGCTAAAAAGATTGTCTAAATTAAAAGGACTAGACTTTCTAATGTTAAGGATAGGATCCTCCCCACGGTGAAGTCTAGGTGTATAACTAAAACCTAAAAAGGTAAAAAGACTAAAACTATCGCACACTAATGTATTAGTCCTAAAAACTAAAATATCTTGTTGGAGGTGCCCAATGTAATGACCTAGGTATGTATTGGAAAATAAAGAAAACTTAACTAAAAAATTACCTAAACAACTTTATGTTGCATAATTTGTTAGATACATATGAGAAAAAGGTGTTAAGAGGAGTCTAGGAAACTCATATAATCTAAGTTTGTCTTGTAGGAAAGTATTCAAGTTAAGTTCAAATAAGTTTGAACTTCCTTCAAGATCAAAAATAGAAGATACAACACCATGAGATGTATCCAACAAACCATACAAACCAAAAGTTGGGTGCTTTATGAAGAAAACTAAAGTAGAAAGAGTCTTAAAGAAAGAAGGCTTATCTTCCTTGGGCACCACCAAGGAAGTAGCACAAGAAGTGGGACTAAGTGAAGTCCACTTCTTCTTCACTAAATCTTGAAGTTGAGATTCTTTTTCTTTAAAAAGGATTTGTTTTTGAATCTCCACTTCATGACTAGTGGCAACATGAGAGAAAGAGTTAAGGTCTTGATGAATGAAGAAAGTCTTTTTAAAATCATTTTCAATGGGAAAGTGACTCTCTTCAAGCATAAGCCCTTTGAAAGAAACATTATCCTCCTTACTCTTCTCTAAGAGTGTTGGTTGTTTTTTTTCATTTTCTAGCCACTCTTTAACTTTCTCTATACTTTTCTTTATTTTTTCTTTCTTTTCTATTTTCTTTTCTTTTTCTTTCCTTCTAAGTTCCTCCTCTCTTGTTGTATTTTCTTGCTCATGCATACTCCTAGGAACTCTAACTTCTTTGCTTTTTTGAGATCTAGTTGGAACAATCCTAGGTTGGGATCCACTAGTTTCTCTCCTCTCAACTAATTTTGCAAGTAGTTGTTTTATTTCCTCATTATTTTTTTCAAACTCTTTTTCTTTTCTTCTCAATTCTTCCTCTCTTTTTATATTTTCCTCTTCTTTTTTTCTTAGGTACTCTTTGAGTTGCCTAATTTCTTCCCTAACACTAGACCTAGTACTACAAGAGTTATGACCATGGACACTAGAATGATCACTCATCTTTGATCCAAAAAGGTTTTCAGAAAGTGTTTTCAAAAAGGTTTGAAAAAGTTTTCACAAAGAGTGAGTGATAAAAGGGTTTTCACAAAAAAGGATTTTCAAGGTGCAAGATAGGTATGAAAAGGCCTAAGTGTACAAAGTGAACTATCAAGGGAGGTGGACTACTAAGAATCACTTAAAAACCAAGCCTTTTCAAGTAAAAATCACTAAGCCTTTTCACACTTTTCTCACAAAAACAATTTTCACAATACTAAGGTGTGTGATGTGCACGCCCCCCTAGTAGGCAAATGAAGCCTTCTAACGAAACAAATAAACAATGTAAAGTCCTAGGCAAATATACTACCAAAGCTTTAAAGCATGCAAAGGAAAGCACTTAAAGCATATGCTAGTCGGTTTCCTAGGTGAAGGTTTTCAAATCACCTTCAAACTACACGAAACTACCACCAAATTGAAAAGGTTTAAAAATGGCCAATTACAAACCAAAAATGAATGAAACCAAGGCCAAAAACACAAGAGGCCAAAATTTAACAAGAAAGAAATAAGTAGAAGAAAAAAAAGGAAGTCTCCAAGTCTTCAATTCTCCACCCCTTCACAATGAACACCCAATGTTAGTCTTGAAATGGTGTTTGCACTCTTTGAATTGGTGTGATCCTCCAAAGTTCCTTGAACTCCAATCGGACAACCCCTCCACTCAATCCACCAAGAAAGTGTGTAGTGTTTTAGAAGTTTTCCACACCTAGATCAAGAAGAAAACACAACCCAAGAGTACAAGAGGCCAAGAAAGAAAAACTAAAAAGGCACAATTAAGAAAAGGCTAAACTCAAATGGAATTTATGAGACAAACTTAAGAGTAGAAGAAAGACTCAAAAACTGAAATTAAGGCACATTAATAAAAGGAAAGCACACAAAAGAGTAATTCCTAGAATGGCACTAGAATAGAATTTAGCAAGTAGGCTTAAAAGAAATATTATGCACTTAACATGTTTGATTTATTGTCTCATTCGGCCATTAAGTATTGTCCAATGGTCCAAGAATTAACTCCAAATGCTATGGTATGAAAGTTGGTCCAAAACTCCACAAGTCTAGCAAAGGTTCCCTTTTTCTTGTTTTTGGTTTCTTTGTTCTTTTTGGGCTTGTCCAAGTCTTGGCTTTTTTTTTTGTTCAAAGTCCATCCACTTTTCTCTTTTTTCTTTTGAATTTTATACTATTCCTTTGCTTGGGTTTTACACTTGTTTTTGGTGGTTTTGTTAGCAACTTTTTGGAGTATTCTTTTAGCAACTTACACTAGCTCAATGAGACAAAATTTGAGTGTTTTTCTTAAGTTTTTAATAGCCCACGTCCAGCAGCAAAGATAGGCATATTGAAATCAATTTCACACTCAAATTATCAAACATCATGTAGGCATACAAGTTCACCAAGGAATACACAAAAAATTGGCCGAAAATTTGAAGTAAGTATGTGTAAAGGAATTAATCACACATGATATTTTAAGTGATGTAGAACATGCTAGAACTAATTAGTGTCGCCACCGGCCCAAACGGGCCTCGGCGGTCGCGAAGACGGTCGAGCTCTCTTTTTATTTTTTGTTTGAAAATGTATTGGATTGTTAGAACGACTTGTTCTCAAACTGAGACCTCGTCGATCTTATCCAATTTATTATTGAAAGAGTCTCACCAATCCAATTTAATCCCAAGCGGGACCCTCCATGGATTAGTGGTTTTTGTAAAAAGGGAGGGTTCGTGGAGTCGCCACCAATGTTTTACTCAAAACATTGGAAAAAGAAGTTAAGGCAATCGATTTCAAAAATCGACTTCGGCCATTATAACCAGAGTCGGGTAAGGGAGTCGGTTACGCGTGAGGAAGGTGTTAGCACCCCACAGCGCCCCTAACGGGTTCCCTATGACGGATTATTTTACAAATAATAGCACAAAATTACTAAATTACCCCTTTTATTTATGAACGATTATTATCTTAAATATCTACATGATGCTTAAATTAAACACACAGAAAGCAGTAAAAGGAGGGAATTAAAGAAAAC
Source organism: Cajanus cajan (assembly GCF_000230855.2). NCBI lineage: Eukaryota > Viridiplantae > Streptophyta > Magnoliopsida > Fabales > Fabaceae > Cajanus > Cajanus cajan. Next base: position 29,306,599 of record NC_138523.1, on the reverse strand, counting down.
CTCTTGGAGCGTGCTTTTATAAATCTCAATAAATGCTAGGAGGCTTTGCGGCGCTCCTTCCCTCTACAAGCTCGCTCGACACTCTCCTCGAAGAAAATTTTTGACTAAGGGAATCAAAAAGATTTCCCCTTCGGTTAAATCCGAGACTCAAGCAAAGCGCTCAGAACTCGAGGATTTAACCGGTCCTGACTCCCAGAGAGGTTCCTAAGGCAGAGCACTGCTCAAAAACCCCAGAACACTCAATAAGAGAGTCAAGAAATGGTTCAAAAGTGTCTATTGACGTCAAATGACGCCATATTTATAGGAAATAGGAGCAATACGGGCGCTGGGGTCAATACGGCCCGTATTGAGAATTTGTTCTTCAATACGGCCGTATTGAACTCAATACGGCCGTATTGAAGTTCACAAATCTTCAATACGGCCGTATTGAGTCCAGTACGGCCGTATTGAAGTTCAAAACTTCAATACAGGCCGTACTGGTCCCCAAGCAGCCCGTATTGGTCCCAATTCCTCCTATTTTCTATTTTTAGCTATCCTAAGACCTCTTAGACCTATAGAGAACCCTCCTTGGGCCTTCTGGAAGTCCTTCTGGCTGATCCTTCTTCAGTCTTCGAGAGTCTTCAAGCTTTATTTCCGACCCGGACAATTTTAGGGGTCTACAGCTGCCCCCCCCTTTACTTGGTCAAACGGCCTTTTAGTTTACCGGTTGACAAGTAAAGGAGTTGACCCAATTGTCCGGGTGATGTGCCAACCTTCTGACTTGTAGCGTCTTCCGGTGGAAAATTGGTTGAGTAGCCTCTCCAGGTTAGCCTCGCTAGTCGCCCTAGCTGGAAGCTGTGAGTACAACTTCACTCGCTGCCCGAGTCGGAAGTTGCGTACCTCCGTGCTTTCTGAACACTTTGGTACTGAGTTTGCCCTCTCCAGGGTGAGTACCGTCTCTCCAGATACAACTTTACTCGCCGCCCGAGCCGAAAGTTGCATACCTCCGTGCTTTCTGAACACTTTGGTACTGAGTTTGCCCTCTCCAGGGTGAGTACCGTCTCTCCAGATACAACTTTACTCGCCGCCCGAGCCGAAAGTTGCATACCTCCGTGCTTTCTGAACACTTCGGTACTGAGTTTGCCCTCTCCAGGGTAGCTTCACTAGACGCCCTAGCCGGAAGCTGTGAGTACTGTCTCTCCAGATACAACTTTACTCGCCGCCCGAGCCGAAAGTTGCATACCTCCGTGCTTTCTGAACACTTCGGTACTGAGTTTGCCCTCTCCAGGGTGAGTACCGTCTCTCCAGATACAACTTTACTCGCCGCCCGAGCCGAAAGTTGCATACCTCCGTGCTTTCTGAACACTTCGGTACTGAGTTTGCCCTCTCCAGGGTAGCTTCACTAGACGCCCTAGCCGGAAGCTGTGAGTACTGTCTCTCCAGATACAACTTTACTCGCCGCCCGAGCCGAAAGTTGCATACCTCCGTGCTTTCTGAACACTTTGGTACTGAGTTTGCCCTCTCCAGGGTGAGTACCGTCTCTCCAGATACAACTTTACTCGCCGCCCGAGCCGAAAGTTGCATACCTCCGTGCTTTCTGAACACTTCGGTACTGAGTTTGCCCTCTCCAGGGTAGCTTCACTAGACGCCCTAGCCGGAAGCTGTGAGTACTGTCTCTCCAGATACAACTTTACTCGCCGCCCGAGCCGAAAGTTGCATACCTCCGTGCTTTCTGAACACTTCGGTACTGAGTTTGCCCTCTCCAGGGTAGCTTCACTAGACGCCCTAGCCGGAAGCTGTGAGTACTGTCTCTCCAGATACAACTTTACTCGCCGCCCGAGCCGAAAGTTGCATACCTCCGTGCTTTCTGAACACTTCGGTACTGAGTTTGCCCTCTCCAGGGTCTGCCTCCGTGTTTCTGATCACTTTGGCAAAGTGAGTTTGCCCTCTCCAGGGTCTGCCTCCGTGTTTCTGTTCACTTCGGCATGGCGAGTTTGCCCTCTCCAGGGATCTGTGATTGATTTGTCTCCACAGTCCACGATGCTGTTTCGACGGTTTGATTTTGATTTTGATGCCGCTGAGGGCTGGATAACGCAGGGATCCGTCTCGGGGATGTGCAGTTACTCATAGGTTCTTGTGTCCCATCTTTGCATTGTATGGTTGGTGCCCATTGAGGAATTTCTGTTTCCTTGGGGTGTAGACACAAAGATGCTCTTTTTGAAATGAGCGATGCCTTATGTTTGGCTGACGTCCTGTCGACGTTGGTGGAGTATCCCGGTTATCCTTATTCGGGTGACTCTTTTTGACTTTTCTGGTTTTGTAGCCTCTGTGTAGGCTGTTATCCGCTAGGGATGTTGACATGTTGATTTTTTTGACTGGCCTCTTCTGTTAGGCAGATAGTCTTGATGTTCGATGTTTTGGCGGGATGCCAAATTCCGCTTGGGGAATTTTATTAATCTTTTTGATTTTCTTCCCCTTTTGTGGGGATGCCTCTTGGATAGGCGATCATCCATTGGGGATTGATGTTGATTGGCCTCTTTTGTTAGGCAGATCATCTTGACGTTCATTTGTTAGGCTGAGAGCCAAATTCCACTTGGGGAATAGTTTATTGGTCTTCCTTTTGAAGAGATGCCTCTTTAGTAGGCGATTGGGGATTTGAAGTTTTTATTCATCCCAGAGTATTATTTAGAAAGCCTCTTCAGGCTTAGCTTCACTCATCGCTTTTGAGTTGGAAAGCTATCCTCCATTGGGGAAGTTTAAAGTCCTTAGACATTTTTCTTGGATGATCAGGCCTCCTTTGGGGATTTCGCTGATCGCATTCTGATAGCTTTCACTGGGGAATTTGGCCCGTGAGTGTAAGCTTGAGATATCTCTGGTGAATCGAGCCTTTCTAGGCTCAACTATTCTGAAGGAAGAGTATTGTTTCTGCGAGCCTCTCCAGGCTCAATTATTCTGAGGGAGTATTCTTTCTGCGAGCCTCTCCAGGCTCAATTATTCTGAAGGAGTATTATTTCTGCGAGCCTCTCCAGGCTCAATTATTCTGAAGGGAGTATTCTTTCTGCGAGCCTCTCCAGGCTCAATTATTCTGAGGGAGTATTCTTTCTGCGAGCCTCTCCAGGCTCAGTTATTCTGAAGGGAGTATTCTTTCTACGAGCCTCTCCAGGCTCGATTATTCTGTCTGATCGGGAGAGTATTATTTAGGAAGCCTCTACAGGCTTAGCCTCACTCAATGCCTGAGTCGGAGAGCTACCTTCCACTGAGGAAGTCTGAAGTCCTTTGACTTGGATATATTACTTGGATGATCGTACTTCCTTTGGGATATTTTGACGATCTTGCTTTGAAAGCTCTTGTTGGATATTGGCTTCATGAGCTGAGGTTCCCTTTGGGGAGTATTATTTCTGCGAGCCTCTCCAGGCTCGATTATTCTGAGGAAGTATTATTTCTGCAAGCCTCTCCAGGCTCAATTATTCTGAAAGTATTATTTCGGCGAGCCTCTCCAGGCTCAGTTATTTCTGAGAGAGTATTATTTCAGTAAGCCTCTCCAGGCTCAGTTATTCTGATGAGAGTATTATTTCAGCAAGCCTCTCCAGGCTCAATTATTCTATACAGTTGGGGGAGTATTATTTCTGCAAGCCTCTCCAGGCTCATTTATTCTGAGAGAGTATTATTTCTGCAAGCCTCTCCAGGCTTTATTATTCTGAAAGAGTATTATTTCAGCAAGCCTCTCCAGGCTCAATTATTCTGAGAGTATTATTTCGGCGAGCCTCTCCAGGCTCAGTTATTCTGAAAGATGTGAAATCTTTGTCTTTTTTGTCGACTTTTGACTTTTTCTGTATGTTTGCCTTTTTTGTCATGTTTTGGCTTTTTCTGTATTTTTGCCTTTTTTGTCATTTTTTGGCTTTTTCTGTATTTTTGCCTTTTCTGTTGTTTTTCGGCTTTTTCTGTACAGAAATGTCTCAGTTATTATGAGAGAGTATTATTTCGGCGAGCCTCTCCAGGCTCAATTATTTTGAGAGAGTATTATTTCGACAAGCCTCTCCAGGCTCAGTTATTCTGTGGGAGTATTGTTTCGGCAAGCCTCTCCAGGCTCAGTTATTCTGAGAGTATTCTTTCGGCAAGCCTCTCCAGGCTCAGTTATTCTGAGAGTATTCTTTCGGCAAGCCTCTCCAGGCTCAGTTATTCTGAGAGTATTCTTTCGGCAAGCCTCTCCAGGCTCAGTTATTCTATGCAATCTGTTTGTTGGATTTTCTATATCCTTGCCTTTTTCCATTTTCGGCTTTTGTTGACTGCTGTCATACACAAGCAATTTTCTATTTTTTTCTATTTTTATGCAATTGCCTCATGACGAGGTCTTTGAAAATTTCTTTATGGCCAATACGGCCGCATCCATTTCCGTACGCCCATGTTGAGTTGAAAATTTTGTTCATAACCCTGATTTTAGTACGGGTGTACTGAACATGGTACAGGCGCATTGTTTTTTTTTTTGAAATTTATATTATTTATTTTTTTGTTTTTTCAATAAACAGAGAATAAGTGATCTTCCAGTACACCTATCATCTGTATGCATGTATGCAGTATGATGCACCTAATTCTATTTGATTCATTTTTTCAAAAGAATTAATCGACGCGTTTTTCGTTTGGATTTTGCCATTCCTCAAGACGGACTGTGCGCTGCCGACTTTTATGACCGAGGAATGATGCATATTGAGTTTGAATTTGGCGCCATCAACCAAATGATACTTCCCTTCTTTTAGAAGATACGTCAACCCTCCTATTGACTACTATATCTCCATGTTTCCACTAGATTATTCTAAAATCGCGTGGGTCAAGAGAGAAGAGAAGGAAAGAATATATTTTTCCTGTAAGTTTGTGTTTTAGAGGGATTCAATTTTATTTTTGAAAAATTGATTTTGAAAGAATGGCTGGCCAATGGTAGGCTTAAGTGTTTAGGTTAGTTTGATTAAACACTTATGAAGTTAAGCACATCTTTGTTATTAATGATTGTGCTTTTGACAATTTGGATAGCTTTTCTTGAGCCCCTTGTTGAATTCTGTTGGCGGTACCATCATGGATTTATTTTTGTTTTTCCTTTTTGATGGCCCTATCTTTTGCCTAAAACACCCCTTTGTGGTGTCTTTGCGGGCTTCTGTTTTTGTTTATTTTTTGTAACCCTAATTTTTGCCTAGGTAACCCATTTGTGGGATTCCTAGCGGGTCTTTTGCTCTTATTTTTGTGCAGCCCCCTTTTTTGGGTTTCCTGCTGAGCCTCTCTTGTTTTTTTAGGATTTCTTTTATCCATGATGGCATTTATTGAGGCCAAGAAAAGGTGCTCCAAGTTGTCGTGCACACTTCCACATAAAAATGATGCGGGTTTATTGATTATTAAGATGATTTTAACCTCATTCATGTTTATTCAAACAGGGTTAAATAACGTGGTTTAGAATTTTATTGCAAGCAAGAAGAGAAGCAATAAGAAATAATAATGAATGATTTTATTATAATCACAGTGGAAACATGTGCCCTATCGAGGCTCGGGGGTCGGGCTGTCCCCGAGGAGTAATCTCTAATAGTCATTAGGTTTACATATCCCTATCAGAAGGAGAAGAACACTTGATGACGACGACCGGCCTTGATACTTGTGAACCGGCCTTCCTAAAGATCTGGCTTAAAGAACGTCGAGATGGATCTTTGTTTCTCTTCGTTCTTTGATCTTTACTAGGGTCATATCCTAACCCTTGTTTCCCCGGATTATCCTTGATAATGGGTAGCTCCGGGATTCCTTGGGAGTCCTTGCCTAATCCTTGTCCTGGCAAGTATCCATTCTTTGTGAGCATGGAGGCTACCTTCTTCATTTCTCGGGGAAACGTTTCAACACTGGCGATCTCCAATGCTTGGAAGGCGGTTTCTAAAGCTTCCTCTACTGCATCCACATATGGTATATTGGATGGCTTGCTGATGAGTATGTCATCTTCAGCTTGTACAGTCACCAGTTTGTCACCCACTATGAACTTGACTTTCTGGTGGAGCGTAGAAGGAATAGCTTTTGCATCATGAATCCAAGGTCGGCCAAGGAGACAGCTGTATGTTGGAGTAATGTCCATCACTAGAAATTCGACGTTGAAGATAGTGGGTCCAACTTGGATTGGAAGATTGATTTCTCCCACTACTTCTCTTTTAGATCCGTCAAAAGCTCGAACGATCATGTTGCTCGGGCGCATTTGGACTCCCTTGATTGCCACTTGCTCGAGAGTTCTTTTTGGCATCACGTTCAAGGAAGATCCATTATCTACCAAGACTTTTAGCGATGTGATACTCCTTGCACTTTATAGAGATGTGCAAGGGCTTGTTGTGGTTTGATCCCTCGGTGGGGATTTCTTCATCGATGAAGGTGAGGTGATCATTAGCCGTGATATGACTAACAATCCCCTCAAACTTGTCTTGGGAGATAGTGTGCGACACGTATGCCTCGTTCAAGACTTTCAACAGAGCTTGCCGATGCGGTTCGGAGCATAGGATCAACGACAACAGAGTAATCTTTGCTGGCGTCTTATGAAGTTGATCCATGATGGAATACTCGCTCTGTCGGATATATTTTAACAGCTTGTCTGTCTCCTCCTCGGATTCCTTATTTTCCTCGGTTTTTTCCTCTTTTTCTTTCCCTTTATTCTTGGGAGTTTTGTCATGAAGATCTTCGGGAGTGTAGATCCTGCCACTCCTAGTCATGCCCCCAAGTCCAGCGATGTTGGAGATATCGCTGTCGACAGAAGAGTGGATGTCGTATATCCACGGCACAGCCTTATTTGATTTGTAAGGGAAAGGCCTTGGAACTGTGATCCTTAATGGTGTCGGACCTTCCCCTTTATTCGTCTTGATTACCAACAACGGAGTTGATGTGCGCTCGCTTGGCGCGGTTGTTGGCTTACACTTGATGACGAACGGCGTGCGATCCATTTTTGAACATACGCATCGATTTAATCCTTTCTTTTTATTTATGTTTATTAATGGAATACTAGGAGAGATGTATGAAATGAATAACTCCTAGATCCCTCCATGATCTATATGCATGAGATGATGATGTTGAATATGCATGCATTGTGTTTATTGAACTAAGCATTATCATGTTTTTAGGATTTTCCTAAGATGATGCATGATATTGCTTGGTTTGGGTAAATACATATTTTTCTTTTGAATATTTTGTATCTTTTTATATTTTTTGGGTGAAAAGGGAAACTACCTATATGAATGCAATGAAGGTAGATGTTAACACCATGTACTAGAAGATCTTTATTTCTATTTATTCTTTTTATTTAAAAAAGAATGTTGTATGTTTAAAAGGTGCAAATGTATGCTCATACAATGTCACATAGTCAATGCACAAACAATTCACTCATCCACGAACAGTCACGAGCGAATCACGAGGTGGGGGTCTCCTGCAGAAAAGTGCATATTCAAGGAGGATCTAACTGTTCTCACTTGGTCAAAGGCCCCCAAGGTGCCCCCATTATAGGGACCCAATTCCTCTCGTCGTAAGTCGATGGAAAGTTCCAACGCACTGTCGGACTCGAGTTCATGGTTATCACCTTGAGTGATGTTTTTCCGACAACGGTCTCATAGGCTCCTATAAACCCATCAACCGGCCGTACTAACATCCACTCCCTATGGATTATCACTCATGCCCCCGGGTATAGAGGGAACTGTTGTGTGCAAAGGTTTGTGTACAGTTTGTATTTCAAACAATTGCGGAAATTAAACAAACAACAGTTATTAAAGCCATATAATAAATCATGTTATCATACAAGTGAGGGGTAGTGAAGTAATTTTAGACTATTATTTTGAAAATAATCCATCACTAAATGGGACTGACTCTCAAGGCGTCCCCAGCGGAGTCGCCATCTGTCGCCACCGGCCCAAACGGGCCTCGGCGGTCGCGAAGACGGTCGAGCTCTCTTTTTATTTTTTGTTTGAAAATGTATTGGATTGTTAGAACGACTTGTTCTCAAACTGAGACCTCGTCGATCTTATCCAATTTATTATTGAAAGAGTCTCACCAATCCAATTTAATCCCAAGCGGGACCCTCCATGGATTAGTGGTTTTTGTAAAAAGGGAGGGTTCGTGGAGTCGCCACCAATGTTTTACTCAAAACATTGGAAAAAGAAGTTAAGGCAATCGATTTCAAAAATCGACTTCGGCCATTATAACCAGAGTCGGGTAAGGGAGTCGGTTACGCGTGAGGAAGGTGTTAGCACCCCACAGCGCCCCTAACGGGTTCCCTATGACGGATTATTTTACAAATAATAGCACAAAATTACTAAATTACCCCTTTTATTTATGAACGATTATTATCTTAAATATCTACATGATGCTTAAATTAAACACACAGAAAGCAGTAAAAGGAGGGAATTAAAGAAAACCTCTTGGAGCGTGCTTTTATAAATCTCAATAAATGCTAGGAGGCTTTGCGGCGCTCCTTCCCTCTACAAGCTCGCTCGACACTCTCCTCGAAGAAAATTTTTGACTAAGGGAATCAAAAAGATTTCCCCTTCGGTTAAATCCGAGACTCAAGCAAAGCGCTCAGAACTCGAGGATTTAACCGGTCCTGACTCCCAGAGAGGTTCCTAAGGCAGAGCACTGCTCAAAAACCCCAGAACACTCAATAAGAGAGTCAAGAAATGGTTCAAAAGTGTCTATTGACGTCAAATGACGCCATATTTATAGGAAATAGGAGCAATACGGGCGCTGGGGTCAATACGGCCCGTATTGAGAATTTGTTCTTCAATACGGCCGTATTGAACTCAATACGGCCGTATTGAAGTTCACAAATCTTCAATACGGCCGTATTGAGTCCAGTACGGCCGTATTGAAGTTCAAAACTTCAATACAGGCCGTACTGGTCCCCAAGCAGCCCGTATTGGTCCCAATTCCTCCTATTTTCTATTTTTAGCTATCCTAAGACCTCTTAGACCTATAGAGAACCCTCCTTGGGCCTTCTGGAAGTCCTTCTGGCTGATCCTTCTTCAGTCTTCGAGAGTCTTCAAGCTTTATTTCCGACCCGGACAATTTTAGGGGTCTACAATTAGCATGCATGATTGACTCTCTAAAGCACATCAAGGACTCACGGCCATTTTATCAAACAAGTGGCATGCATGTCATTTTTTGTTCATTTCAAAGGCTAAGCATAAAAAACTTGGAATTTCTTTCAAGGTAGTTCAAAGAGACAAGCTTATGACAAAACCGGATGGATTAAAAAAATAAAAACATTAATGTATAACATGCAGCCCAAAATTTCCAGCAACTCAAAAATTTAAAGAAAAAAGCAAGAACCTAAATAAGAAAGCCTAAAATGCCAAGATGATTCACAAAGAACATATGGTATGAATCAACACATGAGAAGAGATTTATGGATCATCAAAATATAGCAATTAAGATGATTCATTTAGGCACACTTAGGAGACATGTAAGGAAGACATGACATGACTGAATATTTTTAGAGATAAAGAGATTGTTACCCTTGAAGAACCAAGGCTCTAGATACCACTTGATGGCATCCTTACTTGCATGAACTTGAGATGATGAGTAAGGAGGAGGACGCCTTCTCCAAGGATCAAGTTCTTCAAAGGTGGACCAAGGTTTTAGGGTGGATGATGATGGAATGGACGAAAATGAAGGTTGGGTAGAAGGTGTTTGAGGAAATGCTTGAGAATGGTACTCTAGGGTTGGCTCACTTCATGATGATGAAGGCCACTTCTAGGGTTGTTTCTCTCAAGGTGGAGATGGTAGGGTTTGGCCGAAGATAGCCAAGGGTGACTAAGGAAAGATATAAAGGCACTAAAGGCTCTCTTTATATTCAATATCCAAAGTATTTACAAGGTGTGGGGTGTTGGGTATTTATAGGAGGGGAGGCATCTAGGGTTGCATTTGGAGTAGGCAAATGCATTCCAAATGAAATGCAAATGAACCCTAGATGCAACTTGGTGGCCAAGGATGGAATCTTTGGGTTTAGATTGGCTATATCTAGGTGCATGATAAGACCATGCAACCTTTGCCCTCCACTTGGGCCTAAGCCTTTCTAACACCAAAAATAGATCCAATGAACACCAAAAAAATGCGTCACCCTTCTAGTTAACACCCTAGCCCAAAATTAAAAACCCTAATTGTAATACCCATTTTTTTTATTATTATTAATTATCAATGGCATTTTCGTAAATTTTATAAAGGTATAGGGGTATTCTTGTAATTTTATTACTGATGGCATTTTCGCAATTTTAAAAAAAAATTTAAGGGGTGTTTTGGTAACTTGGAACAGGCCGTTCCAAAAGCAAAACGGGCCGTTCCAAGCTTAAAAATTATAAAAAAATTTTTAGTGAGAACGGGCCCAGAACGGGCCGTTCCAAAAGGAGAACAGGCCGTTCTGGTTTTGGAACGAGCTGTTCTGGAGGGAGAACGGGCCGTTCCGGAGGGAGAACGGGCCGTTCTGGATGAGTCTCGGAACGGGCCGTTCTGATTTTAGAACGGGCCGTTCTGCTTTTTGGGAACGGGCCGTTCCGATTTTGGAACGGGCCGTTCCAGTTTAAAAATTTGCGTACATTTGAAAGATTCGGAACGGGCCGTTCCGAATTCAATACGGGCCGTTCCGGGTGACTCTGGTCGCCTATAAATAGGGGCCAGGGGGGGTGAAAAAAAAATATACGGAGGGAAGTGAAAATCTTAAGGAAAGAGAGAAAGAGAAGAGAGAGAGAGAGAAAGAAAAGAAAAGAGGAGAGAGAAAGAGGAATCCAGTAGAGGAGGTTCTGCCAGGGGAGAGAAAAGAGGAGGGAGAAGAGGAGATTCTGCCCGAGTTTTGGTTCTTGTTTAAGCAAGAAAGAGGAGAAGGTTCTGCCCGAGTTTCAGTTCAGGTTTATCCAAGTAAGGGTAGTGCTTATAAAATTAATCTAGTGTGTATGAGCATGATAGGAATAGTATAATTTTAATATGCTATTTTATGTGGAGATTTTCATTTCACATAATATAATTTGGATCAATTGATGGTTGTTTTGGATATTTAATTATTTATATTATTATTATATTGACAAATTGGCATGGTTATGGTTATGTTTAATTATGGAATATGCTATGTGTATGTGGTTTGGAAAAGTAAATAGGACTTAAAGGAGTAAGGTTATGGTATGGATTAGATCTCTTGGTGAGATCAGGATATAATCTTTGGAAAAATATGGAATTTGGGAATCCCATGGTGAGGATTCCAATGTGAAACTTTTCCAAAGGTTATATAATAAACCCCTTCAGATGTTAGGTGGATTCTGAAGTACTCCTCTAAGTATTCTATTTGCTACCGGTATGGGTCTAGGCCGAGTCATACCAATGGTTGAGGTGGCCCCACCAGGGTTACGTGACGACGTAATCCAACTGTATATTTTCCATGAGAGGTTAGGCGTGGGACATGGGTTGCTGACATGTTTCACCGTATCAACACTTGGTTTGGATGGTGTTGAGGCCAACATTTGGTTTGGATGTGTTGGTTACATCATGGATTATACAGTGGTGTGACTTTGTTTTGGATATGGAATATGTATACATATGGTATGGATTGTATACATTGGTTATGGATTATTTTATTATCATAAAATATGTATACATTGGCATGGACATGTATACATTATATTTTGGGTTGGTCTATATTTAGCTTGAAAATGACTTGTTGGTCTGGATAAATACTGTGGATAAATATTTGTTTAATGATATTTTATTATGATGTACTATGATTGGTTTTATATGTGCTAACCCTTATATTTCCATGATGTGGACTGTGATGATCTCACTATGTGGGGGAGCAAATCAGGTATGAGGCTTTGGGATAACAATGAGTCTTTTGGATAGCTGCTTTAAGAAGTGGCTAGGTTTAGAGCTTGACCAGCACCTAGGGTGTCTTATTTTGATGTTTTCATGACATTGTAATTATATTATCTTTTTGGATTACTGTATAACTTTACTAAGGATGATGACTCTGCTATAGAAGATTATATTATATATTTTGGAAACAATTTATATGTTATTGTATAATTACACTCTAGCGTAGCTGGCTTTTGCTCTATTTTCTTTATTTTATATTATTTTATTTTGGTTGGTTATTGATGTGACGGCCTAGGGTGGGTCGTTACAATTTTGGTATCAGAGCTGGTCGAGTCTCTTTAGGGTTTGTGGGAAATGGTCTTATTATGTTTCTGTTGAGTGGAAATAGATTTTTTTGAAAGGAATTTCTTATGTGTTTTAGTGTAAACTCATGGGTTCCTTGATCTTTTATCTTTATTAGGATGGTTGGTAGGGGAAACCATTCTCATCCTTCTTCAGGTGTAGATGAGCGGCAGATTGCTCAGGCTATGGAGCTAATTGCTGCTGCTATTGGACAACAGAATACTTTGTTGGCTCAGATGGAGACCAACCGGGCTGCAGCTGAAGCAGCTAGGACTGAGATACCTGATGAGTATAGAGGCTTGTTAGAGTTCAGAAAAGGGAATCCACCTCAATTTACAGGTGTTAATGGACCTGAAGTTGCTGATCAATGTCGCCACCGGCCCGAAACGGGCTTTCGGCATTCGCGATGGATGGTTGGACTCTTTTATTTGTTTAAAAATATGGATTTCTAGAATGACTTATTCTCAAACTGAGACCTTGTCAAACGAGCAATTTTATTAAAAGGCTCACCAATCCATGTTAATCCCAAGCGGGACCCTCCATGGATTAGCGGTTTTCATAAAAAGGAAGGGTTCATGGAGTCGCCACCAATGTTTTACTCAAAACATTGGAAAAAGAAGTTTAAGGCAATCGATTCAAAAATTGACTTCGGCCATGACAACCAGAGTCGGGTAAGGGAGTCGGTTACGCGTGGGGAAGGTGTTAGCACCCCACAGCGCCCCTTTCGGGTTCCCTATGACAGATTGTTTCTAAAAATAATAGTGCGAAATTACTAAATTACCCCTATTTATTCTAAACAATTATAACTTAACTATCTACATGATGACAGTTAAATATACACACAGAAAGCGGTAAAAGGAAGGTCTTAAGAAGAAACCTTTGAAGCGTGCTTTTATATTCAAGTAAAACTAGGAAGCTTTTTGGCGTTCCCTCGCTCTACAAGCCCGCTCGCTCCCTCCTAGAAAATTTTAACTATGGAAATCCGGAGGATTTCCCTTCGACTCAATTCAAGACTCAAGCAAAAAGCTCAGAACTCGAGAACTTTGTCGGATCAACTCTCCGAGTGATTTCTAGGCAGAGCACTGCTCAAAAAAAACCCAGAATACTCAAGAAGAGGGTTAAAACTCAGTGTAAAAGTGTAGAATGACGTCCAATTGACGTCATATTTATAGGGATGAGGCGCAATACGGCCTCTGGGGGTCAATACGGTCCGTATTGAAGTTTTGAACTACAATACGGCCGTATTGAATTCAGTACGGCCGTATTGAAGTTCAAAAAACCTCAATACGGCCGTATTGAGTTCAATGCAGCCGTATTGAAGTTCAGTGCAGCCGTATTGAGTTCAGTGCAGCCGTATTGAAGTTCAGAAACTTCAATACGGCCGTATTGAGTTCAGTGCGGCCGTATTGTGGTTTAAAATGTTCAATACGGCCGTATTGAACTTTCGGGAGGCCGTATTGGGCTTCATTCCCTCCACTTTCTTATTTTTTGCTACTCTAAGACCTCTAAAGCTACAGATTGTCATCCTAGGGTCTTCCAGGGTCTTCCAGGAGTCCTTCCGGCTGACTTTCCTTTGGTCTTCGAGAGTCTTCAAGCTTTATTTCCGACCTGGACAATTTTAGGGGTCTACATCTGCCCCCCCTTTACTTAGTCGGACGGCCTTTTGGTGTACCGGCTGACAAGTAAAGGAGTTGACCCAATTGTCCGGGTGATGTGCCAACCTTCTGACTTGTAGCGTCTTCCGGTGGAAAATTGTTGAGTAGCCTCTCCAGGTTGTTTGCATACCTCGGCGCTTCTGACAACCTCGGTAGCTAAGTTTACCCTCTCCAGGGTCAACTTCACTCGACGCCCGAGCCGGAAGTTGAACACCAATGTGCCTCTGACGACGCTGATGGTTGAGTACTATCTCTCCAGACCTTGAGTACCGTCTCTCCAGACTCTGAGTACCGTCTCTCCAGACTTTGAGTACCGTCTCTCCAGACTTTGAGTACCGTCTCTCCAGACTTTGAGTACCGTCTCTCCAGACTTTTGAGTACCGTCTCTCCAGACTTTGAGTACCGTCTCTCCAGACTTTGAGTACCGTCTCTCCAGACTTTGAGTACCGTCTCTCCAGACTCTGAGTACCGTCTCTCCAGACTTTGAGTACCGTCTCTCCAGACTTTGAGTACCGTCTCTCCAGACTCTGAGTACCGCCTCTCCAGACTCTGAGTACCGTCTCTCCAGACTCTGAGTACCGTCTCTCCAGACTTTTGAGTACCGTCTCTCCAGACTTTGAGTACCGTCTCTCCAGACTTTGAGTACCATCTCTCCAGACTTTGAGTACCGTCTCTCCAGACTTTGAGTACCGTCTCTCCAGACTTTGAGTACCGTCTCTCCAGACTTTGAGTACCGTCTCTCCAGACTTTGCTTCGGTTGTCTCTGACGACCTAGGCAACTGAGTTTGCCCTCTCCAGGGTCTGCGTCCGTGTCTTCTGATCACTTCGGCAATGCGAGTTTACCCTCTCCAGGGATCTGAGATGATTTTTTGTCTCCACAGTCCACTATGCTGCTTCGATGGTTTTTCTGATTTTGTGCCACTGAGGGCTGGATAACGCAGGGATCCGTCTAGGGGATGTGCAGTCATTCATAGGTTCTTGTGCCCCAACTTGCATTTGCATAGTTGGTACCCATGGGGAATTTCTGACTCCTTGGGGTGTAGACACAGATGCTCTTCTTGAATTGAGCGATGCCTTATGTTTGGCTGACGTCCTTTGACGTTGGTGGAGTATCCCGGTTATCCTTATTCGGGTGTCTCTCTTTGATTTTCTGATTTTGTAGCCTCTGTGTAGGCTATTATCCACTGGGGGATTCTGGATGTTGATTTTGATTTTGTCTCCACAGTCCACGATGCTGCTTTGACGATTGTTTTTGATTTTTGTGCCACTGAGGTCTGGATAACGCAGGGATCCGTCTAGGGGATGTGCAGTTACTCATAGGTTCTTGTGTCCCAACTTTCCTTTGCATAGTTGGTGCCCATTGAGGAATTTCTTTTCCCTGGGGTGTAGACACGAAGATGCTCTTTCTGAGATGAGCGGTGCCTTATGATTGGCTGACGTCCTTTCGACGATGGTGGAGTATCCCGGTTATCCTTATTCGGGTGACTCTTTTCGTTTTTCTGGTTTTGTTGCCTCTGCGTAGGCTGTTATCCACTAGGGGATTCTGTCGTTCAATTCTTGACTGGCCTCTTCTGTTAGGCAAATCATCTTGATGTTCGGTGTTTGGCTGGATGCCGAATTCCGCTTGGGGAATATATATATATATATATTTTTTTTTTCTCCTTTTGTAGGGGTGCCTCTTGAGTAGGCGACTGGGGATTTGGGGATCTTATGTATCCCAGAGTATTATTTAGGAAGCCTCTGCAGGCTTAGCCTCACTCAGCGCTTGAGTCAGAGAGCTATCTTCCACTGAGGAAGTTTCAAGTCCTTTGACTGAATATTTTGCTTGGATGATCGCACTTCCATTGGGGATTTTGACGATCTTTGCTTTGATAGCTCTCGCTGGGGATTTGTTCCATGAGCTTAAGCTGAGGTTTCTCTGGGGAGTATTATTTCTGCGAGCCTCTCCAGGCTCAGTTATTCTGAGAGAGTATTATTTCGGCGAGCCTCTCCAGGCTCAATTATTCTAAGAGGGAGTATTGTTTCTGCAAGCCTCTCCAGGCTCAGTTATTCTGAGAGAGTATTATTTCAGCAAGCCTCTCCAGGCTCAATTATTCTGAAGGAGTATTATTTCGGCAAGCCTCTCCAGGCTCAGTTATTCTGAAGGAGTATTATTTCGGCAAGCCTCTCCAGGCTCAATTATTCTGTATGAAGAATTGGTTTTTTGTTCAGCCCAAGAATGCGAGCTGAGACGTCTTTTGGAGAGTATTATTTCGGCAAGCCTCTCCAGGCTTAATTATTTTGTGGGAGTATTATTTCAGCAAGCCTCTCCAGGCTCAGTTATTCTGTGGGAGTATTATTTCGGCAAGCCTCTCCAGGCTCAGTTATTCTGTATGAGTATTATTTCTGCATTTTGTTTGCTGCTGTCATACACAAGCAATTTTTCTATTTTTTCTATTTTATGCGACTGCCTCATGATGAGGTCTTTGAATGTGCAATTAATGTGCGTGATGCACAAAATGCAAGTTTAATTATTTTATTTTTGGAAAAAATGAATGGCTCCCCCTATCCTCTTCTTCTTGGAGGAATTTTGTCATTGACGTGAGGGAGGATTTATGTTATTGCCAATACGGCCGTTATTCATTTCAGTATGCCCGTATTGAATTGAAAATTTGTTCATAACCCTAATTTTGGTACGGGCATACTGAACATGATACGGGCGTATTGTTTTTCTGAAGTTTATATTTTTTGTTTTTTTCAATAAACAGAGAATAAGTGATCTTCCATTACACCTATCATCTGTATGCATGTATGCAGTATGATGCACCTAATTCTATTTGATTCACTTTTCAAAAGAATTAACCGATGCGTTTCTCTGTTTGGATTTTTGCCATTCCTCTAGACGGGCTGTGTGCTGCCGATTTCTGTAACCGAGGAATGATGCATGTTATATTGAGATTTGGTGTCATCAACCAAATGATTTTCCTTTCCTTTAGAAGATGTGTCAACCCTCCTATTGACTACTATATCTCCATGTTTCCACTAGATTATTCAAAAATCGTTTGGGACAAGAGAGAAAAGAAGGAAAGGTTATATTTTTTTTTTCGAAAGTTTGTGTTTTAGAGGGGATTATTTATTTTTTGAAAAATGGATTTTGTAAGAATGGCTTGGCCAATGGTAGGCTTAAGTGTTTAGGCTTGTTTGATTAAACACTTATGAAGTTAAGCACGTCTTGGTTATTAACATTTGTGATTTGACAACTTGGATAGCTTTTCTTGAGCCCCTTTTGTTGAATTCAGTTGGTGGTACCATCATGGATTTATTCTGTTTTTCGATTGCCCTAACTTTTGCCTAAAACACCCATTTGTGGAGTTTTAGCGGGCTTTTGTTTTTGTTCATTATTTTGTAACCCTAATTTTTGCCTAGGTCACCCTTTTGTGGGATTCCTAGCGGGTCTTTTGCTCTTATTTTTGCGCAGTCCCCTTTTTGGGTTTCCTGCCGAGCTTTTTGTTTTTTAGGATTTTTGTCCTGAATGGATTTCTTTTTATCCATGACGGCACTTATTGAGGCCAAGGAAAGGTGCTCCAAGTTGTCACACACTTCCACATAAAAAAGATGCGGGTTTATTTTTATTAAGACGATTTTAACCTCATTTATGTTTATTCAAACAAGGTTAAATAATGCGGTCTAGAATTTTATTGTAAGCAAGAAAAGAAGCAATAAGAAATAATGAAGAATGATTTTATTATAATCATAGTGGAAACATGTGCCCTATCGAGGCTCGGGGGTCGGGCTGTCCCCGAGGAGTAATCTCTAATAGTCATCAGGTTTACACATCCCTATCGGAAGGAGGAGAGCACTTGATGACGACGACCGGCCTTGATGCTTGTGAACCGGCCTTCCTAAAGATCTGGCTTAAAGAACGTCGAGAAGGATCTTGATTCCTCTTCGTTCTTTGATCTTTAACAGGGTTGTATCCTAACCCTTGTTTCCCCGGATTATCCTTGATAATGGGTAGCTCCGGGATTCCTTGGGAGTCCTTGCCTAATCCTTGTCCTGGCAAGTATCCGTTCTTAGTGAGCATATGGGCTACCTTCTTCATTTCTCGGGGAAACGTCTCAACATTGGCAATTTCCAATGCTTGGAAGGCGGTTTCCAAAGCTTCCTCTGCTGCATCCACATAAGGTATGGTGGATGGCTTGCTGATGAGTATGTCATCTTCAGCTTGTACGGTCACCAGTTTGTCACCCACTATGAACTTGACTTTCTGGTGGAGCGTAGAGGGTACAGCTTTCGCATCATGAATCCAAGGTCGGCCGAGGAGACAGCTGTATGCAGGAGTAATATCCATTACTTGGAATTCGACATTAAAGATAGTGGGCCCAATTTGGATTGGAAGACTGATTTCTCCCACCACTTCTCTTTTAGAGCCGTCGAAAGCTCGAACGATCATGTTGCTCGGGCGCATTTGGACTTCCTTGATTGTCATTTGGTCGAACGTTCTCTTTGGCATTACGTTCAAGGAAGATCCATTATCCACCAAGACCTTTGCGATGTTATACTCCTTGCACTTTACAGAGATGTGCAAGGGCTTGTTGTGGTTCGGTCCCTCAGCGGGGATCTCTTCATCGGTGAAAGAGAGGTGATCATTAGCCGTGATGTGACTAACAATCCCCTCAAATTTGTCTTGGGAGATAGTATGCGACACATATGCCTCGTTCAAGACTTTCAACAGAGCTTGCCGATGCGGTTCGGAGCTTAGGATCAACGACAACAAAGTGATCTTTGCTGGTGTCTTGTGAAGTTGATCCACAATGGAGTACTCGCTCTGTCGGATAAACTTTAACAGCTCGTCTGTCTCCTTCTCGGATTCTTTTTCCTCGGTTTTCTTTTCTTCTTTTTCTTTATTCTTGGGGGCTTTATCATGAAGATCTTCGGGAGTGTAGATCCTGCCACTCCTAGTCATGCCCCCAAGTCCAGCGATGTTGGAAATATCGTTGTCGGCAGAAGAATGGATGTCGTATATCCATGGCACAGCCTTATTTGATTCGTAGGGAAAAGGCCTTGGAGAGATGATCCTTAACGGCGTTGGACCTTCCCCTTTGTTTGTCTTGATTACCAACAACGGAGTTGACGTATGCTCGCTTGGCGCGGTTGTTGGCTTACACTTAATAACAAATGGCGTGCAATCCATCTTGAACATACGCATCGATTATTTCTTTCTTTTTATTAATGTTTATTAATGATTTATTGGGAGGGATGTATTAAATGCAAACCTAGATCCCTCCATGATCTTTGATAAGAATGCATGACATGAGATGATGACGTTGAATATGCATGCATTGTGTTTATTCAACTAAACATTATCATGTTTTTTAGGATGTCCCTAAGATGATGCATGATATTGCTTGGTTTGGATAAATAATATTTTTCTTTATTTTTCTTTTGGGTATTTTTTGTATTTTTTGGGTGAAAAGGGAAACTACCTATATGAATGTGATGAAGGTAGATGTTAACACCATATAATGGAAGATTCTTATTCCTATTTATTCTTATTTTTTTTTTAAAGAATAGGAATGTTGTATGTTTAAAGAAATGCAATGTATGCTCAAACAATTTCACATAATCAATGCACAAACAATTCACTCATCCACGAACAGTCACGAGCGAATCACGAGGTAGGGGTATCCTGCAGAAAAGTGCATATTCAAGGTGGATCTAACTGTTCTCACCGGTCTGAGGCCCCCAAGGTGCCCCCATTATAGGGACCCAATTCCTCTCGTCGTAAGCCGATGGAAAGCTCCAACGCACTGTCGGACTCGAGTTCATGGTTATCACCTTGAGTGATGCTTTCCGACAACGGTCTACGGGCACCTATAGACCCATTCGACAACCGGCTGTACTAACATCCACTCCCTATGGCTTACCACTCATGCCCCCGGGTATAGAGGGAACTGTTGTGTGCAAAGGTTTGTGTGCAGTTTTTATTTCAAACAATTGCGTAAAATTAAACATACAACAGTTATTAAAGCCATATAAATAAAGCATGTTATCATACAAACAAGGGGTAATAAAGTAATTTTAACTATTATTTGTTAAAAATAAACTGTCACTAAATGGGACTGACTCTCGAGGCTTCCCCAGTGGAGTCGCCATCTGTCGCCACCGGCCCGAAACGGGCTTTCGGCATTCGCGATGGATGGTTGGACTCTTTTATTTGTTTAAAAATATGGATTGCTAGAATGACTTATTCTCAAACTGAGACCTTGTCAAACGAGCAATTTTATTAAAAGGCTCACCAATCCATGTTAATCCCAAGCGGGACCCTCCATGGATTAGCGGTTTTCATAAAAAGGAAGGGTTCATGGAGTCGCCACCAATGTTTTACTCAAAACATTGGAAAAAGAAGTTTAAGGCAATCGATTCAAAAATCGACTTCGCCCATGACAACCAGAGTCGGGTAAGGGAGTCGGTTACGCGTGGGGAAGGTGTTAGCACCCCACAGCGCCCCTTTCGGGTTCCCTATGACAGATTGTTTCTAAAAATAATAGTGCAAAATTACTAAATTACCCCTATTTATTCTAAACAATTATAACTTAACTATCTACATGATGACAGTTAAATATACACACAGAAAGCGGTAAAAGGAAGGTCTTAAGAAGAAACCTTTGAAGCGTGCTTTTATATTCAAGTAAAACTAGGAAGCTTTTTGGCGTTCCCTCGCTCTACAAGCCCGCTCGCTCCCTCCTAGAAAATTTTAACTATGGAAATCCGGAGGATTTCCCTTCGACTCAGTTCGAGACTCAAGCAAAAAGCTCAGAACTCGAGAACTTTGTCGGATCAACTCTCCGAGTGATTTCTAGGCAGAGCACTGCTCAAAAAAACCCAGAATACTCAAGAAGAGGGTTAAAACTCAGTGTAAAAGTGTAGAATGACGTCCAATTGACGTCATATTTATAGGGATGAGGCGCAATACGGCCTCTCGGGGTCAATACGGTCCGTATTGAAGTTTTGAACTACAATACGGCCGTATTGAATTCAGTACGGCCGTATTGAAGTTCAAAAAACCTCAATACGGCCGTATTGAGTTCAATGCAGCCGTATTGAAGTTCAGTGCAGCCGTATTGAGTTCAGTGCAGCCGTATTGAAGTTCAGAAACTTCAATACGGCCGTATTGAGTTCAGTGCGGCCGTATTGTGGTTTAAAATGTTCAATACGGCCGTACTGAACTTTCGGGAGGCCGTATTGGGCTTCATTCCCTCCACTTTCTTATTTTTTGCTACTCTAAGACCTCTAAACCTACAGATTGTCATCCTAGGGTCTTCCAGGGTCTTCCAGGAGTCCTTCCGGCTGACTTTCCTTTGGTCTTCGAGAGTCTTCAAGCTTTATTTCCGACCCGGACAATTTTAGGGGTCTACAATCAATGGATTGAGGAGATGGAGAAAATCTTTATGGTGATGCATTGTCCTGAGGAAAGGAAGCTAGTTTATGCTGTTTATATGTTGGTGGGTGAGGCTAGTTTCTGGGGGAAAGGTGCTCAAGCTATGATGGAAGCTAGAGGGGAGGTGATAAATTGGAAAAATTTCAAAAAGGTATTCCTAGAGAAATATTTTCCAGATAGCGCCAGATATGCTAAGGAAGCTGAATTTTTGAGATTGCAACAAGGAAATATGTCAGTACAAGAGTATGTGGTCAAGTTTGAACACTTGGCTAGGTATTATTCTCAAGCTATCACTGAAGCCTGGAGATGCAGGAAGTTTAGTGAGGGTCTAAGATTTGAGCTGAAAAAGACTATTGTCCCTATGGAAATTATGGAGTTCCCAGTTCTAGTTGAAAAGGCAAAAACAGTTGAGAGATTTGAAGGAGGAAATAGAGTGGCAAAGGGTCTAGAGGGATCATCTGGATTTGGGAGGGGGAAACATCCTCAAAAGAGACCATCTCAGTTTCAAATTGGAAATGCTAATAAGAAACCGATGGGGACTACTACCACAAGAGATGTTCAGAGTATTAGATGTTATATCTGTGGAGGCCCACATATGATGAAGGACTGTCCTACAAAGAACTATACGTGTTTTAAATGTGGCAAGGTGGGTCACATGGCTAAAGATTGCAATGTCAAAAATATTCCAGCTAGAGAGAACCAGAAAGTGGATCGGCCTACTGCAGCAGGTCGTGTCTTTGCTTTAACAGGTGCTGAAGCTGAAACGACATCTGAGCTGGTAAAGGGAAAGGGCAAAGCTGATGGTAATGATATTTCTATTTTATTTGATTCTGGTGCTTCACATTCTTTTATTTCTTATGAATGCGTGGCAAGGTTAAATTTAGTTGTGAGTTCCTTGTGTGTGGATCTAGTTGTTTCTACCCCAGCTTCAGGGTCTATTTTGACTTTTGAGGTTTGTTTGAGATGTCCAGTGGAGGTGGAAGGGCGTTGTTATAAAGTGAATTTGTTTTGTTTACCTCTATCCGATTTGGATGTGATTTTAGGGATGGATTGGCTTTCTGCCAATAGGATTTTGATAGATTGTTCAGAGAAGAAATTAATCTTTCCTACTGATGAACATGAGAGATTTATTTCTAATAGACAGGTGGATGGG
This sequence comes from Cajanus cajan, assembly GCF_000230855.2. NCBI lineage: Eukaryota > Viridiplantae > Streptophyta > Magnoliopsida > Fabales > Fabaceae > Cajanus > Cajanus cajan. Next base: position 29,284,203 of record NC_138523.1, on the reverse strand, counting down.
TTGTTGAAGGATGGAGCTCTTGGGTTTATGATCTTATCTTTTATTAGTGTAGAGAATGAAAAGTTGTTGAATAGTATTGATGTTGTTAGAGAATTTCCAGAGGTTTTTCCGGATGATGTTCCGGGATTACCACCAAAGCGAGAGTTAGAGTTTAGTATTGATCTTATACCAGGGGCGGGACCAGTGTCCATTTCTCCTTATAGAATGGCACCAGCGGAGTTATCTGAATTGAAGAAGCAGGTTGAAGAACTTTTGGAGAAGTAGATGATCAGACCTAGTGTATCTCCGTGGGGAGCACCAGTGTTATTGGTAAAGAAGAAGGATGGTGGTGTGAGGTTATGTGTGGATTACAGGCAGTTAAATAAATTGACAATCAAGAATAAATATCCATTGCCAAGAATAGATGATTTGATGGATCAGTTAAGGGGAGCTACTATTTTCTCCAAGATTGATTTGAGATCTGGATATCACCAAATTCGGGTAAAGGAGGAGGACATACCAAAGACTGCTTTCAGGACTCGGTATGGCCATTATGAGTATGTTGTCATGCCTTTTGGAGTGACGAATGCTCCAGCTATTTTCATGGATTATATGAACAGGATTTTCAGACCCTTTCTGGATAAGTTTGTGGTGGTGTTTATTGATGATATTCTGGTTTATTCTAGATCTATGGAGGAACATAGAGAACATTTGAGGATAGTTTTGCAGGTATTGAAGGAGAAACAGTTATTTGCAAAGTTGTCAAAATGTGAGTTTTGGTTATCTGAAGTTAAGTTCTTGGGTCATGTGATTTTTGCACAAGGAATTGCAGTTGATCCTACTAAGGTGGAAGCGATTTTGAGGTGGGAGCGTCCAAAATCAGTTACTGAAATTAGAGGTTTTGTGGGATTGGCTGGCTATTATAGAAGATTCATAGAAGGATTTTCTAAAATAGTTATGCCTTTGACACAGCTAACCAGGAAGGATCATCCTTTTATATGGACGGAGGAGTGTGAAAGGATTTTTCAAGAGTTAAAGGAAAAGTTGACTTCGTCTCCAGTGTTGATTCTGCCAGATCCTAATAAATCTTTTGAGGTTTATTGTGATGCATCTCATCAAGGTTTAGGATGTGTTCTTATGCAAGATAGACAGGTTGTGGCTTATGCATCTAGGCAGTTAAAGACTCATGAACGAAATTATCCTACGCATGATCTAGAGTTGGCTGCGGTGGTTTTTGCTTTGAAGATTTGGAGACATTATCTCTATGGAGCAAAGTTTGATGTGTTTAGTGATCATAAGAGTTTGAAATATTTGTTTGATCAGAAAGAGTTAAATATGAGGCAAATGAGGTGGATTGAGTTTTTGAAAGATTATGACTCAGTTAATGTACCATCCAGGTAAAGCAAATGTGGTGGCAGATGCTTTGAGTAGAAAATCTTTTCATATGTCTTACATGATGGTTAAAGAGATGGAGTTAGTAGAGAAATTCAGGGATATGAATCTTAATGTTGTGATTGCCTCAGATTTTATTAGTTGTGGTATGACTACCATTACTAGTGATTTCTTGGAGATGGTGAAACAAAAACAAGTTCAGGATACGAGATTGAATAAGGTTAGAGAGTTGTTGGGTTCTGAGAAAGCTGAAGGATTTGAACAAGATATGGATGGAATCTTGAGGTACAAGGGTAGAATTTGTATTCCACAAGATGAGGAGTTGAAGAAGTTGATACTTGAGGAAGGTCATAAAAGTAAGTTGAGTGTACATCCGGGTATGACAAAAATGTATCAAGATTTGAAGAAAATGTTTTGGTGGAATGGTATGAAGAGGGAGATAGCTGAGTATGTTGCATCTTGCATTGTGTGTCAAAAAGCTAAAGTAGAACATAAAAAACCAGGAGGTTTGTTACAAATGATGGAAGTGCCAGAATGGAAATGGGATAGTATAACCATGGATTTTGTTGTTGGATTACCAAGATCTGCTAAGAATTGTGATTCTATTTGGGTGATCGTGGATAGATTAACTAAGTGTGCTCATTTCCTTCCAATGAATATAAAGTGGTCCTTGGAAAAGTTAACTCAATTGTATATTAAGGAGATTGTTAGATTACATGGTGTACCCTCCAGTATCATCTCTGATAGGGATCCTCGTTTTACATCCCGATTTTGGCAAAGTTTGCATCAAGCGTTAGGGACTAAGTTGAGGCTCAGTTCTGCTTATCACCCACAAACTGATGGGCAGTCTGAGAGGACTATCCAATCTTTGGAGGACTTGTTGAGGGCTTGTATTTTGGATCATCTAGGGAATTGGGAAGAGATGTTGCCTTTGGTCGAGTTCACTTATAATAACAGTTTTCATGCAAGTATAGGAATGGCACCATTTGAGGCTCTGTATGGGAGGAAATGTCGAACACCTTTGTGTTGGTTTAAAGAGGGAGAATCAGTGATGGTGGGGCCAGAGATCATCTTACAGACTACTGAAAAGGTGAAACAAATTCAGGAAAGAATGAGAGCTGCTCAGAGTCGGCAAAAGTCTTATGCAGACAAAAGGAGGAAACCTTTGGAGTTTTCAGAAGGAGAACATGTGTTTTTGAAAGTAACTCCTACCACAGGTGTGGGAAGAGCTATCAAAGCTAAGAAGTTGAATCCTAAGTTTATTGGGCCGTATCAAATTCTCAAGAGGATTGGACCAGTGGCATATCAGAATGCATTACCTCCATTCCTTTCTAATCTGCATGATGTGTTCCATGTTTCACAACTGAGGAAATATATTCACGATCCAAGTCATGTCTTGGAATCAGAGGCAGTACAAGTTAAGGAGAATTTAACTTTTGAGAAACAGCCAGTTTCAGTGGCAGATAAGAAAGTTAAACAGTTGCGAGGTAAATCTATCAATTTGGTGAAAGTTATTTGGGATGAGATTACTAATGAAGCTACTTGGGAGTTGGAGGAAAGGATGAAGGATCAATACCCATATCTCTTTTAGAGTAAGTGAATTTTCGAGGACGAAAATTTTTGTTGTTGGAGAGAATTGTAATACCCATTTTTTTTATTATTATTAATTATCAATGGCATTTTCGTAAATTTTATAAAGGTATAGGGGTATTCTTGTAATTTTATTACTGATGGCATTTTCGCAATTTTAAAAAAAAAATTAAGGGGTGTTTTGGTAACTTGGAATGGGCCGTTCCAAAAGCAAAACGGGCCGTTCCAAGCTTAAAAATTATACTAAATTTTTTTAGTGAGAACGGGCCCAAACGGGCCGTTCCAAAAGGAGAACAGGTCGTTCTGGTTTTGGAACGAGCCGTTCTGGAGGGAGAACGGGCCGTTCTGGAGGGAGAACGGGCCGTTCCGGAGGGAGAACGGGCCGTTCTGGATGAGTCTCGGAACGGGCCGTTCTGATTTTAGAACGGGTCGTTCTGCTTTTTGGGAACGGGCCGTTCCGATTTTGGAACGGGCCGTTCCAGTTTAAAAATTTGCGTACATTTGAAAGATTCGGAACGGGCCGTTCCGAATTCAATACGGGCCGTTCCGGGTGACTCTGGTCGCCTATAAATAGGGGCCAGGGGGGGTGAAAAAAAAATATACGGAGGGAAGTGAAAATCTTAGAGAGAGAGAAAGAGAAGAGAGAGAGAGAGAAAGAGAAGGGAGAGAGAGAGAGAAAGAAAAGAAAAGAGGAGAGAGAAAGAGGAATCCAGTAGAGGAGGTTCTGCCAGGGGAGAGAAAAGAGGAGGGAGAAGAGGAGATTCTGCCCGAGTTTCGGTTCTTGTTTAAGCAAGAAAGAGGAGAAGGTTCTGCCCGAGTTTCAGTTCAGGTTTATCCAAGTAAGGGTAGTGCTTATAAAATTAATCTAGTGTGTATGAGCATGATAGGAATAGTATAATTTTAATATGCTATTTTATGTGGAGATTTTCATTTCACATAATATAATTTGGATCAATTGATGGTTGTTTTGGATATTTAATTATTTATATTATTATTATATTGACAAATTGGCATGGTTATGGTTATGTTTAATTATGGAATATGCTATGTGTATGTGGTTTGGAAAAGTAAATAGGACTTAAAGGAGTAAGGTTATGGTATGGATTAGATCTCTTGGTGAGATCAGGATATAATCTTTGGAAAAATATGGAATTTGGGAATCCCATGGTGAGGATTCCAATGTGAAACTTTTCCAAAGGTTATATAATAAACCACTTCAGATGTTAGGTGGATTCTGAAGTACTCCTCTAAGTATTCTATTTGCTACCGGTATGGGTCTAGGCCGAGTCATACCGATGGTTGAGGTGGCCCCACCAGGGTTACGTGACGACGTAATCCAACTGTATATTTTCCATGAGAGGTTAGGCGTGGGACATGGGTTGCTGACATGTTTCACCGTATCAACACTTGGTTTGGATGGTGTTGAGGCCAACATTTGGTTTGGATGTGTTGGTTACATCATGGATTATACAGTGGTGTGACTTTGTTTTGGATATGGAATATGTATACATATGGTATGGATTGTATACATTGGTTATGGATTATTTTATTATCATAAAATATGTATACATTGGCATGGACGTGTATACATTATATTTTGGGTTGGTCTATATTTAGCTTGAAAATGACTTGTTGGTCTGGATAAATATTGTGGATAAATATTTGTTTAATGATATTTTATTATGATGTACTATGATTGGTTTTATATGTGCTAACCCTTATATTTCCATGATGTGGACTGTGATGATCTCACTATGTGGGGGAGCAGATCAGGTATGAGGCTTTGGGATAACAAGGAGTCTTTTGGATAGCTGCTTTGAGAAGTGGCTAGGTTTAGAGCTTGACCAGCACCTAGGGTGTCTTATTTTGATGTTTTCATGACATTGTAATTATATTATCTTTTTGGATTACTGTATAACTTTACTAAGGATGATGACTCTGCTATAGAAGATTATATTATATATTTTGGAAACAATTTATATGTTATTGTATAATTACACTCTAGCGTAGCTGGCTTTTGCTCTATTTTCTTTATTTTATATTATTTTATTTTGGTTGGTTATTGATGTGACGGCCTAGGGTGGGTCGTTACACTAATCATCTAGAGCACCCCATAATACAAGGGTAAAAAGGGAAATACAAGGGAAAATAAATTCTAAGTCCTAAACACCCCAAAATACAAGGGTAAAATTGGAAATACAAGTAAAATAAATTCTATGATTAAAAAGAACTTAGGATCTAAGGTCCAAAAGTGGCCTCACTAACCCATTCCTCTTGCCTCCTTTAATATATCACCTCTTGGTCTTCTCGGCCTTAGTGTTATTCCATCATTTTCTTAGTGAACGAAGTGGAGAAGATTGGTAAGGGTATATATAGCCCATTTCGAGTGGAAGTTGATGGTGTTTTGTGGTTTCAGGATAGAATCTATGTGTCTAATAATCCCGAATTAAGAAAGATGATCTTAGAAGAAGACAATAAGAGTACTCTTAGTATTCACTTAGGAGTTATTAAGATGGATTAGGACCTTAGAAGGATGTATGAGAGTGGCGTAGCGGAAGCGTGATGGTCTAAGGTGAAGAAAGGGGTAGAGGAAGTTGTGGACTCGTGTGTAGTATTCCAGAAGTCTAAGGTGGAACATTAGAAAGTCAAATGTAGGAGACATCCATTTTTATTTGCCTCAAGTAATTTCGGGGACGAAATTTTTAAAAGGAGGAGAGAATTGTAACATCCTAAATTTTTCTACTAATACTACGAATAATTATTATTTATTTTTGTATTTATGAAAATTATTTCCTTATAATTATTTTGATTAATTAAATGGGTTTGATTGAATTTTTAAAGGTTTTTATTAATAATCATTTATGAAAATTATTTTGTATAATATTATTAATTATGATATTTTGTTATAATTATTATTTGAAGAAAATTATGTTTTAAATTGTATTGATATTTTATTTTCATTTGATATATATATATATATATATATATATAATTTATTTATTAATTAATAATTCTCGATTTTCATAGCCCGGAACGGGCTGTTCCACTTTGGGAACGGGCCGTTCTGGTTTTGGAAAGGGACGTTCTGGGAGAGTCTTTTGTACCTGTTCTGTGTGCCCAGAACAGGCCGTTCCGGATTCGGAACGGGTCTGTTCCGGATTCGGAACGGGTCGTTCTGGCCGTGGCCTGATGCCTATAAATAAAGCGTTTTGCACTCTCTAAAACTCATTTTTTTCATTTTCTAATATTTTTCCTCCTTCTTCTCTGAAGACGAAGGTGAACCTAGAGGGGGCGACCAGCAAGATTTGGCTCCTGCTTATCGAGGTAAGGGGGGAGTGAGAAACTTTGCTCTGAGTGTGGGATTGTATGTAGGGTAGTGAGATTGGCCCCAATCCTGTGTTTGTTGTATTTTTTGTATGCTTATGTATGAGGGATTTTTCCCAATTGTATCTATTTTGCCTATTTTTTTTCTTATATGTAATTAATTGTATGAATTGAGATTTCTATGGGTTCCTATGGGAAACCCTAAGGGAATGCATTGATAATTGTAAGAGGCAAATTTTAAAAGTTTTCTATTTTACCTTCTGAGTTTTCTATTATGTTTCTTGATATTTGCTGAGTGTAAATGTGTGTCTAATCTTGAAAATGAACAAGTTTTGATATGAATTAGAGTGCTCTGTGGGTTACTGTAAGAACCCTATGAGAAACAGGCAAAATATGAATGTTTTTTGTTTTGCTTTCTGATTGTTCTGATGTATTTCTTATTGAATGAGATGTATAAATATGTGTTTATTTTTAAAAATAGACTAATTTTGATATGATTTTGAGTGCTCTGTAGAGACTATGTGAATATGATGAGATGATGTGAAAAGTGATGACTATGTGAATATCATGAGATGATGTGAAAAGTGATGACTATGTGAATATGATGAGATGATGTGAAAAGTGATAATGAGACATGATAATGTGATATGGGAATGAGACATGAAAATGTGATATGAGAAAAGCATGGAGTCTTGATTGACATGCATCATATGCATAAATGTTTTTAAGGATACGATATGGAATACACTGCCAGAGAAGGCCCCCTAGTGTAAAAGCTTTGGGGATTAGTCCTTGGGGATAGCTCGGTTTGGAAGTCTCAGTCTCGCCCATCGTGTGCATGGGATGTATCTTGCGCGGCTTAGCTATCCCGACGAGACTCTGGTAGTATGTCCTTCTAGTGAGAGTGCGCAGAGGGTGTGACCCAGCATGTACTCCTAGACTACTCTTCGTGTATTGCTAGCGGCAATATGTCATGTGATGTTTTACTGGCGCCACATGCATGATAATATGTAGTCCGTGTCCATGCATATGCATTCTTAATGTTATATGATAAAGTGATGGTTTATGTCTTGGATGAGTGTGATGTTATTATTAATTTATCTATGTTATACTTATTTTGTTTGTGTTTAGCTATTCGGCGTATATTTCTACACTATGAGCCAGAGTGAGATGTTTCTCACTCCCTTTTCTCTTGTGTTGTTTTCTCTAACTGTCATACAGGTTATTACCAGCATGAGGCTGAGGATGTTGGTGATGAAGCTTAGGCTTCTACGTGGGATTTGCTCTGATAGGACATATGACATTGGGGCATAAATAGGATTAGATTGAAATGTTATTTTTATTAAATCATTTTTAAAAAAATCAGTTTCATTTCCTTGTAATTTCTCTATATGTTATTTGGATTAAGTTTATGAATGTGAACTCTTTACCCTTATGTTGTTGGAAATTTGACTGTCTTATGTTGAAGAATTGTATTTTATTTTATTTATTTTATATAATTATTATATATGTATATTGGGATAGAGGGTGTCACAAATGTTGGTAAAAAAAATAATGGTCATTTAAATGGCCATTAAATAATAAATTAATTGTCACAAAAAAATAATTTTAGTGTAATGAATCGACCAAGAAAAATCAACTACTATCAAGAAAAATGAAGAAAAACGAAATCCCAATTTGTCAATGCATTTATTGAGGATGGATTATGTACTAGTATTTCTGTTTTTTTTTTTATTCATTTTGGTCAAATGAATTATTAAAAAGTGTGCACAGCAACACCAACATAGCAAAGGTTGACCAAATTTATGTGCCACAGATACAATCCTAGTCCAACCAAACACTTGTCACACAACCCTACTAATCCACCCTAAAACCATGCAAAACCACACATGCAAGACCCTTCCACAACCAACCAAGGAGCATACCCCACAACAGCTCCAACCCCTACCCTATAAAACCCCTTCCAAGACTCCATTCTTCCTCAGACCTGCAACAAAAACAACAAAAAAAGCACCATAAAGAGCAGCTTCTTTCACCACAAACACCAAGCGGGTCTCCCCAACTATCCACAAACTTCATCATGGACATGAGGAAGGTTACCTGTGCTGTTCTCATTGCTGCTGCCTCCATGAGTGCAGTCTTGGCTGCCACTGAGGTTCCTGCACCTGCTCCTGGCCCTAGCAGTGGTGCCTCAGCCACTGCTGTTGGCTCCATTGTTGGTGCTTCAGTCTTGTCATTCTTTGCCCTTTTCCACTAAGGAACATGCACTTTAAGGAAGGAGGCTGCATATGCTTATTTATTAGTATGGAATAAAGAGTGAACACATCAATTATATATGTGCGTTGATATGTAATATCAATTTATCTTTACCATTTTGAAAATGTAATTGTTTTGTGTTCATAATGAAAAATTTATTATATTAAGCATTTTTTCTTCCTTCGGCCTTAATGTTTCATTCAATTTATATCTCACGGTACTCCCACAAATTTTGGTGGGATCCTGAAGAAATCTCACAAGCTTCGGTTCTTTGAACCCGCTATATGTATTGGAAGATCTAATATGGCAAGTCTCAATTCTAGGAATACATGCAACCAATATATATATTAGAAAAAATCAGATAATGTGAATTAGTTTTAAGATAATATCTAACATGATATCAGAATCTATTCTGCTATGCATACATACAAAGGAAACATATGTATGAAGATTATGTTGGAATACAAATAAGATCATTAGAATAAAAAAAATAAATAAGAATTTATAAAACAAAATAATTTATTGATAAAAAAGTCTTTAAAATAATGACTAAAAATAAAATAATAAAAACTTAGATTCAAAATGAATATATATTTTTTATTGTGAAGATGTGAGTGCAAATACCATAAGTAATAAATAAAAATAAGATAAAATAACCCTTCTATTGATAAATATATCTTTTTCTCTTAAACAATTATCATAACATAACTCTAACAAGTTATAGCAAAAAACATTAATTAACACATGACAAAACATCTTTTGAAATCTCACACCACTTTATCTGACCAGCAACAAAAAGTAATTAAATATAAATAAAAAAATTTGATCAATTACAAAAATATGAAGTTGTTTCATTTCTTTTATTTTTCTTTTTTTACTGTTGTCTCCTCAATAGCTTTGGTGTTCTAAAATGATTGAAAATATACAAGACGACAAAACATAGGGATAATAATATATCAATTTAGTCCTTCAAATAACCAGCATCGATTAATTGAGTACTTGAAAATATCATTTTAGTTCCTAATATTATCATAACAATAATCATTTTAATCCATGAAATCATTACTATGAAGTAAAATCACCAATGTTTAGTCCTTTTAGAATTTAAATAAATATTATTATATAATTTTAACAATAAATTAACCGATACTCAATTCAAGAACTAATTTAGTATATTATTCAATACTAGTATGTCAAATATAACCAGAAAAACAGGCTAATCAGGCCAAGAAAATAAAGATAACTTACAAACAAATCCACCAAATAAATAAAACATGAAGCTCAGGGCCTCATTTTTCCTAGTTTGAGAGGGGAGGGTGGCTATGACGATATCAATGTTCATGCAATCAATGGCCATAGCTTACAAAAAAACACCAATTAATATTCAACCCAACCATTTCAAATATAATTTAATCCATTTACAATACACCGTTTACCAGCAAAGAATATATGGGATGTTATTTTCCAGCCTCGAATCTTCAATCAAGCAAAAGTCTCAAAGAAACAAACTCATGTAACATTTGGAAATACACGTTTTGCTTACAATAATGTATAAATAATATGCAGCACAGCACCTTTCACAAACTATGTTTCAGGATTAAGTTTTTGTGAGGCCATGAGGCTTTTTGTAAGCCATATTGCTGTTTCTCTGGATGATACAGATACAGCATCTTCTCCAAATGGACTCAGCACAGCAGCAAGCTCTTCAAGCTTTCCTTGCTGAAGTAGCTGTGCACATAACTCGAGCAGAGATTCTAGAGCATCAGCTCTTTGCTGGCAGGTACTATCACTGCCTCTTGATATACGTGTCCTTATTGAAATGCCATTGGGTGGCTTATCGGCAACAACGGCATTGTCATCTTTTTTATGCGTTGAACAACTGAACGTATGTGTTTTGTCACTCTCAGAAGTCAAGCTGTCCATGCATGAGCCTTCCATAAATGCTTCAGGATTTTCATTTTCCTTCAAGCTGTTTCCAGTTTCAGTGTCATGTTCAACCCTAACAGGATGTGCAATTGGTGATGAACTTTCCTCATCAATGGACCCATCTTTATCATTATTGTTGCTGTCTTCAATGGATTTTGGTTTACTGGAGTCCTCAGGTTTAGCATCTTTCTTCTGTGTTTCAGCTTTATCAAAACCTTCATTGGAAAGTTTATCTCCAACTTCTGTAGTCTCTGCATTTATGTCAATTGCATCAGACTTCTGAAAATGATCAGCAGCAAGTCCTTGTTCTTCACATACAGAATCTAGCATACTCTTGGACGTGATCTCATCGCCAGAACCATCTTTATCGTAACCATTGCTGTTTTCACAGGAAATTATTGATTTGCTGGAGCTCTCAGGCTTGGTATCTTCCCTCTGTGCTTCAGCTTTATCAAATCTTTCATCAGAAAATAAGTCTTCAACTTTTGAAGTTGCTGCATTTATGTCAACATCTGACTTTTGAACATGTTCAGCTATAAACCCTTGCCCTTCATGCACAGAATCATGCGTACTCTCTAAAGCAATCTCATCAATGGACCTATCTTCATCATTATTGTCGCTGTTTTCACCGGACATTACTGGTTTTCTGGAGTCCTCAGGTTTGGCATTTTCGCTCTCTGCTTCAGTTTTGTCAAAATCTTCAATGGAAAAATTATCTTCAACTTTTGTAGCCACTGCATTGAGGTCAATCACATCTGACTTCTGAACATGTTCAGCAGCAAACCCTTGCTCTTCATGCATAGAGTCGAGCATACCCTTTGATATGATCTTATCAATGGATCCTTCATTAACATTACTGTTGCTGTTTTCAATGGATGCTAATGATTTTCTGGAGTCATCAGACTTGGCATTTTCCCTCTCTGCTTCAGTTTGATCAAAACCATTGGAAAAATTATCATCAACTTTTGTAGCCACTGCATCTGTGTCAATCACATCTGAGTTCTGAAAATGTTGAGATGTAAATCCTTGTTCATCAAGCATAGAATCTAGAGTACTCTTTGATGTGATTTCATCAATGGACTCATCTTTATCATTACTGTTGCTGTCTTCACTGGACATTATTGATTTACTGGAGTCCTCAGGTTTGGCACCTTCACTCAGTGCTTCATCTGTATTTAAGTCTTCATTGAAAAAAGTATCTTCAACTTGATTAATTGCTTCATTTATGTCAGCTGCATATGACTTATGAGCAGCAAATCCTTGTTCTTCAAGCACAGAATCTAGTGTACTCTTTGAAGTGATCTCGCTGTCAGCCGCGTCCCTTGCAAGTCTATTTTTAAAGTCTCCTTCCTTGCACACACTGCATACGGTTGATTCAGATGTTGTTGAGCCATCTTTCGAGCCACTAATACTAGTAGAAAATTCCACAGTGTTGCTGGTAGAATCAACCATTTTAATCTCAAGGTTGTCTTCTGCACTGGTTGACACTGCTAGCTTGCCATCATTAGGCCGGTTCTGTGTCTGTACATCTCCATTTCCCTCAATTGGATAAATTCGCTCCAAACGATTTACTAATCCTGCTAATCCTGCCTCCTTGTCCCAAAGGTGTTGATCACCACTAGATTTGTTTTTTGTTTTTTCCTTTGAGTTTGAGTTACTAGATATAAGATGTACCGGTAGAAAAATAGATGATGCATTACGACAGCGGAGAACAAAAGGTTGCAAATGAGGATGCCTTAATAATTCAGATGCCTGTCAACAAAGTGTACTGTAAGAATGAACAGCTCCACATAAATGAATTACACAGGAAGAGTTCAGTTGAACTCACTGTTGGTCTATGTTCTGGGTTTTTCCTCAGCATGCTCTTGATAAGTTGTTTCCTGTTGCACATAAATGACATAAATCTTATAGCTTCAGTTTTATCAATTATCATTTCAATCACATATTTAAAGGAAATGGAGGAATTGACTGGTAGATTTTTGTTTGATTTAAATAGATATAATAATTTTTGAAAGCTCAGGTGGGAAAAAGCATGACAGCAGTGTGACTGCTAATGGTTTTTAGGTGTTCAAATTATGAGGTTTTGGTAGTGAAGGAGGAAACATGATGTCTAATTGATTACAATATTATTCTAAGGACTTGTATTACATTCAGATATATTCTAAAATATTTTAAGACGCATTAATATATACCGAGATATTTTGTATGTATTCTAACACTTCCCTTGAAGCTGAAGCTTACTAAAGTTCTAAGCTTGTGACAATGAAAAAAAACTAAAAGAAAATAATTCTGAAAATGGCGTCAGCTAAGAACATAGTTGATAAGACAACTCCAGAGATGCATGGCTAGAATGACTAACAGACAAGGCCCAAACATCTTCAAAATCATCACAAATAGCATTTGGAATCTTCGAGTTGAAAGAAAATTTAGTAGCCCCCAAACTTAAAACCTGAAGCAGACAGTGAATCAAATCCATATAACAATCATTCTATATGAGATTAATATGGGGTAGTATACTAGTATACATTGAAAAATGCTAACACGATGATTCTATATTTTTACTAAATAACAAAGCATTTCCATTAGTAAATTCTTCTATAATATTATGTTCTATCTTCCTCTAAATCTCTCTAAATTCAACAGTCTAAGATACACAGATACCCATGATTACTAAACGTATTTTATCATGTGATAATTGAACATAATACTTCCCAGGTACATTAACTATGATAATTTCCAACATAAACATAAATTAGGTTAAGTATTGGGATAGCATTACCAGTATATACCCAAGCTCACAAATAGAATAAGATTAAAAATCCTATCATTAAATAAGGAAACATAATAAAATTAGGAAACCACTTGTAAGATTGGTTCCTCGATTAGATGACTAATTGACTTCGTAAATCTTAAGAGTTAAGGTATCCTACAACATTCTAAGATACAGTAGATATATTCTGAATACTTTGTAGATATTATCAAATGAAGTTACTTACAGTGTGGAAGAGTAAACAATTGGTAGAGGAGAAATGGAGCATCTATTTATTTTATTGATAAGTCCAGCCCTGTCCTGTTTGATTCATTCATTATTCACCAAATTATTTCAGTTAAACATATATTGGAGACACTTCATTGTCAGTAATAACATCAAACTATCATAGATCGTTCAGTTTTGTTCTTACTGGAGCACGAAATGCCGGTTGATGTGCAACAATTTCAAACATGCAGCAACCTTTACATGCAAAGGGACATCATTCTTACACAAGGTCAGATATCATGGCATGTGACTTTGTCAACTAGAAGCAAGGCATCTGTAATTCTTACCAAGTGACCACATATCAGATTTATAACCATAAGGCATACCAGCAATGGCCTCAGGACACATGTAGTTTAGAGTTCCAACAGCCTACAAAATATATAAGGATACAAACGACAAACATACTTCAATATGTAAATTTAGTTAAGTAGAATTATCATTAGTAATACAAGGTTTAAGGAAAGAAAGAAAAATTTATTCAGTTTTAGTTAAAAATCATCAATTACTTGGCATGACAATTCACTATCAGGGGAACAACTGCAAAAGAGTTTCTTGAAGAAGGTAGCAGATAATGCTAAGACATTAACATATATATTACCGGGTAAGCAAGGTCTTCGTTAAGAAGCTTCGCAAGACCAAATTCACCTGCAATGTCCATGTAATACATTTTTTCTTTAGACAACATGTTATATGGAAACCTAAAGTGATGAGCATTCAAAGGATACGCCTTCATACCTAGCCGAATGTTATTTTCTTTGGTAAGGAATATGTTGGAACACTGAAATTAGATGAAGTTGCATTAACATAAACACCATGTATGGATTTCATTGCCAGGATATAAGAATAAAAGGTACCTTAAGATCTCTGTGGAGTACCCGATTGGAGTGAAGGTAGTCAACAGCTAGTAACAACTGAGTCAACCATTTGCAGACTTTCTATTGCAGAAAATGGCAATGCAGAGTGGGTAAGGAATAAGGAAAAGGAATCCAGAGAGAATGAAGGCAAACGGAAGATGAGAGGTTAAGTACAAAATTTCCTTCCTCCATTTTTTTGGGCCAAGGGTTACATGATAATTCCTAATTTATAAAGACTCCCAAATAAGGGGGAGGTTTACTTAAGACTTTTCCTCCTCTCCCTGTCCTCCCATTGTCCCCCAGCCAAACAAACACTAAGCAATGGAACATAAAACCTTATTAGTTACCTCCTCCGAAAAATAAGATCCCCGAGCTTTCTTTATATTCGCAGCCCTGCTCCAGAAGAATATAGTATTCCATGATTTAGACACCAGGTAACAAGTAATAATTCTCCCAAGTGTCATATAAATGTATGCTAAACACATATGATATGCTTTATAATACATGAGAACCATGGAACCCCAAAGCCTTTATCCCAAGTACTCCATTCCAGTCTTAGAATGTGATTAAAATTACCAATGTTATAAATAATCTTGTCAATATATATGTGTGTGTGTGTCAAGATTCAATGTAGAAAGTTTATTTATATTATTGCAAAAAATAAACATCAATAAACAAAAATCCTATAAAAATCTCCGCATGACATATTAGTATATTACAGATCACTTATATTCCAGAGTTTTTAAAAAAATTCTAGGCCACTATCTAACAGCTTAAACTTTTAGGTCAAGAATTTATTTAATGTATTACAATTATACCAGATATTACAATTTACTTAATGTATTACAATTACACCCTTCGGCTCCCGCATAGTCCAAACGTGGTTCGGCCACCAGCAAGGCCAAACACATTCCAGCCATCAGCAAGGCTGAACAAGTTCTAGCCACCACCAAAAAGGCTGAAATTTTTCCTCCCAAACCCCACGTACAAGCATATACCCCATCAGTCCCTATCATGGCTGAACACTGGAAACCCCTTCAGGTGAGGCCCGATGATGAGGACCCCTCAGTCCTTGAAGAGGCCGAACACAGTTTGGCCATTCCAAGGGCCGAAGACTGTTCGGCTACATAAACAAGCAGTTACCTTGCCAGTATAATTAAGGAAAGAGACAATAAGGCAGGATTAACAAGATACTTACATTAAGGTAAACTACCCTTAACCCCCATTAACAAACACATTACTTAATTGGTAATCAAGTGTAAATCCCAATGCCCACTAATTTTGGTAATCAAGTGTAAATCCCAATGCCCACTAAGGTTAGCATAAATTGAGAACAGGTCAAGAAATAGATATTGTTCATTATTGTACTGTTCACTCATTTAATACATATCTATTGCCTTAATTAAGCGTCAGAGTGTCTTCGCAAGTATCTCACACTCCAGCACGTGGAGGTAGAAATGGAAGAAGAAGCTTGATCAAAAGCCTAGAAGTTTGTGAGTGTATCCCTAGCAGGTACAACAATCAAATTGAACAAATCTAAAATTCAATACCGCCTAGAAGTTCGTGAGTGTATCCCTAGCAGGTACAACAATCAAATTGAACAAATCTAAAATTCAATACTTGTCACTCCCTGTCTACTAATTGAAGTTTTAAAATAACATTTTCCTCCCAAGGATTGAATTCACTATAAAGTTAAGTGTAGCCTCCATACAAGATAGATCGTAGAAGTTTGTCTTTTATCCACATTTCAAGTCTAGTAGGCCTTCACACAAAGGGGTGTGTTAAGATTTAAGAGTTGTGAAAATCATTCTTGGAATCTTACCAAATGCTTAAGCATTTAGGTAAATAGGTTTGATGCAGATAGCTAATAAATCATTTTACTTCTTAGTTACCATTATATGTCATTCTCCGTAAACAATGAATAACTCAGCTCCTTATGCTAGAAACAATCAGTATTGCTAACAGATATTACCATACTTACATGTCACCTCCTTCACAATAGCCAGTTATAATGCATATGTAGTCTTCCTACAGAACATGATAATACCACAAATATTAAGGATTGATGAACATTTAAATAAGCCTATAAATTCTACAGAACTTCAAACTTCAATTTACAGCAATATGTAAAAGTACAACTGAAAACTCTAAAAGACTAAAGGAAAGAAAAGGTTAATCTTTACCTTCTCCACCCAAGCATCTTTGTACTCCACAATATAAGGGTAATTTAGTTTTCCTATCAGGTCCATCTGAGACAGAAAGAGAGACAATATTAGCATTTTGTCAGAACTAAGAAGGTAAGGGAACACTCATTCAAAACCATGAAGGGGAATCTCTCAGCAATGCAACCATTATCAATAATACTATATAAAAATTAGTTTCAAAATTCGGATGGTTCTTGGCTCAAATAAAAATTGCATATCACACAGTGCTCATAGCGTTTTGTAGGCATAATAAAATTCACAAAACAAATATCCTCTACTCTGGAGTAGATGTCTGAGCAGTACTTGAAACAGACAATGATGATGTAGCAGAGCACCTACAATTCTACAAATTTCATCAAATGAGATGAAATTCAATTTGAGTTACTACTCACTAGTATGTTTTTAAGTATGTGTCTATGTCTTTGGAGAAAGAATGCTGCTTCTGGAATTAACTCATTTCAGATGACTGGTTTAACTGTAGCACAGCAGGAATGAAGCATAACCAGCTATGCATTGTTCATATATAATCATGAAAGATAGGGAAAGATTTTGAGAAATACAATTAACTAGTTAGGTTGATCTTATTCAAGCCATGCATGACTCAAAAGATAGTAGGAAATGGATCAATCATTACTATTTATTCTTTGGTGATGGTACAGATTAAAAACCACTTCCAAAAAGAAACAATAAAAGTTAAAGGAAGAACCCAAACATCAATGTTCATAATTAGCACAAAACAGTAACTTGTCCTATCAATTATAATAGAAAGTAAGAAAACAAGAGAAGATAATACCAATAATTAAATAATTTCCTGGCTGATACTGAATATATGCATTAAGTGGAAGAATTTGTTACACCAACCTCTTGTTGAGCTGTCACTTTGGACTTGTCTGCTTGTTTGGCCAAGCGAATTTTCTTCAGCACATACCTACCGGAGACATGAAAGTTTCATCATGAAAAGCGATAAAAAAACTGAAGCCGGAAAGAAAAACTGCTAGTTAATTAGCGCAGCTTTTAGTCCTAAAAATTATAATTTTTTCTGGGGTTGTCCATTTCTGAACTGAAAATGGATTCTTCTATGGCCCATGTTAAAAGCTAACTTCTATTGAACTTGTAGAGTATCAATTGCCTCAATTGACCACTAAAATCTCAAAAAGATTGAAAATTTCTTTGTGCGGTTGTCAAAATTTGACCAAAGAAAAGATCTTGAAGAGTTCATGTTGCATGGTTCCTTCCAGCAATTACACAGAACACACAAAAAGGAACAGTGCCATACCTCTTTTTCTCAATCTTGTGTAGAACAAGAAAAGTTGCACCAAGTGCTCCTCTTCCAATTTGCTGAATCACTTCATAGTCTTCCATCTTGCCACTACTCTCCATGGAAAACTCCAGAAGAAGCTAGAAGACAAAACAAAACAGTGGAGCACTGAAGCAAGCAGCAGATCCTGATTCGCTGAGAACCCAATTCAGGAAAACCTTTGATGCCTTATTCTATGACAAAGCTTTGCTGTTGTGAGTGTGAATTTCAGCTACCACCAACCCTTTTGCTTCTTCCAAATGCTGTAACTGAACACAAACCTATAGCTTCAATAGCAACAATTATTATGAGACTAACTTTAGGTGCGTATTGAATGAACTTCAGCAACCATGAAGGCGTATCAGGTATCAACTTTCACAACTATATTGACACTAAAAACTAGCTTCTCAGGAGATTGAAGAGAGAGAGAAAGTGGAATATACCAAAAACAAATTGAGAGAGTTTGATTGATGACTTACCGAAAGAAAGTTGAGAGAGAGAAAGTGATGGAAGGACAACAAAGTCAAGTAAAGAAATGCAGAAGAGACATGTTGTCACTTTAATATTGCTTTAATTGATAAGCGTGTAACAGTGACTATGTTTAGCATAGTTGTGGCTACCATAATTTAAGGCATCACCAAAGGATGCTATTTATGCTAATTTCGTTTCGAAAATTTCTTATCCATATAAATTACTTTTAAGACTATTCATGGCTTGAAAAGTTAATGTCAATATGAATGTGCTTAGTATAGTTTGTTTTTGAAGAAATAATTATTTGTTTGAGTTAAAATAAACGATTACTTTTTCCGATTTATATCAATTGTGTTATAAAATTATTAGCTTATTTATATACAATAGTAAAGTTATTTTATCAAAATATTATATAATTTTTATTAATTATTTTTATTTATTATTTATTTATATATTGCCAATCTTTTATTTTATTTTTTAAGTTTATTTTTTAATATAGTCATTTAAAAAACGAAATTCTATAAAAAAAAAATAATTTTTAACATAGTGAAAAAAAAAGCATATATATAGAGAAAAATATAAATATAAATAACACTTGAATGTATTAGTTTCATTAAATATCGCTCGTTAAATATTCCAATTTTTTGTCCTAATTATCCTTTGAATTAGTGTCCATAATTATGCTGCCTTAAATCATTTAATGCTACGGATATTTCTGAAAGTGAGTTAATTATATTATTAATTTTAACAAATTATATAATTATTTATTATATATATGTGATAGAAAATGTCATATAACTTTTGTTTATTTTTATAATGAAATATAATTATTTTATTTGATGGAATGATGAAGTTATAAATTAAAAAATAAAAATATTTATGTTTTCGCATAATTGTGAAAGTTAAACAAATTCAGTGAAGGGTTGAGTGTGTGTAAAAATTTTCAAAAAAACATTTTTTTTTTTTGCAAAAGATAAATATAATAGTTATAACTAGATATAACTCAAACACTTTCTTCCAAGGAACATAAAGGATGAAATAGTAAAATTTTGTTTGTTTTTGTATTGGTTTATTCCATTTGAACTATATTTTGTTATTTTTCAACAAGGTTTCAATAACCACAACCGGTTACAACGAATATCTCAGCTATCATTTCTAGTTATATAATATATTTTGGGTGATGTCATAAACTACACATTTACACAAATATTATTTCCAAGTTTTTTCATGCTTAACTAAATAAATGATTGGTATTTCAAATATTACTTTCATAAAGAGAATATATAAGTTTAGATTCGATGTACCATAACTTACTAAGACAATGATAGAGCTATTCAAGTTTATACAAGTTTTACTAGACAATTAACTTAAAGAATTTACAAGAGCTTGAGAAAACATTTCAATAGAGTTTTACACAACTTTGTTAGTGTTATTCTTTCCTTCAAATTTTCATAAAATCTTGCATTTATAACCTATTTAAAGATGTTCTTATAGAAAAATGACTTCAAAATACTATCTATTTTGACTTCATCTTTAATGTCAAGGTTGTTTCTTTGTGCAAAGTAGGCACAACCTTCTAATTCTTCTAATAAGGGAGTTGGTTAGAATGAGTAAAACTTGATAAAATTAGATTGATCTTTTTTTACTTTCATTTGACTAAATTAATATATATATATATATATATATATATATATATATATGTATGTATATATATATATATATATTAATTTTACAGTGTCTCGATGATTATATTACTTTTTATTAGGTATTGTACTTTAAAAAAAACAAATTTACTTGATATACTTTTAATGGCTTCTAAATATTGCAAAATTTTATTTTAGTCTTCTAATAAAATTGTTACATGTGTTCCATATAATTTTTCAAATTTTTTTTGAAGATGATGCTATGATAATGTTGTATGTATATAAACTTATCATACCATATGATTTTCAGAATGATAACTGAAATTGTATAACTATATGCAAGTTACATCCCCTTTAATGATGACAGAAACAATTTTAGTTATAAAAATTACGATGACCGAAATTAAAAATAAATAAATAAAAAACTAAATTTGGCTATATGGATAAGAAAAAGACATATTAAGTAAAAACAATATTAAGGTTTTATTGAATTTGAAAAAATATTATGAACTTAAGTTGGGGAAATAATCTCTTATTTATCGAGTTTTAGCGAGAGTTTTTAAAAAATAATCTATTACTTTTATTAGAAATTAACTTTTCATAAATATGCACTCAAACATTTAATAATAAGATTAACTTTATTTGCTTATAAAAAAGTAATAATAATATTGCAATGAAAAGTATTTAATCAATCAAAATGTAGGTGATTGATGTAAAATATATGCATGCTTGCAAACTTTCATGGAGGAGATAAAAGGCATGGATGAAAAAAAGATAAACTTACTAGGATTTAGTACAAATTTCAGCAAGGTCACTCACAATAGCAAGAAGTTGTGATGGCAACACTTTGTACCCTAAAAGAAAATAAATTTTAAAAAATCACTAAATTTTGGAATATAAAGCCAACAGCTATTTTTTTCCCCCCAAAATGTTGTACTGGAAATGAAATGGGTTGACCGTTTTATTAATGTAATGTCATTTTGTTATGCGTTTAACAATTTATTTTTGAGAAAAATATATTTATGCATTGAAGAAACCTTACATCCTATTTTAGGACATGTATAGTATAATGGTCGCAATATATTAGGATAAGATAAAATATATAAATAAAATAAGAATAGAATAAATTTTAATTTTATCACCTGTTTGATATCATACAAGGAACAAGATAATATTGAGGTGTTACTATGTCTTGTATTTGACATGATAAACTTGATAATAATGAAATAAGATATAAATTGTGTTCAAATGACAAAATTACCCTTTTGTCAAAGCTAAAGTATTGATGGCAGAAAACTTGTTTTAACCCATATTCTTTAGAAGAAAAAATGTTCTTCTAAATCTTTAAAATAAAACGTTCAATTTTTTTAAATAAGTAAACACACACATAAGGGCATCATATATATTGCTATTATTTAACCTTCAATTATTAATTATTAATTTTCATTTTAGGACATAATATGTATATATTGTCTAAAACCACCGGTGGACACCCTCCAGTGTTTTTCCAACACTTATCACGTTAAGAATATTGTGGAAGAGAAAAAATAAATAAAATAGAGGTGCAACAATTCACATGACTGCATCGCATGATAGGCTCCAAGTCACATTTCTTAAGATGGAACCAAAAGGGTCATTAAATAATCGATACACATTTGATACGGAACACACATGTGCAGGTGCCAACTAATAGCTGCAACGGTTTAATTTTAAACCAACGGCTTTTTTATAGTCCACAACTTCATATCTCAGTTTGTGCGTGTTTAGAAAAAGAATCAGCAAATAGATAAGCTTATAGTTCACCAAATTTCTGAAGGGCAAGATGAACCTGTTTTAATTCAAGTTTAAAAATACTTTTTAGAACATTTTTTTACTAAAAATAAAGAACTTTTTCAATAAATTAAAAATTTTTTTAAAAAAACACCTTTAACTTATATTTAAACATATTTAAAGCTTAAACTAGCTTTTTGCCCACGGCTGCTTTATCGCATGAATTTACTGATAACATTGAAGGTAATTGATACTAGTATTTCACTGAGATCAAATTGTGATCTAGGTACTGAAGCATCAAAAACAAATAACAGGGATCAGAGAAAAATGATAGAAGATAACATAAGCCTAAAGCTTTTAGTAAAGTTCATGCTGTTTCAGCATTCACATTATCCACTAACCAGTCACATTAACAAATTACCCCTAGTTCACAAGAACTTCCACTAACAATAGCTGATGTACTGTTCAAACTCGACCAAATTTTACACAAAACAAAACCATAAGTTGGTTATTTTCGCTTAGACTTTTTTGAGGGCCTTCGGCTTTCCAACTTTATCTGTGCAGCTTCAAATTCCTCTTCGGAGGGTTCTGGCATCGGACCGCCACCATACTTTGAAATTAGAGATGAGAACATAGAATCAAAGCGCTCTTTCCTCTCATCTCGGCGTTGTGATATCATAGCATACAGATCTGTTTTTGATTGCTTATTTGATGATCTGTGGAAGATTTAAGCATGAGTATTTCTATATTACAGCACAACTGAATAACATAAACCAAACCAAACCCTACTGATAAACTTACTTTGCCCTTCTTCTTAAGGGACTTGTCGGTGGCTTCATTTCAGATATTTTCTTTACCCATTTCTTGTAAGCTTTTGTATCCTTCAACTCTCCTAAAGACATGAAGAGAAGAAAACAAGCATCAAGGAAATTGTTGAACAACCCAAGTAAAATATTTGCCTATATTACTACATGGTCTCCCATTATCTTATGAACTTCAAGATATATCCCAAACATTTAAAATTCTGTACATCTCTTTTCTAACAATGAAACCTACATCTAGATCAAATGTCTGGTCGAAATTTGGGGCAAGAATAGCTAGTGGTATTCTTACCAGCAACTATAGCCTCATCAAGAATATCCTTGAATCGGTGAGAGTCAAGTTTAGGATCTGAACAAAGCATCGAACAGAATAGCCTGCAAAGGGAAGTTACAAGATATCAAGCTGAAGTGAAATCCTTTACCCAACAAAAGGTTCTTAATTATCAGTAATCACAATGTTTTACCTGTTCATATTACCCTTGCACTTCTTGTACATATCAATCAAATCATTTTTCTCAGAGTCAGATCCCCTATAGTTTGCTTCAAACTCCTCAATGTCAGCTTCAGTGACCTATTAGCATATACAAGACCACACGGATGAAAAAAAACATACCGCAAGGCATCAGGAAAAAAAGGGGATCATAGCTAAAACATGTACCTTCTTGTACATTGCTCTGAAATATTCTTTAAGATTCTGAACAACGTCCCCTGCAAGCTCCTGATTTTAAAATATAACTGAGTTGCAAATGTCTAGGAAAATGCTAAAGTATCCTGAAATCTAATCTTTCATTTTGTTGTGGTGAGTTACAATGAAATTGATATAATGAGAACAGTTCCCTCCAATGAGCTAACAGACATAAAGATAAACCATGTGAAACGCTTACAGCATCATCAACACAACCAGTCTGATCATAAACTGCTCGTTTTTCTTCATCCCCGAGAATTGAGATAACATTTTGCAATTGTTGAAACTTTGCTTTAGCTTCCTGTAAAAACTGATCAATTACAACCGGAAACATGTATAATTTCAGCATACCAATTGGAGAACAACAGTAAACACTAGACAAAACACCTCATCATCGGGGTTCTTATCAGGATGCAGCCTCAATGCTAACTTGTAGTATGCTTTCTTTATTTCCTGTTGTGATGCTGTTCTCTCCACACCAAGAACCTAAGAACAATATCAAGAAATGGGTCATTTCCAAAACATCCTTGTTCATACATCACCATGTCACAAGCACCACAAATACAACACCGATGAGTGGAACACCCATTAGCTTCAGCATGGCAAACGCACAGAAGACTAGGATAGGAAACATTAGAAATACTGAATTCTCCTTTTGTAAAGTGATTAGAGAGTGAACTATACCAAGGTTGTGTCTTGAGGTCCCTAAATTTCTATAACAAGGGAAATTAGAGTAATTATTTTTCTGATTTCTATAGCATATTCCCGTCCAAGAAGTAAGACATCTCTAACGGGCCAGGACCATAATCACATGCCTAAGGACCCCGATGTTGGTGAAATCACTATAAATCAATGTAGGGAACTTTGAGGATATACAAAAACATAAGCTCAACAATCAACATGTCTTTACATCCTATAAGAGATATGATAAGATGTTTCACAACTTTCAAACACGAAGTAAGAAAACCTCACCCCAAAGTCTCCAACCTACCCAATACCCCCAACAATGTAAAAGCTTAGAATACGAATCCCAGCAAACACTACCCATGGGTTATAAACCGAATCAAGAGAAGATTAATCTACTAACCTTAATAAAAAATAATAAAAAAAATCCGCTACCCCACTGGGTAGAACCAAACCCTCTAATAGCAGTGTAACTGCCACAAGCTCGAATAACACATTCCTGGCAAAATAAATCGATCCTACAACTTATAAACAATCTAAAGCGAGTACAAATTGGAATTAAAGGGAAACGTAATTGAAGGATTAAGAAAATGCAGGGTACCTGATAGAGGGTGTTTTGGTTGTGATCGGAAGGGTTGACATCGGATTCGATTTCCTCGTCTTCGGAAACCCTACTTCTCTTCTTCTTCCCCATTTTTATAACTAGTTGATATTGGTTCTGCTTTGGTTGGTTTATTTAAATCAATTTTATGGCTTTAAAATCATAAATAATTAAAATAAAATGAAATGGGATTGGGAATTCCTCAATTTCTTCCCGCCATTCGCTTATCTTCTCATTCTTTTCCCGCCGTCATCTTCTGCTACGGACTGGTTTAGGGTATACTTGTATTCACAACCATTAGATATAACAATAATATAATAAAGGATGTAGATTAATTATCTTTAATTACTAGTATATGTAATATTAGTAAAATTTTATAAAATGGTAATAGATACTCAAGTATTATTTTTAATTTCATATATGTCCTTCATCTTTTTGTTAATCAAGAAAATAATAAATAATATTAATTTTTATTTTTGAAATTCTCTTTCTTCGACAAATATTTAATAATGATGATTTATATAAATGATATATAATTTATTAGTGTACAAATTAATCAACTCAAATAAGAAAAAATTGGCAATGGATAATTTTTAACAAGAAAAGATATGAAAATAAAAATAAAAATGAAATAGAAGTGCTTGAGCAAAAAATGGAAGTTTCCATAACATCCATCACATTAACTTTCAACCACCACCACCCCTCTTTCACTTTTTATACTTATATTTTCTCTCTCTACCACTTCTTTCTCTTTCTTTTTTTTTTTTTGTTGTCTTAATTTTTGTTTCTTTCTCACTTCTCCTTACGTACTCCTTTCACTCACAATTTTGGTAAACTATTGCAAATGTAACCTTTTTTGTTAGTGTTTCCTCTCTCCTTCTCTCCCACGTTTTAGTTTTTGATTTGTTTCTTATTGATTGTTTCGGTCTACTACACATTGAAATATTATTTAACACCCTCAATGTGAGAATCCTTGCAAAAAAATCAAAAAGGAAATAATTCCAAAAATAAAATTTTAGGATAAAAAAGGCCAAATAGTAACAACAGGACTATTTTGCAATTTCTTAAAACCTTAAAAATATTGTACAAAATTGACTGGATACCCGCTAAACCTTTAATAACCAGTAATTTTGGTGGTCTAGGGATGAAAGATATGCGATACTATTCCACCCTAAATTGCATCTTTTTGAATAAAAAGGTTATGCAATGTGAGTATAAAGTAGTTTTATAAGGTGATTCAATTACAATCTATTATTGCATTTGTTGACTTTTAAAGTAACTATTTTAAAAAGTTATGAAGACATTATATTTTATTAGTTGACAATTTAAAAGATTTTTTTCAAATCATTCAATAAGATGAATGCCCTAAGACGATAAATTATCTTGACATAAAAAGTCTAACAGATGAAACAATTCATCTATAAGAAATTTATTTTGAATTCATATCATTTAAGATGTTTGATAAATAAGTCAATCTTTGTATATATGATTCCTTAATTCGAAGTAAAATAGCTTCCTTGGTACCCACAATAACAAAAGAGAAGGAAAATATGTTTTTCATCATAAAAAGATAAGCAGATGCCTTGAATCACAAAAATTCTAAATAAAAAGTTTGTTTTGAACTAACACATGCATGACTCCATCTATTTGGTACTTAAAGGGTGATAAGTAACTTCCTTAATTAGATAAAAAGTAACAATTTGGTGAAACACATTTAATGCAAATAGTGTAATGACCCGGCTGACCACTACACACTACTCAACACCACAGAATCACACAGAAAGGACATGCATATACATAAGTAGCTACAATATACATATATACACAAGGTCCAATCTGAGCTAACATCAGAGTATACAAATACAACCCAAAGTAGCCAAACTAGTGGCCAAAACATCAAAAAGAATTAACTCTATCTGCCAGCTGTAGACCTGCCTTAACTCACCAACCGAACCCTGCTCTGCTCCCATATAACGTATGATCATCGTAGTCCAAACACATGGAAACAACAAAGGGTAAGCTAGTGAAAAGAATCAACATACATATATGAAAATATACATGTAGTGAACAACTACAGCTATCAACACATCATCAACATACAATTCATCAACTAATCAGCATAAACAGCGATAAAACACACAATGCGTCGTCACGCATATCATCTCGGAGATCTCTTACAACAGCTCAGCCTTACGGCCTACAATAGCTCAGCCTTCAACGCTCTACCCACACCAGAAGTCGGGGTCACCTTCAGAAACACATGTTCCCCTTCAGCAAACTCCAAAGGTTTTCGCCTTTTATCAGCATAGGATTTCTGCCTACTCTGAGCAGTCTTCATTCTCTCCTGAATCAGCTTCACCTTCTTAGTAGTCTGTAGGATTAGCTCCGGTCCCACAACCACTGATTCACCATCTTGATACCAGCATAGAGGAGTCCTACATCTCCTGCCATACAAGGCTTCAAACGGCACCATCCCAATACTAGCATGAAAGCTATTATTGTAAGTGAACTCCACCAACGATAGGACTTCCTCCCAGCTTTCCAAGTGGTCTAACACACAAGCCCTCAACAGATCCTCCAAGGACTGGATTATCCTCTCTGACTGACCATCCGCCTGTGGATGGTAAGCAGAACTCAGCTTCAGCTTCGTGCCTAAGGCTTGATGTAGACTCTGCCAAAATCTAGAAGTGAACCTCGGATCTCTGTCTAAAATAATACTAGAAGGCACCCCGTGCAATCGTACTATTTCTCTCAAATACAACTGCGTCAGCTTCTCCGAGGACCACTTGATGTTGACAGGCAAGAAATGCGCACACTTGGTCAACCGATCAACTATCACCCAGATAGCATCACTATTCTTAGCCGACCTAGGCAACCCGACGATGAAGTCCATAGTGATACTATCCCACTTCCATTCCGGAATCTCCATCTTCTGCATCAACCCACTCGACTTCTGATGCTCCACCTTCACCTTTTGATAGGTCAGACAGGCTGCCACATATTCAGCTATCTCCCTCTTCATACCAGACCACCAGAAGGTCTTCTTGAGGTCTTGGTACATCTTAGTCATACCAGGATGTATGCTAAGTCTGCTCTTGTGGTCTTCCTCCAACACAGCTATCTTCAGCTCAGCATCCTGAGGTAGGCAAATTCTGCCCTTGAACCTCAAGATTCCATCTCCGCCCAGCTCAAAACCAAGAGCCTTCTCAGTTCCCAGCAAACCAAGAAGCTTCACCAGCTCAACATCTTGCAACTTCTTAAGTCCAACCTGCCTCAAGAACTCACTAGTTATGGTAATCATCCCACAACTAATGTGATCCTGAGCTAACTCCACATAGAGATTCAAATCTCTGAACTTCTCCACCAGCTCCAGCTCTTCCACCATCATACCAGACATGTGGATGGATTTCCTACTCAGCACATCCGCCACAACATTGGCCTTACCAGGATGATACATCGACTGGAAGTCATAATCCTTCAGAAACTCCATCCACCGCCTCTGCCTCATGTTTAGCTCCTTCTGATCAAACAGGTACTTCAGACTCTTGTGATCACTAAAGACGTTGAACCGAGCACCATACAAATAGTGTCTCCATATCTTCAAGGCAAACACCACAACTGCTAACTCCAAGTCATGAGTAGGATAATTCCTCTCATGGTTCTTCAGTTGCCTTGAAGCATATGCCACCACTTTCCTGTTTTGCATCAACACGCACCCCAGGCCCTAGTGAGAAGCATCACAATACACATCAAAGGGCTCACCAGAATCGAGCAACACCAGCACAGGAGAAGTAGTCAACCTCCTCTTCAACTCATCAAAACTCCGCTCACAGGCATTAGTCTAAATGAATGGCTGCTCCTTCCTTGTTAGTTGGGTTAGAGGCGCTACTATCTTGGAAAATCCCTCAATGAACCTTCGATAGTAACCCGCTAGACCCACAAAACTTCGAATGTTAGTGACAGTTCTTGGACGCTCCCACTACAACACCGACTCCACCTTGGCCGGATCAACAACAATCCCCTCAACTGAGATCACATGTCCCAAGAACTTCACTTCATCCAACCAAAACTCACATTTTAAAAGCTTAGCGTACAGCTGCTTCGCCTTCAAAATCTCCAGCACCAATCACAAGTGCTCTCCATGCTCCTCCGGGGTCCTTGAATAAATCAGGATGTCGTCAATAAATACCACCACAAATTTATCCAAGAAGGGCCGGAAGATCCTGTTCATGTAATCACAACATACTCATAGTGACCATACCTAGTCCTGAAAGCAGTCTTCGGTATGTCACCCTCCTTCACCCTGATTTGGTGATAACTTGACCTCAAGTCAATCTTCGAGAAAACCGATGCTCCCTTTAGTTGACCCATTAAGTCATCTATCAGGGGAAGTGGATATTTGTTCTTAATGGTCAACTTATTCAACTGTCGGTAATCAACACACAGTCGACTACCACCATCCTTCTTCTTTACCAACAACACGGGAGCACCCCATGGCGAAACACTTGGCCGCACCAACTGCTTCTTCAACAGGTCCTCCAGCTGACCTTTCAACTCAACCAACTTAGCAGGAGCCATCCTATAGGGAGCCACCGACACTGGCCCTGCACCTGGAACCAAGTCAATGCTAAACTCCATCTCCCTAATAGGAGGCAACCCAGGCACCTCATCAGGGAACACCTCAGCAAAATCCCTCACCACATCAATCTCAGCAATGACTCTCTCGGTCTCCACACTCATGGCATCAAGCAGAAGATAGCACTCTACTCCATCTCTCAGCAATGATTCAGCTTGACCAGCTGAAATCAACAGCTCCTCCTCCACCTGAGGAAAGATCAGCCTCCTATTGGCACAATCTATAAGGATGCGATTGGCAGACAACCAATTCATCCCTAAGATTATGTCAATGTCCACCAAAGGTAAACAGATCAAGTTCACCTTGTATCTCTTCTCATTCACCTCAATCGGACAACCAGCACACAACTCCAAAGCAACTACCGAAGCAGAAGCGGACGTCGACACTAGTAGTCTCAACCCCAAATCACATACCGGCACACCCAGCATAGTAGCACAAGCATAAGAAATAAAGGAGTGGGAAGCTCTAGAATCAAACAAAAACATCACATCCTTACCAGCAGCTCTACCTTTCCCCTTCACAAGATCTAAGGAAGTAGAAGCTTCAGTCCCAGTCAAAGCGAATACTCTACCAGCTATAATGGGTTTGTCACCCCTCTGAGCGTCGCCTCTTTGAGTATCACTCCTCTGGGCACCCCTCTCCGGTCTGTTTCTGGTGGGACAATTGAACGACTCATGGCCCATCTGCTGACACCTGAAACACCGGCTCTCTACGTGTGGACAATCCCTGACAAAATGGGGCCCAACACACCTGTAGCATCTAAGGGTAGCACCTTTACCCTGTCTCCCTCCTCTAGCAACATCAGCAGGTTGCCTAATGACAGGACCCCCTTGCTGTGGTTGGGGCATATCATATGGATTCCTCTGATTTCCTCCTCTCTTGGACCCAGCTGGTCCCTCAGCAGTCTTCATCACACGATTGCCACCTTCCAACCGCTCAACAACCTTCGCATTCTCAACTAAGGTCGAAAACTCAGTGATGGCCATAGGCACCACCACCCTCTTCAACTCCTGTTTCAACCCCTCAGCAAATCTCCTGCATTTCCAGGCCTCAGATATAGCTTGCGAATAGAAACGAGCTAGGTGCTCGAATCTCATCGCATACTCAGAAACTATCATCCCTCCCTGGTGCAACCGCATGAATTCAGCCTCCTTGGCGTGCCTCACGCTCTCCGGGAAGTACTTCTCCAAGAACACTCTCCTGAAGACTCCCAGTCAACAACCACTCCTCTAGTAGTAAGCATATGGTGAGTACCCCTCCACCAATGCTCAGCCTCCCCAACCAGCATGTACACAGCATATGCCAGCCTCCTCTCCTGAGAACATCCCAAAATAGCAAAGATCTTCTCCAGCTCAGATCCAGTGGTCAGCTACCTCTGGGTCTGCATCTCCCTTGAACTGTGGAGGATGACATTTCTGGAACTCAGCTAGATCCCGACTCTCCTATGACCTCACGGGCCTTGCTGCACCAGCTGTAGCTCTATCAGCATCCATCCGAGCAAAATAGGCATTTTGTTGCTGCATAGCCATGGCCATCATCTCCATGGCACGGGCTATCTGCTCATTGGTTCTAGTCATTGTCTACAAAAGTAACAACATCTTTAGTATATGTCGCCACCCGCCGAAACGGACCTTGGCATTCGCGACGATGGTTGGACTCTTTTTAAAGGTTTGAAAAATGATGGATTGTCAGAACGACTTATTCTCAAACTGAGACCTCATCGAACTAACAGTTTTATTAAATGATTCACCAATCCATGTTAATCCCAAGCGGGACCCTCCATGGATTAGTGATTTTCGCAAAAGAAGGGTTCTTGGAGTCGCCACCAATGTTTTACTCAAAACATTGGAAAAAGATATAAGGCAATTGATTTCATAAATCAACTTTGGCCATTACAACCAGAGTCGGGTAAGGGAGTCGGTTACGTGCGAGGAAGGTGTTAACACCCCACAACGCCCCTTTCGGGTTCCCTATGACGGATTATTTTATAAATAACAGTGTAAAATTACTAAATTACCCCTATTTATTAGAAACGACTATAAACGAGATATCTACATGATGAAAAATGCAATGCAACAATCAGAAAGCAATAAAAGGAAGGATTTGAAAAAGAAACCTTTGAAGCGTGCTTTTATATATTTAAACAGACGTTAGGAGGATTTTTGGCGCTCCTTCCCACTACACGCTCGCTCGTTCCTTCCCTAAAGATTAATTTTTACTATGGAAATAAAAAAGATTTCCCTTCGACTAGTTCGAATCCTCAAGCTAAATGCTCAGAACTCAAGAACTTTGTCGGATCGGCTCTCGGAGAGACTTCTAGGGCAGAACACTGCTCAAAAACCCCAGAATACTCAGCAAGAGGGTCCAAAAGTCTGGAAAAAGTGTGTAAGGACGTGCAAATGACGTCTTATTTATAGGATTGGGGCGTAATACGGCCTGGGAGGTCAATACGGCCCGTACTGGGTTTTTTGAACTACAGTACGGCCGTACGTATTGAATTTGGTACGGCCGTACTGAAGTTCAAAAACTTCAGTACGGCCGTATTGAATTTGGTACGGCCGTACTGAAGTTCAAAAACTTCAGTACGGTCGTATTGAGTTCACTACGACCGTATTGCAGTTCAAATGGCTCAGTACGGCCGTACTGAACCTCTAGGAGGGTGTATTGAGCTCCAATCCTCACACACCCTTATTTTGAGCTACTCTAAGACTCCTAGACCTACAGAGAATCATCCTAGGGTCTTCTAGGAGTCCTTCTGGCTGACTTTCCTTCAATCTTTGAGAGTCTTCGAGCTTTATTTCCGACCCGGACAATTTTAGGGGTCTACAGCTGCCCCCCCTTTACTTAGTCGAACGGCTTCTTTGGTGTACCGATTGACAAGTAAAGGAGTTGACCCAATTGTCCGGGGAGCAAGCCACCCTTCCGACTTGTAGCATCTTCAGGTGGGAAAACTGTTGAGTAGCCTCTCCAAGTTGAGTATTAGTCGTCGCCTCTCCAGGCTCGTCGCGTGCCTCGGTGTTTCTGACAACCTTGGTAGCGTGAGTTTGCCCTCTCCAGGGTCTGCGGTTACCGTGTTTCTGACGACGTTGGCCGCTGCATACCTCCGTGTTTCTGACGACGGGGTAGCTGAGTATTAGTCGTCGCCTCTCCAGGGTCGTTGCATACCTCGGTGTTTCTGACAACCTCGGTAGCATGAGTTTGCCCTCTCCAGGGTCTGCATGCCTCCATGTTTCTGACGATGTTGGCAGCTGCATACCTCCGTGTTTCTGACGACGGGGTAGCTGAGTATTAGTCGTCGCCTCTCCAGGCTCGTCGCATACCTCGGTGTTTCTGACAACCTCGGTAGCATGAGTTTGCCCTCTCCAGGGTCTGCGGTTACCGTGTTTCTGACGACGTTGGCCGCTGCATACCTCCGTGTTTCTGACGACGGGGTAGCTGAGTATTAGTCGTCGCCTCTTGTCGCCACCGGCCCGAAACGGGCTTTCGGCATTCGCGAAGGATGGTTGGACTCGTTTATTTGTTTAAAAAATGTGGATTGCTAGAATGACTTATTCTCAAACTGAGACCTCGTCAAACGAGCAATATTATTAAAAGGCTCACCAATCCATATTAATCCCAAGCGGGACCCTCCATGGATTAGTGGTTTTCGTAAAAGGAGGGTTCGTGGAGTCGCCACCAATGTTTTACTCAAAACATTGGAAAAAGAGATAAGGCAATCGATTTTATAAATCAACTTTGGCCATTACAACCAGAGTTGGGTAAGGGAGTCGGTTACGCGTGGGGAAGGTGTTAGCACCCCACGGCGCCCCTTTCGGGTTCCCTATGACAGATTATTTTTAAAAGAACAGTATAAAATTACTAAATTACCCCTATTTATTCTAAGCAATTATAAATTGACTATCTACATGATGACAGTTTAAATATGCACACAGAAAGCAGTAAAAGGAAGGATTGAAGGGAAACCTCTTGAAGCGTGCTTTTATATATTGCAAAGAACTGGGAAGCGTTTTGGCGTTCCCTCGCTCTACAAGCCCGCTCCTCGCTCTCCTAGAACAAAATTTTAACTAAGGGAATCAAAAAGATTTCCCCTCGACTAGGTTCGATCCTCAAGCAAAATGGCTCGGGGCTCAAGAACTTCGTCGGATCGACTCCCAGAGAGATTTCTAGGGCAGAACACTGCTCAAAAACCCCAGAATACTCAAGGAGGGAGTCAAAACTGAGTAAAAAAGTGTGGAATGACGTCCAATTGACGTCATATTTATAGGGAATAGGCGCAATACGGCCTACAGGGGCAATACGGCCGTATTGAAATTTTTGAACTTCAATACGGTCGTATTGAAGTTCAATACGGTCGTATTGAAATTCAGAAATTTCAATACGCCCGTATTGAGTTCGCTGCGGTTGTATTGAAGTGTCAATACGGTCGTATTGACTTCAGTACGACCGTATTGAAGTGTCAATACGGTCGTATTGACTTTAGTACGGCCGTATTGGGCTTTTTCCCTCCACTTCCTTATTTTGAGCTATTCTAAGACCTCTAGACCTACAGAGAACCCTCCTAGGGCCTTCGAGGAGTCCTTCTGGCTGATTATCCTTCAGTCTTCGAGAGTCTTCAAGCTTTATTTCCGACCCGGACAATTTTAGGGGTCTACAGCTGCCCCCCCTTTACTTAGTCGGACGGCCTTTTGGTGTATCGGCTGACAAGTAAAGGAGTTGACCCAATTGTCCGGGTATTGTGCCGACCTTCTGACTTGTAGCGTCTTCCGGTGGAAAAATGTTGAGTAGCCTCCCCAGGTGGGTGCATACCTCGGCGCTTCTGACATCCTCGGTAGCTGAGTTTACCTTCTCCAAGGTCAACTTCACTCGACGCCCGAGCCGGAAGTTGGACATCAACGCGCCTCTGATGACGATGATGGTTGAGTACCGCCTCTCCAGGCTTAGCTTCACTCTTTGTTCGAGCCGGAAGCTAAGTATCCTTGTGACGACGGTGAGCAGTATGAGTTTTGCCTCTCCAGGCCTAGTCTCGCTCTTTGTTCGAGCCGGAAACCAAGCACCTTTGTGACGACGGTGAGCAGTGTGAGTTTTGCCTCTCCAGGCCTTGCTTTGCTTGTTGCCCAAGCTGGAAGCTGTAAGTACCGTCTCTCCAGGCTTAGCTTCACTCTTCGTTTGAGCCGGAAGCTAAGTACCTTTGTGACAACGGTAAGTGGTGAGTACCCCTTTTCCAGAGATAGCTTCGCTCATTGCCCGAGCCGGAAGCTGCATACCTCCGTGTTTGTGACGACGGGGTAGCGTGAATATCTCCTTTCCAGGGATTCGTGATGATTTTGTCTCCACAGTCCACGATGCTGCTTCGACGGTTGTTTTTTGATTTTGTGCCACTAAGGGCTGGATAACGCAGGGATCCGTCTAGGGGATGTGCAGTTACTCATAGGTTCTTGTGTCCCAACTTTCCATTGCGTAGTTGGTTCCCACTGGGGAATTTCTGATTCCTTTGGGTGCAGACACAAAGATGCTCTTTCTGATGTGAGCGGTGCCTTATGATTGGCTGACGTCCTTTCGATGTCGGTGGAGTATCCCGGTTATCCTTGTTCGGGTGTCTCTTTTGGTTTTCTGATTTTGCTGCCTCTGTGTAGGCTGTTATCCACTGGGGGATTTTGTCGTTGATTTTGATTAGCCTCTTCTGTTAGGCGTATCAGCTTGACGTTCAATGATTGGCTGAGAGCCAGATTCCACTTGGGGAATGATTATTGATTTTTTTATTTTTTCTCCTTCTGCAGGGATGCCTCTTGAGTAGGCGACTGGGGATTTGGGGATCTTATGTATCCCAGAGTATTATTTAGGAAGCCTCTACAGGCTTAGCCTCACTCGACACTTGAGCTGGAGAGCTATCTTCACTGAGGAAGTTTAAGTCCTTTGACTTGGATATTCTGCTTGGGTGATCGTACTTCCATTGGGAATGTCGTCGATCTTGCTTTGATAGCTCTTGCTGGGGATTTTGAGTCCAAGAGCGTGAGTTGAGGTTTCTCTGGGGAGTATTATTTCTGCGAGCCTCTCCAGGCTCAGTTATTCTTTGATGTGGGGGATGAGGAGTATTGTTTCGGCAAGCCTCTCCAGGCTCAGTTATTCTGTATAAACTGTTTGTCGGATTTTCTATATCCTTGCCTTTTTTCATTTTCGGCTTTTTCTGTATTTTGCCTTTTCTTTAGATTTGGCTTTTTTCTGTATTTTGCCTTTTTATGTTTTTGGCTTTTGCTGTACAGAATTTAAATTGCTAAAGAAATTAAATTCAGTTATTATGAGAGAGTATTATTTCGGCGAGCCTCTCCAGGCTCAGTTATTTTGAGAGTATTCTTTCGGCAAGCCTCTCCAGGCTCAATTATTCTGTATGATGCTGCTGATTTTCTGAATCTTTGTATTTTGCTTGCTGCTGTCATACACAAGCAATTTTCTATTTTTCTATTTTATGCAGTTGCCTCATGATAAGGTCTTTGAATGTGCAACTAATGTGTGTGTGATGCACAAATGCAATACAATTTTTTATTTTTGTTCATTTATTTAGAAAAGTGAGTGGCTCTCCCTATCCTCTTCTTCTTGGAGGACTTTCTGTCATTGACGCGAGGGAGTATTTTTGTGAGCCTTTATGCAGGAGATTATGGATTTTACAGGAACCCCTCCAATTTTCTTTTATTGACCGATTATTAAGAGTTTCGTACAATTTTTAGAAACATCAATTTAAAGGCATAATCACAAGGTCAAGAAAGAAAAGAAACAAATGGATATTTTATTGATATTCACAAATGTTTATACAGAAAGATTTACAAAGGGAATTTCTGAAGAATGGCTGGCCAAGGTAGGCTATACATTTTTGGCTTAAACAATTATATCTGTAATTGTCGCTCTTCCCGTTTCCCTAATCGTTTCGGGTGAGATGCCTGAGCCAGGAGTGTAGATACTGCAAGACGCTTGCTTCTAGAAGATTATCACTCGGACCGCCTTTCGGTTTTCGGTTGAAGTGATCGTTGCTCGCTTTACTTTTTGCATCTTATTCTTTTGCCCCTAATTTTTGCCTAGGACGTGTCCTAGCGGGGATAATTTTGCCTTTGTTTTGCCTAGTACCCTTGTACTGGCGGGCTTTTTGTTTTGCCCTAACTTTTGCCTAGGATGCCCTTTTTGGGTTTTCATCCTAGCGGGCTGATGCAAGCAACGTCTTCAAGCATAATACTTCTTTACCACGTCAGCGTTGACTGGGTATCGAAGTTCTTCTCCGTCCATGTCTGTGAGAATCAATGATCCTCCGGAGAAGGCTCGCTTTACCACGTATGGTCCTTCGTAATTTGGGGCCCACTTTCCGATTTTGTCCTTTTGAGCCGGTAGCAATTTCTTCATCACCAGCTCTCCCTCATGGTAGACTCGAGGATGGACTTTCTTGTCAAAAGCCTTTTTGATCTTCCTTTGGTAGGCTTGACCATGGCATATGGCGTTCAGTCGTTTTTCTTCGATAAGGTTCAATTGGTCGTGTCGACTTTGAACCCATTCTGCCTCGGAAAGTTTTGCTTCCATGATTACTCTCAGAGACGGTATCTCGACTTCAACCGGCAGAACTGCCTCCATTCCATAAACAAGGGAGAATGGAGTAGCTCCTGTGGATGTACGTACTGAAGTCCTATAACCATGGAGAGCGAAGGGTAGCATCTCATGCCAGTCTTTGAATGAGACAACCATCTTTTGTACTATCTTCTTGATATTCTTATTGGCTGCCTCGACTGCCCCATTCATCTTTGGTCGATATGGGGAAGAGTTATGGTGCTGAATTTTGAACTCTTTGCACAGCTCTTCCACCATCTTATTGTTCAAATTGGATCCGTTATCAGTGATGATTTTGTCGGGAATACCGTATCTGCATATGATATTCTTTCTGATGAAGGACGTTACCACCTTTCGGGTCACATGAGCATACGATGCCGCTTCTACCCATTTGGTGAAATAGTCAATGGCCACAAGGATGAACCTATGTCCGTTGGATGCTTTTGGCTCGATGGGTCCAATAACATCCATGCCCCACATTGCAAATGGCCAAGGTGAAGCCAACACATTGAGTGGCGTTGGTGGGACATGAATATTGTCGGCATATGTTTGACATTTGTGGCATTTCCGAACGTATTGGTAACAATCCCTTTCCATGGTCGACCAATAGTACCCTGCTCTGAGGATTTTCTTAGCCATTGCAGGCCCGGGAATATGGGTACCGAAAACCCCCTCATGTATTTCTTTGATTACATTTTGAGCTTCGACTTGGTCTATACATCTCAACAAGACCGAGTCATAATTCTTTTTGTAGAGGGTTTCTCCAATCAACAGAAATCCCATGGCCCTTCTTCGGATATGCTTTTTATCATTATCACTAGCCATATCAGGATATTCCCCTTTTGACAAATATTGTTTGATGTCATGGAACCATGGATGATCGTCAACAGCTTCATCTATCAGTAGGCAGAACGCTTGCTTATCGTGCCGCCGGATATTGATGATGGGCATTTCATGCTCCTTATCCAAGGCGAACATCGATGATAGTGTAGCAAGGGCGTCAGCAAACTGATTCTCCTCCCTTGGAATGTATTCAAAGATGACACTTTGGAAGAATTGTGTCAAATCTTTGATATGCTCAACATATGGTATCAGTTTAGGATTTCGGACTTCCCAGTCACCTCGTAGCTGATGGATGACTAAAGCCGAATCTCCAAATACTTTGAGTTTGAGGATACCATTGTTGATAGCCGCTTGGATTCCTAACGCGCAAGCCTCGTATTCGGCCATATTATTTGTACAGTCGAAATTGAGTCTTGCTGTTAGAGGGATATGCCTTCCTTGTGGGGAGATTAACACTGTCCCAATCCCTTGTCCAAGCATGTTGGAGGCTCCATCAAAATACATGGTCCACGCATCGTCTTTTGGTTCTTCATGTTGTATACTCATTATATGCTCATCGGGGAAATCATCCTGAAGGGATTGATAGTCATTGGTCGGCCCGTGTGCTAGGTAATCAGCTAAGGTACTACCCTTGATGGCCTTTTGTGTGACATGTATGATGTCAAATTCTGATAATTGCACTTGCCATCGGGCAATCTTCCCAGTGATTATTGGTTTGTCGAACACGTACTTAATTGGGTCCATTTTGGAAACCAACCAAGTAGTATGCCTTATCATGTACTGCCTGAGCCTTTGTGTTGCCCACGCTAACGCACAGCAAGTCTTTTCTAACGGCGTGTAGCGGATTTCATAATCAAGGAACTTTTTGCTCAGGTAGTAGATGGCTTGTTCTTTCTTTCCAGTTTCGTCCTGTTGCCCTAGCACGGCTCCCATGGACTCATCAAGCACTGTCAGATAGAGGATTAATGGCCTTCCCTCGACAGGTGGCACCAATACTGGTGGATTGGCCAAGCACTGTTTGACCTTGTCAAAAGCTCGTTGACAATTCTCATCCCAAGTTTCGGAATGATTCTTGCGCAATAGCTTGAATATCGGTTTGCACGTGTCAGTCAACTGTGCGATGAACCTTGCGACGTAGTTCACCCTGCCGAGGAATCCTCTAATTTCTTTCTCAGTTTTAGGAGGAGGCATTTCCATTATTGCCTTTACTTTATCGGGGTCCACCTCTATGCCTTTTTCACTGACGATGAACCCAAGAAGCTTACCCGACCGAACTCCGAAAGTACACTTAGCCGGGTTTAGCTTAAGCTGATACTTACGAAGCCGATTGAATAATTTTCTCAAATATTGGACGTGGTCCATCTCGTCTTTTGACTTTGCGATCATGTCATCCACGTATACTTCAATTTCTTTGTGGATCATATCGTGGAATAGCGTCACCATCGCTCGTTGGTAGGTGGCACCCGCATTTTTAAGTCCAAAAGGCATCACCCTGTAGCAGAAAGTTCCCCAGGGTGTAATGAAAGAAGTTTTCTCGCGGTCTTCTATATTCATCTTGATTTGATTATATCCCGAGTATCCATCCATAAAGGAATAGAGCGTGTTTGTGGCTGTGTGATCCACGAGTGTATCAATATGTGGCAAGGGAAAATCGTCCTTTGGACTGGCACGATTCAAATCCCTATAATCAACACACACTCTAACCTTCCCATTCTTTTTGACGACTGGCACAATGTTAGCCAGCCATTCGGGATACTGGGATACAACCAAGAATCCCGCGTCTAATTGTTTTTCCACCTCCTCCTTAATCTTTAAGGACCATTCGGGCTTGATTCGTCGAAGCTTTTGCTTAATAGGTCGAAACCCCTCTTTTAAGGGCAACTTGTGTTCAACGATGTTGGAGTCCAAACCGGGCATATCGTGGTACGACCATGCAAATACGTACTTGTATTCCCTCAACAATTGAATCAATTGCGTTTTTATTCCATCACTGATACGGGTCCCAATATTGACCTCTTTCAATTCTTGACCCTGCCCCAAATTCACGGTCTCCAATTCTTCTTGATTCGGTTGGAGTAGACGAGCTTCTTGATCTAGCAGTCTTTGCAGATCCGGAGAGATGGTCTCCTCATCACTGTCCAACTCAACCCATTCACCCTCGGCTTTCGGATCCCGGTCAGAGCGAGCAATCACAGACATAATTATTTATTGGTTCTGTTTAGGTTTAGAGTTTATTAATATTAATGAGAGAGAGAGAATAGAACAAAATGAGAGAATAATGTGTGAAAGATGCCTTTTTATTGATATATGAGTGTAAAACTGTACAAAACCCTTTATTTACATGAAAAGGTCCTCATGATCTCGGGTACTGATCATGAGTCCCTAAAAGAAAAAAAAAATGTGGAGGGGCCCTATCATGGCTTGCCCTTCTCTCTACTCCTGCTACGGTAGAGGATTCTTGCTCACGTCGGGCGCCGTCGAATCGAAAGTGACCCACCCAGCGTCGATAAGGTCTTGGACCTTATACTTGAGAGCTCGGCAGTTCTCCGTTGAATGCCCTTGTGCCCCCGAGTGGTATAGACATTTGTCTTGTGGATTGTACCAATCGGGGTAGGGTGGATTCACCTTCTTTGGTGGAATGTAAGCTATAAGACGCGCCTCTACTAGCTTCGGCAGGAGATCGCTGTAAGTGGTCGGAAGTCTATCAAACTTCTTCACAGAGTTGTTTTGCGATTTGCCTGACTTCGAAGCGGAAGAAGACGGAGCAATGGTTACAGCGTTGACTCCTCCTTCTTTCTTCTTCCCAAAGGCCTTCTTAGCTTCATATGATTGGGAAGGCTTAGCCAGCTTCCCACTTTTAAGTCCTTGTTCCACCCTTTCTCCTATGGTGATGATGTCCGAGAAGAGTGTCGTTGTGTTCCCTATCATTTTATCGTAATAGGGACCAGTCAACGAGTTGATGAATAAGGACACCGTCTCCTTATCCGACAGCGGGGGCTCTATCTGTGCCGCCAACTCCCTCCAACGTTGGGCGTACGCCTTGAAGGATTCATCGTTCTTTTTACTCAAGGCTTGAAGATCAGACCTATCGGGTGTTAGGTCGATGTTGTATTTGTAGCGCTTGAGGAAGGCGTCGGCCAACTGCCTCCATGTGTGTACTAGATTTCCATCTAGCTGCATATACCAGTTGAGTGCAGTTTCAGCTAAGCTCTCTTGAAAGCAGTGGATCAAGAGCTTTTCATTTGTGGCGTATGCAGCCATTTTGCGACAGTACATAGTGAGATGACTTTTGGGGCAAGTCGATCCCACGTACTTCGGGAAATCTGGCACTTTAAATTTAGGAGGGAATTGAATGTCCCTCACTAAGCACATATCGGCGGCATCTTTGACATCAAAATCATGCCCCTCCATAGCCCTTAGCCGATCCTCGAGGGCATGGAATTGTTCCTTTGAGACCTCGGGCTCTTTTATTATAATTCCTGCCCCAAGGGGTACGGCGTTTGGAGGATCTTTTTCATGCTCTTCCTCCTCTCCCTCATGATGGGACCCATGATCACTATGATGAGATTCATGGATGTTGTGATGACGCATGAGTTCCATCATCTGCGCCATTTGCTCTTTAAGCTGTGAAAGCTCGGTTGTGAGCTTCTTGTTTTGCTCCTCCAATGCTTCCATTTTCTTGATCTTCTTTGCGCGTGTGAGGACAGAGAGATGACCAGCCACTTTCTAAAAATGAATATTTAATCTAATTAATTTATGGAATGAATACGCTCTTGACATGAGCTCGATAACCCTCCATTTTTAAGGCGCTGCCTTTTTAAAATAGAGTGTTACCACCCTCCTTGACTTATGATCTCTCCTCAACGGAGAATCTCTATAGTCATGGGTCTCTTTCACTCATGTCAAGAGGTATTGGTGATCCTAAAAATGTATGTTTTTATGAGGATGCATGATGTCTTATTGGTAATGATGTACATGCTCCTTACTTTTATTATATTTTCACACATGGTCTTTCCTCTCATGTCATGGTTTTTTATGCATGGGGATCATTTTTAGACCTTATCACGAGGTTATTTATTAATGCACAAACAATTGCACATAAGCATTTACACAAACAATTCACTCATCCACGAACAGTCACGAGCGAATCACGAGGTAGGGGTCTCCTGCAGAAAAGTGCATATTCAAGGAGGATCTAACTGTTCTCACTAGTCCAAGGCCCCCAAGGTGCCCCCATTATAGGGACCCAATTCCTCTCGTCGTAGGTCGATGGAAAGTTCCAACGCACCGTCGGACTCAAGTTCATGGTTATCACCTTGAGTGATGTTTTCCGACAACGGTCTACGGGCACCTATAGACCCATTCGACAACCGGCCGTACTAACATCCACTCCCTATGGTTAATCACTCATGCCCCCGGGTATAGAGGGAACTGTTGTGTGCAAAGGTTTGTGTGCAGTTTTTATTTCAAACAATTGCGTAAATTTAAAAATACAACAGTTATTAAAGCCAAATAGATAAACATGTTATCATACAAGTGAGGGGTAATAAAGTAATTTTTAACTATTATTTGTTAAAAATAATCTGTCACTAAATGGGACTGACCCTCGAAGCTTCCCCAGTGAAGTCGCCATCTGTCGCCACCGGCCCGAAACGGGCTTTCGGCATTCGCGAAGGATGGTTGGACTCGTTTATTTGTTTAAAAAATGTGGATTGCTAGAATGACTTATTCTCAAACTGAGACCTCGTCAAACGAGCAATATTATTAAAAGGCTCACCAATCCATATTAATCCCAAGCGGGACCCTCCATGGATTAGTGGTTTTCGTAAAAGGAGGGTTCGTGGAGTCGCCACCAATGTTTTACTCAAAACATTGGAAAAAGAGATAAGGCAATCGATTTTATAAATCAACTTTGGCCATTACAACCAGAGTTGGGTAAGGGAGTCGGTTACGCGTGGGGAAGGTGTTAGCACCCCACGGCGCCCCTTTCGGGTTCCCTATGACAGATTATTTTTAAAAGAACAGTATAAAATTACTAAATTACCCCTATTTATTCTAAGCAATTATAAATTGACTATCTACATGATGACAGTTTAAATATGCACACAGAAAGCAGTAAAAGGAAGGATTGAAGGGAAACCTCTTGAAGCGTGCTTTTATATATTGCAAAGAACTGGGAAGCGTTTTGGCGTTCCCTCGCTCTACAAGCCCGCTCCTCGCTCTCCTAGAACAAAATTTTAACTAAGGGAATCAAAAAGATTTCCCCTCGACTAGGTTCGATCCTCAAGCAAAATGGCTCGGGGCTCAAGAACTTCGTCGGATCGACTCCCAGAGAGATTTCTAGGGCAGAACACTGCTCAAAAACCCCAGAATACTCAAGGAGGGAGTCAAAACTGAGTAAAAAAGTGTGGAATGACGTCCAATTGACGTCATATTTATAGGGAATAGGCGCAATACGGCCTACAGGGGCAATACGGCCGTATTGAAATTTTTGAACTTCAATACGGTCGTATTGAAGTTCAATACGGTCGTATTGAAATTCAGAAATTTCAATACGCCCGTATTGAGTTCGCTGCGGTTGTATTGAAGTGTCAATACGGTCGTATTGACTTCAGTACGACCGTATTGAAGTGTCAATACGGTCGTATTGACTTTAGTACGGCCGTATTGGGCTTTTTCCCTCCACTTCCTTATTTTGAGCTATTCTAAGACCTCTAGACCTACAGAGAACCCTCCTAGGGCCTTCGAGGAGTCCTTCTGGCTGATTATCCTTCAGTCTTCGAGAGTCTTCAAGCTTTATTTCCGACCCGGACAATTTTAGGGGTCTACACCTCTCCAGGCTCATTGCATACCTCAGTGTTTCTGATCACTTTGGCAGCTTGAGTTTGCCCTCTCCAGGGTCTGCGGTTTGCCCTCCCCAGGGTTGCATACCTCCGTGCTTCTGGTCACTTTGGTAGCGTGAGTTTGCCCTCTCCAGGGATTTGTGATGATTTTGTCTCCACAGTCCACGATGCTGCTTCGACGGTTGTTTTTGATTTTGATGCCGCTGAGGGCTGGATAACGCAGGGATCCGTCTAGGGGATGTGCAGTTACTCATAGGTTCTTGTGTCCCAACTTTCCATTGCGTAGTTGGTACCCACTGGGGAATTTCTGATTCCTTAGGGATGCAGACACAAAGATGCTCTTTCCGAAGTGAGCGATGCCTTATGATTGGCTGACGTCCTTTCGACGTTGGTGGAGTATCCCGGTTATCCTTATTCGGGTGACTCTTTTGATTTTCTGGTTTTGTTACCTCTGCGTAGGCTGTTATCCGCTGGGGGATTCTGTCGTTTTGATCTTGATTGGTCTCTTCTGTTAGGCGGATTATCTTGACGTTCGGTGTTTGGCTGAATGCCGAATTCCGTTTGGGGAATGGTTATTGATGTTTTTGATTTTTCTCTTTTTGAAGGAGTGCCTCTGAGTAGGCGAATGATCTTGATGTTCGGTGTTC
Organism: Cajanus cajan; assembly: GCF_000230855.2. NCBI lineage: Eukaryota > Viridiplantae > Streptophyta > Magnoliopsida > Fabales > Fabaceae > Cajanus > Cajanus cajan. The sequence goes on along the minus strand of NC_138523.1, from coordinate 29,240,116 downwards.
GGCTGAGTGCCGGATTCCGCTTGGGGAATGGTTATTGATCTTTTTGATTTTTCTCTTTTTGAAGGAGTGCCTCTGAGTAGGCGAATTATCTTGATGTTTGGTGTTCGGCTGAGTGCCGGATTCCGCTTGGGGAATGGTTGTTGATGTTTTTGATTTTTCTCTTTTTGAAGGGGTGCCTCTGAGTAGGCGAATGGGGATTGAGGATCTTATGTATCCCAGAGTATTATTTAGAAAGCCTCTTCAGGCTTAGCTTCACTCGTCGCTCGAGTTGGAAAGCTATCTTCCACTGAGGAAGTCTGAGTCCTTTGACTCGGATATTTCGTTTGGATGATCATTGCTTCCATTGGGGGATCTTACTGATCTTGCTTTGATAGCTCTTACTGGGGATTTGGTCCAAGAGTGTGAGCTGAGAAGTCTCTGGGGAGTATTATTTCAACAAGCCTCTCCAGGCTCAGTTATTCTGTACGATTTATTGATTTTCTGTTCAGCCCAAGAGTGCAAGCTGAGATGTCTCTTGGGGAGTATTATTTCGGCAAGCCTCTCCAGGCTCAGTTATTCTGTACGATGCGGTTGATTTTCTGATTTTTTGCCTTTTCTGTCGATTTGCGGCTTTTTCTGTTGACTGCTGTCATACACAAGCAATTTTTCCTACTTTTCTATTTTATGCGACTGCCTCATGATAAGGTCTTTGAATGTGCAACTAATGTGTGTGTGATGCACAAATGCAAGTTTAATCATTTTGTTAATTTTTTTTTTTTTTTTAGAAAAATGAATGGCTCTCCCTATCCTCCTCTTCTTGGAGGAATTTCTGTCGTCGACGCGAGAGAATATTTTTGTGAGCCTTTTACGCAGGAGATTACGGATTTTATAGGAACCCCTCCAACTTTCTTTATTGACCGATTATTAAAGGAATTTCATACAATTTTTTAGAAACACCAATTTAGAGGCATAATCACATGGTCAAGAGAGAAGAGAAATGAATAGATATTTTATTGATATTCACAAATGGTTTTACAGAAAGATATACAAAAGGAATTTCTGAAGAATGGCTGGCCAGGGTAGGCTTATATACATCAGGCTTAACAATTATATCTGTAATCGTTGCTCTTACGTTCCCCTAATTGCTTCGGGTGAGATGCCTGAGCCAGGAGTGTAGATACTGCAAGACGCTTGCTTCTAGAAGATAATCACCTGAACCGCCTTTCGGTTTTCGATTCAAGTGATCGTTGCTTGCTTTGTTTTTGTATCTTATTCTTTTGCCCCTAATTTTTGCCTAGGACGTATCCTAGCGGGGATAAATTCGCCTTTGTTTTGCCTAGTACCCTTGTACTGGCGGGCTTTTTATTTTGCCCTAACTTTTGCCTAGGACGCCCTTTTCGGGTTTTCATCCTAGCGGGCCTATGCAAGCAACGTCTTCAAGCATAGTACTTTTTTACCACGTCAGCGTTGACTGGGTATCGAAGTTCTTCTCCATCCATGTCCGTGAGGATCAATGCTCCTCCTGAGAAGGCTCGCTTTACCACGTATGGTCCTTCGTAATTCGGGGCCCACTTTCCGATTTTGTCCTTTTGAGCTGGTAGCAATTTCTTCATTACCAGCTCTCCCTCATGGTAGACTCGAGGGTGGACTTTCTTGTCAAAAGCCTTTTTGATCTTCCTCTGATAGGCTTGACCATGGCATATGGCGTTTAGCCGTTTCTCTTCGATAAGATTCAATTGGTCGTATTGGCTTTGAACCCATTCTGCCTCGGAAAGTTTTGCTTCCATGATTACCCTTAGCGAAGGTATCTCGACTTCAACAGGTAGAACTGCCTCCATCCCATAGACGAGGGAGAATGGAGTAGCTCCTGTAGATGTGCGTACTGAAGTCCTATAACCATGAAGAGCGAAGGGTAACATCTCATGCCAGTCTTTAAATGAGACAACCATCTTTTGCACTATTTTCTTGATGTTTTTATTGGCTGCCTCGACTGCCCCATTCATCTTTGGCCGATATGGGGAAGAGTTGTGGTGTTGGATCTTGAATTCTTGGCACAGTTCTTCCACCATTTTGTTGTTCAAATTAGATCCATTATCAGTGATGATTTTATCGGGAATACCGTATCTGCATATAATGTTCTTCCTGATGAATGTAGACCCCTAAAATTGTCCGGGTCGGAAATAAAGCTTGAAGACTCTTGAGGACTGAAGGAAAGTCAGCCAGAAGGACTCATGGAAGGCCCTAGGAGGATTCTCTGTAGGTCTAGAGGTCTTGTAATAAGCTCAAAATAAGGAAGTGGAGGGAATGAAGCCCAATACGGCCTCCCAAAAGTTCAGTACGGCCGTATTGAACATTTTGAACTACAATACGGCCGCACTGAACTCAATACGGCCGGATTGAAGTTCACTACGGCCGCACTGAACTCAATACGGCCGTATTGAGGTTTTTTGAACTTCAATACGGCCGTACTGAATTCAATACGGCCGTATTGTAGTTCAAAAACTCAATACGGGCCGTATTGACCCCCAGAGGCCGTACTGCGCCTCATCCCTATAAATATGACGTCAATTGGACGTCATTGGACACTTTTACACTGAGTTTTAACCCTCTTCTTGAGTATTCTGGGTTTTTTTGAGCAGTGCTCTGCCTAGAAATCACTCGGAGAGTTGATCCGACAAAGTTCTCGAGTTCTGAGCTTTTTGCTTGAGTCTCAAACTGAGTCGAAGGGAAATCCTCCGGATTTCCATAGTTAAAATTTTCTAGGAGGGAGCGAGCGGGCTTGTAGAGCGAGGGAACGCCAAAAAGCTTCCCAGTTTTACTTGAATATAAAAGCACGCTTCAAAGGTTTCTTCTTAAGACCTTCCTTTTACTGCTTTCTGTGTGTATATTTAACTGTCATCATGTAGATAGTTAAGTTATAATTGTTTAGAATAAATAGGGGTAATTTAGTAATTTCGCACTATTATTTTTAGAAATAATCTGTCATAGGGAACCCGAAAGGGGCGCTGTGGGGTGCTAACACCTTCCCCACGCGTAACCGACTCCCTTACCCGACTCTGGTTGTCATGGCCGAAGTCGATTTTTGAATCGATTGCCTTAAACTTCTTTTTCCAATGTTTTGAGTAAAACATTGGTGGCGACTCCATGAACCCTTCCTTTTTATGAAAACCGCTAATCCATGGAGGGTCCCGCTTGGGATTAACATGGATTGGTGAGCCTTTTAATAAAATTGCTCGTTTGACAAGGTCTCAGTTTGAGAATAAATATTTTTAAACAAATAAAAGAGTCCAACCATCCATCGCGAATGCCGAAAGCCCGTTTCGGGCCGGTGGCGACAATGAAGGATGTTACCACCTTTCGGGTCACATGAGCATACGATGCCGCTTCTACCCATTTGGTGAAATAGTCAATGGCCATAAGGATGAATCTATGTCCATTGGAAGCTTTTGGCTCGATGGGTCCAATAACATCCATGCCCCACATTGCGAATGGCCAAGGTGAAGCCAATACATTTAGTGGAGTCGGTGGGACATGAATGTTGTCGGCGTATGCTTGACACTTATGGCATTTTCGCACGTATTGGTAACAATCCCTTTCCATGGTCGACCAATAGTATCCCGCCCTGAGGATCTTTTTAGCCATTGCAGGCCCGGGGATATGGGTACCGAAAACCCCCTCATGTACTTCTTTGATCATATTTTGAGCTTCGACTTGGTCTATACATCTCAACAAGACCGAGTCATAATTTTTTTTGTAGAGGGTTTCACCAACTAGCAGAAATCCCATGGCCCTTCTTCGGATATGCTTCTTGTCATTATCGCTGGCCGCATCAGGATATTCCCCTTTTGTTAAATATTGCTTGATGTCATGGAACCATGGACGATCATCGACAGCTTCATCTATCAGAAGGCAGAACGCTTGCTTATCGTGCCGCCGGATATTGATGATGGGCATTTCATGCTCACTACCCAAGGCGAACATCGACGAGAGCGTAGCAAGAGCGTCGGCAAACTGATTCTCCTCCCTTGGAATGTATTCAAAGATGACACTTTGGAAGAGATGTGTCAAATCTTTGATGTGCTCAACATATGGTATCAGTTTAGGATTTCGGACTTCCCAATCACCTCGTAGTTGGCAGATGACTAGGGCCGAATCACCAAACACTTTGAGCTTTAGGATACCATTGTTGATGGCTGCTTGGATTCCCAGCGCGCAAGCCTCATATTCAGCCATGTTGTTTGTACAATCGAAGTTGAGTCTTGCCGTTATGGGAATGTATTTTCCTTGTGGAGAGATTAGCACTGTGCCAATCCCTCGTCCAAGCATGTTGGAGGCTCCATCAAAATACATGGTCCACGCATCATCTTTAGGCTCCTCATGTTGTAGATTCATTATATCCTCATCGGGGAAATCATCCTGAAGGGATTGGTAGTCGTTGGTCGGCCCGTGTGCTAGGTAATCAGCTAGGGTACTACCCTTGATGGCCTTTTGTGTGACATGTATGATGTCGAATTCTGATAACTGTACTTGCCATCGGGCAATCTTCCCAGTGATTATTGGTTTGTCGAACACGTACTTAATTGGATCCATTTTGGAAACCAACCAAGTAGTATGCCTAATCATATACTGCCTGAGCCGTTGTGTTGCCCATGCTAACGCACAACATGTCTTTTCTAACGGCGTGTAGCGGGTTTCATAGTCAAAAAATTTCTTGCTCAGGTAGTAGATGGCTCGTTCTTTCTTTCCCGTTTCATCTTGTTGTCCTAGCACACATCCCATGGACTCATCAAGCACGGTTAAATAGAGGATTAATGGTCTTCCCTCGACAGGTGGCACCAATACTGGTGGATTGGCTAAGCACTGTTTGATCTTGTCGAAAGCTTGTTGACAATCCTCATTTCAAGATTCGGAATGATTCTTGCACAACAACTTGAATATTGGTCTACACGTGTCGGTCAACTGTGCGATGAACCTTGCGACATAGTTCACCCTGCCGAGGAATCCTCTTATCTCTTTCTCGGCCTTAGGAGGAGGCATTTCCATTATTGCCTTCATTTTATCGGGGTCCACCTCTATGCCTTTTTCACTGACGATGAACCCGAGAAGCTTACCCGACCGAACTCTGAAAGTACACTTAGCCGTATTTAGCTTAAGCTGATACTTGCGAAGTCGGTTGAATAATTTTCTCAAATATTGGATATGGTCCATTTCGTTCTTTGACTTCGCGATCATGTCGTCCACGTATACCTCGATTTCTTTGTGGATCATGTCGTGGAATAACGTCACCATCGCTCGTTGGTAGGTGGCACCCGCATTTTTGAGTCCAAAAGGCATCACCCTGTAGCAGAAAGTGCCCCAGGGTGTAATGAAGGAAGTTTTCTCGCGGTCTTCCACATTCATCTTGATTTGGTTGTACCCAGAGTACCCATCCATAAAGGAATAGAGTGTGTTAGTGGCTGTATGATCCACTAGTGTATCGATGTGTGGTAAGGGAAAATCGTCCTTTGGACTGGCACGATTCAGATCCCTGTAGTCAACACAAACTCTAACCTTTCCATTCTTTTTAATGACTGGCACGATGTTAGCCAGCCATTCGGGATACTGAGATACAACCAAGAATCCCGCGTCTAATTGCTTTTCGACCTCCTCCTTGATCTTTAAAGACCACTCGGGCTTGATTCGTCGGAGCTTTTGTTTGACGGGTCGAAACCCTTCTTTCAATGGTAACTTGTGCTCGACGATGTTAGTGTCCAAACCGGGCATATCACGGTACGACCATGCAAATACGTCCTTATATTCCCTTAACAATTGGATCAATTGTGCCCTTATTTCATCATTGATATGGGTCCCAATGTTGACCTCTTTTATCTCTTGGCCCTGCCCCAAATTCACGGCCTCCAATTTCTCTTGATACGGTTGGAGTAGACAAGCTTCTTGATTTAGCAGTCTTTGCAGATCCGGAGAGATGGTCTCCTCATCACTGTCCAACTCAACCCATTCACCCTCAACTTTCGGATCCCGGTCGGAGCGAACAATCACAGACATAATTGTTTTATTGGTTCTGTTTTTGGTTTAGAATTATTAATGTTAATGAGAGAAAGAGAGAAAAGAACAAATGAGAGAATGATGTGTGAAAAATGCCTCTTTATTGATATGTATAAAAAACTGTACAAAAAACCCTTATTTACATGAAAAGGATCTCATGATCTCGGGTACTGATCATGAGTCCCAGAAAGAAAAGAAAAATGTGGAGGGGCCCTATCGTGGCTTGCTCTTCTCTCTACTCCTGCTTCGGCAGAGGATTCTTGCTCACATCGGGCGCTGTCGAATCAAAAGTGATCCACCCAGCATCGATAAGGTCTTGGACCTTATATTTGAGAGCTCTACAGTTCTCCATTGAATGCCCCGGTGCCCCCGAATGGTATAGACATTTGTCTTGCGGATTGTACCAATCGGGGTAAGGTGGATCAATTTTCCTTGTTGGAATGTAAGCTAGAAGATGAGCTTCCACTAGCTTCGGCAGGAGGTCGCTATACGTGGTCGGAAGTTTATCAAACTTCTTCACAAGGTTGTATTGCGACTTTCCCGACTTCGAAGTGGAAGAAGATGAAGAAATAGTTACGGCATTGACTCCCCCCTCCTTCTTCTTCCCATAGGTCTTCTTAGCTTCAAATGATTGGGAAGGCTTAGCTAGCTTCCCGCTTTTCAGCCCTTGTTCCACTCTTTCTCCAATGGTGATGATGTCCAAGAAGAGCGTTGTCGTGTTCCCTATCATCTTGTCATAATAGGGACTGGTCAACGAGTTTATAAATAGGGACACCGTCTCCTTATCCGACAGCGGGGGCTCTATTTGTGCTGCCAATTCCCTCCATCGTTGGGCATACGCCTTAAAGGATTCATCACTTTTCTTACTCAAGGCTTGAAGATCGGACCTATCGGGTGTTAGGTCGATGTTATACTTGTAGCGCTTGAGAAATGCGTCGGCCAACTGCCTCCATGTACGCACCTGATTCCCATCCAGCTGCATATACCAGTTGAGTGCGGTGTCAGCCAAGCTCTCTTGGAAGCAACGGATTAAGAGCTTTTCATTAGTGTCGCCACCGGCCCAAACGGGCTTTCGGCATTCGCGAAGGATGGTTGGACTCGTTTAATTATTTAAAAATATGGATTGCTAGAATGACGTATTCTCAAACTGAGACCTTGTCAAACGAGCAATTTTATTAAATGATTCACCAATCCATATTAATCCCAAGCGGGACCCTCCATGGATTAGTGGTTTTCGCAAAAGGAGGGTTCGTGGAGTCGCCACCAATGTTTTACTCAAAACATTGGAAAAAGGGATAAGGCAATTGATTTTATAAATCAACTTTGGCCATTACAACCAGAGTCGGGTAAGGGAGTCGGTTACGCGTGGGGAAGGTGTTAGCACCCCACAGCGCCCCTTTCGGGTTCCCTATGACAGATTATTTTCTAAAATAACAGCGTAAAATTACTAAATTACCCCTATTTATTATAAGCGATTATAAATTAATTATCTACATGATGACAGTTTAAATATGCACACAGAAAGCAGTAAAAGGAAGGATTTAAGAAGAAACCTCTTGAAGCGTGCTTTTATATATTGAGTAAAACTGGGAAAGCTTTTTGGCGTTCCCTCGCTCTACAAGCTCGCTCGCTCCTTCCTAAAAACTTTTAACTATGGAAATCCGGAGGATTTCCCTTCGACTAGGTTTGATCCTCAAGCAAAATGGCTCGGGGCTCAAGAACTTCGTCGGATCAACTCTCCGAGTGATTTCTAGGGCAGAACACTGCTCAAAAACCCCAGAATACTCAAGGAGAGGGTTAAAACTATGTTGAAAAGTGTGGAATGACGTCCAATGACGTCTTATTTATAGGAAACAGGCGCAGTACGGGCATTGGGGGTCAATACGGCCCGTATTGAAGATTTGTTCTTCAATACGGCCGTATTGAATTCAATACGGCCGTATTGAAGTTCAAAACCTTCAATACGGCCGTATTGATTTCAGTACGGCCGTATTGAAGTTCAAAACTTCAATACGGGCCGTACTGAGTCTCAAACAGGCCGTACTGAGCTTATTTCTTCCTATTTGCTTATTTTTGCTACTCTAAGACCTCTAAACCTACAGATAGTCATCCTTTGGCCTTCTAGGAGTCCTCCTGGTTGACTTTCCTTTGATCTTTGAGGGTCTTCGAGTCTTATTTCCGACCCGGACAATTTTAGGGGTCTACAGCTGCCCCCCCTTTACTTAGTCAAACGGTCTTTTGGTGTACCGGCTGACAAGTAAAGGAGTTGACCCAATTGTCCGGGTGATGCGCCGACCTTCTGACTTGTAGCGTCTTCCGGTGGAAAATTGTTGAGTAACCTCTCCAGGTTGTTGCATACCTCGGCGCTCCTGACAACCTCGGTAGCTAAGTTTACCCTCTTCAGGTCCTGCCTCTTAACATTCAGCAGTGTGAGTTTACCCTCTCCAGGTCCTGCCTCTTAACATTCAGCAGTGTGAGTTTACCCTCTCCAGGTCCTGCCTCTTAACATTCAGCAGTTGAGTTTACCCTCTCCAGGTCCTGCCTCTTAACATTCAGCAGTTGAGTTTACCCTCTCCAGGTCCTGCCTCTTAACATTCAGCAGTGTGAGTTTACCCTCTCCAGGTCCTGCCTCTTAACATTCAGCAGTGTGAGTTTACCCTCTCCAGGTCCTGCCTCTTAACATTCAGCAGTGTGAGTTTACCCTCTCCAGGTCCTGCCTCTTAACATTCAGCAGTGTGAGTTTACCCTCTCCAGGTCCTGCCTCTTAACATTCAGCAGTGTGAGTTTACCCTCTCCAGGTCCTGCCTCTTAACATTCAGCAGTTGAGTTTACCCTCTCCAGGTCCTGCCTCTTAACATTCAGCAATTGAGTTTACCCTCTCCAGGTCCTGCCTCTTAACATTCAGCAGTGTGAGTTTACCCTCTCCAGGTCCTGCCTCTTAACATTCAGCAGTGTGAGTTTACCCTCTCCAGGTCCTGCCTCTTAACATTCAGCAGTGTGAGTTTACCCTCTCCAGGTCCTGCCTCTTAACATTCAGCAGTGTGAGTTTACCCTCTCCAGGTCCTGCCTCTTAACATTCAGCAGTTGAGTTTACCCTCTCCAGGTCCTGCCTCTTAACATTCAGCAATTGAGTTTACCCTCTCCAGGTCCTGCCTCTTAACATTCAGCAGTTGAGTATTACCTCTCCAGGACTGCTTCCGTGTCTTCTGATCACTTCGGCAATGATTTGATATGATTTTTGTCTCCACAGTCCACGATACTGCTTCGACGGTTTTTCTGATTTTGTGCCGCTGAGGGCTGGATAACGCAGGGATTCGTCTAGGGGATGTGCAGTCATTCATAGGTTCTTGTGCCCCAACTTGCATTGCATTGTTGGTACCCATGGGGAATTTTTGACTCCTTGGGGTGTAGACACAGATGCTCTCTCTCTGAGTTGAGCGATGCCTTATGTTTGGCTGACGTCCTTTTGACGTGGGTGGAGTATCCCGGTTGTCCTTATTCGGGTATCTCTTTTGGATTTTCTGATTTTTGTAGCCTCTGTGTAGGCTGTTTATCCGCTGGGGATTTTGTCATTCATTTCTTGACTGGCCTTTTCTGTTAGGCAAATGATCTTGATGTTTGGTGCTTGGCTGGATGCCACATTCCGTTTGGGGAATATTTATTGATATATTTTTTTTCTTTTTTGGAAGAGTGCCTCTGAGTAGGCGACTGGGGATTTAGGGATCTTATGTATCCCAGAGTATTATTTAGGAAGCCTCTGCAGGCTTAGCCTCACTCAACGCTTGAGCTGGAGAGCTATCTTCACTGAGGAAGTTTAAGTCCTTTGATTTGTATATACTGTTTGGATGATCGCACTTCCATTGGGGATTGCGTCGATCTTGCTTTGATAGCTCTCGCTGGGGATTTTCCCGTGAGCTTGAGCTGAGGTTCCCTCTGGGGAGTATTATTTCTGCGAGCCTCTCCAGGCTCAATTATTCTGCATACTGTGGAGGATGTGGAGTATTATTTTGGTAAGCCTCTCCAGGCTTAGTTATTCGGTTCAAACTGTTTGTTGGATTTTCTATATCCTTGCCTTTTTTCATTTTCGGCTTTTTCTGTATTTTGCCTTTTCTTCTGATTTGGCTTTTTCTGTATTTTGCCTTTTTTATGTTTTTGGCTTTTGCTGTACAGAAATTAAAAGTGCTAAAGAAATTAAATTCAGTTATTATGAGAGAGTATTATTTCGGCGAGCCTCTCCAGGCTCAGTTATTTTGTAGGAGTATTATTTCGGTAAGCCTCTCCAGGCTCAATTATTCTGAAGGAGTATTATTTCGACAAGCCTCTCCAGGCTCAATTATTCTGAGAGTATTCTTTCAGCAAGCCTCTCCAGGCTCAGTTATTCTGTATGATGCTGTTGATTTTCTGAATCTTTGCATTTTGCTTGCTGCTGTCATACACAAGCAATTTTCTATTTTTCTATTTTATGTAATTGCCTCATGATAAGGTCTTTGAATGTGCAACTAATATGTGTGATGCATGCAATACAATTTTTTATTTTTGTTCATTTATTTAGAAAAGTGAGTGGCTCTCCCTATCCTCTTCTTCTTGGAGGACTTTCTGTCATTGACGCGAGGAAGTATTTTTATGAGCCTTTATGCAGGAGATCTATGGATTTTATAGGAACCCCTCCAATTTTCTTTATTTGACCAATTATTAAGAGAGTTTCGTACAATTTTTGAAACATCAATTTAGAGGCATAATCACATGGTCAAGAGAGAAAAGAAATGAATAGATATTTTATTGATATTCGCAAATGTTTTTACAGAAAGATATACAGAAGGAAATTTATGAAGAATGGCTGGCCAGGGTAGGCTATATACATTGGGCTTAACAATTATATCTGTAATTGTTGCTCTTTACGTTCCCCTAATTGCTTCGGCCTGAGCCAGGAGTGTAGATGCTGCAAGATGCTTGCTTCTAGAAGATAATCACTTGAATCGCCTTTCGGTTTTCGATTCAAGCGATCGTTACTTGCTTTGCTTTTACATCTTATTCTTTTGCCCCTAACTTTTGCCTAGGACGTATCCTAGCGGGGATGATTTTGCCGTTGTTTTGCCTAGTACCCTTGTACTGGCGGGCTTTTTATTTTACCCTAACTTTTGCCTAGGACGCCCTTTTTGGGTTTTCATCCTAGCGGGCCTATGCAAGCAACGTCTTCAAGCATAGTACTTCTTTACCACGTCAGTGTTGACTAAGTATCGAAGTTCTTTTCCATCCATGTTTGTGAGGATCAATGCTCCTCCTGAGAAAGCTCGTTTTACCATGTACGGTCCTTCGTGATTTAGGGCCCACTTTCCGATTTTGTCCTTTTGAGTTGGTAGTAATTTCTTCATTGCCAACTCTCCCTCATGGTAGACTCGAGGGTGGACTTTCTTGTCAAAAGCCTTTTTGATCTTCCTCTGATAGGCTTGACCATGGCATATGGCGTTCAGCCGTTTCTCTTCAATGAGGTTCAACTGGTCATATCGGCTTTGAACCCATTCTACCTCGGAAAGTTTTGCTTCCATGATTACTCTCAGAGAAGGTATTTCGACTTCAACAGGCCGAACTGCCTCCATTCCATAAACAAGGGACAATGGAGTAGCTCCTGTGGATGTACGTGCTGAAGTCCTATAACCATGGAGAGCGAAGGGTAGCATCTCATGCCAGTCTTTGAATGAGACAACCATCTTTTGTACTATCTTCTTGATATTCTTATTGGCTGCCTCGATTGCCCCATTCATTTTTGGTCGGTATGGGGAAGAGTTGTGGTGTTGGATCTTGAACTCTTGGCACAGTTCTTCCACCATCTTGTTATTTAGATTGGATCCATTATCAGTGATGATTTATTTCTCCATGCTTCCACTAGATTATTCTAAAATCTTTTGGGACAAGAGAGAAAAGAAGGGAAAGATATTTTTTGTTTTGAAGTTTGTGTTTTAGAAGGGATTTATTTTTCAAAAATGGTTTTTGTAAGAATGTTTGGCCAAGGTAGGCTTATGTGTTTAGGCTTGTTTGATTAAACACTTATGAAGTTAAGAAAATCTTTGTTTATTGACGTTGTGATTTGACAACTTAGATAACTTCCCTTGAACCTTTCTTTTTGAAATCGGTTCATGGTACCATCATGGATTTATTTTGTTTTTTGATTGTCCTTATTTTTGCCTAAAACACCCTTTTGTGGCGTTTTAGCGGACCTTTATTTTTGTTTATTTTTTGTAACCCTAACTTTTGCCTAGGTCACCCTTTCGTGGGATTCCTAGCGGGTCTTTTGCTCTTATTTTTGCGCAGTCCCTTTTTTTGAGTTTCCTGCCGAGCTTCTTTTATTTTGAAAGGTTTCTTTTTACCCATGATGGCACTTGTCAAGGCCAAGGGAAGGTGCTCCAAGTTGTCACACACACCTCCACATAAAAATGATGTGGGCTTATTATTATTAAGATGATTTTAACCTCATTCATGTTTATTCAAACAGGGTTAAAAATAATGTGGTTTAGAATTTTATTATAAGCAAGAAAAGAAGCAATGAAGAATGATTTTATTATAATCATAGTGGAAACATTAGTCTTTATTTCATCATTGATATGGGTCCCAATGTTGACCTCTTCTATCTCTCGGCCTTGCCCCAAATTCACGGTCTCTAATTTCTCTTGACACGGTTGGAGTAGACGAGTTTCTTGATCTAGCAGTCTTTGCAGATCCGGAGAGATGGTCTCCTCATCACTGTCCAACTCAACCCGTTTATCCTCAACTTTCGGATCCCGGTCAGAGCGAACAATTACAGACATAATTATTTTATTGGTTCTGTTTAGGTTTAGAATTATTAATGTTAATGAGAGAGAGAGAAAAGAACAAAATAAGAGAATAATGTGTGAAATATGCCTCTTTATTGATATATGTATGTAGAACTGTACAAAACCCTTATTTACATGAAAAGGTTCTCATGATCTCGGGTACAGATCATGAGTCCCTAAAAGAAAAAAGTGGAGGGGCCCTATCATGGCTTGTTATTCTCTCTAATCCTGTTTTGGCCGAGGATTCTTGCTCACGTCGGGCGCTATCGAATCAAAAGTGATCCACCTGGCATCAATAAGGTCTTGGACCTTATATTTGAGAGCTCTGCAGTTCTCCGTTGAATGCCCTGATGTCCCCGAATGGTATAAACATTTGTCTTGTGGTTTGTACCAACTGGGATGAGGTGGATCAATCTTCTTTAGTGGAACGTAAGCTAGAAGACGTGCTTCCACTAGCTTCGGCAGGATGTCGCTATATGTGGTCGGAAGTTTATCAAACTTCTTCACAGGTTTGAATTGCGATTTTCCTGACTTCGAAGTGGAAGAAGACGAAGAGATGGTTATGGCACTGACTTCTCTCTCCTTCTTCTTCCCAAAGGTCTTCTTAGCTTTAAATGATTGGGAAGGTTTAGCTAGCTTCCCGCTTTTCATCTCTTGTTCCACTCTTCCTCCAACATGATGGGACTCATGGTCACTGTGCTCAGCCCCTTGTATGTTGTGGTGACGCATGAGTTCCATCATTTGCGCCATTTGCTCTTTGAGCTGTGAGAGCTCGGCTGTAAGCTCCTTATTTCGTTCCTCCAACGCGTCCATTTTCTTGTTGAGCTGAGAGAGCTCGGTTGTGAGCTTCTTATTTTGCTCCCCCAGCGCTTCCATCTTCTTGATTTTCTGCGCGCGTGTGAGGACAGAGAGATGATCAGCCACTTTCTAAAAATGAATATTTAATCTAATTAATTTATGGGATGAATACGCTCTTGACATGAGCTTGATAACCCTCCATTTTTAAGGCGCTGCCTTTTTAAAACAAAGCGTTACCACCCTCCTTGACTTATGATCTCTCCTCAACGGAGAATCTTGATAATTATGGGTCTCTTTTACTCATGTCAAGAGGTATTGGTGAACCTAAAATGCATGGTTTATGAGGATGCATGATGTCTTATTGGTAATGATGTACATGCTCCTCACTTTTATTATATTTTCACACATGGTCTTTCCTCTCATGTCATGGTTTTTTCATGCATGGGGATTATTCTTTAGACCTTATTATGAGGTTATTTATTAATGCACAAACAATTGCACATAAGCATTTACACAAACAATTCACTCATCCACGAACAGTCACGAGCGAATCACGAGGTAGGGGTCTCCTGCAGAAAAGTGCATATTCAAGGAGGATCTAACTGTTCTCACTTGGTCAAAGGCCCCCAAGGTGCCCCCATTATAGGGACCCAATTCCTCTCGTCGTAGGTCGATGGAAAGCTCCAACGCACCGTCGGACTCAAGTTCATGGTTATCACCTTGAGTGATGTTTTCTGACAACGGTCTCGTAGGCTCCTATAGACCCATTCAACCGGCCGTACTAACATCCACTCCCTATGGATTACCACTCATGCCCCCGGGTATAGAGGGAACTGTTGTGTGCAAAGGTTTGTGTGCAATTTTTATTTCAAACAATTGCGGAAATTTAAACAAACAACAGTTATTTAAAGCCACAAAATAAATCATATTATCATACAATCAAGGGGTAATGAAGTAATTTTTAACTATTATTTGTTAAAAACAATCTGTCACTAAATGGGACTGACTCTCGAAGCTTCCCCAGTGAAGTCGCCATCTGTCGCCACCGGCCCAAACGGGCTTTCGGCATTCGCGAAGGATGGTTGGACTCGTTTAATTATTTAAAAATATGGATTGCTAGAATGACGTATTCTCAAACTGAGACCTTGTCAAACGAGCAATTTTATTAAATGATTCACCAATCCATATTAATCCCAAGCGGGACCCTCCATGGATTAGTGGTTTTCGCAAAAGGAGGGTTCGTGGAGTCGCCACCAATGTTTTACTCAAAACATTGGAAAAAGGGATAAGGCAATTGATTTTATAAATCAACTTTGGCCATTACAACCAGAGTCGGGTAAGGGAGTCGGTTACGCGTGGGGAAGGTGTTAGCACCCCACAGCGCCCCTTTCGGGTTCCCTATGACAGATTATTTTCTAAAATAACAGCGTAAAATTACTAAATTACCCCTATTTATTATAAGCGATTATAAATTAATTATCTACATGATGACAGTTTAAATATGCACACAGAAAGCAGTAAAAGGAAGGATTTAAGAAGAAACCTCTTGAAGCGTGCTTTTATATATTGAGTAAAACTGGGAAAGCTTTTTGGCGTTCCCTCGCTCTACAAGCTCGCTCGCTCCTTCCTAAAAACTTTTAACTATGGAAATCCGGAGGATTTCCCTTCGACTAGGTTTGATCCTCAAGCAAAATGGCTCGGGGCTCAAGAACTTCGTCGGATCAACTCTCCGAGTGATTTCTAGGGCAGAACACTGCTCAAAAACCCCAGAATACTCAAGGAGAGGGTTAAAACTATGTTGAAAAGTGTGGAATGACGTCCAATGACGTCTTATTTATAGGAAACAGGCGCAGTACGGGCATTGGGGGTCAATACGGCCCGTATTGAAGATTTGTTCTTCAATACGGCCGTATTGAATTCAATACGGCCGTATTGAAGTTCAAAACCTTCAATACGGCCGTATTGATTTCAGTACGGCCGTATTGAAGTTCAAAACTTCAATACGGGCCGTACTGAGTCTCAAACAGGTCGTACTGAGCTTATTTCTTCCTATTTGCTTATTTTTGCTACTCTAAGACCTCTAAACCTACAGATAGTCATCCTTTGGCCTTCTAGGAGTCCTCCTGGTTGACTTTCCTTTGATCTTTGAGGGTCTTCGAGTCTTATTTCCGACCCGGACAATTTTAGGGGTCTACAATTAGTGGCATATGCAGCCATTTTTCGGCAATACATAGTGAGATGACTTTTGGGGCAAGTCGATCCCACATACTTTGGGAAATCAGGCACTTTAAATTTGGGAGGGAATTGGATGTCCCTCACTAAGCACATGTCGGCGGCATCTTTGATATCAAAATCATGCCCCTCCATAGCCCTCAGCCGGTCCTCGAGAGCGTGGAATTGCTCCTTTGAAATCTCGGGCTCTCTAATTGTAATCCCCGCCCCAAGGGGTACAGCTCGCGGAGGGTCTTGCTCTTCCTCATGATCCTACTCATGATGGGACTCATGGTCACTGTGGTGAGCCCCGTGCATGTTTTGGTGACGCATGAGTTCCATCATTTGCGCCATCTGCTCCTTGAGCTGTGAGAGCTCGGCTGTAAGCTTCTTATTTTGTTCCTCCAACGCGTCCATCTTCTTGAGTTTCTGCGCGCGCGTGAGGACAGAGAGATGACCAGCCACTTTCTAAAATGAATGCTTAATCTAATTAGTTTATTTATGGAATGAATACACACTTGACATGAGCTTGGTAACCCTCCATCTTTAAGGCGCTGCCTTTTTAAGACGGAGGTTTATCACCCTCCTTGACTTATGACCTCTCCCCAACGGAGAATCTCAATAGTCGTGGGTCTCTTTCACTCATGTCAAGGGGTATTGGTGAGCCTAAAATGAATGGTTATGAGGATGCATGATGTCTTATTGGTAATAATGCACATGTTCCTCACTTTTATTATATTTTCACACATGGTCTTTCCTCTCATGCTATGATATTTTTCATGCATGGGGGTTATTCTTAGATCTTATCACGAGGTTTATTATTAATGCACAAACAATGTCACATAGACCTATACACAAACAATTCACTCATCCACGAACAATCACGAGCGAATCACGAGGTAGGGGTATCCTGCAGAAAAGTGCATATTCAAGGAGGTTCTAACTGTTCTCACCGGTCTGAGGCCCCCAAGGTGCCCCCATTATAGGGACCCAATTCCTCTCGTCGTAAGTCGATGGAAAGTTCCAACGCACTGTCGGACTTGAGTTCATGGTTTTCACCTTGAGTGATGCTTTCCGACAACGGTCTACGGGCACCTATAGACCGATTCGACAACCGGCCGTACTAACATCCACTCCCTATGGCTTTCCACTCATGCCCCCGGGTATAGAGGGAACTGTTGTGTGCAAAGGTTTGTGTGCAGTTTTTATTTCAAACAATTGCGAAAATTTAAACATACAACAGTTATTAAAAACCACATAAATAAAACATATTATCATACAAGTGAGGGGTAATGAAGTAATTTTAAACTATCATTTTAGAAATAATCCATCACTAAATGGGACTGACTCTCGAGGCTTCCCCAGTGGAGTCGCCATCTGTCGCCACCCGCCGAAACGGACCTTGGCATTCGCGACGATGGTTGGACTCTTTTTAAAGGTTTGAAAAATGATGGATTGTTAGAACGACTTATTCTCAAACTGAGACCTCATCGAACTAACAATTTTATTAAATGATTCACCAATCCATGTTAATCCCAAGCGGGACCCTCCATGGATTAGTGGTTTTCGCAAAAGAAGGGTTCTTGGACTCGCCACCAATGTTTTACTCAAAACATTGGAAAAAGATATAAGGCAATTGATTTCATAAATCAACTTTGGCCATTACAACCAGAGTCGGGTAAGGGAGTCGGTTACGTGCGAGGAAGGTGTTAGCACCCCACAACGCCCCTTTCGGGTTCCCTATGATGGATTATTTTATAAATAACAGTGTAAAATTACTAAATTACCCCTATTTAATAGAAACGACTATAAACGAGATATCTACATGATGAAAAATGCAATGCAACAATCAGAAAGCAATAAAAGGAAGGATTTGAAAAAGAAACCTTTGAAGCGTGCTTTTATATATTTAAACAGACGTTAGGAGGCTTTTTGGCGCTCCTTCCCACTACACGCTCGCTCGTTCCTTCCCTAAAGATTAATTTTTACTATGAAAATCAAAAAGATTTCCCTTCGACTAGTTCGAATCCTCAAGCTAAATGCTCAGAACTCAAGAACTTTGTCGGATCGGCTCTCGGAGAGACTTCTAGGGCAGAACACTGCTCAAAAACCCCAGAATACTCAGCAAGAGGGTCCAAAAGTCTGGAAAAAGTGTGTAAGGACGTGCAAATGACGTCCTATTTATAGGATTGGGGCGCAATACGGCCTGGGAGGTCAATACGGCCCGTACTGGGTTTTTGAACTACAGTACGGCCGTATTGAATTTGGTACGGCCGTACTGAAGTTCAAAATCTGGGTAGCTGAGTATTGCCTCTCCAGGCTTGTGCATACCTCGGTGCTCTGGACATCTGGGTAGCTTGAGTTTTGCCTCTTAGGCTTTGAGATGATTTTGTCTCCACAGTCCACGACGCTGCTTCGACGGTTTGATTTTGATTTTGGTGCCACTAAGGGCTGGATAACGCAGGGATCCGTCTAGGGGATGTGCAGTCATTCATAGGTTTTTGTGCCCCAACTTGCATTGCTTAGTTGGTACCCATGGGGAATTTCTGTTTCCTTGGGGTGTAGACACAAATGCTCTTCTTGAATTGAGCGATGCCTTATGTTTGGCTGACGTCCTTTGACGTTGGTGGAGTATCCCGATTATCCTTATTCGGGTATCTTTTTTGGGTTTTCTGATTTTTGTCGCCTCTGTGTAGGCTATTATCCGCTGGGGGATTTTGTCGTGATGATTTTGTCTCCACAGTCCACGATGCTGCTTCGACGATTTTTTTTTTTTTTTTTTATTTATTTTTGTGCCACTGAGGGCTGGATAACGCAGGGATCCGTCTAGGGGATGTGCAGTTACTCATAGGTTCTTGTGTCCCAACTTTCCATTGAGTAGTTGGTGCCCATTGAGGAATTTCTGTTTCCTTGGGGTGTAGACACGAAGATGCTCTTTCTGAGATGAGCGGTGCCTTATGATTGGCTGACGTCCTTTCGACGTTGGTGGAGTATCCCGGTTATCCTTATTCGGGTGACTCTTTTTGATTTTTGGATTTTGTTGCCTCTGTGTAGGCTGTTATCCGCTAGGGGATTTTGTCATTGGTTGTAATTGGCCTCTTCTGTTAGGCGTATCAGCTTGACGTTCAATGATTGGCTGAGAGCCGGATTCCACTTGGGGAATGATTATTGATCTTTTGGATTTTTTGATTTTCCTTTAGGGGGTGCCTCTGAGTAGGCGAGTGGGGATTTAAAGTTTATATATCCCAGAGTATTATTTAGAAAGCCTCTTCAGGCTTAGCTTCACTCATCGCTTGAGTTGGAAAGCTACCTTCCACTGAGGAAGTCTAAGTCCTTTGACTAGATATACTGCTTGGGTGATCGTGCTTCCATTGGGAATTTTGTCGATCTTGCTTTGATAGCTTTCACTGGGGAATTTGGCCCGTGAGTGGAAGCTGAGATATCTCTGGGGAGTATTATTTCGGTGAGCCTCTCCAGGCTCAATTATTCTGAGAGAGTATTATTTCGGCAAGCCTCTCCAGGCTTAGTTATTCTGTGGGAGTATTGTTTCGGCAAGCCTCTCCAGGCTCAGTTATTCTGAGAGAGTATTGTTTCGGCAAGCCTCTCCAGGCTTAGTTATTCTGTGGGAGTATTGTTTCGGCAAGCCTCTCCAGGCTCAGTTATTCTGAGAGAGTATTGTTTCGGCAAGCCTCTCCAGGCTCAATTATTCTGTACAAACTGAGGAGTATTGTTTGTATCCTTGCCTTTTTTCGTTTTCGGCTTTTGTTGACTGCTGTCTGATAGTAATATTTTAGTATATCTTTCTTTATGTGTTTTTACCTTATTTGATTCTTTTTAGTAGCCTATATTCATGTTTTAGTTTAGATTTGCATTAGTGAATCATTTAGGAATTAGTTATAAATTTTACTAATTTTCTGTAAGAATTTCCTGTTTTGACACAGTTTCTTGTACAAGCCATATCTGGAGCTATTCAACTCAGAATTTGGCAAACTTGGTGTCCCTGTAAAGATAAGACAGAGATCTACAATTCTCATGTTGGACGAGAAACCCAGTTTGGACATTTTCAGACTCAAAATCGTGCTTTAAAGTCGCGGCTCTGCACTGAATTGTTCAGCTTGTCATGAAACTGATTAGTTTAGTTAATTAGGCTTTTCAATTGTAATTAGTGGACTGGACCTTTGACTTTAGGCCCATTATTTTGTCTTTAAAACCATGTAATGATTCAGGAGTGGTCTTGGTACAATTCATTTTTTTTAGATTTTCAGATTTGAGATAACTTCTTCAAGAAGTTTCTCTAAAAAGTCTCTCTTCTCTCTTTAGAAACTTCTCATCTTCTCTCTCACTCTCTTTTTACACGAATCCTTTTCTCTTTCACGAAATTTCTTCTCTCAATTGGAAACTGCTGCAGCATGATAATGAGGCACGGCTAGTTCCTTAATCGGTTTAAGGTTTCAAGAATTACGGTAAATTTGAGTCTCTAATTTTTACTGAACGAATTCTTTCTTCTTCTCCTCTTTTCTGTTTAGTTCAAATTCGGGTTTCATGATATTGAATCTTTGTTTTGATTCCTAATTGAAAATGAGAAGAATTTTCTGATTAGAAATCACCTAAATCCCTAATTCAATCGATTACTTTTCTTGGATTTTGTTGAAATTTGGAATGTGCGATTGTAGTTTCTGTTTTAATAAAATTCATAATCTAGATTTAGATTACACTGTTTGGATTAATTTCGGATTGAATTAGATGGGTTAAGAATTCGTATTTGTTGTGAACAATGATGATTATACCGTATGAATTGAAACCTTGAACCGAATTCCTATACAACTGAAATTTTGTGTTGATTTGATTTCTTTGCTTTCTTAATACTTTGCTCTAATTGTTTGCTGGAAAATCTTCCCCCCCTGAGTTCTAAGTTGATTTACATGCATGATTAAATTCAAAATATAATGTGCTTGTGTCTTTGAGAGATGACCTAGGTTAAGTCCTCTATATTACATAAATTTGTTGAGGAACCTAGAATTGTTTGATAGTGATACGACCGAGCTATCACTGTCATACACAAGCAATTTTCTATTTTTTTCTATTTTATGCAATTGCCTCATGATAAGGTCTTTGAATGTGCAATTAATGTGTGTGTGATGCACAAATGCAAGTTTTATTATTTAATGTTTTTTTTTTTTTAGAAAAATGAATGGCTCTCCCTATCCTCTTTTTCTTGGAGGAATTTCTGTCATCGACGTGAGGGAATATTTTTGTGAGCCTCTTATGCAGGAGATTATGGATTTTATAGGAACCCCTCCAATTTTCTTTATTGACCGATTATTAAGGAATTTCATACAATTTTTTTTTTAGAAATACCAATTTAGAGGCATAATCACATGGTCAAGAGAGAAAAGAAATGAATAGATATTTTATTAATATTCAAAAATGTTTTTACAGAAAGATTTGCAAAGGGAATTTCTGAAGAATGGCTGGCCAGGGTAGGCTATATACATTGGGCTTAACAATTATATCTGTAATTGTTGCTCTTTACGTTCCCCTAATTGCTTCAGCCTGAGCCAGGAGTGCAGATGCTGCAAGACGCTTGCTTCTAGAAGATAATCACTTGAACCGCCTTTCGGTTTTCGATTCAAGCGATCGTTGCTTGCTTTGCTCTTTCATCTTATTCTTTTGCCCCTAACTTTTGTCTAGGACGTATCCTAGCGGGGATGATTTTGCCTTTGTTTTGCCTAGTACCCTTGTACTGGCGGGTTTTTTGTTTTGCCCTAACTTTTGCCTAGGATGCCCTTTTTAGGGTTTTCATCCTAGCGGGCTTATGCAAGCAACGTCTTCAAGCATAATACTTCTTTACCACGTCAGCGTTGACTGGGTATCGCAGTTCTTTTCCATCCATGTCTGTGAGGATCAATGCTCCTCCTGAGAAGACTCATTTTTCCATGTATGGTCCTCCGTGATTTGGGGCATACTTTCCGATTTTGTCCTTTTGAGTTGGTAGCAATTTCTTCATTACCAACTCTCCCTCATGGTAGACTCGAGGGTGGACTTTCTTGTCAAAAGCCTTTTTGGTCTTCCTCTGATAGGCTTGACCATGGCATATGGCGTTCAGCCATTTTTCTTCAATGAGGTTCAACTGGTCATACTGGCTTTGAACCCATTCTTCCTCGGAAAGTTTTGCTTCCTGATGGAGGACCATCCATGGTACTTCATGTGAAACCCATCACATGGTCCAATGCTATGACTAATTGTGAGTAGTGTAGGATTTATTTGGTTTATTCCAATTTTACCCTTGTATTTTGGGGTATTTTAGTCCTAGGGTTTATTTCTTTGTATTTCCCATTTTGCCCTTGTATTTTGGGGTGTTTAGATGCTTAGGTTAATTTCAAAATGGGCTAGGCGTGTCCATTAGGAGGGTGACGCACACTTAGTGGAATTGTTTGGACATTTTTGGTGTTAGGTAGGCTTAGGCCCAATTGGAGGGCCAAGGTGCATAGACTTATCACGCACCTTGTTGTAGCCAACCTAAACCCTTAGATGCCAAACTTGGCCACCAAGTAGCATCTAGGGTTAATTTGCATCTCATTTAGTATGCATTTGGCTTGATGAATTTCGGCCAATGCAACACCAAATGAAACCCTAGATGCTAGCACTCCTATTTATACCCTAGCCTATCACCTTGTACATACTTTGGATCATATTGAATTTGAGTGTGCATTTTTGCCTCAACTTCTCTTCCATAGTCTCTAGGAACTCCACGGCCCCTCCTTTCTCCTCCTCCCTAAACCACCATGAGTGAGTTGAGCTTGGCCTTCCTTGGTTGGCCTTCACCCACCTTAGTGAAGTGAGCTAGCCAAAAGGAGCAACACCCCCACCAAACACCTTCCTCCCTTTGAGCGTGACCACCACCACCTTAAACACCCACTCTTCCTTAGTTTCTAGGTTGCCTTTGGCTAACCTCCTCCCATCTCCACCCTAAGAGAGCAAGACCCTACGTAGGTTTCATCCTACACTTGGATGAAACAACCTTGAGCAAACCATCCTCTTTTGTGCTTCCGCCAACATCACCACCATTTTGGAGTCCCCTTGTTGAACCAAGATCAAGGGCGTGCATGGAACTAAGCCACCTTCCATCAAGTGGTATCTAGAGCCATGGTTCTTCAAGGGTAAACGTTTTCTTTCTTTGTCTTTCTTTGAGTCTTCGTGGTTCTCTCTTTTGATTCGGTCATTTCTTCTCCTTCTCCTTGTGACCGAATATTTTCTTTGTGTTTTTGGTTCATATTTTGCTTCCTTGAACCTTCCTTGATGCTTTAGGTTTCCTTGTTTTTTTAGGGTTGTCATATTCCATGATAGGTTGAGTATCACATGTTCATGCATTTTGTTTTTGGAATCTACCTATAGTTTTGTCATTTTTACCTCCTATATTTTGTCTTCCATTATATCCTTGTATGTGCCCAAACACCTTGCATGAAAACATGAAAAATACCATGATGCATACATCTTAAGTGGGCGTGCCATATAGAATACTATCTAGGTCATTCATGCATGCTATTAGCTTCTAGCATGTTCTATATGTTGCCATGATTTTCCATGTGTGAACTTCTTGCACATGCTAAAAACCGCCCACCTTACCCTTGCATTTTCACTTGTTTAAGTTGATTTCTTGTTTGCCAAGAACCCTAAAAGAATCTAAGAGGTGTGCTGGACATTTTGTGCTAAACAACTTGACCTAATAGTACAAAACCATTTCCACTCAAAAATATTCCCTATAAACCTCTAAGAAAACGCCACTTGTCTTTGTCTCCTTCTCCTAAGAATTTGACCTAATTTTTGTGCCACCACAAGTGCAAAACCTAAGCAACAAATTGGGCTGAAAATTTAAAAAAAAAATTGGACCCAAGGACAATTAAAAAGCCAATTGCCGTGACCAAAAAGAACAAGAACAAAATCTTGGACAAAAAAAAAAAAAAAATTTATTGGACAAAAAGGACTTGTTGCTAGACTTGTGGACTTGGACCATTACCTTTGCATTTGGAGTTGGACATTTGACAATTTGGACATATTTTGGGACTTATACCTTGGCTGGACCAAAAACATTAAAGGACTTAAGCAAGTGAAACTTAAACACAAACCCATTCTAGTGCCATTCTAGGTTTATTCTTTTGAGTGCTATCTTTTATTGATTGAGTCTTAATTTTTGCTTGTCTTTCTTTTGGCCTCTTTTGTTTGTCTCCATAAATTCTCTTTGAGTTTAGCCTTCCTAATTGTGCCTTTTCAGTTTTATCTTTTTGGAACTCTTGCTCTTGGTTGGTTTTCATTGATTGTAGGTGAAGCACCTATCTAGCAAAGTAGCAATCCTTTGGTGGATTGAGTGGAGGAGTGAACCAAAACCCAACCTAGCCTTTGGAAGGGTTTTCACTAAACCAAAGGAGAGTAAACACTTTGGAGAGGTGCTAATACGTTTGCTCATTGTGAAGGAACCACAAGAGGAGGAGTTGAAGACTTAATTTCTTGTTTACCTTGTTTAACTTGCTTTCGGCCTCTTTGTTTTAGGCCATTCATTTCTTCCATTTGGTTTGTAATTTTGGCCATTTTAAACCTCTTCAACTTGGGTTTTAGAGCGTGTAGAGAAGGTGATTTGAAAACCTTCACTAGGACCTCGACTAGTGTATGTTCTAAATTGCTTTCCATAGCATGCTTTATAGCTTTACTAGTATAATTGTCTAGGATTTTTTTTACTTTTGCTTCCAAAACGTTTAGAAGGCTTAATTCTTTTGCCTACTAGGGGTGCGTGCACACACACACTTGGTAGTGTCAAAATTGTTTTTTGTAAGAAAGGTAAAAAGGGCTTAGTAATTTTTACTTGAAAAGGGCTTGGTTATTAAGTGATTCTTTGTAGTCCACCTCCCCTTGAAGGTTCAATTTGTATACTTAGGCCTTTTCTACTTATCTTGCACCTTCAAAACTTTTTGTGAAAACCTTTTTATCACTCAATCTTTGTGAAACCCTTTTTAACTCTTTGTGAAAATTTTGTGAAAACCTTTTGATCAAAGATGAGTGAGCATTCTAGTGTACATGGTCATAATTCTCATAGTACTAGGTCTAGTGTTAGGGATGAGCTTAGGCAATTGAAAGATTACCTAAGAAGAAAAGAGGAAGAAAATATAAAAAGAGAGGAAGAAATTAGAAGAAAAGAAAAAGAGCAAGAAAGAAATAATGAAGAAATAAGAAGGTTGCTAACTAGGTTAGTTGTGGGAGGAGAGGCTAGTGGTTCTAAACCAAGAGGCACTTCTCCTATGTCTTCAAAGGGCAAAGGGGTTTCTGTCCCTTCAACTATTCACGAAGAGGAGGGGCACCATACCTCCCCTCCAAGTGATGTCTTTTATAGTAGTCATCACAATGATGGTTATTATCAAAGACCACCTAGGCACCATAGGCACAGGGAGTCTTCCACCAAAGAAACTAACATCACTCTTCCTCTATTTCATGGCAAAGATAATGTTGAAAATTATCTTGATTGGGAAATGAAAGTAGAACAATTATTCTCTTGCCATGGAGTGAAAGAAGAGAGAAAAGTTTCTTTGGCTACCCTTAGCTTCCAAGGGCATGCCATGTATTGGTGGACTTCCCTAGAAAAGGAAAGAAGAATAAACCATGAGCCTCCAATTCAATATTGGAATGAGCTTCGTAGTGCCTTGCGAAGGAGGCATATTCCTCCATACTATGACCGTGAGCTTATGGATAAGCTCCAAAGATTGAAACAAGGGTCATCAAGTGTGGAAGAATATAGGCAATCTATGGAGCTACTCATGATGAGAGCTGGGATAAGGGAAGAAGAAAGGACCACAATCTCTAGATTTCAAAGTGGTCTTAATCTTGAGATAAGAGACAAAGTTGAACTTCTACCTTATAGGGATTTGAATGAACTTGTTCAACTTTGCTCAAGAGTGGAGCATCAACTTACAAGAAAACCTTTTCAAAAAAACTCCACTCCCTCTTATTCCAAGAGTTTTAAGAAGGAGGGCCACTCTTCCCTACCTTATCCCAAGGAAGAAAAAGAAAAAGAAAAATCATCTTTTAAAGCACCTTCCAAAGAGTCTAAGTCAAGTGAAATCAAGTGCTTCAAGTGTCTTGGAAGAGGACATATTGCTTCCCAATGTCCTACAAAGAAAACTATGGTTTTAAAAGCCCAAGACCACTATAGTAGCCTTGATGAAGCTACTTCTTCTTCCTCTAGTAGTGAAGGAGAAGCCATAGATTCCGAGGAAGAAATCTTACCTTGTGAAGGAGACCTATTGTTGGTTAAAAGGCTCCTTAACAATCAATCTAGTGAAATTGACCAATCACAAAGAGAGAACTTGTTTCAAACAAAATGCAATGTCTTAGAAAGTACTTGTTCTCTCATTGTCGATAGTGGGTCTACTTCAAATTGTTGTAGTACTAGATTGGTTGATAAGTTAGCCTTGACTACAAAACCTCACCCTAAACCTTACAAAATGCAATGGATCAATGAGGATAGAGGTGTTGTAGTTAACCAACAAGCAAGCATACCAATCTCTATTGGCAACTATAAAGAAAATGTTTTGTGTGACATAGTGCCATTAGAGGTTAGTCATGTCTTGCTTGGGAGGCCATGGCAATTTGACAAGCACATAATCCATGATGGCCTCACCAATAAAATAAGTTTCCAACACTTAGGTAAGAAGTTTGTGTGGTGTCCTCTATCACCCTCTCAAGTGAATGAGGACCAACTCAAACTAAAGGCTAAGAAAGATGATGAAGAGAAAAGCAAAAACAAAAACAAAAAGAAAAGAAAAGATAAAAAGAATTTTTCCTTTGAAGAAAAAGGGCTAGGTTCAAGTGAACCTTAACCCTTGTGCCATCCTCTTTTCTTTGGTGCCAAAGAAAGATGGCAATGGAGGATGAGCACCTTTTAAAAGCCATCATTGAATAAAAGGCACCCAATCCTAAGTTAGATGATTTGGTGAATGAATTGCATGGGTCAATAAATTTTAAATGGTGATGCCTCTTGATGGAAGGTGGCTTAGTTCCATGCACGCCCTTGATCTTGGTTCAACAAGGGAGACTCCAAAATGGTGGTGATGTTGGCGGAAGCACAAATAGATGATGGTGAAGATGGTTTGCTCAAGGTAGTATCATCCAAGTGTAGGATGAGACCTAAGTAGGGTTTTGCTTTTATGGTGGAGATGGGAGGAGGTTAGCCAAAGGCAACCTAGAACTATGGAAAGGTTGGTGTTTAGGGTGGTTGAAGGTGGCGCACAAGGTGAAGGGAAGGTGTTTGGTGGAGGTGATGCTCCTTTTGGCTAGCTCACTTCACTAGGGTGGTGAAGGCCAACCAAGGAAGGCCAAGCTCACTCACTCACGGTGGTTTAGGGAGGAGGAGAAGGGAGGGGCCGTGGAGTTCCTAAGACTAAGGAGAATGACAATGAGGCAAGAATGCACACTCAATATCACTATAATCCAAAGTATTTACAAGTGGTGGGGTGTTGGGTATTTATAGGAGGGGAGGCATCTAGGGTTGCATTTGGAGTAGGCAAATGCATTCCAAATGAAATGCAAATGAACCCTAGATGCAACTTGGTGCCCAAGGATGGAATCTATGGGTCTAGATTGGCTACATCAAGGTGCATGATAAGATCATGCAACCTTTGACCTCCACTTGGGCCTAAGCCTTTCTATCACCAAAAATAGGTCCAATGGTCACCAAAAATACGTCACCTCCTAATGGATGCACCCTAGTCCAATTAAAGTCCTAAGCATCTAAATTACCCCATAATACAAGGGCAAAATGGGAAATACAAAGAAAATAAATCCTATGACTAAAATACCCCAAAATACAAGGGTAAAATTGGAAATACAAAGAAAATAAATTCTATACCTAAAATACCCCTAAGGTAAAATTTGGAAGTAAACATAGTTAAGGCCCAAAAAGTAGGCTTATTCCTCTTCATGGGTTTTCAAGTCTAACCCATTCCTCTTGCCTCCTTCAAAATGTCACCCCTTGGGCTTCGTGGCCTTATTGATATTCCATCATTCCCTCCCTCTTGAAAAGGATTTGACCTCAAATCAAGAGGTTCGTCATGATGGGCTTTTTGATTAACAAAAACATAAAAATAAGCGTTAGATGTAAAAGTATATGATAGTAATGGAAAATGTATCCTACGAAAAAGATGGTCTAAATGAAAAGGATTAGACTCCCCAATAGTAAGGATAAGATCCTCTCTACTGTAAAGTCTAAATGGATAAATGAGACCTAAAAAGGTAGAAACACTAAAACTATAACACATTCTCCTAAAATTCTTGTCTAAACTAAAAGGACTAGACGCACTAATGTTAAGGATAGGATCCTTCCCATAGTGAAGTCTAGGTGTATAACTAAAACCTAAAAAGGTAAAAAGACTAAAACTATGGCACACTAACATATGAGTCCTAAAAACTAAAATATCTTGCCTAAAGTGTACAAGGTAATGTCCTAGAGATGTGCTAGGAAACAAAGAAAGTACCACTAAAAAATTTCCTAGACAACTTTTTATTGCATTATTTGTTGGATATGTAAGAGAAAAAGGTGTTAAGATGTGTTTAGAAAAATCATATAATCTAAATTTGTCTTGTAGGGAAGTAGCCAAGTTAAGTGTAAATAAGTTTGAACTTCCTTCAAGATCAAAATTAGAAGATAAGACACCATGAGATGTATCCAACAAATTATTCAATTTTGAAGTTGGGTGCATTATTGACACAACCAAGGTAGGAAAAATCCTACACAAAGGAATGCTATTTTCCTTGGGCACCACCAAGGAAGTAGCACAAGAAGTGAGATTAAGTGAAGTCCACTTCTTCTTCACCAAATCTTGAAGTTGAGATTTGTTTGCTTTAAAAAGAGTTTGTTTTTGATTCTCTACTTCATGATTAGTGGCATCATAAGAAAAAGAGTTAAGGTTTTGATGAATGAAGAAAGTCTTTGTTAAATCATTTTCAATGGGAAAATGACTTTCTTCAAGCATAAGGCCTTTGGAGGAAATATTATCCTCCTTACTCTTCTCTAAGGGTGTTGGTTGTGTTTCTTTTTCTAACCATTCTTTAACTATTTCTACACTTTTCTTTACCTTTTCTTTCTTTCTAAGTTCCTTTTCTTGATTTTGATACCTAGTTGAGTTAACCCTATGTTTGGATTCACTATTTTCTTTCCTCTCAACTAAGGTAATAAGCAACCCTTTTATTTCTTCACTATTCTTTTCTAACTCTTTTTCTTTTCTTCTTGCTTCTTCCTCTCTTTTTATACTTATTTTTAGGTACTCTTTTATTTGCCTAAGTTCATCCCTAGAACTAGATCTAGAACTACGCGAATTATGACTATGAACACTAGAATGCTCACTCATCTTTGATCAAAAAGGTTTTCACAAAATTTTCACAAAGAGCTAAAAAGGTTTTCACAAAGATTGAGTGATAAAAAGATTTTCACAAAAAGTTTTTAAAGGTGCAAGATAAGTAGGAAAGGCTTAAATGCACAAATTGAACCTTCAAGGGGAGGTGGACTACAAAGAATCACTTAATAACCAAGCCCTCTTAAGTAGGAATCACTAAGCCCTTACCACTTTTCTTACAAAACAATTTTGACACTACCAAGTGTGTGTGTGCACGCACCCCTAGTAGGCAAAAATTAAGCCTTCTAAACGTTTTTGGAAACAAAGGATAAAAACTTAAACAATTATACTAGTAAAGCTATAAAGCATGCAATGGAAAGCAATTTAAAACAGACACTAGTCGAGGTCCTAGTGAAGGTTTTCAAATCACCTTCTCTACACGAACTAAAAACCAAGTTGTAGAGGTTTAAAATGGCCAAAAATTACAAACCAAATGGGAAAGAGGAATGGCCTAAAACAAAGAGGCCGAAAGCAAGAAAAACAAAGTAAAAAAATGAAAGCAAGAAATTTAAGTCTTCAAAACTCCTTCTCTTTGGCTCCTTCACAAATAGCAAACGTGTTAGCACCTCTCCAAAGTGTTTACTCTCCTTTTGGTTTAGTGAAAACCCTTCCAAAGGCTAGGTTGGGTTTTGGTTCACTCCTCCACTCAATCCACCAAAGGATTGCTACTTTGCTAGTTAGGTGCTTCACCTACAAGTCAATGAGAACAACCAAGAGCAAGAGTTCCAAAGAAATAAAAACTGAAAAGGCTAATTATGAAAGGCTAAACTCAGATTGATTAAGATGAGACAAAACAAAAGAGATCAAAGGAAAGACAAGCAAAAAAAATTAAGACTCAATCAATAGAAGCTAGCACTCAAAAGAATTAAACCTAGAATGGCACTAGAATGGTTTGTGTTTAAGTTTCACTTGATTAAGTCCTTTAGTAATTTCGGTCCAGCCAAGGTATAAGTCCCAAAATAAGTCCAAAATGGTCAAGTTCCAACTCCAATGCTAAGGTAATTTGGTCCAAGTCCACAAGTCAAGCAACAAGTCCTTTTTGTCCAAGGTATTTTTTTTTGTCCAAGATTTTTTTTTTGTTCTTGTTCTTTTGGTCACGGCAATTGGCTTTTAAAATGTCCTTGGGTCCAAATTTTTTTTTTTTTTTTAAGTTTTCAGCCCAAATAGTTGCTTAGGTTTTGCACTTGTGGTGGCACAAAATTAGGTCAAAAATATGTAGCATAGGAGCAAGACAAGTGGCGTGAATTTAGAGGTCCTTAGGGAATATTTTGAGTGGATTTTGTTTTGTACTATTTAGGTCAAGTTGTTTAGCACAAAAAGTCCAGCACCTCTTAGATTCTTTTAGGGTTCTTGGCAAACAAAAGATAAACTTAAACAAGTGAAAATGCAAGGGTAAAGATGGGCGGTTTTTCTAGCATGTGCAAGGAGGTTCACACATGGAAAATCATGGCAACATAGAACATGCTAGAATCTATTAGCATGCATGAATGACCTAGATAGGAATTCTATATGACACGCCCACTTTAAGATGTATGCATCATGGTATTTTTCATGTTTTCATGCAAGGTGTTTGGCACATACATGGAAAATGTGTAAAACAAAATATAGGAAGTAAATTGACAAAACAATAGGTAGATTCAAAAAGAAAAATGCATGATCATGTAATACTCAACCTAGCATAGAAATATGACAACCTAACAATGGAACCTAAAACATGGAAGGTTCAAGGAAAACAAGCATGAACCACACAAAAATATATTCGGTCAAGAGAGGAGAAGAAGTGAAATGACCGAATACAAAAATAGAGCACAAGGAAGACTCAAAGGAAAGACAAGGAAAGGAAACATTTACCCTTGAAGAACCATGGCTCTAGATACCACTTGATGGAAGGTGGCTTAGTTCCATGCACGCCCTTGATCTTGGTTCAACAAGGGAGACTCCAAAATGGTGGTGATGTTGGCGGAAGCACAAATAGATGATGGTGAAGATGGTTTGCTCAAGGTAGTATCATCCAAGTGTAGGATGAGACCTAAGTAGGGTTTTGCTTTTATGGTGGAGATGGGAGGAGGTTAGCCAAAGGCAACCTAGAACTATGGAAAGGTTGGTGTTTAGGGTGGTTGAAGGTGGCGCACAAGGTGAAGGGAAGGTGTTTGGTGGAGGTGATGCTCCTTTTGGCTAGCTCACTTCACTAGGGTGGTGAAGGCCAACCAAGGAAGGCCAAGCTCACTCACTCACGGTGGTTTAGGGAGGAGGAGAAGGGAGGGGCCGTGGAGTTCCTAAGACTAAGGAGAATGACAATGAGGCAAGAATGCACACTCAATATCACTATAATCC
Organism: Cajanus cajan; assembly: GCF_000230855.2. NCBI lineage: Eukaryota > Viridiplantae > Streptophyta > Magnoliopsida > Fabales > Fabaceae > Cajanus > Cajanus cajan. The sequence continues at coordinate 29,208,504 of NC_138523.1, read as the reverse complement.
AAAGTATTTACAAGTGGTGGGGTGTTGGGTATTTATAGGAGGGGAGGCATCTAGGGTTGCATTTGGAGTAGGCAAATGCATTCCAAATGAAATGCAAATGAACCCTAGATGCAACTTGGTGCCCAAGGATGGAATCTATGGGTCTAGATTGGCTACATCAAGGTGCATGATAAGATCATGCAACCTTTGACCTCCACTTGGGCCTAAGCCTTTCTATCACCAAAAATAGGTCCAATGGTCACCAAAAATACGTCACCTCCTAATGGATGCACCCTAGTCCAATTAAAGTCCTAAGCATCTAAATTACCCCATAATACAAGGGCAAAATGGGAAATACAAAGAAAATAAATCCTATGACTAAAATACCCCAAAATACAAGGGTAAAATTGGAAATACAAAGAAAATAAATTCTATACCTAAAATACCCCTAAGGTAAAATTTGGAAGTAAACATAGTTAAGGCCCAAAAAGTAGGCTTATTCCTCTTCATGGGTTTTCAAGTCTAACCCATTCCTCTTGCCTCCTTCAAAATGTCACCCCTTGGGCTTCGTGGCCTTATTGATATTCCATCACCTCTTTGGCTCTTTCCTTTTGCCCTAAGCACCTTCATTCAACAAATTATGTACTTAAGGATTGCATAGTTAAGTTTTAATATTTTACTCCCCTAATTGTGGTTTCACTTCTTTTGAAGGATCAATGGAATGGAAGAACTTGAAGATTTGTGGTCAAATCCTTCTCAAGAAGGAGGGTATGATGGAGGACCATCCATGGTACTTCATGTGAAACCCATCACATGGTCCAATGCTATGACTAATTGTGAGTAGTGTAGGATTTATTTGGTTTATTCCAATTTTACCCTTGTATTTTGGGGTATTTTAGTCCTAGGGTTTATTTCTTTGTATTTCCCATTTTGCCCTTGTATTTTGGGGTGTTTAGATGCTTAGGTTAATTTCAAAATGGGCTAGGCGTGTCCATTAGGAGGGTGACACACACTTAGTGGAATTGTTTGGACATTTTTGGTGTTAGGTAGGCTTAGGCCCAATTGGAGGGCCAAGGTGCATAGACTTATCATGCACCTTGTTGTAGCCAACCTAAACCCTTAGATGCCAAACTTGGCCACCAAGTAGCATCTAGGGTTAATTTGCATCTCATTTAGTATGCATTTGGCTTGATGAATTTCGGCCAATGCAACACCAAATGAAACCCTAGATGCTAGCACTCCTATTTATACCCTAGCCTATCACCTTGTACATACTTTGGATCATATTGAATTTGAGTGTGCATTTTTGCCTCAACTTCTCTTCCATAGTCTCTAGGAACTCCATGGCCCCTCCTTTCTCCTCCTCCCTAAACCACCATGAGTGAGTTGAGCTTGGCCTTCCTTGGTTGGCCTTCACCCACCTTAGTGAAGTGAGCTAGCCAAAAGGAGCAACACCCCCACCAAACACCTTCCTCCCTTTGAGCGTGACCACCACCACCTTAAACACCCACTCTTCCTTAGTTTCTAGGTTGCCTTTGGCTAACCTCCTCCCATCTCCACCCTAAGAGAGCAAGACCCTACGTAGGTTTCATCCTACACTTGGATGAAACAACCTTGAGCAAACCATCCTCTTTTGTGCTTCCGCCAACATCACCACCATTTTGGAGTCCCCTTGTTGAACCAAGATCAAGGGCGTGCATGGAACTAAGCCACCTTCCATCACTTCCATAATTACCCTTAAAGAAGGTATCTTGACTTCGACGGGTAGAACTGCCTCCATCCCATAGACGAGGGAGAATGGAGTAGCTCCTGTAGATGTGCGTACTGAAGTCCTATAACCATGAAGAGCGAAGGGTAACATCTCGTGCCAGTCTTTAAATGAGGCAACCATCATTTGCCCTATTTTCTTGATGTTCTTATTGGTTGCTTCGACTGCCCCATTCATCTTTGGCCGATATGGGGAAGAATTATGGTGTTGGATCTCGAATTCTTGGCACAGTTCTTCCACCATTTTGTTGTTCAGATTAGATCCATTATCAGTGATGATTTATTTCTCCATGCTTCCACTAGATTATTCTAAAATCTTTTGGGACAAGAGAGAAGAGAAAGGAAAGATATTTTTGTTCTGAAGTTTGTGTTTTAGAGGGGATTTATTTTTCAAAAATGGTTTTTGTAAGAATGGATGGCCAAGGTAGGCTTATGTGTTTAGGCTTGTTTGATTAAACACTTATGAAGTTAAAAAGTCGTGTTGTGATTCGACAACTTGGATAGCTTCCCTTGAACCTTTCTTGAATTCGGCTCGTGGTACCATCATGAATTTCTTTTGTTTTTTTATTGTCCTTATTTTTGCATAAAACACCCTTTTGTGGCGTTTTAGCAGACCTTTGTTTTTGTTTATTTTGTAACCCTAACTTTTGCCTAGGTTACCCTTTCGTGGGATTCCTAGCGGGTCTTTTGCTCTTATTTTTGCGCAGTCCCCTTTTTGAGTTTCCTGCCGAGCTTCTTTTATTTTGAAAGATTTCTTTTTACCCATGATGGCACTTGTCGAGGCCAAGGGAAGGTGCTCCAAGTTGTCACACACACTTCCACATAAAATGATGCCGGTTTATTATTATTAAGATGATTTTAACCTCAATCATGTTTATTCAAACAGGGTTAAAAATAATGTGGTTTAGAATTTTATTATAAGCAAGAAAAGAAGCAATGAAGAATGATTTTATTATAATCATAGTGGAAACATTAGTCTTTATTTCATCACTGATATGGGTCCCAATGTTGACCTCTTATATCTCTCGGCCCTGCCCCAAATTCACAGTCTCCAATTTCTCTTGACGAGCTTCTTAATCTAGCAATCTTTGCAGATCCGGAGAAATGGTCTCCTCATCACTGTCCAACTCAACCCATTTATCCTCAACTTTCGGATCCCGGTCAGAGCGAACAATTACAGACACAATTATTTTATTGGTTCTGTTTAGGTTTAGAATTATTAATGTTAATGAGGGAAGAGAGAAAAGAACAAAAGAGAGAGTGATGTGTGAAAAATGCCTCTTTATTGATATGTATTAAAATTTGTACAAAAACCCTTATTTACATGAAAAGGTTCTCATGATCTCGGGTACTGATCATGAGTCCCTAAAAGAAAAGAAAAGAAAAATATGAAGGGGCCCTATCGTGGCTTGCCATACTCTACTCCTGCTTTGGTAGAGGATTCTTGCTCACGTCGGGCGTTGTCGAATCGAAGGTGACCCACCCAGCATCAATAAGGTCTTGGACCTTATATTTGAGAACTCTGCAGTTCTCCGTTGAGTGCCCCGGTACCCCCGAATGGTATAGACATTTATCTTGTGGATTGTACCAATCGGGGTAGGGTGGATCCATTTTCTTTGGTGGAACATAAGCTAGAAGACGTGCTTCCACTAGCTTTGGCAGGAGGTCGCTATATGTGGTCGGAAGTTTATCAAACTTCCTCACAGGGTTGTATTGCGACTTTCCCGACTTCAAAGTGGAAGAAGATGAAGAAATATTTATGGCGTTGACTCCTCCCTCCTTCTTCTTCCCGAAGGCCTTCTTAGCTTCATATGATTGGGAAGGCTTAGCCAGCTTCCCACTTTTAAGTCCTTGTTCCACTCTCTCTCCGATGGTGATGATGTCCGAGAAGAGTGTTGTCGTGTTCCCTATCATCTTGTCATAATAGGGACCGGTCAACGAGTTTATGAATAAGGACACCGTCTCCTTATCCGACAGCGGGGGCTCTATCTGTGCCGCCAACTCCCTCCATCGTGGGGCGTACGCCTTGAAAGATTCATCATTTTTCTTACTCAAGGCTTGAAGATCTGACCTATCGGGTGTTAGGTCGATGTTGTATTTATAGCGCTTGAGAAAGGCGTCGGCCAACTGCCTCCATGTGTGTACTAGATATCCATCTAGCTGCATATACCAGTTGAGCGCGGTATCAGCCAAGCTCTCTTGGAAGCAGTGGATCAAGAGCTTTTCGTTTGTGGCATATGCAGCCATCTTTCGGCAGTACATGGTGAGATGACTCTTGGGGCAAGTCGATCCCACGTATCTCGGGAAATCTGGCACTTTAAATTTAGGAGGAAATTGAATATCCCTCACTAAGCACATGTCGGCGGCATCTTTAATATCGAAATCATGCCCCTCCATAGCCCTTAGCCGATCCTCTAGGGCGTGGAATTGTTCCTTTGAAACTTCGGGCTCTTTAATCATAATTCCAGCCCCAATAGGTATGGCGTGTGGAGGCTCTTCTTCATGCACCTCCTCTTCCTCATGATGGGACCCATGGTCACTGTGGTGAGACTCATGTACATTATGATGACGCATGAGTTCCATCATTTGCGCCATTTGTTCTTTGAGCTGTGAGAGCTCGGCTGTAAGCTTCTTATTTTGGTCCTCCAGCGCTTCCATCTTCTTGATTTTCTGCGCGCGTGTGAGGACAGAGAGATGACCAGCCACTTTCTAAAATGAATGTTTTAATCTAATTAGCTTATTTATGATATGAATACACTCTTGATGTGAGCTTGATAATCTTTCATCTTTAAGGCGCTGCCTTTTTAAGATGAAAGTTTATCATCCTCCCGAGCCTATGATCTCTCCACAACGGAGAATCTCAATAGTCACAGGTCTCTTTCACTCACATCGAGAGGGTATTAGTGAACCTATAAATGATGATGAGGATGCATGAGGTATGATTGATAATGATGCCTATGCTCCTTACTTTTATTATATTTTCACACATTGGTTTTTCCTCTCATGTCATGACATTTTCATGCATGGGGATTTATTCTTAGACCTTATCACGAGGTTATTTATTAATGCACAAACAATTGCACATAAGCATTTACACAAACAATTCACTCATCCACGAACAGTCACGAGCGAATCACGAGGTAGGGGTATCCTGCAGAAAAGTGCATATTCAAGGTGGTTCTAGCTGTTCTCACCGGTCTGAGGCCCCCAAGGTGCCCCCATTATAGGGACCCAATTCCTCTCGTCGTAAGTCGATGGAAAGTTCCAACGCACTGTTGGACTTGAGTTCATGGTTATCACCTTGAGTGATGCTTTCCGACAATGGTCTACGGGCACCTATAGACCCATTCGACAACCGGCCGTACTAACATCCACTCCCTATGGCTTTCCACTCATGCCCCCGGGTATAGAGGGAACTGTTGTGTGCAAAGGTTTGTGTGCAGTTTTTATTTCAAACAATTGCGGAAAATTAAACAAACAACAGTTATTAAAGCCAAATAGATAAACATGTTATCATACAAGCAAGGGGTAATGAAGTAATTTTAACTATTATTTGTTAAAAATAATCTGTCACTAAATGGGACTGACTCTCGAGGCTTCCCCAGCGGAGTCGCCATCTGTCGCCACCCGCCGAAACGGACCTTGGCATTCGCGACGATGGTCGGACTCTTTTTAAAGGTTTGAAAAGTGGTGGATTGTTAGAACGACTTATTCTCAAACTGAGACCTCATCAACTAACAATTTTATTAAATGATTCACCAATCCATGTTAATCCCAAGCGGGACCCTCCATGGATTAGTGGTTTTCGCAAAAAGAAGGGTTCTTGGAGTCGCCACCAATGTTTTACTCAAAACATTGGAAAAAGGGATAAGGCAATTGATTTTCGCAAATCAACCTTGGCCATTACAACCAGAGTTGGGTAAGGGAGTCGGTTACGTGCGGGGAAGGTGTTAGCACCCCACAACGCCCCTTTCGGGTTCCCTATGACGGATTATTTCATAAATAACAGTGTAAAATTATTAAATTACCCCTATTTATTAGAAACGACTATGAACAAGATATCTACATGATGAATAATTTGAACATGCGATGCAACAATCAAAAAGCAGTAAAAGGAAGGATTTTGAAGAAGAAACCTTTGAAGCGTGCTTTTATATATTCAAATGTTAGGAGGCTTTTTGGCGCTCCCTCCCACTACACGCTCGCTCGCTCCTTCCCTAAAAATTAATCTTTACTATGGAAATCAAAAAGATTTCCCTTCGACTAGTTCGAATTCTCAAGCTAAATGCTCAGAACTCAAGAACTTCGTCGGATCGGCTCTCGGAGAGAATTCTAGGGCAGAACACTGCTCAAAAACCCCAGAATACTCAAGAAGAGAGTCCAAGAAGTGTGGAAAAGTGTCCAATGACGTCCAAATGACGTCTTATTTATAGGGAACAGGCGCAATACGGTCCCTGGAATCAATACGGCCCGTATTGAAGTTTTGAACTTCAATACGGCCGTATTGAGTTCAGTGCGGCCGTATTGAAGTTCAGAAACTTCAATACGGCCGTATTGAGTTCAGTGCGGCCGTATTGTAGTTCAAAATGTTCAATACGGCCGTACTGAACTTTTGGGAGGCCGTATTGGGCTTCATTCCCTCCACTTCCTTATTTTTTGCTACTCTAAGACCTCTAAACCTACGAATAATCATCCTAGGGTCTTCCAGGGTCTTCCAGGAGTCTTTCCGGCTGACTTTCCTTTGGTCTTCGAGAGTCTTCGATTCTTATTTCCGACCCGGACAATTTTAGGGGTCTACAGGCCTACACATCCCACTCTCTCATAGTTCAAAATGGCTTAATAAACACATTTCCAAATACTAGTTGTACCTCCTCTAAATTACTAAATACATCCCTAAACAAAAAATTATAAGGAAAGAAATTCTTACACTATTTAGCCTAAAAATATAAGGTCAAAATTAAGAAAATATTTACAATTAAAAGCACATACAAAGAAGAAAAAATAGGCTACTAAAAGTAACTTAAAGCTTGGACCTTCTTCCTTCAAGTCTTGCCCACTTTTCTTGGTTTATTTTGGACTTGGCCCCTAGGCATGATTTCATCACTATGAGTTAGAACCCATTAGTTTGAAGGAAAGTGTACTACTAAAAATGATAATGGGATATTGTACATCCTACTTTATGTCTTGATGAAGTGTTTGTGAGTGAGGAAGATATGATTGATTAATTATAATGGGGTCGATGTTAGTAGTGGATTATATGATTTTGAATCTAGATATAATATTGTTAGTGAAGATGTTGGTTTGAGTGATGGAAATGAGTGGTGAAATTAGTGACTTTGAAAATAGGGTTGATGTAATAGGGTTGAAAGAGGCATTTTAGGGAAACCTTTTTGAAATGAAGCAAATGGAAGAATAAGGTTTGTTGTACGATAATTATTCTTTATTGTAAATCATTTCAAGGTTACTCTAAAAGATTTCATTACTCAAGATTTCAATCATATAGGAAAAAATGAAAAGAAAAAAAACATAAATGACATACAACTGTGTGGTTGGGGATATAGGTGGCGGGTCCACACATCCCTAACCTTGAATGGAATAACTTTAAGGATCAAGACTTACAATAATGTCCATATGTATATTCAAACAACAAAAAAGTCAAATGCAACATCAACATGGATTGGTTGTTGTTAAAAGACAAACAAATAACAACGTGGGTTAAGAAAACATATCACTCTATCTATAAAAGTGATAATGTCATAAACAATGTATGTGAAGTATTTAATACTAGGTTGGGTGATGATCAAAATAAAACCATTTAGTCTATACTACACACTACTAGAAAAATATTATTTAACATCGCTATATTTACATCGGTTCCAATAGAAACGATGTAACTAAGAAACGCAATGGCAATTTTGTAAATAAATAGAAGATGTAAGCATATTTACATCGGTTTTGTGGATAACTGATGTAGAAGTGAAGGCAAATTTGCACGACACTCATGAAAACCCTAATTGTTAGTGTTCCAAATCCACAAACAGTCTCGAAGGGGCTCTCCAAAATGTGGTGGTGCTCTAACGCCATCTCTTCTAGAAATCAACGTCATCCCCTTCCCCTACTTCATGCTCGTCGCTGTCAAGGCCGAAAGCCTCCTCTGCGACCTCATCCTCCTCCTCTTCGTTCCCTTCATCATCGTCGCCTACCTCTTCATCTCTGAAGCCCAACGCTCTAGTACGGCGACGCATGGCGAGCGAGTTAGGTCTGGTCCCTACGCCGTGGGTGGTACTGCCATAAGGGAGTGGGCGCTCCTCATAGTGTCTGACGCAACGCTCGCCCAAACCCTAAGGGGTTGCTGGCGCGTGTTGTGTTCCAACGTCCAAGTCATGATTCTGTCCCTGCTGAGCCTACACCTGATAGGGTCGTGCAACTTCACCAATGCGGTGGCGACGTTGGCCATGACGGCCTCGGTGTCCGTGGTTGCGCTCCCAGAGCGAAGCCACTTGGTGATTAAGTAGCTTGCATTTGGACAGCTGGTGAATGTGTTCGTTAGCATCGTCGTGGATGGCGGAGAAACAGGCGTGGCCGTGCACACGATTCACGTGGTGTGCTCCACCACCTTCGAATACAATTTTTTTAATTTTTTTGATAAAAATAAAATCTACATCGATTTTCATAGGAACCAATGTAGAAGTTTATACACTTTTTAATTCGCTTTATTCTACATCAGTTTTAGAACCAATGTAGATGACATCATAGAACCGATGTAAAATATGTATCCTGTAGTAGTGGCAGTACATTGTTTGTATGCTTATGGTGACATATAAGAAGGTGGCCACGTGTCAAACATAAGTGCCACCTAGAGTGAGATCCTATTGAATAAAACCATACAAGAGAAAAGGTCTTTATCAATCACATATGGTGGAAATTATGAGTTCTAAGTTTGTCATAGGTACACAAAATTTGTGTTCAAACTTAAAGAAACACGTGTGGGTGTAATCACTGGAACAACATTGGATTATAAAGCAAACATGCATGTATCTGCATAGTGTACAATAAAGGAAATGTAGATAAATACTATGATTAGGACCTATCAACTTCAAGGTGGTAGCTTGCCTATGTTAAAGTAATTCATCTTATGTCTAACACCGATGTTAATAATAAAGCAAGGATATCATGATATTGATCTCCAACTCTATAAAGGCTACCAAGTAGGTCTAGAAAGGCAAGAAGTAAAAGTAATGTTAAAGGACCTTAAAACCAACAAGCAAGAAGGTCCAATACCATAAGGTGCTCCACCTGCAAGCAATTTGGTCACATATATAAATGGTTTTCAACAAGGCATCTAAATACTTTCTTTTTATCATAAAAGTTATGATTGCTCATAGCATATGCATAAAAGGTTTCATTGAAAAATATTTTATATAATCTGGCTTAGGTTTTAAAATTTCTTCATAAGAAAAAAACAATGTATATTGTCATATTCTTGTGTATGCTTTATATATTTTCTATGACAATTGAGTACAACAACATATACATATTAATAATATCTTTATCTTAAGCACTAATATGGATGAGGAACAAGAGAGTATGTTCACCTAGAAACATAAATTTGTTTGTTCTATACCTTTTCTTTTTTCATAGTAGAAGTATTAAGGCATTTTAATACTAAATCAAGACAAAGATAATTTCCAATGTTTCTTTTTTGCTTTGTAGCTTTGAAGAGTAAAGAATAACATGAAAAATATAATCATCCTCTTTAACGATCTTTCCTTAAACAATACTTAGGCACAAAGAGACTCATTCCCAAAGAATACCTTATTATTTTGTAATATAATACTATGTAAGATTAGTAGAAACTTTGAGAATACTTGATTGTAATTCATTATGGATAATGAATTCCTTCACTTAAAGATATTGGACATAACTCTAAATTATAGAGTAAATTAATATAAAAACTGTGTTTCCTCTTACCCTTCTATTATGTTTTCCTTAGATTATCTTCATCAATGCTTTTTGAAAATTTATTTTGTGAAAAAGTTCTATAAATACATTTATATGCAATTCAACCTCTTTCTTGTTTGTATTTGTTCTTTTTCATGGTCATTGTAGTCAATTAGCATATAATAACAAAATTGGAACTACCGATACAAAATTGAAAAAAATAAAAAAATTATTATAATTTTTGAAATTACATAAATAAAAAAATGAAAATATTTTGTCACATATTATTGCTAGAGGCAATTATTAATGCATGGTAGAATCTGTTAGATATAGTTTTATCTTATGGGCCTAGGCCCACTACTTTGTATAAACACATCTTTTGCTTTGCAATACACAAGGAATATGTTCTCTCCATTCACCATTACTCTCAACATGGTATCTAGAGCCTATCCTTGACTTTCCGGTGGACCCACTGTTCATCGGTGCCCGGAAAACGTGTCTCATTCCATTTTCCAGCTACCCACCTTGTCGTGTCTCTTTCCGACAAATTTTTCCTTTTTTTAGGGTTTTATTTGCTGCCGTCCGCCACCGCCGCCAGCTTTCCGGCCGGCGACCCCCCCACCCAGCTTGCCTTCCTCCGGCGAACCCAACGCCACCGGTCGCGCGGCAAACGGAGGTCGCACGTGCCCCCACGCGCCGATTCCGTGCTGGGCGCGATTTCTCTCTCATCTCTGTCGACCGCCGCACGTGGCAGCGCGTCCGGCGACTTTTCCGGCGGAGATCACCGGCACCGAACTCGCCCCGACCTCCTCTATCCCAATCTACTATTTTTTTTGTGATCGGACCTCGTTTGTCACGGATCTCTTCCTTCTCAGGCCATTTTTCTCTCCTGTTCCAGCATCTGTGACTTCCTCTTCCGCTGTTCGGCCTGACTCCTCTATTTTCATTAATTATGTCAATGTCCCTCTTTCCATTGACAAGTTAGATGGAACCAATTATGATACTTGGGCTTCGAATATCAAGCTTTGGCTTAAGGGACAGGATTATGTTGCTCACCTTACCTAGACAGCTGCTTCCGTTGATGAGAAGGATCGTCCTCATTGGTCAAAAATTGACGCTCAAATTTGTAGTGTCCTTAAGTCGACCATTCATCCCTCCCTAAAGCAAATTTTTCGTGCCCATGAGACATGTGTTGATGTATGGGAACAAGCCCGATTGTTGTACACCAATGATATTCAACGTCTCTATGGTGTGTGTCAAAATCTCCAGAATATCATTTCCCCACGACGCCTTGAGGGCTCCATGGCTGAGTATTTGGGCAAAGTTCATGGCCTCCTACATGACTTCAATGAACTTTTGCCTCCTATTGCCACTCCTGCCAAGGAACTAGAGCAACGCCAAACTTTCTTTATGTTGATGGCATTGTATGGGCTTCCTGATGAGTACTCTTCCATTCGTGATCATATTTTGGGATCTCCGACCGTGCCTACCTTAAACTCGGCTTGGTCCACTCTATTGCGTGTGCCTTGCAAGTTTTCCCCTGACATACCTTCTTTAGCTCCCACTAGCGACTCCTCTGCTTTGGTTTCTCAACGTGATGATCGTCAGCGTTCTCGCAAACCGGGCAAAGGTCGTCCCAAGTGTGATCACTGTCACAAACTAGGCCACACAATTGACCGTTGCTACGTCTTACATGGTCGTCCCCCTCACCCTGCTACTGTTGTTGCCCACACTGCCTCTCTTGTCTCTACTGCATCTAGTGCTACCCCCTCTGATAGTTCTGGCTCTGGGCCTCCAGCTCTCTTCAATGACTTCCTTAAATGGTATGAGGAACGTCAAGCTTCCAATTCCACTGCTTCTGTTGCGCACACAGGCCCTTCGTTTGCTGGTCTCACTCACTCCACCTCTCTTGGCCCTTGGGTCCTAGATTCTAGTGCTACCGATCATATTTCTAGTAATCGGTCTCTTTTCTCCTCTCTTTCTACCTCTGCTTATTTACCCTCTATCACTATGGCTAATGGTTCTCGCGCCACATCTCATGGTGTTGGTATTGTCCATCTTTCTCCTTCTCTCTCCATTGACAATGTTCTTTATGTCCCACAGTCTCCATTTAATTTATTATCCCTAAGTCGTCTTACTCGCTCTCTTGATTGTCTTATCTCTTTCACTAAAGATTCTATTTTCTGACAGGACCAGAGTTCGGGACAGATGATTGGCACCGGATGTGAGTCTCATGGCCTTTATCACCTATGCACCTTTGCTCCTGTTGGTTTGGTGGCAGATTCCCCTTCCCTCATCCATGCTCAATTAGGTCATCCTAGCCTTGCCAAGCTTCAACACCTTGTACCGCGTCTGTCTAAGTTGTCTCATTTGTCGTGTGAGTCGTGTTAATTAGACAAACATAGTCGTAGTTCCTTTTTCTCTGAGTGTCCCCAACCGAGCGTTGTCTCCTTTTGCTTTAGTTCACTCTAATATTTGGGGGCCGAGTCGGGTCACGTCCACTTTAGGATTTCAGTATTTTGTAACTTTTATTGATAATTACTCTCGATGTACTTGGCTATTTTTAATGAAATCTCGTTCCGAATTATTTTCCATATTTCAATCTTTTTATAATGAAATTCATACTCAATTTGGTGTTTCTATTCGTACTTTTCGTAGTGATAATGCTTGTGAATACCTCTCTCACTCCTTTAAAGCCTTCATGGCTTCCCATGGCATTCTTCATCAAATTTCTTGTGCATATACCCCTTAACAAAATGGGGTGGCTGAGCGCAAAAATAGACACCTAATTGAGACCACTCGCACCCTTTTACTTCATGGTCACGTTCCTCAACCTTTTTGGGGTGATGCTGTTCTCACTGCATGCTATCTCATCAATCGAATGCCATCTTCTGTCCTCAATAATCAAATACCTCACTCTATTTTATTTCCCACTCAACCTTTCCACCCTCTACCTCCTCGCGTCTTTGGATCTACATGTTTTGTCCATAATCACAGTCCTGGTCTTGACAAACTCTCCGCTCGGTCTCACAAATGTGTCTTTTTAGGGTATCCTAGGTCTCAAAAGGGGTATAAATGTTTCTCACCCTCCCTTCGTCGCTACTTGATTTCAGTTGATGTCACATTTCTTGAGTCTTCTCTCTACTTTTCATCTACTTCCTCTCCTCCTACACCTGTCCTTGCCCCTTCACCCTTCCCTCTTGTCTTTGATACTCCTCTTGTGTCTGCTATGTCACCCGACCCACCACCTCCACCTCCACTTCAAGTTTATCATTGTCGGCAACGCTCCAGCCTTCCCATTGGACCCCCACCCGACTCTACTTCGGTGCCACCACCTTCGTCTCCTCCAGCCCAACCACTTGAGTTTGACCTCCCTATTGCCCTCCGGAAAGGTAATCGTTCTACTCGTAATCCTTCCCCTCATTATATTACTCTGAGTTATCACCGATTATCCCCCTCCCAATATACTTGTCTCTCTTCTCTTTCCTCTGTGTCTATTCCTAAAAATGTAGGTGATGCCTTGGCCCACCCTGGTTGGAGACAAGCCATGCTTGATGAACTGTGTGCTCTTCAGAACAATGGTACTTGGGATCTTGTTTCTTTGCCTCCTGGGAAGTCTGTGGTTGGATGTCGATGGATCTCTACAGTCAAGGTTGGTCCTGATGGCACCATTGATTGACTCAAAGCTCGTTTGGTCGCCAAAGGTTATACTCAAATTTTTGGATTAGACTATGGTGACACTTTCTCCCCCGTTGCCAAGAAGACCTCTGTCAGATTATTCTTAGCCATGGCTGCTCTTCGCCGTTGGCCTCTCTATCAACTGGATGTCAAAAATGCCTTTCTTCATGGAGATTTGCTTGAGGAAATTTATATGGAGCAACCTCCTGGGTTTGTTGCTCAGGGGAAGTCTTCCGGTTTGGTATGTTGTCTTCGCAAATCACTTTATGGTCTTAAGCAGTCTCCAAGGGCATGGTTTGGTAGATTTAGTATTGTTGTCCAACAGTTTGGTATGAATCGAAGCGAAGCTGATCATTCGGTCTTTTATTGACATTCCACTGCTGGGTGCACCTACTTGATAGTGTATGTTGATGATATTGTTCTTACCGGTAGTGATCATCATGGCATTTCTCAGATAAAATAACATCTTTGCCATCACTTTCAGACAAAAGACCTTGGTAAACTTAGATATTTCTTGGGGATTGAGGTAGCGCAATCTACAAATGGAATTGTAATATCTCAAAGAAAGTATGCATTGGATATTTTAGAGGAAACTAGGCTAATGAATTCCAAGCCCGTTGATACACCTATGGATCCTAATGCTAAACTTCTACCAAGTCAGGGGGAGCCTTTCTCAGATCCTGAGAGGTACAGAAGATTGGTTGGGAAATTGAATTATCTCACGGTAACTCGTCATGACATCTCTTTTGCGGTTAGTGTGGTGAGTCAATTTCTCAATTCTCCATGTGCAGGACATTGGAATGCAGTCATCCGCATTCTGAAGTATATCAAAGGTGCTCCAGGAAAAGTTTTATTATATGGCTACAACAATCATACCCAAGTTGTGGGATACTTAGATGGAGATTGGGCAGGCTCTCCCTCTAACAGGAGATCCACCTCAGGTTATTGTGTCTTTGTCGGTGATAACTTGATTTCTTGAAAAAGTAAGAAGTAGAATGTAGTGGCAAGATCTAGTGTAGAAGCAGAATATCGTGCTATGGCCTCTGCTACGTGTGAGCTTATTTGGCTCAAACAGTTGCTTAAACAACTGAGATTTGACGAAGTTACACAGATGACTCTCATATGTGATAACCAAGCTGCCCTTCATATTGCCTCAAATCCAGTATTTCACGAGAGGACCAAACACATTGAAATAGATTGTCACTTCATTCTTGAGAAGATTTTATCTGGGGACATTACTACTCAGTTTGTTAACTCTACTGATCAGTTGGCAGATGTCTTTACCAAATCATTACGGGGTCCTAGGATTGATTATATTTGTAACAAACTTGGTGCATATGATCTATATACACCAGCTTGAGGGGGAGTGTTAGATATAGTTTTATCTTATGGGCCTAGGCCCACTACTTTGTATATAAACACATCTTTTGTTTTGCAATACACAAGGAATATGTTCTCTCCATTCACCATTACTCTCAACAGAATCATTATGTGATCTAGATAATTATGCAACTAGATTAAAATGATATAACAACGAGTGCCAACTGATGGAGGAGGCCCATGGGCCAAGGGCCCAACTACTAGGGCTATGGCAAGGAGGATACAAGAGGAGTGGGCCCAAGCTCAAGGAAAGCCCATCACATTATTTAGTTGGGCTTTGTCTCAAGCCCAAGTAGATTAGGAGTAGTGTAGGGTTGGGCCTTAGAGCCTTGTATTTCTTTTAGGCCTTGTATTTCTGGCCATTTAGATTAGGATGTCATTTGAATTTAGGGTTATTTAGGTTGCATGTGTATTTGCATTAGAATGTAATTAGTTTACATTTGGTATGCATTTCGGCCATGTGCAACACATGCACATGGTGTGACCGAAATGCAACTCAAATGGAAGCTTAATTACATTCCAAATGAAGTGCACATGGTGTGATCCGGGTTTAGGCTCCAAAATTTGAATTTTGAATTCAAATTTTGGGCGCCTAAGGTTAAGTAAACCATACCATGGTTTCACTTAACCTTAGGCTAACCCATGGTTCACTTAACCTAATTTTTCCCTATATATTCTACATGGCCGAGACTTGTAGCCACTTTTGGATTAATACATGAGATTTCTTCTTATTGAACTCTCCATCTCCGAAAGTCACTCTAACCTAGACTCTACCCTTCTTGAGCTCCTCTCTTTGTAGAGCTAGGTTAACTTCTTCTTCTCCGGACTTAGCTTGAGCAAGCATTGGTCATATTGGTGCTACTTGGAGCTTTCTTCCTTGACAACCTTCCAAGGAATCCGAGAAGCATTGAAGTGTTCTTGAGGATTCACAAGTGGAACCTCATCAAGTGGTATCAAGAGCTTCGGTCTTCAAGAGATAAGCTCCGTATCTTGTCTTTTGAATGTTGATCTGTGGTTCATTTTGTTCATCTTGAGTTTTTGTCACTTTAGAGTTTAATCTTTCCTAGATCTAATTTTTGCCTTAAAATTTGATGGATCTAGTATCATGTTGCTTGAATGATTCATTTATGCGTTTATGACTATTTGCTTCCATGAATCATGCTCCAATTCTTTTGCCTTTTAGGAATTTTCTGCCTATGTTCTTTTTGTTTTTACTTGAGTCTTAATTGAAATTTTATTCGGTCAATATATGTTTGAGTCATTTTATTTTGAATCCATGTCTAGGAGTAATGTGTAGTTCTTTCTTGTTCATCGTTCTTAGCTAAGCTTGTGTAACCTTTTCTTTTCATTTGCATCTTGAAATATTTTCTGGATTTGGCCGAGATCCTTAGTCTTTTGTGTGTGCTCATAATTTTTGTTTGAATTTGAGTTCATAAACTACTACTAGTTCATTAGTAGTTTTCTTAGAATTTAGGTTTCCTATACTAGAAAATGTCTTGAAATTTTTTTTCTCCTTATCCGTAAGTTTAATCTTATGTGAATTTTGTTTGCTGAAAATTGTTGTTTAAGTTTCATTTTGAAATTTGAATTTGAGAGCCAAAATCGTGCATGTGCTAATCAAACAAGCAAGAATAAAAAGCATGTTGCATTTACCTTTCATTTTAACCTAATTTTCTTGTCATTTGCCATTCAAATTTGAAACGGTTTTGTGTTTCATATTAAGTGTGACCGAGAGTGTGAGTTTGCATATTGTGTAAAGAAAAAGGCAATCTCCTAAGATAAAAAAAAAATATATAGAACAAAGTTTAAAACAAAAATGCAAAAGCAAAGTGATTAAAAAAAAGTGCTAAACCTAATTACTTAAAAGAAAAAGCCATATAAGGAGATTTGTGTTGAATTTTTTCACCAAGTTTGTCTCGGTTTCCCATTGCTTATTGTACACATCTTGTTTTCAACTTACATATTTTTGAGTGTTTTGGTTTTGTTAATCAAATCTAGATCCTCTCTAGGTTAATTCTTTCTTGTCCTAGCCAACTCTTGTTCTTTGGTCATCTATATTGTCTTCTTCTTTCCTCTACTCTTGTCTTCTTTAACTCTCAAATCTCTTTGCTGTTTATGTTCACTTTGGAACTCAAATGTGACCTATGTTTGACCTAGCCTATCTCCTTAGAAGCTAGTTCTACAAGGGTCATCAAAAGAGGACTAAGAAAAGGAGGAGGAAGGAATGAGTACTTTCGGATTTGGCTACCAAAATTACAAACACCAAACACTTGTGGCTGGAATTTTTTTTGTGGCTGCTAGACTTGTTACATCCGTGGAGATCCTTGGAGATTCAAATTAATTTGTAATTGAATTTAAAAAAAAATAGTATTAGTGACGAATTTAGGGACCAACTTTTCCTTACTAATTTGAAATTTTGTTGCAAAATTGGTCACTAATCCCTCACTAATCTTTGGTGGTTGTTTTTGATTTATCTTTAAGCCACTTGTTTCTTTTGCTGTTTAGCCTTGTAATTACCTTGTAATTGGCCATTTGTAAGAGTGTCTTGGGTGTGTCTTTGGTACACAACCATCTCTCCTTAGGTTATTCATTTTCGTTAGAACTTGGTGAGAGTGGTCATTGATTGATCTTTGGCATCTCTCAAGCTCTCACCCTAGGACACGTTTAGATAGTTTAATTCTTGCAAACATACTTATTTTAATTGCTTTCATTTGTTTAGTATATCTTAGTTCACAAATCACAAAAAAAAAATTCATTGAAAAAGATTTTGGTGGAGATTAACTACAAGGGGGATTAGTAATTTTTACTTGAAGAGGCTTGGTTATTAAGTGGTTCTTAGTAGCTCACCTCCATCCAAAGTTCAATTTGTATACTTAGTCCTCCAAGTACTTAGTCTTAACCTTGTTTAAAAATTGCTTTCAAAACTTCTTTCATTAAAAGAAACATTTCTCCTATAATGGAAGAATTTTCTACTCCTCAAAGTGATAGTAATTCAAGTGATTACAATGACATGTCAAAAGTAACACATGAATTAAGATCACTCAAAATTTGGAAAAAGCAAGAAGCTAAACAAAGACAAAAAGAAAAATTTGAAAGAGAAGCTCAACTTGCTCTTTTAGAGGAGGAAATTCGTTTGTTAAAGGAAAAATAAGAAAAATTACACCACAAGCACCGAAGTAGACATAGCTCCCAAACTCATAATTCAACCCTAGGAGAGTCAATGCATGATGATAGCCTAGCCTTAGAAGATCATTACCAACAACCTCCTAGAAGAGTTCATAGGACCCCCAAGACAAGGGAATCTAGGGTAGATCTCCCTTATTTTCATGGCAAAGATGATGTTGAGGGGTACCTTGATTGGGAGATGAAGGTTGAACAAATCTTCACTTGCCATCAAGTGAGTGAAGAAAGAAAAGTATCCCTAGCCACCTTAAGCTTTCAAGGTCATGCCATGTATTGATGGACTTCCCTTGTGAGGGATAGGCGTCTCCATAATGATCCTCCAATTCAATATTGGAATGAATTAAGGAGTGCCTTGAGAAGGAGGCATATTCCCTCTTACTACACTAAGGAGCTTATCAACAAGCTCCAAAGACTCCATCAAAGAAATATGACTGTGGAAGAGTATAGACAAACGATGGAGTTATACTTGATGAGGGCTGGCATTAGGGAGGAAGAAAATATTACTATTGCTAGATTTTTGAGTGGATTAACTTTTGAGATAAGGGATAAGGTTGAGCTTCTTCCTTATAGAGATTTGAATGACTTGGTTCAACTTTGTATCAAGGTTGAACAACAAAATTTGAGAAAGAATTTCAAAACAAGTTTATACTCATCTTCTTACTCAAAGGTTGACTACAAGAGGGAGGGCAAGAAAAACACTTTTGAAAAGAAAAATACTTTTGACTCCCCCAAAAATCTAGACAAGGGTAAAGAAAAAGACAAAAAAACAAACACCTCACGCACTAGCACCAAGTCTAGTGACATAAAGTGCTTTAAATGTCTTGGGAAAGGCCACATTGCTTCTCAATGCCCTAATAAAAAGGTCATGATTTTAAGGGGCCAAGACATTTATAGTAGCCAAGATGAAGCTACTACTTCTCCATCTTCAAGTGAAGATGAAGAAGAAGCAAGTGAGGAGGAGTCATGTGAGGTCACTTACCCTTACAATCAGGAATTTCTTATGATGAGAAGGGTCCTCAACAACCAACCTAGTGATACACAATCCCAAAGAGAGAAAATTTTTCACACAAGATGTAATATTTCAAACAAGGCTTGTTCTCTCATAGTGGATAGTGGATCTTGGTGCAATTGTTGTAGCACTAGGATGGTTGAAAAGTTGGGCTTGACTACCACACCCCATCTCAAACCTTATCAACTTCATTGGCTTAATGATGATGGGGATATGGTGGTCAACCAACAAGTGGAAGTCGAGTTTTTTATTGGAAACTATCAAGATAAAGTCAAATGTGATGTAGTTCCCATGGAAGCTTGTCATATTTTATTGGGTAGGCCATGACAATTTGATAAACAAACCCATCATGATGGCCTAACTAATAAAATAACTTTCACACACAAGGGTAAGAAGTTTGTGCTTCATCCTCTATCACCTTCACAAGTGATGGAAGATCAAGTACAAATGAAGACCAAACGTGAGCAAGAGAAAGGAAAACAAAAAAAATTGAAAAAAAAAACTTCTAAAAATTAGTGAACAAGAGGATTCTAGAGAGCCTAGTGTTCCCTCTTTAGAGATAGTTCAAGAAGAGATTTTTGATACAAAACCTTTACACAAAACTTCTCTCTTCCTTGAACCATCTTCTCATATCCTCATGTGTAGAGGAACACTCACATGCACTGCCACAAGTTCTTTGGAAACTTCTCTACCTCTTGAAGTAAAAAATCTTTTAAAAGAATTTGATGATGTATTTCCTAAAGAAGGCCCAATGGGACTTCCACCTTTTAGGGGAATAGAGCATCAAATAGATCTTGTACCTTGGGCTAGTCTTCCCAATAGACCAACCTATAGGACCAATCCACAAGAAATTAAAGAGATAGAGAAGCAAGTACAAGAGTTGTTGGATAAGGGTTGGATGCAAAAGAGTCTAAGCCCTTGTGTTGTGCCTGTCATCTTGGTGCCAAAAAAAGATGGAAAATGGAGGATGTGTTGTGACTGTAGAGCCATCAACAACATCACAATAAAATATAGGCACTCAATTCCTAGGCTTGATAACATGCTTGATGAATTGCATGGGTCATCCATATTTTCTAAAATAGATCTTAAAAGTGGATATCACCAAATTAGAATCAAGGAAGGTGATGAGTGGAAAACTACTTTTAAGACTAAGTTTGGATTATATGAATGGTTGGTAATGCCTTTTGGGCTTACTAATGCACCTAGCACATTTATGAGGCTAATGAATCATGCCCTTAGGGATTGCATTGGTAGGTTTGTAGTTGTTTATTTTGATGATATTTTAATCTATAGCCAAAGTCTCAGTGATCTTGTGGATCACCTAAGACAAGTCCTACTTGTTCTTAGAGACAACCACTTGTTTTCCAATATAGACAAGTGCACTTTTTGTGTGGATAATGTTATTTTTCTAGGGTTTGTGGTAAGCCAAAAGGGGATTTATGTGGACCCCGAGAAAATCAAAGCCATCTAAGAATGGCCTATTCTTACTAATGTTAGTGAAGTTAGGAGCTTCCATGGTTTGGAAAACTTTTATAGAAGATTTGTTCCTAACTTCTCTACATTAGCTTCACCTCTCAATGAGTTGGTGAAGAAGGATATGGTCTTTTTGTGGCAAGAAAAACATAATTTAGCTTTTCAAGAGCTTAAGCAAAAACTCACTCAAGCACCTGTTCTAGCTCTCCCTGATTTTAGCAAAACCTTTGAGCTAGAATGTGATGCTTCAGGTCTTGGCATAGGAGCTGTGTTGTTACAAGGTGGCCATCCCATAGCCTATTTCAGTGAAAAACTTAATGGGGCTGCCTTGAACTACCCTACCTATGAGAAGGAGTTTTATGCTTTAGTTCGTGCCCTTCAAACTTGGGAGCATTATCTTGTGACCAAGGAATTTGTTATTCATAGTGATCATGAGTCACTTAAATATTTGAAGGTTCAACATAAGAAATAAAAGGCATGCAAAATGGGTTTAGTACCTTGAACAATTTCCTTATGTCATCAAATATAAGAAAGGCTCTACAAATGTAGTAGCTGATGCTTTGTCAAGAAGACATGTTTTGTTGAACATCTTCGGTTATCAAATACTAGGGTTTGATGACATCAAGGAGTTGTATGAGAAAGACCTTGATTTTGCTAACTTTTATTTTGTATGTATTCAAAAACTTTATCAAGGGTACTATATTTCTGAGGGGTATCTTTTTAAAGAAAATAAACTTTGTGTACCCCAAAGATCTATTAGGAAACTCTTGGTAAAGGAGAGTCATGAGGGTGGGCTCATGGGGCATTTTGGAATTGAGAAAACTCTTTCACTTTTGAGAGAGAAATTCTTTTGGCCTCATATGAAGAGATATGTTCAAAGATTTTGTAGTAGTTGCATCGCTTGTTTACAAGCTAAGTCTACCACAAAACCTCATGGACTATACACCCCCTTGCCTATATCCAATGCTCCTTGGGTAGACATTTCCATGGATTTCATCCTTGGTTTGCCTAGGACCCAAAGAGGAAAGGATTCCATCTTTGTGGTTGTGGACCGTTTTAGTAAAATGGCACACTTTATTCCATGCCACAAAGTGGATGATGCAAGTAGTATTGCTAAGTTATTCTTTCAAGAAATTGTGAGACTCCATGGGTTACCCAAAACTATAGTCTCCGATAGAGATGTTAAGTTCCTTAGCTATTTTTGGAAAACTCTTTGGGCAAGGCTAGGAACTAAACTCCTATTTTCTACCACATGTCATCCCCAAACTGATGGGCAAACTGAGGTAGTAAATAGGTCTCTAGGGACTATGTTGAAGGCAATCTTTAAAGGCAATAAAAAGTCATGGGATGACTATCTCCCACATGTGGAGTTTGCCTATAATAAAGTGGTCCACAAAACCACTAACATGTCTCCTTTTGAGATAGTTTATGGATTCAATCCTCTCATCCCTTTGGATTTATTGCCTCTTCCAGATGTTGCTTCCTTTATTCATAAAGAGGGTACATCTAGGGCTGAATTTGTTAAAAAATTGCATGAGAGGGTTAGAAGTCATATTCAGACTCAAACTGAAAAATATCAAAAATATAATAATAAGGGTAGAAAGAAAGTTGTCTTCAAGGAAGGTGACTGGGCTTGACTGCACCTTAGGAAGGATAGGTTTCCTTCCAAAAGAAAGTTCAAGCTTAGTCCTAGAGGAGATGGACCCTTTCAAGTCCTTAGGAGAATAAATAATAATGCCTATGTCCTAGATCTCCCTTCTGAATATGGTGTTAGTCCTAGTTTTAATATTTCTGATTTGTCTCTCTTTACAGGACTGGCTACCCAAGAGGAGGATGTTTTGGATTTGAGGACAAATCCTCTTCAAGAGGGAGAGGATGATGGAGGAGGCCCATGGGTCAAGGGCCCAACTACTAGGGCTATGGCAAGGAGGATACAAGAGGAGTGGGCCCAAGCTCAAGAAAAGCCCATCACATTATTTAGTTGGGCTTTGTCGCAAGCCCAAGTAGATTAGGAGTAATGTAGGGTTGGGCCTTAGAGCCTTGTATTTCTTTTAAGCCTTGTATTTCCGGCCATTTAGATTAGGATGTCATTTGATGGTCATTTAAATTTAGAGTTATTTAGGTTGCATGGTATTTGCATTAGAATGTAATTAGTTTACATTTGGTATGCATTTCGGCCATGTGCAACACATGCACATGGTGTGACCGAAATGCAACTCAAATGGAAGCTTAATTACATTCCAAATGAAGTGCACATGGTGTGATCCGGGTTTAGGCTCCAAAATTTGAATTTTGAATTCAAATTTTGGGCGCCTAAGGTTAAGTAAACCATACCATGGTTTCACTTAACCTTAGGCTAACCCATGGTTCACTTAACCTAATTTTTCCCTATATATTCTACATGGCCGAGACTTGTAGCCACTTTTGGATTAATACATGAGATTTCTTCTTATTGAACTCTCCATCTCCGAAAGTCACTCTAACCTAGACTCTACCCTTCTTGAGCTCCTCTTTTTGTAGAGCTAGGTTAACTTCTTCTTCTCCAGACTTAGCTTGAGCAAGCATTGGTCATATTGGTGCTACTTGGAGCTTTCTTCCTTGACAACCTTCCAAGGAATCCGAGAAGCATTGAAGTGTTCTTGAGGATTCACAAGTGGAACCTCATCACCAACTCAAATAAACTACCTGCAAGCTACCCTGTCTTGATCAAGAAGTGCATTTAAACTTTATAGCCTCGTGAATCTTTGATTTAATACCAATGGAAATTAGTTGATGTAAGGGAATTTAAAAGAAACAAAAATCGTAAAATAAAAAGAGAAGAGAAAGAGGAGGAAGAAAAGAGGGGAAAGGTGTTGATTAAGTATAAAACATAAAACAATTTACTCATATTGGGACTAAAACAAGTAATTTCTAAATATATGGACTAAGAGATAAATGTTGTGTAATTGTATGGATTAAAATGTAAAATAATGTTAGTGTAGAGACTAAAATGTAAAGCACAACAGCTTCCTCCTTGTCTTAAGAGTATCAATCAGTGGTGAGAGAAATCCATAGACTGCTCCACCTACTCTAACAAAGTCAATCATTGGCCCTGAAATCAACAACACCAACACTACACGTGCATACAATAAGTTTTAGCTAAGGCCTTAATTATTTATATCTGTCAGTTAGGGAAATCAACATGAGACATGAGAAAACAAATACAAATTTAAAGCATTGAGCAAGAACTCGAGGGGCTGGAAGCCAACGAAAGCACTTCATAACACATTAATGATATGTTTGATTGGGGTGAAAGGAAAATATAGAGGAAAGTTGACTTTACGAAACAAAAATTCAAAATTTTCCTTCCTTCCACCTTTGTACAGAAGAATGCATTATTGTTGAAAATAACTTGTAATTAAGAAAAATGTATGCATCCGTCCATCACAGTGATGTATTTCACTATTTTGTAAAGTAATCATCAAGAAATACCATCTTTTGTATTCATGGTGTATTTCCCAAAAAATATATACAACCAAGAAGCCGAAATAACACAGAAGAATGCACTCATACATAGTCATTGACATTTACCTTTGATGTTGCCTCGAAGCCATAGACAGATGAAGGAAGGTGGTAAGCAGCTGAAGTTCAACAATGAAGCCCAAAATCCCTTGGTATGTTCCATTGCTCGCTCTCCCAGATGTTTGAAAACCACTGCTTCAAACTCATCTTGCTTTCAGCTCCTCCAAGCATTACCTTCAAGTAGAAAAGACCCACTTTTGGCCACTTTAATTTAACCTTCAGCAAGTGAAGATAAACATCGGAAATTATATGCCCAGATACTAAACCAATTTTCGGCAAGAATAGGAATTCCACTTTGAATATCTTGCATATCACATCATACTCTATGGCTGTATGGCAGAGTCTATTCAAAATTGAACTCTCTGTAGAACCTCCATCACAATAGGCTCATGCTTATACATTTACAAGCACTTTTATCTTGGAAGTCTTTAGGTTCTGATCCAACTGCAACCACGCTGCTTTGTTGTCCCAAATTCTCTCATCATATCCCTCAGCTTAGCTGCTTCTTCCCATTGACCTGCTGCCGCACATATATTTGATAAAAGCACATAAACTGATGGGTTGTTATGGTCTCTTTCTAAGAGAAGTCTAGCAACTGTTCTTCCTAGGCTTAAATTACCATGAGCAGCACAAGCACTGAACAATGACCAACATATATTGGAATGTGCTCCAAAGTATCCACCTTTAATTACTCTCTCTGCCTCATCAAGGTATCCACTGCGACCCAGCAGATCAACTATGCAAGAAAAATGATCCACACTTGGCACAAATTCATAAACTTTCACCATCGTATAAAAAATACGGGCACCATCATCAACCAAACCTGCATGACTGCAAGCAGAAAGAACTGCAGTAAAGGTAGCCTGGTCTGGTTTGATTCCAGGTGTGGTTTGCATTGCCTCAAAACAGCACACGGCTTCTTCGCCCTGTCCATGTTGTGCATAAGCAGATATTATAGCATTCCAAGAGATTGTATCCCTTTCCATCATTGCATCAAATACTCTTAAAGCCCTGTCTAAAGATCCACATTTGGCATACATTGTGACCAGGGCATTTCCCAAAGAAACTTCTGAAGAAAAACCATGTCTCAGAATGAAACCATGAACCTGTCTCCCATGACTCATGGCTGACATGCTAGAACAAATGGTCAAAACAAGGCTGAGGGAATAGGCATTTGGCTTGACATGCGTACTAATTAATGCAGAGAATTGCTCTAACCCTTGCAACAGGCATCCATTCATCAAAAACCCAGATATGATACTGTTCCAAGATATCAAATTTTTATAGGGAACACCAGAGAAGATTTGAAATGCACGTTTTATCTTCCCATGTCTGCAGTATGCAGAAACTAATGCATTCAAAACTTCAATTTTCCCAAACCCACTTTTGCACAGAAGGGAGTGGATCATCTCCACAACTTGCAAAGAATCTGAAGCAACCAGCAAACTTCCATAAGTAAACTCATCCGGTTCAATTCCTTCCCGCCTCATTTTCAAATAACTCAATATTGCTTCTTCCTCAAGATCCTCTTGCAAAAATGTAGAAACCATTATGTTCCATGAAACAACATCCCTTTCTTCCATTCCCTCAAAAATATCTCGAACCTCATTAACCCCAAACCCAGAATACATAGTCATCATTGCATTGTTCACAGCAACACAACCAACAAAACCCATCTTGATAGCTTGTGCCTGTGCTTGACAACCAGCTCTTAAACACGAACAAGAACTCATGACACTCACAAAGGTAACCTCCGTTGGACCAAAACCACCGTTTTGCATGTCTCTGAACATCAAAAACGCATCCTCACTTCTCTCCACACTTACAAAACCATCTATCATTGCATTATAGGTAACATGATCGCACGTGCTACCTTCTTCTGCTTCCTCAAACACCTCACAAGCATCCACAACACACCCACACTTAAAATACATGGTGATCAAAGAATTAACCACAGAAGTCCAACCCAAAAACCCACTTTTTATAACCACCGAATGCACGTGCCTTCCATAATCCAAAAGCTCCAAAGAGCACAAACTCAACATTGTGGCAAAAGTGTATTTATCAGCCTTAACACCCATTTTGTGCATGTCCCTGAAACAAAAAATCGTTTCAGTCAATTAAAATCACAAGTCAAACATATACACACATTTTCAATTAACTTATAAATAAAAATGAGAAAAAAAAACTACTAAATTAAGAGGAATATTGTTAACAGAACAGGTAACCTATCATTAGGCACCTAAAATGAGTAACAAATAATGAATATGATGAAATATCAACTTTTAATTTTTATGGAGCTTAATTTTATGCATTGTTAATATAGTTTAAACTAATCAGATAGTTGAATACGATTCGTTAGTTTCAGTAAATTCTTTGATACTTAATTCAATTCCTAGCTGTAAATAGTTATTTTAGCCTTTCAATTTCGTCATTCAATTCGGAAGGTACTGATATATAGGTAGAAACTAAAAAAATATCAAATACATCCTTCAAAGTACAAATTAATACTCGTATAAATCAAAATTTTTAAAACAACATGTGACTACAGAGAAAGCATTCAAGGATCAAAACGACAATAAATAATTAAATTTGAAGACTAATTTAAAATTTTAACCACTTATTTGATATTTTCTTAATTTCAAACTTCAAAGACTACCGACAACTTTCACAAATAAAAATGACTATTTACTTTTAAAAAAAAATTATAGTTATTGAAATATGACACTTTTAATATTGTTATCGTTAAAGTAAAAAAAGAAAACATAAAATGCATGTCAATATATTCAAAAAATCCTTTATGCATTCATTATTTACTTTCTTATCAACCTATGATCAAAATTTGATCACCTGAACAAGTCAAAAGCAAAAGCTTCATCTCCATGGCCATTCTCCGCGCACCCCGTGATGATGGCGTTCCAGACCGCCACGTGTCGCTTGGGAATTTCCTCGAACAGCTGAAGCGCGTGGCCAACGTGGTCCAGTTTGGCGCAAGCGGAAAGCAGCGTGGTCCACGAGTACGCGTCGGGGCAACTGATTTCCGCAAAAGCGCGTTTGACGGACCGGAGGTCGCCGGCCTTGGCGTAGAGCGAGACCAGGGAGTTGGCCACGTGGGAGTGGGCCCGGAGCCCGGTTCGCACGGCGTGGCCGTGGAGCTGGGCCCCGAAGGCGGCCCGGCGCGCGTTGGCGGCGGCGGTGACGGCGGCGGAGAGGGTGTAGTGGTCGGGACGGAGAAAGAGGGAGGCATGGGCGTGGACGAAGAGTTTGAGGGATTGGGTGTGTTGGTGTGCGCGAGTGAGGGATGCGACCAAGTGGTTCAGCTTTATGAGGTCTTCGTTCGAAAACCAAACCTTCATTTCTCATTGTTTTACGGTTCGAGGATTGTGTGTGTTGGTTTGGCTTTAGAAGCCCGCCAGATTTTGGCTTCAAAATGACTCATGTTGGTCTATTCAGGTGGACTCTACCATGGATTGGTTAAACTCTGGTCTATTGTGCACTAGCGAAGATACCGGTTGTAGTAGGTAAACGAGGCTCCATTGGGTATGCTATCATGGTATGTAGTCATTTGAAATTTTTACAAAAATTGCAGTTTGGTCCTAATAGCTACTATGGGAGTCGCTCTTTCTAAAGAAAAAATTGTATGTGTGTGTACAGGAGAAGGGGAGAGTGAAAGAGGACATGGATAGCTTCGGTGTTTAAGAGATGGTGGTTACCAAAATGAAATTTGGGCCAATATTTTTATTTGTTATTTTTTTCAAAATTTAAACAATTATTTAATTAATTTAGGTTGGACTTACAATTTTTTTTTTCTTTTTTCTCAACTATTTAAACCAGTAGAGTTGGGCCTTATTTTAGGAGATTATGGGACTTTTTTTTTAAAAAGAATTATAGACCTTTTTTTATAGACTTTAATACTTAATAAATATATTACAAAAAAAGTAAATAAATAAATTACATTTAAATTTTTGTAAGTATAATTATATCAATTTTAAGCTATTTTTTTTATAATAATTATTACTAAATTTAAATGCAAATCAATAAAAGAAGATAATAACAAATCACATACATATACATTGTCTTACTACTTTTAAGGTTGGTCCATAATCCTTCATGATAATTTATCATAAAAACAACCAAATATAATCATTCTCTAAGCCTCTTGTAAGGGAATTCACATTTTCTGAAGATACTCTGGTACTGTCAATCTTCCAAGTTCCAACTAGGGAATTCACATTTTCCAACACTATCATCAACCACGTGCAAATGGTATACAAAGCTAGCTACTGGAGACATAAGTAAAGCAAGTAAAAATTAAAAAGATCAAGTATAAACTCGTGGCGAGTTAGATATACAAATATTGATAAGTGTTCCTGTGTTAAGAAATACACTCCAATTATCCTAGCTGTGTCAGGTCGGGTCTTGGATCTCGGTCTTCTCGTTTTTGTCCGGGTAGTCCGAAGCGAGGTGAGGGGTGCCTGCAAATACTAGTATACAAAGGGTCTTTTACGTCGTGTATTTTGACCCTTTTACGTCGGAAAAGGGTCCGACGTTAATACGGGAGTCGTAAATTTACGTCGCCTCTGAAAGACAACGTAAATTTACATCGGGGATTTTTCCAGACCGACGTAAAAAGGGGCAAAATCATGCCACAATTTTACGTCGGACGTGGCCTTGTCCGACGTAAATTGTGGCAGTTTTTTTTTAAAAACGTTTGTAAATTGATATACCCAACACCTGCATATAAATATAATCCAGAATACCAAATCTAAACCAGGCAGTCCATAATAGAAATTCAAATTGTATTTCAAAATTGAATGACAAAAAGAAAATAATATATAAATCTTAAAAAACATAAATTATGACAATGTAAATCCTATTATCCTAAAAAAGCTATAAAACATGTTTGTCAATGCTATCTAACTAACTAAACTAACTAACTATCAAACTATTAACATAATATCTAACTAACTAAACTTAGAAAAAAAGTTGCCCATTGTTCTCTTATCTTGAGCATCTCATCTTCAGGCAATGGAGATGGATCTTGAAAGACCTGAAAGGGTAATTTAAGTGTCATTAATATGCAATGTTAATTATTCTAAAGGTAAATATAGTTAAATAAATTTTGATATGAATTACCTGCGCCCAAGAATCAATAATACCCGCAGAAACTATGGCTTTCATCCAATACATGATGTAATAGCCACATTCAAACGAGTCTTGTTGCTTATTACACTAAAATGAGAAACAAATAACTATTAATTCCAAAGTCAATAAATTTAAATATTATTGACTGTATGAATTAATTTGCTAACCTTAGGGTATATGAAATGCAATGACTTTGATGATCTGGCTCTTCCACTTAATATATTAGCTCCAGACACGATTCTAATTAATTAAAATAAAAACAAATGTTAGCCAATATATATAATTACAGTTTTAAAACATAATGAAAAAAATTAGTTACCCATGTAATTGCCTTTTAATTTCGTGGCTTGGTTTTCGATGAAGTGAACAAAGCCACACCACGGTATATTCCTTAGGAATGATTACCATTAACTGCCAATGGGACCTACATTGTATGACAAACAAATCAGTTAAAAAATTACCATGATTAAAAAACCAATTAAAAAACTAACCCGTCAATGTATGGAGCCATGTATATATGTCTTCTTGAGTCACTCATCCATGTTTGCATATATTGTTGGATCTGGACCTGAGTGTTTCCTGATTTTTGGATGGATTGAGGCTCAATAAATCCATATACTTCTGCTTGTGCTTGCTCCACACTCAATTTGTCCATGTACCTAACACAAATAATTATTATAAGTTAAATGTAATTATTGTAAATTTAGACTCATAAAAGAAAATATGACTTACATGGCCCACAACTGTATGACAGATATATTTAACATGCAGTTTTCCCCAACAATCTCTAATGCATCAGGCAGAGATATGTATAGTGGAACATCAGAGCTATCAACTCCAAAAACTCTAATGTCCCACTGCAATTGAATTGGATGCTTCTTTATTCGTGGTAATTTGATTAGAAGCTTAGATATGGGATCATCCTCAGCTTCTGCGATATTGGCATCATGAACATGAGGTTCTCTCATGACCTCCTTACCACGATTGATAAAATCCTAAAAAAATAATCAAAATTAGTTAAACAATAATAGAATTATAAGAATCTAAAAGAGCAATAATATAATTACCTTTGCCCGTGCTGAAAGCGGCATGACCAAACGTTTTGGCCAAGCTAAGAATGTGCCAGTTGCCTGCCCCACTAGTTGAACCTCTGTATTGGGCAAAGGCACTGGAGCAGCAGCATCTTGAACTTGGTCAACCACAACCCGTGTCCAGTCTGGCTGTAGAGGGACACCATGGATGGTTGAGCCACCCTCAAATACTCGGCCAATAGCCACTAACCGTGGGGGGTCATCCTCAACATATAACTCACACTGGTTTGGTACATCAGTGTGAGTTTGATCCGGTGAGGGATCTGGAGCAGCACAACTCCCTTTAGTGCTGACTCGAACACCATCATGAGCAACTGCAGTCTGTTGCTGAGAACGAGCCAAAAGTTCAAACTTCTGTTCAAACTATTTTTCAATATTCTTCAGTTTCTCTTCAAACTGCATCTCCAATCTCTGCTCCAATTCCTGTATAACCTCTTGACTGCAAGAGTTGACAGTGCTCCTCGATGATCGGCCACCAAAGAAATCTCGGTGGCTCCAAGAACCACCAACACCACGCACACGACCTCCGTGCTCTGGCTTTCCTATGGCCGTTGTGAGGATATCATTCCGACCATCGGAAACAAATGAGCCCTGGGTGCTCTGCTCAACTAAACCCTCCTGCAACAATAAGGAAGATTAAAAAATCTTATGAATTAAATGAGTTGAAATGAAGAGTCTTAGTTTGTATATTTTTACTTACTATTTTACTAGCAATGACTCTTGCAGACTCAGAAGTCATTTGCCCATCTGGTTTTGTCCGGGCTGCTATCCACATCTCATGGCGGGGAGGTGACTCCACACGGTCAGCATCCTCAACCCCTGCTGCCTGTGCCTTAGCCTTCTTCATTTGCTTTTTTTTTTCTTTCATATCCCCCTCTTGACAATAGATGGGGTGCATCATTCTTGGCCTGTCGTTCTTGGGAAGCTATTCTTTTAGCCTGCAATAATACAAAAAAGAAAATGAGATAAATTAAAATATACCTTAAGTATTTGTGTCAATGTAAAAGTTATCAATAACTAACCTACCACGAAGGGTCTAATCTAGTGGCATGAAATTGCATCCACTCCTCATCAATGATCTGGTACTTTAGACAGGGAGTCTCATTTTGGCGCTCTCCAAATACATACTCCCGTGTCAAGAAAGTCTTGAAGTCTCTCCACCTGGTGGCAAGGGTAGATAACATCTTCCTCCTCATGCCCTCAGTGTTGGGAATGTCAAAATTTTGCTATGAAAATAACAACAAATAATAAATAATGTATTTAAGTTATATAATATTGAAAGGATGTGAAAGTATATACCTGAATATCCTGCCACATGAGGTTCTTGTCAACCTCCTGAACGTCATCCCATGATGGAATGATAATAGAAACATGTCGTCGAGCTAGGACTCCCAAATAGCTCTTAAACTTGGCAGCATTTGGGCCTGATGCCTTGCCAGAACGAGGATCCACCTCAATCGGTGTCCTCTCCTTGGCAATGCGCCCAGCTGTCAACCCAGACAATCGGGTGACAGATCTACTTTCCCTCCTTCCACTGCCAGACCCAGAATCCTCCATAATCCTGAAAAAATTAAACTGTCATTATTAAAACAATGAATTAATTGAATAGACAAATAAAGTAAAAAAGATAATAACAATATAGCAACAAAATAACTAATAAAAAAACAAATAATACATAAACAGAAACCTATTAGGTTGGAATGTTTTCCCATATTCCTTCATCATGATCACTTTGAATAGCATGTATTTCGTCCACTTCATTGTCCGCAATAGAACCAAATGATCTGCTTGAAAAAGACGGTGTCTCATGCATGTCTAGAGACTCATCTTCGTGAGTTCCATGCATGGTTCTTCCTTCGAGGACCACTGACCATTTCTCATTACATGGATCCTTTACATAAAAAATTTGTCTTGCTTGATATGCCATAATAAAAGGTTCATCCTTATAGCCGACCTTATTCAAATCAACCAAAGTAAATCATAAATCATCTGTCTGCACACCTGTATTGCCATCAACCCATTTACACTTGAACACAGGCACTCTAAACGTAACATAATCAATTTCCCATATGTCTTCTATGACTCCAAAATAACTCATGGATGCTGTAATGAGATTTTTATCTTTTGAACTAGCAAAGTGCACAGCCTCAACCTGAATTGTAACCCCACTATTTTGTACTATACTTTTGTCATCTTCTGTTTTTGTATAGAAACAATATTTGTTAATGTCATACCCACCAAATGTAATGACATCGTTGTTAGGCCCACGCGCGAGTCTCAAAAGTGTATCAGAAGCATTAACCTCACCATAAACCTTTTTCTTAAACCAAGCTAAAAAACTCTTGTTTTGTTCATTCAATACCCATTTCTCAGTCATCCGGGGGTGTGCTATCTTGATTTCATCTATGTGTTCTGATATGTAAGGAATTACTTCATCAGTGTTGTTCAATATGTACAAATGTGCTTTGTCAACTTCTGTTCGACTCACAGTTCTAATCTTTAAACTTCGAGTACCCTTACCAAATTGTTTCCCATCATGTCGAGTCTTGGGAATTCCTATTGGTTCTGATTTCGACATGTACCCTGAACAAAACTCAATGGCTTCTTCTGCAATGTACCTCTCCACAATAGAGGCTTCTGGGCAGTATTTATTCTTGACATATCCTTTTAAGATCTTCATATATCTCTCAACAGGGTACATCCATCTAAGATAAATCGGGCCACACAATCGAATCTCCCTAACCAAATGAACTATCAAATGCACCATGATATCAAAAAATGAAGGTGGAAAATACATTTCCAATTGACACAAGATTGTGATTGCTTCATTTTCTAACTCATCTAACTTTATAGGGTCAATTACTTTGTTGCAAATGGCATTGAAGAATAAACACAATCGAGTAATAGCAACTCTAACAGAAGATGGTAAAATGTTACGAATAGCCACAGGCAAAATTTGTTGCATTAACACATGACAATCGTGAGACTTTAAACCAATCAACTTCAAATCTTGCATAGACACCAGACTCTTAACATTTGAGGAGTACCCTTGTGGAACTTTCACACTACTTAAGCACTCACAAAAGCTTTTTTTTTTCTTTCTTTGATAGAGTATGACAAGCTGGAGGCAAGTAAGTGCGTCTTCCAATAGACTGAGGATGCAACTCAGAACGTATACCCATGTCCACCAAATCTTGTCGTGCTTTCACTCCATCTTTAGTCTTTCCTTTGATGTTTAGCAATGTCCCAATTACACTATCACAAACATTTTTCTCCACATGCATCACATCTATGCAGTGTCTAACATCTAACTTGCACCAGTAAGGAAGATTAAAGAATATTGATTGTTTCTTCCAAATATTTCTCTCAGTTGACTTCTTTTGCGTCTTTCCGAACACAATGTTAATGTTCTTCACCCGTTGATATACTTCTTCACCATTGCGCGGTGTCGAGGAAATTTCATCCTCTTGACTTCCATTGAATGCTTTCTTCAATCTACGGTATGGATGACTACGAACAAGAAACTTACGATACCTAGTGTACGCAGTCTTTTGCCCATGTTTCAATTGGGTATAACTTGTGTTTTCTTCACATATAGGACATGCATAATGACCCTTCACACTATACCCACTCAAGTTACCATATGCTGGAAAATCATTTATTGTGCAAAATAACATTGCACGCATGGTAAATTTTTCTTCACGATATGCATCAAACACCTCCACTCCTGTGTCCCATAACATTTTCAAGTCATCAATCAATGGACTAAGATACACATCTATGTCATTTCCTGGTTGTCGGGGACCTGATATCATCATAGACAACATAATATATTTTCTCTTCATGCATAGCCAAGGAGGCAAATTATAAATGACCAACAAAACTGGCCATGAACTGTGTTTACTACTTAAGTTCCCATAAGGATTCATGCCATCTGTAGCTAAACCAATTCTCAAGTTTCTTGACTCTGCACCAAATTCTGGAAATGTTTCATCAATCCTCTTCCATTGCGGAGAATCAGCTGGATGTCGAAGAAAGTTGTCACATTTTCTACCATTTTCATGCCATGTGAGGTTTTTTGCATCCTCTTTAATGGCAAACAATCTTTTAAACCTAGGTATTATTGGCAAATACCATAAGACCTTAGTAGGGGGACCCTCTATTTCTTCCTCACCATTACTTCCATCAGTTTTCTTTTTGAACCGCGACAATCCACATGTGGGACACACTTTCAGTGTAGCAAAATCATTTGTATACAATATGCAATCATTAGGGCACGCGTGTATCTTCTTATACTCCAAACCCATTGGACATAGTATCTTTTTTGCCTCATAGTTGCGATTAGGTAATGTGTTATCTTCTGGAAGCATCTCCTTTAATAACTCCAACAATTCTGTGAAACTTTTATCAGTCCAACCATTTCCTGCTTTTAAACTAAACAATTTTAAAGTTGCTGATAATCTTGTAAACATACTGCATCCTGGGTACAATGGTTGCTCAAAATCAGACTTTAAGGTATCATACACATGTGCTCTTTCAAAATTTTCTTCACCAACATCACGTATCATCTCTTCTAAGTTATCGTCCATCCCTTCAAAATTTTCAGTTGTTGACACTGTTGGAATGTCTAATATTTCTCCGTGCCATGTCCATACTGTATAACTCTTCACAATATCATATATAAACAGGTGATCACGTATTTCTCCAACTTCTTGACGTATCTGATTCAAACATCGAACACATGGACAATAATATGCCCCTTTGATGGGTTTCCCATTTTCTCTTGCAAATTGTAAGAACTCTTCAACTCCATTTCTGTACTCTTGACTAATGCGACTTGCATTCATCCAACTTCGATTCATTATCTATATATTAACACAAATTAACTATTGACTCAGTTATTCATAAATTTTCTAACCTAAACTACAACCCTAAAAAATCGATGGTAAACTAAAGGTCAATGCCTAAAAAAGTCTCTTCTTTAATGCATCTGGAACGACCCGTACTGAAACTAGAACGGGCCGTTCCAGATCAACAAATTACAACAACAAAAATTCTAGCAGAACGGGCCGTTCTCTTGCAGAACGGCCCGTACTGCTTGCAGAACGGCCCGTTCTGCAAGGAGAACGGCCCGTTCTCCTTGGAGAACGGGCCGTTCCAGCGGAACAAATAGCAAAAAAAGAACAAAAAAATTACGGGAACAACAAACTAACCTCAAACGACCAACGTGCTAACACTTAGAGACTTGGATACGTTGAATGTAGCAGTAAACATAGTGGGAGACTCAGAAATTCATAGAGAATGAGAGGGGTTGCTTGTAAACTGTGAGCGCGGGAATGGAAAATGAAAAGCTGGGGAATATAAGGCCATTTTTTACGTCGGATTGTGTTGCTCCGACGTAAATTTACGTCGGACTGGAGGGGGCCCGACGTAAATTTACGTCGGACTAGTGGGGGCCCGACGTAAATTTACGTCGGAATAGTGGGGACCGACGTAAATTTACGTCGGACTGGGGGGGGTCCGACGTAAATTAGTCTCCACTTATTTACAAAATTGCCACCGCGTTTTTACAACGTCGGTGTTTAGTGTTTGCGACGTAAATTGGGTGACGTAAATACCCTTTTTTGCACTAGTGAAAGACACTCCGACGCTCAAGTCAGTGCTCGGCGTAATAAATGCAGTAGTTAAAAGTTAGTTGCGTACCTCATTGGGATTCTATTTATAGTGGTTCTTATTGGGCCGTGATTAAGGGTTGGGCCCCGGAAAATTAGGGGGCTAATCCGATGCATTGTGTTAATTAAACTCTACTTAATCATTTTGGTGTGGGTACAGAACATGGCCGAGCACACCGACACGTTTCGTTCGGTCATAGTGGTCGGCGTGATCGGGTGTTCGGCCTAAGTGTTCTCGGACGGGTATTCGGTCTGGTCGGCCACCATATGGTATACAACCCCCGCAGCGTCGAGGATGAGACAGACGAAGACGGTACTTAAATGTGGAGTCATGAGTTTCGGTGTGAGAGGTCAGCTTCGACCGCTATTGGTAATGTATGTATTCACCGGTTTAAATTGGCCTCGGTACTCATACCAAGGCGTGTGTGTAACGACCCACCCTAGGCCGTCACATCTAGAACCAACCAAAGATAAATAATATATATAAAAGAAAATAGAATAAGAGCCAGCTACGCTAGAGCGTAAATATACAATAACATATAAAAATTTTTCTAAAATATATAACATAATTTTGTAGTAGAGTCATTATCCTCAGTAAGGTTATACAGTAATCAAAAAAGGTAATATAATTACAATGTCATGAAGACATCAAAATAAGACACCCTAGGTGCTGGTCAAGCTCTAAACCTAGCCACTTCTCAAAGCAGCTATCCAAAAGACTCCTTGTTATCCCAAGGCCTCACACCTAATCTACTCCCCCACATAGTGAGATCATCACAGTCCATCATGGAAATATAAGGGTTAGCACATATAAAACCAATCATAGTACATCATAATAAAATATCATTAATCAGATATTTATCCACAATATTTATCTAGACCAACAAGTCATTTCCAAGCTAAATATAGACCAATCCAAAATATAATGTATACACATCCATGCCAATGCATACATATTTTATGATAATAAAGAATCCATAACCAATGTATACAATCCATACCATATGTATACATATTCCACATCCAAAATAAAGTCACACCACTGTATAATCCATGATGTAACCAACACATCCAAACCAAATTTTGGCCTCAACACATCCAAACCAAGTGTTGATACGGTGAAACATGTCATCAACCCATGTCTCACGCCTAACCTCTCATGGAAAATATACAGTTGGATTACGTCGTCACGTAACCCTGGTGGGGCCACCTCATCCATCGGTATGACTCGGCCTAGACCCATACCGGTAGCAAATAGAATATTTAGAGGAGTACTTCAGAATCCACCTAACATCTGAAGTGGTTTATTATATAATCTTTGGAAAAGTTCCATATTGGAATCCTCACCATGAGATTCCCAAATTCCATTTTTTCCAAAGATTATATCCTGATCTCACCAAGAGATCTCCCAATCCATACCATAACCTTACTCCTCTAAGTCCTATTTACTTTTCCAAACCACATACACATAGCATATTCCATAATATATATAAACATAACCATAAGCATGCCAAATTGTCAATATAATAATAATACAAATAATTAAATATCCAAAACAACCATCAATTGATCCAAATTATACTATGTGAAATAAAAATCTCCACATAAAATAGCATATTAAAATTATACTATTCCTATCATGCTCATATGTACTAGATTAATTTTATAAGCACTACCCTTACTTGGAAAAGCAGAATCTGAAACTAAGGCAGAACCTCCTTGTCGCCACCGGCCCGAAACGGGCTTTCGGCATTCGCGAAGGATGGTTGGACTCTTTTATTTGTTTAAAAATATGGATTGCTAGAATGACTTATTCTCAAACTGAGACCTTGTCAAACGAGCAATTTTATTAAAAGGCTCACCAATCCATGTTAATCCCAAGCGGGACCCTCCATGGATTAGCGGTTTTCATAAAAAGGGAGGGTTCATGGAGTCGCCACCAATGTTTTACTCAAAACATTGGAAAAAGAAGTTTAAGGCAATCGATTCAAAAATCGACTTCGGCCATGACAACCAGAGTCGGGTAAGGGAGTCGGTTACGCGTGGGGAAGGTGTTAGCACCCCACAGCGCCCCTTTCGGGTTCCCTATGACAGATTATTTCTAAAAATAATAGTGCGAAATTACTAAATTACCCCTATTTATTCTAAACAATTATAACTTAACTATCTACATGATGACAGTTAAATATACACACAGAAAGCAGTAAAAGGAAGGTCTTAAGAAGAAACCTTTGAAGCGTGCTTTTATATTCAAGTAAAACTGGGAAGCTTTTTGGCGTTCCCTCGCTCTACAAGCCCGCTCGCTCCCTCCTATAAAATTTTAACTATGGAAATCCGGAGGATTTCCCTTCGACTCAGTTCGAGACTCAAGCAAAAAGCTCAGAACTCGAGAACTTTGTCGGATCAACTCTCCGAGTGATTTCTAGGCAGAGCACTGCTCAAAAAAACCCAGAATACTCAAGAAGAGGGTTAAAACTCAGTGGAAAAGTGTCGAATGACGTCCAATTGACGTCATATTTATAGGGATGAGGCGCAATACGGCCTCTGGGGGTCAATACGGTCCGTATTGAAGTTTTGAACTACAATACGGCCGTATTGAATTCAGTACGGCCGTATTGAAGTTCAAAAAACCTCAATACGGCCGTATTGAGTTCAGTGCAGCCGTATTGAAGTTCAGTGCAGCCGTATTGAGTTCAGTGCAGCCGTATTGAAGTTCAGAAACTTCAATACGGCCGTATTGAGTTCAGTGCGGCCGTATTGTAGTTTAAAATGTTCAATACGGCCGTACTGAACTTTTGGGAGGCCGTATTGGGCTTCATTCCCTCCACTTTCTTATTTTTCGCTACTCTAAGACCTCTAAACCTACAGATTGTCATCCCACGGTCTTCTAAGAGTCCCTTTGGCTGACTTTCCTTTGATCTTCGAGAGTCTTCGAGTCTTATTTCCGACCCGGACAATTTTAGGGGTCTACAGCTGCCCCCCCTTTACTTAGTCAAACGGCCTTTTAGTGTATCGGTTGATAAGTAAAGGAGTTGACCCAATTTTCCGGGGAATAAGGCCATCCTTCCGACTTGTAGTGTCTTCCGGTGGAAAATTGCTGAGTAGCCTCTCCAGGTTTTGCTTCGCTCGTCGCCCGAGCCGGAAGCTGCATACCTCCGTGCTTCTGAACACTCTGGTAGCGTGAGTACCGCCTCTCCAGGCTCAACTTCACTCGACGCCCGAGCTGGAAGTTGTGAGTACCGCCTCTCCAGGCTTAGCTTCGCTTGCCGCCCAAGCTGGAAGCTGTGAGTACCGCCTCTCCAGGCTCTGCTTCGGTGCTTCTGACATCCTAGGCAGTTGAGTTTGCCCTCTCCAGGGTTAGCTTTGCTTGCCGCCCAAGCTGGAAGCTGTGAGTACCGCCTCTCCAGGCTCAACTTCACTCGACGCCCGAGCTGGAAGTTGTGAGTACCGCCTCTCCAGGCTTAGCTTCGCTTGCCGCCCAAGCTGGAAGCTGTGAGTACCGCCTCTCCAGGCTCTGCTTCGGTGCTTCTGACATCCTAGGCAGTTGAGTTTGCCCTCTCCAGGGTTATGCATACCTCGGTGCTCTCGACAACTGGGTAGCTGAGTATTGCCTCTCCAGGCTTGTGCATACCTCGGTGCTCTCGACAACTGGGTAGCTGAGTATTGCCTCTCCAGGCTTGTGCATACCTCGGTGCTCTCGACAACTGGGTAGCTGAGTACCGCCTCTCCAGGCTTGTGCATACCTCGGTGCTCTCGACAACTGGGTAGCTGAGTACCACCTCTCCAGGCTTGTGCATACCTCGGTGCTCTCGACAACTGGGTAGCTGAGTATTGCATCTTAGGCTTTGAGATGATTTTGTCTCCACAGTCCACGATGCTGCTTCGACGGTTTGATTTTGATTTTGGTGCCGCTGAGGGCTGGATAACGCAGGGATCCGTCTAGGGGATGTGCAGTTACTCATAGGTTCTTGTGTCCCAACTTTTCATTGTGTAGTTGGTACCCATTGAGGAATTTCTGTTTCCTTGGGGTGTAGACACGAAGATGCTCTTTCTGAGATGAGCGGTGCCTTATGATTGGCTGTCGTCCTTTTGACGTTGTGGAGTATCCCGGTTATCCTTATTCGGGTGACTCTTTTTTGATTTTTTTTTTTTTTTGATTTTTGTTGCCTCTGTGTAGGTTGTTATCCGCTGGGGGATTTTGTCGTTGATTGTGATTAGCCTCTTCTGTTAGGCAGATCATCTTGACGCTTGATGTTTGGCTAAGAGCCGGATTCCACTTGGGGAATGATTATTGATCTTTTGATTTTTCTCTTTTTTGTAGGGATGCCTCTTAATAGGCGACTGGGGATTTGAAGTTTATGTATCCCAGAGTATTATTTAGGAAGCCTCTGCAGGCTTAGCCTCACTCAGCGCTTGAGTCAGAGAGCTATCTTCCACTGAGGAAGTTTCAAGTCCTTTGACTGAATATTTTGCTTGGATGATCGCGCTTCCATTGGGGATTTTGACGATCTTGCTTTGATAGCTCTCGCTGGGGATTTGTTCCATGAGCTTAAGCTGAGGTTTCTCTAGGGAGTATTATTTCTGCGAGCCTCTCCAGGCTCAGTTATTCTGAGAGAGTATTATTTCGGCGAGCCTCTCCAGGCTCAATTATTCTAAGAGGGAGTATTGTTTCTGCAAGCCTCTCCAGGCTCAATTATTCTGAGAGAGTATTATTTCGGCGAGCCTCTCCAGGCTCAATTATTCTGAAGGAGTATTATTTCGGCAAGCCTCTCCAGGCTCAGTTATTCTGAAGGAGTATTATTTCGGCAAGCCTCTCCAGGCTCAGTTATTCTGTATGAAGAAGGAGTATTATTTCGGCAAGCCTCTCCAGGCTCAGTTATTTCTGAGAGAGTATTATTTCGGCAAGCCTCTCCAGGCTCAGTTATTCTGTACAATTTGTTGGGTTTTCTGTATTTTGCCTTTTTTGTTGATTTTTGGCTTTTTCTGTATTTTGCCTTTTTTGTCGATTTTTTGGCTTTTTCTGTATTTTTGCCTTTTTGTCGTTTTTTTGGCCTTTGTTGACTGCTGTCATACACAAGCAATTTTCTATTTTTTCTATTTTATGCAATTGCCTCATGATAAGGTCTTTGAATGTGCAACTAATGTGTGTGTGATGCACAAAAATGCAAGTTAATTTTGTTGATGTTTTTTAGAAAATGAATGGCTCTCCCTATCCTCTTCTTCTTTGGAGGAGTTTCTGTCATAGACGCGAGGGAGGATTTTTGTGAGCCTTTTATGCAGGAGATTATGGATTTTATAGGAACCCCTCCAATTTTCTTTATTGACCGATTATTAAGGAATTTCATACAATTTTTAGAAATACCAATTTAGAGGCATAATCACATGGTCAAGAGAGAAAAGAAATGAATAGATATTTTATTAATATTCACAAGTGTTTTTACAGAAAGATATACAGAAGGAAATTTCTGAAGAATGGCTGGCCTGGGTAGGCTATATACATTGGGCTTAACAATTATATCTGTAATTGTTGCTCTTTACATTCCCCTAGTTGCTTTGGGTGAGATGCCTGAGCCAGGAGTGTAGATGCTGCAAGACGCTTGCTTCTAGAAGATAATCACTTGAGCCGCCTTTCAGTTTTCGATTCAAGTGATCGTTGCTTGCTTTGTTTTTGTATCTTATTCTTTTGCCCCTAATTTTTGCCTAGGACATATCCTAGCGGGGATAAATTCGCCTTTGTTTTGCCTAGTACCCTTGTACTGGCGGGCTTTTTATTTTGCCCTAACTTTTGCCTAGGACGCCCTTTTTGGGTTTTCATCCTAGCGGGCCTATGCAAGCAACGTCTTCAAGCATAGTACTTCTTTACCACGTCAGCGTTGACTGGGTATCGAAGTTCTTTTCCATCCATGTCTGTGAGGATCAATGCTCCTCCTGAGAAGGCTCGTTTTACCACGTATGGTCCTCCGTGATTTGGGGCCCACTTTCCGGTTTTGTCCTTTCGAGTTGGTAGTAATTTCTTCATTACCAATTCTCCCTCATGGTAGACTCGAGGGTGGACTTTCTTGTCAAAAGCCTTTTTGGTCTTCCTCTGATAGGCTTGACCATGGCATATGGCGTTCAGCCGTTCTTCTTCAATGAGGTTCAACTGGTCATACCGGCTTTGAACCCATTCTGCTTCGGAAAGTTTTGCTTCCATGATTACCCTTAGGGAAGGTATTTCGACTTCGATGGGTAGAACTGCCTCCATCCCATAGACGAGGGAGAATGGAGTAGCTTCTGTAGATGTGCGTACAGAAGTCCTATAACCACGGAGAGCGAAGGGTAACATCTCGTGCCAGTCTTTAAATGAGACAACCA
This sequence comes from Cajanus cajan, assembly GCF_000230855.2. Classification (NCBI taxonomy): domain Eukaryota; kingdom Viridiplantae; phylum Streptophyta; class Magnoliopsida; order Fabales; family Fabaceae; genus Cajanus; species Cajanus cajan. Next base: position 29,166,271 of record NC_138523.1, on the reverse strand, counting down.
TCTTTTGCACTATTTTCTTGATGTTCTTATTGGTTGCCTCGACTGCCCCATTCATCTTTGGCCGATATGGGGAAGAATTATGGTGTTGGATCTCGAATTCTTGGCACAGTTCTTCCATCATTTTGTTGTTCAGATTAGATCCATTATCAGTGATGATTTATTTCTCCATGCTTCCACTAGATTATTCTAAAATTATTTGGGACAAGAGAGAAAAGAAAGGAAAGATATTTTTTGTTCTGAAGTTTGTGTTTTAGAGGGGATTTATTTTTCAAAAATGGTTTTTGTAAGAATGGATGGCCAAGGTAGGCTTATGTGTTTAGGCTTGTTTGATTAAACACTCATGAAGTTAATCAAATCTTGTTATTGACGTTGTGATTCGACAACTTGGATAGCTTCCCTTGAACCTTTCTTTTTGAATTCGGTTCATGGTACCATCATGGATTTATTTTTGTTTTTTGATTGTCCTTATTTTTGCCTAAAACACCCTTTTGTGGCGTTTTAGCGGACCTTTGTTTTTGTTTATTTTTGTAACCCTAACTTTTGCCTAGTTTACCCTTTCGTGGGATTCCTAGCGGGTCTTTTGCTCTTATTTTTGCGCAGTCCCCTTTTTGAGTTTCCTGCCGAGCTTCTTTTATTTTGAAAGATTTCTTTTTACCCATGATGGCACTTGTCAAGGCCAAGGGAAGGTGCTCCAAGTTGTCACACACACCTCCACATGAAAATGATGTGGGTTTATTATTATTAAGATGATTTTAACCTCATTCATGTTTATTCAAACAGGGTTAAAAATGATGTGGTTTAAAATTTTATTATAAGCAAGAAAAGAAGCAATGAAGAATGATTTTATTATAATCATAGTGGAAACATGTGTCCTTATTTCATCACTGATATGGGTCCCAATATTGACCTCTTTTATCTCTCGGCCCTGCCCCAAATTCACGGTCTCCAATTTCTCTTGACACGGTTGGAGTAGACGAGTTTCTTGATCTAGCAGTCTTTGCAGATCCGGAGAGATGGTCTCCTCATCACTGTCCAACTCAACCCATTCGTCCTCAACTTTGGATCTCGGTCAGAGCGAACAATTACAGACATAATTATTTTATTGGTTCTGTTTAGGTTTAGAATTATTAATGTTAATGAGGAAAGAGAGAAAAGAACAAAAGAGAGAATGATATGTGAAAAATGCCTCTTTATTGATATGTATTAAAACTGTACAAAAACCCTTATTTACATGAAAAGGTTCTCATGATCTCGGGTACTGATCATGAGTCCCTAAAAGAGAAATATGAAGGGGCCCTATCGTGGCTTGTTCTTCTCTCTAATCCTGCTTTGGCCGAGGATTCTTGCTCACGTCGGGCGCTGTTGAATCAAAAGTGATCCACCCAGCATCGATAAGGTTTTGGACCTTATATTTGAGAGCTCTACAGTTCTCCGTTGAATGCCCCGGTGCCCCCGAATGGTATAGACATTTATCTTGTGGATTGTACCAATCGGGGTAGGGTGGATCCATTTTCTTTGGTGGAACATAAGCTAGAAGACGTGTTTCCACTAGCTTCGGCAGGAGGTCGCTATATGTGGTCGGAAGTTTATCAAACTTCTTCACAGGGTTGTATTGCGACTTTCCTGACTTCGAAGTGGAAGAAGATGAAGAAATATTTACGGCATTGACTCCTCTCTCCTTCTTCTTCCTAAAGGTCTTCTTAGCTTTAAATGATTGGGAAGGTTTAGCTAGCTTCCCACTTTTCAGCTCTTGTTCCACTCTTCCTCCAACATGATGGGACTCATGGTCACTGTGCTCAGCCCCGTGTATGTTGTGGTGACGCATGAGTTCCATCATTTGCGCCATTTGCTCCTTGAGCTGTGAGAGCTCAGCTGTAAGCTTCTTATTTTGTTCCTCCAACGCGTCCATTTTCTTGATTTTCTGCGCGCGCGTGAGGACAGAGAGATGACCAGCCACTTTCTAAAATGAATGTTTAATCTAATTTTATTTATGGAGTGAATACACACTTGACATGAGCTTGATAACCCTCCATTTTTAAGGCGCTGCCTTTTTAAAACGGAGTGTTACCACCCTCCTTGACTTATGATCCCTCCCCAACGAAGAATCTCGATAATTATGGGTCTCTTTTACTCATGTCAAGAGGTATTGGTGAACCTAAAATGCATGGTTTATGAGGATGCATGATGTCTTATTGGTAATGATGTACATGCTCCTCACTTTTATTATATTTCCACACATGGTCTTTCCTCTCATGTCATGGTATTTTCATGCATGGGGATTATTCTTTAGACCTTATCACGAGGTTTATTATACAAACAATATCACATAAACCTATACACAAACAATTCACTCATCCACGAACAGTCACGAGCGAATCACGAGGTAGGGGTATCCTGCAGAAAAGTGCATATTCAAGGTGGTTCTAACTGTTCTCACCGGTCTGAGGCCCCCAAGGTGCCCCCATTATAGGGACCCAATTCCTCTCGTCGTAAGTCGATGGAAAGTTCCAACGCACTGTCGGACTTGAGTTCATGGTTATCACCTTGAGTGATGTTTTCCGACAACGGTCTACGGGCACCTATAGACCCATTCGACAACCGGCCGTACTAACATCCACTCCCTATGGCTTACCACTCATGCCCCCGGGTATAGAGGGAACTGTTGTGTGCAAAGGTTTGTGTGCAGTTTTTATTTCAAACAATTGCGAGAATTTAAAAATACAACAGTTATTAAAGCCAAATAGATAAAGCATGTTATCATACACGCAAGGGGTAATAAAGTAATTTTAAACTATTATTTTGAAAATAATCCATCACTAAATGGGACTGACTCTCGAGGCTTCCCCAGTGGAGTCGCCATCTGTCGTCACCGGCCCGAAACGGGCTTTCGGCATTCGCGAAGGATGGTTGGACTCTTTTATTTGTTTAAAAATATGGATTGCTAGAATGACTTATTCTCAAACTGAGACCTTGTCAAACGAGCAATTTTATTAAAAGGCTCACCAATCCATGTTAATCCCAAGCGGGACCCTCCATGGATTAGCGGTTTTCATAAAAAGGGAGGGTTCATGGAGTCGCCACCAATGTTTTACTCAAAACATTGGAAAAAGAAGTTTAAGGCAATCGATTCAAAAATCGACTTCGGCCATGACAACCAGAGTCGGGTAAGGGAGTCGGTTACGCGTGGGGAAGGTGTTAGCACCCCACAGCGCCCCTTTCGGGTTCCCTATGACAGATTATTTCTAAAAATAATAGTGCGAAATTACTAAATTACCCCTATTTATTCTAAACAATTATAACTTAACTATCTACATGATGACAGTTAAATATACACACAGAAAGCAGTAAAAGGAAGGTCTTAAGAAGAAACCTTTGAAGCGTGCTTTTATATTCAAGTAAAACTGGGAAGCTTTTTGGCGTTCCCTCGCTCTACAAGCCCGCTCGCTCCCTCCTATAAAATTTTAACTATGGAAATCCGGAGGATTTCCCTTCGACTCAGTTCGAGACTCAAGCAAAAAGCTCAGAACTCGAGAACTTTGTCGGATCAACTCTCCGAGTGATTTCTAGGCAGAGCACTGCTCAAAAAAACCCAGAATACTCAAGAAGAGGGTTAAAACTCAGTGGAAAAGTGTCGAATGACGTCCAATTGACGTCATATTTATAGGGATGAGGCGCAATACGGCCTCTGGGGGTCAATACGGTCCGTATTGAAGTTTTGAACTACAATACGGCCGTATTGAATTCAGTACGGCCGTATTGAAGTTCAAAAAACCTCAATACGGCCGTATTGAGTTCAGTGCAGCCGTATTGAAGTTCAGTGCAGCCGTATTGAGTTCAGTGCAGCCGTATTGAAGTTCAGAAACTTCAATACGGCCGTATTGAGTTCAGTGCGGCCGTATTGTAGTTTAAAATGTTCAATACGGCCGTACTGAACTTTTGGGAGGCCGTATTGGGCTTCATTCCCTCCACTTTCTTATTTTTTGCTACTCTAAGACCTCTAAACCTACAGATTGTCATCCCACGGTCTTCTAAGAGTCCCTTTGGCTGACTTTCCTTTGATCTTCGAGAGTCTTCGAGTCTTATTTCCGACCCGGACAATTTTAGGGGTCTACACTCCTCCTCTCCCTCCTATTTTTCTTTCCCGTGGCAGAACCTCCTTCTATGGATTTCTCTTTCTCTCCTCTTTTTTTCCCCTCCTCTCTCTTTCTTTCTCTCTCTCCTCTTTCTCTCTCTAGGACCTCCTCCCAAAATCCACCTTTTCCAACACCCCCAACCCCCTATTTATAGAGTTCTGCCTGCCTAACCCGGAACGGCCCGTTCCAAAAAGCGGAACGCCCGTTCTGGGCCCGAAAAAGTTACGTAAGTTTTAGAACTGGAACGGTCCATTCCGAAACCAGAACGGCCCGTTCCGGGACTCATCCAGAATGGCCCATTCTCCTTACGGAACGACCCATTCTCCCTCCAGAATGGCCCGTTCAAAAATTAGAGCGGCTCGTTCTCCTAGTTGGAACGGCCCATTCTGGACCCGTTCCCAACTTAAAATTTAGTGTCTTTTTATTGCTTGGAACGGCCCGTTCCAATTTTGGAACAGCCCGTTCCAAGTTACCCATTTACCCCTCTAACTTTAATAAAATTGCGAAAATGCCATTAATAAAAATTACAAAAAATACCCCTTTTAAAAAAATGAATATTACAGTGTGGTCAACTGTGATTTGTTACCGGCCACTATGACCGAACACGAGGTTTTATTTAGGCCTCGGTGACGAAATGCTTAGGCCGAGGTCTCAGTCGTGTGAAGCCATACCGAGACCTTGATTGAGTGAAGTCTAAACCGAGACCCCGGGCGTACGAGACCTGTGCCGAGGCCTCGTCTGAACGAGGTTTATGCCAATGTCTCGGCGGGGCGAAGTTTACGTCGTGACCTAAGACGTGATGCCATGCTGATGATTTGGCTGGGCAAAGCTTAGGCTGAGACCTCAGCGAGTGTGGCCTGCCACGTTGGCCCTAGAGGTTACTAAATCTGGGCCGTTGGATGGCCTAGATCGAACGGCTGGGGTGTCGGGACGTCTTTTCACCTCCCCCATTTACCTTGCCTATAAATAAGGGGGGCTGCTGGGGAATTTACTTGCTGCAAATTTACCGAGCGCTCTCGAATCCAGAACTAACCGAGCAAACCGATCAAAGGTAAATTTTGTATTCTTTATTCTTGGTAATAAATGGATAGGGGTTATTCCTCGGCTAGGACCTGGACATCCTCGGAGGCGTCGGGCGCTTCGTCAGATCGTGAGGGGTCGGGTTCAAGTGAAATATCAAGGTTGCCTCCACTGCAATGTGAAGTGGTCTTTCCTTCCGATCTTGCCGAACAGAGGACAGTGGGGACGAAGTGGTCGAAGTATCACCCCCCTTGACTTTGGCTGTGGCCTTGGCACGAGCCACCGAGGTGGATGATAGGGATTTAGGACGGGTCGGCAAGCAGAGCGCTCGTGCTGAGGTGATTCACGTCGAGGCGAGTGGAGACGCCTTGGCAGTAGTTGACGATGGTCGGGGTAAAGGCGTGGGCGCTTCGCGGGCTCAGCCGAAGGCGAAGATTGATTACGGCACGGTGGAGATGCCCGGGTACGAATGGGTGGATGGCGAGGTCGGTATATACTTTTCAAAGTTATCCGACCAAGGATTGTTAGATACGTTCGTGTCTCTAGAGAAATGTTTCGGGAGTGGGGAGGACGAGTTCTCGTTGCTTGCCGAGGCATGTGAGGACGATGGGCCGGACACCGATTTCGTGTTCTTGGAGCCAGGGTCCGATGAGGACGACTACTTTGTTAGAAAAGAATGGCCAAATCCAAGAGGGGGGTGAATTGGATTCAATGACCCTTTAAAAATTTATCAGAGTTTTTGGATCTTCACTTTCAATTACAAACTTTTCTATGACAGAATTCTCACTTGAAGCACTTCTCAAGACTTGTTATGATAATATGAATGCAATATGCTAACTTGATTACAACATCATGAGGTTCATCAACAATGTTCAATTTACAGATTTAAAACTTCAAGAATTACATTCACTTGTTAATCAAATTTTATCTTCCTTAAAACTCAATCAAGAAATTACACAACAAGAGATAAGGTTGAAGAAGATTGCACAAGTCTTTTATACTGGTTCAGCCACTCCACATGTGACCTACATCCAGTCCTTAATCACCACCTGATTAAGATTTTTCCACTATCTTTAAGCAAGAAGGTTTACAAGCAAACACACATGCATATACTTCACTACTAAAAGATAATCACTTTCTTGACCCCAAGAAAGTACCCCTTGTAGATCCCACTACAAGAACCTTAATCACTTGAGAAACCCTTCTCAAGATTTTCCACAAAGATTCACAAAGAAACAAAAATGAAACGAATTCACCTGGAATTCTTGAACAATTCTTTGTCCTTCTCTTTCAAGAGTATGATGATGATGATGATTTTCACAAGTTCTTTCACAAATGTTTTTCTTCTTGGAATTTCACAAAGAAACCTTTCCAAGATGTCACACAGACTCTCTAAAGAGCTTTTAGAAGTTGATTATCAGTTCTCACTCAATTGTCTTATGTTTCAAAATAGTTCAAGTCTATTTATAAAAGTTCAAACCCAGATAATCGATTATTTTAAAGAATAATCGTTTATTTTGTTCTTCAGATTTCTGGAAATCAACCAAGAACAATTTAATCGATTATTTAGCTGGATAATCGATTATTCCAGAGAGTTGTTTCTGAAATAATCGATTATTTTGGCAAATAATCGATTATTACAGCAAGGCATTCCACTTAGCCCATTTGCTGAAATAATCGATTATATTTAACAATAATCGATTATTTTGAGTCAGTTCTTAAAACTTCATTTTAAGTCTCAAAATAATTTTCCAATGTTCTCAACTCATCATCATCTACTCCCTACTTGTTTTTAGACAAGATTTGCTTAATGCACAAAGCACACACACAAGCACAAATATAACAATTCTTTTAACACTTTATTTCCTAAACACTATTACATAGCTATACTTCAAAGCATTTTTCTTGAACTTCCTTGACTTTGTTTTTGTGTTCAATGTTGTTATTGCACACTTGTTGTTTCCGGCTGTTGTGATCATCAAAACTCTTTTTCAGCTCTCCTAAGCTCAACATACTTCTACGCCTACATGTGTTGGTTCGAGGATCTTGGCATGACGTTGCCCTTTGATGATTTTCAGATGGGGGTCCTCCGTGCCCTAAATGTGGCGCCGACCCAGCTACACCCTAATGCCTGGGCGGCCATGCAGGCATTCCAGAATCTATGCCTCTGCCTCGGCCTAACACCTCGACCCCTTGCCTTCCTCTATTATTACATTTGCCGTCCGAGCAAGCTGGTGAAGTGGGTGTCGTTAGCTCGAGTGCCGAAGCGTGGATTTCTCTGAGCATTCACCTCCTCTTATAAGGGATTTAAGAGTGGGTTCTTTAAGGTTCGTTGGGGTTCGGATTTGAGACATTGCTTCTACGATCGAGAGGACAACCCATTATTCCCCTTCTATTAGACGAGGCGGCCGACACGCTTCGAGGCGATGCCTTCGTCGAAGCTCCCTGCCGAGGATAAAGAAATTGTGGAGCTTCTGGACAAGCTGCCGAAGGGTCTGCCTATCCGAGGCCTCTTGGACATTTTTGAAACGTCTCATTTCGAGATGGCCTTGCTAGGTATGTGTGTTAGACTTCGGTAGTGTAGCAGTGTTTTGAATTGATGTTAAGACTTCTTTTGTTGCAAGATTGATGGCCGGAGGGGATCTCGACGTGACCGCTATGCTCGGTAAGCGAGCCAAAGATGCAAAGGCCAGTGGGAAGGTGCCACCGGCGAGGTCGGCATTGAAGATTCCGAGGGATAAGCCCTCGCCTGTAATAATTCCCGTGGCCGACTAGTGAAAGAGGACAGTGACCTCTCAGGCACGTCAGACCGATCAGAACGTGGAATCCGAGCAACCGAGCACCTCCTCCAAACGTCAAAAGCAAATTACGCTGGAATAGTCCGGATGTGGGGCGTTCTCTATCCCGGCTGTCATTGCTGGGTCAAATTTCTTGGCCCCGACCATCCAGTCCGAGAATTTGGTTAGCCTGGACCTCACTACCGGAGGGGGGCTCCAATACTTGGAGGGTATGTCTACGGAGGCTGAGTACAAGCTCTTCTGCGAGCTCGATGCACGGACTTCCTTGGTGGCCAAGCATGTCATGATGAGGTCAGCCGTCTCGACCGAGAGACTTCAAGCTCGGTTGAAGGAGGCCGAGGTAACAGTGAAGGAAGCCTTGACTGCCAATGCTAAGGCTACAGAATCGGCCGACGAACTGAAGAAGGCAGCCGACGCTTATAGGAGGGAGGCCGATGACTTGAAGTTGTCGGTGCAAAAGATGAAAGTTGAGGCCGCCGCTATTGCGGCTGAGATTGCTCGACTGACCGAGGCGCATGCCAAACTGAAGGTCGAAGCCACCGAGAAGATCCTCGACCAACATGATGCGGGGTTCCAGCAAGCAGTCCTACAAGCTCGTTACTTCTACGAGATCTCGGCTGACTTTGACTTTGATGTCGGTCAGGATTTTTACGGGGGTAAGTACATCAGTTATGCCGAGTTCCCTAAAGGGGCTAGTCCTGATGAAGAGGCTCCCCGCCGAGGCATCTCCACGCAAGCACCGGTACCACCACCGACGTAGGAGGATGACCAAATTATAGATGTGGTCGGTGATGGGAATCCGGACGACTCGGCCGCGATGTAGGGGGTCGGCTCTGGCGGAAGTAGGCTAGGTTTATGATAGTTCTTTTTGTAACCGGCCCGTTAGTGCCTTTTGTGGTTTGGCCATTGGCGCCGGTGGATAGTTGATTTTTTTGTAAGTAGCCGTTATGGTCGGCCATACTTGTTTCTAATATATTTTGCTTTCCAATTTCCCGCATGTTTATAAGCGTTCAATAATGTAGACATAAACCGACTTGTATGTATGGCCGAGGGGTCGAATTTCGCGATTTATGATGATGATCGATGCGTGGTGTGTTTGTTTACACGAGAGTGTTCGGTTTTCGAGAGTGTTAGGTTAGCGAATCCTCGGCTTAGGTTTGTTCGGTCGACTTATCGAGGATTGCTTGGTGTCGTCGCGCTCGTCCATAGTGCTCGGCCTAGGTACGTCCTTAGCCGAGGAGGGTACTCGGGAGGGAAACCTGTTGAGCGCGAGTGCACGTTACGTGGTCGGCCGAGTATTGTTCGACTGCGTCGCGTTCATCCATAGTGCTTGGCCTAGGTACATCCTTAGCCGAGGAGGGTACTCGGGAGGGAAACCTGTTGGGCGCGAGTGCACGTTACGTGGTCGGCCGAGTATTTCTCGGCGGCATCGCGTTCGTCCATAGTGCTCGGCCTAGGTACATCCTTAGCCGAGGGGGGTACTCGGGAGGGAAACCTGTTGGGCTCGAGTGCTCGTTACGTGGTCGGTCGAGTATTGCTCGGCGGCGTCGCGTTCGTCCATAGTGCTCGGCCTAGGTACATCCTTAGCCGAGGTGGGTACTCGGGAGGGAAACCTGTTGGGCTCGAGTGCACGTTACGTGGTCGGCCGAGTATTGCTCGGCGGTGTCGCGTTCGTCCATAATGCTCGGCCTAGGTACATCCTTAGCCGAGGAGGGTACTCGGGAGGGAACCTGTTGGGCGCGAGTGCACGTTACATGGTCGGCCAAGTATGAGCGTGATCTAAACGTGTATGCACAGTTAGTTAAATAGGAAATGAAATAACAATATTCAAAAGTGTCTTTGTATTAATGAAGTGCCTCGTTAAAAAGCTTTCCGACCCAAAACCCTCCTTAGGGAAAAAAGAGTCGGTCAAGGAAAAGAGTGCACTATTACATCAGTTGTAATACATCTTTAAGTGTGTTGAGTTCCAAGTCCTAGGGATAGGCTCTCTTGACAGATATTCTAGCTTGAATGCTTCGTTGTTTAGGTTGTGTCGGATTCGGAAAGGTCCATCCCAATTTGGGGCGAATTTTCCTTGTCTTGGATCTTTTCTTGCCTCGCCTGTGGCTCTCCATACAAGGTCTCCTTCTCGGAATTCTCTAGGTTTCACCTTGCTGTCGAATCTTCTCTTGTAGCGCTGCTTGGTGGCCTCGGCCACGACTTGTGCTCGGTCTCGGATATTTTCCACGGTGTCCATGTTCACCCGGAGTTGGGCTTCATTATTTGACTCGTCGAAGTGGGTTCGGCAGAATGAAGGCTCCCCGATTTCCACTAGAATCATCGCGTCGGACCTGTAGGCTAGCCGAAAGGGGGTCTCTTGTGTAGTCGGTTGAGGTGTGCATCGGTAAGCCCAAAGTACCTCGGGCAACTGCTCGGCCCATGCTCCCTTCGCCTCTCCTAACCATTTCTTCAACTCTGTCAGAATGACCTTGTTAGCGGACTCAGCCTGGCCGTTCGTTTGTGGGTGCTCGACCGATGTGACTTTGTGTTGTATTCCTAGGCCGGTTAGGAACTCGTTGAGTTTTCGGTCAGTGAACTGAAGGCCATTGTCGGTCACCAGGGAGTGTGGGATGCCGAACCGAGTGATGATATTCCTCCATAAGAATTTTTGGACTCGATGGGCTGAGATACATGCCAAAGGCTCGGCTTCTATCCATTTGATGAAGAGGTCCACGACCACGATGAGGAACTTGCATTGCCCCTTAGCAACCGGGAAAGGTCCGAGTATATCGGCCCCCCATGTGGCTAATGGCCATGCAGGAGGAATACAATGTAGCTGTTTGGCCGATTGGTGGATCAGGTTGCCGTGTTTTTGACATGGTTGACATTTCTTCACAAACGTTTCGCAATCAGTATTCATGGTCGGCCAATAGTACCTGGCTCGTAGGAGTTTTGCAACGATCGTTCTCGCTCCCGAGTGCATTCCACAAATTCCCTCGTGAACCTCTCGTATCACGTAATCGGCCTCGGTAGGATTTAGGCACTTGAGTAGCGGGGTAGAGAAGCCATGTTTGTACAACTGGCTGGCAATGATGACATATCTACTGGCTTGAGTCCTCAACCGCTTGGCATCGGTCGGATCAGAGGGTATGACACCATTGGTGATGAATGCCTTTATTTCGTCCCGCCAATCGGGTGGGTCATTCTGTTCGGGGTGGTCGGCCTCAATGCTTGCTACCACTTCCGCTTCGATACTAGGGTGGTCGATTTCTTGCTGAATGATGGTTCTCAGCTGGCCTGGCTTGTTGGTCACGGCTAATCTAGCCAACTGATCGGTGCATGTGTTGTCCTCGCGTGGAATGTGCTCGACCAACACCTCCTGAAAGTTCGTCTTCAACTTTTGATAGGCATGGTAGTACTTCATCATCATGTGATCTTTTACTTGGAAGTTACCGCCTACTTGCTCGGCCACAACCTTGGAATCGGTCAAGCATTTGATTCTTGAAGCACCCATGTCCTCGACTAGCCTCAGTCTGGTTAATAGGGCTTCATACTCGGCTTGGTTGTTCGAGGCCTTGAATCGAAAGCGTAGGGATTGTTCCAAGGTCATCCCTTTCGGTCCTTCTAAGATCACTCCTGCCCCACTTCCCTGGTAGTTTGAGGAACCGTCCACATGGAGGGTCCACCAATGTTCCTCGAAGTGGCCATGCGGCTGGAGCTCATTCACGAAGTCGACTAGGCATTGAGCTTTGATTGGTCCTCTCGGCTTGAAAGTGATGTCGAATTGTGAGAGCTCAACCGACCAAGCCATCATCCTCCCGACCAATTCGGGCTTACACAAAACCTTGGAGATGGGGCAGTCGGTATGCACGACTACTCGGTGGCTTTGGAAATAATGCCTTAGGCGTCGGGAAGTGTGTACCAAGCCTAGCGCCACCTTTTCTATTAGCTGGTACCGAGTTTCTGGGTCTTGTAGTAGTCGGCTTACAAAGTATATAGGGATTTGGCTGCCTTCTTTTTCTTGTACCAAGACCGAACTGATCGCTTCTTCTGAGACAACCAAGTATACTTCCAGTGGGTGCGAGGGATCGGGTCTCGTCAGGATCGGCGACGACGCCAAGGTTACTTTCAGCTCCGTAAAAGCTTCCTCACACGCTTCGTTCCACGAGAAGGTCGAAGCCTTCCGTAGAAGCTTAGTCATCGGGCTAATCTTATCGGCTAGACGGGGGAGGAATCGGGACAATGGGACTAACCTTCCGGACAGCTGTTGCATTTCCTTGAGATTGCTCGGACTCTGCATGTCTAATACAGCTCGACATTTGTCTCGGTTCGCCTCTATTCCCCTAGCCGATAGCATAAACCCTAGAAATTTGCCTCCTTTAACTCTGAAGGTACACTTCTCGGGGTTGAGCCTCATGTTGTGTCTGCGTAGTTCACCAAAGATTTCAGCCAGGTTCGCTATGTGGTCGGCCAAGGAGTTGGACTTGACCACCATGTCATCTACATAGATTTCAATGTTTCGGCCAATTTGACCCTGAAACACCTTGTCCATTAATCTCTGGTAGGTTGCCCTAGCATTCTTCAACCTAAACGGCATCACTTTATAACAAAAGTTGGCGTCCTCGGTTATGAACGCCATCTTCTCTTCATCGGCTGGGTGCATCTTTATCTGATTGTAATCGGAATAGGCATCTAAGAAGCTGAAAATTGAGTGTCCAGATGCGTCGTCTACAAGTCGGTCAATGCAAGGAAGTGGATAGGCATCTTTGGGACAAGCTTTGTTAAGGTCGGTGTAGTCGGTACACATCCTCCACTTTTCATTTGCCTTTCTGACCAACACCACGTTGGCTAGCCAGGTGGTGTAGGTGACCTCTCTGATGAATTTTGTTTGCAACAACTTCTGCACTTCGGCATTGGCGGCCTTTCTCTTCTCGTCTCCCATTTTCCTCTTCTTTTGCGCAACTGGTCGGGCGTCCCGGCATACGGCCAGTCGGTGGCACAGGAACTTGGGGTCTATTCCTGGCATGTCCGATGCAGTCCACGCGAAAAGGTCTTTGTTGTCTCGAACCACTCGCTTGATCCGGTTTGAGTTTCCTTCGTCCAACTGAGATCCCACGTGGGTTACTTGTTCAGGAGCTCAGCCTAGCTGAAAAGGAACAAGATCCTCCGCGGGCTCGATCCTCTCTTCCTCACCTATCCGAGGGTCGAGGTTAATGCTATCTGTCACCTGCTGTCTTACTACGTTCACGCCTTTCGTCTTTGGGGGGTCGACAATCGGCTGTACCTTTAGGCTAGAGAGGTAACATTCTCTTGCTATCTTTTGGTCGGCGTGAACGGTTATCACTTGTCCGTCCCTCGACGGGAACTTCATGCACAAGTGAGGGGTTGACACGATGGCTCCCAGCGCATTAATGGAAGGTCGGCCCAGTAGGATATTGTACGACGTGTTCGCATGCACCACAATGTAGTGGATTTTAATCTCTTGCGAAGACTTCTGGTCGAAGCCAAAACGAGTGTATAGGTCAATGCATCCTCTCGTCATCACTCTTTTGCCTGAGAATCCTACTAATGGCTCGTGGTACGGTTCTAGGCTCTCTTCCGGGATCCCGAGCTACACAAAGGTATTCCAATACAAGATGTCGGCCAAGCTCCCTTGATCGACCAAGGTTTTCTTTACAATGCAGTTGTGCATTTTGATCGAAATCACCATGGGATCGTCCTGGACGGGATCCACACCCCGAAAATCTCGATCGGAGAAAGTAATCGGCGGCATCCTCGGAGTTCTCAGCTGATTCACACTATTCACTGATCGTGTTTATTATCTTCCTCGGTCGGTCATTATCTTCTCGGGAATGCTGAGAACGGTCTCTCCTTTCCGTTGATCGAGATCGGTGGCGTCGGTTTCTTGGCAGTTGTGCTTCTCGAGAGTCATGGTCCCTTCCCCTCGACTGGTGGTCTTGGGGGGTGAGGAAACTCCTGGGGTGACCTTTCTTGATAAGGTCTTCAAGCTTGTCCTTCAGCGTTGAGCATTCTTCCGTCGAATGCCCCCTGTTTCGGTGGAATCGGCATGATTTGGCTTTGCTGGCTCTAGGGGGTGTGTTCGCCCGCTTCGGCATCACAAGGATTTCTGATGCGAGGGCCTGCTCCATCACCTTAGCCCTACTCGCATTGAGGGGAGTATACGCTGTGTAGCGTGGTCCTCTTGGGGGGCGGGCATTTGAGGGTTCGGCATTCGTCTTTTTCATCGGCTCTCGGCCGGATTCCTTTCGGCTGTAGCTCTCCTCGGCCCTAGCCTGATTTCTCGTTTCCGCTAGCTCTTCCATTTGCATGTATTTTTCAGCTCGGCGTCGGAGATCATTCATGTCAACAGGTGGCTTCTTACACAAGCTATTCACAAATGGCCCCGGCCTGAGGGCAGTGCTCAGCCAATCCAACGCCACAGCGGGGTTTAGGTCGTCGATCTCCATGGCGATTTTGTTGAATCGGTCCATGAAACTTCGCAGACTTTCTTTCTTCTCTTGACGAACTCCTGCAAGGGCTAATGAAGTCGTCTTGTACGGCTTGCTTGTTGCAAACTGGAGAGCGAACTGGGATGACAACTCGTTGAACGAGTCGATAGAAGCGCTTGGCAATCTCGTGAACAAACTCAGGGCCCTTGATGGAGAAGGTGAGGAGGAGTGATAGGTGTTCTTCTCCTAATCTCTCCTTATGCACAGATCTTCTTCAAGGAGATGGAAACCACAATGATGAACACTTGTTGAAGGATGATTCTCGGATAGAAAGAGAGGCTTAAGCCTTGGATGGAAGCATCCAAGCTTAAGGTTCAAGGGAAAGCTCACTTCAAAGAGGAGGAAACCTAATAGGGTTCCTAAAAGTGTAGCTCTCTAAATTCGGTGACTCTTGAAGAAATTTGGCTGAATAAGCTTTCAAATTTCATTATTCTCAAAAGTGAATACAAAGTGTGAAGGAAAGGCTTAAGTATGCACCGAAAATAAGACACTTAGGCGCCTAAACTTAAGGCTCACAAATTGGCGCCTAAAGTTTGAATTCAAATTTGAAATTTGAATTCAAACTTTGGTGCACATGTGTAAGTCCGAAAATTTAGGTACCAAGGTGCATTTAGGTTTGATTTGAGAGTGATTTAGGGTTAATTCGAGTGGTACATGTTCAGCCACCCATGGTGCTAAAGCTGTGACTCAAATGTAACTTAAATGACTTCCAAATTAAACCTAATTTAACCTAATTAGCATACTTTAATATTCCTTGTATTTTCCTATTCTAATGACCTAATTACATTGGTCAAACAAATACAATGGAAAGAAAAAATTACAAGAATGAAAATGAGCCCAATATTGGGTACCAAAAGCCCAAAGGCCCATGAAGCCCAAAACTAGGCCCAACAAGCCTAAAACCTAAAATGCTACTCTATGTGGTCCAAAATACAAGACCAAAATATATTCAAACTATGCTAACAAAATTATAATAAGAATGTTCATATCAAGATAGGCCCATGTTGAAACTTGGTTTGGGCCTTCCAAGCCCATAGGGCCCATTGGGCCTTGACAGGCCCAATCTTCCATGTCTAGCCCACTCCTCTTGGATCTTTGAGTGTGTCACCTCTTGCATTCCCAAGTATGATTCCATCATCCCCTCCCTCTTGATGGAATCATGCCTAGGAAGGCAAGAGGTGACATATTGAAGGAGCCAAGAGGAGTTGGCTAGACATGAAGGTTTGGGCCAGTCAGGGCCCAATGGGCCTGATGGGCCTGGGAAGGCCCAAGTTGAACTTTTCATGGGCCATATTTTGTTATAGCTATTTTCATATGTTTTGTGTACATCATGTTAGTATAGGTATCATATATTTTGGTCTTGTATTTTGGACCACATAGAGTAGCATTTTAGGTTTTAGGCTTGTTGGGCCTAGTTTTGGGCTTCATGGGCCTTTGGGCTTTTGGTACCCAATATTGGGCTCATTTTCATTCTTGTAATTTTTCCTTTCCATTGTATTTGTTTGACCATTGTATTTAGGTCATTAGATTAGGAATATACAAGAATTACTTAAATAGGTAAAATAGGTTAAACTAGGTTTAATTTGGAAGTCATTTAAGTTACATTTGAGTCACATGTTTAGCACCAAGGGTGGCTGAACATGTGCCACTCAAATTAACCCTAAATAACTCTCAAATCAAACCTAAATACATCTAGGCACCTAAATTTTCGGACTAGCACATGGGAGCCAAAATTTGAATTCAAATTTCAAGTTTGAATTCAAATTTTGGACGCCACATGTAGCCTTGGATTTAGGCACCCAAAGTTGCACACTTGGAACCCTACTTAAGTGATTCTTCCACTCTTTGTATTCACTTTGAATATTGAATGAAATTTGAGAGCCTTTGGCCGAGTTTCCCCTTTCAAAGTCACCTTAGAGTTCATCTTCAAAACCTTAGGATTTCACCTTAGAATCCTCCTCTTTGAAGTGTGCTCTCCATTGATGCTTGAGCTTGGATGCTTCCCTCCTAGTTCTAGGTTGAGTGCATCCATGAGTTCTTAAGCTTCTAAGTGTCTTGAGTTGAAGAATCAAGCCTCCATTGAAGAAGATCCGGCCTAAGCAAATCCTTGGAGAAGATCATCCATCACTTCTCCTAGGTTTGCTATCATTTTTGGTATCAAGAGCAAGGTCTTCAAGGAGATAAGTTCTTCATCTTGTTTTGGTCCGAATATTTTGTGTTCTTTGTGTTCTTATGTTTGTCTTAATTGAGTTCCAATTCGGATCTATATTGTGATGTTATTGAGTTCATAGATCCATTGTTGATTGTCTTGAATTTTCTTCCACAATCAAATGTTTAGGAACATTTTGCTTGTGCTATTTTGATTTTATTTTGAGTCTCTCCATTCCTTGTATGTGTCCGTGATTGGACCTCATGCATTGCATTTAGATTTTTGGTTTTTAATCTTGATTTGTCTTAGAGTTTGTGTGTAGTCCTTATATGTCATAAAATTCCTTGAATAGCATGTTTAACCTAGTTTTATTTTGAATTTTGTGTCTACATATTGCTCTCGGTTTTGCTTCTCTTTTGCCTACCTATATGTGCTTTTTCTTTTACCTTATTGTGTTCATAATTTGCTATTAGTCCTAGCAAGTTTCTTTAGAGTTAGGTTTCTATTATGTTCTTAAGTTTTCAAATCACCTTCCATTAAAAATCTTCTAAAAAAAGTTTCAAGTGTAATCCTATTTCTAGTGCACTTTCTTGTGGATTCAAATTTAATAAAAAAAATTTTAGAGGCTGAAAAACAGAGATAAAACAGAGCCTAAACAAAAGAAAAGACCTAAAGTTCAAAAGAAAAATAGTTCAAAAAGAATCCAAACCAAAAACCTAAAACTAGTGCACTAGTTTATCATTCTCACTTGAAATTTGACCTAATTTTTGGCTGATTTGTATTCTCGGTTTCTATAGCTTGGAATCTCTAAAAATTTTGAAACAAAAGGCAAATATACTCTCTGGACTCTTAATTTGATACTGGAAAAAGAAAGAATTAAAAAAAAAAATAGAGAAAGAAAATTAAAAGGAAAAAGCCGAGAGGTATACAAGTTGAAAAACCTACTTGATTCCTTGTTATTATTTTGGCTACTACTTTTGCTATACTTGTCCAATTGTCTTCAAATTTTTTTTGTTTTGTTCATCTATTCTAGTACCTATCTAGGAACTCTTCTCTCTTAGTGCTAGCTTTTATTTGGAGTCTTAATTTTCAGTTTTACTTGTTGAACTTCTTTGAGTCTTGTCATATACACATATTACTCTTAATTTTGGTATAAGCTTTCCAAATTGTGCTTTGTTGCTTGTCTAGTTTTCTTTCAATAATTTCCTGTGCTGGAAGTGGCCTTAAATCCTTGCTCAAGGATCAAGCATTGCTCAACAAAGAGTAGGAAAAATTTTGGACACTATAATCACCAAATTTGACCTAATTTAGTGACCAAAATCATCCTAAATCTCCTTCACTTGAGTGACCAATTCCTTCACCTTGTGAGGCAGCCACCTTAACCTCTTTGTTGTGTTTCTTTTGCAGGTCCAGGAGCAGCATATTGAAGGATTAGTGGTGGATTAAACACTTGGTTAAGTGTTAGAAAAGTTGAACACAAAACCGCCACTAATTGGTCACCAAAGCCGCCACTTTATTGCTTTTTAGGCTAGTTTAATTTTTGTCAATTCTCTTGTATTTTTAAACCAATTTGTAAAGCTTGGAGGGAGTATTAAGAAGCTGGTCAGGTATATCTACATCCTTGATAGACTCTCACGTGTAGTGCTAGTGGAAGTGGCTTGGAAATTTCATATGTTTCAAGCTTCCACTTAGGATATCCGACTAGTTGCTTACATTGTTTCCTTTAAGTTCTTTGTCTTTTAATTGCTTTATTTTGCTACCTTGAAACGTCTAGACTTGTGTAGATTTACTTGCTCACGTTTAGTTTAGTCTAAAAAAAAACAAACAAATTGTGAAAAAGCATTCAAAATTTTTGTGAAAAGTTTTGGGGAATTGGAGATACCTCAAAGGAGTTTAGTGATTTCCACTTGAAAAGGCTTGGTTATTAAGTGGCTCTTTGTAGCTCACCTCCCTTGATAGTGCAACTTGTACACTTAGACTTCCAAGTGTTATTTTCATTCCTAGAAAATACCAAAAACATTTTATAACTTTTTGCATAGCATATACAAAAAAATTCTTTTGTTTAATCATGAGAAAATATTTCTCAAGTGGTAGTGAATTAAGCTCTCCAAAAGGTTTTTCACATTCTACTCAAAGGCTTAAATCACTAACACCTTGGACAAAGCAAGAAGCTTTACAAAAAGAAAAAGAAAAAGTTGAAAAAAAAGCACAAATTGCAATTTTAGAGGAAGAAATTCACATTATTAAACAAAAGAGAGAAAAACTTTTAGCAAAAGAAAAATTGAGAAAAACAAGAGAAAAAGAAAGAAAAAAGGCATTGCTCTTAGGGAAGAGTAAGGAGGAAAATAATTCCTCTAAAGGACTTGTGAGTGAAGAGAGTTGTTCTACCACTAAAAATCATTTACAAAATACTCTCTTCATAAATAAAGACCTTAACTCTTACCCTAATCTTACCACTAGTCATGAAGTAGAGATTCAAGAACAAATCATTCTAAAGAAAAATGAATCTCAACTTCAAGATGTAGTGAAGAAGGAGTGGACTACATTTAGTTCCACTTCTTGTGCTACTTCCTTGGAGGTGCCCAAGGAAGATAGCCTTCCTCTCTTTAGGAATCCTTCTACCATAGTTTTTCTAATAAAGCACCCAAATTTTGGAATATATTGTTTGATAGATACATCTTGTCATATTTCATATTCTATTTTTGATCTTATGGGAAGTTCATCTTTATTTGAACTTAATTTGCACCCTTCCCTACAAAACAAAAATAGTTTATATGAGTTTTCAAGATTTTCCAAGACATTTTATCTACCAAACAATATGATTCAAAATTGTTTAGGACGTTTTCTAGTATTCTTTTCTTTATATTTTAGGAAAAACCTAGGCTACCATTTAGGGTATTTTAGGCAAGATATTGTAGTGTTTAAAAATCATTCTTTTCATTGTCTTAGTCATAGTGTTATTACATTCTAAGGTTTTACTTCTAGGTTATGCTTAGGAGAGGAGCCTATTTCTACTTTTAGGGAGTCTAATTTTGATAGTTTATTTTTTCTTAGGCTAGATATAAGGACTCCTCTTAGGATCCATAATCCATTTTCTCATCATAATAATGTCACCTCTTATACATGGTTTGTTGTGTATGTAGGTGATGTTTCTTATTCCATGCATCCTCGTGATTTGAGGACAAATCCTTTTCAAGAGGGAGGGGATGATGGAATCATGCCTAGGAAGGCAAGAGGTGACATATTGAAGGAGCCAAGAGGAGTTGGCTAGACATGAAGGTTTGGGCCAGTCAGGGCCCAATGGGCCTGATGGGCCTGGGAAGGCCCAAGTTGAACTTTTCATGGGCCATATTTTGTTATAGCTATTTTCATATGTTTTGTATACATCATGTTAGTATAGGTATCATATATTTTGGTCTTGTATTTTGGACCACATAGAGTAGCATTTTAGGTTTTAGGCTTGTTGGGCCTAGTTTTGGGCTTCATGGGCCTTTGGGCTTTTGGTACCCAATATTGGGCTCATTTTCATTCTTGTAATTTTTCCTTTCCATTGTATTTGTTTGACCATTGTATTTAGGTCATTAGATTAGGAATATACAAGAATTACTTAAATAGGTAAAATAGGTTAAACTAGGTTTAATTTGGAAGTCATTTAAGTTACATTTGAGTCACATGTTTAGCACCAAGGGTGGCTGAACATGTGCCACTCAAATTAACCCTAAATAACTCTCAAATCAAACCTAAATGCATCTAGGCACCTAAATTTTCGGACTAGCACATGGGAGCCAAAATTTGAATTCAAATTTCAAGTTTGAATTCAAATTTTGGGCGCCACATGTAGCCTTGGATTTAGGCGCCCAAAGTTGCACACTTGGAACCCTACTTAAGTGATTCTTCCACTTTTTGTATTCACTTTGAATATTGAATGAAATTTGAGAGCCTTTGGCCGAGTTTCCCCTTTCAAAGTCACCTTAGAGTTCATCTTCAAAACCTTAGGATTTCACCTTAGAATCCTCCTCTTTGAAGTGTGCTCTCCATTGATGCTTGAGCTTGGATGCTTCCCTCCTAGTTCTAGGTTGAGTGCATCCGTGAGTTCTTAAGCTTCTAAGTGTCTTGAGTTGAAGAATCAAGCCTCCATTGAAGAAGATCCGGCCTAAGCAAATCCTTGGAGAAGATCATCCATCACTTCTCCTAGGTTTGCTATCACCTCTTGAAAAGGATTTGTCCTCAAATCTAGAGGATGCATGGAAGAAAAATTAGCACCTACATGTAAAACATGCAAGGAATAAGAAATGACATGGTAAGAGAAAAGATCATGGATCCTAAGAGGAGTCCTACTATCTAAACTAACAAAGAAAGATAAACTATTAGACTCTCTAGAAATAGAAATAGGTTCCTCTCCTAAGCATAACCTTGAAGTAAAACCTAAAAATGTGATAACACTATGACTAAGACAACGAAAAGAATGATTTTTAAACACTACAATATCTTGCCTAAAGTACCCTAAATGGTAACCTAGGCTTTTCCTAAAATATAAAGAAAAAACTACTAGAAAATGCCCTAAACAATTTTGGATTTGATTGTTTACTAGATACTCATAATCATATAAGCTATATTTATCTTGTAGGGAAGGAAACATATTAAGTTCAAAAGAGTAAGAACTTCCCATAAGATCATACATAGAATATAGATTATTACAAGTTGTATCTACTAAACAATGTAAACCGAAAATTGGGTGCTTTATTAAATCTAAAGAAATACTTCCTTCCTTGTGCACCTTCAAGGAAGTAGTATAAGGAGTAACATTAGGAATAGTCCACTCCTTCTTCACTATATCTCGAAGTTGAGAATTCTTTGTTTGAAATTTATTTTGTTCCTCATTCTCAACTTTAAGATTAGTGGCAGCATTAGGATAAGAGTCAAAACTTTTATGAATAAAGAGAGTTCTTTTCAAGTCTTGTTTATTCATAAAATAACTCTCCTTGGTCACAAAGGTTTTAGTGGAATCCCCTTCTTCCACACTCTTTCCTTCTTTTCTTTCTTTATTTTTTCTTTTCATTTGCTTTTGATCCTCAAACACTTGGGGTGATGTTAAAGGATTAAAAACAATTTCCTTATTTTTATGAGTGAAGGCTATTTTGTTAGTAAGGCCATCATGTATAGTTTGTTTATCAAATTGCCATGGCCTACCAAGAAAAATATGACAAGCTTCCATAGGGATCACATCACATAAAACTTTGTCTTTATAATCCCCTATAGAAAACTTGACCTTCACTTGTTGATTCACCTCTAATTCCTCACCTTCATTGAGCCAATGAAGTTTATAAGGGTGAGGGTGAGGAATGGTGGTAAGGGCTAACTTGTTAACCAACCTTGTACTACAACAATTAGAACATGATCCACTATCAACAATGAGAGAACAAGTTCTTTTAGAAACCAAACATCTTGTATGAAAGATGCTCTCTCTTTGAGATAGTGAAGTGGGACAAGGTTGGCTTCGAAGAAGCCTTTTGATATAAGAAGATCACCATCAACAGGATATAACTTTTCAATTTTAGGATCTTCCTCACTAGTCTCACTATCACTTGAAGTGGTAGAACTAGATTCATCAAGACTACTATAAATGTCTTGTCCTCTTAAAATCATGACCTTTTTAGTTGGGCATTGAGAAGCGATGTGGCCTCTCCCAAGATATTTAAAGCACTTGATGTCACTAGTTTTACTACTAGAAGTGATAACATTTTTATTTTTACTTTCTTTTTCTGTCTCTTTTTCTTGACCCTTACTAGAATTTTTAGAAGAGTCATATTGTCCCTCCCTCTTGTAGTCTTTCTTGATATAAGAGTTAGTTTGAGTTTTTCCTTTTCTCAAATTTTGTTGTTCCACCCTTATACAAAGTTGGACTAAATCATCAAGGTCCCTATAAGGGAGTAACTCAACTCTATCTCTAATATCAAAATTTAGACCACTCAAAAATCTAGCAATGGTCAATCTTTCCTCTTCCCTTATGCCAACCCTCATAAGATATAACTCCATTTTTTGTCTATACTCCTCCACACTCATGTTCTTTTGTTGGAGTCTTTGGAGCTTATCCATAAGCTCCCTACTATAATAAGAAGGTATGTGCCTTCTTCTCATAGCACTCCTCAACTCATTCCAATAAGTGATTGGAGGGTCATTGTGAAGTCTTCTCTCTCTCTCCAAGGATGTCCACCAATACATAGCTTGTCCTTGGAAAGCTAGGGTGGCTAAGGGAACCTTTCTTTCCTCACCTACTTGATGACAAGTGAATATTTGCTCCACTTTCATCTCCCAATCTAAGTAGGCATCCACATCCTCCTTTCCATAAAAGTAAGGGAGATCAACCCTTGATTCCCTCACTTTAGGTTCCCTAATGACTTTTCTAGGTATGGGTTGGTAATAATCATCAATTTTCAAGCTACCCATATCTTCTTGGCTAGAAGAGGCATTGGAACTTTTGGTAGAACTCTTTGAGGAATTTTTTTGACTTTTGCTTTTATGTATTTTTTTTAAAAGTTTTTCTTCTCGTTGCTTAATCTTTTGTATCTCTTCCTCTAAAGCAATAAGTTGTACTTCTCTTTTAACCTTTTCTTTTTCTTTTTGAAGTACTTCTTCATGCTTCCAAAGTTTTAGTGCCTCAACCTCCTTGACAATTCTTCTTAAACTTTTAGGAGTTTCAAAGTCGCTACTACTTTGAGAATGATGACTCATGATTAAGCAATAAGAATTTTATATGCTATGCAAAAGATATAAAAATGTTTTTGGTATTTTCTAGGAATGAAAATAGCACTTGAAAGTCTAAGTGTACAAGTTGCACTATCAAGGGAGGTGAGCTACAAAGATCCACTTAATAACCAAGCCTTTTCAAGTGGAAATCACTAAACTTCTTTGTGGTACTTCCAATTCCCCAAAACTTTTCACAAAATTTTTTGTATGTTTTTCACAATTTGTTTGTTTTTGAGACTAAACTAAACGTGAGCAAATAAAACTACACAAGTCTAGACGAATTAGGGCAGCAAAGTAAACACAATTATGGAAAAGAAACTTAAAAGAAGCAAGGATAAGTAGCTAGTCGTATAACCCTAAGTGGAAGCTTGAAACATATGAAATTTCCAAGCCACGTCCACTAGTACTACACGTGAGAAGGCTATCAAGGAGTTAGATATACCTGACCAGCTTCTTAATACTCCCTCCAAGCTTTACAAATTGGTTTAAAAATACAAAAGAGATTGCAAAATTTAAACTAGCCTAGAAAGCAATAAATGGCGGCTTTAGTGACCAAGTTAGTGACGGATTTTTGTTGTCCAATTTCTAACACTTGTGTAAATGTTTTAATCTTCCACTAACCCCTGAATAAAGTAGCTCCTGGACCTGCACAATGAACACAACAAAAATGATTAATGAAGGCTGCTCACAAGGTGAAAGGAATGGTTGTCGCCACCGGCCCAAACGGGCCTCGGCGGTCGCGAAGACGGTCGAGCTCGCTTTTATTTTAGTTTTGAAAAGGTATTGGATTATTAGAACGACTTGTTCTAAAACTGAGACCTTGTCGATCTTATCCAATTTATTTATTAAAATGTCTCACCAATCCATATTAATCCCAAGCGGGACCCTCCATGGATTAGTGGTTTTCGTAAAAGGAGGGTTCGTGGAGTCGCCACCAATGTTTTACTCAAAACATTGGAAAAAGGGATAAGGCAATTGATTTTATAAATCAACTTTGGCCATTACAACCAGAGTTGGGTAAGGGAGTCGGTTACGCGTGGGGAAGGTGTTAGCACCCCACAGCGCCCCTTTCGGGTTCCCTATGACAGATTATTTTCTAAAATAACAACGTAAAATTACTAAATTATCCCTATTTATTATAAGCGATTATAAATTAACTATCTACATGATGACAGTTTAAATATGCACACAGAAAGCAGTAAAAGGAAGGATTTAAGAAGAAACCTCTTGAAGCGTGCTTTTATATATTGAGTAAAACTGGGAAGCTTTTTGGCGTTCCCTCGCTCTACAAGCTCGCTTGCTCCTTCCTAAAACTTTTAACTATGGAAATCCGGAGGATTTCCCTTCGACTAGGTTCGATCCTCAAGCAAAATGGCTCGGGGCTCAAGAACTTTGTCGGATCAACTCTCCGAGTGATTTCTAGGGCAGAACACTGCTCAAAAACCCCAGAATACTCAAGGAGAGGGTTGAAACTATCTGAAAAAAGTGTGGAATGACGTCCAATTGACGTCATATTTATAGGGAATAGGCGCAATACGGCCTACAGAAGCAATACGGCCGTATTGAATTTTTTGAACTTCAATACGGCCGTATTGAGTTCAATACGGCCGTATTGAAATTCAGAAATTTCAATACGGCCGTATTAAGTTCAATACGGCTGTATTGAAGCTTCAATACGGCCGTATTGATTTCAGTACGGCCGTATTGAAGTTTCAGAAACTTCAATACGCCGTATTGAGTTCATGGCGGCCGTATTGAAGCTTCAATACGGCCGTATTAAGTTCAGTACGGCCGTATTGGGCTTCATTCCCTCCACTTCCTTATTTTGAGCTATTCTAAGACCTCTAGACCTACAGAGAACCCTCCTAGGGCCTTCCAGGAGTCCTTCTGGCTGATCTTCCTTCAGTCTTCGAGAGTCTTCAAGCTTTATTTCCGACCCGGACAATTTTAGGGGTCTACAGCTGCCCCCCCCTTTACTTAGTCGGACGGCCTTTTGGTGTACCGGCTGACAAGTAAAGGAGTTGACCCAATTGTCCGGGTGATGCGCCGACCTTCTGACTTGTAGCGTCTTCCGGTGGAAAATTGTCGAGTAGCCTCTCCAGGTTTTACTTTGCTTGCTGCCCAAGCTGGAAGCTGTGAGTACCGCCTCTCCAGGCTTAGCTTCACTCTTTGTTCGAGCCGGAAGCTAAGTACCCTTGTGACAACGGTAGCAGTGTGAGTTTCGCCTCTCCAGGCTTAGTCTCGCTCTTTGTTCGAGCCGGAAACTAAGCACCTTTGTGACGACGGTGAGCAGTGAGAGTTTCGCCTCTCCAGGCTTAGTCTTGCTCTTTGTTCGAGCCGGAAGCTAAGTACCCTTGTGACAACGGTAAGCAGTGAGTACCCCCTTTCCAGAGATAGCTTCGCTCATTGCTCGAGCCGGAAGCTGCATACCTCCGTGTTTGTGACGACGGGGTAGCGTGAATATCTCCTTTCCAGGGATTTGTGATGATTTTGTCTCCACAGTCCACGATGCTGCTTCGACGGTTGTTTTTTGATTTTGTGCCACTGAGGGCTGGATAACGCAGGGATCCGTCTAGGGGATGTGCAGTCATTCACAGGTTCCTGTTCCCCAACTTGCATTGCATTGTTGGTACCCTTGGGGAATTTCTGACTCCTTGGGGTATAGACACAGATGCTCTTTCTCTCTGAGTTGAGCGATGCCTTATGTTTGGCTGACGTCCTTTTGACGTTGGTGGAGTATCCCGGTTATCCTTATTCGGGTATCTCTTTTTGATTTTCTAATTTTTTGCTGCCTCTGTGTAGGCTGTTATCCGCTGGGGATTCTGGATGTTGATTTTGTCTCCACAGTCCACGATGCTGCTTCGACGATTGTTTTTGATTTTTGTGCCACTGAGGGCTGGATAACGCAGGGATCCGTCTAGGGGATGTGCAGTTACTCATAGGTTCTTGTGTCCCAACTTTCCATTGAGTAGTTGGCGCCCATTGAGGAATTTCTGTTTCCTTGGGGTGTAGACACGAAGATGCTCTTTCTGAGATGAGCAGTGCCTTATGATTGGCTGACGTCCTTTGGACGTTGGTGGAGTATCCCGGTTATCCTTATTCGGGTAACTCTTTTTAATTTTTGGATTTTGTTGCCTCTGTGTAGGCTGTTATCCGCCAGGGGATTTTGTCATTGGTTGTGATTGGCCTCTTCTGTTAGGCAGATCATCTTGATGTTCAATGATAGGCTGAGAGCCGGATTCCGCTTGGGGAATGATTATTGATCTTTTTATGATTTTTCCTTTTGAAGGAGTGCCTCTTATGTAGGTGACTGAGGAATTGGAGTTCAGTGTTCGGCTGAGTGCCAAATTCCGCTTGGGGAATATTTATTGATTTTTTTTTGATTTTTTCTCCTTTTGCAGGGATGCCTCTGAGTAGGCGATTGGGGAATGAGGGATCTTATGTATCCCAGAGTATTATTTAGGAAGCCTCTGCAGGCTTAGCCTCACTCAGCGCTTTGAGTCGGAGAGCTATCTTCCACTGAGGAAGTGTTAAGTCCTTTGACTTGTATATACTGTTTGGATGATCGCACTTCCATTGGGGATTGCGTCGATTTTGCTTTGATAGCTCTTGTTGGGGATTCGTTCCATGAGCTTGAGTTGAGGTTTTCTCTGGGGAGTATTATTTCTGCGAGCCTCTCCAGGCTCATTTACTCTCTTGAGTTGGGGGATGAGGAGTATTTTGGTAAGCCTCTCCAGGCTCAGTTATTCTGTACAAACTGCTTGTTGGATTTTCTGTATCCTTGCCTTTTTATTTTCGGCTTTTTCTGTATTTTGCCTTTTCTTCTGATTTGGCTTTTTCTGTACAGAATTTAAATTGCTAGAGAATTTTGAGTTCAAAAGTGGCAAATTTCATTACTAAAAATGAATTTGTACAAGGAAAATTTGAGAAATGGGGCTAAGCCCAACCAAACTAATGCATGAAAAAGCAATAAAACAGAAGCCAGTCTTCACTCCTCTGCCGGCGGGTCCTGTGGCGGGTCCGGGAAGCGGCGATGCATCCAGACGGAGAGGTTGTCGAACCCCTGCACCAAGGTATCTAGTCGAGCATCTGTACTCTGCTGCCATGTGCCGATGCTATGCTGAAAAGCATCGAATCGAGTATCGATGCTTTGCTGTAAAGCGTCAAAGCGGGCATCAAAGTAGGCCCTATCCGACTGCGAAGTGCCGGTCTCTGGCTGTGGGCTGCCATCGCCCTCAAAGTCGAGGTCATTGAGGATGTCGGCATAGGCATCGGGGCCATCTACTCGTACAAACCCCCCAGCTGATCTAGTAATGATCCTCATGCTAATCAAAGTGGTAGCACCGATCAGCTTTGGCGCCAGCGCCCTTGGCTCTTCGCCATCGGGGCATCCCCATGTCTCCGCCAGCTGTGAGAGAAGTGGGGCGACCAAGATATACCCCTGTCTAGACTCTCCTCCCTCTCGTGTCCCCAGCTTCTTCACATGCTCGAGGAAAAAATATCCAGGGTTGGCCTTCCGTCCGGTGGCCATGCAATATAACGCCAGCAGGTCCGGACGAGTAATCGACTCGGGGCTCTTGGACCTGCCATGGATAGTACTGGTAAGGATCTTGTGGCAGATCCGAAGAGCGGTCGGAAGCCGGGAGCCCTTTACCCCTGAATGGTAATCTTCTCGGCCAGTGAGCAATCTCCACATGTCAACCGGAGTCCACTGATCAGGCCACTCGCATATGGCATCACGAAATTCCAACTGATTAGTGCGGCTGAAAAATCCTGCCTGGACATTGAACTCGTCCAAAGTCAAGGAGCGGTACCCCTGATTCATCCAGAAGTCAACCGAGCAGACATCTTCCCCATAACTGTTCGTCGACTCAGTAATACCGACGGAGGCCAGGAACTCCTTCGTGGCTGTCAAGTACAGCTGAGAAGGGGAATCAAGGAGAAATCCCCATCCTATGCTGCCGAAGTAACCCCTGACGTCATCCTCCAAGCCCACTGCTCGGAGAAGGTCAAAGTCGAGCACTCTTGACGGCTCGAAGTTGAATGTCTCTATGAGCTCCAGCCGTTGCCTGTGTCGATCCGTCATCTCACGTCGAGCTGGGGCTCTCTGTCTTTTTCGGGATGACTCTGCCATTTCTGAGAATCTGTCTAGGGTGCACTCACAAACAAAATATGCAGAGAATGAAGATTGGTATGCAAAAATGAGAGGGGGGAGGCTTATTTATAGAGAAGTTTTCGCCAGTACGGCCGTATTGAATATAATACGGCCGTATTGGCTTTACCGTTATTGTACAAATGTGGCAATCAATACG
This sequence comes from Cajanus cajan, assembly GCF_000230855.2. Lineage (NCBI taxonomy): Eukaryota > Viridiplantae > Streptophyta > Magnoliopsida > Fabales > Fabaceae > Cajanus > Cajanus cajan. The sequence continues at coordinate 29,137,624 of NC_138523.1, read as the reverse complement.
GCCCGTATTGAATGGAACACGGCCGTATTGAGCGTCAATACGCCCGTATTATGTTTAATACGTCGTATTGAATACGAAACGTTGCTTCAACGTTCACCTTGATACGCCCGTATTAAACTCAATACGGGCGCATTGAAATTTTTTTTTTTTTTTTTTTTTTTTTTTTAAAGATAAACAGAGAATAAGTGATCTTCCAGTACACCTATCATCTGTATGCATGTATGCAGTATGATGCACCTAATTCTATTTGATTCTTTTTTCAAAAGAATTAACCGATGCGTTTTTGTGTTTGGATTTTTGCCATTCTTCTAGACGAGCTGTGCTCTGCCGATTTCTGTAACCGAGGAATGATGCGTATTTGATTTTGGGATTTGGTGTCATCAACCAAATAATCCTTCCCTTCCTTTAGAAGATGTGTCAACCCTCCTATTGACCACTATATCTCCATGTTTCCACTAGATTATTCAAAAATCGTTGGGACAAGAGAGAAAAGAAGGAAAAGATATATTCTCAAAAGTTTGTGTTTTAGAGGGGATTATTTTATTTTTGAAAAATGGATTTTGTAAGAATGGCTGGCCATTGGTAGGCTTATTGTGTTTAGGCTTGTTTGATTAAACACTTATGAAGTTAAGCACATCTTTGTTATTAATGATTGTGCTTTGATAACTTGGATAGCTTTTCTTGAGCCCCTTGTTGAATTCAATTGATGGTACCATCATGGATTTATCCTGTTTTTTCCTTTTTTTGATGGCTCTTACTTTTGCCTAAAACACCCATCCGTGGTGTCTTAGCGGGCTTTTGTTTTTATTCATTATTTTGTAACCCTAATTTTTGCCTAGGTCACCCTTTTGTGGGGTTCCTAGCGGGTCTTTTGGTCTTATTTTGTAACCCTAACTTTTGCCTAGGTCACCCTTTTGTGGGATTCCTAGCGGGTCTTTTGCTCTTTAGGATTTCTTTATCCATGATGGCACTTATTAAGGCCAAGAAAAGGTGCTCCAAGTTAACACACACACTTCCACATAAAAATGATGTGGGTTTATTATTATTAAGATGATTTTAACTTCATTCATGTTTATTCAAACAGGGTTAAAATAATGTGGTCTAGAATTTTATTGCAAGCAAGAAAAGAAGCAATAAAGAATTAATGAAGAATGATTTTATTATAATCATGATGGAAACATGTGCCCTATCGAGGCTCGGGGGTCGGGCTGTCCCCGAGGAGTGATCTCTAATAGTCACTGGATTTACACATCCCTATTAGAAGGAAAAGGACACCTGATGACGACAGCTGGCCTTGACGTTTGTGAACCAGCCTTCCTAAAGATCTGGCTTAAAGAACGTCGAGAAGGATCTTGATTCCTCTTCGTTCTTTGATCTTTAACAGGGTTGTATCCTAACCCTTGTTTCCCCGGATTGTCCTTGATAATGGGTAGCTCCGGGATTCCTTGGGAGTTCTTGCCTAATCCTTGTCCTGGCAAGTATCCGTTCTTTGTGAGCATATGAGCTACCTTCTTCATTTCTCGGGGAAACGTTTCAACATTGGCAATTTCCAATGCTTGGAAGGCGGTTTCCAAAGCTTCCTCTGCTGCATCCACATAAGGTATGTTGGATGGCTTACTGATGAGTATGTCATCTTCAGCTTGCACGGTCACCAGTTTGTCACCCACGATGAACTTGATTTTCTGGTGGAGCGTAGAGGGTACAGCTTTCGCATCATGAATCCAAGGTCGGCCGAGGAGACAGCTGTATGCAGGAGTAATGTCCATTATTTGAAATTCGACATTAAAGATAGTGGGTCCGATTTGGATTGGAAGACTGACTTCTCCCACCACTTCTCTTTTAGAGCCGTCGAAAGCTCGAACGATCATGTTGCTTGGGCGCATTTGGACTCCCTTGATTGCCATCTGATCGAACGTCCTTTTTGGCATCACGTTCAAGGAAGATCCATTATCCACCAAGACCTTCGCGATGTGATACTCCTTGCACTTTACAGAGATGTGCAAGGGCTTGTTATGGTGCGGTCCCTCGGTGGGGATCTCTTCATCTGTGAAGGTGAGGTGATCATTAGCCGTGATGTGACTAACAATTCCCTCAAATTTGTCTTGGGATATGGTGTGTGATACATACGCCTCGTTCAAGACTTTCAACAGAGCTTGCCGATGCGGTTCGGAGCTTAGGATCAACGACAACAAAGTGATCTTTGCTGGTGTCTTGTGAAGTTGATCCACAATGGAGTACTCGCTTTGTTTGATGATTTTTAACAGCTCATCAGTCTCCTCCTCGGATTCTTTATCTTCCTCGGTTTTCTCCTTTTCTTTTCCTTTACTCTTGGGAGCTTTATCGTGCCGATCTTCGGGAGAGTAGATCCTGCCACTCCTAGTCATGCTCCCAAGTCCAGCGATATTGGAGATATCATTGTCGGCAGAAGTATGGATGTCGTATATCCATGGCACAGCCTTATTCGATTTGTAAGGGAAAGGTCTTGGAGCGACAATCCTTAACGGCGCGGGACCCTCCCCTTTTTCTGTCTTGATTACCAACAACGGCGTCGTCGTGTGTTCACTTTGCGCAGTTGTTGGTTTGCATTTTATCACAAATGGCGTGCGATCCATTCTGAACATACGCATCGATTAATTCTTTCTTTTTATTAATCTTTATTATTAATTACTAGGAGAGATAGATGCAAAATGAATGACTAATGAGATGCAAAGGCAATAAATCTCAAAAATACTGTTTTATTCATTAAAGAAAGTGTACAACTTTATACAATGCTTTGAAGCAATTTTTTACAATAAGAGAAAAGCCGGTAAAAACCCACAGGCGGGTTCATGTTTCTTTGCCATTCATCTTCGGCTTCCTCGACATGACGACCCATTGCTTTAATCTGCGTATGGACCGCTTGGCTCATATCGTCACTGATTTTCTGAGCTTCCTTCGCTTTCTGAGTATAGTAGTTGATCATGGCCTGTAGCTCATTAAGCTCGTCTTCGGCTCGATCCTTCTCCTCTTGGAGTTTGGCCATTTGTGCCAATCCTTTCCTTTCCTTTTTGCGGAAATCGGAAAGGTTTGTGGCTTGTCGTTGAGCGACCTCCCGCCATTGCTGTGCGTCGGATCGAGTCAGAATCAAATTATCTTGCATGTCCTTGATCAACTGTGCCTGCTTTGCATGCTCGGCTTCAAGGCGTGTTATCTTCTCATTGACTTCTCGGAGTTGACTACTCGGTTCAACCTTTGGCATTTTGGATGCCCGAGTAGTCTCCTCGTTGAGGTTAGCACACTCATCCTTGAGCCGCTCTATCTCATGGTCCTTCTTCTTGCATTGCCTTTGAAGACCATCAATGGTGAAATTGGATTCTTCGTTTTTCTCTTCAAGAACTCTCATCTGAGCTCCCATGATTCCCAGTTTCTTGGTCAAGGCGTCGACCTGTTCATGCAACACCCTCCTTGTAGTCGTGGTTGCACAAGAGGTGGATGGTTGTGACACCCCCCTCTCATTCCTCCATTTCTCATAGTCAATGGAAACGGACACCCGAGGCTTTTCAAGCTCGAGATCTCCCTCATAGGTTGGTCTCTCCCACGCTCTTATAACAGCGTGTATATCTCTCTGATGCTCGGGATCGAAAGAGAAACACAACCCTCCCAGCTCCTCTATGGTAGGAACGATTTGGGTCCTCATTAGTTGCCTCATAACCAGTTTAGGTGAGTAGGTTATGCAACCTCTGAGGCCCATCAACGGTATGCTCGAATAACTGCCGCATCTTGTCAATACATGGCTCGGACGGAACCAAGGGCAAACCCACGTAAAGTGCTCGATACTCCACTGTTCCATCTCATCCTTCCACTCGGAAGCATATCGGAGGCAGACGGGGATCTTTGAGAAGCTTCTCAACGGATCGGGCAAGGTCCCCATGTGACTGGAGGCGTAGAAATGTGTGATGCCCCACACATATAACAAGGAGGTGCAGCATCGGATGATCTTCCCTTGCTTCTGTTGAGATAGATGAACAGATAGCAAGGTGTCGGCAAGAATAGCGGGCACGGGACTCTTCATATGCACGTCCCAAGCAAAGAAAGCGTCCATCGCAGCATGGTCCACTGTGTTAGCGTGAAAGGGGAATAGGATCGTCCCAAACACGGCTAACGCAAGAGTCTTGTTGAAAGCTAACCAATCTCCCTCACCAGCCAAGGAAGAAAGGTGGTCTTCGATCATAGCAAGCTTCCAACCCTTGATACTGCCGTTCCCCACTAAAGCAGATAATCGTGGTGGTAGTTTGACCTGAGTGGCTACTCTCTCTACGGCCACATGGTTCCCCTGAAAAAGGTAGACCCCAGCTGATTTAGGCCACCGTAACATGAGCTCGTACTCCTCTAGAGTAGGAACCAGGTCAAACTGGGGGAACTCAAAACAGTGCAGATCGGGACTCCAGAAATGAACCAATGCCCTCAGAAAAGCTGGATCCACACAAATCCTCATCAAATCGAGAACTCGCCCATAAGATTTCTCAAACTCGACGCGAGCCTCTCTTGACATCAAGGTACAGAGGTGATCCAACCTCTCAGCACGGTATAATAGGAAGTCCACTTTCTTTAATGGCCTTTGCACCTCCCTAGACCTCTCCATAATCTACAATACAATGCATGATATGAGATGATGGCGATGAATATGCATGCATAGTGTTTATTCAACTAAGCATTATCATGTTTTCGGGATATTCCTAAGATGATGCATGATATTGCTTGGTTTGGATAAATACGTATTTTTTTTTTTTGAGTATTTTGTATTTTTGTATATTTTGGGTGAAAAGGGAAACTACCTATATGAATGCAATGGAGGTAGATGTTAACACCATGTACTAGAAAATCTTTATTTCTATTTATTCTTATTTTTTATTGTAAACAAGAATGTTGTATGTTTAAAAGGTGCAAATATATGCTCATACAATGTCACATAAAAAAATGCACACACAATTCACTCATCCACGAACAGTCACGAGCGAATCACGAGGTAGGGGTATCCTGCAGAAATGGTGCATATTCAAGGTGGTTCTAACTGTTCTCACCAGTCCAAGGCCCCCAAGGTGCCCCCATTATAGGGACCCAATTCCTCTCATCGTAGGTCGATGGAAAGCTCCAACGCACCGTCGGACTCAAGTTCATGGTTATCACCTTGAGTGATGTTTTCCGACAACGGTCTACGGGCACCTATAGACCCATTCGACAACCGGCCGTACTAACATCCACTCCCTATGGTTAATCACTCATGCCCCCGGGTATAGAGGGAACTGTTGTGTGCAAAGGTTTGTGTACAGTTTGTATTTCAAACAATTGCGGAATTTAAACATACAACAGTTATTTAAAGCCAAATATATAAAGCATGTTACAAGCAAGGGGTAATAAAGTAATTTTTAACTATTATTTGTTAAAAATAATCTGTCACTAAATGGGACTGACTCTCGAAGCTTCCCCAGTGGAGTCGCCATCTGTCGCCACCGGCCCAAACGGGCCTCGGCGGTCGCGAAGACGGTCGAGCTCGCTTTTATTTTAGTTTTGAAAAGGTATTGGATTATTAGAACGACTTGTTCTCAAACTGAGACCTTGTCGATCTTATCCAATTTATTTATTAAAATGTCTCACCAATCCATATTAATCCCAAGCGGGACCCTCCATGGATTAGTGGTTTTCGTAAAAGGAGGGTTCGTGGAGTCGCCACCAATGTTTTACTCAAAACATTGGAAAAAGGGATAAGGCAATTGATTTTATAAATCAACTTTGGCCATTACAACCAGAGTTGGGTAAGGGAGTCGGTTACGCGTGGGGAAGGTGTTAGCACCCCACAGCGCCCCTTTCGGGTTCCCTATGACAGATTATTTTCTAAAATAACAACGTAAAATTACTAAATTACCCCTATTTATTATAAGCGATTATAAATTAACTATCTACATGATGACAGTTTAAATATGCACACAGAAAGCAGTAAAAGGAAGGATTTAAGAAGAAACCTCTTGAAGCGTGCTTTTATATATTGAGTAAAACTGGGAAGCTTTTTGGCGTTCCCTCGCTCTACAAGCTCGCTTGCTCCTTCCTAAAACTTTTAACTATGGAAATCCGGAGGATTTCCCTTCGACTAGGTTCGATCCTCAAGCAAAATGGCTCGGGGCTCAAGAACTTTGTCGGATCAACTCTCCGAGTGATTTCTAGGGCAGAACACTGCTCAAAAACCCCAGAATACTCAAGGAGAGGGTTGAAACTATCTGAAAAAAGTGTGGAATGACGTCCAATTGACGTCATATTTATAGGGAATAGGCGCAATACGGCCTACAGAAGCAATACGGCCGTATTGAATTTTTTGAACTTCAATACGGCCGTATTGAGTTCAATACGGCCGTATTGAAATTCAGAAATTTCAATACGGCCGTATTAAGTTCAATACGGCTGTATTGAAGCTTCAATACGGCCGTATTGATTTCAGTACGGCCGTATTGAAGTTTCAGAAACTTCAATACGCCGTATTGAGTTCACGGCGGCCGTATTGAAGCTTCAATACGGCCGTATTAAGTTCAGTACGGCCGTATTGGGCTTCATTCCCTCCACTTCCTTATTTTGAGCTATTCTAAGACCTCTAGACCTACAGAGAACCCTCCTAGGGCCTTCCAGGAGTCCTTCTGGCTGATCTTCCTTCAGTCTTCGAGAGTCTTCAAGCTTTATTTCCGACCCGGACAATTTTAGGGGTCTACAATGGTCACTCAAGTGAAGGAGGTTTAGGAATAGTTTGGTCACTAAATTAGGTCAAATTTTGTGGTATTAGTGTCCAAAACTTTCCTACTCTTTGTTGAGTCAATGCTTGATCCTTAAGAAAGGATTTGAGGCCACTTCCAGCACAAAAAGTTGAATGAAAGAAAACAAGACAAGCAACAAAAGCACAATTTGAAAAGCTTATACCAAAATATAGAGTAATGTGTATATGACAAGACACAAAGAGGTTCAACAAGTAAAACTGAAAATTAAGACTCCAAAGAAGGCTAGCACTCAGTTAGGAAGGTTCCTAGATAGGTACTAGAGTAGAATAACAATACAAAAAAATTTGAAAGCAATTGGATAAGTATAGACCAAATAGTAGTCAAAACAAGCTAAGGAATCAAATGAATTCCTATATGAACTCTTCTCGGCTTTTCAATTTTAAATTGCTTTATATATTTTTTTTATTCTTTCTTTTTCTAAATTCAAATTAAGATTCCAGATTGCCTTTTGTTTCAATTTTTTTAAAGATTCCAAGCTATAGAAACCGAGACTACAAGTTAGTATAAAATTCAAGTGAAAAATGATGATACTAGTGCACTAGTTTTTAAGTTTTGTGTTGGATTCTTTTTGAAATCTTTTCTTTTGAAATTTTGAACCTTAGGCTCTGTATTTTTTTCCTCTGTTTTCAGCCTCTTAACTTTTTTTTTTTTTTTAAATTTAAATCCAAAAGATAGTGCACTAGAAGTAGGATTAAGCACTTGAAATTTTAAGTAACACAAATTTTCTTAAGATTTTTCAATGGAAAGTGATTTGAAAACTTAAGTACATAAAGGAAACCTAACTCTAAAGAAACTTGCTAGAACTAATAGCAAATTATGAACTCAATAAGGCAAAAGAAAAATCACATATAGGTAGGCACAAATGAACACAAACCGAGACCAAATTATGAGACAATGTACTTAAAGAAAAATTAGGTCAACATGCTATTCAAGGAATTCTTAAACATATAAGGACTAAACAAACACTCTAAGACAAAACATAGATTCAAAACCAAAATCTAATTCACATGCATGAGGTCCAATCACGGACACATACAAGAATGGAGAGACTCAAAAAGAAACAAAAATAAGCACAAGCTAATAGGTCCTAAACATGTTGATTGTGGAAGAAATTCAAAAAACAATCAAGCAATGGATCTATGGAACACAAGATGATTCAAAGCATATAGATCCAAAAAGAAACTCAAATAGGACAAGAAGAAAACATAGAACACAAACACGGTCACAAAAGGATGAAGCAAACTTATCTCCTTGAAGACCTTGCTCTTGATACCAAAAATGATGGAGAAGGTGAGGAGGAGTGATAGGTGTTCTTCTCCTAATCTCTCCTTATGCACGGATCTTCTTCAAGGAGATGGAAACCACAACGATGAACACTTGTTGAAGGATGATTCTCGGATAGAAAGAGAGGCTTAAGCCTTGGATGGAAGCATCCAAGCTTAAGGTTCAAGGGAAAGCTCACTTCAAAGAGGAGGAAACCTAACAGGGTTCCTAAAAGTGTAGCTCTCTAAATTCGGTGACTCTTGAAGAAATTTGGCTGAATAAGCTCTCAAATTTCATTATTCTCAAAAGTGAATACAAAGTGTGAAGGAAAGGCTTAAGTATGCACCGAAAATAAGACACTTAGGCGCCTAAACTTAAGGCTCACAAATTGGCGCCTAAAGTTTGAATTCAAATTTGAAATTTGAATTCAAACTTTGGTGCACATGTGTAAGTCCGAAAATTTAGGTACCAAGGTGCATTTAGGTTTGATTTGAGAGTGATTTAGGGTTAATTTGAGTGACACAAGTTCAGCCACCCATGGTGCTAAACATGTGACGCAAATGTAACTTAATTAAATGACTTCCAAATTAAACCTAATTTAACCTAATTAGCATACTTTAATATTCATTGTATTTTCCTATTCTAATGACCTAATTACATTGGTCAAACAAATACAATGGAAAGAAAAAATTACAAAAATGAAAATGAGCCCAATATTGGGTACCAAAAGCCCAAAGGCCCATGAAGCCCAAAACTAGGCCCAACAAGCCTAAAACCTAAAATGCTACTCTATGTGGTCCAAAATACAAGACCAAAATATATTCAAACTATGCTAACAAAATTATAATAAGAATGTTCATATCAAGATAGGCCCATGTTGAAACTTGGTTTGGGCCTTCCAAGCCCATAGGGCCCATTGGGCCTTGACAGGCCCAATCTTCCATGTCTAGCCCACTCCTCTTGGATCTTTGAGTGTGTCACCTCTTGCATTCCCAAGTATGATTCCATCAGCCCTTCCTTTCAGCGACGTGGAGAATATTCGGCATAGGGCGGAGTCGTCTTGGGTAGAGAGGGTTGCTTGCGTTAGGAAAACATTCAATTGCTCTTCCGGGTCGGTAGATCCATCGTACTTCTCAATTGGGAGACTTTTCTAATGGTCTAGTAGGGTTGCTTCCATTATCCTCCGTGAGAAAGGGTGTCTCAAGGAGTGAGCGCCGGTGTCGGCCTTGTTACCGATCAAAGAAGTGGCTGGTGTTCGAGTGACCTGGTCGGTTGGTGCATGATAAGCTGACTCTTTAGCGAGTGTGGGGGTAAACGGTACGTAAGTTTGGTTCAAGTTCCGGAGCTCGGCATTTTGCCGACGTAACTCAGCCAGTTCTCGGGCATCAGCCTCTCTTTTTCTTCGGATGGCCGCCATTTCCTCGCGCAACGCGCGCAAGTCATCTTGGAAGTCAGGTTGAGCTCGGTCAGTATTTGGCTAAACCTGTTGTATCACAGGTTCCGGTTGGGTTTGAGGCATTCCGTAGGGGTAACGTTCTTGGTTGGTCATGACGGGATTGCTTTCAGGGTTAGGGATCAGCTGAGTCGTTGTTGATTGTCCTTTGCGCGTAACTACCATGTCTCAGTCTCAGTTGTAGAGTAAAAAGGGGCTGAAACGTCTCTTCGGCCCCACGGTGGGCGTCAAATGTTCTTGTGTTAGGAAACACACTCCAATTATCCTAGCTGTGTCAGGTCGGGTCTTGGGTCTCGGTCTTCTCGTTTTTGTCCGGGTAGTCCGAAGCGAGGTGGGGGGTGCCTGCAAAGACACTCCGACGCTCAAGTCAGTGCTCGGCGTAATAAATACGGTAGTTAAAAGTTAGTTGCGTACCTCGTTGGGATCCTATTTATAGTGGTTCTTATTGGGCCTTGATTAAGGGTTAGCCCCCAGAAAATTAGGGGGCTAATCCGATGCATTGTGTTAATTAAACTCTACTTAATCATTCTGGTGTGGTACAGAACATGGTCGAGCACACCGACACGTTTGGTTCGGTCATAGTGGTCGGCGTGTTCGAGTGTTCGGCCTAAGTGTTCTCGGACGGGTATTCGGTTTAGTCGGCTACCATACGGTATAATAAGAATTTAAAAGAACCCTTACATGGATTTTAGATGACTAAGTTTCCCCAGCTCGGGAGCCAACGTCCCTTCCAAAGATAGATTGGCTAGGACCTGCAAGAAATAACGGGAAGGAAAAAAATCCCATAAGCTGACAAAATTCAGCATCGCATTCACATCAATAATACCGTCTCACCGCAACAAAATTTGAATTTAAAATTTTAAGAAAAAAGGAATATTTTCCAGAAGATATGCGCATTAATTATTCTCGCTATAATGTCTAGTGATACCAAGAAACAAGACAAATAAGGGTTAGGAGCAACTACCCATATGGGATTTGTCAAGAGCACGTTAACACACCTACAAAAAGATTAATCGAGCAACATGAGTACTGAACCAGTGAGACATGACATAATAGTAGTTTCTACTTTCAAGCAACATGAAATAACTTAAATTTGTTGGGGGCAAAGGGCAATAACAAACTAGTGAGCTTGAAAACAAAGTACCCATATAATGCATCAACAAGAAGTGAGGAGAGCATCCTAATAGATCCAACACCGATGCCCATTTTCTTTTGGTTTAGTGCAACGGCTTCAGCTTTGTTCCTGAATATTTGATAGAAATAATAGTAAACACCCTGTACCATAAAATTGTGAAATATTAAAACATTGAAACCTAAGTCAGAACATTGAGCAAACAGGTTACCATATATCATGCAGGAAGCAAGGCTAGTTGGAAAACTTCCATCCATTTTCAAGGTTTACAAGCTACACTACTGACCATCAAGATCAAACAAGGGGCCCATTTGATTTACAACTATAATCAATTTCCCAGGCAAGCATTTCAGTGTAATATTTGAAATTGAAATTAATTTGGACACACATTCCAATCACATTCAACCGTTTAAAATCAATTCTATCAAAATCAATTCTACCAACATCTAAAACAAACGGGCATAAAGTCTAGCAAGATTGACATAATTACTCATTAGTTCAATAACTATTTTGATAATGAACTTTCAGTTTATAGTTTATGCTTTATCTGTTGAACACAAGTATATACACAATCAAATTGTATGTTAAGTAGTTTTCTGTCTAGATATTTAAGTTTAATTAGATTACTAATTCCTAAGTGCCACTGAGATTATTTAACAAGAACAGTGTTTATTATTTGATTTCAAACAGGATATTAAAAAAGAGAATTGACCAATGGTTGCATACGTTTCTTCCTTATAGGGTACTGATATGGGTTTGGTGTCATTAAGAAAGAGAAACAACCATTCCAGGTGCTCCAATGGATTTTTTGGATTGACTACCTTCCAAGTTTTAATTGATAACTCCCTGTCATAAATAAAAAACTCAAAAGTTTACAAGAGAGACTCAAACAAAATACAAAACTAATAATTGATTGTAAATCTACAGGCTCTTACCCTGTCAATTTGAAATACAAAACAACCAATACACAAAAAGAACACATAAGGGTTCTTCCAATCAGCAAAGCAATAAAACAAAAACCAGTACACAAAGATGTAATAGCAAAATACCTGAAAAAATAGACATTTATGTACGCATCAGCAAAATCATATTTATAAAATTTTGTTGCTATTTTAAAAAACACAATTGAAAAAACTATTTAAAAAGTTACCTAAAAAAGACCCAAGTTGCAAGTGAACATTAACATTGATAGCAAAATAAGTGTCATAAGGATCATTTATGACAAATTCTCCAAAAGGAACAACAATAGCCATGTCTATAACAAATGGCTTCAAAATGGAAAAAAGGTCAATCTAAAAAAAAGAAGAAAATAAATTAGCAAGAAACATAAAAAGCATAAATTACTAAATAAAATATAAAAAAGGTTCATTTAAATTACAAACATCTTAAGTATGACCAACCACAGCAATGGCTGTGATTGAGATGATGGACCAACTATGACACTCGATCCATCTTCTCCTTGAATTTCATTAACACTTGCCAAAATTACCTGAAATTCTACAATACATTTAAAAATAAGATAGTTAACTCATGTGCAACACAAATATTAAATAATTTTCATAGCGAAAGAATATTATGATACCTGTAACAATATTTTCTGAAATTTCAAACTCTTCATTGATATTAAGATCTTTGAACTGGGTTGTAGTTGACCTCAACCAATTTTGAGCACAAATTACTGCCTCTGCCATTTGTGGGTTTAAAGATCTTCTAAAAGCATCTAAAACTCTACCCCCTGTACTAAATGCACTTTCCGAAGCAACTGTAGAAATTGGGGTGGCTAAAACATCACTAACCATTTTTTATAGTATAGGAAACCTTGAAGAATTTTGTTTCCACCAAACAAGAATGTCAAATGTGTCATCAACATCTATACAAGTTTCATTTAAATACCATTCAAGTTCATTTTTTCTATCAATAGAATTTTTTTTCCCTTAAGTGCTTCTTAAAAGCATCTTTCCTAGCCAAATATGATGAATTTTCAACAAAGACAGAAGTTTCACTATGAGAAACACAAAATGTTGAATCATGAGAGGATTGTGCAGATTCATTTTGTTTCTCATAACCTGTCTTGTACCAATTATACATGTGGAACAAATTTTCTTTCAAAGAAGTGGACAAATTTTCAGCAAAATTTGCATCGTCTAAATACATTTCTTTAAATGACCAATCCACAAATTCAAATTTGTAACGAGGGTCAAAAATAACTCCAAAATACAACAATTGATTGATGTTATTTATATTACCCCAATATTTGTCATACTTTTGCTTCATATTAAAACCCATCATGGCCAAAATAGTGTTCAGATTCATATTTGATTGCTTAAGTTCAAAATAAATGCATGACAGTTGATGAAATGCAACATGTAAGCTGACATCTGATGATGTAGAGAAAACCTTAGTGGCCTCATAGAAAATTTTCAAAAATTTCAAAAATATGCTCGAACATTCTCCCAATCAACTGTAGTTGGGGGACCAGCTATCGCAAAAACCTCCACATATCTTGAGTCTTCAAAGTCAAGCTTTTCAAAGGAAACTTGAAATTTTTCAGCAGCATATAACATCATATATGTGGAATTCCATCTTGTGGGAACATCAAGACATAACAATTTTTTACATTCAATTTTTGAAAATTCAACACACTCTTTGAACTTAGCCAATCTTTGGGTTGAAGACCTTACAAATCTAATAGTTGTTCGAATACTTGCAATTGAATTGTGCACATCTTTTAAACCATCATTCATTACTAGATTTAGTATATGGGCACAACACCTCATATGAAAAAAATTGACCATCCATTACTAATCCTCCCATATTCTTGATCCTTTTTTTCAAATATGTTACAACCACATCATTGGCTGAAGCATTGTCAATTGTAATTGTAGACACATTTCTCAAGCCCCATTCCTTTAATACCTCCTCAACTTTCTTTCCTGTGGTCTCCCCTTTGTGGTTAGGAACTATTGAGAAACTAATGATTCTTTTTTGATATTTCCAATCATTATCTATAAAATGTGTTGTGAGTGCCAAATAGTTTAAATTTTGAATAGACGTCTAACAGTTAGTAGTGAGAGCTACCCTAGCACAATTTAACTTAAAGAAAGCCTTTAGCTTATGCTTTTCATCCATATAAAACTGAAAACAAAGCCTTGCTATTGTATGTCTTGATGGTACAATAAATTGGGGTTGTAATTGTCTACAAAAGTGCTTAAAACCCACCCTCAACCACCTTAAAAGGTTATTCATCTAAAATAATAAAGACAATTAATGCCCTCCTACAAGCTTCAACATTGTATCTTTGGCTTACAACTGTCAAACCGCTCACATCTCTCTTCAAGGTAAGGGATGTTTGGTTGGGGTCATTAATAATAGCATTTGGATATTTAGGACATTTTCCTATGTGGTTAAGTAAACTTGATGTGCCATGTATCTTTGGATCACACCTATATGTTAGAAAAGAATGGCTCAATCCAAGAGGGGGGGGGGTGAATTGGATTCTATGACACTTTAAAAATATTCATAGTTCTTAGGATCTTTATTTCAATTCAAACTTTTCTAATATGAATTTTCAAAGAAGTTCCTTAAAAGACTTCTTAATGAAAATGAGTCTTATATGCTTTCTTGATTAATCTTTAATAAACTCCAAAGTTAAGAGCAATCAATATGCAATACTTTGATTCAGTTTAAAGCAATGTTGTGCATACAAACATGTTAATCAAGATTATTCCCTTTCACACATAACCAAGATATTGTTCAAAGTAAAAGATAAGGGTAAGAGAAGATTGCACAAGTCTTTTATCCTGGTTCAACCACTCCACATGTGACCTATATCCAGTCCTCAATCATAACCTGATCAAGATTTGTTCCACTATCTTAATGAAGAAGTTTTACAAGCATACCACCCATGCATACCCTCCTACATTCAAGATAACCACTTTCTTGACCCCAAGAAAGCACCTCTTGTAGAAACTCACTACAAAAATTCCTTACCACTTGAGACACCTACTCAAGATTTACAATTATTCACAAAGAATTAAAGGAACGAATTCACCTGGAAACTGAACAAATCAGATAGTGAACTCAGAAGAAAATCTTAATCTTTCTCTTTCAAGAATGTGATGATGATGATCTTTTCTCAAAGCATTTCAAAAATGTTTTACTTCTTGGTTTCACAAAGAAAACACTCCAAGAAGGTCACAAAGACTTCACAATAACGTTTTTCTCTTTTTGATTCTCTGTTCTATCTTGCTCTGAAGTTTCAAAATGTGAAAACTATTTATAACATTTTCAGAACCAGATAATCGATTATTTTAAAGGATAATCGATTATTTTGTTCTTCATGATTTCTGAAAATCAACCAAGAACAAATTAATCGATTATTTTGCAGGATAATCGATTATTCCAGAGAGCGATTCCTGGGATAATCGATTATTTCACAAATAATCGATTATTACAGCAAGGCATCATTTTCACCTGTTGCTGGAATAATCGATTATATTTAATGATAATCGATTAGTTTGAGTCAGTTTTCAAAAACTTTGTTTTATGTCTCAAAATAAATTTTCAAGTTTCTAACTCATCATCATACTCACTCCTAGTCAGATTAGATAAAGTTTAACCCATGCACAAAGCACACACATGCAAAACAATATCATCATAAGCATTGTTCCAATCAATTAATACCAAAATTTATGATCAGGAAATTTTCCATATTCATCAAGTGATCTTTAATCACAATATCTCAACCATATGATTTATCAGCAAATCATCAGCAAACATCACAAATATGCATTACATTTCAATGTTCAAAACAGAATATAGCATTATCAAATATACCAGCAAACACCAACATATATGCAACAACACTATCACATATCAATGTTCAAAAATAGAACATAGCACAATTAATCATCCAAATCAAAATTATCAAATCATTCCAAACACAATATAACCACAATAAACTTCACATTGCATCAGAATTTAAATTGTTCAACAAAATAAACCAAGATAATTGTTCAAAAATTAAACTAATTACAACCCAATTGAAAAACAGAAATTTAAACTAAACTCCTAAAATCAAAACAGAATACTAAAGCACTAAAATCACTCCGAGTATTCCGGCATCCCAAGCTGAGCCTTAATTCGGTTAATCTCATGATCAAGGTTATCAAACCGATCAAGAATACCCGAATAAATCGACTCGTGCCTCCTAGACATCTCCATTACTGCATCAAGCTTGTTAATCATAATTTGCTCAAATGGAGAGAATGCTTTAGGCTCCGATTCGTGTTCTCTTTCAGGTTCAACTTCTACTTGTGGTGGTTGATCTTCATCATGAGATGAAACGCCATCTTCATCAGTTGCAGATTCAGGAGTTGGAGGGACATCTCCCTTGAATACTGGTTTGTCTTCCTATTTTAGCATCCCTATATGATGCAAGGAAGATTTTTCAATCTTATTCGAGGCATGGAGAATTATCTTTTTCTCCCCTTTCAGATCCACACATGCTTTCTCAAAAATTCTAGACAATAATAAAGCATATGGTATTGGACCATCCTCCTTCCTCCTAGCCTTCCACATACAGTCATTCACCATAGACACCTAATCTATTTTAATCTTTTTCTTGATTACATGCATCAGCAAAATGTCATCCCTTGACATTTGAGCATGATTATGCAACCGAGGCTTAATAATCCAAGCTATGATAAAAGAAATTAAGCGTGAATTTTTCTTCATACCTCCAGTCATAAATTTTGTATAGTTGGTGGTCTCCGGGTTCCTTTGACAGTCTCTGAAAGTTGTCAGCTCTTCAAAATCTCCAAAGTTGAAAGGTTGGGACTTTGTACTCCCGTCTCTGCTCAGCCCAGCAGCTTCCTTCAAGGTTGGACCATCAAGCTTTATGAGCTTTCCCTTCACCACCGATTGCATTATTCGTTCATTGCTTGAGGCAAAGCATAAGAACAGCCTTATAAGCTCAGGGCAATAGGGTCCTTCTAGCTCCAAGAACTTCCCAAGTTCCTGGTGTTCCAAGAGAGGAGGAAAGCTAAACCCCTCATTCTTAAACCATTCTAGCTTCAAGGTCTTAGGAGGGATGATTCTTCTACCTTCATACCATTCAAAATAATACTCTTGGGTCTTCTCATCAACAAACCACTTGGAGATGAGTTGCTCTGTGGGTAGAGGACGTTTGCTCCCCCTAACTTCTAGCTTCTTTGGCTTTTTGGAAGATGAAGCCATTGTTAGGTTAAAGATTGGTTCTTTGGTGGAGATGAAGAAGATGAAGAAAATGAGTGTTTTAGGGTTTGAGAGTTGAGAGAATGTGGGTTTATGAAAAATAAGAGGGTTCGAAATTTATAGAAGCCCTAACACCAGTTTGGGGTAGAGGAGAGGTTCCACAAATGAAGAGTAGTGGGAAGTTGGAGGTTGGCACGAATAAAATCGTTCAAAAACCGTCTAGAAAACCAAGGGTCGCGCAAATAATCGATTATCTATACAAATAATCGATTATTTGTATCAGTAAAATCCTTTGAAAAACCCTTTCTGCACTAAATAATCGATTATTTTGGAATAATCGATTATTCCAGAGACTCTTTGTATTCTAGCTTCCGAGATAATCGATTATTGCCCAAATAATTGATTATTCCAGAGACTTCTAGAATTCCTCTTCTCCCAGATAATCGATTATTGTCCAAATAATCGATTATTCTCTTAGGCTCACTTACAATAATCGATTAAATTTTAAAATAATCGATTATTACAGAGAAGTTTTGCTTCTCTTATTTCTAACTTCTTAAACCAATTCAAATCTAATTCAACTCTTAAATTTTTCCTTTTATGCATCATACATCAATGTTTTACACATAAATATCAACCAATTTTCAATCAAACAATCAATCCCAAGTACACATTCACAATCAATTCAAACAAGACTCATTGATTATTCCTAGTTCAATCTTAATTGATTAAATCTTTCTCTAGGTAGAGGTTTTGTAAATATGTCAGCTAATTGTTTACTAGTTTCAACAAACTCTACAACACAATCATTTTTCTGAACATGATCTCTTAAAAAGTGGTGTCTTATCTCTATATGTTTTGTCCTAGAGTGCAAAATTGGATTTTTGGTTAGATTTATTGCACTTGTATTATCACATCTCAAAGGAATTTAATTTAGCTCAGTTCCATAATCTCTTAGTTGTTGTTTCATCCAGAGAATTTGAGCACAACAACTCCCAGTGTGACACCCTCTACCCCAACATACATATACAGTAATTATAAAAAAATATATATATATATAATTTTACATCAATAAAAATCAAATTTCCAACTACGTAAGGGTAAAAAGTTCACATTCATAAACTTAATCCAAATAACATGCCGGTAAAATTACAAAGAAATAAAACTGAATTTTCCAAAATAATTTAATAAGAACATCTTAAACTAATCCTATCTATGTCCTGATGTCACATGTCCTATCAGAGCAAAACCCAACATAGAAGCCTAAGCTTCATCACCAACATCCTCAGTCTCACACTGATGATCACCTGTATAATAGTCACAGCAAAACAACACGAGAAAAGGGAGTGAGAAACATCTCACTCTGGCTCACAGTGTAGAAATGTACGCCGAATAGCCAAACACAAACAAAACAGGTATAACATAGATAAATTAATAATCACATCACACTCATCCAAGACATAAACCATCACTTTATCACATAACATTAAAAATGCATAAGTATGGACACGGACTACATATTATCATGCATGTGGCACCAGTAAAACATCACATGGCATATTGCCGCTAGCAATACACGAAGAGTAGTCTAGGAGTACATGCCGGGTCACACCCTCTGCGCACTCTCACTAGAAGGATATACTACCAGAGTCTCTTCGGGATAGCTAAGCCGCGCAAGATACATCCCATGCACACAATGGGCGAGACTGAGACTTCCAAACCGAGCTATCCCCAAGGACTAATCCCCAAAGTTTTTACACTAGGGGGCCTTCTCTGGCGGTGTATTCCATATCGTACCCTTAAAACACTTATGCAAATGATGCATGTCACTCAAGACTCTATGCATTCTCATATCTCATTATCATTTCTCATGGTCATTTTACATCATATTTCATTATCACATTTCATATCTCATGTTTCAATCCCATTTCACATTATCTCATCATATTCACAAGGCCTCCACAGAGTACTTTAATTTATATCAAAACTCATTTATTTATAAAATTAAATACATATTTTTACATCTCATCAAACAAGAAATATAATAGAGCAATCAGAAATTAAAACAGAAAATATTTATATTTTGCCTATTTCTCATAGGGTTTCCCATAGGAACCCATAGAGCACTCTAAATCATATAAAAACATATTTATTCTCAAAATTAATCACATACTTACGCATCACATTCAACAAGGAACATAATAGAGCAATCAGAAATCAAAACAGAAAATATTTATATTTTGCCTATTTCTCATAGGGTGTCCCATAGGAACTCATAGAGCACTCTAAATCATATCAAAACATATTTATTCTCAAAATTAATCACATACTTACACATCACATTCAACCAGGAATATAATAGAGCAATCAGAAATCAAAACAGAAAATATTTACATTTTGCCTATTTATCATAGGGTGTCCCATAGGAACCCATAGACATCTCAAATCATATAAGTAATTGCATATAAGAAAAATAATAAACAAAACAGATACAATTGGGAGAAACCCCTCATACATGAGCATAAAAAAATACAGCAAACACAGGATTGGGGGCCAATCCCACTACCCAGCATATATTCCCACACCCAGAGCAAGATTTCTCACTCCCCCCTTACCTGGATGAGCAGAAGACAAAGGTGTGATCTAAGGTCGTTCCTGAGTACTCTTTCTTAGAGCTCTTTGTTTCTCTTTTTTTTTTCCTAACCCTTCAGAACGCAAATGAGGTAGATAGGGTTAACGCTACCAGACTCCTTAAAATTAATCCATTGGGCTGGGTCAACCCAACCCATTTTCCTTCTCTTCTAACCCACTTCTCTTTTTCCTCAAAATAATTAAATAAAATAAATACATGTATATTATAAAATATTTTTCCTCTATAATAATAATATATTTCTGACCCAAAATATAATAATATAATTTCAATAACAAAATATCATATAAAATCAACCTTCTCTTAAAACATATAAATATTTATTTAAATATGCTAATAAAAATACTTATTTAATACGTACAAAATAATTGTTCAAAACAATAATTATTTAAAACGTACAAAATAATATTCTTCTATAATTATTAAAATAATTATGACCAAATACCATATATTAATAATAATTATTATTATAATAATAATAATAACTTTATTGAAAACTGGGGTGTTACACCCAGCAGCTATGTATTTAGCCTCAGTTGTACTTAAAGCAACACAAGCTTTCTTTTTATTATGTCATGAGACTAGTGCACTTCCAAGTAGGTGACAAGTACCACTTGTGCTTTTTCTATCAAGTCTACACCCAACATAGTCTGAATCCGAGTAGCCTATCAGACTTAGTGAGACTCCTTTTGGATACCACAAACCTACATTAGTTGTTCCTTTTAGATATTTTAGAATTCTCTTTACAGATTTCATGTGAGATTCTTTTGGATTTGCCTGAAATCTTGCACACAAGCACACAACAAACATTATATCAGGCTTACTAGCTGTCAAATATAAAAGTGATCCAATGATACCTCTATATTTTGAGTTGTCAATAGCTATTCCTTTCTCATCCAAGTCAAGATTGCATGTGTTTGATATTGGTGTTGCAGCCTCCTTACATCTTTCCATACCAAACTTCTTCAAAAGTTCATTGCAATACTTGCTTTGAGTTATGAAGTTTCCATCACTCATTTGTTTGATTTGCAACACCAAGAAGAATGTAAGCTTTCCCATCATTGACATTTCAAATTCACCTTGCATGGTTTTAGCAAATTCTTTGCACAAAGAGACATTAGTTGATCCAAAAAAATAATGTCACCCACATAGATTTGAACATGCATTGTATCATTTTTAAACTTCTTCGCAAACAATGTATTATGTAATTTCCCTTTTACATAGTCATTCTCAATCAAAAATTTGCTCAGCTTGTCATATCATGATCTTGGAGCTTGTTTCAAGCCATAGAGTGCCTTTTTAAGTTTGTACACATGATTAGGATTCTTAAAATCAACAAAACCTAGTGATTGCTCCACATACACTTCTTCTTGTATCAAACCATTAAGAAAAACACTTTTCACATCCATTTGATAAAGCTTGAAATTCATTATAGAAGAATAAGCAAGAAGTAATCTAATGGCTTCTATCCTTGCTACAGGGGCAAAAGTCTCATCATAATCAATTCCCTCTTCTTGATTATACCCCTTAGCCACTAACCTTGCCTTATTTCTTATAATAACTCCTGATTCATCAAGCTTATTTCTAAAATCCCACTTGGTTCCTATAATTGGATAATCAGTTGGTAATGACACTAAATCCCATACTTCATTTCTTTCAAACTGATTTAGTTCCTCTTGCATAGCCATTAACCAATTTTCATCTTGTAGTGCTTCATCTATAGTCTTAGGTTCAACTTGTGAAACAAAAGCCATAGTATTACAAATATTCTTGATGGATCTTCTAGTTGAAACTCCTTTACCAATATTTCCAATTATATTTTCCATTGATAAGTCCCTAGAAGTTTTCCATTCCTTAGGCAATTGTTCACTTGTATTCTTAGTGGTTTCATTTGATTCACTCTCTTTAGGCTTTTCATTAGGTTCACTTTCTAATGGAGGTTGATCAAGCAAATCAGTTAAGTCTTCTATTTCAGTTTGCTTTGTCTCTTATTTGTTAGTCTCATCAAACACAACATGAACTGATTCTTCAATAGTTAGAGTTCTCTTGTTATATATTCTATAGGCTTTGTTATTTGTAGAATATCCTAAGAAGATTGCCTCATCAACTTTTGCATCAAATTTTCCAAGTTGCTCTTTGCCATTCTTCAGCACAAAACACTTATACCCAAATACTCTAAAGTATTAAATATTAGGCTTCCTCCCATTATAAATCTCATAGGGTGTTTTCTTTAGAATGGGCCGAATCAGAACCTTGTTTAACACATGACAAGTTATGTTAATAGTATCAACCCAAAAATATTTTGGTAGTTTAGTCTCATTCAACATAGTCCTAGCTAATTCCTCAAGAGTCATACTTTTTCTTTCAACAACCCCATTTTGTTGAGGTGTCCTAGGTGCTGAAAAATTATGATTAATACCATACTCCTCACAGAATTTTTGGAACAAAATATTTTGGAATTCACCTCCATGGTCACTTCTAATTGAGGTGATGTTTGTGTTCTTTTCATTTTGAATAAACTTGGTAAAATTCTTAAAAGCATTAAAAGCTTCATTTTTATTTACAAGAAATATAACCCATGTGAATCTTGAATAGTCATCTACAATAACTAACCCATAGTAGTTCCCACCTAGACTCATGGTTCTTGAAGGACCAAAAAAATCCATGTGAATTAATTGTAAAGGTCTAGTAGTTGAAATCTGATTTTTGCTTTTAAAGCTAGCCTTTAATTGCTTGCCCTTTTGACAAGCATCACATAGTTTGTCCTTACTAAACTTGAGTTTAGGTAATCCTATCACTAACTCCTTTCTACTATGTTTTTTTTAAGTGATCCATGTGAATATATGCAGCTCTCCTATGCCATAGCCAAATATTGTCTTCTTTGGTTATTAAGCACTTGGTGTTGGAAATTGCTATTGAGTGCTCTAAGTCTAGCATGTATATATTGTCAATTCTTTTTCCAACGAATCTAATTTCTTTTGTCTTTTTATCACAGATCAAGCAATAAGTGTTATCAAATTAAATTTTAAAACCTTTATCACTAAGTTGACTTATACTCAGCAAATTATGTTTCAGCCCTTCAACAAGCAATACATTATCAATCAATGTTAAGAAGGAGGAGTTACCAATATTTCCATGACCAAGAATCCTCCCTTTGTTGTTGTCACCATAAGTAACAAACCCTTCATTCTTTAATTTCAGACTTGAGAATTTTGAAGGTTCTCCAGTCATATGCTTGAGCAGCCACTATGAAGATACCATAATAAGATTTTGGCTCTCAAGCATTCCTCAAAAAAGATTAGAAAATTGATTTAGGTACCCATGTGAAGGGTCCTTGATGATTAGTTCTTAGCCTTTGACTCTTTTTAATCCAAATCATTTCTCCATTTGGAACTCCATACTTCCTAGAGAAGCAATTCCTTATTGTATGACCTTTCTTACAACAATAATAACAAGTTGTTTGTCTAATAAAATTACCTTTTTATTTTTTGAAAACTTGGTTTTTCTTAAAAACTCTTTCATTTGATTTTAATGGCATGTTCAAGCTTTGATTAAAACCATGTCCACTTCTATCAAAAGTATTTCTTTGTTTTCCCAAATGATATTCAAATTTGCATTTCCATTTGTGAACTTTGCAAGAGTAATTTTCAAATCAGCATTTTCCTTTTCCAAAGCCTTGCAATTTTCACAAACAACTTTTGAAGAAGGGGAGGTTTCACAATGAGCTTCATTGAAGTTCAAAATAGTTTGAAGATTGTCATGCTCATTTTTCAAATCCTCAAGCTCTTGTTCAGCTTTAATTAAAGCATTTTCATACCATGACAGCTTGTTTTTAAGCTTTGAATTTAAAGCATTTAATTTCACAAGCTCTTTGTGAATTTGAATGAAAATTTCTTGAAGTTGATCATAATCCGAATTAGATTCAAGGTCAGAATCACTTACTATTGTGTCTTGATCAGCTCCAACCATCAAACATAAATTGTTCTCTTCAAATTTAGATTCATCACTTATTGTGCTTGAGTCATTGTCTTCCCAAGTAATGTAGGCTCTTTTTCCTTTGCCATTTTTCTTCACCTTCTTTTCCTCTTGTTGCTTCTTTAAGAGGTTTGGACATTCAGTTTTTATGTGTCCTGGTTTCCCACACTCAAAACAATTGTAGGAGGATGTACTTACTTCCTCTTTCTTATTTGCTTTCTTGTTGAACTTGTAGGGGGAATTCTTCTTCTTTCTTAGGAATTTTCTGAACTTCTTCACCAGCAAGTTGAAGTTCTCTATTTCAGAATCTTCGGAGCTTGATTCTTCATGCACTTCTTTTCCTTTGAATGATTTCAAGGCTCTTAGTGACACTCCCTTGCCCTTTTTGTCTTGCTGTTCATTCTCCTCAAATATATTTGGCTTTTGCTCATGCTCTCTTAGCTTTCCAAAGAGAGTAGCAAGGGTCAATGAAGTCAAGTCCTTTGATTTTTCTATGGAAGTAACCTTTGCTTGCCATGATCTGTCCAAGCATTGCAGCACTTTCAAATTTAATTCTTCTGCTTCAAATTTCCTGCCAAGATCAACAAGGTGATTTATCAAGTGTGTAAACCTCTTTTGAAAATCAGAAATTGATTCACCATTGTTCATTCTCAACAATTCATATTCTCTTATGAGAGTATGCTTTCTAGATCTCTTTACATTGCTTGTTCCTTCATGAATGACTTGCAAAGTGTCCCACATTTCTTTAGCAGATTTACATTGAGAAATTCTAAAAAATTCATCAATAGACAATGTAGATGTAATGATGTTCTTTGCTTTATAGTCATATTGGGCTCTTTTTCTCTCATCATCACTCCACTCACTCCAATGTTTTTCTCTCTTCCCATCATCATCTTTGGTCATAGGGATATAGGATCCATTTTTAATTGCATCCCACACAGCAATGTCAATTGCTTAAATGAAAATTCTCATCCTAATTTTCCAGTAGACATAGTTTTCACCATTGAAAATAGGAGGTCTATGAATAGACACACCCTCACCATAAGGTAGGTTGCTATTGGCCATTTTTGAAATCTTGAATAACTCTCAAGAACCTTGCTCTAGATACCAATTGTTAGAAAAGAATGACTCAATCCAAGAGGGGGGGGGGGTGAATTGGATTCTATGACACTTTAAAAATTTTCAGAGTTTTTAGGATCTTTATTTCAATTCAAACTTTTCTAATATGAATTTTCAAAGAAGTTCCGTAAAAGACTTGTTAATGAAAATGAGCCTTATATGCTTTCTTGATTAATCTTTAATAAACTCCAAAGTCAAGAGCAATCAATATGCAATACTTTGATTCATTTTAAAGCAATATTGTGCATACAAACTTGTTAATCAAGATTATTCCCTTTCACACACAACCAAGATATTGTTCAAAGTAAAAGATAAGGGTAAGAGAAGATTGTACAAGTCTTTTATCCTGGTTCATGCACTCCACATGTGACCTACATCCAGTCCTCAATCATAACCTGATCAAGATTTGTTCCACTATCTTAATAAAGAAGTTTTACAAGCATACCACACATGCATACACTCCTACATTCAAGATAACCACTTTCTTGACCCCAAGAAAGCACTTCTTGTAGAAACCCACTACAAGAATTCCTTACCACTTAAGACACCTACTCAAGATTTACAATTATTCACAAAGAATTAAAGGAACGAATTCACCTAGAAACTGAACAAATCAGATAGTGAACTCAGAAGAAAATCTTAATCTTTCTCTTTCAAGAATGTGATGATGATGATGATCTTTTCTCAAAGAATTTCAAAAACGTTTTACTTCTTGGTTTCACAAAGAAAACACTCCAAGAAGGTCACAAAGACTTCACAATAACGTTTTTCTCTTTTTGATTCTCTGTTCTATCTTGTTTTGAAGTTTCAAAATGTGAAAACTATTTATAACATTTTCAGAACCAGATAATCGATTATTTTAAAGGATAATTGATTATTTTGTTCTTCATGATTTCTGGAAATCAACCAAGAACAGATTAATCGATTATTTTGCAGGATAATCGATTATTACAACAAGGCATCCTTTTCACCTGTTGCTGTAATAATCGATTATATTTAATGATAATCGATTATTTTGAGTCAGTTTTCAAAAACTCTGTTTTATGTCTCAAAATAACTTTTCAAGTTTCTAATTCATCATCATACTCACTCTTAGTCAGATTAGATAAAGATTAACCCATGCACAAAGCACACACATGCAAAATAAGCTCAAGAAAACAATACAACTTATGAGCTACTCCTATTACACAACATAATAGCCATATTTTCTTCTTGACTTTGTTTTTGACTTGTTGATGTCCTTGGTCAGCTTTGATTCTCAAAATCCATACTTTGTTATCATCAAAATCTTCATTCTCCAAGTTTGAGTTGATTCACCACTCCATGAATCTCAACACTATATCGTTTACCACAATGTTTACATTCATGCATTTTCTCCTTAGATTCATTTTCAGATAGTGTTTTGAAATGTTCCCAAACTATAGAGGTTTTTTGAGAGCCATTTGCATTTAATTTCCTCTTTTTTGTATTAATTGGGTGGGTAGCAGTAGGATTAGTTTCTATAGCTTCAGCTATAACTGTTGGCTGTCCAATAGGTTGTGCACCACCACCATCACCTCTTGATGCTGCTGGTTCAGTCATGGCGGGAGTTGCAACCTCTTCAAATTGACTAGACTGCTCCATTACTGTATAATAAAGTTATAGGTAATTTTTAAGTGTTTATGGT
Source organism: Cajanus cajan (assembly GCF_000230855.2). Classification (NCBI taxonomy): domain Eukaryota; kingdom Viridiplantae; phylum Streptophyta; class Magnoliopsida; order Fabales; family Fabaceae; genus Cajanus; species Cajanus cajan. Next base: position 29,111,335 of record NC_138523.1, on the reverse strand, counting down.
ATTTTAACAACTTTTAATTTGTTATTTTAGAGTTATAAACTTTAATTCATCATTTCAAATGTCATACAGTATTAGCAAAAACAAAAAAAAAACAAAAAAATATATATAAACTAATGTAAACAATTACAAAATTTTTAATTTAACTAAATAAGTGAAATAGATATTTATAACTAATTAAGTTTAACACAAATAGCTAACATAAGAATTTTCAAAACAAAACACAAATCAATTATTAAAAAAATCATAACATGATAAACAGTAAGTACCTAAATCTTTTCAAATTTAAGATTTTTATCTTCATTTTATGTTTTTCTTTCTTCTATGCCTTGTGAGTGTTGAGTAATGAATCAGAAATTGTAAAAATGCTTTTATTTTGCCTATGCTTAATAGAAATAATGAATGAAACATGTTTCTTCTTTATTTGTTTCCAGTGTTGATTAGTAATCTTAAGAAACATCAAATGATAATAGGAGTAGGAAACTCAGATTTTAGGATTGTTTAACAGATAACCATACCATAATTAATTCATTTGCAAGTGAAGAAACTAGCGAACTCTCATATGGAATATAGAAATCCAAAAAACTAGTCATAATTAGCTTCATATCATGAGAAAACATTAAATTGCAAGATTTTTTTGCTTCCTTTTTAGGTGCATAGATGTAAAGTCATATCTTGCAAAAAAGGTACTAGTTTGATGCTTGAATAAATATGTCAAAACAGGGGCAACTTTACTAACCAAAAGTACAGAGGGGACAGAAAATTTGCGTAGAAAGGTTCAAAAGTGTAAACAAACTTTGCCATTATGCTGAAGAAGCTTGAAATAATGAACATTAGATGTAGGCATTTATGTTGGTCTGTCTGTGTAGGAAGATAGCATCAATAGCAATAAGGCCAGGCCCATATCAGTGATCTTGATTTTCTATTCCTAGAAACTAGCCACAAAGAAGTGTTCATTTCTCATTATTCCTTATAAAGCTAGGCTCAAGAAAAGAAAAAGAAAAGAAAGACAAGAACTAAACTTTTATATCTGATGAAGCTCAAATGGACTCTATAACAGAAGAATTCAAGAAAACTAAAAGATTTCACCATTCACACAGACAAGAGAAGTTTAAATGTCAAGGATATGAACAAGTCAACAAAATTTTTTCTTTTTATGTTGCTGTTGGAACTTTTTAATGCGTCAACATGGATGGACATTAATACCACTTCTAGAACAATCAGAAATGGCTTGCAATTTTCTTAGTTGATGATATACTTAAGAATCATTAAATCTGAGAACTGCAAATCCTTCACATCTTATTTGTTTGGAGACTCCACACCAAAATGGAAAAAAGAAATGTTATCATTAGGAGTTGATGCTTGCTTTAAAGTTGATATAAAAAAGATCACTTGTTGTAAGAAGCACCCAAATTGCAGCTTTCTCTGATGAAGTTCATTGAGCACCTTCCTCCCTCATGCAAGCATTTTTTCCTATAGGTTAGTTGTACTACTAATAAAACCAACACTAACATAAGAAGTGGTCAATTCTCTCATGATTCGAATTGACTAGACTGCTCCATTACTGTATAATGAAGTCATAGGTAATTTTTAAGTGTTTATGGTATTTTAACAACTTTTAATTTGTTATTTTAGAGTTATAAACTTTAATTCATCATTTAAAATGTCATATAGTATTATTAAAAGCAAAACACAAATAGCTAACATAAGAATTTTCAAAACAAAACACAAATCAATTATTAAAAAAAGCATAACATGATAAATAGTAAGTACCTGAATCTTTTTAAATTTAAGATTTTTATCTTCTTTTTATGTTTTTCTTCCTTTTGATCTTTCTTCTACCTCTCTTGCATTTATCCAAAGTAGACATTCAATGTAGATTAAAAACTATACCAAATAAATATTATTTTTAATATAAAAATTAGAACTCAAAACATATTTATTTCTTTTACCTCTCTTGCAATTTAATTTGAGGGATTGTGGTCTCTTGATCAAGATTGGCGTGCTTGGTGAAGCTACTTTGCCATTAACTGTGTTAGGTTCTATGGCAAAATCAGATATAGAAACACACAAGAATATAATAGAACTACTAGCGCACCTTCAAATTGGTCACTTACAAAAGAAAATATCAATGCAAACAAAAATACCATATGAACTATTGAAGATTTAATAATGATACAAGAGAGAAAGAAAAGGAACAAACCTGTTCTTCGCGATGTTAGAAGGAGACAAGCAGATTGGCAGTAGACAGAGAGGAGAAAACAATTATCCGGTGGCAGATGGAGATGAATGAACCGTGCTAGGGTTCACATGACTACTTTTGCGGTGTTAGGGTTTTTAGTTTCTACTGGCGTGAGCGGCGCTTAGGGTTTCTAGTTTCTATTAGTGTGAGCAGAATAGAAGGTTTCGCGGAGCAAGCGCTTAGGGTTTTTAGTTTTTACTCTCGCGGTGCTAGCTTTACAAGAATAACATACCTTTTAATTTTTTTGTGTTGGTCGGGTATGGATACCGACGGGTTCAAATATTTTAACCCGAACCCGACCAATAAAACCCATTTCAAACCGAGTCTAACAAACCGCAAAACCGGAAAATCCTAAAATAACCGGACGAACTAAGAAACTCACCATGGAAAATTTCGATTTCGGTCGGGGCAAAATTTTCTGCTCATGCCTAGTTATATCTGTTGAAATTAATGCAAAGATTTATACTCGTATGAATTTATTTTTTATTTTTTTAATTACATTGTGAGAATACTAATATAAGGATGTATGTTTGGACTTTTATTTATTTATTATTTTTTAATTTTTGGGTTTTTCAATTACGTTGCCATTAATATTAGGTTTTTCATTTTTTAATTATGATGGTTGACTCTATTAGTGAGGAAGTATAATGGATGATGAAAATGCAACTATTGAGATGAGTGACGTTTTGCATACAATATAATAAAATAATATTGTGTTGTGTTCCATTATTGTTATTTTGAAGGTTTATAGTGTTGTTAAGTTTGTGATGCTCCAAAAGATTTAATAGAAGATGATTTTTTTAGGGGTTGGATGATATTTTTGAAAACATATAGTTGAAGGAGACGATAATGTATATGAAAATGAGAAAGTTGATGATTCAAATATTGTTTTAGAGTAAATGTTTGAAGAGGAATTGGAAAGTGTGGTTAATGAAGGAGGAGTTGAGTTTTTTGATGATGAAAAAGGGGGGCATAGTTTCTACTTTAGATAATATTTTTAATTTGGATATGCATAAGTCCACATGAGCCGAGGGATGTTCAATTTGTATGTCTTGAGATAACTTATTTATTTTATTATTGGTTTGTAAAGGGGAATGAATTTGCTATAAGATAAAACAAGGCTTTGAGAAATAGTAATGCAGAAAAATTACAACAAACATTTGTTTGTCTCAAAAAGGGATTTAGAGATAATTGTTGATTGAGTATAGAGAATCAAAAGTGTGAAGAAAAACACAAGACAAGGTTTGGATGTGAAGCAAAACTAAGAGTGCACATTGATATTAATTATGGACTATTTTCTAGATGACCACAACCAAAGTTTTTTTTAAGATAAGTATTGTAGTTAGCTTCTCATAAAAACTTGAGTGAGTTAGATGTAACAATGAATAAAATGAGAAAAGTTGCCATAAGAGATGGAATCTACCAAAGGTTGCACTTGGGAGAACTTGAGGAATGAAGAAGATGGGTTGATTTGCATGACAAGGCCCATGAAGATATATTATCTATTGTTATTTTTTATATGTTGATGAAGACTTAAGCCCAATTTGAAGATAATATGACAAGTCAAAATTCATATAATTAAGAAAAAGCATTAATGAGTTGAAGTTTAATTAATTTTTGGGCTAAATAGTTACTTAAGCCTGTTTCCTTAATTATTAATGTAATTTTATATTTATTTTTATTTAAATAATTTATATTTCTTTCCATATGTTTAGGTCAATTTTTAGTGTTTTTAGACTTTCTAAGCCATAATGATAATGGAATAGTGGAGAGTCAATTTTAGTAGAAAATAAGTGTTAGTGGAAATTCATTACTTGTTGCTTATCTAAGCCTATTAATAGGAAACTCAAGTATGATTCAAGGAGAATTGAATTAATTAGAATTTGTATATTTTTCTAATTGAGATGATTGTCTCTCTCTAGTTTCTTAAAAACTACTTTTAATTCTTATCCTTGAATTTCCTAATTCAAAGCAACAAATCTTCCTCAACTTATCGATTTATAGGGGTTATGGAGTTGTTCTTTTATTTCTTACGTCAATCCAAATTTTTCCTTTTTAATTTCTTTATTTTCTTACAAAAATTGCCCAAAAAATTCATGTTTTGAGATGCTAAAATTTTGATTCTACGATATTTATATCATTTAGTATTTAGAGCCAATTTTGACATCAAATTTGTGTAATGAGATTTGGCGTGTGGATTACAGATCTACGTGTATATTAGGTGTTTCCAATGTAGATTTTGGGAAAATTGGTGCACGTCCTAGTGCATAAATTTCAATTTGTGGTGGATCAATTTTTTTTCCTTTTCAAGTTTGATTTGTGAGTTTGTTTCTTTAATTTCTTGTGTTGTTCTAATTTTGGTATATTTTTGTGTTTGAAAATTGTTATGTCAAAATTATTTTTTTTTAGATCTGATCTATGTCATTTGTGATTAGTTGGTATGGTTATTGGTGTTCTAGTTGAATTTTGAAAAAAAAAATAGGGGAAGAATATTCATAATGTTCTTAAGTTGTTCTTGACATTTTGGTGTAGAGTCATTATCTGACCCTAATAAAATTTGTTTGGAGTAAGGTTGTTTTTTGTAAAAAACAAAAAAAAATTGAAGTTAAAAATAAAAGAAAAAAAAGTCAGCAGGAAAAATTATAAAAGAAATTCTTCTACACTGTTGACTTTTTTTTCTTCTCCTTTTGGTTACACTTTCTAAAATTTGGTTCGATTCTTTGTTTGAATTGCTCCTTGTCTTGAGAGTCATGTCTTGTTTTTTATTAGCATTCTACTTTGATTTACCTTCCTTTTCTTTTAGCTTGTATTGGTTGTCTTTTAAAATTTCGTGGTTTTATCTTTGATTTTTGTAGAGAAAAAAGGAACACTAGAAGATGGATGAATAATATTACTCAAAAACTCCTACCTTTTCACAATGCAGCGAAGTAGTAACCGTGACAAATATAAGAGAACAAACGAAGTAAAGAATGGAACTCAGGGCTTTATACTAGTTCGTCTCAACTATTAAGACTACGTTCAATTCTTGATTCAACCAAATCAAGTTTCACTATCTTGTCAAAGATAAAAGTATTATTTACCAAACCACTTTTGCCTTAACCCTAAGTATTCTTTGAATTGCCTCTTCAATCTTCAAGCAATCTCTACCCAAGTATTCTTTTCACACAAAGCTTCTTCAGGCTTTAACATCGAGTATTATTTTATGTTCAAGCCTCTCCAAACTCAAACAACAAGTTTTCTTTTACAAATAAGCCTCTTCAGGCTCAAACAACAAGTATTCTTTTACAGACAAACTTCTTCAGGCTCAAACCTAAAAACTTAGAGTTACTAAGGTTTACAAAGTTGTTTTGTCTTCCTATCAAGATTACAAAGGCTTTTTGCATAAGGAAATAATGTAACTTTTACAATGATCGATCTCTATATATGTTTTTTTCTGAACTTCAAGCTTCCTTTAATATAGATTTAGTGAAGATGACTATTTTACGTTCTTGAGCTTCTTTCTCATGACTTGCGTTGTCTATCTTCATGATTTGCTTTTAGGAGAGAAGTGTTCATTGGTATAATAAATATTTGCATTAAATGCTTCCATCAAATTGTCACATCTTATCCAATCAAGGAAGCTACCTATCACTTTTTGGCATTGAGTAGGCAGAACCATACATGTGTTAGGATATTGCAATGATGAAACAACTTTTGGTTGCACCTTTCCGTGTTTGTAGAGATTTGCTTATACTTTTCTAATGCAAAACATGTCTTTCTTTCCTTTTTGTAGAACATTGGTACCAATGAAGCTTTTATAAATTTGATTAGTTAAGGAATTGTTCAAATGTAGTCAATTTTTTATTTAGAGATCATAAATAATAAATATTTAATGATTATCTCTTTTTACGACTAATGATTCGTCTTATCCATTAACAAAATCATCTTGGTGAGATCATTGTTTTATACAAGGTTTGTCTTACTAGGTGATTTTCATCTTAGAGAAAGATTTGTCTTAGTCATTTCAAAATCTTTATACTATTGATCAAAGATTTTTATGTTTGTTAACATCAAAACTTAAGACCAAGAAAATCTAGGATTGAATTTTGAACTAACATTCTCCCCTTTTTATGGTGACAAACATTCATTTTTGAAATTCAGTATTGATAGAAAAGTGTGAGAGACTAAACATTTTCTTTTAAGACTTTAGCAAGGTGTTGGCAATAAGACGAAGTAGTTTCTTTTTATTGAAATCTTAAGAAACTTTTGAGTTAAAAACTCATTTTTATAGAGATGATCTCGAAATAACACTAAATGAAATCAAAGTAGAAATTAGGATTTTCACATAAAAGGAGTTTATTTTTATAATATTTTTATCAGAGCTTCTTGTGAAGATAGACGAAAAATGTATGAGACACATATCATATCAAAACATTAGATATTGCAGAATGAAATTAAGTCATGCTTAAAGAATATGTGCAATGCAACACATATTACAGAGAAGATCATAAAGTATGTATCAGAGCAAACATGGATCTATATCAAAGATATATATCAGAGCATATCATACAAACATATCATATTTGATATGTATTAAAGCTTTCATGATATCAAATCATTCATAATTATCAAAGCAATATAACTTATTAGAGAAAAATGAAAGATTTTTGAAAATAACTCCTCTTGAGAATATGCATGATCAGAGTTAATATGTTCAAAAGCCTAAAAGTATGGATCGTGCATAATAATTACAACCAAGTAAACCAATAACTGCTTTAAAACAAGAATTTCGAAAATTTCTAAAACACATAAATTTATTCTCCCTTTTGGCACCAATAAAAGCTAGTCCAAAATTAGTCTTCCTCATTTGAACTAATCTCTACATTGCAAAAAATTGTTGAAAAAATTCCTATAAATAGTAATCTCCAAGAAATTGTTGTGAATATTTTCGTAAGTTTGAATTTGTAGGAAATTCTTACAAATTTTACTACAAAATATTAATTATCTGATTTTTTTGTGAAAAATAACAATTTATAAAAGCAATTGTAAGAATTTATTTATTTTCCTACAATTTTTTTTTAAATATAAATTTATAGATAAGTGTTTTTTTTTGTAAATGGCAGATAATGCCATATGTATATTTCCTACAGATTTTCTTGTTGATTATATTTGCAGGGAATATATTAAATTAAATTTATTTATTTATATTTTTATTAATTTAAAACTAATAGTGTGTTTGGATAAGTCATTTTAATGAGGTAATTCATTTTTTTAAAGAAATTAAAATACTCTAGTATTAAATATGTTGTTTGGATAAGAAATTTTAAAAGAATTTAAAAATTGTGTCATTCATGCGGAGTATTCTAATTCACTAAATTTAGGAATTTAAAATTCTACCAAAAAGTCAAGATATTGAAATTCCACCTTCTATGAAGCACATCTGCTGCACACGTTCTTGATGTTAAGTCAGACGAAGCAATCTCTAGCAAGGTTTTGAACATGAGAAATATAATACATATTGTTATTATTAACCCATGTGTCAGTGTTTCAGATAAATATAAGAGCAGACAAAACTAAAGCATGAAGTAGAATCAAACAAAATAAAGATCAGACAAATCAAGCCAAATAATAGAAGGATCATGGCTAGCGCATAAGACGACAATGAATACCAAACAAAGATATGCCAATCCAGAGCGCAATATAAGAAATCAGAAATAAGAGCAAAACAAGACCAAGACAAAGTTGGCTCAACACCAAATAAACATCAGATGAAGCTCAATGGTCAACCACATATAAGTCAACAAAATAATCATCAGTCGTTGGAAAACACAAGACAAAGAAACATTCCAAACGAAATAAAGTCGTTCACACTCAAGACTGATCAGACGAGATGAAAAAGTCAAAGTTTAACCCTTAGACGGAGACTCAAATTTTCAGACGCAAACGAAGCATGATGAAAAGTGTCTAGAGTCCACTAGTCACAACGAAGAAGATCATATATCATCTTCACTCACAAGAAAAGCACACGGAGTTATCAAAGAAATGAAAAGAAAGAAGAAAAGTTGAAAAGCGCGAATTCACAAGTCAAAGCTGCATGTGTCAAGGCAAGTACACCTACTTTTCAGAGAAAGGCAACGCCTCCGCAGCTACAATGACGTAAAAAGGACAAACATACCTAGATCATGATTGAAGTCAGAAATAAAAGGGAACAAATTATGTAAAAGACTTCAGGTAACACAGATTTAGCAAGCAAAGCATTTAATGCAAAATTAAACACATTAAATGAGAAAGATCTGTGTAGCCATGAACGAACGTTTATCTACACCAACAGAAAGCTCCGCCTCAATGGAAATATTCAAATTCAAGCAACGGGAAGATCCATCACAAGGCTATAAATAACACGACCTAAAAAGAAAAGAGCAGAAGAGAAGCAACAAGCAATAAACAAAAACAAGCGTCGAAACAATCCCATCTCTCTTCTTGTGCAAAAGTTGAATATCTATGTCAAACTAAGATAGTTTATCTTAGTGAGTGTAGAAATCATTTTATCCTCTCTATGAGAGTTACATACACACTTTAAACACATTTTTGTAAAACTAGGGTTGAAAACCTTAGTAAGTGTTGAAAGCATTCCATTCTCTCTATGAGAGTTACAAACACATTCAAAACACTTATCGTCTGTAAAGCCTTAAGAGGCTAGCAAAAGAATACTTGTAGAACCAGAAGTGGTTTAAGAATACTAGCGTCAACAAGTGAAGTTGAAAAACCAAGAGTGGTTTAGAATACATGGGAAACCAGAAGTGGTTTAAGAATACAAGCGTCAGCAAGTGAGGTTGACGAACCAAAAGTGGTTAAGAATACTTGTAATCGGTTGCGATTTGTGGAACCCTTCAGTTGAAGGAGACTGGATGTAGCTCAGAACGAGTGAACCAGTATAAAAACTTTGTGCATTGTTATTTGATTTAGAAATGCTGCTTTACTCAAATTGACTTATCACTATGAAAAACTTTGTCTACTACTATCTATTTTCTAAACAATATTTGGACAAACTTATATTTGTTTGACTGAGGAAACCATTTTTGAACAGACGATAGATCTCCAGACGCAAAGTTCTTTTTAACCAATCTTGCACTTTCCTTACGTAGTTGAAATATTATTTTCTGATGGAAAGTAGATCCTTTGCAAAAATAGTTTTTAAAATTTTTCGTTCACACACACATTCAACCCCCCCCCCCTTTTGTGTGTTTTCCACTAAACTTCAATTGGTATCAGTGCTTGACCCCTAGGGTTGAGCATCTAACATTGCAGGGGAACGATCATGGAAAACGAAGGACAAGCGATAAATTGCCCTGTCGCCACCGGCCCAAACGGGCCTCGGCGGTCGCGAAGACGGTCGAGCTCGCTTTTATTTTAGTTTTGAAAATGTATTGGATTATTAGAACGACTTGTTCTCAAACTGAGACCTTGTCGATCTTATCCAATTTATTTATTAAAAGTCTCACTAATCCATATTAATCCCAAGCGGGACCCTCCATGGATTAGTGGTTTTCGCAAAAGGAGGGTTCGTGGAGTCGCCACCAATGTTTTACTCAAAACATTGGAAAAAGGGATAAGGCAATTGATTTTATAAATCAACTTTGGCCATTACAACCAGAGTCGAGTAAGGGAGTCGGTTACGCGTGGGGAAGGTGTTAGCACCCCACAGCGCCCCTTTCGGGTTCCCTATGACAGATTATTTCTAAAATAATAGCGTAAAATTACTAAATTACCCCTATTTATTATAAGCGATTATAAATTAACTATCTACATGATGACAGTTTAAATATGCACACAGAAAGCAGTAAAAGGAAGGATTTAAGAAGAAACCTCTTGAAGCGTGCTTTTATATATTGAGTAAAACTGGGAAGCTTTTTGGCGTTCCCTCGCTCTACAAGCTCGCTCGCTCCTTCCTAAAAACTTTTGACTATGGAAATCCGGAGGATTTCCCTTCGACTAGGTTCGAATCTCCAAGCTAAGTGCTCGGAATTCCAGAACTTCGTCGGATCGACTCCCAGAGAGATTTCTAGGGCAGAACACTGCTCAAAAACCCCAGAATACTCAAGGAGGGAGTCAAAACTGAGTGTGAAAGTGTCCAATGACGTCCAATTGACGTCATATTTATAGGGAACAGGCCCAATACGGGCCCTGGAGCCAATACGGCCGTATTGAAATTTTTGAACTTCAATACGGCCGTATTGAGTTCAATACGGCCGTATTGAAATTCAGAAATTTCAATACGGCCGTATTGAGTTCACTGCGGCTGTATTGAAGCTTCAATACGGCCGTATTGATTTCAGTACGGCCGTATTGAAGTTTCAGAAACTTCAATACGGCCGTATTGAGTTCACTACGGCCGTATTGAAGCTTCAATACGGCCGTATTAAGTTCAGTACGGCCGTATTGGGCTTCATTCCCTCCACTTTCTTATTTTGAGCTATTCTAAGACCTCTAGACCTACAGAGAACCCTCCTAGGGCCTTCCAGGAGTCCTTCTGGCTGATCTTCCTTCAGTCTTCGAGAGTCTTCAAGCTTTATTTCCGACCCGGGCAATTTTAGGGGTCTACAGCTGCCCCCTCTTTACTTAGTCAAACGGTCTTTTGGTGTACCGATTGACAAGTAAAGGAGTTGACCCAATTGTCCGGGTAATGTGCCATCCTTCCGACTTGTAGTGTCTTCAGGTGGGAAAATTGTTGAGTAGCCTCTCCAGGTTGGTGCATACCTCCGCGCTTCTAGTCACTTTGGTAGCGTGAGTCTTGCCCTCTCCAGGGTGAGTATTAATCGTCGCCTCGTGAGTCTTGCCCTCTCCAGGGTGAGTTTTCCCTCTCCAGGGTGAGTTTGCCCTCTCCGGGGTGAGTATTAATCGTCGCCTCTCCAGACTTGTGCGTGAGTCTTGCCCTCTCCAGGGTGAGTTTGCCCTCTCCAGGGTGAGTTTGCCCTCTCCGGGGTGAGTATTAGTCGTCGCCTCTCCAGACTTGTGCGTGAGTCTTGCCCTCTCCAGGGTGAGTTTGCCCTCTCCAGGGTGAGTTTGCCCTCTCCGGGGTGAGTATTAGTCGTCGCCTCTCCAGACTTGTGCGTGAGTCTTGCCCTCTCCAGGGTGAGTTTGCCCTCTCCAGGGTCTGCCTCCGTGTTCTTGACGACATTGGCAATGTGAGTTTGCCCTCTCCAGGGATTTGAGATGATTTTTGTCTCCACAGTCCACGATGCTGCTTCGACGGTTTGATTTTGGTGCCACTGAGGGCTGGATAACGCAGGGATCCGTCTAGGGGATGTGCAGTCATTCATAGGTTCCTGTGCCCCAACTTGCATTGCATTGTTGGTACCCATTGAGGAATTTCTGTTTCCTTGGGGTGTAGACACAGATGCTCTTCTTGAATTGAGCGATGCCTTATGTTTGGCTGACGTCCTTTTGACGTAGGTGGAGTATCCCGGTTGTCCTTATTCGGGTATCTCTTTTGGATTTTCTGATTTTTGCTGCCTCTGTGTAGGCTGTTATCCACTGGGGATTTTGTCATTCATTTCTTGACTGGCCTCTTCTGTTAGGCAAATAACCTTGATGTTTGGTGCTTGGCTGGATGCCGCATTCCGCTTGGGGAATATTTATTGATATTTTTTGATTTTTTTTCTTTTTGTGGGAATGCCTCTTGAGTAGGCGACTGGGGATTTGGGGATCTTATGTATCCCAGAGTATTATTTAAGAAGCCTCTGCAGGCTTAGCCTCACTCAACACTTGAGTTGGAGAGCTATCTTCACTGAGGAAGTGTTAAGTCCTTTGACTTGTATATACTGTTTGGATGATCGCACTTCCATTGGGGATTGCGTCGATTTTGCTTTGATAGCTCTCGCTGGGGATTTTTCCGTGAGCTTGAGCTGAGGTTCCCTCTGGGGAGTATTATTTCTGCGAGCCTCTCCAGGCTCAGTTATTCTGCATACTGTGGAGGATGTGGAGTATTATTTTGGTAAGCCTCTCCAGGCTTAGTTATTCGGTACAAATTGTTTGTTGGATTTTCTATATCCTTGCCTTTTTTATTTTCGGCTTTTTCTGTATTTTGCCTTTTTTATGTTTTTGGCTTTTGCTGTACAGAAATTAAAAGTGCTAAAGAAATTAAATTCAGTTATTATGAGAGAGTATTATTTCGGCAAGCCTCTCCAGGCTCAGTTATTTTGTAGGAGTATTATTTCGGCAAGCCTCTCCAGGCTCAATTATTCTGAAGGAGTATTATTTCGACAAGCCTCTCCAGACTCAATTATTCTGTGGGAGTATTGTTTCGGCAAGCCTCTCCAGGCTCAGTTATTTTGAGAGTATTCTTTCGGCAAGCCTCTCCAGGCTCAGTTATTCTGTATGATGCTGTTGATTTTCTGAATCTTTGTATTTTGCTTGCTGCTGTCATACACAAGCAATTTTCTATTTTTCTATTTTATGTAACTGCCTCATGATAAGGTCTTTGAATGTGCAACTAATGTGTGTGATGCACGCGATGCAAGTTTTTATTTTTGTTCTTTTATTTAGAAAAGTGAATGACTCTCCCTATCCTCTTCTTTTTTGGAGGAGTTTCTGTCATAGACGCGAGGGAGGATTTTTGTGAGCCTCTTATGCAGGAGATTATGGATTTTACAGGAACCCCTCCAATTTTCTTTATTGACCGATTATTAAGGAATCTCATACAATTTTTAGAAATACCAATTTAAAGGCATAATCACATGGTCAAGAGAGAAAAGAAATGAATGGATATTTTATTAATATTCACAAATGTTTTTACAGAAAGATGTACAGAAGGAATTTCCGAAGAATGGCTGGCCAGGGTAGGCTATATACATTTTAGCTTTAAACAATTATATCTGTAATTGTCGCCCTTCCCGTTCCCCTAATTGCTTCGGGTGAGATGCCTGAGCCAGGAGTGTAGATACTGCAAGACGCTTGCTTCTAGAAGATTATCACTTGTACCGCCTTTCGGTTTTCGATTCAAGTGATCGTTGCTTGCTTTGTTTTTACATCTTATTCTTTTGCCCCTAATTTTTGCCTAGGACGTATCCTAGCGGGGATAATTTTGCCTTTGTTTTGCCTAGTACCCTTGTACTGGCGGGCTTTTTGTTTTGCCCTAACTTTTGCCTAGGATGCCCTTTTTGGGTTTTCATCCTAGCGGGCCTATGCAAGCAACGTCTTCAAGCATAGTACTTCTTTACCACGTCAGCGTTGACTGGGTATCGAAGTTCTTCTCCATCCATGTCTATGAGGATTAATGCTCCTTTTGAGAAAGCTCGCTTTGCCACATACGGTCCTTCGTGATTTGGGGCCCACTTTCCGATTTTGTCCTTTTGAGTTGGTAGTAATTTCTTCATTACCAACTCTCCCTCATGGTAGACTCGAGGGTGGACTTTCTTGTCAAGAGCCTTTTTGATCTTCCTCTGATAGGCTTGACCATGGCATATGGCGTTCAGCCGTTTCTCTTGGATAAGGTTCAACCGGTCGTATCGGCTTTGAACCCTTTCTGCCTCGGAAAGTTTTGCTTCCATGATTACCCTTATATAAGGTTTTTCGACTTCGACGTGTAGAATTGCCTCCTGAAGTCCTATAACCATGAAGAGCAAAGGGTAATATCTCGTGTCAGTCTTTAAATGAGACAACCATCTTTTGCACTATTTTCTTGATGTTCTTTTTGGTTGCCTCGACTTCCCCATTCATCTTTGGCCGATATGGGGAAGAGTTGTGGTGTTGGATCTTGAATTCTTGGCTCAGTTCTTCCACCATTTTGTTGTTCAGATTAGATCCATTATCAGTGATGATTTATTTCTCCATGCTTCCACTAGATTATTCCAAAATCTTTTGGGACAAGAGAGAAAAGAAGGAAGGGATATATTTTCAAAAGTTTGTGTTTTAGAGGGGATTATTTTATTTTTGAAAAATGGATTTTGTAAGAATGTTTGGCCAAGGTGGGCTTATGTGTTTAGGCTTGTTTGATTAAACACTTATGAAGTTAAGAAAATCTTTGTTTATTGACGTTGTGATTTTGACAACTTGGATAGCTTCTCTTGAACCTTTCTTTTTGAATTCGGTTCATGGTACCATCATGGATTTCTTTTGTTTTTTGATTGTCCTTATTTTTGCCTAAAACACCCTTTTGTGGCGTTTTAGCGGACTTTTGTTTTTATTCATTTTTTGCAACCCTAACTTTTGCCTAGGTCACCCTTTCGTGGGATTCCTAGCGGGTTTTTTGCTCTTATTTTTGCGCAGTCCCTTTTTGGGTTTCCTGCCGAGCTTTTTTGTTTTTAGGATTTCTTTTTATCCATGATGGCACTTGTCGAGGCCAAGGGGAGGTGCTCCAAGTTGTCACACACATTTCCACATAAAAATGATGTGGGTTTATTATTATTAAGATGATTTTAACCTCATTCATGTTTATTCAAACAAGGTTAAAAAATGTGGTTTAGAATTTTATTATAAGCAAGAAAAGAAGCAATGAGAAAGAATGATTTTATTATAATCATAGTGGAAACATGTGTCCTTATTTCATCACTGATAAGGGTCCCAGTGTTGACCTCTTTTATCTCTCGGCCATGCCCCAAATTCACAGTCTCCAATTTCTCTTGACAAGTTGGAGTAAGCGAGCTTCTCGTTTTAGCAGTCTTTGCAGATCCGGAGAGATGGTCTCCTCATCACTCTCCAACTCAACCCATTCACTTTTGGATCCCGGTCAGAGCGAACAATTACAGACATAATTATTTTATTGGTTCTGTTTAGGTTTAGAATTTATTAATGTTAATGGGGAAAGAGAGAAAAGAATAAAAAGAGAATAATGTGTGAAATATGCCTCTTTATTGATATATGTATGTAAAACTGTACAAAAACCCTTATTTACATGAAAAGGTTCTCATGATCTTGGGTACTGATCATGAGTCCCTAAAAGAGAAATATGAAGGGGCCCTATCGTGGCTTGTTCTTCTCTCTACTCCTGCTTTGGTAGAGGATTCTTGCTCACGTCGGGCGCTGTTGAATCAAAAGTGATCCACCCTGCATCGATAAGGTCTTGGACCTTATTTTTGAGAGCTCTACATTTCTCCGTTGAATGCCCCGATGCCCCCGAATGGTATAGACATTTGTCTTGCGGTTTGTACCAATAGGGGTGAGGTGGATCAATCTTCTTTAGTGGAACGTAAGCTAGAAGTTTGGCTTCTACTAGCTTCGGCAGGAGATCGCTGTAGGTGGTCGGAAGTTTATCAAACTTCTTCACAGGGGTGAATTGCGACTTTCCTGACTTCGAAGTGGAAGAAGATGAAGAAATATTTACGGCATTGACTCCTCCCTCCTTCTTCTTCCCGTAGGTCTTCTTGGCTTCAAATGATTGGGAAAGCCCAGCTAGCTTCCCACTTTTCAGCCCTTGTTCCACTCTTTCGCCAATGGTGATGATGTCCGAGAAGAGTGTTGTCGTGTTCCCTATCATCTTGTCATAATAGGGACCGGTCAACGAGTTTATGAATAGGGACACCGTCTCCTTATCCGACAGCGGGGGCTCTATTTGTGCCGCCAACTCCCTCCATCGTTGGGCGTACGCCTTGAAGGATTCATCATTTGTCTTACTCAAGGCTTGAAGATCGGACCTATCGGGTGTTAGGTCGATGTTATATTTATAGCGCTTGAGAAAGGCGTCGGCCAACTGCCTCCATGTGCACACTTGACTTCCATCCAGCTGCATATACCAATTGAGTGCGGTGTCAGCCAAGCTCTCTTGGAAGCAATGGATCAAGAGCTTTTCATTGGTAGCATATGCAGCCATTTTTCGGCAATACATGGTGAGATGACTTTTGGGGCAAGTCGATCCCACATATTTTGGGAAATCGGGCACTTTGAATTTGGGAGGGAATTGGATGTCCCTCACCAAGCACATGTCAGCGGCATCTTTGATGTCGAAATCATACCCCTCCATAGCCCTTAGCCGATCCTCGAGGGCGTGGAATTGTTCTTTTGATACTTCGGGCTCTTTAATCATGATTCCAGCCCCAATAGGTATGGCATGTGGATGATCTTCTTCATGCTCTTCCTCCTCTCCCTCATGATGGGACCCATGGTCACTGTGATGAGATCCATGAATGTTATGGTGACACATGAGTTCCAACATTTGCGCCATCTGCTCTTTGAGCTGTGAAAGCTTGGTCGTGAGCTTCTTGTTTTGTTCCTCTAGCGCTTCCATTTTCTTGATTTTCTTTGCGCGTGTGAGGACAGAGAGATGACCAGCCACTTTCTAAAATGAATGTTTATTCTAATTAGCTTATTTATGATATGAATACACTCTTGATGTGAGCTTGATAATCTTTCATCTTTGAGGCGCTGCCTTTTTAAGATGAAAGTTTATCACCCTCCCTAGGCTATTATCTCTCCACAACGGAGAATCTCAATAGTCACGGGTCTCTTTCACTCACATCGAGAGGGTATTAGTGAACCTATAAATGATGATGAGGATGCATGAGGTATTATTGATAATGATGCCTATGCTCCTTACTTTTATTATATTTTCACACATGATTTTTCCTCTCATGTCATGGTATTTTCATGCATGGGGATTATTCTTAGACCTTATCACGAGGTTATTTATTAATGCACAAACAATTGCACATAAGCATTTACACAAACAATTCACTCATCCACGAACAGTCACGAGCGAATCACGAGGTAGGGGTCTCCTGCAGAAAAGTGCATATTCAAGGAGGATCTAACTGTTCTCACTTGGTCAAAGGCCCCCAAGGTGCCCCCATTATAGGGACCCAATTCCTCTCGTCGTAAGTCGATGGAAAGCTCCAACGCACTGTCGGACTCAAGTTCATGGTTATCACCTTGAGTGATGTTTTTCCGACAACGGTCTCGTAGGCTCCTATAGACCCATTCAACCGGCCGTACTAACATCCACTCCCTATGGTCAATCACTCATGCCCCCGGGTATAGAGGGAACTGTTGTGTGCAAAGGTTTGTGTGCAATTTTTATTTCAAACAATTGCGGAAATTTAAACAAACAACAGTTATTTAAAGCCAAATATATAAAGAATGTTATCATACAAGCAAGGGGTAATAAAGTAATTTTTAACTATTATTTGTTAAAAATAATCTGTCACTAAATGGGACTGACTCTCGAAGCTTCCCCAGTGGAGTCGCCATCTGTCGCCACCCGGCCCAAACGGGCCTCGGCGGTCGCGAAGACGGTCGAGCTCGCTTTTATTTTAGTTTTGAAAATGTATTGGATTATTAGAACGACTTGTTCTCAAACTGAGACCTTGTCGATCTTATCCAATTTATTTATTAAAAGTCTCACTAATCCATATTAATCCCAAGCGGGACCCTCCATGGATTAGTGGTTTTCGCAAAAGGAGGGTTCGTGGAGTCGCCACCAATGTTTTACTCAAAACATTGGAAAAAGGGATAAGGCAATTGATTTTATAAATCAACTTTGGCCATTACAACCAGAGTCGGGTAAGGGAGTCGGTTACGCGTGGGGAAGGTGTTAGCACCCCACAGCGCCCCTTTCGGGTTCCCTATGACAGATTATTTCTAAAATAATAGCGTAAAATTACTAAATTACCCCTATTTATTATAAGCGATTATAAATTAACTATCTACATGATGACAGTTTAAATATGCACACAGAAAGCAGTAAAAGGAAGGATTTAAGAAGAAACCTCTTGAAGCGTGCTTTTATATATTGAGTAAAACTGGGAAGCTTTTTGGCGTTCCCTCGCTCTACAAGCTCGCTCGCTCCTTCCTAAAAACTTTTGACTATGGAAATCCGGAGGATTTCCCTTCGACTAGGTTCGAATCTCCAAGCTAAGTGCTCGGAATTCCAGAACTTCGTCGGATCGACTCCCAGAGAGATTTCTAGGGAAGAACACTGCTCAAAAACCCCAGAATACTCAAGGAGGGAGTCAAAACTGAGTGTGAAAGTGTCCAATGACGTCCAATTGACGTCATATTTATAGGGAACAGGCCCAATACGGGCCCTGGAGCCAATACGGCCGTATTGAAATTTTTGAACTTCAATACGGCCGTATTGAGTTCAATACGGCCGTATTGAAATTCAGAAATTTCAATACGGCCGTATTGAGTTCACTGCGGCTGTATTGAAGCTTCAATACGGCCGTATTGATTTCAGTACGGCCGTATTGAAGTTTCAGAAACTTCAATACGGCCGTATTGAGTTCACTGCGGCCGTATTGAAGCTTCAATACGGCCGTATTAAGTTCAGTACGGCCGAATTGGGCTTCATTCCCTCCACTTTCTTATTTTGAGCTATTCTAAGACCTCTAGACCTACAGAGAACCCTCCTAGGGCCTTCCAGGAGTCCTTCTGGCTGATCTTCCTTTAGTCTTCGAGAGTCTTCAAGCTTTATTTCCGACCCGGGCAATTTTAGGGGTCTACATGCCCACCGCTCTTCAGAGGAACCAACTACGACTACTGGAGATAAAGAATGATCGCATTCTTTGATGCTTGTCATATAGACATGTGGGAGGTTGTAGAACAAGGAGATTACATTCCACAAGATGATGCTAGCAGGGAGATACCCAAGGGACGTTGGAATGAAAATAAAAAACAAGGATTTATGCTAAACTCCAAAACCAAAAATGCACTCATGTGTGCTCTAATCGAAGAAGAATATACCAAAGTACACAACTTTAGGAGCGCCAAACAAATGTGGGATACCCTAGCCATAACCTATGTGGGATCCTTGGAGGTAAAACACAACAAGTTAAGCTTGTTGGTCCGTAAGTATGAACTCTTTGAAATGGAAGAAAATGAATCTATCCAAACTATGTTTGGAAGATTTCAAACTATTGTTAATGAACTCTCTTTTCTATGTAGCACTTATGATAATTTTGATCATATTGACAAATTACTTCGTAGTCTACCCAGGAAGTGGAGACCCCAAGTCACGACTCTGAGAGCATCCAAGGATCTTGAAAAGCTCTCACTGGAAGAACTAGTTGGACTACTCAAAGTCCATGAGATGGAGCTACAACAAGATGAAGCAGGACGAAAACAAAAGTCCATTACACTAATGATGTGTTTGGATGGGGAATTTATATAGGGTAATTCATTTATTTGAAGAATTTCAAATTCCTTGAGGTGAAATGTTTTGTTTGGATGAGGAATTTACAAAGAATTTAAAATCCAAGCATTTATGAAATTCTTTCAAATAGTAGAATTTTAAATTCTCCCAAAAATGGGAGAATTTGAAATTCCTCATATATTTGTTTTCTTATTTCACCTATATATTTTATCTTATCTCTTCATTCTTTTAATTATTGGATATTCAAAACTATTTTTAAAGTTATTAAATATTATCTAATATTAATTTTTAAAATTTTTAAATATTTAAAAATGGGTTAATATTTATTTTATAAAATTTAATTTTAAAATCTCAACATATAAATATATTTTTAAAATCAATTTTATTATGGTAGAATCAAATTATCATATTTAACCTAACAATTTAAATTTAAGAAATTTGAATTGACTCATCTAAACAAAATATTTTAAGAATGATAGAAATTGAAATCAAAGTAATTCAAATACCAAGAATTTAAAATTCATCATCCAAACACACCATAAGTGTGCAAAAGACGAAACCTACATCATCATCGTCAAAAACATTAAAGGCAGAAGAAGCATCTGACGAAAGCTGTGACAAGGAGATGTGTGACTTAGACGATGAGATATCCCTCTTGTCTAGAAAAATATATTCCATGATGAAGAAAAAGGGAGGATCGCGTTGGAGAAAATATAACAGAACCCCAAGAGAAAAGGCACAGCCACTATGCTATGAATGCAAGAAACCTGGACACTACAAAACAAAATGTCTAGAGTTAGAAAAAGAAAAGGATAAAGAAAAGAAGAAGTCAACTTTCCACAAGAAGAAAGCCATGATGGCCACCTGGGAAGATCTAGACACAACATCATTTAAAGATGATGAACAGGCAAACATCTGTCTAATGGTAGACACAGACTCATTATCTGCATCTGATGATGAAGAGGTTAGTGAATCTGATTTCAAAGATCTTCAACATGCATATAATCAGCTTTTAATTGATTCTGCTAAGATCTCTACTGCATATAAGGAACAAAAGAAAAGAATTTCTAAACTATTTAAAGAAAATCTTTCGCTCAAGCATGAAAATGCAAAACTATCAAAAGAATTAGAAAAAGGACTTAAAGAAATTGAAATACTAAAATCTGATTTATCAAAATTTACTCTAGGAACTGAGAACCTTGAAAATATCTTGAAATACTCTAAGAGTAAAAATGATAAGTCTAGACTAGGGTATGTTGATTATGAACCAGAAAACAAAGCAAGTACATCTGCATATCCTACATATAATGGGCATTTCACGTCTAAATGCAGTCACATGCACAAGAAGGGGTATTCCAAAACCTCGAACACTAACATTTATGGACCCAAATCCATTTGGGTACCAAAGACTGAGATAATACCTGTTGCAGATTTGTTCAACTAGAAAAAGAAGTGTCCAGTCATGGTACCTGAACAGTGGCTACTCGCGACACATGACGGGCGAAAGGTCTATGTTCCTAGACCTCAAGTCCAAGAAAGGAGGCCTAGTCACATTCAGAGATGGATAGAAAGGAAAAATCATGGGAATAGGTAAAATAGGTATAAATTCCTCTATCACCATTGCTAACGTCCTATACGATAAAGGATTAACACATAACCTACTGAGTATAATTCAATTATGCGACAGCAGTTACGAAGTTTCCTTCAACAAAAATAAATGTATTGTTAGTCAAACTGATTCATCTATATTGTTTACAGCTAATAGATGCAATAACTTATACAAATTAATGCTTAATGAACTAGAAGATCAAAATATTGATTGTCTAGTATCTTATGAAAACTAGTGGTTGTGGCACAAGAAGCTTGGTCATGCAAGTCTGAGATTAATCTCAAAGCTGAAAAAGCATAACCTCGTAAGAGGTCTACCAAGTCTTGTATACCAGTCGAATAGCCTATGTGAAGCATGTAAAAAGGGGAAACAAGTTAAAAGTTCATTTTAAAGTAAAAGTCATATTTCCACCTCAAGACCTCTTGAACTGCTCCACATAGATCTATTTGGTCCCACTTGGACTGAATCCGTTAGTGGTAAAAGATACAGGCTAGTAATTGTTGATGACTATACTAGATGGACATGGGTGTTGTTTATAACCCACAAGAATGAGTCCTCCAAGGTATTCCATGTATTTTGTAAAAGGGTTCAAAATGAAAAAGGAATATCAATTGCATCTATAAGAAGTGATCATGGGGGAGAATTTGAAAATGAACAATTTCAAGATTTTTGTGAAGAAAATGGAATCAAACACAATTTTTCAACTCCTAGAACTCCACAGCAAAATGGAATTGTTGAAAGAAAAAATCGGTCTTTACAAGAAATGGCAAAAACCTTATTAAATGATTTTTCAACTCCTAAGCACTTCTGGGCAGAAGTAGTTAATACTTCAGGCTATATACAAAACAAAATATATCTTAGACCTATCTTGAAGAAAAATTCCTATGAATTGTGGAAAGAACGAGTGCCTAACATATCATACTTTCATCCATTTTGTTGCAAATGTTTCATTTCAAATACTAAAGATAATTTAGGCAAATTTGACTCAAAAACCAATGAGGGTATCATACTTGGATACTCTAAAAGGTCAAGATCCTAAAAAGCCATCAACAACAGAACCAAAACTGTTGAAGAAGCCATTCACGTTAAGTTTGACGAAAACAAGCCTGATAAAGAAATATCAAAGCTAGGAACCTTCTTTGAAAACATGCAGGTAAATAAAAATCAGTAAAAGAAGATGAGTCTGGAGAAACTAAAGCTCAACAGGATGATAAAGAGGAAAGAGAGCCTGTAAATCGAAACTAGCAGATGAAGGCGCATCATCCTCAAGAATAGATCATTGGCGAAGCAAAAGATGCAGTAAGAACGAGAAGTTCATTCAAAACCCAAGCATAAATTGCACTACTGTGTCAAATTGAACCAAAAACCACGGACAAAGCCCTATCAGATGAAAGCTGGGTCCAAGCCATGCAAGAGGAACTCACCCAGTTCCAAAAGAATGACGTTTGGAAGCTTGTACAAGCACCAAAAGATAGGTCAATTATCGGCACCAAATGGGTATACAGAAACAAGCTAGACGAATCCAGAAATGTGGTAAGAAACAAAGCAAGGTTAGTCGCAAAAGGATACTCACAACAGGAAGGTATAGACTTTACTAAAACTTTTGCACTTGTTGCTAGAATAGAGGCTATTAGAATATTACTTGCATTCGCTGCATGCACTGGTATGAAATTGTATCAAATGGATGTTAAAAGCGCATTTTTATAGGGAACAATTTCAGAAGAAGTTTACGTAAACCAACCCCCTGGTTTTGAAAACGACCTGCTTCCATCTCATGTTTTCAAATTAAATAAAGCTTTGTATGGACTAAAACAAGCACCACGAGCGTGGTACGACAAGTTAAGCTCTTTTCTAACAGGCAACAACTTTATAAAAGGAAAGATTGACAACACCCTATTTAGAAAAGAACTAAAAGATGATTTTATAATAGTTCAAATTTATGTAGATGACATAATATTTGGAGCAGCTAATGACAATCTCTGTCAAGAATTTTCCAAGCTCATGCAGGATGAATTTGAGATGAGCATGATGGGAGAACTGAAGTTCATTCTAGGACTTCAAATCGTCCAATCAGACGAAGGAATCAAAATACATAAGACGAAATATACAAAAGAGATACTAAAGAAGTATAAGATGGATGATGCAAAAGCAATGAAGACACCAATGCATCCATCCATAACCCTAGGTCTGGACAAAGACTCACCAGACATAGATAGCACCATGTACCAAGGAATGGTAGGCTCACTCTGTACCTAACGGCATCCAGGCCTGACATTATGTTCAGTGTCTACGTCTGTGCCAGATTTCAAGTGGGACCT
This sequence comes from Cajanus cajan, assembly GCF_000230855.2. Lineage (NCBI taxonomy): Eukaryota > Viridiplantae > Streptophyta > Magnoliopsida > Fabales > Fabaceae > Cajanus > Cajanus cajan. Next base: position 29,088,107 of record NC_138523.1, on the reverse strand, counting down.
AAAGAGGTACATTTACAAGCTGTTAAACATGTTTTAAGATATCTTAAAGGAATAGCTAACCTAGGAATTAGCTTCTATAGAAGCTAGAAATTTTCCCTGTTAGGCTATTATGATGCAGATTACGCAGGGGACAAATGGGAGAGAAAAAATACTAGTGGGGGATGTCACTTTCTTGGTCATTGCTTAGTTTCATGGACTAGCAAAAGGCAAAACACGATTGCCTTATCAACTTGCGAAGCTAAGTACGTTGCCGTAGGACAGTGTCTCACGCAGCTGCTTTGGATCAAACATCAGCTGAAAGACTACGACATTATGAAAGTAGTATTCATATACTTTGTGATAACACTAATACCATTAGTATTTCAAAGAATCTTGTTTTGCATTCTAGGAATAAACATATTGAGATCAAACATCATTTCATTAGAGATCATGTGCAAAAAGGAACCTTCGATCTAGTATATGTTAAAACAAAAGAACAACTAGCTAATATCTTTACCAAGCCCCTTCAAAAAGATAGATATATCTGGCTAAGAGATAGGTTAGGAATGGAACTGATAGGTGAATAATAAAAATGTTGTTTGTTAACCCCTATTCCTTTTGATGATTACAAAGGAGGAGAAATAGGAATGAGAATGAATCTATCAAAATCTATCTAAGGGAGAAATTGGAATAATCTAGTAAGGGAGAGAGCACATACTAAGGGGGAGAGCCTTATAACAAATGCTTAGAACAAATGCATGAATCTAATAAACTGCTTGATATGCATGTATTTTTATATTGTATATGAAAATGAATTGATAGATTATATTTGTCATCATCAAAAAGGGAGAGATTGTTAAGTCACACGAAGCAATCCTTAGCAAGGTTTTGAACATGAGAAATATAATACATATTGTTATCACTAAACCATGTGTCAATGTTTTAGATAAATATAAGAGCAGGCAAAACTAAAACATGAAGCAGGGTTGAACAAAACAAAGATCAGACAAATCAAGCCAAATAATAGAAGGATCATGGCTTGCGCATCAGACGACAATGAATACCAAACGAAGATATGCCAATCCAGAGCGTAATATAAGAAATCAGAAACAAGAGCAAAACAAGAACAAGACAAAGTTGGCTCAGTACCAAATAAACATCAGATGAAGCTCAATGGTCAACCACACATAATTCAACCAAACAATCATCATTCGTTGGACAACACAAGATGAAGAAACATTCCAGACGAAATAAAAGTCGTTTACACTCAAGACTGATCAAACGAGATGAAAAAGTCAAAGTTTAACCCTCAGACAGAGACTCAAATTTTCATATGCAAACGAAGCATGATGAAAAGCGTCTAGAGTCCATTAGTCACAACAAAGAAGATCATATATCATCTCCACTCACAAGAAAATCACACGGAGTTATCAAAGAAATGAAAGGAAAGAAGAAAAGTTGAAGAGCGCGAATTCACAAGTCAAAGTTGCATGTGTCAGGGCAAGTACAGCTACATTTCAGAGAAAGGCAATGCCTCCGCAGCTACAATGACGGAAAAAGGACAAACATACCTAGGTCATGATTGAAGTAAAAAATAAAAGGGAACAAATTATGCAAAAAACTCCACGTAACACAGATTTAGCAAGCAAAGCATTTAATGCAAAATCAAACGCATTAAATGAGAAAGATTTGTGTAGCCATGAACAAACGTTTATCTGCACCAACGGAAAGCTCCGCCTCAACGAACATATTCAAATTCAAGCAACAGGAAGATCCATCACAAGGTTATAAATAACAAGACTTGAGAAGAAAATAGCAGAAGAGAAGCAACAAGCAATAAAAAAAAACAAGCGTCGAAACAATCTCATCTCTCTTCTTGTGCAAAAGTTGAATATCTATGTAAAACTAAGATAGTTTATCTTACTGAGTGTAGAAATCATTTTATCCTCTTTGTGAGAGTTACATATACACTCTAAACACATTTTTGTAAAACTAGGGTTGAAAACCTTAGTGAGTGTTGAAACCATTCTTCTCTCTGTGAGAGTTACAAACACACTCAAAATATTTATCGTCTGTAAAGCCTGAAGAGGCTAGTAAAAGAAACCAGAAGTGGTTTAAGAATACTAGCGTTAGCAGGTGAAGTTGACGAACCAGGAGTGGTTGAGAATACTTGGGCAACTAGAAGTGATTTAAGAATACTAGTGTCAGCAAGTGAGGTTGATGAACTAAAAGTGGTTAAGAATACTTGTAATCGAGTGTGATTAGTGGAACCCTTCAATCGAAGGAGACTGGACGTAGCTTAGAATGAGTGAACCAGTATAAAAACTCTGTCCATTGTTATTTGATTTAGAAACGCTACTTTACTCAGATTAACTTATCGCTCTGAAAAAATTCGTCTACTACTATCTATTTTCTAAATAATATTTGGACGAACTTATATTTGTTTGATTGAGGAAACCATTTTCAAACAGACGGTAAATCTTCAGATGCAAAGTTCTTTTTAACCAATCTTGCACTTTCCTTACGTAGTTGAAATATTATTTTCTGACAGAAAGTAGCACCTTTGCGAAAACGGTTTTTAAAATCCTTCGTTCACACACATTCAACCCCCCTTCTGTGTGTTTTCTGCTAAACTTCACTTGCAAGTCACAGACCCCTCTCACTCACAATCCTAGTTCTCGTACTCGTGGTTCTCACACTCACTATTCTCACTAGTCACGATTCTCGTTCACTCATTCACTATCTTTGATCTCATTTGTAATCGTTTCACTCTTTCTCAACCTCAAGTTTATCTTTCTTTTTTGTTAAATTTAGGGTTTCATTTGGTTTTTTATTGAATTCATTTTGGATCAAGAGTTTTGTTTTCAATTTCATGTTTGATATTATGTTTGATTTTCAATTTCTTGTTTGATACTATATTTTATTTAATTGACTTTGTATATTGATTCATGTATTGGTTATTGGTCATGCTTTATTCCCACGAATAACCTTTCCACCAACAACTTTACCCCCTCCTAGAGTAGGGCTAATTTCTTTCACTACAAATTCTGTTTTCGGAGGCTTTTCCCTCCAAATGCTTGAACAACTTTCGGAGGAGCCTGTGAGGATTTCATCTCAAACATCCCAAAGGTTACACTTTGCTTTGCATCTTCTGTAGGCTTAAACTAGTGTTTTTGTTCATTGTTTTCTTTCAAACCAATCTCTCCTTTGGAACAAAAGAAAATGTTTTTTCTTTTCAAGAGGGTAATGCAAGAGAACAACATTAGAATATGGCACAAATGTGGTTCCAGTGAGCCTGGCCTTCCCAAGGAGTACTTTGGAACCAATGGTTTTGTTGTAGTGATAGATATATGCTTCAAGAGTGAGGCTTGATAACTTGGTTGGATTAGTAATGTTGAAGTAAAAGCTTTCATTCCAAACAGGACTTAGATCTTTATCTTTTGTTGTTGTCCGAAATCTCTGGTCATCAAAGTGAAGTTTTAGTCAAAATTGGTCTTAGTCCTATAATTTGAAAAACAATGACTTTGATCCTCATATTTATTATAATCAGTAAATTTAGGAATCTAAAACACATTTTACCCATAAATAAATCACAATTATTAATACTTACAAATTAATATATATATATATATGTGTGTGTGTGTGTGTGTCAGAGGAACAAATTAATAGCCTAGTTTTTATATATCTATGAGAGTGGAATGGATTATTTTGATCTTGCATGTTAATTTAGTGAAATAGGTTAAATGCACACTAAAATCATCAGTCACATTTATTTATGTCAATTAAATGAATATATGCTAATAGCTAAATATTAGTCTTATATATAATATATCATCTATCAGCAATATTGACTTTTGTACCTTTATCTTCTTCGTTAAGCATATGCTAGAGATTTCTCTATGCTTTCTCATTAATATAGTCAAAGAAGAATTCTAGTAGAGCTACAACAATTTCATGAAATGTATAAACTTGGCAGAATTATTATGTTTGTAAAAGGGAAAAAAAGCAAAAGTTCTATTGATATTTTTTGAGTTCCTATGATTATTTATACAATACCTTTTGCACATTATTATTATTATTTATCTCTTTTTGTCATATCATTCATTTTCTCTATTTTTTGTATCTTTTTTATTGCACAAAAATATTTTATGACGTGCTCCTTGGTCCTTGATAGGGGTCACAACACCTTTTTTCCTCTAGTCCATGGTAGTAGGAATACCAATGACACTGTTATATATTTGAAATTATTTTATATTCCATTTTAATTATTTTAGTTTTTTTCTATCTTATATTAGTTTCACAAGGTGTAGATTGAGAAGAAATAGATGTTAGCATAATTAATACCAAAATTACTTCAAGAAAATGTAAAAGAGAAGAATTTAAGGAGATAATCATATTTGTTGTTGCTTGTGTGGTTTATATGCTTGTGGGTGTAGTAGCATGGTACCATAATAATTATTTTCTTAAGAAACTAGCTCATAATTGGGAATTGGAGCGGCATAGTTTCCTTAATCGTCTTTATAGAAGGGCAGAAAAAGATTGCATTAAACAGTTAAGGCTCAATAAGAGTTCATTTTGTTAAGTCAGACGAAGCAATTCCTAGTAACGTTTTTAATGAGACAAATATAATGCATAGTTATTTCTAACGAGTGCGTTAATGTTTCAGAAAAACATAAGTGCAGGCAAGTTGAAGACTAGAGTATATGCATGTACCACTTTCTACATCAGAACCAAGACAAAAACACAACACAAAATAAAGAACAGAGCACGAGCAACCAAGATAAAGGGTGAAAGTTAAGAGACATCAGATGAAGAGATCAAACGAAATCAAGCCCAACACAAGAAGGAAAATAATGAAGCCTCAGATGATACAAGACCACAGATGATGGACAATCTAAGTCAAAGCATCCTAAAAGGAATTCAAAGCTTGCACAGCTGACCAGACGAAAGAAAAAGTCAAAGTCTATCTCTTAGATGGAGACTCAAATTTTTAGATGAAAATGAAGAATGTTGAATTGCGTCTGAAGTCTACTAAGTCACAACGAGAAGTACTACTTATCATCCACACTCTTAGAAGAACATATGAAGCCATCAAAAATAGAAGAGGGGAGAAGAGCAAAATGGACTAGCATTTATCCACAAGTCAAAGCTGCATGTGTTAGAGCAAGTACACCTACCATTCAGTAAAAGAAAATGCCTTTGCAACTATAATGCCAGGAAAGTAAAGATATGCCTAGGTTATGATTGAAGTCAGACATAGAAGTAAACAAATGGTACAAAAGACTTCACGTAACACAGATTCAACAAGCAAACATTTAGTGTAAGATCAAATGCATTAAATACAAGATCTACGAGGTCTGGATGAACTAAACAAGAAAATCAGATAATGGTTGGTCAAGCAACAAGATTATACCTGATCAAAGACAAAAGAACATTCAATAAACACTAGACGAGGCTTACTACAAGTCAAAACCTTTAAGTATCAGATGAAAAGCCAAAACAAGGCTAAATCTAGAACAAGACGAAAAAAGGTTAAACATCAGATGAAACCAGATGGTCAACTTAGACAAGAGAAGAGGCAAGGCAAGGCACATGATGAGAATCAGAAAAATCAGGCTAACTGAATAGATAAAGTATGATATGTGCGCCAGATGGCTATGAGTCTAATATCAGACGAAGGTGTGTCAAGGACAACCTCAAGTGCAACATAAGAAATTAGACGAAGCATGAATGAAAGATCAGAAGAAAGTCAACTATGCATAAGATGAAGGATGGCACAGAATAAAACATATTTCAAAAAAAACAAAGTCTGTCCATCTATAATGTTGACCAGACCAAAAGAGAGTCAAAGCATCAATGTCAATTGCTCAGACAAAAATTTTAGATTGAGACGCACAGGACTAACAGACGCAAACAAAGATTTCCACATGTAGACCCCTAAAATTGTCCGGGTCGGAAATAAAAGCTTGAAGACTCTCGAAGACTGAAGGAAGATCAGCCAGAAGGACTCCTGGAAGGCCCTAGGAGGGTTCTCTGTAGGTCTAGAGGTCTTAGAATAGCTCAAAATAAGGAAGTGGAGGGAATGAAGCCCAATACGGCCGTACTGAACTTAATACGGCCGTATTGAAGCTTCAATACGGTCGCCGTGAACTCAATACGGCGTATTGAAGTTTCTGAAACTTCAATACGGCCGTACTGAAATCAATACGGCCGTATTGAAGCTTCAATACAGCCGCAGTGAACTCAATACGGGCGCATTGAAATTTCTGAATTTCAATACGGCCGTATTGAACTCAATACGACCGTATTGAAGTTCAAAAATTTCAATACGGCCGTATTGCTTCTGTAGGCCGTATTGCGCCTATTCCCTATAAATATGACGTCAATTGGACGTCATTCCACACTTTTTTCAGATAGTTTTAACCCTCTCCTTGAGTATTCTGGGGTTTTTGAGCAGTGTTCTGCCCTAGAAATCACTTGGAGAGTTGATCCGACAAAGTTCTTGAGCCCCGAGCCATTTTGCTTGAGGAGCGAACCTAGTCGAAGGGAAATCCTCCGGATTTCCATAGTTAAAAGTTTTTTAGGAGCAGGCGAGCTTGTAGAGCGAGGGAACGCCAAAAAGCTTCCCAGTTTTACTCAATATAAAAGCACGCTTCAAGAGGTTTCTTCTTAAATCCTTCCTTTTACTGCTTTCTGTGTGCATATTTAAACTGTCATCATGTAGATAGTTAATTTTATATTGCTTAGAATAAATAGGGGTAATTTAGTAATTTTACGTTGTTATTTTAGAAAATAATCTGTCATAGGGAACCCGAAAGGGGCGCTGTGGGGTGCTAACACCTTCCCCACGCGTAACCGACTCCCTTACCCAACTCTGGTTGTAATGGCCAAAGTTGATTTGAAAAATCAATTGCCTTATCCCTTTTTCCAATGTTTTGAGTAAAACATTGGTGGCGACTCCACGAACCCCTCCTTTTGCGAAAACCACTAATCCATGGAGGGTCCCGCTTGGGATTAATATGGATTGGTGAATCATTTAATAAAATTGCTCGTTTGACAAGGTCTCAGTTTGAGAATACGTCATTCTAGCAATCCATATTTTTAAACAAATAAACGAGTCCAACCATCCTTCGCGAATGCCGAAAGCCCGTTCGGGCCGGTGGCGACAGATGGCGACTCCACTGGGGAAGCCTCGAGAGTCAATCCCATTTAGTGACAGATTATTTTTAACAAATAATAGTTAAAATTACTTCATTACCCCTTGCTTGTATGATAACATGCTTTATATATTTGGCTTTAAATAACTGTTTTTTGTTTAAATTTCCGCAATTGTTTGAAATAAATTGCACACAAACCTTTGCACACAACAGTTCCCTCTATACCCGGGGGCATGAGTGGTAATCCATAGGGAGTGGATGTTAGTACGGCCGGTTGAATGGGTCTATAGGAGCCTACGAGACCGTTGTCGGAAAAACATCACTCAAGGTGATAACCATGAACTCGAGTCCGACAGGGCGTTGGAGCTTTCCATCGACTTACGACGAGAGGAATTGGGTCCCTATAATGGGGGCACCTTGGGGGCCTTTGACCAAGTGAGAACAGTTAGATCCTCCTTGAATATGCACTTTTCTGCAGGAGACCCCTACCTCGTGATTCGCTCGTGACTGTTCGTGGATGAGTGAATTGTGTGTGCATTTTTATGTGACATTGTATGAGCATACACCTTTTAAACATACAACATTCTTTTTAAATAAAAAAATAATAAATAGGAATAAGGATCTTCTAAGTACATGGTGTTAACATCTACCTTCATTGCATTCATATAGGTAGTTTCCCTTTTCACCCAAAAATACAAAAAGATACAAAATATCAAAAAAAAAAAAATAATGATATTTACCCAAACCAAGCAATATCATGCATCATGTTAGGAAAATCCCAAAAACATGATAATGCTTAGTTAAATAAACACTATGCATGCATATTCATCTCCATCATCTCATATCATGCATTTTATTGTAGATCATGGAGGGATCTAGGGGAGTGCAAGGGCAATTGAAGAAAGTGGACTTCTTATTGTACCGTGCCGAGAGGTTGGATCACCTCTGTACCTTGATGCCACGAGAGGCTCGTTTGGAGTTCGAAAAATCTTATGGACCAGTTCTCGACTTGATGAAGATTTGTGTGGATCCATCTTTTCTGAGAGCATTGGTCCACTTTTGGAGTCTCGATCTACATTGTTTCGAGTTCCCCCAGTTTGACCTAGTTCCTACTCTCGAGGAGTACGAGCTCATGCTACGATGGCCCAAATCTGCTGGGGTCTATATCTTTCATGATAACCATGTGGCCGTGGAGAGAGTTGCCACTCAGGTCAAATTACCATCACGATCAGCTGCCTTAGTGGGGAACGGCAGTATTAAAGGTTGGAAGCTTGCTATGATTGAAGACCACCTTTCTTCCTTGGCTGGTGAGGGAGATTGGTTAGCTTTCAACAAAACTCTAGCGTTAGCTGTATTTGGGATGATCCTTTTCCCCTTTTACGCTAACACAGTGGACCATGCTGCGATGGACGCTTTCTTCGCTTGGGACGTACACATGAAGAGTCCCGTGCCTGCCATTCTTGTCGACACCTTGCTCTCTGTTCATTTGTCTCAACAGAAGCAAGGAAAAATCATCCGATGCTGCACCTCCTTGTTGTATGTGTGGGGCATCACACACTTTTATGCCTTTAGTCATATGGGGACTTTGCCCGATCCGTTGAGAAGTTTTTCGAAGATCCCCGTACGCCGCCGATATGCTTCCGAGTGGAAGGAGGAGATGGAACAGTGGAGTATTGAACACTTCACGTGGGTTTGCCCTTGGTTCCGTCCAAGCAATGTATTGATGAGATGCGGCAGTTATCCAAGCATACCATTGATGGGCCTCAGAGGTTGTATAGCCTACTCACCAAGATTGGTTATGAGGCAACTGATGAGGACTCAGATCATTCCTACTATAGAGGAGCTTGGAGGGTTGTGTTTCTCTTTCGATTATGAGCATCAGAAGGACATGCACGCTGTCATGAGAGCGTGGGAGAGACCAACCTATGAGGGAGATCTCGAGCTTGGAAAGCCTCGGGTATCCGTCTCCATTGATTATGAGGAATGGAGGAGCAAGAGGGGGGTGCCTCAACCATCCACTTCTTGTGCAACCACAGCAACAAGGAAGGCATTGCAAGAACAAGTCGACGCCTTGACCAAAAAGCTGGAAATTATGGGAGCTCAAATGAGAGTTCTTGAAGAGAAAAATGAAGAATCCAGTTTTACTATTGATGGTCTTCAAAGGCAATGCAAGAAGAAAGACCACGAGATAGAGCGGCTCAAGGATGAGTGTGCTAACCTCAATGAGGAGACTACTCGGGCATCCAAAATGCCAAAGGTTGAACCGAGTAGTCAACTCCAAGAAGTCAACGCAAAGATAGCACACCTTGAAGCCGAACATGCAAGGCAGGCACAGTTGATCAAGAACATGCAAGACGATCTGCTCTTGACTCGATCCGACGCACAACAATGGCGGGAAGTTGCTCAACAACAAACCGCAAACCTTTCCGATTTCCGCAAAAAGGAAAGGGAGGGACTAGCACAAATGACTAGACTCCGAGAAGAGAAGGATCGAGCCGAAGACGAGCTTAACGAGTTGCAGGCCATGATCAACTATCACACTCAAAAGGCGAAGGACGCTCAGAAAAGTAGTGATGATATGAGTCAAGCCGTCCATATGCAAGTTGAAGCAATAGCACGCCATGTGGAGGAAGCCGAAGACGAATGGAGAAGAAAAATGAACCCGTCTTTGGGTTTTTATCGGCTTTTCTTATATTGTAAAAAATTGCTTCAAAGCATCGTATGATAAGTTGTACACTTTCTTTAATGAATAAAACAGTATTTTTGAGATTTATTGCCTTTGCATCTCATTAGTCATTCATTTTGCATTTATCTCTCCTAGTAATTAATAAATAAGATTAATAAAAAGAAAGAATTAATCGATGCGTATGTTCAGAATGGATCGCACGCCATTTGTGATAAAATGCAAACCAACAACTGCGCAAAGTGAACACACGACGACGCCGTTGTTGGTAATCAAGACAGAAAAAGGGGAGGGTCCCACGCCGTTAAGGATTGTCGCTCCAAGACCTTTCCCTTACGAATCGAATAAGGCTGTGCCATGGATATACGACATCCATACTTCTGCCGACAATGATATCTCCAATATCGCTGGACTTGGAGGCATGACTAGGAGTGGCAGGATCTACTCTCCCGAAGATCTGCACGATAAAGCTCCCAAGAATAAAGGAAAAGAAAAGGAGAAAACCGAGGAAGATAGAGAATCCGAGGAGGAGACTGATGAGCTGTTAAAAATCATCAAACAAAGCGAGTACTCCATTGTGGATCAACTTCACAAGACACCAGCAAAGATCACTTTGTTGTCGTTGATCCTAAGCTCCGAACCGCATCGGCAAGCTCTGTTGAAAGTCTTGAACGAGGCGTATGTATCACACACCATATCCCAAGACAAATTTGAGGGAATTGTTAGTCACATCACGGCTAATGATCACCTCACCTTCACAGATGAAGAGATCCCCACCGAGGGACCGCACCATAACAAGCCCTTGCACATCTCTGTAAAGTGCAAGGAGTATCACATCGCGAAGGTCTTGGTGGATAATGGATCTTCCTTGAACGTGATGCCAAAAAGGACGTTCGATCAGATGGCAATCAAGGGAGTCCAAATGCGCCCAAGCAACATGATCGTTCGAGCTTTCGACGGCTCTAAAAGAGAAGTGGTGGGAGAAGTCAGTCTTCCAATCCAAATCGGACCCACTATCTTTAATGTCGAATTTCAAATAATGGACATTACTCCTGCATACAGCTGTCTCCTCGGCCGACCTTGGATTCATGATGCGAAAGCTGTACCCTCTACGCTCCACCAGAAAATCAAGTTCATCGTGGGTGACAAACTGGTGACCGTGCAAGCTGAAGATGACATACTCATCAGTAAGCCATCCAACATACCTTATGTGGATGCAGCAGAGGAAGCTTTGGAAACCGCCTTCCAAGCATTGGAAATCGCCAATGTTGAAACGTTTCCCCGAGAAATGAAGAAGGTAGCCCATATGCTCACAAAGAACGGATACTTGCCAGGACAAGGATTAGGCAAGAACTCCCAAGGAATCCCGGAGCTACCCATTATCAAGGACAATCCGGGGAAACAAGGGTTAGGATACAACCCTGTTAAAGATCAAAGAACGAAGAGGAATCAAGATCCTTCTCGACGTTCTTTAAGCCAGATCTTTAGGAAGGCTGGTTCACAAACGTCAAGGCCAGCTGTCGTCATCAGGTGTCCTTTTCCTTCTAATAGGGATGTGTAAATCCAGTGACTATTAGAGATCACTCCTCGGGGACAGCCCGACCCCCGAGCCTCGATAGGGCACATGTTTCCATCATGATTATAATAAAATCATTCTTCATTAATTCTTTATTGCTTCTTTTCTTGCTTGCAATAAAATTCTAGACCACATTATTTTAACCCTGTTTGAATAAACATGAATGAGGTTAAAATCATCTTAATAATAAACCCACATCATTTTTATGTGGAAGTGTGTGTGTCAACTTGGAGCACCTTTTCTTGGCCTCAATAAGTGCCATCATGGATAAAGAAATCCTAAAGAGCAAAAGACCCGCTAGGAATCCCACAAAAGGGTGACCTAGGCAAAAATTAGGGTTACAAAATAATGAACAAAAACAAAAGCCCGCTAAGACATCACAAAAGGGTGTTTTAGGCAAAAGTTAGGGCCGTCAAAAAAGAAGAAAAACAAAATAAATCCATGATGGTACCATCAATTGAATTCAACAAGGAGCTCAAGAAAAGCTATCCAAGTTGTCAAAGCACAATCATTAATAACAAAGATGTGCTTAACTTCATAAGTGTTTAATCGAACAAACCTAAACACAATAAGCCTACCATTGGCCAGCCATTCTTACAAAATCCATTTTTCAAAAATAAAACAATCCCCTCTAAAAAACAAACTTTTGAAAATATATCTTTTCCTTCTTTTCTCTCTTGTCCCAACGATTTTTGAATAATCTAGTGGAAACATGGAGATATAGTGGTCAATAGGAGGGTTGACACATCTCTTAAAGGAAGGGAAGGATTATTTGGTTGATGACACCAAATCCCAAAATCAAATACGCATCATTCCTCGGTTACAGAAATCGGCAGAGCACAGCTCGTCTAGAGGAATGGCAAAAATCCAAACAGAAGAACGCATCGGTTAATTCTTTTAAAAAAAAAAAAAAGAATCAAATAGAATTAGGTGCATCATACTGCATACATGCATACAGATGATAGGTGTACTGGAAGATCACTTATTCTCTGTTTATTCTTAAAAAAAAAAAAAAAAAAAAAAAAAAAAAATTATCAATCAATGCGCCCGTATTGAGTTTAATACGGGCGTATCAAGGTGAACGTTGAAGCAACGTTTCGTATTCAATACGACGTATTAAACACAATACGGGCGTATTGACGCTCAATACGGCCGTATTCCATTCAATACGGGCCGTATTGATTGCCACATTTGTACAATAACGGTAAAGCCAATACGGCCGTATTATATTCAATACGGCCGTACTGGCGAAAACTTCTCTATAAATAAGCCTCCCCCCTCTCATTTTTGCATAACAATCTTCATTCTCTGCATATTTTGTTTGTGAGTCCACCCTAGACAACTTCTCAGAAATGGCAGAGTCATCCCGAAAAAGACAGAGAGCCCCAGCTCGACGTGAGATGACGGATCGACACAGGCAACGGCTGGAGCTCATAGAGACATTCAACTTCGAGCCGTCAAGGGTGCTCGACTTTGACCTTCTCCGAGCAGTGGGCTTGGAGGATGACGTCAGGGGTTACTTCGGCAGCATAGGATGGGAATTTCTCCTTGATTCCCCTTCTCAGCTGTACTTGACAGCCACGAAGGAGTTCCTGGCCTCCGTCGGTATTACTGAGTCGACGAACAGTTATGGGGAAGATGTCTGCTCGGTTGACTTCTGGATGAATCAGGGGTACCGCTCCTTGACTTTGGACGAGTTCAATGTCCAGGCAGGATTTTTCAGCCGCACTGATCAGCTGGAATTTCGTGATGCCATATGCGAGTGGCCTGATCAGTGGACTCCGGTTGACATGTGGAGATTGCTCACTGGCCGAGAAGATTACCATTCAGGGGTAAAGGGCTCCCGGCTTCCGACCGCTCTTCGGATCTGCCACAAGATCCTTACCAGTACTATCCATGGCAGGTCCAAGAGCCCCGAGTCGATTACTCGTCCGGACCTGCTGGCATTATATTGCATGGCCACCGGACGGAAGGCCAACCCTGGATATTTCTTCCTCGAGCATGTGAAGAAGCTGGGGACACGAGAGGGAGGAGAGTCTAGACAGGGGTATATCTTGGTCGCCCCACTCCTCTCACAGCTGGCGGAGACATGGGGATGCCTCGATGGCGAAGAGCCAAGGGCGCTGGCGCCAAAGCTGATCGGTGCTACCACTTTGATTAGCATGAGGATCATTACTAGATCAGCTGGGGGGTTTGTACGAGTAGATGGCCCCGATGCCTATGCCGACATCCTCAATGACCTCGACTTTGAGGGCGATGGCAGCCCACAGCCAGAGACCGGCACTTCGCAGTCGGATAGGGCCTACTTTGATGCCCGCTTTGACGCTTTACAGCAAAGCATCGATACTCGATTCGATGCTTTTCAGCATAGCATAGGCACATGGCAGCAGAGTACAGATGCTCGACTAGATACCTTGGTGCAGGGGTTCGACAACCTCTCCGTCTGGATGCATTGCCGCTTCCCGGACCCGCCACAGGACCCGCCGGCAGAGGAGTGAGGACTGGCTTCTATTTTCTTGCTTTTTTTTATGCATTAGTTTGGTTGGGCTTAGCCCCATTTCTCAAATTTTCCTTGTACAAATTCATTTTTAGTAATGAAATTTGCCACTTTTGAATTCAAAATTCTCTAGCAATTTAAATTCTGTACAGCAAAAGCCAAAAACATAAAAAAGGCAAAATACAGAAAAAGCCAAATCAGAAGAAAAGGCAAAATACAGAAAAAGCCGAAAATAAAAAAGGCAAGGATACAGAAAATCCAACAAACAATTTGTACAGAATAACCGAGCCTGGAGAGGCTTACCAAAATACTCCTCATCCTCAAAGAATAATTGAGCCTGGAGAGGCTTGCAGAAATAATACTCCCCAGAGGGAACCTCAACTCATGCTCTTGGATTCAAAATCCCCAGCAAGAGCTATCAAGCAAGATCGTCAAAATCCCCAATGGAAGTACGATCTCCCAAGCAGAATATCCAAGTCAAAGGACTTAAACTTCCTCAGTGAAGATAGCTCTCCAACTCAAGTGTCGAGTGAGGCTAAGCCTGCAGAGGCTTCCTAAATAATACTCTGGGTTACATAAGATCCCTCATTCCCCAATCGCCTACTCAGAGGCATCCCTGCAAAAGGAGAAAAAATCAAAAAATATCAATAAATATTTCCCAAGCGGAATTCGGCATGCAGCCAATCATCAAACATCAAGATAATTCGCCTACTCAAGAGGCATCCCTGCAAAAGGAGAAAAATCAAAAAATATCAATAAATATTCCCCAAGCGGAATCCGGCACTCAGCCGAACACTGAACTCCAATTCCTCAGTCGCCTACATAAGAGGCACTCCTTCAAAAGGAAAAATCATAAAAAGATCAATAATCATTCCCCAAGCGGAATCCGGCTCTCAGCCTATCATTGAATATCAAGATGATCTGCCTAACAGAAGAGGCCAATCACAACCAATGACAAAATCCCCTGGCGGATAATAGCCTACACAGAGGCAACAAAATCCAAAAGTTAAAAAGAGTTACCCGAATAAGGATAACCGGGATACTCCACCAACGTCAAAAGGACGTCAGCCAAACATAAGGCATCGCTCAACTCAGAGAGAAAGAGCATCTGTGTCTATACCCCAAGGAGTCAGAAATTCCCCAAGGGTACCAACAATGCAATGCAAGTTGGAGCACAGGAACCTGTGAATGACTGCACATCCCCTAGACGGATCCCTGCATTATCCATCCCTCAGTGGCACAAAATCAAAAAGAACAACCGTCGAAGCAGCATCGTGGACTGTGGAGACAAAATCATCGCAAATCCCTGAAAAGGAGATATTCACGCTACCCCGTCGTCACAAACACGGAGGTATGCAGCTTCCGGCTCAAGCAATGAGCGAAGCTATCTCTGGAAAGGAGGCACTCACTGCTTACCGTCGTCACAAAGGTACTTAGCTTCCGGCTCGAACAAAGAGTGAAGCTAAGCCTGGAGAGGCGGTACTCACAGCTTCCAGCTTGGGCAGCAAGCAAAGCAAAGCCTGGAGAGGCGAAACTCACACTGCTCACCGTCGTCACAAAGGTGCTTAGTTTCCGGCTCGAACAAAGAGTGAGACTAAGCCTGGAGAGGCGAAACTCACACTGCTACCGTTGTCACAAGGGTACTTAGCTTCCGGCTCGAACAAAGAGTGAAGCTAAGCCTGGAGAGGCGGTATTCACAGCTTCCAGCTTGGGCAGCAAGCAAAGCAAAACCTGGAGAGGCTACTCGACAATTTTCCACCGGAAGACACTACAAGTCAGAAGGTTGGCTTATTACCCGGACAATTGGGTCAACTCCTTTACTTGTCAATCGATGCACTAAAAAGACCGTTTGACTAAGTAAAGGGGGGGCAGCTGTAGACCCCTAAAATTGTCCGGGTCGGAAATAAAAGCTTGAAGACTCTCGAAGACTGAAGGAAGATCAGCCAGAAGGACTCCTGGAAGGCCCTAGGAGGGTTCTTTGTAGGTCTAGAGGTCTTAGAATAGCTCAAAATAAGGAAGTGGAGGGAATGAAGCCCAATACGGCCGTACTGAACTTAATACGGCCGTATTGAAGCTTCAATACGGCCGCCGTGAACTCAATACGGCGTATTGAAGTTTCTGAAACTTCAATACGGCCGTACTGAAATCAATACGGCCGTATTGAAGCTTCAATACAGCCGCAGTGAACTCAATACGGGCGCATTGAAATTTCTGAATTTCAATACGGCCGTATTGAACTCAATACGACCGTATTGAAGTTCAAAAATTTCAATACGGCCGTATTGCTTCTGTAGGCCGTATTGCGCCTATTCCCTATAAATATGACGTCAATTGGACGTCATTCCACACTTTTTTCAGATAGTTTTAACCCTCTCCTTGAGTATTCTGGGGTTTTTGAGCAGTGTTCTGCCCTAGAAATCACTTGGAGAGTTGATCCGACAAAGTTCTTGAGCCCCGAGCCATTTTGCTTGAGGAGCGAACCTAGTCGAAGGGAAATCCTCCGGATTTCCATAGTTAAAAGTTTTTTAGGAGCGGGCGAGCTTGTAGAGCGAGGGAACGCCAAAAAGCTTCCCAGTTTTACTCAATATAAAAGCACGCTTCAAGAGGTTTCTTCTTAAATCCTTCCTTTTACTGCTTTCTGTGTGCATATTTAAACTGTCATCATGTAGATAGTTAATTTTATATTGCTTAGAATAAATAGGGGTAATTTAGTAATTTTACGTTGTTATTTTAGAAAATAATCTGTCATAGGGAACCCGAAAGGGGCGCTGTGGGGTGCTAACACCTTCCCCACGCGTAACCGACTCCCTTACCCAACTCTGGTTGTAATGGCCAAAGTTGATTTGAAAAATCAATTGCCTTATCCCTTTTTCCAATGTTTTGAGTAAAACATTGGTGGCGACTCCACGAACCCCTCCTTTTGCGAAAACCACTAATCCATGGAGGGTCCCGCTTGGGATTAATATGGATTGGTGAATCATTTAATAAAATTGCTCGTTTGACAAGGTCTCAGTTTGAGAATACGTCATTCTAGCAATCCATATTTTTAAACAAATAAACGAGTCCAACCATCCTTCGCGAATGCCGAAAGCCCGTTCGGGCCGGTGGCGACACCACACAAGCACTTAAAGAATCAAGTCTCAAAGGAAAAATTAAGGCATCCTCTATGATCACTTAAATGCTCTCAACATGATAGCGTGATGAAAGAAGAAGAAAAAAAGCACGCAAAAGCAAAAGCATGCATGTGTCAAAAAAAGTACATCACTTTTTCAGATAAGGACAACACTCTACAGCTATGCGACCTGAAAAGGACAAAAAGGTTCTTAGGTCTCTGCTAAACTCAGACACAGTTGCTAACAAGGAAAAGAAGACTTCACGCAATGTCTATAACATGAAGCAACATTTAATGCAAGATCTCAAGCATTAAATGAGAAGATCTAACTAGTCATGAATGACTACATCTGCTTCAACGGACACTTGTAATGGACAAATTCTATAGGAAAATATATATATCACTAACTCAAACCTTGAATGGTTGGCTTGTGCATTTTTAACAAGAGTGATATCCAGCCCACGAAGCAATGAAACCAGACAAGAACATATACCGTCAAATCTACCATAGTATATTCATCTCTATAGACTAAGGAGTTCCAAGTGCATCTTAGGAACATGAACCTTAGTGAGTATATTCAATTTATGTATCCTCTCTGTGAGAGTAAACCATACACTCAACCGTTGCAAGACTAAGGTTGCAAACCTTAGTGAGTGTACAAACACTCACTAAGGTAAAAGAATACCGGTAAAATCCTGGAGAGGCTTGTCAAAAAATACTCACTAGAAGTGGTTAAACAAAGAATATTAGCACTAATGGTGAAGTTAGCGGGCCAGGAGTTGGTCGATAATACTCACTAAGAGCCAGAAGTGGTTGCGGAAAGAATACTAGCATCAACGAGTGAAGTTGACGAACCAGAGGTGGTTGAGAATACTTGGAACCAGGTGTGGTCTTGAACTGGGTGGTCTTTAATACTCACTACTAACCTGAAGAGGTTGATTAAAGAATACTAGCATTGATGAGTGAAGTTGGCGGGACAGAAGTGGTCGATAATACTACTTGTACTTTATTAAACATCTAGTGGAACCCTTCATTTGAAGGAGACTGGACGTAGCTCAATTTGAGCGAACCAGTATACAAATACTTGCACTAGTTTTATGTTTTAGACGTACTTTTATTTGGTTGATTTAATATACTGAAAACTTCGTCTAATGCTTATCGTTTATTAAAACTATCTTCAGATGAAAACCATACTTGTTCAATTTGTTATCTTAAAGAACGGTTTTTGTTTAAGAAGCATTTTCCCTAAGTAGACGATAAATTCCTAGATGCAAAAGTATTTTGTTGAACCAATCCTAGGCAGTTCCAGTTTATCATTCACTAATATTATTTTACTGGACTAAAAAAAGCATTCTTGCTAAAACATTTTGAAAATTCCTTTAGTCACATACACACACATATTCAACCCCCCTTCTATGTATTTTTCATCTAACTTCAATTGGTATCAAAGCTTGACCCCTTGAGTTTAGCATCTAACAATGCAAGGGTACATAATGATCCATGGAAGAATGAAGGGCAAATGAAAGATGAAGAGCAAGGAACACAAACAACTTGCACAGGTAAAACAGGTATCAAATCATCTATCTCATTGAAGTATGTTTTATATGTTATAAAAGTAGATCACATCTGATAAGTTAGGTTATTTATATGTGTATATCCAATTTCGTCTGAAACATAATAGGACAACAAACGTGATAAGTCACTACATTTGAATACTCCTTAGAGTGCAGTAAGAAACTTCTACATCTGAAAATTCTCGTATAAGAAACCTCCCTTGCGTCTGAATATTCAGCCCATGCATCTGAAAATTTAGTCTAGCACATTTGAATTAAAATGACCTTCATCATTAAACGTAGAGCCTATCAAACACAGTCAAAGACAAACAGTCTCTGCATTGATAGAATAAAACATTTAAATTAAATAAGTAGCACAACCATCATTTGGAACTTCTCTTGAAAAGACATACACTTTACTTCGAATTTAATGCACGCCCCACGTTACACTGCACGAGGAAGACAGGAGGACACCATATCATAATAACATTAATGACGGAAAATATTTTTCTGTTCCAAGAAGCCCTATATCTTCCCTTATAACCTTGATCCTTACACTCCCTATCCTACACACTTTGAACACTCATTATTGTAAAACTTCCCTTCTGAATCCCAACACTCCAATCTCTTCCAAATGTTCCTCACCCACTACAATGTCCGCACAAGTAAAAAATGTTGCACTAGTGACCATCCCTGCTGAAATGTGTGAAGCCATCAACTGTGCCTATATCTTTTCCATGAAGGTAAAGCCAATGATGTACCTAAAGCATCACTTCAACATTGTAGACCCCTAAAATTGTCCGGGTCGGAAATAAAGCTTGAAGACTCTCGAAGACTGAAGGATAATCAGCCAGAAGGACTCCTCGAAGGCCCTAGGAGGGTTCTCTGTAGGTTTAGAGGTCTTAGAATAGCTCAAAAATAAGGAAGTGGAGGGAAAAAGCCCAATACGGCCGTACTGAACTTAATACGGCCGTATTGAAGCTTCAATACGGCCGCAGCGAAACTCAATACGGCGTATTGAAGTTTCTGAAACTTCAATACGGCCGTACTGAAGTCAATACGACCGTATTGACACTTCAATACGGTCGTACTGAAGTCAATACGACCGTATTGACACTTCAATACAACCGCAGCGAACTCAATACGGGCGTATTGAAATTTCTGAACTTCAATACGACCGTATTGAACTTCAATACGACCGTATTGAAGTTCAAAAATTTCAATACGGCCGTATTGCCCCTGTAGGCCGTATTGCGCCTATTCCCTATAAATATGACGTCAATTGGACGTCATTCCAGACTTTTTGAGATAGTTTTAACCCTCTCCTTGAGTATTCTGGGGTTTTTGAGCAGTGTTCTGCCCTAAAAATCACTCGGAGAGTCGATCCGACGAAGTTCCGGAATTCCGAGCACTTAGCTTGGAGATTCGAACCTAGTCGAAGGGAAATCCTCCGGATTTCCATAGTCAAAAGTTTTTAGGAAGGAGCGAGCGAGCTTGTAGAGCGAGGGAACGCCAAAAAGCTTCCCAGTTTTACTCAATATATAAAAGCACGCTTCAAGAGGTTTCTTCTTAAATCCTTCCTTTTACTGCTTTCTGTGTGCATATTTAAACTGTCATCATGTAGATAGTTAATTTATAATTGCTTAGAATAAATAGGGGTAATTTAGTAATTTTACGCTGTTATTTTAGAAAATAATCTGTCATAGGGAACCCGAAAGGGGCGCTGTGGGGTGCTAACACCTTCCCCACGCGTAACCGACTCCCTTACCCAACTCTGGTTGTAATGGCCAAAGTTGATTTATAAAATCAATTGCCTTATCCCTTTTTCCAATGTTTTGAGTAAAACATTGGTGGCGACTCCACGAACCCTCCTTTTACGAAAACCACTAATCCATGGAGGGTCCCACTTGGGATTAATATGGATTGGTGAGACGTTTTAATAAATAAATTGGATAGGATCGACAAGGTCTCAGTTTGAGAACAAGTCGTTCTAAGCAATCCACATTTTCAAAACTAAAATAAAAGCGAGCTCGACCGTCTTCGCGAATGCCGAAAGCCCGTTTCGCAATTATAGTTGAAATTACTTCATTACCCCTCGCTTGTATTATAACATGCTTTATATATTTGGCTTTAAATAACTGTTGTTTGTTTAAATTTCCGCAATTGTTTGAAATAAATTGCACACAAACCATTGCACACAACAGTTCCCTCTATACCCGGGGGCATGAGTGGTAATCCATAGGGAGTGGATGTTAGTACGGCCGGTTGATGGGTTTATAGGAGCCTATGAGACCGTTGTCGGAAAAACATCACTCAAGGTGATAACCATGAACTTAAGTCCGACGGTGCGTTGGAACTTTCCATCGACCCACGACGAGAGGAATTGGGTCCCTATAATAGGGGCACCTTGGGGGCCTCAGACCGGTGAGAACAGTTAGATCCACCTTGAATATGCACTTTTCTGCAGGAGACCCCTACCTCGTGATTCGCTCGTGACTGTTCGTGGATGAGTGAATTGTTTGTGCATTTTTATGTGACATTGTATGAGCATACATTTGCACCTTTTAAACATACAACATTCTTTTTTAAATGAAAAGAATAAATAGAAATAAAGATCTTCTAGTACATGGTGTTAACATCTACCTTCATTGCATTCATATAGGTAGTTTCCCTTTTCACCCAAAAAATACAAAAAAAGATACAAAATATTCAAAAGAAAAATATGTATTTACCCAAACCAAGCAATATCATGCATCATCTTAGGAAAATCCTAAAAACATGATAATGCTTAGTTCAATAAACACAATGCATGCATATTCAACATCATCATCTCATGTGATGGAATATCAATAAGGCCACGAAGCCCAAGGGGTGACATTTTGAAGGAGGCAAGAGGAATGGGTTAGACTTGAAAACCCATGAAGAGGAATAAGCCTATTTTTTGGGCCTTAACTATGTTTACTTCCAAATTTTACCTTAGGGGTATTTTAGGTATAGAATTTATTTTCTTTGTATTTCCAATTTTACCCTTGTATTTTGGGGTATTTTAGTCATAGGATTTATTTTCTTTGTATTTCCCATTTTGCCCTTGTATTATGGGGTAATTTAGATGCTTAGGACTTTAATTGGACTAGGGTGCATCCATTAGGAGGTGACGTATTTTTGGTGACCATTGGACCTATTTTTGGTGATAGAAAGGCTTAGGCCCAAGTGGAGGTCAAAGGTTGCATGATCTTATCATGCACCTTGATGTAGCCAATCTAGACCCATAGATTCCATCCTTGGGCACCAAGTTGCATCTAGGGTTCATTTGCATTTCATTTGGAATGCATTTGCCTACTCCAAATGCAACCCTAGATGCCTCCCCTCCTATAAATACCCAACACCCCACCACTTGTAAATACTTTGGATTATAGTGATATTGAGTGTGCATTCTTGCCTCATTGTCATTCTCCTTAGTCTTAGGAACTCCACGGCCCCTCCCTTCTCCTCCTCCCTAAACCACCGTGAGTGAGTGAGCTTGGCCTTCCTTGGTTGGCCTTCACCACCCTAGTGAAGTGAGCTAGCCAAAAGGAGCATCACCTCCACCAAACACCTTCCCTTCACCTTGTGCGCCACCTTCAACCACCCTAAACACCAACCTTTCCATAGTTCTAGGTTGCCTTTGGCTAACCTCCTTCCATCTCCACCATAAAAGCAAAACCCTACTTAGGTCTCATCCTACACTTGGATGATACTACCTTGAGCAAACCATCTTCACCATCATCTATTTGTGCTTCCGCCTACATCACCTCCATTTTGGAGTCTCCCTTGTTGAACCAAGATCAAGGGCGTGCATGGAACTAAGCCACCTTCCATCAAGTGGTATCTAGAGCCATGGTTCTTCAAGGGTAAATGTTTCCTTTCCTTGTCTTTCCTTTGAGTCTTCCTTGTGCTCTATTTTTGTATTCGGTCATTTCACTTCTTCTCCTCTCTTGACCGAATATATTTTTGTGTGGTTCATGCTTGTTTTCCTTGAACCTTCCATGTTTTAGGTTCCATTGTTAGGTTGTCATATTTCTATGCTAGGTTGAGTATTACATGATCATGCATTTTTCTTTTTGAATCTACCTATTGTTTTGTCAATTTACTTCCTATATTTTGTTTTACACATTTTCCATGTATGTGCCAAACACCTTGCATGAAAACATGAAAAATACCATGATGCATACATCTTAAAGTGGGCGTGTCATATAGAATTCCTATCTAGGTCATTCATGCATGCTAATAGATTCTAGCATGTTCTATGTTGCCATGATTTTCCATGTGTGAACCTCCTTGCACATGCTAGAAAAACCGCCCATCTTTACCCTTGCATTTTCACTTGTTTAAGTTTATCTTTTGTTTGCCAAGAACCCTAAAAGAATCTAAGAGGTGCTGGACTTTTTGTGCTAAACAACTTGACCTAAATAGTACAAAACAAAATCCACTCAAAATATTCCCTAAGGACCTCTAAATTCACGCCACTTGTCTTGCTCCTATGCTACATATTTTTGACCTAATTTTGTGCCACCACAAGTGCAAAACCTAAGCAACTATTTGGGCTGAAAACTTATAAAAAAAAAAAAAAAAAATTGGACCCAAGGACATTTTAAAAGCCAATTGCCGTGACCAAAAGAACAAGAACAAAAAAAATCTTGGACAAAAAAAAAATACCTTGGACAAAAAGGACTTGTTGCTTGACTTGTGGACTTGGACCAAATTACCTTAGCATTGGAGTTGGAACTTGACCATTTTGGACTTATTTTGGGACTTATACCTTGGCTGGACCGAAATTACTAAAGGACTTAATCAAGTGAAACTTAAACACAAACCATTCTAGTGCCATTCTAGGTTTAATTCTTTTGAGTGCTAGCTTCTATTGATTGAGTCTTAATTTTTTTTGCTTGTCTTTCCTTTGATCTCTTTTGTTTTGTCTCATCTTAATCAATCTGAGTTTAGCCTTTCATAATTAGCCTTTTCAGTTTTTATTTCTTTGGAACTCTTGCTCTTGGTTGTTCTCATTGACTTGTAGGTGAAGCACCTAACTAGCAAAGTAGCAATCCTTTGGTGGATTGAGTGGAGGAGTGAACCAAAACCCAACCTAGCCTTTGGAAGGGTTTTCACTAAACCAAAAGGAGAGTAAACACTTTGGAGAGGTGCTAACACGTTTGCTATTTGTGAAGGAGCCAAAGAGAAGGAGTTTTGAAGACTTAAATTTCTTGCTTTCATTTTTTTACTTTGTTTTTCTTGCTTTTGGCCTCTTTGTTTTAGGCCATTCCTCTTTCCCATTTGGTTTGTAATTTTTGGCCATTTTTAAACCTCTACAACTTGGTTTTTAGTTCGTGTAGAGAAGGTGATTTGAAAACCTTCACTAGGACCTCGACTAGTGTCTGTTTTAAATTGCTTTCCATTGCATGCTTTATAGCTTTACTAGTATAATTGTTTAAGTTTTTATCCTTTGTTTCCAAAAACGTTTAGAAGGCTTAATTTTTGCCTACTAGGGGTGCGTGCACACACACACTTGGTAGTGTCAAAATTGTTTTGTAAGAAAAGTGGTAAGGGCTTAGTGATTCCTACTTAAGAGGGCTTGGTTATTAAGTGATTCTTTGTAGTCCACCTCCCCTTGAAGGTTCAATTTGTGCATTTAAGCCTTTCCTACTTATCTTGCACCTTTAAAAACTTTTTGTGAAAATCTTTTTATCACTCAATCTTTGTGAAAACCTTTTTAGCTCTTTGTGAAAATTTTGTGAAAACCTTTTTGATCAAAGATGAGTGAGCATTCTAGTGTTCATAGTCATAATTCGCGTAGTTCTAGATCTAGTTCTAGGGATGAACTTAGGCAAATAAAAGAGTACCTAAAAAGAAGTATAAAAAGAGAGGAAGAAGCAAGAAGAAAAGAAAAAGAGTTAGAAAAGAATAGTGAAGAAATAAAAGGGTTGCTTATTACCTTAGTTGAGAGGAAAGAAAATAGTGAATCCAAACATAGGGTTAACTCAACTAGGTATCAAAATCAAGAAAAGGAACTTAGAAAGAAAGAAAAGGTAAAGAAAAGTGTAGAAATAGTTAAAGAATGGTTAGAAAAAGAAACACAACCAACACCCTTAGAGAAGAGTAAGGAGGATAATATTTCCTCCAAAGGCCTTATGCTTGAAGAAAGTCATTTTCCCATTGAAAATGATTTAACAAAGACTTTCTTCATTCATCAAAACCTTAACTCTTTTTCTTATGATGCCACTAATCATGAAGTAGAGAATCAAAAACAAACTCTTTTTAAAGCAAACAAATCTCAACTTCAAGATTTGGTGAAGAAGAAGTGGACTTCACTTAATCTCACTTCTTGTGCTACTTCCTTGGTGGTGCCCAAGGAAAATAGCATTCCTTTGTGTAGGATTTTTCCTACCTTGGTTGTGTCAATAATGCACCCAACTTCAAAATTGAATAATTTGTTGGATACATCTCATGGTGTCTTATCTTCTAATTTTGATCTTGAAGGAAGTTCAAACTTATTTACACTTAACTTGGCTACTTCCCTACAAGACAAATTTAGATTATATGATTTTTCTAAACACATCTTAACACCTTTTTCTCTTACATATCCAACAAATAATGCAATAAAAAGTTGTCTAGGAAATTTTTTAGTGGTACTTTCTTTGTTTCCTAGCACATCTCTAGGACATTACCTTGTACACTTTAGGCAAGATATTTTAGTTTTTAGGACTCATATGTTAGTGTGCCATAGTTTTAGTCTTTTTACCTTTTTAGGTTTTAGTTATACACCTAGACTTCACTATGGGAAGGATCCTATCCTTAACATTAGTGCGTCTAGTCCTTTTAGTTTAGACAAGAATTTTAGGAGAATGTGTTATAGTTTTAGTGTTTCTACCTTTTTAGGTCTCATTTATCCATTTAGACTTTACAGTAGAGAGGATCTTATCCTTACTATTGGGGAGTCTAATCCTTTTCATTTAGACCATCTTTTTCGTAGGATACATTTTCCATTACTATCATATACTTTTACATCTAACGCTTATTTTTATGTTTTTGTTAATCAAAAAGCCCATCATGACGAACCTCTTGATTTGAGGTCAAATCCTTTTCAAGAGGGAGGGAATGATGGAATATCAATAAGGCCACGAAGCCCAAGGGGTGACATTTTGAAGGAGGCAAGAGGAATGGGTTAGACTTGAAAACCCATGAAGAGGAATAAGCCTATTTTTTGGGCCTTAACTATGTTTACTTCCAAATTTTACCTTAGGGGTATTTTAGGTATAGAATTTATTTTCTTTGTATTTCCAATTTTACCCTTGTATTTTGGGGTATTTTAGTCATAGGATTTATTTTCTTTGTATTTCCCATTTTGCCCTTGTATTATGGGGTAATTTAGATGCTTAGGACTTTAATTGGACTAGGGTGCATCCATTAGGAGGTGACGTATTTTTGGTGACCATTGGACCTATTTTTGGTGATAGAAAGGCTTAGGCCCAAGTGGAGGTCAAAGGTTGCATGATCTTATCATGCACCTTGATGTAGCCAATCTAGACCCATAGATTCCATCCTTGGGCACCAAGTTGCATCTAGGGTTCATTTGCATTTCATTTGGAATGCATTTGCCTACTCCAAATGCAACCCTAGATGCCTCCCCTCCTATAAATACCCAACACCCCACCACTTGTAAATACTTTGGATTATAGTGATATTGAGTGTGCATTCTTGCCTCATTGTCATTCTCCTTAGTCTTAGGAACTCCACGGCCCCTCCCTTCTCCTCCTCCCTAAACCACCGTGAGTGAGTGAGCTTGGCCTTCCTTGGTTGGCCTTCACCACCCTAGTGAAGTGAGCTAGCCAAAAGGAGCATCACCTCCACCAAACACCTTCCCTTCACCTTGTGCGCCACCTTCAACCACCCTAAACACCAACCTTTCCATAGTTCTAGGTTGCCTTTGGCTAACCTCCTTCCATCTCCACCATAAAAGCAAAACCCTACTTAGGTCTCATCCTACACTTGGATGATACTACCTTGAGCAAACCATCTTCACCATCATCTATTTGTGCTTCCGCCTACATCACCTCCATTTTGGAGTCTCCCTTGTTGAACCAAGATCAAGGGCGTGCATGGAACTAAGCCACCTTCCATCATCATGCATATAGATCATGGAGGGATCTAGGAATCATTCATTTCATACATCCCTCCTAGTAATTCATTAATAAACATAAATAAAAAGAAAGGATTAAATCGATGCGTATGTTCAAAAATGGATCGCACGCCGTTCGTCATCAAGTGTAAGCCAACAACCGCGCCAAGCGAGCGCACATCAACTCCGTTGTTGGTAATCAAGATAAATAAAGGGGAAGGTCCAACACCATTAAGGATCACTGCTCCAAGACCTTTCCCCTACGAATCAAATAAGGCTGTGCCGTGGATATACGACATCCACTCTTCTGCCGACAGCGATATCTCCAACATCGCTGGACTTGGGGGCATGACTAGGAGTGGCAGGATCTACACTCCCGAAGATCTTCATGACAAAGCTCCCAAGAATAAAGGGAAAGAAAAAGAAGAAAAAACCGAGGAAAATAAGGAATCCGAGGAGGAGACAGACAAACTGTTAAAATATATCCGACAGAGCGAGTACTCCATCATGGATCAACTTCATAAGACGCCAGCAAAGATTACTCTGTTGTCGTTGATCCTATGCTCCGAACCGCATCGGCAAGCTCTGTTGAAAGTCTTGAACGAGGCATACGTGTCGCACACTATCTCCCAAGACAATTTTGAGGGGATTGTTAGTCATATCACGGCTAATGATCACCTCACCTTCATCGATGAAGAAATCCCCACCGAGGGATCAAACCACAACAAGCCCTTGCACATCTCTATAAAGTGCAAGGAGTATCACATCGCTAAAAGTCTTGGTAGATAATGGATCTTCCTTGAAAGTGATGCCAAAAAGAACGCTCAAGCAATTGGCAATCAAGGGAGTCCAAACGCGCCCGAGCAACATGATCGTTCGAGCTTTCGACGGTTCTAAAAGAGAAGTAGTGGGAGAAATCAATCTTCCAATCCAAATTGGACCCACTATCTTCAACGTCGAATTTCAAGTGATGGATATCACTCCCGCATACAGCTGTCTCCTCGGCCGACCTTGGATTCATGATGCGAAAGCTATTCCTTCTACGCTCCACCAGAAAGTCAAGTTCATAGTGGGTGACAAACTGGTGACCGAACAAGCTAAAGATGACATACTCATCAGCAAGCCATCCAACATACTCTATGTGGATGCAGCAGAGGAAGCTTTAGAAACCGCCTTCCAAGCATTGGAAATCGCCAATGTCGAAACGTTTCCCCGAGAAATGAAGAAGGTAGCCTCCATGCTCACCAAGAACGGATACTTGCCAGGACAAGGATTAGGCAAGGACTCCCAAGGAATCCCGGAGCTACCCATTATCAAGGATAAATCCGGGGAAACAAGGGTTAGGATACAACCCTAACAAAGATCAAAGAACGAAGAGGAATCAAGATCCTTCTCGACGTTCTTTAAGCCAGATCTTTAGGAAGGCCGGTTCACAAGCGTCAAGGCCGGTCGTTGTCGTCAAATGTTTTTCTCCTTCCGATAGGGATGTATAGACTCAGTGACTATTAGAGATCACTCCTCGGGGACAGCCCGACCCCCGAGCCTCGATAGGGCACATGTTTCCATTATGATTATAATAAAATCATTCTTCATTAATTCTTTATTGCTTCTTTTCTCGCTTGCAATAAAATTCTAGACCGCGTTATTTAACCCTGTTTGAATAAACATGAATGAGGTTAAAATCGTCTTAAAAATAATAAACCCACATCATTTTGCGTGGAAGTGTGCACGACAGCTTGGAGCACCTTTTCTTGGCATCAATAAGTACCATCATGGATAAAGAAATCCTAAAGATAATAAGCTCGGCAGGAAACCCAAAAAGGGGACTGCGCAAAAATAAGAGCAAAAGACCCGCTAGGAATCCCACGAAAAGGGTGACCTAGGCAAAAATTAGGGTTACAAAATAATGAACAAAAACAAAAGCCCGCTAAGACATCACAAATGGGTGTTTTAGGCAAAAGTTAGGGCCGTCAAAAAAAGAAAAACAAAATAAATCCATGATGGTACCATCAATTGAATTCAACAAGGGGCTCAAGAAAAGCTATTCAAGTTGTCAAAACACAATCATTAATAACAAAGATGTGCTTAACCTCATAAGTGTTTAATCGAACAAGCCTAAACACATAAGCCTACCATGGCCAGCCATTCTTACAAAATCCATTTTTCAAAAATAAAATAATCCCCTCTAAAACACAAACTTTTGAAAATATATATCCTTTCCTTCTTTTCTCTCTTGTCCCAACGATTTTTGAATAATCTAGTGGAAACATGGAGATATAGTGGTCAATAGGAGGGTTGACACATCTTCTAAAGAAAGGGAAGAATCATTTGGTTGATGACACCAAAATCAAATATGCATCATTCCTCGGTAACAGAAATCGGCAGAGCACAGTCCGTCTGGAGGAATGGCAAAATCCAAACACAAAAACGCATCGGTTAATTCTTTTGAAAAAAGAATCAAATAGAATTAGGTGCATCATACTGCATACATGCATACAGATGATAGGTGTACTGGAAGATCACTTATTCTCTGTTTATTGAAAAAACAAAAAATATATAAACTTCAGAAAAAACAATACGCCCGTATCATGTTCAGTACGCCCGTACCAAAATTAGGGTTATGAACAAATTTTCAATTCAATACGGGCATACTGAAATGGATGCGGCCGTATTGGCCATAAAGAAATTTTCAAAGACCTCGTCATGAGGCAACTACATAAAAAAAATAGGAAAAATTGCTTGTGTATGACAGCAACAAACAAAATGCAAAGATTCAGAAAATCAACAGCGTCATACAAAATAACTGAGCCTGGAGAGGCTTGCCGAAAGAATACTCTCAAAATAACTGAGCCTGGAGAGGCTTGCCGAAAGAATACTCTCAAAATAACTGAGCCTGGAGAGGCTTGCCGAAAGAATACTCTCAGAATAACTGAGCCTGGAGAGGCTTGCCGAAATAATACTCTCTCAAAATAACTGAGCCTGGAGAGGCTCGCCGAAATAATACTCTCTCAAAATAACTGAGCCTGGAGAGGCTCGCCGAAATAATACTCTCTCAGAATAATTGAGCCTGGAGAGGCTCGCCGAAATAATACTCTCTCAGAATAACTGAGACATTTCTATACAGAAAAAGCCAAAACCAACAAAAAAGGCAAAAATACAGAAATCAACAAAAATACAGAAAAAGCCGAACTCAACAAAAAAGGCAAAAACACAGAAAAAGCCAAAATCAACAAAAAAGGCAAAAACACAGAAAAAGCCAAAATCGAAAAAAGGGCAAAATACAGAAAATCCAACAAATCATACAGAATAATTGAGCCTGGAGAGGCTCGCCGAAATAATACTCTCTCAGAATAACTGAGCCTGGAGAGGCTTGCCGAAATAATACTCCTTCAGAATAATTGAGCCTGGAGAGGCTCGCCGAAATAATACTCTTTCATCATAACTAAAGCCTGGAAAGGCTTGCAGAAATAATACTCTCAGAATATTTGAGCCTGGAGAGGCTTGCTGAAATAATACTCTTTCAGAATAATTGAGCCTGGAGAGGCTTGCAGAAATAATACTCCCCCAACTGTACAGAATAAATGAGCCTGGAGAGGCTCGCAGAAATAATACTCCCCAGAGGGAACCTCAACTCATGCTCTTGGATTCAAAATCCCCAGCGAGAGCTATCAAAGCAAGATCGACGACATTCCCAATGGAAGCACGATCACCCAAGCAGTATATCTAGTCAAAGGACTTAAAACTTCCTCAGTGGAAGATAGCTCTCTGACTCAAGTGTTGAGTGAGGCTAAGCCTGCAGAGGCTTCCTAAATAATACTCTGGGATACATAAGATCCCTCATTCCCCAATCGCCTACTCAAGAGGCACTCCTTCAAAAAGAGGAAAAATAAAAAAACATCAATAACCATTCCCCAAGCGGAATTTGGCACTCAGCCGAACATTGAACTTCAAATCCCCAGTCGCCTACTCAAGAGGCACCCCTTCAAAAAGAGAAAAAATCAAAAAGATCAATAACCATTCCCCAAGAGGAATTCGGCATTCAGCCAATCATCAAACATCAAGATAATTCGCCTATTCAGAGGCACTCTTTCAAAAAAGAGAAAAAATCGAAAAGATCAATAATCATTCCCCAAGCGGGATCCGGCTCTCAGCCTATCATTGAACATCAAGATGATCTGCCTAACAGAAGAGGCCAATCACAACCAATGACAAAATCCCCTGGCGGATAACAGCCTACACAGAGGCAACAAAATCCAAAAATTAAAAAGAGTTACCCGAATAAGGATAACCGGGATACTCCACCAACGTCCAAAGGACGTCAGCCAATCATAAGGCACTGCTCATCTCAGAAAGAGCATCTTCGTGTCTACACCCCAAGGAAACAGAAATTCCTCAATGGGCGCCAACTACTCAATGGAAAGTTGGGACACAAGAACCTATGAGTAACTGCACATCCCCTAAACGGATCCCTGCGTTATCCAGCCCTCAGTGGCACAAAAATCAAAAACAATCGTCGAAGCAGCATCGTGGACTGTAGAGACAAAATCAACATCCAGAATCCCCAGCGGATAACAGCCTACACAGAGGCAGCAAAAAATCAGAAAATCAAAAAGAGTTACCCGAACAAGGATAACCGGGATACTCCACCAACGTCGAAAGGACGTCAGCCAATCATAAGGCACCGCTCACATCAGAAAGAGCATCTTTGTGTCTGCACCCAAAGGAATCAGAAATTCCCCAGTGGGAACCAACTACGCAATGGAAAGTTGGGACACAAGAACCTATGAGTAACTGCACATCCCCTAGACGGATCCCTGCGTTATCCAGCCCTTAGTGGCACAAAATCAAAAAACAACCGTCGAAGCAGCATCGTGGACTGTGGAGACAAAAT
Organism: Cajanus cajan; assembly: GCF_000230855.2. Classification (NCBI taxonomy): domain Eukaryota; kingdom Viridiplantae; phylum Streptophyta; class Magnoliopsida; order Fabales; family Fabaceae; genus Cajanus; species Cajanus cajan. Next base: position 29,056,507 of record NC_138523.1, on the reverse strand, counting down.
CATCACGAATCCCTGGAAAGGAGATATTCACGCTACCCCGTCGTCACAAACACGGAGGTATGCAGCTTCCGGCTCGGGCAATGAGCGAAGCTATCTCTGGAAAAGGGGTACTCACCGCTTACCGTTGTCACAAAAGGTACTTAGCTTCCGGCTCAAACAAAGAGTGAAGCTAAGCTTGGAGAGACGGTACTTACAGCTTCCAGCTTGGGCAACAAGCAAAGCAAGGCCTGGAGAGGCAAAACTCACACTGCTCACCGTCGTCACAAAGGTGCTTGGTTTCCGGCTCGAACAAAGAGCGAGACTAGGCCTGGAGAGGCAAAACTCACACTGCTCACCGTCGTCACAAAGGTGCTTGGTTTCCGGCTCGAACAAAGAGCGAGACTAGGCCTAGAGAGGCGAAACTCACACTGCTACCGTCGTCACAAGGATACTTAGCTTCCGGCTCGAACAAAGAGTGAAGCTAAGCCTGGAGAGGCGGTACTCAACCATCAGCGTCATCAGAGGCGCGTTGATGTCCAACTTCCGGCTCGGGCGTCGAGTGAAGTTGACCTTGGAGAAGGTAAACTCAGCTACCGAGGATGTCAGAAGCGCCGAGGTATGCACCCACCTGGAGAGGCTACTCAACATTTTTCCACCGGAAGACGCTACAAGTCAGAAGGTCGGCACAATACCCGGACAATTGGGTCAACTCCTTTACTTGTCAGCCGATACACCAAAAGGCCGTCCGACTAAGTAAAGGGGGGGCAGCTGTAGACCCCTAAAATTGTCCGGGTCGGAAATAAAGCTTGAAGACTCTCGAAGACTGAAGGATAATCAGCCAGAAGGACTCCTCGAAGGCCCTAGGAGGGTTCTCTGTAGGTTTAGAGGTCTTAGAATAGCTCAAAAATAAGGAAGTGGAGGGAAAAAGCCCAATACGGCCGTACTGAACTTAATACGGCCGTATTGAAGCTTCAATACGGCCGCAGCGAAACTCAATACGGCGTATTGAAGTTTCTGAAACTTCAATACGGCCGTACTGAAGTCAATACGACCGTATTGACACTTCAATACGGTCGTACTGAAGTCAATACGACCGTATTGACACTTCAATACAACCGCAGCGAACTCAATACGGGCGTATTGAAATTTCTGAACTTCAATACGACCGTATTGAACTTCAATACGACCGTATTGAAGTTCAAAAATTTCAATACGGCCGTATTGCCCCTGTAGGCCGTATTGCGCCTATTCCCTATAAATATGACGTCAATTGGACGTCATTCCAGACTTTTTGAGATAGTTTTAACCCTCTCCTTGAGTATTCTGGGGTTTTTGAGCAGTGTTCTGCCCTAAAAATCACTCGGAGAGTCGATCTGACGAAGTTCCGGAATTCCGAGCACTTAGCTTGGAGATTCGAACCTAGTCGAAGGGAAATCCTCCGGATTTCCATAGTCAAAAGTTTTTAGGAAGGAGCGAGCGAGCTTGTAGAGCGAGGGAACGCCAAAAAGCTTCCCAGTTTTACTCAATATATAAAAGCACGCTTCAAGAGGTTTCTTCTTAAATCCTTCCTTTTACTGCTTTCTGTGTGCATATTTAAACTGTCATCATGTAGATAGTTAATTTATAATTGCTTAGAATAAATAGGGGTAATTTAGTAATTTTACGCTGTTATTTTAGAAAATAATCTGTCATAGGGAACCCGAAAGGGGCGCTGTGGGGTGCTAACACCTTCCCCACGCGTAACCGACTCCCTTACCCAACTCTGGTTGTAATGGCCAAAGTTGATTTATAAAATCAATTGCCTTATCCCTTTTTCCAATGTTTTGAGTAAAACATTGGTGGCGACTCCACGAACCCTCCTTTTACGAAAACCACTAATCCATGGAGGGTCCCACTTGGGATTAATATGGATTGGTGAGCCTTTTAATAAAATTGCTCGTTTGACGAGGTCTCAGTTTGAGAATAAGTCATTCTAAGCAATCCACATTTTTAAATAAATAAACGAGTCCAACCATCCTTCGCGAATGCCGAAAGCCCGTTTCGGGCCGGTGGCGACAAACATAAGCCAGATGAACAAATTAGGAATAACCATCTACGAGGATTTGGCCAACTATGGAATCCTCGGGTATTTCAACATCAAGGAGTCAGAAAGGAGGCTACAGCACGAGATTAGTGAAAAAGTGAAAATAATTGTTCCGAAGTCTGTGCTGAAGAAGCAAAAGAGGAATGAGCATTGGCAAAGAAGCTTTGAAGATGGAGGGAGCCAAACAGCATGCTAAGGAATACGACTAGCAGGAGAAGGAACTGATTAGGTTGAAGCGTGAGGCCGAAGCCAATCTAACCAACTTAACCATCCGTCCACAATCGCCTTCATTTCCTCTACCAAAGAATTCATCCTAACATCCTTAAAATTCATTCCTGAAAATATAGGTCATATTCGCTCCTACTGAGCGTCTGACCCGACAACAATTGGCCATTAGAATCAAAGTATAAATACACATATAGTGTTGTATGCCCTTTCTGAAGTTCTTCCTTCTGCGTTTGAACCTACACAACAATATGCCTCTATTGAGACATTCAACAAGTTTAGAAAAGACTAAGACAACAAGTTGGATCGTCTATTCAACTTAATGGCGTCGCAACCCTCCAAAGATCTACTTCTGTCTTGACGACCACCTTAAGGGAAATAAAATAATAGGGATAATCGTGTTAGAGGAAAAGTTTTTTTTGGACTATATAAATTTTCTTATCTAGAATTATTGGTGGATGTATGAAATAATCTGCTCAATGTTTTTTATTCTTTTTTTGTTGGCTATGATAATTTTTCTGGTATCAGACTACTTCTAGAAACTCATCTATTATGTTTTAATGCTTACAAAGGAAGAAAATAATTGGGTGTATTCTGTATTTACTTGATTGAATAGATTCTTCTTCTAGTTAAATATCATTTCAATATAATACACATTTTTCATCCAAGACTGTTGAGCTATGGAATGCTTTGATAAATGTCTTGATACTCATGCTTTGATCAATATTATAATTTTTCTATGAATGATCTTGCTTGGTATCTCGATTGTTACTAATCCCTGTATAAAATTTCTCTTAGAGATTCTCGCTCTGTTTATATTCAAATGTTTTGATATTTACCCCAACATCAATTTCTTTTTGATGATTACAAAGGGGGAGAAATAAAACAAAATTAATCAAATAAGTTATCTAACTCAAAAACCGCTAAGAGATAATCTAGAAAGGGGGAGAATATATAGTAAGGGGGAGAGGTGCAGGGAATTGACAACATATGAACTTGTTATGACATATGAATACTGTTGCGGGTTGCATCAATTGTCCCGTGGAGGAGGCTAGGTGGGCCAAGTCACTATCGAATCATGGCGCTTGGGCTGCTGCGCTCTTAAGTAAAAAGTGTTGCGCCCTGACTATCAGCTATAGCTTTTGGCCTAGTGGTAAGCGCTCGATCCACCAATTGGTATTAGAGCAGGTTTCTTGTAGAAGGCTTAAAAGCTTCAAGAATTGAAATGGCCTCATCAAATTTTTTATTTCCCGAAGGAAACTCCATTAATAGACCTCCAATATTCAATGGTGAAGGGTATCATTATTGGAAATCTAGGATGCAAATTTTTATAGAAGCCATAGATTTAAACATATGGGATTCTATTAAAAATGGTCCTTTCATTCCCACTATTGTAGTAGGTCATGAAATAAAAGATTTACCCAAAGATCAATGGAGTAATGATGATAGAAGAAAAGTTCAATACAATTTGAAAGCCAAAAATATAATTACTTCTGCTTTAGGAATTGATGAATATTTTAGAATTTCAAATTGTAAAAGTGCTAAAGAAATGTGGGATACACTTGAAGTAACACATGAAGGCACTAATGATGTGAAAAGATCTAGGATAAACACTCTCACTCATGAATATGAATTATTTAGAATGAATCAAAATGAAAGCATACAAGACATGCAAAAGAGATTTACACATATAATTAATCATCTTGCATCTCTAGGAAAAGTGTTTCCTAACTGTCGCCACCGGCCCAAACAGGCCTCGGCGGTCGCGAAGACGGTCGAGCTCGCTTTTATTTTAGTTTTGAAAATGTATTGGATTATTAGAACGACTTGTTCTCAAACTGAGACCTTGTCGATCTTATCCAATTTATTTATTAAATGTCTCACCAATCCATATTAATCCCAAGCGGGACCCTCCATGGATTAGTGGTTTTCGCAAAAGGAGGGTTCGTGGAGTCGCCACCAATGTTTTACTCAAAACATTGGAAAAAGGGATAAGGCAATTGATTTTATAAATCAACTTTGGCCATTACAACCAGAGTTGGGTAAGGGAGTCGGTTACGCGTGGGGAAGGTGTTAGCACCCCACAGCGCCCCTTTCGGGTTCCCTATGACAGATTATTTCTAAAATAATAGCGTAAAATTACTAAATTACCCCTATTTATTATAAGCGATTATAAATTAACTATCTACATGATGACAGTTTAAATATGCACACAGAAAGCAGTAAAAGGAAGGATTTAAGAAGAAACCTCTTGAAGCGTGCTTTTATATATTGAGTAAGACTGGGAAGCTTTTCGGCGTTCCCTCGCTCTACAAGCTCGCTCGCTCCTTCCTAAAAACTTTTGACTATGGAAATCCGGAGGATTTCCCTTCGACTAGGTTCGAATCTCCAAGCTAAGTGCTCGGAATTCCAGAACTTCGTCGGATCGACTCCCAGAGAGATTTCTAGGGCAGAACACTGCTCAAAAACCCCAGAATACTCAAGGAGGGGGTCAAAACTGAGTGTGAAAGTGTCAAATGACGTCCAATTGACGTCATATTTATAGGAAACAGGCCCAATACGGGCTACAGAACCAATACGGCCGTATTGAACTTTTTGAACTTCAATACGGCCGTATTGAGTTCAATACGGCCGTATTGAAATTCAGAAATTTCAATACGGCCGTATTGAGTTCAATACGGCTGTATTGAAGCTTCAATACGGCCGTATTGATTTCAGTACGGCCGTATTGAAGTTTCAGAGACTTCAATACGCCGTATTGAGTTCACTGCGGCTGTATTGAAGCTTCAATACGGCCGTATTAAGTTCAGTACGGCCGTCACTTCCTTATTTTGAGCTATTCTAAGACCTCTAGACCTACAGAGAACCCTACTAGGGCCTTCCAGGAGTCCTTCTGGCTGATCTTCCTTTAGTCTTCGAGAGTCTTCAAGCTTTATTTCCGACCCGGACAATTTTAGGGGTCTACAGCTGCCCCCCCTTTACTTAGTCAAACGGTCTTTTGGTGTACCGGCTGACAAGTAAAGGAGTTGACCCAATTGTCCGGGTGATGTGCCAACCTTCTGACTTGTAGCGTCTTCCGGTGGAAAATTATTGAGTAGCCTCTCTAGGTTGTTGCATACCTCGGCGCTTCTGACAACCTCGGTAGCTAAGTTTAACACCAACGTGCCTCTGACGACGCTGATGGCTGAGTATTGTCTCTCCAGACCTTGAGTATTGTCTCTCCAGACCTTGAGTACTGTCTCTCCAGACCTTGAGTACTGTCTCTCCAGACCTTGAGTACCGTCTCTCCAGACTTTGTTTGAGTACCGTCTCTCCAGACTTTGTTCGAGTACCGTCTCTCCAGACCTTGTTTGAGTACCGTCTCTCCAGACTTTAAGTACTGTCTCTCCAGACTTTGTTTGAGTACCGTCTCTCCAGACTTTGTTTGAGTACTGTCTCTCCAGACTTCGTTTGAGTATTGTCTCTCCAGACCTCGTTTGAGTATTGTCTCTCCAGACCTTGTTTGAGTACCGTCTCTCCAGACTTTGAGTACTGTCTCTCCAGACTTTGTTTGAGTACCGTCTCTCCAGACTTTGTTTGAGTACTGTCTCTCCAGACTTCGTTTGAGTATTGTCTCTCCAGACCTCGTTTGAGTATTGTCTCTCCAGACCTTGTTTGAGTACTGTCTCTCCAGACTTCGTTTGAGTATCGTCTCTCCAGACTTTGCCTCTCAAAGATGAGGTAGTTGAGTATAGTTTGTCTCCACAGTCCACAATGCTGCTTCGACGGTTTGTTTTTCTGATTTTGTGCCGCTGAGGGCTGGATAACGCAGGGATCCGTCTAGGGGATGTGCAGTCATTCATAGGTTCTTGTGTCCCAACTTGCATTGCTTAGTTGGTACCCATGGGAATTTTTGACTCCTTGGGGTGTAGACACAGATGCTCTCTCTCTGATTTGAGCGATGCCTTATGTTTGGCTGACGTCTTTTGACGTTGGTGGAGTATCCCGGTTATCCTTATTCGGGTGACTCTTTTTGATTTTCTGATTTTTGCTGCCTCTGTGTAGGCTGTTATCCGCTGGGGATTCTGGATGTTGATTTTGTCTCCACAGTCCACGATGCTGTTTCGACGATTGTTTTTTATTTTTGTGCCACTGAGGGCTGGATAACGCAGGGATCCGTCTAGGGGATGTGCAGTCATTCACAAGTTCCTGTGCCCCAACTTGCATTGCATTGTTGGTACCCTTGGGGAATTTCTGACTCCTTGGGGTATAGACACAGATGCTCTTTCTCTCTGAGTTTGAGCGATGCCTTATGTTTGGCTGACGTCCTTTGACGTTGGTGGAGTATCCCGGTTTATCCTTATTCGGGTATCTCTTTTTGATTTTCTGGATTTTGTTGCCTCTGTGTAGGCTGTTATCCGCCAGGGGATTTTGTCATTGGTTGTGATTGGCCTCTTCTGTTAGGCAGATCATCTTGATGTTCAATGATAGGCTGAGAGCCGGATTCCACTTGGGGAATGATTATTGATCTTTTTATGATTTTTCCTTTTGAAGGAGTGCCTCTTATGTAGGCGACTGAGGAATTGGGGTTCAGTGTTCGGCTGAGTGCCGGATTCCGCTTGGGGAATATTTATTGATATTTTTTGATTTTTCTCCTTTTGCAGGGATGCCTCTGAGTAGGCGATTGGGGAATGAGGGATCTTATGTATCCCAGAGTATTATTTAGGAAGCCTCTACAGGCTTAGCCTCGCTCAGCGCTTTGAGTCGGAGAGCTATCTTCCACTGAGGAAGTGTTAAGTCCTTTGACTTGTATATACTGTTTGGATGATCGCACTTCCATTGGGGATTGCGTCGATTTTGCTTTGATAGCTCTCACTGGGGATTCGTTCCGTGAGCTTGAGTTGAGGTTTCTCTGGGGAGTATTATTTCTGCAAGCCTCTCCAGGCTCATTTATTCTGTACAGTTGGGGAGTATTATTTCTGCAAGCCTCTCCAGGCTTAGTTATTCTGAAAGAGTATTATTTCGGCGAGCCTCTCCAGGCTCAGTTATTCTGAAGGAGTATTATTTCGGCGAGCCTCTCCAGGCTCAGTTATTTTGTGGGAGTATTGTTTCGGCAAGCCTCTCCAGGCTCAGTTATTCTGAATGAGTATTGTTTCGGCAAGCCTCTCCAGGCTCAGTTATTCTGCGGGAGTATTATTTAGGCAAGCCTCTCCAGGCTCAATTATTTTGCGGGAGTATTATTTCGGCAAGCCTCTCCAGGCTCAGTTATTTTGAGAGAGTATTATTTCGGCGAGCCTCTCCAGGCTCAATTATTCTGTACGAGTATTTTTTCGGCAAGCCTCTCCAGGCTCATTTATTCTGTATGATTTGTTGAATTTTCTGTATTTTGCCTTTTTTTCGATTTTGGCTTTTTCTGTGTTTTTGCCTTTTTTGTTGATTTTGGCTTTTTCTGTATTTTTGCCTTTTTTGTTGAGTTCGGCTTTTTCTGTATTTTTGTTGATTTCTGTATTTTTGCCTTTTTTGTTGGTTTTGGCTTTTTCTGTATAGAAATGTCTCAGTTATTCTGAGAGAGTATTATTTCGGCGAGCCTCTCCAGGCTCAATTATTCTGAGAGAGTATTATTTCGGCGAGCCTCTCCAGGCTCAGTTATTTTGAGAGAGTATTATTTCGGCGAGCCTCTCCAGGCTCAGTTATTTTGAGAGAGTATTCTTTCGGCAAGCCTCTCCAGGCTCAGTTATTCTGAGAGTATTCTTTCGGCAAGCCTCTCCAGGCTCAGTTATTTTGAGAGTATTCTTTCGGCAAGCCTCTCCAGGCTCAGTTATTTTGAGAGTATTCTTTCGGCAAGCCTCTCCAGGCTCAGTTATTTTGTATGACGCTGTTGATTTTCTGAATCTTTGCATTTTGTTTGCTGCTGTCATACACAAGCAATTTTTCCTATTTTTTCTAATTTATGTAGTTGCCTCATGACGAGGTCTTTGAAAATTTCTTTATGGCCAATACGGCCGCATCCATTTCAGTATGCCCATGTTTGAGTTAAAAATTTGTTCATAACCCCAATTTTGGTACGGGTGTACTGAACATGGTACGGGCGCATTATTTTTTCTGAAGTTTATATATTTTATTTTTTTTGTTTTTTCAATAAACAGAGAATAAGTGATCTTCCAGTACACCTATCATCTGTATGCATGTATGCAGTATGATGCACCTAATTCTATTTGATTCTTTTTTCAAAAGAATTAACCGATGCGTTTTTGTGTTTGGATTTTGCCATTCCTCCAGACGGACTGTGCGCTGCCGACTTCTGTAACCGAGGAATGATGCGTATTATATTTGAGATTTGGTGTCATCAACCAAATGATCCTTCCCTTTCTTTAGAAGATGTGTCAACCCTCCTATTGACCACTATATCTCCATGTTTCCACTAGATTATTCAAAAATCGTTGGGACAAGAGAGAAAAGAAGGAAAGGGTATATTTTTCAAAAGTTTGTGTTTTAGAGGGGATTATTTTATTATATTTTTTTTGAAAAATGGTTTTTGTAAGAATGGCTGGCCATGGTAGGCTTATGTGTTTAGGTTTGTTCGATTAAACACTTATGAGGTTAAGCACATCTTTGTTATTAATGATTGTGCTTTGACAACTTGGATAGCTTTTCTTGAGCCCCTTGTTGAATTCAATTGATGGTACCATCATGGATTTATTCTGTTTTTTTCCTTTTTTGATGGCTGTTACTTTTGCCTAAAACACCCATTTGTGGTGTCTTAGCGGGCTTTTGTTTTTATTCATTATTTTGTAACCCTAATTTTTGCCTAGGTCACCCTTTTGTGGGATTCCTAGCGGGTCTTTTGCTCTTATTTTGTAACCCTAACTTTTGCCTAGGTCACCCTTTTGTGGGATTCCTAGCGGGTCTTTTGCTCTTATTTTGTAACCCTAACTTTTGCCTAGGTCACCCTTTTGTGGGATTCCTAGCGGGTCTTTTGCTCTTTAGGATTTCTTTATCCATGATGGCACTTATTGAGGCCAAGAAAAGGTGCTCCAAGTTGACACACACACTTCCACATAAAAATGATGTGGGTTTATTATTATTAAGATGATTTTAACCTCATTCATGTTTATTCAAACAGGGTTAAAATAATGTGGTCTAGAATTTTATTGCAAGCGAGAAAAGAAGCAATAAAGAATTAATGAAGAATGATTTTATTATAATCATAATGGAAACATGTGCCCTATCGAGGCTCGGGGGTCGGGCTGTCCCCGAGGAGTGATCTCTAATAGTCACTGAATTTACACATCCCTATCGGAAGGAGGAGAACACTTGATGACGACGACCGGCCTTGACGCTTGTGAACCGGCCTTCCTAAAGATCTGGCTTAAAGAACGTCGAGAAGGATCTTGATTCCTCTTCGTTCTTTGATCTTTGTTAGGGTTGTATCCTAACCCTTGTTTTCCCGGATTATCCTTGATAATGGGTAGCTCCGGGATTCCTTGGGAGTCCTTGCCTAATCCTTGTCCCGGCAAGTATCCGTTCTTGGTGAGCATCGAGGCTACCTTCTTCATTTCTCGGGGAAACGTTTCAACATTGGCAATTTCCAATGCTTGGAAGGCGGTTTCCAAAGCTACCTCTGCTGCATCCACATAAGGTATGGTGGATGGCTTGCTGATGAGTATGTCATCTTCAGCTTGTACAGTCACCAGCTTGTCACCCACAATGGGTTTGACTTTCTGGTGGAGCGTAGAGGGAGCAGCTTTCGCATCATGAATCCAAGGTCGGCCGAGGAGACAGCTGTATGCGGGAGTAATGTCCATCACTTGGAATTCGACATTAAAGATAGTGGGTCCAATTTGGATTGGAAGATTGATCTCTCCCACCACTTCTCTTTTAGAACCATCGAAGGCTCGAACGATCATGTTGCTCGGGCGCATTTGGACTCCCTTGATTGCCAATTGCTTGAGCGTTCTTTTTGGCATCACATTCAAGGAAGATCCATTATCTACCAAGACTTTTGCGATGTGATACTCCTTGCACTTTACAGAGATGTGCAAGGGCTTGTTGTGGTTTGATCCCTCGGCGGGGATTTCTTCATCGATGAAGGTGAGGTGATCATTAGCCTTGATGTGACTAACAATCCCCTCAAACTCGTCTTGGGAGATAGTGTGCGACACGTATGCCTCGTTCAAGACTTTCAACAGAGCTTGCCGATGCGGTTCGGAGCATAGGATCAACGACAACAGAGTAATCTTTGCTGGCATCTTATGAAGTTGATCCATGATGGAGTACTCGCTCTGTCGGATATATTTTAACAGCTTGTCTGTCTCCTCCTCGGATTCTTTTTCCTCGGTTTTCTTTTCTTTTTCTTTATTCTTGGGGGCTTTATCATGAAGATCTTCGGGAGTGTAGATCCTGCCACTCCTAGTCATGCCCCCAAGTCCAGCGATGTTAGAGATATCGCTGTCGGCAGAAAGGTGGATGTCGTATATCCACGGCACAGCCTTATTCGATTCGTAAGGAAAAGGCCTTGGAGCGATGATCCTTAATGGTGTCGGACCTTCCCCTTTGTCTGTCTTGATTACCAACAACGGAGTTGATGTGCGCTCGCTTGGCGCGGTTGTTGGCTTACACTTAATAACAAATGGCGTGCGATCCATCTTGAACATACGCATCGATTATTTCTTTCTTTTTATTAATGTTTATTAATGGATTACTAGGAGAGATGTATGAATGACTCCTAGATCTCTCCATGATCTATATGCATGATATGAGATGATGAGGTTGAATATGCATGCATAGTGTTTATTCAACTAAGCATTATCATGTTTTTAGGATGTTCCTAAGATGATGCATGATATTGCTTGGTTTGGATAAATAACCCTTTTTTCCTTTTTTTGGGTATTTTTTATTTTATATATTTTTGGGTGAAAAGGGAAACTACCTATATGAATGCAATGGAGGCAGATGTTAACACCATGTACTAGAAAATCTTTATTTCTATTTATTCTTATTTTTTATTGTAAATAAGAATGTTGTATGTTTAAAAGGTGCAAATGTATGCTCATACAATGTCACATAAAAAATGTACACACAATTCACTCATCCACGAACAGTCACGAGCGAATCACGAGGTAGGGGTATCCTGCAGAAATGGTGCATATTCAAGGTAGGTTCTAACTGTTCTCACCGGTCTGAGGCCCCCAAAGTGCCCCCATTATAGGGACCCAATCCCTCTCATCGTAGGTCGATGGAAAGCTCCAACGCACCGTCGGACTCAAGTTCATGGTTATCACCTTGAGTGATGTTTTCCGACAACGGTCTACGGGCACCTATAGACCCATTCGACAACCGGCCGTACTAACATCCACTCCCTATGGTTAATCACTCATGCCCCCGGGTATAGAGGGAACTGTTGTGTGCAAAGGTTTGTGTACAGTTTGTATTTCAAACAATTGCGGAATTTAAACATACAACAGTTATTTAAAGCCATATAATAAATCATGTTATCATACAAACAAGGGGTAATAAAGTAATTTTAACTATTATTTGTTAAAAATAATCTGTCACTAAATGGGACTGACTCTCGAAGCTTCCCCAGTGGAGTCGCCATCTGTCGCCACCCGGCCCAAACGGGCCTCGGCGGTCGCGAAGACGGTCGAGCTCGCTTTTATTTTAGTTTTGAAAATGTATTGGATTATTAGAACGACTTGTTCTCAAACTGAGACCTTGTCGATCTTATCCAATTTATTTATTAAATGTCTCACCAATCCATATTAATCCCAAGCGGGACCCTCCATGGATTAGTGGTTTTCGCAAAAGGAGGGTTCGTGGAGTCGCCACCAATGTTTTACTCAAAACATTGGAAAAAGGGATAAGGCAATTGATTTTATAAATCAACTTTGGCCATTACAACCAGAGTTGGGTAAGGGAGTCGGTTACGCGTGGGGAAGGTGTTAGCACCCCACAGCGCCCCTTTCGGGTTCCCTATGACAGATTATTTCTAAAATAATAGCGTAAAATTACTAAATTACCCCTATTTATTATAAGCGATTATAAATTAACTATCTACATGATGACAGTTTAAATATGCACACAGAAAGCAGTAAAAGGAAGGATTTAAGAAGAAACCTCTTGAAGCGTGCTTTTATATATTGAGTAAGACTGGGAAGCTTTTCGGCGTTCCCTCGCTCTACAAGCTCGCTCGCTCCTTCCTAAAAACTTTTGACTATGGAAATCCGGAGGATTTCCCTTCGACTAGGTTCGAATCTCCAAGCTAAGTGCTCGGAATTCCAGAACTTCGTCGGATCGACTCCCAGAGAGATTTCTAGGGCAGAACACTGCTCAAAAACCCCAGAATACTCAAGGAGGGAGTCAAAACTGAGTGTGAAAGTGTCAAATGACGTCCAATTGAGTTCACTGCGGCCGTATTGAAGCTTCAATACGGCCGTATTAAGTTCAGTACGGCCGTATTGGGCTTCATTCCCTCCACTTCCTTATTTTGAGCTATTCTAAGACCTCTAGACCTACAGAGAACCCTACTAGGGCCTTCCAGGAGTCCTTCTGGCTGATCTTCCTTTAGTCTTCGAGAGTCTTCAAGCTTTATTTCCGACCCGGACAATTTTAGGGGTCTACACTAACGAAGATCTTATTAACAAAATTTTGAGATGTTTGAGTAGGGAATGGAAACCGAAAGTGACTGCAATTGCGGAATCAAAAGATCTAACAACCATGTCTCTTGCATCTCTTTTTGGAAAACTTCAAGAGCATGAAATGGAATTGATGAGACTAAGTCAAAATGAAAATAGAGACAAAAAGAAGAAAAGTATATCACTTAAAGCATCTTCATCCTCTCATGAAGAAAATGAAAAAGATGACAACATTGAGGAAGATGATGATGATGACGATGAAGATTTCAATCTCTTTGTAAAAAGATTCCACAAATTCCTAAAGAATAGAGGAAATAGAAGAAAGTTCAATTTCAACATAAAGAAGAAAGGAGAAGAATCTTCTTCAACCCCGAGATGCTATGAATGCAATCAACCGGGACATTTGAGATTAGAATGTCCAATCCTTAAAAGAAAAATGGAAAAATCCAACAAGAAAAGCTTCAAAGAAATGAAAGGGAAGAAAGCTTATATCACATGGGAAGAAAATGACTTGGATTCTACAAGTGACTCTGAAAATGAAGTTGTGAATTTGGGACTTATGGCCAAAGATTACGAAAGCAAAGAAGAGGTAACATCTTCTAACACTGATATCTCAATTTCATTTGATGAACTACAAGATGCATTCAATGATCTGCATAAACAATCCTTTAAACTTGCAAAATTAGTATCAACCTATAAGAAAACAATTTCAAATATGGAAAAGGAAATTACTAAATTAAATGAAGAATTAGATAGTCTTAAATCAGAAGTTAAAAAGCTAAATTCTAATAATGGAAATCATAGCTCTACAAGTAACTTGGAAATTACAAACATTACACATCCATGTACATCATGTCATGAATTTAAAGAAGAAGTTAACAACTTAAGGAGTACTCTTTCAAAATTTACCATTGGTAGAAATAATTTAGATATACTGTTAGGAAAACAAATATGTGGTTTTGATAAAGTAGGATTAGGATACAATCCACAAAAATAACAAAAGAAATACAAAAATTCCTTTGTTCCTACACAAGTTACTAGTTCTCCATTAACAACATGCTTTTATTGTGGAAAGAAAGGTCATAATTCTTCAACTTGCTATATTAGAAAGAATTTTAACAATCTCAAGAATATGGTTTGGATTCCTAAAGGTTATTCTGTTATTACTAACATTAAAGACCCAAAGAAAACTTGGGTACCAAAATCAATTCATTCTTTGTCTTGAAGGATTCCAAAGACCAAACTTGGTACATTGATAGTAGATGTTCCAAGAACATGATAGGAGATACTTCAAAATTCATTGACAATACTCCTAAGAAAAGTGGACATGTAACCTATGGAGACAACAACAAAGAAAAAAATATTTGGCATTGGAAGAATTGAAAGTTTTGAAAACACTCATTTTCATGAGAAAACTCAAAAGGACAAAGAAGATTAAGGAATGGAGGATTCTATAATTCAAGAGAATCAAACAAACATGATTCCTCAAAGAGAGTTGAGAATCTCAAGAAATCATCCTCTTGAAAATATCATTGGAGACATATCAAAAGAGGTAACTACTAAATACTATCTCAAAGAAGCATGCAATAATTTGGTTTTTGTTTCTAAAATAGAATTTAAAAATCATTGATGAAGCCTTAAATGATGAACATTGGATAAAAGCTATGCAAGAAGAGTTAAATCAATTTGAGAGAAATCAAGTATGGAAACTAGTCCCTAGACCATATAATCATCCAATTATTGGAACCAAATGGGTATTTAGAAATAAATTAAATGAACATGGTATGATTATGAAGAAACATATGAACTTGTAGCAAGACTATAAACCATTAAAATGTTAATATCCTATGCATCTATAATGAATTTCAAACTATATTACATGGATGTCAAAAAGTGCATTTCTAAATGATTTTATTCAAGAAGAAGTATATGTTGAACAACCATCTAGATTTGAAATCTCATAATTTCCAAACCATGTCTTTAAGTTGAAAAAGGTTATATGTGGATTAAAACAAGCTCCTAGGGCATGGTATGAAAGACTTAGTAAATTTCTTTTGGAAAAAGAATTTACAAAAGGAAAGGTTGATACAGCATTAATTTATCAAAAGAAAAATGAATGATATTCTTAAAGTGCAAATTTATGTTGATGATTTATTTTTGGAAGTACTAATGATCACTTGTGCAAAGAGTTTTCTAATGATATGCAAAGTGACTTTGAAATGTCCATGATGGGCTAGTTAAATTTTTCCTTGGACTTCAATCTGGTTTGATCTTTACCTTTGGATTATTTTGTTATTATATTCTTTTTGATGTTGCCAAACGGGGAGAGTAAGGATAAGGATCACAAAAGGAAAAATACAACACTTATCTTAATCCTCTACTTGACTTTTTGATGTTGCCAAAGGGGGAGAGATAAGACCGCAAAGGAAAAGAAAATGTTTATTTTCTTTCTAATATTACTTTGGGCTAAGATTGTCTAAAATATTTTGACAAAAATATTCTTGATGCCCAACTTGACACTTATGTTTTAAAAATATAAACATTTATCTCTACAATCTTTTTCAAAACATAAGTACAACTCCTTTTATAAAATAAAAGGAACTTCAATCAATGCTTTACTAAGGGGGAGTTTAAGGGAGAGTGATCGAAATATATTGTTTTATTTTCTTTCCCTTTACAGTGAATTGTCATCATCAAAAAGGGGGAGAATGTGGAAGAAAATATGCACAAAATTTTGATGATGCCAAAGCATTGAAGAAAATAAAGGTCAAGTTAAAGCAAGTTGATCAAGAAGCAAGATCTAAAGTAATAACTAGATAAGTCTTGACTGCTTAGCTTAGTATGTAAAATGAACTTTTAGAATTTGCAAATTTGACTTGGCCATTAAAATAAGAATTTCAAGAAAACCTAAACTTAACACTTTTGAATATAAGAATAAGTTGTTTGAAAAAAAAAAGCAAAAAGAGTATTCAAAAGATTAAACAAAAATATTTTTAACTGGAAAATAGAAGCTCTTTATATCTTAAGTTTTCATAAGCCAAAACAAGTGACATGTTTCTGGTAATCGATTACCACTTGCTATAATCGATTACTAGAGAAAGAAAACCTTTCAAAATGTTAAAATGCTCTCTGGTAATCAATTACCACTGATGGTAATCGATTACCATAAGGGAATTTTTCAAAATTTGAATTTGAACTATACAACGTTTCAAACATTTTGAACTTAAACCGTTGTAATCGATTACCAAGTCTTGTAATTGATTACCCGAGCCTATTTTCTGAAAAATTATAGAGAGTTACAACTCTTCATGAAAAGACATAACTCAAGATACAATTGTCTATAAATACCTATAATTTTTCAGAGAAAGGTGACGAACTTTATTGTGAAAATCATTTAGAAAAACTACTTGGCCAAAAATCATTTGCAAACAATTATCTAAAGAGTTCATCAAGTTCTTAGAAAGTGTAATTGATTGAACTAGGTGAGGAGATTGATGTTCCTTCACTTTGCTCTATGCTTAGGACCGTGACCTCTTGAGGTAGACCTTTGGAAGAAGCTTGAAGCTCCATGAAGAGGTCTTCAATGGAGGAGAAGCCTCAAGGTGGCTCGGTTACTCCTTGCTTAGTGTAGAAGCTTGAGGAACCAATGGTTAAGGTTGAAGAACCTTGGTGAAAACTTAGAGAGAATTCTCCACGGTTTTAGAATGGACTCTTGATGAGAGAAATCTGATTATTATTTCTCAATTTGCTCAAAAGTGAGTACAAGTGTAGGAAAATCAAATATATAGGATAGAGGTAGCTTCTAGGAGAAGCTAACCTTAACCATGGTTCACTAGGAACCATGGTAAGGTAGACTTAACTCCCACGGTTTAGCTAGCTTCTAGGAGAAGCTAACCTTGACCATGGTTCACTTAAGAACCATGGTAAGGTAAGCTTACCTTACTTGAGTTTAGAAGCTTGCAAGACAAGCTTCAAAACTCAAGAAGGATTACTTAGAAATTTCGGCCAAAGGAGAAGAATAGAGCTAGGCGGCCTTGAACCAAAAATGCTCCATGATTTAATTTGAAAATCCTTGATTTGGTTTAGTTAGGTTCATCATATGATGATGAGACCTAGCTAAATCAAATCTATGAAAAATTAGGAGCAAAATGAGTCCAATATGCAAAATTTTGCCTAGGCCCAGCTCAGGCCCAATTTCTAAGCACACCCTCAAGCATTGCTAAATGTCACCCCCCTTTTCCTTACTGAAAAAATATAAAATGAATGTATCAACTAGGGAGGTTAAATGGAGCTAAACTCTCCAAGTAGCCTACCTTAAAAACAATATACAAACACTAGGAAAAAGCAAGTAAAGTGCCTCACAAATACAAAGGCAAAATAACCTATACAAGAGACTATTTACAAAATATATGAAAAAGGTCTTTAAGATCATCCCATTCCTCTTGGTTCTTTCAATATATCACCTCTTGGATTCCTTGGCCTTGGCCATAGTCTATCAGTAATATCTACTCTTTAAAGAGAGTCATTCTGTAAGTTCTTAGAAAGTGTAATATCTACTCTTTAAAGAGAGTCATTCTGTAATACCCTGTTGATCTGTTGATCTGTAAAGGAGAAAGGGTTTTTCTCCTTGTTGGTGTTTGAATCTCAACACAAGGAAAGGGAGTTCCGAGGTGTTGGAGGATTCAATTCTTGTAAGGTTTACAAGAGTAGTGGAAATCTCAAGTGGGAGACTTGAGGACTGGATGTAGGCAGGATTGGCCGAACCAGTATAAAATCAAGTTTGCAATTCTTCTTTCCCTACACTTTTACTTTCTTGTTATTAATTATAATTGTGTAGTTTGCATCATCATTCATTCCTTCAAATTTTTCTAAGGAAATAAATTGATAAAGAAGTAATTGGAAAAAATTTTTATAAGAGGAAATTTAGTAAACTTAATTCACCCCCCCCTCTTAAGTTAATTGAGGCTGAGGGACTGACAAGTGGTATCAGAGCCAAGGTCATGAGTTCGATACCCAGCGGGGCAATTGCTGAGGGGGAGGCTAGGTGGGCCAAGTCACTGTCGAATCATGGCGCTTGGGCTGCTGCGCTATTAAGTAAAAAGAGTTGCGCCCTGACTATTAGCTATAGCTTTTGGCCTAGTGGTAAGCGCTCGATCCAACAAATACCTCTGATTTAGTTTATCTGAAATCATTTGATCAATTATATTTGTCATCAACAAAAAGGGGGAGATTGTTAAGTCAGACGAAGCAATTGTCAGTAAGGCTTTGAATGAGACAAATATAATGCATATTGTTATTTCTAACGAGTGCGTTAATGTTTCAGAAAAACATAAGTGCAGGAAAGTTGAAGACTAGAGTATATGCATGTACCACTTTCTACACCAGAACCAAGACAAAAACACAACGCAAAATAAAGAACAGAGCACGAGCAACCAAGATAAAGGGTAAAAGCTACAAGATATCAGATGAAGAGATCAAACGAAATCAAGCCTAGCACAAGAAGGAAAATAATGAAGTCTCAGATGATACAAGACCACACACGATATACAATTTAAGTCAAAGCATCCTAAATGGAATTAAAAGCCTGCGCAACTAACCAGACAAAAGAAAAAGTCAAAGTCTATCTATTAGATGGAGACTAAAATTTCCAGACGAAAATGAAGAATGTTGAATTGCATCTGAAGTCTACTAAGTCACAACAATAAGTCTTGCTTATCATCCAAACTCTCAGATGAACACATGAAGTCATCAAAAATAGAAGAAAATAGAAGAGAAAAATGGACTAGCACTTATCCACAAGTCAAAGTTGCATGTGTCAGAGCAAGTACACCTAGCATTCAGTAAAAGACAACGCCTTTGTAGCTACAATTCCAGGAAAGTACAAATATGCCTAGGTTATGATTGAAGTTAGACATAGAAGTAAACAAATGGTACAAAAGACTTCACGTAACATAAATTCGGCAAGCAAACATTTAATGCAAGATCAAATGCATTCAATACAAGATCTACGAGGCCTAAACGAACTAAACAAGAAAATCAGATGATGGTTGGTCAAGCAACAAGATTAGACCTGATCAAAGACAGAAGAACATTCAACAAATACTAGACAAGGCTTACTACAAGTCAAAACCTTTAAGTATCAGATAAAAAGCCAAAACAGGGCTAAATCTAGAACAAGACGAAAATGGGTTAAACATCAAATGAAACCAGATGGTCAACTTAGACAAGAGAACAGTCAAGGTAAGGCACATGATGAGAATAGACAAATCAAGCTAATTGAATAGATAAAGTATGATATGTGCGCCAGATGGCTATGAGTCTAATATCAGACGAAGGTGTGTCAAGGACAACCTCAAGTGCAACATAAGAAATTAGACGAAGCATGAGTCAAAGATCAGAAGAAAGTCAACTACGCATAAGACAAAGGACGGCACAAACTAAAAGATATTTCAGACAAAAACAAAGTCTGTCCATTTGTAATGTTGACGAGACCAAAAAAGAGTCAAAGCATCAATTTCAAATGCTCAGACGAAAATCTCAGATTGAGACGCTTAGGACTAACAGACGCAGATGAAGATTGCCATGCAAGCACTTAAAGAATCAAGTCTCAAAGGAAAAATTAAGCCATCATCTACGATCACTTAAATTCTCTCAACATGATAGCGTGATGAAAGAAGAAGATGAAAAGCACGCAAAAGGAAAAACATGCATGTGTCAGAAAAAATATATCACTTTTTCAGATAAGGACAATACTCTACAGCTACGCGACCTAAAAAGGACAAAAAGGTTCCTAGGTCTGTGCTAAACTCAGACACAGCTGCTAACAAGGAAAAGAAGACTTCATGCAATGTCTATAACAGGAAGCAACATTTAATGCAAGATCTCAAGCATTAAATGAGAAGATCGAACTAGTCATGAACGACTACATTTGCTTCAACGGACACTTGCAACGGGAAAATTCTACAGGACAATATATATATCACTACCTCAAACCTTGAATGGTTGGCTTTTTCATTTTTAACAAGAGTGATATCCAGCCCACGAAGCAATGAAACCATAGAAAGAGCGTATACCGTCAAATCTACCATAGTGTATTCATCTTTGTAGACTAAGGAGTTCCAAGTGCATCTTAGGAACATGAACCTCAGTGAGTATATTCAACTTATGTATCCTCTCTGTGAGAGTAAACCATACACTCAACCGTTGTAAGACTAAGGTTGCATACCTGAGTGAGTGTACAAACATACGTATCCTCTCTATGAGAGTAACCCAAACACTCAAACCAAACCATTTATTTATCATCTGTAAAGCCTAAAGAGGCTATGGAAAGAATACTTGTAAAAGCCAGGAAAGGCTTGTCAAAGAATACTCACTGCGAGCCCAAAGTGGCTGAACAAAGAATACTAGCGCTAATGGTGAAGTTAGCGGGCCAGGAGTTGGTCAATAATACTCACTGAGAGCTAGAAGTGGTTGCGGAAAGAATACTAGCGTCGACGAGTAAAGTTTGTAGACCCCTAAAATTGTCCGGGTCGGAAATAAAGCTTGAAGACTCTCGAAGACTGAAGGAAGATCAGCCAGAAGGACTCCTGGAAGGCCCTAGGAGGGTTCTCTGTAGGTCTAGAGGTCTTAGAATAGCTCAAAATAAGGAAGTGGAGGGAATGAAGCCCAATACGGCCGTACTGAACTTAATACGGCCGTATTGAAGCTTCAATACGGCCGTAGTGAACTCAATACGGCGTATTGAAGTTTCTGAAACTTCAATACGGCCGTACTGAAATCAATACGGCCGTATTGAAGCTTCAATACAGCCGTATTGAACTCAATACGGCCGTATTGAAATTTCTGAATTTCAATACGGCCGTATTGAACTCAATACGGCCGTATTGAAGTTCAAAAATTTCAATACGGCCGTATTGCTCCTGTAGGCCGTATTGCGCCTATTCCCTATAAATATGACGTCAATTGGACGTCATTCCACACTTTTTCACATAGTTTTAACCCTCTCCTTGAGTATTCTGGGGTTTTTGAGCAGTGTTCTGCCCTAGAAATCACTCGGAGAGTTGATCCGACAAAGTTTTTGAGCCCCGAGCCATTTTGCTTGAGGATCGAACCTAGTCGAAGGGAAATCCTCCGGATTTCCATAGTTAAAAGTTTTTAGGAAGGAGCGAGCGAGCTTGTAGAGCGAGGGAACGCCAAAAAGCTTCCCAGTTTTACTCAATATATAAAAGCACGCTTCAAGAGGTTTCTTCTTAAATCCTTCCTTTTACTGCTTTCTGTGTGCATATTTAAACTGTCATCATGTAGATAATTAATTTATAATCGCTTATAATAAATAGGGGTAATTTAGTAATTTTACGCTATTATTTTAGAAATAATCTGTCATAGGGAACCCGAAAGGGGCGCTGTGGGGTGCTAACACCTTCCCCACGCGTAACCGACTCCCTTACCCGACTCTGGTTGTAATGGCCAAAGTTGATTTATAAAATCAATTGCCTTATCCCTTTTTCCAATGTTTTGAGTAAAACATTGGTGGCGACTCCACGAACCCTCCTTTTGCGAAAACCACTAATCCATGGAGGGTCCCGCTTGGGATTAATATGGATTGGTGAATCATTTAATAAAATTGCTCGTTTGACAAGGTCTCAGTTTGAGAATACGTCATTCTAGCAATCCATATTTTTAAACAATTAAACGAGTCCAACCATCCTTCGCGAATGCCGAAAGCCCGTTTGGGCCGGTGGCGACAGATGGCGACTCCGCTGGGGAAGCTTCGAGAGTCAGTCCCATTTAGTGACAGATTGTTTTTAACAAATAATAGTAAAAATTACTTCATTACCCCTTGCTTGTATGATAACATGCTTTATATATTTGGCTTTAAATAACTGTTGTTTGTTTAAATTTCCGCAATTGTTTGAAATAAATTGCACACAAACCTTTGCACACAACAGTTCCCTCTATACCCGGGGGCATGAGTGGTAATCCATAGGGAGTGGATGTTAGTACGGCCGGTTGAATGGGTCTATAGGAGCCTACGAGACCGTTGTCGGAAAAACATCACTCAAGGTGATAACCATGAACTTGAGTCCGACAGTGCGTTGGAACTTTCCATCGACTTACGACGAGAGGAATTGGGTCCCTATAATGGGGGCACCTTGGGGGCCTTTGACCAAGTGAGAACAGTTAGATCCTCCTTGAATATGCACTTTTCTGCAGGAGACCCCTACCTCGTGATTCGTTCGTGACTGTTCGTGGATGAGTGAATTGTTTGTGTAAATGCTTATGTGCAATTGTTTGTGCATTAATAAATAACCTCGTAATAAGGTCTAAGAATAAATCCCCATGCATGAAAATGTCATGACATGAGAGGAAAAACCAATGTGTGAAAATATAAAAGTAAGGGGCATGTGCATCATTACCAATAAGAGACCATGCATCCTCATAAAAACATACATTTTAGGGTCACCAATACCTCTTGACATGAGTGAAAGAGACCCATGACTATAGAGATTCTCCGTTGGGGAGAGATCATAGATAAAGAAGGGTGGTAAACTTCCGTCTTAAAAAGGCAGCGCCTTAAAGATGGAGGTTTATCAAGCTCATGTTAAAGAGTGTATTCATTCCATAAAATAAACTAACTAAACATTCATTTTAGAAAGTGGCTGGTCATCTCTCTGTCCTTACGCGCGCACAGAGAATCAAGAAAATGGAAGCATTGGAGGAGCAAAACAAGAAGCTCACAACCAAGCTTTCACAGCTTAAAGAGCAAATGGCGCAAATGATGGAACTCATGCGTCACCACAACGTCCATGGATCTCATCACAGTGAACATGGGTCCCATCATGAGGGAGAGGAGGAAGAGCATGAAAAAGATCCTCCACACACTGTACCCCTTGGGGCTGGAATCATGATTAAAGAGCCCGAGGTTTCAAAAGAACAATTCCACGCCCTAGAAGATCGGTTGAGGGCTATGGAGGGGCATGATTTTGACATCAAAGATGCCGCTGACATGTGCTTAGTGAGGGACATCCAATTCCCTCCTAAATTTAAAGTGCCGGATTTCCCAAAGTACGTGGGATCGACTTGCCCCAAAAGTCATCTCACCATGTACTGTCGCAAGATAGCTGCATATGCCACAAATGAAAAGCTCTTGATCCACTGCTTTCAAGAGAGCTTAGCTGAAACTGCACTCAATTGGTATATGCAGCTGGATGGAAATCAAGTGTGCACGTGGAGGCAGTTGGCCGACGCCTTTCTCAAGCGCTATAAATACAACATCGACCTAACACCCGATAGGTCTGATCTTCAAGCCTTGAGTAAAAAGAATGATGAATCCTTCAAGGCGTACGCCCAACGTTGGAGGGAGTTGGCGGCACAGATAGAGCCCCCGCTGTCGGATAAGGAGACGGTGTCCTTATTCATCAACTCGTTGACTGGTCCCTATTACGATAAAATGATAGGGAACACAACGACACTCTTCTCGGACATCATCACCATTGGAGAAAGTGTGGAACAAGGACTTAAAAGTGGGAAGCTGGCTAAGCCTTCCCAACCATATGAAGCTAAGAAGGCCTTCGGGAAGAAGAAAGAAGGAGGAGTCAACGCTGTAACCATTTCTCCATCTTCTTCCACTTCGAAGTCAGGCAAATCGCAATACAACTCTGTGAAGAAGTTTGACAAACTTCCGACCACTTATAGCGATCTCCTGCCGAAGCTAGTAGAAGCCCAACTTCTAGCCTATATTCCACCAAGAAAGATCGACCCACCTTACCCCGATTGGTACAAGCCTCAAGACAAATGTCTATACCATTCGGGAGCACCAGGGCATTCAACAGAGAACTGTCTAGCTCTCAAACACAAGGTCCAAGGCCTTATTGATGCTGGGTGGGTCACTTTCGATTCGACAGCGCCCGATGTGAGCAAGAATCCTCTACCAAAGCAGGAGTAGAGTATGGCAAGCCACGATAGGGCCCCTCCACATTTTTCTTTTTGGGACTCATGATCAGTACCCGAGATCATGAGGACCTTTTTCATGTAAATAAGGGTTTTGTACAGTTTTACATACATATATCAATAAAAAGGCATTTTTCACATATTATTCTCTCATTTCGTTCTTTTCTCTCTCTCTCATTAACATTAATAATTCTAAACCTAAACAGAACCAATAAAATAATTATGTCTGTAATTGTTCGCTCTGACCGGGATCCAAAAGCCGAGGATGAATGGGTTGAGTCGGACAGTGATGAGGAGACCATCTCTCCGGATCTGCAAAGACTGCTAGATCAAGAAGCTCGTCTACTCCAACCGTATCAAGAAGAATTGGAGACCGTAAATTTGGGGCAGGGTCAAGAAATACAAGAGGTCAACATTGGGACCCATATCAGTGATGAAATAAAATCACAATTGATCCAATTATTAAGGGAATACAAGGATGCATTTGCATGGTCGTACCGTGATATGCCCGGTTTGGACTCTAAAATCGTCGAGCACAAGTTGCCATTGAAAGAAGGGTTTCGACCCGTTAAACAAAAGCTTCGACGAATCAAGCCCGAATGGTCTTTAAAGATCAAGGAGGAGGTGGAAAAACAATTAGACGCGGGATTCTTGGTTGTATCCCAATATCCCGAATGGCTGGCTAACATTGTGCCAGTTATCAAAAAGAATGGAAAGGTTAGAGTGTGTGTTGACTATAGGGATCTGAATCGTGCCAGTCCAAAGGACGATTTTCCCTTGCCACATATTGATACACTCGTGGATCACACAGCCACGAACACGCTCTATTCCTTTATGGATGGATACTCGGGGTATAACCAAATCAAAATGAATATGGAAGACCGCGAGAAAACTTCTTTCATCACACCCTGGGGCACTTTTTGCTATAGGGTAATGCCTTTTGGACTTAAAAATGCGGGCGCCACCTACCAACGAGCGATGGTGACACTATTCCACGACATGATCCACAAGGAAATTGAAGTATACGTGGATGACATGATCGCAAAGTCGAAAGACGAGATGAACCATATTCAATATTTGAGAAAATTATTCAATCAGCTTCGCAAGTATCAGCTTAAGCTAAATCCGGCTAAGTGTACTTTCGGAGTCCGGTCGGGTAAGCTTCTCGGGTTCATCGTTAGTGAAAAAGGCATAGAGGTGGACCCCGATAAAGTAAAGGCAATAATGGAAATGCCTCCTCCTAAAACCGAGAAGGAGATAAGAGGATTCCTTGGCAGGGTGAACTACATTGCAAGGTTCATCGCACAGTTGACTGACACGTGCAAGCCAATATTCAAGCTATTGCGCAAGAATCATTCCGAAACTTGGGATGAGAATTGTCAACGAGCTTTTGACAAGGTCAAACAGTGCTTGGCCAATCCACCAGTATTGGTGCCACCTGTCGAGGGAAGGCCATTAATCCTCTATCTAACAGTGCTTGATGAGTCCATGGGAGCCGTGCTAGGGCAACAGGACGAAACTGGAAAGAAAGAACGAGCCATCTACTACTTGAGCAAGAAATTTCTAGATTATGAAACCCGCTACACGCCATTAGAAAAGACTTGCTGTGCGTTAGCGTGGGCAACACAAAGGCTCAGGCAGTATATGATAAGGCATACTACTTGGTTGGTTTCCAAAATGGATCCAATTAAGTATGTGTTCGACAAGCCAATAATCACTGGGAAGATCGCCCGATGGCAAGTACAATTATCAGAATTTGACATCATACATGTCACACAAAAAGCCATCAAGGGTAGTACCCTAGCTGATTACCTAGCACACGGGCCGACCAATGATTACCAATCCCTTCAGGATGATTTCCCCGATGAGCATATAATGAGTATACAACATGAAGAACCAAAAGATGATGCGTGGACCATGTATTTTGATGGAGCCTCCAACATGCTTGGACAGGGGATTGGGACAGTGTTAATCTCCCCACAAGGAAAGCATATCCCTCTAACAGCAAGACTCAATTTCGACTGTACAAATAATATGGCCGAATACGAGGCTTGCGCGTTAGGAATCCAAGCGGCTATCAACAATGGTATCCTCAAACTCAAAGTATTTGGAGATTCGGCTTTAGTCATCCATCAGCTACGAGGTGACTGGGAAGTCCGAAATCCTAAACTGATACCATATGTTGAGCATATCAAAGATTTGACACAATTCTTCCAAAGTGTCATCTTTGAATACATTCCAAGGGAGGAGAATCAGTTTGCTGACGCCCTTGCTACGCTCTCATCAATGTTCGCCTTGGATAGTGAACATGAAATGCCTGTCATTAATATCCGGCGGCATAATAAGCAAGCGTTCTGCCTTCTGATAGATGAAGATATCGACGATTGTCCATGGTTCCACGATATCAAACAATATCTGAAAAAAGGGGAATATCCTGACATGGCCAACGATAATGACAAAAAGCATATCCGAAGAAGGGCCATGGGATTTCTGCTAATAGGAGAAACCCTCTACAAAAAGAATTATGACTCGGTCTTGTTGAGGTGTATAGACCAAGTCGAAGCTCAAAATGTGATCAAAGAAATACATGAGGGGATTTTCGGTACCCACATTCCCGGACCTGCAATGGCTAAGAAAATCCTTAGGGCAGGGTACTATTGGTCGACCATGGAAAGGGATTGTTACCAATACGTTCGGAAATGCCACAAATGTCAAGCATATGCCGACAATATTCATGTCCCACCAACGCCACTCAATGTGTTGGCTTCACCTTGGCCATTTGCAATGTGGGGCATGGATGTTATTGGACCCATCGAACCAAAGGCATCCAATGGACACAGATTCATCCTTGTGGCCATTGACTATTTCACCAAATGGGTAGAAGCGGCATCATATGCTCATGTGACCCGAAAGGTGGTAACATCCTTCATAAGGAAAAACATCATATGCAGATACGGTATTCCCGATAAGATCATCACTGATAATGGATCCAATCTAAATAACAAGATGGTGGAAGGATTGTGCCAGGAGTTCAAGATCCAACACCACAACTCTTCCCCATACCGACCAAAGATGAATGGGGCAGTCGAGGCAGCCAATAAGAATATCAAGAAAATAGTACAAAAGATGGTTGTCTCATTCAAAGACTGGCATGATATGTTACCCTTTGCTCTCCATGGATACAGGACTTCAGTACGCACATCCACAGGAGCTACTCCATTTTCCCTTGTTTATGGAATGGAGGCAGTTCTGCCTGTTGAAGTCGAAATACCTTCTCTGAGAGTAATCATGGAAGCAAAACTTTCCGAGGCAGAATGGGTTCAAAGCCGGTATGACCAGTTGAACCTCATTGAAGAGAAACGGCTGAACGCCATATGCCATGGTCAAGCCTATCAAAGGAAGATCAAAAAGGCTTTTGACAAGAAAGTCCACCCTCGAGTCTACCATGAGGGAGAGCTAGTGATGAAGAAATTGCTACCAGCTCAAAAGGACAAAATCGGAAAGTGGGCCCTGAATTACGAAGGACCGTACGTAGTAAAGCGAGCCTTCTCCGGAGGAGCACTGATCCTCACAAACATGGACGGAGAAGAACTTCAATACCCAGTCAACGCTGACGTGGTAAAGAAGTATTATGCTTGAAGACGTTGCTTGCACAAGCCCGCTAGGATGAAAACCCAAAAAGGGCATCCTAGGCAAAAATTAGGGCAAAACAAAAAGCCCGCCAGTACAAGGGTACTAGGCAAAACAAAGGCAAAATTATCCCCGCTAGGATACGTCCTAGGCAAAAATTAGGGGCAAAAGAATAAGATGTAAAAACAAAGCAAGCAACGATCACTTGAATCGAAAACCGAAAGGCGGTACAAGTGATAATCTTCTAGAAGCAAGCGTCTTGCAGTATCTACACTCCTGGCTCAGGCATCTCACCCGAAGCAATTAGGGGAACGGGAAGGGCGACAATTACAGATATAATTGTTTAAAGCTAAAATGTATATAGCCTACCCTGGCCAGCCATTCTTCGGAAATTCCTTCTGTACATCTTTCTGTAAAAACATTTGTGAATATTAATAAAATATCCATTCATTTCTTTTCTCTCTTGACCATGTGATTATGCCTTTAAATTGGTATTTCTAAAAATTGTATGAGATTCCTTAATAATCGGTCAATAAAGAAAATTGGAGGGGTTCCTGTAAAATCCATAATCTCCTGCATAAAAGGCTCACAAAAATCCTCCCTCGCGTCTATGACAGAAACTCCTCCAAAAAAGAAGAGGATAGGGAGAGTCATTCACTTTTCTAAATAAAAGAACAAAAATAAAAACTTGCATCGCGTGCATCACACACATTAGTTGCACATTCAAAGACCTTATCATGAGGCAATTACATAAAATAGAAAAATAGAAAATTGCTTGTGTATGACAGCAGCAAGCAAAATACAAAGATTCAGAAAATCAACAGCATCATACAGAATAACTGAGCCTGGAGAGGCTTGCCGAAAGAATACTCTCAAAATAACTGAGCCTGGAGAGGCTTGCCGAAACAATACTCCCACAGAATAATTGAGCCTGGAGAGGCTTGTCGAAATAATACTCCCACAGAATAATTGAGCCTGGAGAGGCTTGTCGAAATAATACTCCTTCAGAATAATTGAGCCTGGAGAGGCTTGTCGAAATAATACTCCTTCAGAATAATTGAGCCTGGAGAGGCTTGCCGAAATAATACTCCTACAAAATAACTGAGCCTGGAGAGGCTTGCCGAAATAATACTCTCTCATAATAACTGAATTTAATTTCTTTAGCACTTTTAATTTCTGTACAGCAAAAGCCAAAAACATAAAAAAGGCAAAATACAGAAAAAGCCAAATCAGAAGAAAAGGCAAAATACAGAAAAAGCCGAAAATGAAAAAAGGCAAGGATATAGAAAATCAGTTTGAACCGAATAACTAAGCCTGGAGAGGCTTACCAAAATAATACTCCACATCCTCCACAGTATGCAGAATAACTGAGCCTGGAGAGGCTCGCAGAAATAATACTCCCCAGAGAAACCTCAACTCAAGCTCACGGGCCAAATTTCCCAGCGAGAGCTATCAAAGCAAGATCGTCAAAATCCCCAATGGAAGTACGATCTCCCAAGCAGAATATCCAAGTCAAAGGACTTAAACTTCCTCAGTGAAGATAGCTCTCCAGCTCAAGCGTTGAGTGAGGCTAAGCCTGCAGAGGCTTCCTAAATAATACTCTGGGATACATAAGATCCCTAAATCCCCAGTCGCCTACTCAGAGGCACCCCTTCAAGAAAAATCACAAAAAGATCAATAACCATTCCCCAAGAGGAATCCGGCACTCAGCCGAACACTGAACATCAAGATAATTCGCCTACTCAGAGGCACTCTTCCAAAAAAGGAAAAAAATATATCAATAAATATTCCCCAAACGGAATGTGGCATCCAGCCAAGCACCAAACATAAAGATCATTTGCCTAACAGAAGAGGCCAGTCAAGAAATGAATGACAAAATCCCCAGCGGATAAACAACCTACACAGAGGCTACAAAAATCAGAAAATCCAAAAGAGATACCCGAATAAGGACAACCGGGATACTCCACCCACGTCAAAAGGACGTCAGCCAAACATAAGGCATCGCTCAACTCAGAGAGAGAGCATCTGTGTCTACACCCCAAGGAGTCAAAAATTCCCCATGGGTACCAACAATGCAATGCAAGTTGGGGCACAAGAACCTATGAATGACTGCACATCCCCGAGACGGATCCCTGCGTTATCCAGCCCTCAGCGGCACAAAATCAGAAAAACCGTCGAAGCAGCATCGTGGACTGTGGAGACAAAAATCATATCAAATCATTGCCGAAGTGATCAGAAGACACGGAAGCAGGCCTGGAGAGGCAATACTCAACTGCTGAATGTTAAGAGGCAGGGCCTGGAGAGGCAATACTCAACTGC
Source organism: Cajanus cajan (assembly GCF_000230855.2). Classification (NCBI taxonomy): domain Eukaryota; kingdom Viridiplantae; phylum Streptophyta; class Magnoliopsida; order Fabales; family Fabaceae; genus Cajanus; species Cajanus cajan. The sequence continues at coordinate 29,026,708 of NC_138523.1, read as the reverse complement.
TGAATGTTAAGAGGCAGGACCTGGAGAGGGTAAACTCAACTGCTGAATGTTAAGAGGCAGGACCTGGAGAGGGTAAACTCACACTGCTGAATGTTAAGAGGCAGGACCTGGAGAGGGTAAACTCACACTGCTGAATGTTAAGAGGCAGGACCTGGAGAGGGTAAACTCAACTGCTGAATGTTAAGAGGCAGGACCTGGAGAGGGTAAACTCACACTGCTGAATGTTAAGAGGCAGGACCTGGAGAGGGTAAACTCACGCTGCTGAATGTTAAGAGGCAGGACCTGGAGAGGGTAAACTCACACTGCTGAATGTTAAGAGGCAGGACCTGGAGAGGGTAAACTCACGCTGCTGAATGTTAAGAGGCAGGACCTGGAGAGGGTAAACTCACACTGCTGAATGTTAAGAGGCAGGACCTGGAGAGGGTAAACTCACACTGCTGAATGTTAAGAGGCAGGACCTGGAGAGGGTAAACTCACACTGCTGAATGTTAAGAGGCAGGACCTGGAGAGGGTAAACTCACACTGCTGAATGTTAAGAGGCAGGACCTGAAGAGGGTAAACTTAGCTACCGAGGTTGTCAGGAGCGCCGAGGTATGCAACAACCTGGAGAGGTTACTCAACAATTTTCCACCGGAAGACGCTACAAGTCAGAAGGTCGGCGCATCACCCGGACAATTGGGTCAACTCCTTTACTTGTCAGCCGGTACACCAAAAGACCGTTTGACTAAGTAAAGGGGGGGCAGCTGTAGACCCCTAAAATTGTCCGGGTCGGAAATAAAGCTTGAAGACTCTCGAAGACTGAAGGAAGATCAGCCAGAAGGACTCCTGGAAGGCCCTAGGAGGGTTCTCTGTAGGTCTAGAGGTCTTAGAATAGCTCAAAATAAGGAAGTGGAGGGAATGAAGCCCAATACGGCCGTACTGAACTTAATACGGCCGTATTGAAGCTTCAATACGGCCACAGTGAACTCAATACGGCGTATTGAAGTTTCTGAAACTTCAATACGGCCGTACTGAAATCAATACGGCCGTATTGAAGCTTCAATACAGCCGTATTGAACTCAATACGGCCGTATTGAAGTTCAAAAATTTCAATACGGCCGTATTGCTCCTGTAGGCCGTATTGCGCCTATTCCCTATAAATATGACGTCAATTGGACGTCATTCCACACTTTTTCACATAGTTTTAACCCTCTCCTTGAGTATTCTGGGGTTTTTGAGCAGTGTTCTGCCCTAGAAATCACTCGGAGAGTTGATCCGACAAAGTTTTTGAGCCCCGAGCCATTTTGCTTGAGGATCGAACCTAGTCGAAGGGAAATCCTCCGGATTTCCATAGTTAAAAGTTTTTAGGAAGGAGCGAGCGAGCTTGTAGAGCGAGGGAACGCCAAAAAGCTTCCCAGTTTTACTCAATATATAAAAGCACGCTTCAAGAGGTTTCTTCTTAAATCCTTCCTTTTACTGCTTTCTGTGTGCATATTTAAACTGTCATCATGTAGATAATTAATTTATAATCGCTTATAATAAATAGGGGTAATTTAGTAATTTTACGCTATTATTTTAGAAATAATCTGTCATAGGGAACCCGAAAGGGGCGCTGTGGGGTGCTAACACCTTCCCCACGCGTAACCGACTCCCTTACCCGACTCTGGTTGTAATGGCCAAAGTTGATTTATAAAATCAATTGCCTTATCCCTTTTTCCAATGTTTTGAGTAAAACATTGGTGGCGACTCCACGAACCCTCCTTTTGCGAAAACCACTAATCCATGGAGGGTCCCGCTTGGGATTAATATGGATTGGTGAATCATTTAATAAAATTGCTCGTTTGACAAGGTCTCAGTTTGAGAATACGTCATTCTAGCAATCCATATTTTTAAACAATTAAACGAGTCCAACCATCCTTCGCGAATGCCGAAAGCCCGTTTGGGCCGGTGGCGACAAAGTTAACCAACTAAGAGTGGTTGAGATTACTTGGGACCAGGAGTGGTCTTGACCTGGGTGGTCTATAATACTCACTACTAGCCTGAAGAAACTGATTAAAGAATACTAGTGCTGATGAGTGAAGTTGGCAGGCCAGAAGTGATCGATAATACTACTTGTACTTCATTGAACATCTAATGGAACCCTTCATTTGAAAGATACTGGACATTGCTCAATTTGAGCGAACCAGTATAAAAATACTTGCACTATTTTTATGTTTCAGACGCACTTTTATTTGGTTGATTTAATATACTGAAAACTTCGTCTAATGCGTATCGTCAATTAAAACTATCTTTAGATGAAAACCATACTTGTTCAATTTGTTATCTTAAAGAACGGTTTTCGTTTAAGAAACATTTTCCCTAAGCAGACAATAAATTCCCAAACGCAAAAGTATTTTGTTGAACCAATCTTGGGAAATTCCAGTTTAGCATTAACTAATATTATTTTACTGGACAAAAAAGAGTTTTCTTGCTAAAACGTTTTTAAAATTCCTTTAGTCACATACACACAAATTCAACCCCCCTTCTATGTGTTTTTCATCTAACTTCACATTTTTCAAGCTTTGTAGGATTTTACAAGAAAGAGGGGGGTTAGTAAGAACAAGAAATGTTCCAATAACTGAAGCGGTGGCAATGATTTTACATATCCTCGCTCACAACCAAAAGTACAGAGTAGTGTACTTTAGTTATTGTAGATCTAAAGAAACAATAAGACGACAATTTAATAATGTCTTGAAAGCTGTAATGAAAGTGAGCGTGGATTATTTGAAGTTTCATATCTATCTAGAAGCTCCAAGTGAAAATAAATGGAGATGGTTTGAGGTAAGTTTATCAATTGTAAGGCTAGTCAAACTTACAATAAACCTTTTTGAAAAACTAAATATATTATGAGTAAATTGTACTATTTTCAATGTTTATCGCATGATTTAGAACACTTTCACTGATTGTATGAATAGATTGATGATTGGGATTCAAAAACAAAAATCGCAGATTTTAGAGTTTCTGATTGTAGAAACCATGTTGAGTGCCATTTCTAGCGCTAAGCGTCAAGGTGGAAAAGAGCTAGCAGTGTTTTCTATGACCCTTAGGCTGAGCGTGGGCCCCACTAAGCATGGCTCAACCAGAGAGTTAAAGTTACTCTCTAAAAGCCTTGCACTGAGCGCCCAATTTGGGGCTGACTGGCAATTGCCTTGTTGTGTTTCCTTTCTTCTTTATTTGATGAATTCTATCGATGTAATATGAATCTTATGTTACTCTTCTCTTGTGATCTATGATTGGTAGTGATGTGAATTTCTTGTGTTATTCAATGTTATCCTTAAATGAATATACTTGATGATTATATGATGTGAGATAAATTGATGTGATTAAAACAACATGATGAGGTTACATGATAATGTGATATGATAATGCATAGAGTCTTGATTTACATGCATCATTTGCATAAATGTTTTTAAGGGTATGATATGGAATACATCACCGGGGAAGGCCCCCTTGTGTAAAAGCTTAGGGATCATCCTTGAGGATAGCTTAATTTCTAAGTCTCAATCTCTCTCATTGTGTACATAAGATGTATCTTGCGTGGCTTAGCTATCCTAACTAGACCCTGGTAGTATGTCTTTCTACTAAGAGTGTGCAGAAGGTGTGACTCGACATGTATTCCTAGACTACTCTATGTGTATTGCTAGCAACAATGCACCATGTGATGTTTTACTGGAGCCAATTGCATGATAATATGTAGTTCATGTCCATTACATGTGCATTTTAATGTTATATGTTAATTAACTTTTATGTCATAGATGAGTGAAGTGTAATGTTGTTATTAACCTGTCTATGCTATGTATATATACATGTCTTGTTTGTGTTTGACTATCCGGTGTGCATTCCTACACCGTGAGCCAAAGTGAGATGTTTCTCACTCCCTTTATTTTGTGTTGTTTTCCTTTGATTGTTATGTATATGATCATCAACATGAGGTTGAGGATGTTGGTGGCGAAGCTTAGGAGTCAATTTTGGACTTTGCTCTAATAGGACATGTGACATCAGGACGTAGATAAGATTAGATTAAGAGGTTGTTCTATTAATTTATTTTGAAAACCTTAGTTTTATTTCTTTTGTAATTTCCACTGACTATTTTATTTTGTTCAAGGTATGGGTGTGATACTCTCTATATGAACATGTTTGGTATTTAAATATGAAAGATTGTTGTTCATATTTTATTATTTATGTGTTGTGGTATGCAAGGTAGAGGGTATCACAATTTATGCGCATTTTCTGTTATAAATGACAATTCAAATGAAGAATTTTTATTGATATGCAAGAATTATACATGTTTTTGGGTGCCTCATTAAAACCTTCTTAGCCTAAAAGAATTTACCTAAGGAAAGAGAGAGAGAAAAGAGAGAAAAGACTAGGATAAGAAAAAGAGTACATAACTTGTTGACATGAGTTGATTTGAATCAAAGATTATGTGGTGTTGTGAGGCTGATGGTAGTCAGGTTAAATGTGCGTCCTAGAGTGACTTTCATACTTTCGGCATAGCATTTCCATGTTATATGCTGATCAACTTGAATTGTTGTTATGTTTCCATCATTGGTTGGGAAATTCATTGTGAGGTGAAGTGTGGAGACTATAGTGCCTAGGACATTTAGAGAAGGTCGCCCAAGTATGGCGTTGTAAGAGGTCACAGTGTCTACCAACAAAAACTTCACACTTAATGATTTGGTGTATTTGCTACTACTGAATTTGGTTAGAAGTTCTATGTAGCCTTTTGTGTTGACTTGTTCGCCTGCAAATCCTAATAAGGGCTTGTCATATAGTTTGGTACCATCATTAGAAAGTTTCATTTGGAGGAAGGTGTTATAGTATAGGATGTTGATCAAGTTGTCTAGGTCTATAAGGATATTTTATACTTCTCAATTGATAATCATGCCTAGAAAATTGTTGTTAGTAAAACTAATTGGAGGTAATGATCTAGGCGATTTACCACACGCGATAATAAAATTGTTGATGGTTTTGAGGTGTCTTTTGCATGAAGAATTGGTAAGGACACTACCAACAAATCCACCAACAATGACATGTGTAACTCTTCTGACTCTTCCTCCCTCGATGTCTTGATTATTGGCATTTTCTTTTGGGGAGTTGTGGTCGCACCAATCTTGTCGGTATCGATTGTCTCTCTCTAAGCTTCATGCTTGGTTCTAGGGGTCATCTTCTTGGTGACTGTATCTCTAGACAAACTTCTTGAGATGATAAACCCTAATTAATTCTTTGATTTTATAATGGAGGGCCTAACATTCGTCAATTGTACAACCAATGGTTCTGTGATATCAATAGTGCTTGTTATGGTCGGCATTTTTTATCTTACTATCATGGTGTGGCGCAATCTGTTCATCTTAGGGGATTCTTCCTTGAATTTGGTTAAATATTGACTTTTGTTCCAACTTGTCTCCTATTCTTTCATTTGAATGAAATTGGTTACACGGGTTGTTAGATCATTCATGTCCCTAGGTGTGTGCTGATAGAGGTTATTTGAGAAAGGTTTTTTCTTTAGCGTGTTCAACATGGCAGTAAGGGCAACCTGATGGTAAAGGTCTAGTACCTTGTTGGCAACAATAGATAAACACTCCATGAAAGTTCAAAGTGGTTCGTCGTCATTTTGTATCATATTAAGCAACACCAATGTTGAAGTTTCGTGGGGTCGAATAGTAGTGAATTTGGCTCTAAATAGTAATATTAGGACAACATAATTAGGCACACTAAGCATTAGTAGGCGCATTTACCATAGGAGCACGGAGCCCTCAAGCATTATAGGGAAGATCTAGCACATGACAACATCCTCTTAAGTTTAAAGGTGCATTATAGTTTTGTATGTAACCAAGTGCTCATTCAAGTAGGTTAAACCATCATATGCTTTCATAATGAAGTGATTCCATCCTTTGGGAAGTGGGGTATTGTAACAACCCAAACATATCGAAATGAGAGGGATCCAAAGATTATAAGTATGAGATTGTATAGTTGAGGATGACTTAAAGGAATTAATTTGTACTACTTATACTAACAAGATGCATCTACTTTTTAGTAGCTTATTCCATAAGAATCCCACAATTAAGCGTGCTTAACTTGGAGTAATTTAGGGATGGATGACCTTCTGGGAAGTTTCCTAGAAAGTGTGAGAGTGAGGACAAAGCACACTGAAAAATCTTATGTTGGTTTGTGGGGTCAGTCATTGATCCTAAAAGTGGATAAACATTTTAGAAAGGATTACCCACGAAGGGTTTTGACCAGTGAAGGGTTCTGACCAGCGAGGAGTTGCGTGAAGTTTCATTGTGTGAAGTGTCATTGTGTGAAGTTTCATGGAATGGAGTCGTTGAGAAGTCAAATCTGAGTGAATATCATTACATTAGCTCAACTAAGCTCAAAGTGTGCACGATTGACTTCATGTTGTTGGTGAAGGGCAGCCTAGACTTTTTCGTTGTTTTTTCTCATGGCTTCCATTTGTTGTAGTAGCTTGGTATTGGATAATGGAGCAAGCAAGGCCATGGTGGTAGTAGTTGCCCTAGGCTCCACAAGTGAGGTTATAGTGTTTACATAGGAAGGAGGCTATTGTTTAGGGACTATGTTACTGTTCGCTATGGATATTTCTAACCATGTTATTATTCATCGTTTGGTTTCAGATGGAAACTGTACCGTCCAGGTCGGATCCTGACCTAGACTTCTCGGAGATAGGGCGACAACGACTCTCACTCGGTAATCGCCCGATTAGCACTTCAGGCCCTAAGCCCTATCGCCTTGACAGGCTCAGGGCTGGAAGGCAAGTGTACCGTCCAGGTCGGATCCCGACCTGGATTTCTTGGAGGTAGGGGGACAACGACTCTCACTCGGTAATTGCCCGACCCTAGGGGCTCAATACGGTCCTACTCGACCATATACCGACTAGGCTCCTTAAGCTCGGCTCTGCTCGCCTACAAGGGGGCCACTCGGTATTCGCCTCACTAGGCCCTCAGTTCGGGGACGCTCAGTCGGATTCCGAGTAAGACCGCTCCCACTAACCAAGGGTCATCGTGGCAAGAGCGGTTCAGAAAATCCCTTGATCCTCGGGGCCCAAGCGGCCCATGAACGACGTACTATAAGACCTAAAACCCTAGAGTTGAGAGGCAGATTACACTTTTGAATGCTCTGGCTTTGAGGCTTGACCTAGGCAGAAACCCTAGTTCATCCCGTGGCCGGAACATTTTGGCGCCCACCGTGGGGCTACGGTGAAACTCTTCCTACGCCCCAAGAAACACAAAAAACCTACACTTTACCATGGCAAGAGGCGGCAATAACAACAACAACTCGCAACCACCAACCATGGAGGAGATGATGGCCATGATCAATGGCTTAAGGGAGGAAAATGCGCGATCCAGGGAGAGAGAGGAGGTCATCCAACGAGAAAACGAGGAGATCAGGAGACGAGCGGATGAGATGCAGGCCAGAATATCAGCTAGTACCAGGACTGTGGAGGAGGACATCATGCTGGAGGTCCCTAGAGACTTTCGACCATTCTCGGAAGCCATAGAGGCCGAGATGATCCCTAGGGATCATCGGATACCACAGGTCGAACCCTTTGATGGAACGCAGGACCCCAGTCAACATTTGACGGACTTCAGGGCTCAAATGTTGATCTGTGGAGGAAGCATGGAAGTCCGCTGCAAGTTGTTCATGGGCACACTCAAGAAGGCGGCGCTTGATTGGTTTAGTGGCCTCCCCGATCGATCAATCACCGACTTTGACATCTTCAGTCGGCTGTTTATGGCTCAATTTGCTGCCAATAAGAAGAAGCCACCGATCACGTCGGATTTATTTGATCTTAAGCAGCAACGGGAGGAGTCATTGAAGAATTTTCTGCAGAGATTCAATGAGGTCGCTCTAAGGATAGCGTCGGTGGATGAGAGAATGGCGGTCATCGCGTTTCAGAAAGGTTTGAGGTCCGGAGCCTTCGACATTGCACTCGAAAGGGCGAATTGCCAAACAATGTCGGAGGTGAGGGCTTTCGCCTTGAGCCACATTAAGACGGAGGAGAACCAGATCATTAAAAGGACAGCTCAGAACCGAGAAGCCGGGGGTAGCAATAAGGAGGGGAACAAGCATCTTCGACCGCGATCAGACTGGAACAAACGACGAGACCGGTACAACGTGAAGGACGGTAACTACAGGCAGGCCGATCAGGGTGGTCGGTCAAGGGGCGAGTGGACGCGCAGCAATGAAGAAGAGAAGTTCACTCCACTCACTGTACCTAGGCGACAGATACTCCACGATGTCAATAGCGCATCGTTGTTTGAGTTCCCGGCGGCGACAGAGCGTCAATTGGGCCCTTCCAAAACCGATTGGTGTGAGTTCCATAGGGCTCATGGGCACTCAACTGAAAATTGTTTTGTTTTGGGAAGACAGATCGAGCGCTTGATCAAGGAGGGACGACTGAAGGAGTTTGTGGCGAGAAAGCAGGAGGGAAGCTCGTCAGATAGGCGACCCAGACGCACGCAAGATGACACCAGGAGGGATAGGCGTAGAGAGAGAACTCCTCCCAGAGACGCGCCAGCAAAGGTGTCGGAAGCCCACCAGCAACCCATCCATGGGGATTTTAACACCATCGCAGGAGGCTTCGCAGGTAGGGGAACTACCTTGGCAGCCCGCAAAAGGTACACTCGGTCAGTGTTGACGGTGTCGGAGTTCAGGCGACCATCTCAGCCTGAGATCTCGTTCTCAGACGCGGATTACGAAGGAGTAGCCCCTCATGAGGATGACCCCGTCGTCGTATCGGCGATTGTCATGGGGTACAATGTGAAGCGCGTGTTGATTGACCAGGGAAGTTCCGCAGAAATTTTATTCTGGGAAACCTTTGAGGGGATGAAAATACCTAACGACCGACTAATTCCTTATGCAGGGACCCTAGTTGGTTTTGCAGGAGACCAGGTCATCGCAAGGGGATACGCCGATCTGGAAACGACTTTCGGCCAGGGAGCTCAGATGAAGACGGTGCTCGTTCGGTATTTGGTGGTCGATGCTCAGTCATCGTATAGTATACTGATCGGCAGGCCAACTCTGAACAAGCTGGGAGCAATAGTGTCTACTCCCCATCTGAAGGTAAAGTACCCGTTGCCGAGTGGCGTTGTGGGGGTTCTCAGGGTGGACCAGGAGGTTGCTCGGAAATGCTACGGGGATAGTTTAAAGGCGCGAAGGCGACTGTACACTAAGCGGGTAGAGAAGGAGGTCCACTCTGTCAAGCTGGATCCTAGAATGGGTCAGTTCGACCACCGACCCGCCCCAGCAGAAGACGTCAAAGAAGTGGAGGTAATGGAAGGGAGAAATGTGAAGATAGGCACCTCTTTGACTCCCGAAGACGAAGAGAAATTGGTGAGGGTCCTAAAGGACAATGTGTCGGCATTCGCATGGCACTCCAGCGACATGCCTGGAATTGATCCAAATTTCTTGTGCCACAAGCTAGCCATAGACCCTAGCGCGAAAGCAGTGATCCAGAAGAGAAGGAAGTTTGGCAAGGAAAAACGAAGGGCTATCGCGGAAGAGACGCAGAAGTTAGTGATGGCAGGACACGTCCGAGAAATCCAATATCCGACCTGGTTGGCAAACGTAGTCATGGTGCGCAAGAGCAGCGGGAAGTGGAGAATGTGTACGGACTTCACCGACCTTAACAAGGCCTGCCCAAAAGACTCGTACCCGCTCCCGAACATAGACTGCCTGGTGGATGGAGCATCGGGATACGAGTTGCTAAGCTTCATGGATGCCTACTCGGGGTACAACCAAATCCGAATGCATCCTGCAGATGAGGACAAGACCGCTTTTATAGCCGATCAAGCCAATTTCTGCTACAGGGTTATGCCGTTCGGTCTAAAGAACGCAGGGGCGACTTATCAGCGACTGATGGACAAAGTCCTTGTGAATCAACTAGGGCGGAATGTGGAAGCTTATGTAGATGACATGGTGGTGAAGTCAGAAAGCGTCAGTCGGCACTTTGACGACTTGCAAGAATTGTTCGACACCATTGGCAAGTACCAACTCAAACTGAATCCTGAGAAGTGCTCTTTCGGTGTTCAGGCGGGAAAGCTCCTCGGTTTCCTACTGACTCACCGCGGCATTGAGGCGAATCCCGACAAGTGTTCGGCCATCATCAACATGAGGAGCCCATCCACCGTAAAGGAAGTCCAACAGCTAACTGGAAGAATGGCGTCGCTATCCCGATTTCTGTCTCGATCGGCAGATAAAGCTTTGCCCCTCTTCCAGTGTCTGAAAAAGAATGACCGTTTTGCTTGGACAGCCGAGTGTGAAGAAGCTTTCACGGAGCTCAAAGAATCCCTAGCATCGCCCCCGATTCTAACAAAGCCGAGATGAACCTCCCGTTGCTGATCTATATATCGGCCTCCGCCCGAGCAGTCAGTTCCGTTCTTGTACAAGAGCGGGAAGGCTCCCAAACTCCTATCTATTTTGTAAGCAGGGTATTACAGGGAGCCGAGACGAGGTACCAGAGGATTGAAAAGCTACCCCTAGCAATACTGATAACGGCGAGGAAACTGAGACATTATTTCCAGAGTCATGAGGTTGTCATCCGGACGGACTATCCGATTCGCCAAGTACTTCAAAAACCCGATCTGGCTGGCCGAATGATGAAGTGGTCAGTCGAGTTATCAGAGTTCGCCATCAAGTATGAACCGAGAGGAGCAATCAAAGCTCAAGCATTAGCCGACTTCCTGATAGAATTGACCCCTCCAGCTGAGGAAGGCGCGATCACCGAAACCCAGTGGATTCTATCGGTGGACGGCGCTTCAAATCTAGGCGGAAGTGGAGCCGGGATAGTGTTAGAGGGACCGGGAGGAATACTGTTAGAACAGTCACTGCGTTTTGAGTTCCGAGCAAGCAACAACCAAGCCGAGTATGAGGCATTGATAGCGGGGATGAGTCTGGCAAAGGAGATGGGGGCAACAAGTCTATCGGCTAGAAGCGATTCACAGTTGATCACTGGGCAGGTAGCGGGCACTTTCCAAGTGAAGGACCCTCAACTAGCCAAATACTTGGAAAAAGTCAAACTTCTAACGGAGAATTTTCGAGAGTTCTCGCTCAACCACGTACCGCGGGAGCAAAACTTGAGGGCCGATCTGCTCTCTAAGCTGGCCAGCACGAAGAAACCGGGAGCCACTCGGTCGGTCATCCAAGAGACCTTAACACAGCCAAGTATTAACGAGCCACAGGGGAATGTTCTCTTCATCCAAGAGGAACTTGACTCATGGATGGGACCCTACATTGCGTACCTGACTCGGGGGGAATTGCCAGAAGACAAGAAAGAGGCCTCGTTGATACAGAGGGAGTCAGTCAGGTTCGTGGTTATCAACGAGCGGTTGTATCGAAGAGGCTTCAGTTCTCCCCTTTTAAGGTGCTTGACCATGTCACAAGCGCAAAGAGTAATGGAGGAGATACACGGTGGAATGTGTGGAAGTCACATCGGGGGACGAGCGTTAGTATACAAAGTGGCGAGGGCAGGCTACTTTTGGCCGAGTCTGAGAAACGATTGTGTCAATTGGGTCCAGAAATGTGATGGATGCCAAAGGCATGCTACCCTGCACCATTCCCCGGCTGAACGACTCCACTCAATTCTGTCTCCTTGGCCATTCAACAAGTGGGGTATTGACATCCTCGGCCCGTTTCCGATAGCTACAAGGCAGCTGAAGTTCTTGTTAGTGGCGGTGGACTACTTCAGCAAATGGATCGAAGCGGAGCCCGTGGCGACCATTTCAGCAGAAAAGGTAAAGGCGTTCTTATGGAAGAGCATAGTATGCAGATACGGGGTTCCTCAGGTGATCGTTGTAGACCCCTAAAATTGTCCGGGTCGGAAATAAAACTTGAAGACTCTCGAAGACTGAAGGAAGATCAGCCAGAAGGACTTCCAGAAGGCCCAAGGAGGGTTCTCTATAGGTCTAGAGGTCTTAGGATAGCTAAAATAAGAAAAGTGGGAGGAATGAAGCCCAATACGGCCTCCCAGAGGTTCAGTACGGCCGTATTGAACATTTTGAACTTCAATACGGCCGCACTGAACTCAATACGGCCGTATTGAAGTTTCTGGACTTCAATACGGCTGCATTGAATTCAATACGGCTGCACTGAACTTCAATACGGCCGCACTGAACTTCAATACGGCCGTATTGAGGTTTTTTGAACTTCAATACGGCCGTATTGAATTCAATACGGCCGTATTAGTTCAAAATTTCAATGTTGACCGTATTGACCCTCATAAACCGTATTGAGCCTCTTCCCTATAAATATGACGTCAATGGGACGTCATTTGACACTTTTACACACAGTTTTGACTCCCTCCTTGAGTATTCTGGGGTTTTTGAGCAGTGTTCTGCCCTAGAAATCTCTCTGGGAGTCGATCCGACGAAGTTCTGGAATTCCGAGCATTTAGCTTGGAGATTCGAACTTAGTCGAAGGGAAATCCTCCGGATTTCCATAGTCAAAAATTATTTTTAGGAAGGCGTGAGCGGGCTTGTAGAGCGAGGGAACGCCAAAAAGCTTCCCAGTTTTACTTGATATATAAAAAGCACGCTTCAAGAGGTTTCTTTTCTAAAAATCCCTTCTTTTACTGCTTTCTGTGTGCATATTAAACTGTCATCATGTAGATAGTTAATTTATAATTGCTTAGAATAAATAGGGGTAATTTAGTAATTTTGCACTATTATTTTTAGAAATAATCTGTCATAGGGAACCCGAAAGGGGCGTTGTGGGGTGCTAACCCCTTCCCCACACGTAACCGACTCCCTTACCCGACTCTGGTTGTAATGGCCGAAGTCGATTTTTGAATCGATTGCCTTAAGCTTCTTTTTCCAATGTTTTGAGTAAAACATTGGTGGCGACTCCATGAACCCTTCCTTTTTATGAAAACCGCTAATCCATGGAGGGTCCCGCTTGGGATTAACATGGATTGGTGAGCCTTTTAATAAAATTGCTCGTTTGACGAGGTCTCAGTTTGAGAATAAGTCATTCTAGCAATCCATATTTTTAAACAAATAAAAGAGTCCAACCATCCTTCACGAATGCCGAAAGCCCGTTTCGGGCCGGTGGCGACAATCGTGTCGGATAACGGGACACAATTTGCAAGTAAGAGAGTCCGCGAATTCTGTCGCGGGGTCGGATTCCGAATGACGTTCACTTCAGTCGAGCATCCCCAATCTAACGGCCAGGCAGAGTCAGCCAACAAGATAATCCTCGCCGGGCTAAAGAAGCGTGTCCAAGACTCAGGCGCTTCATGGGTAGAGGAGCTTCCCCGGGTTCTATGGTCATACCACACAACAGTTCATTCATCAACCCGGGACACTCCATTCAATTTGGTATATGGGACAGATGCCATGATCCCGATTGAAATCGCGGAACCCTCAGTGCGTACCATAGCTTTTTCCGAAGAGGATTCCGACCAAGGTAGACGAGTAGACTTGGACCTGATCGCCGAAACAAGGGAGAGAGCGAGGATAAACCAAGTGGCAGCCCACAGAAGAGCGGCTTTCAAGTACAACACAAAGGTCGTTCCGAGAGACTTCGTTGTGGGAGACCTCGTTTTGAAGCGGGCTCAGCTAACACAAATGAGGAACAAGTTATCGCCTAAGTGGGTCGGCCCCTACAAAATTGATGACGTGGTCGGCAAAGGGGCTTACCGACTGAGGACCTTGGATGGAGGCATGATACCAAGAACGTGGAATGCTGCAAGTTTGCGTTTTTACTATAGCTAGTCTCTTTGTCCATTTGTATTAGGTGCACTCTTTTCCTAACTTAGTATTTTGTCCCCGTAAAAATATGAGGGGTTTTTGCTTAGAAGGTTTTTAATGAGGCACCAATCTTTCATTTCCAATAAAATGTTATCTCACTGTTTTCTATCATGACTCCTAACATAGGTTATTTTAAAGGCACACAAACTCGTGATTGTCGGCGAAAATCGCCCAAGTATAAAAAGTCGAAGAACTTGTCACTGATCGGTAAAAATCCGACTGTCGCAAGTATAAAAACTCGAAGAACTTGTCACTGATCGGTAAAAATCCGACTGGCGCAAGTATAAAAAATTGAAGAACTTGTCACTGATCGGTAAAAATCCGACTGGCGCAAGTATAAAAACTCTAAGAACTTGTCACTGATCGGTAAAAATCCGACTGGCGCAAGTATAAAAAATCGAAGAACTTGTCACTGATCGGTAAAAATCCGACTGGCGCAAGTATAAAAACTCGAAGAACTTGTCACTGATCGGTAAAAATCCGACTTTCGCAAGTATAAAAAATCGAAGAACTTGTCACTGATCGGAAAAAATCCGACTGGCGCAAGTATAAAAAATTGAAGAACTTGTCACTGATCGGTAAAAATCCGACTGGCGCAAGTATAAAAACTAGAAGAACTTGTCACTGATCGGTAAAAATCCGACTGTCGCAAGTATAAAAAATCGAAGAACTTGTCACTGATCGGTAAAAATCCGACTGGCGCAAGTATAAAAAATTGAAGAACTTGTCACTGATCGGTAAAAATCCGACTGGCGCAAGTATAAAAAATCGAAGAACTTGTCACTGATCGGTAAAAATCCGACTGGCGCAAGTATAAAAAATCGAAGACAAAATATTAAACGACCCTACTACACAAAATGTATTCCGACCCTACTACATTTTTATATTGAAGGAGTCGGCGCTTGACCGATTCAAATCTTGTTTTAAAATGGAAAGAAGATCCACTCCCATTTAAGCAAGAAACTTCCACATTATTGTGAGCCGGCATTTGCCCGACCACTAAGCTAAGTCATCCCAAACTTAGAAAATTATCCACTTCATTTGGAGACGGCATTCTGGCTGCTATTGAATTCGGATTTTTGACGCTCATGCGGCTACGTTTTAAATCTAAAAGTTTATTCGGAATCTAGGCGAACTCCTCTCGAAGGAATCTGACCGAGTACGCTTGGAAAATGTTACTATAGCACTTTTGTTCAATTTGGGCTCAGAATTTGACCGAGTATCCCGGGAAAATTTCATATAACTGAATTTTTTAGTTCAATTCTTGAGTTCGGAATTTGACCGAGTATGCCGGGAAAAATGTTCATTTAACTTAGAATTTTTTAGTTCAATTCTTGAGCTCGGAATATGACCGAGTATGCTTGGAAAATATGACTTTGAATTTTTTAGTTCAATTCTTGAGTTCGGAATTTGATCGAGTATGCCGGCAAAAATGTTCGTTTAACTTTGAATTTTTTAGTTCAATTCTTAAGCTCGGAATTTGACCGAGTACGCTTGGAAAATGTTACTATAGCAAACTTTTGTTCAATTTGGGCTCGGAATTTGACCGAGTATCCCAGGAAAAATGTCCATATAACTTGGAATTTAGTTCAATTTGGGCTCGGAGTTTGACCGAGTATGCCGGGAAAATGTTCATTTAACTTAGAAAATTTCAGTCCAATTTTGAACACAGACTTTTGACGAGTATGCTTGGGAACGATTCTTTCAAACTTAGGAGAAATTTCTTATTGATTTTTGTAAATCGGATTTTGACCGAACTCATTATCAAGCTCATGTTAACTTGGAAAAAAAATCCCGTTCATTCCAACTACTTATAAGAGGCAAGAACCATATGCGAAGATAACAAAGCACGATATTGCACACAAGGAGAAAAGTTTCATAAGCAATCCAACAGGAAGACAATAAAAGTTCTCAAAGGAAAATGCCATAAAAGCTACAAAATGTAAAGGCGAGACAAGATCCTAAAAACAAATTCAATCATCTTCGGGAGGATCCACGAGCTCGCCGTTTACAATCTCCTTGAAATACCCGAGTCCCCCAAGGTCGACATCAGCATAGAGAAACTTCACTTGGCTGGTGGCAGCATCGAAACCTTCAGTAAACTTTTTTAGTGAGTCCATCTTCGCGGCATGAATATCACTTTGCAACCGCTCGACCTCCAACTTCGCCAAGGTCAATTCACCCTCGAAGACTTGAGCCGCATCGGCGCTTTTGTCGCGAGCAAGTCGGACCTCCACCAACTCTTTCTCAAGGGCCGTCTTCTCAGCAGCCCAAATCTTCCTCTCCTCATCAAAGCCACGTCGCCCTTCGAGCAAGTTATCTCGCTCATTAGCTAACCAATTAAAATCAGCTTTGCTCTTAGCTAAGCCCTCCTCAAGGGACGCAATCTTTTTCCCTTGCAGTTTGGTTTCCGGCACCAGCCCTCGGATCTTATCCTCATTGATCAACGAGAGGGCAGAAAGGCGATTAGTAAGGGACTCGATCCCCTTAGCAATGGAGAAAGGGCTCATTTTCTCCAAGTCACTTCTATCACCTTCGAGCAAGTCGGTACCCCGAATGTGTGCGGAGTGGTTAAACTTCTCATCCCAAAATGAAACGGCGTCGACAGGGTTGGCGCCATGATCCACAGGTTCCCAATTTTCCCCGAGGCAAGCGCTAACGGTCCTTTCTACAGATTGGACCTCGGCATCGCCCTTGTCGGACTCGAGACCCACTGCAGTTTCCAAATTCACCACGGACACGGACTTCTCGCCTTCGCGTCGCCGCTTGTGGGAAGATTCACCAGTTCTTTTTGCCACGGTGACAGGATTGGCGATCTCCGCGCCCTTCTCGGTCGCCGATGCGCCGATCCCAGCAGCTTGGGAGGCTCTCTGCTGCTTCCAAAGTTTGGCCAACTCCCGATTGCTCATACTCGCCATCCTATCTGCATGGTGATCAAGTGAACATTATTACATTAACATGAAAAAAATAAAGCGTCACACAGAAACGACAAGATACAAAGGGTGATCAGTGAGAAAACGATTACCTATATATATTTTCAATTCATAGGGCCTATTTTCTAAGTCTAACAGTTTGGCGGTGTTGAAAACCGTTTTCAATTCCTCGAGTTTCCTAACATCCTCTTGATCTTTCTCGGGAACCTCCTTAGGACTTAACCCGCCACAGGAGTTTGTTTTCTCGTTCCAGTACAAGGGATACCCCCTAAGTAAGCTCTCGTTGCCAGGTGTACAACGAACTCGGAAATAGTATTTCTTGAAGTCCTTGTAGGACGACTGAAAAAGGGTCAACATTCCCCGACCCGATACCCCGTGAATGGACAACCAACCACTGCGTTTGGTGACACGGCATTCAAAAAAATAAAAAAACTTTTCTACGGTCGGCATTATATCGAGACCCCTACACAAAATTTCGAAGCCTCGGATAAACGCCCAACTATTAGGGTGCAATTGCGTGGGTGCCACATTCAAGGCGCTCAGCACCCCCTTTTGGAAGTCGGAAAGTGGCCACCTAACTTTAAGCTTAGAGATTAAAGTGGCATAGCAAAATGTAAAGCCCTCCACACTACCACCTCTAATACACACGGGTTCCCCGTCCACACAAGGCTCACAAATAAGCGCATTATCACCCTCGATGCACACTACATGCTCCCTGCAAAAACTGTCCATCTCAGCCCACGAATTCATTAGAGATGTACAACGAATCACGTCCTCTTTAACCCACTTATACGAATCTTTATAACTTATGGTTTCCATGGTATAATCAAGTTCGAACTTACAGGGGAAACTAAGGGTCCTCTATAATGAAGTAAGGCTAAAAGGGTTTAGATAGGCGTACCTAAAGACACAAAAAGGACTCTTTCTCACTCAACAACTGCCACCGGAACGCCGTACACCACCGTGGTTCAAAGCGGAGCAAAGGCCTTCGACGGAGGGGTGAGAACGCAGAAAGGGAAAAAGCAAAGAGGTTACAAATGATGAAGGCCACCCCTATTTATAAGAGGCCAAAGGTCGCGCGTGGAGGGGAGAACCCAAGGGTTGCACCGCGCGTGGAATGTAGCGACCCAAAACCTAAGGGGCAAAAGGGAGGGACCCACACCATTAACTTTAGCAACACGCTTGACCACGTGGCATCCTCGTTATTCGCACCCCTGCCACGCCGGTTTTGCATTGAATGCACATCTCTCTCTGCTCGATTGAAGTGAAGAGACACGCCTTTTCATGCCTCGGAAATTCACAGTTCAGGTGATGACTCGAGTCTCACATCACTCTCGGCGATAGGACGATAAAATCCTCTCACTCGGTAATCGCCCGATTAGCACTTCAGGCCCTAAGCCCTATCGCCTTGACAGGCTCAGGGCTGGAAGGCAAGTGTACCGTCCAGGTCGGATCCCGACCTAGACTTCTCGGAGATAGGGCGACAACGACTCTCACTCGGTAATCGCCCGATTAGCACTTCAGGCCCTAAGCCCTATCGCCTTGACAGGCTCAGGGCTGGAAGGCAAGTGTACCGTCCAGGTCGGATCCCGACCTGGATTTCTTGGAGGTAGGGGGACAACGACTCTCACTCGGTAATTGCCCGACCCCAGGGGCTCAGTACGGTCCTACTCGACCGTATACCGACTAGGCTCCTTAAGCTCGGCTCTGCTCACCTACAAGGGGGCCACTCGGCATTCGCCTCACTGGGCCCTCGGTTCGGGGACACTCGGTCGGATTCCGAGTAAGACCGCTCCCACTAACCAAGGGTCATCGTGGCAAGAGCGGTTCAGAAAATCCCTTGATCCTCGGGGCCCAAGCGGCCCAAGAACGACGTACTATAAGACCTAAAACCCTAGAGTTGAGAGGCAGATTACACTTTTGAATGCTCTGGCTTTGAGGCTCGACCTAGGCAGAAACCCTAGTTCATCCCGTGGCCGGAACATAAACCATGTGCGGTTAGGGATAGTTTCACTTTGGTCTAACGATGGGCACCAAATGTTCTTACCAAAATCTTACAAGTGCTCTAACGACTGGATCACATCCTTGCTGCTCCAATATCCATGAGGTGAGGGGGTGCACTTACAAAGAAAATTCAACCCTCTAGTTAGAGGAGAGTTTAGGTTAAGAATTAGGTTTTGATAGAAAAGAATGGTTCAATCCAAGAGGGGGGTGAATTGGATTCAATGACACTTGATTTTTTTTTTCCGGAGTTTAAGGATCTTTATTTCACTCAAAACTTTTCTAATATGAATTCTCAATGAAGTTAATTGAACCTTTAACAAATGGGAATGACTCCTATATGAATTCTTGATCAATCTTTATTGAATTTAGTCTAAGAAACAACTAATATGCAATTGTAATGTTTCAGTCTTAAACCATTATTAATCATACAAGCATATCAATCAAGACCATCCATTTTAGCATTCAATTAAAAATGATTCAAGGTAAGAGATAGAGATGAGAGAAGAGTGCAAAGTGTTTTATCCTGGTTCAGTTTCTCCACATGTGACCTACATCCAGTCCTCAATCATAACCTGATCAATATTTGTTCCACTATCTCAATGAAGAAGTTTTACAAGCATACCACACATGCATACACTCCAACATTCAAGATAGACACTTTCTTGCCCCCAAGAAAGCACTTCTTGTAGAAACCCACTACAAGAATTCCTTACCACTTGAGACACCTACTCAAGATTTATTTACACTTTACCCAAAGAATTAAAGGAACAAATTCACCTGAAAGCTGAGCAAATCAGACTATGAATTCTTGACAAATCTTAATCCTTCTCTTCTAAGAATGTAGTGATGATGATGATTTCTCTCAAAGCATTTCACAAGAGTTTTTCTTCTTGGTTTCACAAAGAAAACACTCCAAGAAGGTCACAAAGACTCCACAAAATCAGTTTTTCTCTCTTCTATTTTCAATTCGTCTCTTTGTACTTGTTTCAAAGTATGAAAATTATTTATAAAGTTTTCTAGACCTAGATAATCGATTATTTCTTAGGATAATCGATTATTTTGTTCTTCATGATTTCTGGAAATCACTCAAGAACAGAATAATTGATTATTTTACAAGATAATCGATTATTTTGAGTTAGTTTTCAAAAACTCAATTTCACACTTTAGAAAACTTTCCAAGTCATTTAGATCATCATCATACTCACTCTTAGTCAATTGAGATTAAGATTAGCTCATGCACAAAGCACATACATGCAGAATAAACTCAACAAGGCAACACAACATACAAGAACATATAAGTTATTCCTATTACATATTGTATTCTTCCATGTCTTCCTTTCTTGACTAGCCCTTTGTTATTGGATTGTTTCCTTTGTTATCATCAAAACTTCTCAGACCTTCAGAGCTAAGCTTGATTCATCATCCATGAATCTCAATAGGTTTGGTTAGAAGGATACTTGATCCCCTTATATGCATGTTGGTCGTGTGATTTTAAGATATGATCATGAGTGATAGTCATAGGGTATTTCTATGATCGTGTGTAGGCTTATTGTGTGAAGATATTATTCCTTTGTTGCCCGTTTAATGTGTTTTGGGATTTTCAAGATATGATGAAGGTATTATCAATTAGTTGTTGCTTGAGTTACAGTCTCAAGCTTGTCACAATCATCAATTCGAGTTTAGCTCAATGTGTTTGAGCTGAGCTCTATAGCTTGGCTCAAGGTGTTCAAGTTGTGGTATAATTTAGATAATATTTTTTTAAAATTTATTATTTTTTTTTTCTTTAACTCTCGACAAAATGATAAGACACTTTTATTTAAAAGATAGAAACATTAAATTATTTTGTAATATATAAAAGAGTCGAAGTATATATATATATATATATATATATATATATATATATATATATATATATGTGTGTGTGTGTGTGTGTGTGTGTATATGCTTAAATATGTTTATAATCCCTATAAAATTAGGGAGTTTTGATTTTAGTGCCTGTAAAATTTTTCTTTTATTTTTCATTCTTATAAAATTAAAACTATTATTTTTAGTCCTTATTTTTATGTGATCATTTTTAATTACTTTTTATTTATTAAAAAGTTAAGTAATCATCTTAAATGTGTTACCTACAACCATTATTGATATCATATCGATATTTAACACTTTTAAGAAAATTCATAGGTTCTTAAAATAAATGTTATTTATCCACCTTAAAATGATCATTAGGGATTAAAAATAGTTAGTTTGGATTTTAGAGGTATGAATACCAAAGAAAAATATTTTACATGAATCAAAATTAAACTCACTCATTTTATAAGAACCAAAAACAATGTTTATAAATTTTAGAAGAATGAAAAATAAAGAAAATATTTTAAAGGGACCAAATTCAAAATCATCAATTTTATAGGGACTAAATACATATTTAAACCTTCATAAATATTTTAAATTAAAATTGATACACATATATTTTATAGATAAACTTTATTTTTAATGATTGTTCTCCAATTATGCCTTTGTTTGGGTATAAATATTCATTAGATAAATTTTTATTATTTTTTTAATTTTTTCCCTTCTTGGTCATATGAAGTCTAAACTTTTTCCTAGTTCATGTCTCCATTAAAGAATAGAATAAAAATAAAATAAATAGGTAATTATTATATCTTTTATTTCTTTATTTTGTATTAAAAAAATATAAATTTGGCACAAAAAAGTCTATATTAAAGTTAAAAAAAAATCGTTAACTTAACTTTTTAAGAAATGTGACAACTAATTGCTAATCTTGACAAAATATATAGAGAGGAAGGATTTGTTTAATCTATAAGTAAATCTATCTAAACTGATTCCGTTCAATAACTTATGTTTTACATCAAATTTCGACGATTCAATCGTTGAATTTAAATTTCTTAATGCATAGATGAAGATGCAAACTTTTCAAAAATTTGAAAACTACTTGATATTTCATTTCATTAATTCAAATCAACGTATAAAATATTTTTATGATTATCCATCAATTTGAATTAATGAAATAAAGTATCAAATGATTTTTAAATTTTTTTAAAAATTTGCAAACTTGATTTGTGCATTAAGAACTTTAGTTTTAATCATTGGATTGTTGAAATTTGATATAGAATATAAATTATTGAATGAAATAAATTTAGTTAGACTTACTTGTAGAGTAAATGAATACCTCCTCATATATATATATATATATATATATATATATATATATATATATATATATACTTATTCTACATAATAACTCATGTTCTATATTAAATTTCAACAATTCAACCATTGAATTAAAAGTTTTTTTAAACGTTTGGCCATTTCAACATAGATTAAGTTTGTAAATTTTTTAAAAATTTGAAAACTATTTGATACTTTGTTTTATTAATTCAAATTCACAGATAATTATAAAATTAAAGTATTGTATACATTGATTCGAATTAATAAAATAAAATATCAAATAATTTTTAAATTTTTAAAAATTTTGTAACTTGATCTATACATTAAAAAATTTTAACTTAATTGTTGGGTCGTTAAAATTTAATGTGGATAATGAGTTATTGAATAAAGTAAGTCTAATTAGACTTACTACTAGAGTAAACGGATCGTTGAAAGTTGATGTAGAATATGATTATTGAACGGAGTAGGTTTAGGTAGACTTACTCTTGGAATAAACGGATCCCTCCTCATGCTCTACATCAACTTTCAACAATCCAACTGTTGAATTTAAAGTTCTTAATGTATAGATCAAATCTGCAAATTTTTAAGAAATTTAAAAACTATTTGATACTTCATTTCATTAATTTCAATCAATGTATAAAATGATATTATGATTATCCGTGAATTTAAATTAATTAAATGGAGTATCAAATAACTTTCAATTTTTCTAAAAATTTGTAGACTTGATCTATGCATTAAGAACTTTAAATTTAACGGTTGGATCGTTGAAATTTGATGTAAAACATGAGTTATTGAATGAAGTAAGTCTAGGTAGACTTACTCTTGGAATAAACGGATCCCTCCTTATATATATATATATATATATATATATATATATATATATATATATATATATTTATTAAGTAAGTAATATTTTATATTTGATAGTATTTAATAATATATATGTCATAAAATAGTTTTGACTTCTCTCAAATAATATTTGATAATTAATATTATCATTAATGTTTTTAAAATGTCAAACAAAATTTAAATTAATAAATTAAATAATTTCTGACATCAAATTAAACTTTTGTTAAATTTTAATATGTTATTTAATTAAAATATAAATTTATGAAATAAGACACACTATACAAAAAATTATGTTGGCATCACTTGCAATCAATATTTTTAAAATTGGATTGGTTATTAAACGTATAGACACTAGTTCAAGATTCAATGATTTATAATTTTATAATAATAAAAATTAAAATAAAACTTATTTATAGATTCTTAACATTTAATGTATAAATAAAATTATAAATTATATATAATATAATATTTAGGTTTAAATTTAATAAAATATAACCATGTTTATTAATAATAACACATTTATATCTAAAATAAAAAGTATTAAATTAATATAATATAAATTATAAAAAAAT
Source organism: Cajanus cajan (assembly GCF_000230855.2). Classification (NCBI taxonomy): domain Eukaryota; kingdom Viridiplantae; phylum Streptophyta; class Magnoliopsida; order Fabales; family Fabaceae; genus Cajanus; species Cajanus cajan. The sequence continues at coordinate 29,003,383 of NC_138523.1, read as the reverse complement.
ATAAAAATTATAAATTAACATAAATGATTAAATTATATTTATAAAATTAAAGTATATTTATGAGACAAGTATTAAAAATGAGGGAGATTATAATAACATCGGCGTAACTTTTACTAAGTATTACACCGCTCAATAACTTTATATTAAATACGTATTTGGTAAATTCAACCGTTAGATTGAAAGTTCATATCACTTAGATCATATATACAAAATTTTATATTAATCCAAGATGATTTGATACTTTATTTTTATAAAACAAAATTGACGTAATATATTCATTTCAAAATATACTAAAATATGAACACTTTGATCAACTTCAAATTGTTGTTCAATTTTAACAAAATTTGATATACACATATAAAGTGATATAAACTTTTAATCTAACGGTTGAATTTACAAAATTCACATTTAATATAAAGTTATTGAGTAGTGTAACACTTGGTAATTAAAAGTTATACCGGTGTAATTATAACCCCCTTCATTAAAAATAAGTTATTCAAATTTATAATTTTTATTAAATATTATTTTAATAAAAATATTTTAAATTAAATAAAAAATTAAAAAAGGTTAATTGGACCAGTTCAAACTAGTTTGAATGATTCTTTTTTACCGATTCTAGATCGGTTGAATCAACTTTTTATGAGTTTGATGCAAAACGGTTTTCTAGACCAACCCAACCGGTTAAGAATCGATTTTGAGTCAAACCAATCTGACTAATCGATTGGATCTAGTTTTGAAAACATTACTTGTAATTTATTATATAATTTTTAATAATTTTAATTAAATACTTTATTTTAAAATCTTTATCGTTCAATTAAAAGTTTTTACACCTAAATTATACTTTATATATATATGATTATATAAATCCAACAATATTATTTAATGATACTTCTAAAACATAAAAAATTATATGTATAATTATATCAATCCAACAATATTATTTGATGATACTTCTAACATATACAAAAAAGTGTGACTCATTTAATTATCTTCATAATTGTTTTGCTTTAATAAATGATATTAAAGATCAATTTAATATATAATTATGATCCAGAAAACAATATTAATTGGAGCAATTAAACTTTTATATATTGAGAGGAGAATGATTCATTTACTCCAAGAGTAAGTCTACATAAATTTACTCAATTTAATAACTCATGTTTTATATTAAATTTTAGTGATTCAATCGTTTAGTTAAAAGTTTTTATGGATAGATAAATTTTGCAAATTTTTTAGAAATTAAAATTATTTGGTATTTTTTTTCTTAAATTAAAATTAATGGATAATCATATAAATATTTTATCTATTAATTTGAATTAATGAAATGAAATATTAAATATAGTTTTCAAATTTTTTTAAGAGGAGATTTGATCAATGTATTAAGAATTTTTAATTTAACGGTTGAATCGTTGAAATTTAATGTAGAACATGAGTTATTGAATAGAGTAAGTCTAGGTATATAGACTTACCCTTGGAGTAAGTGAATTTCTCCTAAAACCTAAAAGTGTAAAACACACAATTACGAGAAAAAAAATGACTAAATGTCCTATACATTTGTACAAGACTGAGTTATCCTTAAAGATTATTACACATTGAAAAAATGGATCAATAACGATGAAGCTTACCATGAAGAGTTGGAGATTCACAATTTGATTTTAATATTTCAACGAAATAAATAGGTCATGATTTAAAAAATAGAAATATAATTGAAGAAATTAAAGATAAAGAAAAAGAAAGAAATTTAAAAGTAACCCTTATTTATGATTTTACATCAACATTTATGGAAGCTCTCACCAAGTAAAAAAAAAAGAAGAAGAAATAAGTTAATAATATACCATATTTTGCCTCTTTATATTCAATGTTACTAATTTATTTCCATAAAACTATAGGTATTTTTTTTACTAGTGAGAAAAATAGTTATTGATTAATTATTTGCAATCATTTCTTTTGGTTAAATTTTTCACAATTAATTTATTTTCTCTAATATATTTCTTTTTATATAATTTGATAATATAAATTTTTATTTTTATATTATATGGACTAAATAATATTTATTTTTGTGCCCCCCAACAACGGGACCCCTGTGCAGTCGCTCTATCAGCTCGTGCTCAAGGTCACCTGTACCCATATTTATAGATAATACTTGAACTTGTTCTAATTTAGACAATAAATACTTAATTTATGGGTACAGATTGAGGTTAGCAAAAAAATACATAGAAGGGGGGTTGAATATGTGTGTGTGGGAACAAAGGTATTTTAAAAACGTTTTCGCAAGAGTAGTGCACTTCATCCACTGCACTTTTGAATATTAGACGGTTGTGCAGAGTTTGCTTAACATACAATCAATATGTCTGAAGGTTTTATCGTCCACTACGGAAAATGTCTCGTAAAAATATTAATTGAAGTTCTTACATTTTTCTTTTCAAGATAGTTTTGTTTAAGGATAAGTATCAGATGAAACTTTCAATGTAATAAGTTTGTCAAGCAAAGTTAGCGTCGTCTTCTTATAAGTTGTTTTAAAGATATATAAACACTGGACGAATTCTTTCATAAATGTTTAATTAGTAAGGAAGATTTGTGTCTAAGTAAATAAAAGGATGCAATCTTTTTATACTGGTTCACTCAATAGAGCTACGTCCAGTCTCCTTCAACTTGAAGGGTTCCACTAGATATAAAATGAAGAATATTGAGTATTATTGTCCACTCCTGGACCTGAGTATTCTCGACCACTCCTGGCCTTGAGTATTCTCGACCACTCCTGGCCCGTCGGCTTCACTCATTAACGCTAGTATTCTTAAACCACTTCTGGTTCTACAAGTGTTCTCGACCCTTCTTGGCCCGTCGGCTTCACTGGCCAATGCTAGTATTTTCTTATCAGTCACTTCTGGCTAGCAGTGAGTATTCTTTGACAAGCCCCTCTGGGCTTTACAAGTATTCTTTTCCTAGCCTCTTCAGGCTTTACAATGTTGGCTAGACAGTTTTGGTTGAGTGCATACATAACTCTCATAGAGAGGATTGGAAACTTCCTACACTCACTAAGGTTTGCTACCTTAGTTTTATAGAGACTTGTGTTTGAGTGTTTGGGTTACTCTCATGGAGAGGATACATAGGTTTACAACACTCACTAAGGTTTAGTCCATCACTAACATTTCGAACACCTTAGTCCACAGAGATAAAAATACAATATTACATTATACATATGATTATGTATGCTCATCTCTGGTCTCTGTCTTGTGAGCTTGATATCACTTTTTTTTCTTCCAATCAAAAATCCAAGCGCTTAAGGTTTGAGATAGTGATATATATATATGGTCTAGTGTATATCTGCCTGTTGCTTGATTTTGAATATGTCCGTTGATGCAAAGCTTCGCGTTGCAAGATCCTGTTGAAGTAGATATATTCATTCATGACTAGTTTGATCCTTTCATTTAATGTATTTGGTCTTGCATTAAATGTTGCTTCCTGCTTTTAGACATTGCGTGTATTCTTCTTTGGTCTATTGTCAATGGTGTTTGACTTTATCTGAGACCTAGAAGTTGTTTGTCTTTTTCTGGTCATGCAGCAATATAGTCATTGTCCTTTTCTGAAAAAGTAATCTACTTTTTCTGATCCATGCATGCTTTTACTTTTGAATGTTTCTCTTCTTCTTTGTTTCTTCATTTAGATCACGCGTATTATATTGAGGGCTTCTGTGTGATTGTAGACGATGCCTTGGTTTATCTCTTGAGACTTGATTCTTCATATGCTTTTATGGTAGTCTTCGTCTTCGTCTATTTGTTCTGTGCATCTCAATTTTGACTTTTGCTTCAGTGTATGAGTTTAGTGCTTTGACTTTTCTTTGGTCTGATTAACAATGTGAATATACAAATATTGTTTCCATCTGGAGTGTCTCTTAGTTTGTGTTGTCTTTCGTCTGATGCATAATTGACTTTCTTTTTGACCTTAGACATATGCCTCATCTAATTTGTGCTTTAGAGCAGTTGCACTTGATACAACTTTGTCTAGATATTTAGGCTTTTATGATTATCTGGCACTCATTCGTGTTCCATCCATTTATCTATTGACGCCTAGTTTCTTCTATCATTTACTTCATCTGCTATCTGCCATGACTTGTCTGGTTCTTATGACGTGTCTTGCCTCGATTACTCTTCATCTGAAGGTTACATGAGCTTTGTCTGATGTTTAACCTTCTTTTGTCTTGTGCTTGAGTTAGTCTACTTTGACTTTTCGTCTAATGGTTCAATCCTGTGTTTGTTGAATGTTCTTCCGTCCGTGATTCATCCTAATTTTGATGTTTGACTGACCATCATCTGAATCTTGTTTATTTTGCGCAGGCTTTGTGGATTCTTGTATTTAATGCCTTTAATCTTGCATTAAATGTTTACTTGCTGAATCTGCGTTCTACGAGGTCTTTTTGTACCATTTGATTGCTTCTATATCTGCCATTAGGATATCTCCGTACTTTCTTGATACAAAGGCGTTGTCCTTTGCTGACCGGTAGGTGTACTTGCTCTGACACACGCAACTTTGATTTGTGGATATGCGCTAGTCCATTTTTATTTTCTTTCTTCTTACACTTTGATGACTTCATATGTTCTTCTGAGAGTGTGGATGCTAGGTAGTTTGTCGTATTGTGTTCTTCAGACACAGTCCAGCATTCCTAATCTTCGTCTGTGTGTTTGAGTCTCCGCCTGGTCGGCTGCATAAGCGTTTCGACTCCGTCTAGGATGTTTTGTCCTCGTCCATGATCTGATGTCTTGTCAGCTTTTGTCCTTCGTCTAGGTTGTTTGTGTCCTGTTCTTTATTCCTTTGTGTAGGTGTATTCGTCTAATGTATTCCCTTCATTTGCTCAGCCTTTATCCAATGCTTGACTCATATCTCTTGATTCTGGTATAGATGTATATTCTCTATTCTTCAGCTTACTTGTACTTATATTTGAAACACTAACATACTTGTTAGTAATAACAATATATTATATTTGTCTCATTCAAAACCTTGCTGGGAATTACTTTCGTCTTCGTCTGACTTAACACAAATAATACCTGATTTATTAAACTAGATATAGAGAGAGGGGATGGGTATACACTTATCCGCCTGTAACTATCTCTACTTTAAATTTATAATTTTTTTTTTAGAATTTACTTGAGATTTATCTAATTTTTACTCTATTTTAACTTTATGTCAGATGAAACTCGATTAATATAATTTTGTAATTGCTACTTTATGTTGGAACTTTTGTTTTTTATTATATATTTTTTGAAAAAAAATACAATTTAATTAATTCATTAGCTAGTACAATAAGTTTACTTGAAACCTAATGGAAATGAGATACAAATTTTATATTTGCCAAGTATGGAGATACCCCTTAGGGATAAGGACGTAGATATTGAAACTCACACCCACTCCATCTGACTCGTTACCATTCTTATTACTACCCCTTCCCCCTAACATCTTATATTACATCTTAGTATGCATAAAGTCCTAAATTTTAACTTTTTTTCCGTCATTGTAACTTTTACTAATAAAAAATGCGGGGCAAGAAAAGTAAAAAAAAAAAAAAATTAGAAGGATAAAAATAAGAAAATTAGTATTTTTATCGTCTCTTTTATATATAATTTTATACATTTTTTTTTTAAATTGTTGTCTAATGGAAACGCCACCTGCTTTATTTCATGACAAAAATAATCTTATTTCAATGTTTGAATACCATAAATGGAGAGCATCACATTGTCTGAAAAAGTTAAGAAAAAAAAATCGTTCAAATTTTTAAATAAATGATGATAAACACATGTTAAATTTGAAAGGTACTGAAAATTTTATTTGGTCAATAAAAAAAAAGCTAAAAATTACAAAAAAGAGTACAATTTATTGACATTGAAATATAACTTTTTTTAAAGAATATACATGTTAAATATTTTTCACTTATTTGAAAAGTTTCATTACATTCATTTTTGCACTTAGTAGTGAGTTGAGATAGTATACACATTAAAAAAAATTGTCATATAATGACACAATATTTATCATTAAAAATTATTGTTATCTATATTATATATATATATATATATATATAATATGTTGGTATAGATTATAGTAACACATAATATATATTATTAAATTTTATTCAAAATTAACACAAAAATTGTGTGTAATTATACATCAAATAAATTTATAACTACATATATTATACTTATAGGAACACTTTTTATATATCACTGTATGTAACATTTCTCATAGTGAGATAAAGTATTAAATTTGAATCTTACACTAGTGCAAAAATTAGTTTTAAAATCGGAGTTTTAAGATCGGTTAAAAGGTGACCGATCTTAAAAGTCACGCGGTGACAATTTTGTAAATAATGTGAACACTTTTAAGATCGGTTATTTTATGACTGATCTTAAAAGGTATGTCTGACACAACTTTTAAGATCTGTTACAAAATAACTGCTCTTAAAAGTTGTATCATACATAATTTTTAAGATCGGCCATAAAATAATCGATCTTTGTAACACCCCAATTTTTATACTTTTATTGAGGGTAATTTAGTAATTATTAGGGGATGATTAAGTAGCCCAGAACGGGCCGTTCCTAAATTGGAATGGGCCGTTCCAAACTACTAAAAAGACCTATTTTTGGTAGCCTAGAACGGGCCGTTCTAAACCACCAAAATGGCCTATAACCCTAGATTGGAACGAGGCGTTCCAAAGATGAGAACGGGTCATTCTAGAGATGAGAACGGGTCGTTCCAAATATGGCCGTTATGGGTTTAATTGCAACCCCAGAACGGGCCATTCTGGTTTGAGAACGGGCCGTTCTGGATGTGAATTTTACACATGACGTGAGATTTCAGAACGGGCCGTTCCGTGAATCCTGATGCCAATAAATTGAGTGCTCTGACACTCCCAAAATCATATTTTTCAGTTCTGACTTCTTTCAGTTCTGACTTCTTTCTTCTACATTCTCTTCTTTCCCTTCTACACTCTCTGAAGACCGAGGGGCACTTAGAGGAGGAGACCAAGGATATATCTCTGTTTTAGTTTCAATTGTTTTTTTATCCAGGTACGGGGGAAAAAGGGATTATTTATATGTAGAGTTACATGAGGGAATTAGGTAGAGGAAGAGCCCTTATGATTATGAGTAATTTTATAATTATTTCTGTTTGGAGAATTAATGATTCCATTAGATTCTGTACGTGTTGAGGATTAGTAATATATATTTAATTCGTAAGAATGATGATCTGGGAGAGAGAACGAAATTTAGAAAAGTGCCCGTAAGTTAGGTTTTAGAAAATTAGATTATTTTTGTTTGAGGAATTGATGATCCCATTAGATTCTGTATGTGTTGAGGATTAGAAATATATATTTAATTTGTAAGAATGATGATCTGGGAGAGAGAACGAAATTGTAAAAAAAAGTGCCTGTGAGTTAGGTTTTGGAATAATTGGGAGTTTTACCGTTTATGTTAAGATTATATTAAATTGGTAATTCCATTGATTATTATATTAATTTATGAATGTTATTGTTATATTACTTGTTAAGAATTGATGATCTAGATGTGAATTGCTTGAAGGCTGTGTAAACCCTTATTTTGTTGGACTTATGTTTTGTGTATATGGAATTGTGTATGTGATATGGAATTGAGCTATGAGATGAGATGTTGTATGGATGTGATTATGATTGTGATTGTGGTTCCTCACATCAATGACCACGGATGGCACGACCCCTGGGTAAGTGATGCTACAGGGAGGGTGTGACCCTGACATGGTGTGGGATGAGTGAGACAATTGACACGTATCACTTATATCAAATATGGCAGTCCTGACATAGGGTTAATTGCAAGAATTGTTTGGATTGTGATGTGATTGTGGTTCCTCACATCAATGACCAGGGATGGCACGACCCCTGGGTAAGTGATGCTACAGGGAGGGCGTGACCCTGGCGTGGTGTGGGATGAGTGAAACAATTAACCCATATCACTTATGTCAGTTGTGACATGGCCTTGACATAATGTTAATTGTAAGATTTGTGTGGATTGTGATGGATTGATGTAATTGTGAATTGAGATGTGAAGATGATGAATGATTGAAAAATTATGTTATATATAAATGCTTGTAAATAATTCATTATGTAATGAGTTATGATGAGATTATATTGTGGTGTGTTTGTATGTGTTTTACATATAGATGTTTTCTTTTCTCACTGTATAAATTGTGGATGTTTTAGGTGAGGAAGATCCGGCTATGAGTGGCATCTAGAATGCCAACGGTTGAATTGTGGATATGCTCTGATATTGTGACATCGGGGCAGAGGGTTTCTAGGACATGAATTTTTATATAGATTTGGAGTTGTATTTATTATTTTGTAAACTCTTATGTTTCATTTTCTAATTTATTTATTTTCAATTATCTTGGATATTGAAGAATATTTATGAGGGTTTTCTTTATGTGAACCCTTTTACCTATGCTGAAAATTTTATTTCCTTAGTCTATTTACATTATTACAATATATGTGTTGGGGTAGTATGGGTGTCACAATCTTAAAAGTACTTTTAAAATCGGTTATTTAAGAACCGATTTTGTATGTAGTATACAAAATCGTTCTTAAATAACCGATTTTAAAAGTATCGTCAGAAACCTTTTATATTTCCCTCCATTCTCATTCTCTTTGATCTTTCGACCATTCCTTTTTTTATTCTCTCGCGCTCTCATTTTCTAAAGTCTTCTATAAGGTAAATTTCGTTGTCGTTTTCGTCTTCTCATGCTTTTCTTGTGTCTCTAGTTTCTTTGTAGGTTTATTTTTGTTAAATTTCGAATCTAGAACGGCCCGTTCTGCAAGGAGAACGAGTTCTACAAGGAGAACGACCCGTTCAACAATCAGAACGGCCCGTGCTGCAATTAAAACGACCTGTGCTGCAATCAGAAAGGCCCGTTCTACAATCAGAATGACCCGTTCTGAAACCATAACGGCCCGTTCTGGATTGGTTTTAACTTATGGCAAACTATGCTAGAACGGCCCGTTCCAAACTACAATTTTAGGCCTTTTTAACAACCTGGAACGGCCCATTCCAATTTAATTTTTTCAAAGCTAAAACTTTTAAGATCGGTTATAAAACAATCGATCTTAAAAGTTAACTTTTAAAATCGGTTATTTAACCGATCTTAAAAGTTAACTTTTAAAATTAGTTATTTAACCGATCTTAAAAGTTAACTTTTAAAATCGGTTATTTAACCGATTTTAAAAGTCTAACTTTTAAAATCAGCTCTTATAAAATTAGTTACAGAACCAATTTTAAAAGTTAAAAATAACCGATTTTAAAAGCTTTTTTCCACTAGTGTTACTATGTTCTTTATAATTCTTACCAATAAAAAAAAAAGTATTGTAAAGAAAGATAGATTTATGAAAAGAAATTAATGTTCCATAAAATAGTGAAACATGTTTTAAGTATCCAGCTAGTAAAGGGTATTTACATTTAATATTTCGTGTGTAACACTATCTTGATAAAAAAAAATAGACTACTAAATGCATGAATCAACATGTTCAAAATTGTTTTAACTTATTCAAGTAGTACCTTAAATTGGATTTTTGATTAAAAATTATTAGTTTAAATAATTCAGTACTTATGTTCTTTAACCAATAAGTAAGGTTTGATTCTCGTTTTAGACATGAAATTGTATATGAAAATCCAAGTCTATCTCTAAGAGCTAGACTTATGGGAAGGACTTACACTTCTTTATCAAATCAAAAACAAGTTGGATACTCATAGGAAGAACTCATGATTGCCTTAAAGGATACATGTGTATAAACAAAAATGAATGAAAGAACTGATATACACAAGAGTATATATTCTTTTACGCTGTTCTCTAATTACAACATATTATGTATCATAAAGTTATTGGCTTTAATAATAATCATTCTCAATATCACATTACAATTTACTTTTAATTAGTTAATGTAAAATCTTACACAAACTTATGTATTCAATTCATTAAACTCTTTCTTCAATAAGAATAAGAAACTTATTGTACATCATTAATTGAGCAAAGAGATGGAATTCAAAAAAATTTAATAAATTTTGTAAAAATTTATATAGAAAATATGAAGTAATTTCCAAATAAATGATTTTAAAAAAGTAACGAGGGAAATATTTCTCTTGCATTCAATTTTCAAATAATTACTACACCATGCGAAAATTTTGTGTCTATTTTTTTCTTCTTTAAAATTAATAATCAGGCCTCATTAAAATTGTGTACGTTTAAGAAGAAAAGAGAAATAGACACAAAATTTTCACTTAATGTAAAAATTTCTAACATGAGGAGCCCCACCACAAGATAGTGAACGTTTTAGGTTCTCAGCAAAGTTCATAAAAGGACAAATAATTTTTCATGTCCAGCAAGTACTACAAAGCATGCTTTTTGTAGCTCAATTCATTAGTTCAATTCAGATATAAAAGAAATTCATATCCAAACAAAAGTTTGCTTCTCTGTCAAATAGACAAATTCAAACAAATGGGCCCATCCATGTTGAGCAACCAAGCCATGCCGAATATATGGAACAAAATATCAGAGGCACGTTACTCAAAACGCAGAACATATAACCGAAGAACCCTAAATTCAATACAAGTTGAAAACCTAAATCCAAGGGTGAAATTTGCTCAAGGAAGTGAATTTCATTCAATCCAAATGGAAGAAGTTCCAGAACAAGGACTCATTACGAGTCCAAATCAAACCGGGTTGGTTTCTTAGCAACTACAACACTTTACAGTTGAATTTTTTTTATTTTATGTAACATTATTATTTTTTTTCTTAATTTCCTTTAATTTTGAGACAGGGAGGTTGCTTCCACAATCGAGGATGAAGTAAATGAACCAATAAAGAAAAAAAGATATCGTAAACCGAATGAGAAGAAAAACAGCTCTAAGTTTCGGGGAGTTACCATGTCTGATTCCTTTAATTTTTTTATTTTTAATTTTTTTATTTTTTATTTTATTTTTTTTTATGTATGTGAGATATTATTTCATGTTCATGTTCCAATTTTTTTTCATATGATTTAATTTTTTTTTACATAGGTGTAAGGGACGTTTTGAATCGTTTGTGTGGTACAACGATCGGAAAACAACAGGAAAGAAAGGAAAGACAGGTTGAAAATTGTAGCTTTTCACCCTCTTTTATTTTTATTTTTTGCCCACATTTTGCTAATATTTTTTGTGTCTTGTTGTATGTCTGGATCATTTTGACCATCGCCAGTTTATATTGGTAAGTGTATAATTTCTTCTTTTGTATTCTCCTTTTTGAATTTGGTGTGCTGTTTGAAAAGAAGAGAGTAAAGGAAAAGAGAATGAAAAAAGGGAATGAATTCAAGATATAAGAGTAAATTGAAACAGGAATAAGATCTTGAAAATTAAAATGATTGATTAATTAAGAAAAAAATAACTATTGAGTGATGTGCATTCCACGGGTTCTTTTAAATTCAAATAGAATTACTTTAATTTTTTTTAATGTTCAATCAATTGAAAGAGAATTTGAATTTGATTTAAAGTAGGTAATCATTTTTGCTCTCAATTATTAATTATTTTCACTCATGTACCACTTTTTATTCAAAGGAATATTAAAGGGAACAGAAAATGGAAACTCAAGTCTTTTGTGAAATGCTAGTCACATATGTACTTTCGAATACAATACTTTAAACACTATTAGAAACAAAATTTTGTGAATTTCATTTTTTTGTTGAGTCTTTTTCATAATTTAATATTTTTTAATGAGAAATAGAATGTGTAATTAGAAAGTTTATGTTTGAGCGCGTGTAAGCAAAACCTCTGATCCTTTGCTAGTCCAACTATTTTCCCTCCTGCACATATAATTTCAACTCTCTAATTATACAGAAAGCAATAGTGATTTAGATGATTTTGTAAAAGGTCATAATTAAGAGAATATATTAAGAGAGAGAAAAAATCAACATATATATTTCTAGTAATTCATACATAGTCACATATCTATACTTGTCGCATAATATATTGATAAATGATATTGATGAAACCAGTGAAGATAAAATTAAAATATAAATATGTTTTTAATCTTTGTAAAATTAATAAGTGAATTTTGATTTTAGTCTCTTTTATTTTATTTTTTTAAATTTGTAAACATTATTTTTAATTTTTATAAAATATTTCAAATCTTTGTAAAATGAATAAATTTTGATTTTGATTATTATAAAATATATATTTTTATTTTAATCCCTCTAATATCTAAAATAATTATGTTGGCTCCTAATAATGATTTTAAAGTAGATAAATAACATTTATTTTAAGAAGTTATAAATTTTTTTTAGAGATATTACACTAATATGATATCATTAACAATTGTAAGTAACATTTGATATGATTATTTAACCTTTTAATAAAAAATATAATTAAAGAATAATTAGTTAATCACATAATAATAAAAACTAAAAATAATATTTATAAATTTTAGAGGATGAAAAAAAAATTACAAGGACTAAAATCAAAACTTGCTCATTTTGTAAGAGACAAAAAATCATATTTAAATCAAAAATCAATATATATTTTCTCTTTTTTGTCCTATATTTTTTGTATTCCCCTATTTCAACCATCTGAATTTATTGTGTATGAGCTCTAATTTCGTTTCAGTCAAAAAACAATCTTATGTGCAGTGGAATTAATCAACAATATGCCTATGGTGGTTGAAATATATGTCCTTTAGAGTTCAACAACATTTTCTTAATACTGCTTAGTGATATAATAATTGAAGCTGGAATTAGAAAGGGTATGGGGCGAGAAAATATGAAAATGCATTTCAAACTCTTCTACTAAAAAATACCTTTTATTTTTAGTAAATAAATTCTCAAAAATATTTTTAATTTGTATCCAATCAGACTTTTAATATATTTACTTGGTTTGGGCAGCTAGGGCTTGAAAAAAGTTGTTCATAAAAACTCATACATAGAAAACATATATGAATTGATTTTTCTAACCACACACAACTAGGGTAATTTAGAAGACGCAAGTTAAACATTTGGCTCTCTTTTATAACATAAACTCCTTTTTTGTTGTGTGTATATATGTTTTTATTTTCTAATTTTGGATTTTTTTCCCTTGAAACGGTGGTGTTGACAGGTGGATTTAAGACTGAGGAGGAAGCAGCCAAAGCCCACGATTTGATTGCCATTAAGATATGGGGCGATTATGCATTTACAAATTTTCCAGTATGCCATCGTATATTTAATTTATGAATTTTCTTTCGTTGTATCACAACATATGTACTTTAGATCATTGATTCGATTATAGTAATAGTTGAATTAATTCTATCTCATAATTATACTACGAATCGTAGGAGGAAAACTATGATAAGCAACTCTCAGAGTGGAAACACTTGGACTATAGAGATTGTATTCTTGAGATAAGAAAGAGGTACGTACCCTTATAATTATCAGACAAATAATTAATTCCTTTTAAGATATGTATAAATTGTTGTGCTTCTTTTTTGATGCATGTTTGGTTGGGATTATTTTTAGTAAAATGGTCATTTCTTTATTCAAAAGTCCTCTTGAAGCTAGTAAAAATAGGTATTTGTTTTCTCTAAAAGTTATGCCATACGCATGCTAACAAATTATCCATCTAAATGTCATTATACTTCAGTTTTCGTTTATTGTATTTGTTTAACAAAGAAAATAATATTAAAGATATATAAACAAAATTCTACAACCATTTCTATTACTTATTCTAAATAAGTGGGTAAAATATTTATGATATTATATTCAATCTTAACTATTTCAGGATTGGGAAAGAGAAAGACAATTCAACGATAGGATCTGATGACCTTAACATCTCCAGGTTTGCACATTATGGTGTCTTCTCCTTATTAACTAAGAAAATCTTAAATTTGGTCACATGTTATATATATTTGTTATTGCATTAGTTTTTAAAGGATTTTAGTCACGTACTGTTGGAGAAATATTAGAGTAGTGATGAAAGAATTTTTTTTGATGAACTAATTTGCTGACTAAATTTTTTAGAGTATTAATATGGTGATGCATATATATGGACAGAATTAATTGTGGATTTTAATTAGAACGTGTAGGTTTTTTTATTTTATTTTTTATGATAGAACTTTGTGATTTAAGAAAAATGTTATCTATTGTTATTAGTAACACATTATCTAATATATTTTTTTAATATAATCTATTTTTGTTTGAAAATTGTAAAATATAATTAAGAGTGACTTGTTAAATAAGAAGGAAACCTACAAAATTGTAGCAATTACTAAATTTTAGTTAATAATAAAGTGATTAGAAAGTATAATGTTAACATTGCTCATTTTTATTTTCAACTTAATTTCACTTTGTTTTGTGTTAACTAAGTTTAAAAGTGAAACCTAAACAAATTAAATTGCAACTTTTACTAAATTTTAGTTGACACTAGTGTCACAAAATGTATTATATATGTTAATGTTTCTTAATTTCATTTTCGGTTTGTTTTGTGTTTTCTGAAATTTATACAAAAAAAATATATATATATATTTTAATGTCTTGTTTTCTCTCGCTTATTTGAAACAGAAACATAGAAGGAACCGTTTCAAGTTCGGCAATGGCACAAACATCTAATGATACTCTTTCAACTGAAAGAGACATTAAAGCATGTGAACCCTCTACAAATTCCCATAACAACAACACATTAGAGCAGCACAATAATCGTGATGGATTGGAAAAACATGTGTTCATCTCACCCCCTTTTGATGGCCAACAAAACCATGATGGATCCATTAATGCTGTTGCTGAAGCAACAACAGTTGAAATGGAAGAACACAATGCAGATGATGAAACATTCCCAAACCAAAACTCCACCATAGTACAGTCAATGTTGCAAGAGAATGGTCAAGAATCCGATTCTCCAGCAACATGGCAAAACCTACATGGGGGTGTTAATGAGAGCCTTTTTGGAGATCAGTTTATGTATGATTTTGATAAAGACTCATGGCTAGGTCTTGAATGTCAAGATAACCCAAGTTTCCAAAATGGTCAAAATTCCCCTCTTTGGTCATTTGATTATGGAAGTGATTCAGTTGGGTTTCATACACAAACTTTAGGCAATGATAATGCCCTAAATTGGGGGCATTCAGGTTCAATTTCTCATACGGGTAATGTAAATCCAATAGAAGCACAAAATGGTGGTGTTGGTTCAGTTGGGATTAGCTCTACAGGGTTGCATCCAGTGGTTCCAAATATTCAGCAATCTGAAGCAACAAACCTAATTCACCAAAGGTATGAACCTTTCCAACCTTGCTCTGAAGCAAAAAGTAGTTCTCCAGAGAAGATTGTTGACAATGATTTGGACATAAGCGATTATCTGAATCTCAACAACCCTGACATGGATGACACAAATTGGGATCAGTATACGAACCAACTTTGGTCAAAATCAGAGGCTAAGAGAGGTGACTAGAGAATATAGAAATAGAGTGTGGTTCAATAATGATGGACACAACAGTGAAGGGTTTTATACCAAGGGAATTAATGTTGGGCTAAGAATGTTGCTTGAAGAGAATTTTTGTACAGTAATTTTCTATCTAGAAAGTGTTTTATGAGACTTTTCAAGCTTGGATTGTTAATTTTCTATCTAGAGTATTTTTAATGGTTGGTCATGATATTGAGCATTAATATTGAGTTTTACCATCTGTGTTTCAAAGATGATATGTTATGGTATGAACTGGGGTAACCACTTGGTTCAGGTTCAAAATGCCATCATTGTTGTTTCGTTTCTCTCTACAAGATGAAACAACTTATGATCATCATCTTCGGATCATTTAGATAATATTGGTGATGAATGAGTTTTCAATTTGAAGCCCTTTTATATTTATGTTTTTAAATAAAATTATATTTTTATCATCACATCTTATATATACAGCTATCATCACAACTATAATATTTTCATACCTACCTTGCCTCTTTCTCTATCATCATATTCATATGATATCTTTCATATTTTATCACGTTTTTTTCTCTCAATATACTATGAGGTATAACATTTTTTCACAAATTAGAGTACTAGGCATATATAATTATAGAAGTTAAATTATATATTAAGTAATAAATCTAAATATTAACACTATTTTTTATTAATACATAATTTCTGAATTTCAGCAAATTTAAAAGGTATATCAATTATTAAACAAGTAAAAAATCTAATTAAATATAACTTTAGGTACCTAAACGTATCTAGTAAATTATATACAAATATATGTGTGTACTTGTATTAGATATACACACTCAATATAGACTGGACTATGCAACACTACCTATGCTACCGGGCTCGGATCCCCTAGTGCACTAAAATTTAATTTGAAACTTGTCATGCATGTAAATAATTCTCAACAACTTGTTACAATAAAATTTTAGAATGAAATTATTCTCCTGAGTGTTTTCTTCTTTATTTGCTTGTATTATTATTATTATTATTATTATTATTATTATTATTTGCATGTATATACTAGCTAATTAGTGCTTCATTCCCTGTAATGATACCCGGTAGATTTCACTAACTACTTCATGTTACTGTACATATAATGTCGATTCATGAAATTTCAACATTATCCTAAAAACTTGATTCCATGCTTAAATTTTTGTTAACTAGATAAGTTTCTTTTATGCATGATACTAGTCGCACGGATTTATGTAGAACAAATAATTTTATTTTAATGTTCAAAAGTATCGACGTTTGTTAATGAGTTGTTGCTTATTTGCTTTACATTCCTAAGGCCTTCAAAGATACAATATTTGATAAAATTTATCCACTTTTTCGTATATCAAATACAACGGCTAATGTGAGATCTAATAGCTGAAAAAATATCTTTTATTGATTAAATTGAGTGGTACAAACTGCTGAGATATATAATTGCAGTGATAACAGATAACAACTGAATTTCCTTTACACATTTTGAATAAAAGAGACATAGTAGGATCTATAATTCAAATAGAGTAAAACAAACTATTAAAAAATAACAGTAATATTCACTTTTGAATAAAAAAGAAATCGTAAGATCTACAATTCAAATAGAGAGACAAACTATTAAAGATAAGAACATAAATAGTAACAGAAAAGTAGGATAATGATCCTCAGTTTGTTGTTGCTTCTACAAGATCTAGCTCATTTTGAATTGCATGATAGGAATAAAATACTTTTTCTCCCCAAAATTCCTTTACATAAAAAATGTTTATCTAAATTTATTGTGTTTAGTAAAAAAAAAAACTCAATTCACCAGCAATATTAATCTTGTTACACAGCACACATTACAAGATAATACTCCAAGTTTTACAGCTTTTATCTTTACCTTACTCGTCACACACTTTTTTATAAAAAGAAATGAACATTAAGGTAAAAATAAAAGTGAAAAATATTTTTCCTTACAAGAAATGACAAATTCGTGTATTTATGGGGAAAATCCAACACAATAACAACTAAAATAAAAGAGCAATACTTTGTGGAAATAAAACTCCCTTGTAAGAATAGCACCAACAAAATAGAGCAAAAAGGGATAATACAAAATTTAAAAGAAACACAAAATCTTAACGTGAAAAACCTGTTAATGTATTGATAAAAATGTTGAATTATCTAAACCAAATAAAAAATTCACTATAATCAACAAAGAATACAAGAAAGTTTCCCATAAATGCATATATTAATTCATAAACTCAGTCAAACAAACTAAGTATCAATGCTTGAAAATGAGAAACAACATGAAAAATCCTCAAAAACAAAATTGTTGATATATATGAGACTCTTTCCTCTCACTCTAGACCTTTTACTTGACGTTCCAACCATTGAAAATGAAGTACCACCTCTAAGAAACATTCGATCAAAATTTCAACTCGATCCAATAGTGAACAAGAATGTAATATTCTAATTTTTTGAAATAAAATAAAATAAATTAAATTTGATAGAAAAATTAATTAATTAAGTTTATAATATAAATAATATTTTATTTAAATAAAATAATAATAAGGGGGTTTAGAGGGGAAGAAGAGTTTGGGTTAGACTTTGTGCCTAGCCTAAAGGCTATTAAAAACAAAATGAAGGCTAGTTTTTGTTATGCATCTTTTCAAAATCCCAAGAGTACCTATAAAGGAAAACCTGTAGGAGGTCATCAGAGAGAACGCATAATAGCGTTTGAGGCTACTGGAAGTGTAACGCCCAAAATATGCTATTAAAATATATTTCTTTTTTACTTTAAAACCATTGACTAAAGGAAACAAGTCATATAAATATTTTTTCTTTCAAAAACATGTATACGTTTAAGGAAATGTTTTCGTATTTTGAATCATTCCAAAATTAAATCATAAAGTTAAGTTAAATAAGATAAATATAAAATAAAATAATTCAATTATGCCTTCAAATTTATAAAGATAAATTGAACCTATGTTGATGAAATAAGCATAATTAAATAAGAACAGTAATTTAAAAGATAACTAACTTAATGTACAAAAACGGTCATCAAGTTATATCCCCATACATACAGCTATAATATGTACATCCACAATTGCTTGACAAAAGATGCAACCCCAAAAATTATTATGAGGTGTAGGTACTAAGTACATTACTGAGTATTAGCATAGAGAGTATATATATAGAAAATTTCTCATCCCAAATATACAACCCAAAAAGGAAATAACTTATACTCAAAGCAGTCTACCCAAAATAAGAGAGCAAAACAACTTATATGAACTAACCCTCATCAAACAAATTATCACATTATTCTCGTTCCTCTGGAGTCAAGTCTTCAGGATCAACGTCTCCCTCATTAGCATACACTTGAACTCATGTGTCAGGTTGAAAAGTCTGACGAGTAGGCCTGCCAAAAGCATCATGATCAAAAAGTTGCTGATAAAACCTTAAAGCATTTGCAGGTTTCTCTATGCCATAATAAACGTAGTAGTATCGTACATGATGCTTCTACATGCTTGGCCTCTAGTTGAAAGGCATCATAAAAGTCACATTCACCTGTATTGTAATTAGTGGTTGGGGTTGCTCGCTTAAGGTATGTACCAACAGTCTATAATAACTATAAAATACATGCGTCCTAGCTTCTATGGCTATCTCATGGGTATATCGATACTCAGCAAGACAAGAGTATTCTTTGTGGAGTTATCATTTCTTAAAATATGGGCTATAAGGGTGAGTTTCCCCCGCTCCTCAAACTCCACAAGCACAAAACAAACATACAATAATACATCATACAATAAACAAATACATAATCATGCAATAATTCCTAATGGTTTTATCAACAATTTAATTCAAGTATATGAAAGAATCATTAACACATTAACTTGTTAACTTGGGCCCAAACACTGCCACATGCATGTAGATAATTGCCAGTTGGTCAACGCTCTAGATAGATACAATGTCAACGCATATGATCTCTTGGCTAAAAGTACAGTTCGCATCAACATTAAAAGTGGAATGTGAGGCCTGTGATTTCTAACACGTCAAATATGTACATCAAATGTCGGTCAGATTCATCACTTTCCAACTTTCCAAGGTCAAAAAGACCCATTTTTCCTGTACCCGAGTGTATCTCTATAATTATCCACACGGCCACTTAAAGTTTCCTTATACCATAATCTAAACTTTGTTGTTTAATACCTAATTCTACATACCTTAATAATCATTAAACAAATTTGAAAGAAAACAACACAAAACATTTTTAGCATACTAGCACTCAAAGGAAAATAAAATTCAAGAGAAGCCACATAAACAAACGAGCAGCATAACAACTATAAATTCAAATACTCCGAACAATTTATTCCAGTAACTCATATCAACACAAACAATAACCCTGTATTACAATATCATTCTAACCAATATGTCAAGGGTCAAACACCCCCGGACTCAGCTAAGTCGCATAATCCAAAATATATATAATCAAGAAATAAATTTGCACACCACAGTTAAATTGTCAGAGTTCACACTCTCACGGTCTTGTCATTTTGACCACTAACCTAAGGTTTCAAAATAATATTTTATATTACAAACATCAATTTTAGACTATACAAAAAAATAAAAAAAAAATTCATAAATTCATTATTTTATCACTTGGTACGTATTATTTTAATTCTACTATAGAAAACAAAATAAATAAATAAATAAAATTTAATACTTCTCAAAGATTATTCATGTTCTAAATTCATTTTTTTAGATCAAACTGACAATTAAATCATTTTAGAAACCAACCTAAAAACAAAAAAAAAATAGATGAATTAAAAATACCAAATCTTAATTATAAATGCTAAATTGTTTAGAAATCAAATTTTCAAGAAATAAATGTGTAAACATGCATTTTCACACTTTATTAGAAAATTTTGAACATTAAAAATCAGTATTAAAATAGGGTAACCATCCCAAAAATATACACTATTTTTGTGCTTCAAACAGTTAATTTCACATAAATGCTCAAAACTTGTTTTACTCATATTTTTTGCTAGAAAACTCTATTTTGAGAGATCTTTGAACCAAACCTTAGGTTTTCATACCCAAGGAATCCATTTTTGGCATCAAAAATTGAAAATAACAACTATATAAGTGCAGAACAGAACAGGGGAGTGACGAATTTTCTTAACAACTTTTCAAAATAAAAAGAACCTACAATAAGTAAGAGTTTGAAGGTTGGGAACAACTCCCCTTATGTAACATCCTAAATTTTATAACTATTTATCTATGTGTTTCTACAAATTATTATATATATTAAATACTATGTAAGTTAATGTGAATGAAATTTATGTAGCATTATTTAACCAGATTTTCTAAATTCACTAACATTATTTTATTATCTAAATTGACTGTTTCTCGGACAGCGTTGGGAGCACGCTGTAAAATATGAGAAACTCAATTTAAGAAAATTTAAGTAATCTATAACTTAAACAATAATTTATTGAGTGTAGATTAAGAATAAATACAGTTAAGAGAGAAAATCTCTAAATTAAAATTTATAGAAATTCTCTAAGGATTTAACAAGAAAAAGTTATTCTGCTAAAACCTTAAGCTAGAAAATTATGGAAAAATGTTCAAAAGGATATAAAAATGTTATCATCAATATAGTATGCTTGGAATAATTAATAAAAATGTATAGTTAGGAGAAATTAAAATACAAGTCTCAACCAATCAAATTTTGACACATAAGCAAATTGATATTTATTTAATATTAATTAACATAATTAAGAGATGATCAAGAGACAAAAGTTTGTATTTTTAGTGGTCAAGATTCTAATAATAATATTAGTACCTCAAAATTTTAAGTAATTTGTAAGATATTTTAATAATTCTACAATATTCTAGAAAGTTCTACAAAACTCTCCAAACTAGATATTTAATTACCAAATAATTAAATGGGTTGGAAGCTTAACTATTAAGATATTCAAATAATTCAAGAAAGTTCTATAAAATTCTACATAATAGAAATTTAGAATTGATTAGATACTTAACCATTAAGATATTTAAATAATTCTACAAAATTCTAGGATGTTCTATAAAATTCTACAAAAGAAAAAGGACACATAATCACCATGTGCTTAAAATGAATTGAAAACTTAATCATTAAGATAACTAAATAACTCTACAAAATTCTAGAAAGTGGACATCTCATCACCAAACTATTAAATAAATTGGAAACTTAATCATTAAGATACTTAAATAATTCAAGAAAATTCTAGAAAGTCCTATAAATATCTACAAAATGGACACCTAATCACTATCTTATTAAAATATCTTAGGAAATATCAAGAAATATCTACACATCTAGAAGGTTGGAGAATGGAGGTGGAGACTAGTATAAATAGAGGAAGCCACACACCAAAAAGCTCACCAACAACCCTTAACAACTAGACCTAAACCAATTCCAAGAAACACCCAAAAATACTCCATCTTTTCCACAACCAAGGAGTAAAACAAGGAGTAAACAACTAAAATTTCAAGAAAAGGGGAAGAAAGGAAGAAGATAAGAGGAAGAGAAAGAAGTAGGAGAAGAAGAAATCAAGGAAATTAGGAAAAAGCTAGCAAGCTTGGAGAAATAGGTATGGGTTAGATGTTTAATTTTATTCATGTCTATATAATGGTAGAATAAATATTGATCTTTACTTATAAGTTTTGATGCATGGAACCTTAGGTTATTTGATATGGTTTTTGATTGTACTTTTTGATAAATTTGATGTTTTAAAGTTGAATCTTGAAATGGTTGATTGTTTATGATTGAATGTTTCTATTGAAGTTGTTTGAATTGTATTTGAAGAGTTTGATTGAGAATAGTTTTTGAAGTGATAGATTAATAGTAATGCATATTGCATATTGCATAATGTCATTTTTTAGTCAAAAGATTTTTGGGGGGAAAAGAAAAGAATTTCCAAAAATAAATATTTGAGAAATGGATTTTGTACTAAGGATATTTGATAGAAAAAGAACAAGTTTTGTAATTTTGAAATGATACTTTTTATGTGAATTCTTTTCTTTATGTTTACTATCCGAAACATTGGTGGCAAGAGATTGATTGAGAATTGTGATAGTGGGTACTGTCAAGGACAGTTGGCAGTACGAGATGGATAAAGAAAAGGATAAAGTGAGAGAGAGTTTGATATGGTTGTGAAAGTATGACTGAGGTATTTGTTTTATGCTACCAATGTCAGAAGATAGTAAACGGGGTTTGAGTAGAATGAGTAAGACGGGACCTCTGGTCTGGGGGATAGACCTTTGATCTAGGGAGTGTTTGAGCATGGGCAATCCCATAGATGGCCAGTCTTTATTGATTCTGTGTCGTGGTAGCCTGCCGGGTGCACTAACACTCTGACTACTGTCTACTTGTTCGCGTTTAGTGGGGCATTGCCGAATCACTGGACAGAGTGATGTTAAGCTCTAGCTTCACTAAACACTCAAAAGGGAAAATCTCCATGGAGTAATGAGTCAAAACGATTTTTAAAAGTATATTTTCAGTCAAAATCTGCATCTCATTCTCATAAGCATATTGCATTATTTGGACTATTATCAATTTTTTATGTATATTGATAATTGTATGAACTTATTATGCACTTGTCTGATTTGTTTGTGTGAGATGTGAATGAAATTAAATGTCTAACCCCATAAATATTTTTAAACCCAGATATTGGAGATCTCATAATGCAGAAAAATTGGATGTGCAGTTAGAAGGTCAGATGCAAAAATCCAGAGCATAGGATGGGGGGTTTTATTTTACTAAGTTGTTATAAAATGGTTTGTAATATCTAGTAACTTGTATTTAATAAATTTGTTTTCAATATAAATTTCTTCATTTGTTTAAGCATCTTTTCTACAAAATTATACTAATAATATAAATATTATTAACCATAAATAATTAGTTATGATTACCATATGTAATCTGGAAAGGGGGTTACACCTTACCTCAAAGAAGCTTCACACAAGATAGGATGACAAAAGAACAAGATTTTTAGAACTTTCTCCTAAATAGAACAAGATTAAAGTAAGACAAAAGAGAACTTGAAGGGAAGAACTAAAAGAAATGAAGTAGGTAGCTTTAAAAAACTTGAAAAGTTGCCTTTAGTAGTAGAGAAATTTAAAAGAAAATGGAGAAGCTTTCTTTCTCTTTCTCTTCTCCATGCCTCGTAAGAAAATGAGAGAAATGAGAGAAAATGAGAGATTTGGTTTGGAGTTAAAAGGATTAAAAAAAAGTTTGGATAAGTTTTAGTCAAATCAAGGAATACTGTCATTATTATCCTTTCTTTTTTTATTTTATTTTCTTGAATCCATAAGATAATAAAATAAAGGAAGAAGAAGAGTACAATTAATGCTTAGTTTTTAGTCAAAATAAATATAAAGTACTTGTACTAAATTAATTCTAAAAAAATGTGGTAGAAACTAATTTTTTTTTTGGAATTTTATTGAAAAATTCTTTTAAACCAAAATTTATCTTTTACATAAACAAATGTTTAAATTTATGTCCTAAAACAAAAATTTACAACTTAAAATAATGAAATTTATAGATATGGAAAAAAAATCACGTGTAAATTAAACAAATAATTTCACGTACCAAATAAACAAGAATTTTATTTATTTATTGTGTATATATATATATATATATATATTTATATTTATACCTTTTATAACATAACATTTATAGATAAAAAAATATCAAGTATTAAAATTTTAGAGTGTTATAGGAAGCACCTAGTAGTGCGTGTTTGTCACTCAAAGTAAGGAAGAGTGAGAATGTCTCATTTATGGGCACGTATGAGGGTTACAGGTAGCTAGTGAGGCAACTCTTTAGGATTTGTAATTAAATGCGTTTGATGCAATTAATTGAGATTGTGCAATTAATGTGGTTGTATGATGATTAATTAAACTTTTATTAAGATTTGAATATCTAATGGTTGAGGCTATGTGATAATTGGAGAGGTTTGTATGAATTGGGGGTTTTGTGTGAATATTATGATTTAGCATTAATTGATGTTAAGTAAACATACCTTGACAATTTTGTGATTTATTTCTATGTGATCAACCAAATAGATCTTTGTTTATTGAGTTGAAAAATAGACATTTGGGACTACAGTTTAGACTCGATTAGAATCACATAAAAGTGTTAAGAAATGATCGAGTTATTTGAGTTACAAGATAAGCCTTAAGTTCTGTGTGTTATTAACGTTGTATTCATAACTTGTAAGCCTTGCTAGGACCCTTATATGATTGAATTAGATTCCATGGTATCCATAGGAGTTTTATACTTGGATGTTATATTTCCATTGGCACTAAAATCACCCAAAAAGAATGTCTATAACTCAAGTTATGATCAAATTAGTAAGGAAAGATCGAATTGTCAAAATTAGGGAAAAAAATGTGGTAGTTTTGTATTTTTAAAATAGTAGATGATAAAATAAACCTTTGAGGTCAACATAGAAGTTGTAGATAATTATCTTAGCTTTCTAATAAAATTAATATCATTTATCATAAGTATAACTCTATATATCACATTTAGACCACACGACGTCATAGAAGCTCAAGATAAGAAAAGATAATTTGTTAGTTGTTTTATTCTTTAAGTACCTATATGTGATGAGTAATGGTATTGTATAATGTTATGATGATGATAATGTTTAAGGTTTGTTGATGATGATGTTATAATTGAGAAGTTATGATAATGATGTTATATTGATGAATGTTATAATATATGATGAATGAATGAAGAAAATATATATTAATGATGATGTGGAAACGAGATAATATTTTTGTATGAGGAAATATGGTGATGCATGTTGTGATGGGTCACTATGAGGTGATGTGGCGAGATGAGGTGTATAAGTTCAAGGCTGTGGTATAGCAAGGTGTATCAATAGTTGTATGTACATGTTGATGTGGTGTTTTTGGTAAAGTCCATGCATACATGTTTTGTTGCAAGATAGTTTGAGTCTATATAGGTAGGTCTCAAAGGTCATCTACCAAGAACTTGGAGGATATTATGGTAGGACACTTCTAACGAGAATGGGAGGTAGCCATGGCTAGTTGTAAAACTTCAACAGGACCCTGATAGACGTCTCCTAGTTGAGGATGGATCAGGGGATCACTGGAGAATGGTGGTTCCTACATTAGTGAGTGTTGGTCCCCATTGCTCCAAAGCTATCTTTAGATGATAATAATCACGAGCAAGAGATTAGTATCACTGATAGTGCATTTTGGGAAGAAACTTTGTATACATTATTCGACCTTTTTGACTTTTTTATGTGTCTTATATTGTTGTTTTGACTTAGATTTATGATAGTGGCATTATTTGATGATTGTGGTAAATTTTACTCAATTTTTGGATTTTTACTTACTTAAAAACTCTGTCTTGTGCAGACCATATCTGGAGCTACCCAACTTGGATTGAGGCATTCTTAATACTATCGGAAAGCTTAGCGATAATGCTATAACTTCTATCTTAAAGTCCAGAGCCAATTCAGATTGGAAGAGGTTCAAAAAGGTAGTGCAAAGTTGCAGTCTAGTGTAGTTTTATTTTGTTGTTTGTAGTTTAAACCTTAATGACTTGTAATAAGTGTATTAGGACTTAATTAGTGGACCAGATCTTGTTTAGTCAGACTTAAGGCCCATTTATTTGTCTATATGCAGGTGTAATTACATTGAACTCAGATACTTTGACTTCACTTTTTTAGATTTGAGGTTTCTTACTCAAGAAACTTCTCTCATTTTCTCTCAACTCTCTATTCTCTTCTCTCTCACAAATTCCTCTCTACTTTGGCCGAGACTCTTCATCTACTCTCTGAACAAATTTGTGTGTGGACAATGATGGAGATGCATGGCTAAGTTCTCTTTATCGATTCAAGTCTTTGATTATGCGGTAAAATCCTCTCAAATCCGAATTCCTCTCATCTTTTACGTTCTTCAATTAATTTCAAATTAAATTCATGATTATGAATTTTTTTTGATTAATTGAAGAATAGAAATAATTCAAATTAATTTTGGAATACCAAATTGGTTTCAATTCAGATTGGAGCAATACAAAACAAATTTTTCTTCATAGGATTTTCATAGAGCATGATTGTGCCCTTTGTTCTTTAATTTAAATTAAATATTAAATGTTGGAATTCAGATTATATTTTTTTTATACTGCAATAATCAGAACTTGAATCGATGCTTTATCCGATTGGATTCTCAAATTCGTGATTCTTGAGTTTAATCTTCAGTTTATAATTTTTGCACATAAAGTGTTTGATAAAAATCTCCTAGCTAACTTGCAAGTCAAGATTCATGTTATATGGTTTGTGATTTTGGATTCTGACCTTGGTTCCCTATATTACAAAATTTCTAGGGAAAACTTGTTTTATTTGATAACGTTCGGCACCGTTATCAATCACATGCATGGAAAATTAGGCGCATGCATGTGCACAAGTCTTTATATTATAATTGAGATTGATTGGATTATATGAACGGTTATGGTTGATGATGTATGAAGGTAGAGTGATCGATGTTATCGAGATAAGTGTTGTCTTGAATGTGGATATATATATGTATGGAGCTTAATCACATTGTATGTCTTATTGGTGTGAGTTTTGGTTTATCGCCATTTGTAGTCTTAGAGAGGAGTTTGATGGACGTGAAACTTAATGCTTCCTTGGTTATTTTGGGATCTTACTCTAATAGTATGACATCAAGACTAAAAAGTTTATAGTTCATTTAATTTGATAAAGTTCATTAATTTTATGACTTTTAGTCTTGTCGAAATTTTATATAACCAAGTAGTTGTGTCTTACTTGGATTATTTTGAAAGTTTAATCATATTTTAATTTAAGAGCATTATTTTATAAAGAGTGTTGTGAGCCCTTTTACTAGAATGACAAAGTTTAATTGAAACATTTTATTATGAAAAAAATTCCTTAATTAGATTTAGGGTAGAAGGTAGAAGGATTGTCATAAAGTCTCTAGTTATAATCTAAAAATCATTGCTTGGTAGGAATGCAAAAATGCATAATGGTTTTCCCTCTTCTCTTCTCTCTCTAAGAGCGTTATGATCGTGACTTACTAGTCACGTCTGTGATAGGATCCAATTGTTACAAATTTCAAAATTTAAAACATCTTGTCTTATCTTATCATTAGGATTTTGTTTTTGAGCCGATTTTTTAGGTTTTGTTAGATCATAAATTAGACGATAGGGGTTGTGATAAAGCACTTTTGGTTTTACACTTTGATAGATAAATTGAAGACTAGGAATTTGCATTTGGTTTTCTTCAACTCTTAGGTTTTTTTTTCTTTTTATGTTTACTTTCTTTTCTTCTTAGAGAACTATTATGAACATGTGTGAGTAGTCTCTCTCTCTTTTTTTTTTTCTCTAGGATTGGGGCTTAGCCCTTGAAAACCTTAAAGTTTTTATGAATTATTTAGTTGTTTGTTCTTATTCTCCTCTTGATCTTATTTCTTTACAATTTATACATACGAAGTGATTAATTATCATTTTTTTAATAATTTTAGATATTTAAAGAGGTACTGAGAAGTAAACCTATAAATATTGGAACCTAAAGAAATAGACTTAGATTTTAAATCACGGGAGTAGGTTTAATCATTTGAGGGTCAACTAAATTAATATATATCTAAAAGGGTTTCTTTGAACATAAATACCATGAGAGTAAGAGTCAATTCAATTAAATACATCATTATATCATGACGGAGAAAAAGGATACCTTAGGTTAATTTACCTTCAAAAAGAACATATAAATATTTTACCAACATATAGGAACTCATTGAGTGAACCTTTAATCTTGGAAATTTCTTTTATAATAAACTACTTGAGATTTCTTATTACTTTTATTCTTTATTTCTAAATTTTCTTGCAATCGATATTGGAATTACTCTTAACTTATAACCTTTAAGTATTTTTAAATTTTGTTTGTTTAATTTAACTAAATATTAATAATTATAAGGTCAAACATGTGGTTCTTGTGGATTCAATAATTTATTAACAATTGTACACTTGCAATTTTTTTATCATCAATTGCTTATCCAATTTTGAGTTCATGGTAGTAGGCATGAGACATCTAACATCTATGGTGTCATCTAGGTGCTTCCAATAAGCATCTTTGTCAACTATAGAATCATAAGTTATGGGTGGCTTTAGGAATTAGCTCATTGATAATTTATAGCTTTTTTTTTCTTGCTTGAGAACACTTCTCATGTTTTATTACCAATCATAAAATCAATTTTCTAATTACATATCCTTCTAAAGGACCAGTCCTAATGACTGTGTTTACACAAGGTTATCTAAAACAATAAAATTATAGATTTTAAGTATCACGCTTTATAACATATTTAACAAAGACTTTTTATTAAATAAGCTCCCATTATTTACTCAAACCAATAACCATCAACTATTGGCATGGAAAATCTTGTTAGAAGATTTTCTAGTGGGCCAAGATCCATATTTCACCTTATCTTGAGTCAACTTGGGATGATCGCCCAAAACTTAGGTATTTAGGTAGGACACTACTTTTCAATTGCATCCTTATGCAACTCTTGGAATAGTTGGGTGAATAACTCTTTATTCTAATTTAATTTTATAAATTGATACCCAACTCTTGCCTTTGATCTTATCAATGGCCTATTGAAGTGCTCCATTAAGTTAAATCTAACTCTTGCCTTTACTCAACATGTGTTCGTTAAGCAAGCTTTGGCCATAATGGTTGGCCAAATTTTGGAAATGATGGAAGAGGTGAAGGAATGGTGGTGCTATTTCCAAGAGAAGATAAACAAAAAAGGTTTCTCACAACAAGGAAAGAATCCTTGATAAGAGATTTAAATGAAGTTTCACTAAAAGAGAGAAACTCTAAGGACTCTTGAATATGAGAGAAAGTCAATTTCAGTTCTCATAAATCTCAAAAGTGACATCCTAATGAAAGTTTACATGTATACAACGTTTGGTAGCTTATGATGCAAGTTAAGCTAACAAAGGTTAAGTATAACAAAGGTTAGGTTAGGTTAACTTGTACCAAAGCTAACTAACTCTAGTTCAAATTTAAAATTCAAATTTGAATTTTACCTCCAAAAGTATCTAGAAGAACAAATAAGAGTTTGCCATATGGCATGGTGCAAAAAGGTTTGATGAAAGGTGTGTTAGTAGAAAAGTGAGTGTAGAAGAAGGCATGCAATAATTTTAACTAGTATGTGAAACATGTGACTTTTTGGTGATGTGTGAGCCAATAAAAAAATGTGGAACCACATAGAGGATGCCCACAACATGGAGAAATGATATCCACTCTCTCTTAACCCAAAAAAATCCAATAAACACATTTTTCAAAATACTAATTATACCTCCTCAAAATAATAAATACACCCTTAGAAAGAAAATTGCAAAAAAAAAAAAATTATAAACTATTTGACCTAAAAATACATAGTCAAAAATAAAATAAAATATTTACAAAGAAGAAAAAACAAACTACTAAAAGTAACTCAAACCTCAAAATGAGTATGGACCTTCTTCCTTCAAGTTTAACCCAGTCATCTTGATTCATTTTGTACTTTGCCATTGGGCATGATGTCATTAGTTAATCCACTTAAATTGGTCAAACAGTTTAGATCTCCAATGTAAAATATGTGTGACGATACATTACATTGTTAAATTATATAAGTTGAAAGTTTTCATGTTGCATGTGTTGAGAAGTTGTTTTAAAGTTGAAAGTTATGTTTTTAGTTAAGAAATTGAATATGTTGTTTTCTTGTGATGATTCAGTTGAAAGTTGCTTGCATTAGCGTTGTTAATTTTAAGCACTGACACACATTCACGCATACACACACACACACACACTCACACATACAATTTCTCTCTCTCTCACACACATGTTGGTCCCAGTTTACTAGAATCTAGAAACGGGTTGAATAGATTCTATCCTAAGATGACTCACTTTTCGAAAATTCTTGATAAAGACCTACCAAGTTATCTAAAATTCAACCTTTACTCAATTTGAATTAAAAAAGAATAATAGATTACAAGATTTATTACCAACGTATCAGAATATCAAAGTTAGTGCAGCAAAACAATCACTTGTAACCAATGTTGATTTTATATTACCTTCTTTTTAATCAATTTCAATTACAAGAATAAAGATTGATGGAAGATCATGGACCAAAGGCCAACCACTAGAGCTATGACCAGAAGATTACTTGAAGATTTAACTGCTTCAGAGCTTAGTGGGCTCGATGGGCTTGGTGGGCCTAGGGTTCTCTTCACTTGGATTTTACATGAATGACCACCTTTCTTATATCTTTTGTAGTATACGATTTCATATTGTTTGGTCTTGTATTATGGACCTTAGTATAGGACTTATTAGGCTTTAGGCTTATTGGGCCTACTTTTGGGCTCTATGGGCTTTTGGGCTTTTGGTACCCAATATTGGGCTCATTTTAATTCTTGTAATTTTTCCTTTATATTGTATTTTGTTGGATCGAGTGCTTATCACTAGGCCAAAAGCTATAGCTTATAGTCAGGGCGCAACTCTTTTTACTTAAGAGCGCAGCAGCCCGCGCCATGATTCGACAATGACTTGGCCCACCTAGCCTCCGCCACGGGACAATTGATGCAACCCGTAACAATCTCCCCCTCAGCAATTGCCCCACTGGGTATCAAACTCATGACCTTGGCTCTGATACCAATTGTTGGATCGAGCGCTTACCACTAGGCCAAAAGCTATAGCTTATAGTCAGGGCGCAACTCTTTTTACTTAAGAGCGCAGCAGCCCAAGCGCCATGATTCGACAGTGACTTGGTCCACCTAGCCTCCGCCACGGGACAATTGATGCAACCCGCAACATATTTGATTGGCAATTGTATTTAGGCCATTATAATAGGAATTTAAAGGGAATAAGTATTAGGCATGAATCATAGAATGTTAATTACATTTAGGAGTAATTAGAGTTTCATTTGAGTCACATGTTTTGTGCCAAAGGTGGCTGCACATGTGTACACTTAAATGAATCCTAAATTACCTCTAAAT
Organism: Cajanus cajan; assembly: GCF_000230855.2. Lineage (NCBI taxonomy): Eukaryota > Viridiplantae > Streptophyta > Magnoliopsida > Fabales > Fabaceae > Cajanus > Cajanus cajan. The sequence continues at coordinate 28,971,883 of NC_138523.1, read as the reverse complement.
GCAATTAGGATTCTAGAAGGGATGGTTGCACATGGCATGGTGCAAGTGGACGTCCAAATTTAAATTCAAATTCAAATTTGAATTTAAAATTGGTGCCACTTTTGAGCACATGGAAGTGGCGCCAATTCCTTGGATCCGTGGCCTTTAAATGCTTAACCCTTCACTCATGTAAATCACTTTGAGCATTTGAATGAGAATTCTGAAAATTTTCAGCAACTTCTCTCCCTTCAAAGTCACTTGGCCGATCAAGTACTTCATCTTGCTTCTAGGATCTAGGTCAAATTGTGAGCAATCCTTTGCTCTCTTGGCATATGTGCTTCCGGTTCCATTTCTTCTTCATCTTTCTCTCATATCCCTGGCTTGAATTCCATTCTAGCATCCTCAAGGAACTGATCAAAGTCATGCAATTCAAGAAGTGGAGAACAGCAATCCTTTCCACTTGGAGTTGCCATCATTTTTGGTATCAAGAGCTTAGGTTCTTCACTTGAGGTTATGTACTTCACTTTCACCGATTGATTTTTTGTGTTTGTGTTCTTGATTTTCTCATCTTGTTCTTGTTGTTTGGATATAATTTTTCTACTAAAAATTTGATAGATCCAATTTAGTGATTGTACTTTGTGTTCATTCCATAATCACTAGGTGTTTAGGCTCCAACTTGTGCGGTTTGAATTGTTTGAGTCTTGTTCTTTCATTTTTTTTATTCGGTCATCTTGAGTATTGGATGTAATTTTAATTTTTGAATCTTATGAATGTCTAGAAGTCATGTTTAGTCATTTTATTGTCATTGATTCAAGATGTTCTTAGTTTAGCCTTTTGTTTGATTCATTTTCTACTTAAAAATTGCTTTGCCCGAGAGCTTCATAGTTTAGCCTTTTGTTTGATTCATTTTCTCTTTGCAATTTTGAGTTCATATCCATCATTAGTTCATTGGGGGATTCTTAAAGTTAGGTTTCCATTGTGTCATTCTTTTTTGTATTGTTTTTGCTTCCAAGAAAATTTCCTTAAAAAAAATTATGTTCATATTGGCTTGATTTTTGGCTAGTTGAAGTAGTTCAATTTTGGTGTATGTTTTGAAACTTTTGGAATACGGAAAATTACTTGTTAAAACAGACGAAAAACAAAATCATATTGAAAAGAAGTTTGAAAGAAAAAGTTAAGAGAAACAAGTAAAAGTTAGATAAGAATATGCACCAAAATTTCATTCAAATTTGAACTACTTGTAGCTGAAAAATTTGAATCAATCCGGACTTTCTTTCTTTACCTATAGTGGCTGGAAAATTTTCTGGAAAAGGAAACATACTCCTTAAGAATTCAAGAAAATAATTGAAAAAGAAAAGATTAAAAAGAATAAAAAAAAAAGCAAAGATTCAAATAGAAAAGCCAAAGGAGAAACAAAATACATTGATATTTTGCCACTTAAGTTGAAACCGGATTTTCAAATTTTGTGTGAATCACTTTAGTTCTTCTTCGCACCCTTTGATTTTGGTTTTGTTAATATAATCTAGAGCTAATCTAAGACTTTCCAATTGTGTGCCAACCTCTAGGTGTGTCTTAATTTTTAGTCTTTTAGTCTTGAATTGGAACTCTTTGTGTATGTCAATTTCTTACTCTACTTTGGTTTAACCTTTTCTAATTAAACATTTTCTGTTTTTATCTTTGGATTCCTAGCTGGAAGTGGCATCAAACTTGTGCAAAGGAAGTAAACATTAGTTCACAAGTCCTAGAGGAAGTTTAAGGACTTAAGGCTAGGCAGTTTTGGGAGATCAAACCTTACAAGTCTTGAAACCTCCTAAATAACCTTCACAAGGGAGATTATTCCTTTCCATTGTGAGGTGGACTTCAATTTTTTGGACTCACTTTGTTGTTTGTGCAGGTGTAATAAACAAGAAAAGAGAATCAAATTAGGGATGGATTAGTGACCAAATTTGGTAGCTGGAAAAATCAGTCTCAAGCCAAATCCGTCACTAATTTGTCGCCATATCCGTCTCTAAAATTTTGTTGTTCTTAGGCTAGTTTGATTTTATTTGCAATTTTCTTTGATTTAATTCAAATTGTAATAGCTTGGAGGGAGTATTAAGAAGCTGGTCAGGTATAGATCACTCACGTGTAGATCTAGTGGAAGTGGCTTGAAAATTTCATATGATTTCAAGCTTCCACTTAGGAAACTGACTAGCTTATTAATTTTTGATCTTGCTATTGTTTAATTGTCTTTAATTGCTGTATTTGGTTGATTCGACTAGCTTGTGTAATTTTTAATTGTTCACGTTTAGATTGAAGTCAAGAAAAATATTTGAAAATCATAAAGCATAAAAAATTTTGTGAAAAGTTTTGTGGAATTGAGATTACCATAAGGAGGTTTAGTAATTTCCACTTGAAAATGTTTGGTTATTAAGTGGCTCCTTGTAGATAACCTCCCTTGATAGTACAATTTGTATACTTAGACCTCCAAGTGCTAGTCTTCTTCCTAGAAAAGTCCAAAAACATTTTCTTTTTGCATTGCATACCAAAATCTTCTTGAAACTTAACCATGAGTAATCATTCTCAAAGTAATAATGATTTGGACTCTCCAAGAATTTTTTCTCATATTGCTAAAGAGTTGAAATCACTAAAACTTTCGAGGAAGCAAGAAGTAAACTAAAGAATTGAAAGAGTTGCTTTACTCGAGGAAGAAGTACAAAAGGTTAAGAAAAGAGAAGCAAAACTTTTGGAAAAATTAAAACAAAAAAAGAAGTCATAAAATTTCCCATAGCTCCACAAGCCAAGAGGAAGTAGGAAGTTTAAATCTAGATGAATACTATCAACCTACTCCTAGAAGGATCATAAGAGCGCTAAAGGTTAGGGAATCACAAGTTGATCTCTCTTCCTTTTATGGCAAAGAGGATGTGGATGCTTACTTGGATTGGGAAATGAAAGTGGAGAAAATCTTCACTTTTCATCAAGTAAGGGAAGAAAGAAAAGTTCCCTTAGCCACCTTAGCTTTCCAAGGACAAGCTATGTATTGGTGGACAGCCTTAGTTAGAGAGAGACGATCACTCCATAACGACCCACCCATTGAGTATTGGAATGACTTAAGGAGTGTTATGAGAAGAAGGAACGTACCTTCTTATTATAGTAGGGAGCTTATGGATAAGCTCCAAAGAATCCAATAAAAGAATATGAGTGTGGAAGAGTATAGACAAAAGATGGAGTTGACCATTGCTAGATTTTTGAGTGGTCTAAATTTTGATATAAGAGATAGACTGGAGTTACTCCCATATAGGAACCTTGATGATTTGGTCCAACTTTGTATAAGGGTGGAACAACAACATTTAAGGAAAAATTCTTTCAAGAGAGATAAAACTCACTCTACTCCTTATGTTAAGAAAGACTATAAGAGGGAGGGACAATTTTCCAAATATGACTCCTCCAAAATTTTTGCAAAGGATCAAGAAAAAGAAAAAGAAAAAGACAAGTGTATTGTCACTTCTAGTAGCAAAACCAGTGACATCAAATGCTTTAAATGTCTTGGGAAAGGCCATATAGCTTCTCAATGTCCTAACAAGAAAATTATGATTTTATGGGTACAAGACATTTATAGTAGTCATGATGAATCTAGTTCAACTATGACAAGTGATAGTGACTTTAGTGATGAAGACCATCAAGTTGAAAATTCTTATCCTTATGATGGTCAACTTTTGATGATTAGGAGGCTTCTAGGAAATCAACCTAGTGAATCACATGTTTCACAAAGAGAGAACATTTTTCACACAAGGTATAACATTTTGGATAAAGCTTGTTCTCTAATTGTGGATAGTGGTTCGTGTTGCAATTGTTGTAGCACTAGGTTGGTTGAGAAGATAAACCTAACACCAATTCCCCATCCGAAACCTTATCAACTTCATTGGTTAAATGAAGATGGGGACATCAATGTGGATAAACAAATGAAAGTTAAGTTTTCCATAGGTAATGTCGCCACCCGGCCCGAAACGGACTTTCGGCATTTGCGAAGGATGGTTGGACTCGTTTATTTGTTTAAAAAATGTGGATTGCTAGAATGACTTATTCTCAAACTGAGACCTCATCAAACGAGCAATTTTATTAAAAGGCTCACCAATCCATATTAATCCCAAGCGGGACCCTCCATGGATTAGTGGTTTTCGCAAAAGGAGGGTTCGTGGAGTCGCCACCAATGTTTTACTCAAAACATTGGAAAAAGGGATAAGGCGATTGATTTAAAAATCAACTTTGGCCACTACAACCAGAGTTGGGTAAGGGAGTCGGTTACGCGTGGGGAAGGTGTTAGCACCCCACGGCGCCCCTTTCGGGTTCCCTATGACAGATTATTTTTAAAAGAACAGTATAAAATTACTAAATTACCCCTATTTATTCTAAGCAATTATAAATTGACTATCTACATGATGACAGTTTAAATATGCACACAGAAAGCAGTAAAAGGAAGGATTGAAGGGAAACCTCTTGAAGCGTGCTTTTATATATTGCAAAGAACTGGGAAGCGTTTTGGCGTTCCCTCGCTCTACAAGCCCGCTCCTCGCTCTCCTAGAACAAAATTTTAACTAAGGGAATCAAAAAGATTTCCCCTCGACTAGGTTCGATCCTCAAGCAAAATGGCTTGGGGCTCAAGAACTTCGTCGGATCAACTCTCCGAGTGATTTCTAGGGCAGAACACTGCTCAAAAACCCCAGAATACTCAAGGAGAGGGTTGAAACTATCTAAAAAAGTGTGGAATGACGTCCAATTGACGTCATATTTATAGGGAATAGGCGCAATACGGCCTACAGGGGCAATACGGCCGTATTGAAATTTTTGAACTTCAATACGGTCGTATTGAAGTTCAATACGGTCGTATTGAAATTCAGAAATTTCAATACGCCCGTATTGAGTTCGCTGCGGTTGTATTGAAGTGTCAATACGGTCGTATTGACTTCAGTACGACCGTATTGAAGTGTCAATACGGTCGTATTGACTTCAGTACGGCCGTATTGAAGTTTCAGAAACTTCAATACGCCGTATTGAGTTTCGCTGCGGCCGTATTGAAGCTTCAATACGGCCGTATTAAGTTCAGTACGGCCGTATTGGGCTTTTTCCCTCCACTTCTTTATTTTGAGCTATTCTAAGACCTCTAGACCTACAGAGAACCCTCCTAGGGCCTTCGAGGAGTCCTTCTGGCTGATTATCCTTCAGTCTTCGAGAGTCTTCAAGCTTTATTTCCGACCCGGACAATTTTAGGGGTCTACAGCTGCCCCCCCTTTACTTAGTCGGACGGCCTTTTGGTGTATCGGCTGACAAGTAAAGGAGTTGACCCAATTGTCCGGGTATTGTGCCGACCTTCTGACTTGTAGCGTCTTCCGGTGGAAAAATGTTGAGTAGCCTCTCCAGGTGGGTGCATACCTCGGCGCTTCTGACATCCTCGGTAGCTGAGTTTACCTTCTCCAAGGTCAACTTCACTCGACGCCCGAGCCGGAAGTTTGGACATCGACGCGCCTCTGATGACGCTGATGGTTGAGTACCGCCTCTCCAGGCTTAGCTTCACTCTTTGTTCGAGCCGGAAGCTAAGTATCCTTGTGACGACGGTGAGCAGTGTGAGCTTTGCCTCTCCAGGCCTTGCTTTGCTTGTTGCCCAAGCTGGAAGCTGTAAGTACCGTCTCTCCAGGCTTAGCTTCACTCTTTGTTTGAGCCGGAAGCTAAGTACCTTTGTGACGACGGTGAGCAGTGTGAGTTTTGCCTCTCCAGGCCTTGCTTTGCTTGTTGCCCAAGCTGGAAGCTGTAAGTACCGTCTCTCCAGGCTTAGCTTCACTCTTCGTTTGAGCCGGAAGCTAAGTACCTTTGTGACAACGGTAAGTGGTGAGTACCCCTTTTCCAGAGATAGCTTCGCTCATTGCCCGAGCCAGAAGCTGCATACCTCCGTGTTTGTGACGACGGGGTAGCGTGAATATCTCCTTTCCAGGGATTCGTGATGATTTTGTCTCCACAGTCCACGATGCTGCTTCGACGGTTGTTTTTTGATTTTGTGCCACTAAGGGCTGGATAACGCAGGGATCCGTCTAGGGGATGTGCAGTTACTCATAGGTTCTTGTGTCCCAACTTTCCATTGCGTAGTTGGTTCCCACTGGGGAATTTCTGATTCCTTTGGGTGCAGACACAAAGATGCTCTTTCTGATGTGAGCGGTGCCTTATGATTGGCTGACGTCCTTTCGACGTTGGTGGAGTATCCCGGTTTATCCTTATTCGGGTATCTCTTTTTGATTTTCTGGATTTTGTTGCCTCTGTGTAGGCTGTTATCCGCTAGGGGATTTTGTCATTGGTTGTGATTGGCCTCTTCTGTTAGGCAGATCATCTTGATGTTCAATGATAGGCTGAGAGCCGGATTCCACTTGGGGAATGATTATTGATCTTTTTTATGATTTTTCCTTTTGAAGGAGTGCCTCTGAATAGGCGAATTATCTTGATGTTTGATGATTGGCTGAATGCCGAATTCCTCTTGGGGAATGGTTATTGATCTTTTTGATTTTTTCTCTTTTTAAAGGGGTGCCTCTTGAGTAGGCGACTGAGGATTTGAAGTTCAGTGTTTGGCTAAGTGTCAAATTCCGCTTGGGGAATACTTATTGATATTTTTGATTTTTCTCTTTTTGCAGGGATGCCTCTGAGTAGGCGATTGGGGAATGAGGGATCTTATGTATCCCAGAGTATTATTTAGGAAGCCTCTGCAGGCTTAGCCTCACTCAGCGCTTTGAGTCGGAGAGCTATCTTCCACTGAGGAAGTGTTAAGTCCTTTGACTTGTATATACTGTTTGGATGATCGCACTTCCATTGGGGATTGCGTCGATTTTGCTTTGATAGCTCTCGCTGGGGATTCGTTCCGTGAGTTTGAGTTGAGGTTTCTCTGGGGAGTATTATTTCTGCGAGCCTCTCCAGGCTCATTTATTCTGTACAGTTGGGGGAGTATTATTTCTGCAAGCCTCTCTAGGCTTTAGTTATTCTGAGGAAGTATTATTTCTGCAAGCCTCTCCAGGCTCAATTATTCTGAAAGAGTATTATTTCAGCAAGCCTCTCCAGGCTCAAATATTCTGAGAGTATTATTTCTGCAAGCCTCTCCAGGCTCAAATATTCTGAGAGTATTATTTCTGCAAGCCTCTCCAGGCTTTAGTTATGATGAAAGAGTATTATTTCGGCGAGCCTCTCCAGGCTCAATTATTCTGAAGGAGTATTATTTCGGCAAGCCTCTCCAGGCTCAATTATTCTGCGGGAGTATTATTTAGGCATGCCTCTCCAGGCTCAGTTATTCTGAGAGAGTATTATTTCGGCGAGCCTCTCCAGGCTCAATTATTCTGTATGATTTGTTGGATTTTCTGTATTTTGCCCTTTTTTCGATTTTGGCTTTTTCTGTGTTTTTGCCTTTTTTGTTGAGTTCGGCTTTTTCTGTATTTTTGTTGATTTCTGTATTTTTGCCTTTTTTGTTGGTTTTGGCTTTTTCTGTATAGAAATGTCTCAGTTATTCTGAGAGAGTATTATTTCGGCGAGCCTCTCCAGGCTCAATTATTCTGAGAGAGTATTATTTCGGCGAGCCTCTCCAGGCTCAGTTATTTTGAGAGTATTATTTCGGCAAGCCTCTCCAGGCTCAGTTATTCTGAGAGTATTCTTTCGGCAAGCCTCTCCAGGCTCAGTTATTCTGTATGAGTATTGTTTCGACAAGCCTCTCCAGGCTCAATTATTCTGAAAGAGTATTCTTTCGGCGAGCCTCTCCAGGCTCAGTTATTCTGTACAATTTTCTTGTTGGATTTTTTGTACCCATGCCTCTTTTCCGTTTTCGGCTTTTTGTTGACTGCTGTCATACACAATCAATTTTTCCTATTTTCTATTTTATGCAATTGCCTAATGACGAGGTCTTTGAAAATTTCTTTATGGCCAATACGGCCGTATCCATTTCAGTACGCCCATGTTGAGTTGAAAATTTTGTTCATAACCCTGATTTTAGTACGGGTGTACTGAACATGGTACAGGCGCATTGTTTTTTCTGAAATTTATATTATTTATTTTTTTGTTTTTTCAATAAACAGAGAATAAGTGATCTTCCAGTACACCTATCATCTGTATGCATGTATGCAGTATGATGCACCTAATTCTATTTGATTCTTTTTTCAAAAGAATTAACCGATGCGTTTTTGTGTTTGGATTTTGCCATTCCTCCAGACGGACTGTGCTCTGCCGATTTCTGTTACCGAGGAATGATGCGTATTATATTTGAGATTTGGTGTCATCAACCAAATGATCCTTCCCTTTCTTTAGAAGATGTGTCAACCCTCCTATTGACCACTATATCTCCATGTTTCCACTAGATTATTCAAAAATCGTTGGGACAAGAGAGAAAAGAAGGAAAGGGTATTTTTCAAAAGTTTGTGTTTTAGAGGGGATTATTTTATTTTTGAAAAATTGTTTTTGTAAGCATGGATGGCCAAGGTAGGCTTATTGTGTTTAGGTTTGTTTGTTTAAACACTTATGAGGTTAAGCACATCTTTGTTATTAATGATTGTGCTTTGACAACTTGGATAGCTTTTCTTGAGCCCCTTTGTTGAATTCAATTGATGGTACCATCATGGATTTATTCTGTTTTTTTGATCGTCCTTATTTTTGCCTAAAAACACCCTTCCGTGGTATTTTAGCGGACTTTTGTTTTTGTTCATTATTTTGTAACCCCAATTTTTGCCTAGGTCACCCCTTCGTGGGATTCCTAGCGGGTTTTTGTCTTCATTTTGTAACCCTAACTTTTGCCTAGGTCACCCTTTTGTGGGATTCCTATCGGGTCTTTTGCTCTTATTTTTGCGCAGTCCCCTTTTTGGGTTTCCTGCCGAGCTTATTATCTTTAGGATTTCTTTATCCATGATGGTACTTATTGATGCCAAGAAAAGGTGCTCCAAGTTGACACACACACTTCCACATAAAAATGATGTGGGTTTATTGATTATTAAGACGATTTTAACCTCACTTATGTTCATTCAAACAGGGTTAAATAATGCGGTCTAGAATTTTATTGCAAGCAAGAAAAGAAGCAATAAAGAATTAATAAAGAATGATTTTATTATAATCATAATGGAAACATGTGCCCTATCGAGGCTCGGGGGTCGGGCTGTCCCCGAGGAGTGATCTCTAATAGTCACTGAATTTACACATCCCTATTAGAAGGAGAAAAACATTTTGACGACGACGACCGGCCTTGACGCTTGTGAACCGGCCTTCCTAAAGATCTGGCTTAAAGAACATCGAGAAGGATCTTGGTTTCTCTTCGTCCTTTGATTTTTATAAGGGTTGTATCCTAACCCTTGTTTCCCCGGGTTATCCTTGATAATGGGTAGCTCCGGGATTCCTTGGGAGTCCTTGCCTAATCCTTGTCCTGGCAAGTATCCGTTCTTTGTGAGCATATGAGCTACCTTCTTCATTTCTCGGGGAAACGTTTCAACATTGGCAATTTCCAATGCTTGGAAGGCGGTTTCCAAAGCTTCCTCTGCTGCATCCACATAAGGTATGTTGGATGGCTTGCTGATGAGTATGTCATCTTCAGCTTGTACAGTCACCAGTTTGTCACCCACTATGAACTTGACTTTCTGGTGGAGCGTAGAAGGAATAGCTTTCGCATCATGAATCCAAGGTCGGCTGAGGAGACAGCTGTATGCGGGAGTGATATCCATCACTTGAAATTCGACGTTGAAGATAGTGGGTCCAATTTGGATTGGAAGATTGATCTCTCCCACCACTTCTCTTTTAGATCCATCGAAGGCTCGAACGATCATGTTGCTCGGGCACATTTGGATTCCCTTGATTGCCACTTGCTCGAGCGCTCTTTTTGGCATTACGTTCAAGGAAGATCCATTATCTACCAAGACTTTAGTGATGTGATACTCCTTGCACTTTATAGAGATGTGCAAGGGCTTGTTGTGGTTTGATCCCTCGGCGAGGATTTCTTCATCGATGAAGGTGAGGTGATCATTAGCCTTGATGTGACTAACAATCCCCTCAAACTCGTCTTGGGAGATAGTGTGCGACACGTATGCCTCGTTCAAGAATTTCGACAGAGCTTGCCGATGCGGTTCGGAACTTAGGATCAACGACAACAGCGTAATCTTTGCTGGCGTCCTATGAAGTTGATCCACGATGGAGTACTCACTCTGTCGGATAAACTTTAACAGCTCGTCTGTCTCCTCCTCGGATTCTTTTTTCTCGGTTTTCTTTTCTTCTTTTTCTTTATTCTTGGGGGCTTTATCATGAAGATCTTCGGGAGTGTAGATCCTGCCACTCCTAGTCATGCCCCCAAGTCCAGCGATGTTGGAGATATCGCTGTCGGCAGAAGAGTGGATGTCGTATATCCACGGCACAGCCTTATTTGATTCGTAGGGGAAAGGTCTTGGAGCGGTGATCCTTAATGGTGTCGAACCTTCCCCTTTATTCGTCTTGATTACCAACAACGGAGTTGATGTGCGCTTGCTTGGCGCGGTTGTTGGCTTACACTTGATGACGAACGGCGTGCGATCCATTTTTGAACATACGCATCGATTTAATCCTTTCTTTTTATTTATGTTTATTACTGAATTACTAGGAGGGATGTATGAAATGAATGATTCCTAGATCCCTCCATGATCTATATGCATGAGATGATGATGTTGAATATGCATGCATTGTGTTTATTGAACTAAGCATTATCATGTTTTTAGGATTTTCCTAAGATGATGCATGATATTGCTTGGTTTGGGTAAATACATATTTTTCTTTTGAATATTTTGTATCTTTTTTTTTTTTTGTATTTTTTTTTGGGTGAAAAGGGAAACTACCTATATGAATGCAATGAAGGTAGATGTTAACACCATGTACTAGAAGATCTTTATTTCTATTTATTCTTTTTATTTAAAAAAGAATGTTGTATGTTTAAAAGGTGCAAATGTATGCTCATACAATGTCACATAAAAATGCACAAACAATTCACTCATCCACGAACAGTCACGAGCGAATCACGAGGTAGGGGTCTCCTGCAGAAAAGTGCATATTCAAGGAGGATCTAACTGTTCTCACTTGGTCAAAGGCCCCCAAGGTGCCCCCATTATAGGGACCCAATTCCTCTCGTCGTAGGTCGATGGAAAGTTCCAACGCACCGTCGGACTCAAGTTCATGGTTATCACCTTGAGTGATGTTTTCCGACAACGGTCTACGGGCACCTATAGACCCATTCGACAACCGGCCGTACTAACATCCACTCCCTATGGTTAATCACTCATGCCCCCGGGTATAGAGGGAACTGTTGTGTGCAAAGGTTTGTGTACAGTTTGTATTTCAAACAATTGCGAAATTTTAAACATACAACAGTTATTTAAAGCCATATAATAAATCATGTTATCATACAAGCAAAGGGTAATAAAGTAATTTTTAACTATTATTTGTTAAAAATAATCTGTCACTAAATGGGACTGACTCTCGAGGCTTCCCCAGTGGAGTCGCCATCTGTCGCCACCGGCCCGAAACGGACTTTCGGCATTCGCGAAGGATGGTTGGACTCGTTTATTTGTTTAAAAAATGTGGATTGCTAGAATGACTTATTCTCAAACTGAGACCTCATCAAACGAGCAATTTTATTAAAAGGCTCACCAATCCATATTAATCCCAAGCGGGACCCTCCATGGATTAGTGGTTTTCGCAAAAGGAGGGTTCGTGGAGTCGCCACCAATGTTTTACTCAAAACATTGGAAAAAGGGATAAGGCAATTGATTTAAAAATCAACTTTGGCCACTACAACCAGAGTTGGGTAAGGGAGTCGGTTACGCGTGGGGAAGGTGTTAGCACCCCACGGCGCCCCTTTCGGGTTCCCTATGACAGATTATTTTTAAAAGAACAGTATAAAATTACTAAATTACCCCTATTTATTCTAAGCAATTATAAATTGACTATCTACATGATGACAGTTTAAATATGCACACAGAAAGCAGTAAAAGGAAGGATTGAAGGGAAACCTCTTGAAGCGTGCTTTTATATATTGCAAAGAACTGGGAAGCGTTTTGGCGTTCCCTCGCTCTACAAGCCCGCTCCTCGCTCTCCTAGAACAAAATTTTAACTAAGGGAATCAAAAAGATTTCCCCTCGACTAGGTTCGATCCTCAAGCAAAATGGCTTGGGGCTCAAGAACTTCGTCGGATCAACTCTCCGAGTGATTTCTAGGGCAGAACACTGCTCAAAAACCCCAGAATACTCAAGGAGAGGGTTGAAACTATCTAAAAAAGTGTGGAATGACGTCCAATTGACGTCATATTTATAGGGAATAGGCGCAATACGGCCTACAGGGGCAATACGGCCGTATTGAAATTTTTGAACTTCAATACGGTCGTATTGAAGTTCAATACGGTCGTATTGAAATTCAGAAATTTCAATACGCCCGTATTGAGTTCGCTGCGGTTGTATTGAAGTGTCAATACGGTCGTATTGACTTCAGTACGACCGTATTGAAGTGTCAATACGGTCGTATTGACTTCAGTACGGCCGTATTGAAGTTTCAGAAACTTCAATACGCCGTATTGAGTTTCGCTGCGGCCGTATTGAAGCTTCAATACGGCCGTATTAAGTTCAGTACGGCCGTATTGGGCTTTTTCCCTCCACTTCTTTATTTTGAGCTATTCTAAGACCTCTAGACCTACAGAGAACCCTCCTAGGGCCTTCGAGGAGTCCTTCTGGCTGATTATCCTTCAGTCTTCGAGAGTCTTCAAGCTTTATTTCCGACCCGGACAATTTTAGGGGTCTACAGGTAACTATGAAGATCAAGTGGTTTGTGACAAAGTTCCTATGGAGGCTTGCCATATTTTATTAGGAAGACCATGAAAATTTGACAAAAGAACTATGCATAAGGGTCTCACTAATGAAATAACTTTCATTCACAAAGAAAAGAAGTTTGTACTTCATCCTTTATCTCCTTCAAAGGTGATAGAAGATCAAGTACAAATGAAATTAAAAAGAGAAGAGAAGAAAAAGTTGCAAAAAAAAGCAAAAAAAAAGAAGAAGAAAAGCATAAGTCTATAAAGAAAAACAAGGAAGAAAACATTTCTCCTTTAGAAGGACTTCAACAAGAAGAAATTCTTAAACAAACCTTTTTTGCTGAAAAGCCTTCTTATGTTCTTCTTTGTAGAAGTGTGCTTAAGTGTCATAATTTAAACCTTGAACCTAGTTCTTTACCACTTGGTGTCAGACAATTATTAAAAGAATTTGATGATGTATTCCCTAGTGAGGGTCCAAAGGGCCTTCCACCTTTTAGGGGTATAAAACATCAAATTGATTTTGTGCCTGGGGCAAGCCTACCAAATAGGCCTGCTTATAGGAAAAATCCACAAGAAACCAAGGAGATAGAGAACCAAGTTCAATAGCTATTGGACAAGGGTTGGGTACAAAAGAGTTTGAGTCCCTATGTTGTACCTGTGTTGTTAGTCCCTAAGAAAGATGGAAAATGGAGAATGTGTTGTGATTGTAGGGCTATTAACAACATAACCATCAAGTACAGGCACCCAATCCCTAGACTTGATGATATGCTTGATGAATTGCATTGTGCTAATATATTTTCCAAAATAGATCTTAAAAGTGGATATCACCAAATAAGAATCAAAAAGGGTGATGAATGGAAAATTGTTTTTAAGACTAAGTTTGAATTGTATGAGTGGCTAGTTATGCCTTTTGGCTTAACCAATGCACCAAGTACATTCATGAGGCTTATGAATCATGTCTTGAGAGAGTGTATAGGAAGGTTTGTAGTTGTTTATTTTAATGACATCTTAATTTATAGTAGGTCTTAGGATGATCATTTAAGACACCTTAGAGAAGTTTTGATGATTCTTAGGCAAAACCACTTGTTCGCTAATGTTGAAAAATGTACTTTTTGTGTGGACCATGTGGTTTTCCTAGGATTCATTGTTAGCAAAGAAGGGGTTCGAGTTGACCCCAAGAAAATCAAGGCCATTCAAGAGTGGCCCACACCAAGGAATGTTAGTGAAGTTAGGAGTTTTCATGGGTTTGCAAGTTTTTATAGAAGATTTATGCCTAACTTCTCTACCATTTCTTCACCCTTGAATGAGCTTGTAAAAAAAGATGTACCTTTTGATTGGACTATCAAACATGATCAAGCATTTCAACTCTTGAAAGACCAACTTACAAATGCACCCATACCAACTCTACCCAATTTTGAGAAAACTTTTGAGCTAGAATGTGATGCATTTGGAATTGGTATAGGTGTTGTGTTATTGCAAGGAGGACATACCATTTCCTATTTTAGTGAGAAACTAAAAGGTTCCTCCCTTAATTATCCTACTTATGATAAAGAGTTATATGCTTTGGTTAGGGCCTTACAAACTTGGAACACTATCTAGTGTCCAAAAAGTTTGTGATACATAGTGATCATGAGTCACTAAAGTATTTAAGAGGACAAGGTAAGTTAAATAAAAGACATGCCAAATGGCTAGAATTTCTTGAACAATTCTCATATATTATTAAATTCAAGAAGGGTAAAGCTAATGTTGTGGCTGATGCCCTTTCACGAAGACATAATTTGCTTGGGTCTTTGGGAACCCAAATCCTTGGATTTGATAAAATTCGGGAAATGTATGAGAAAGATCTAGAACTTGGAAGTGTTTATTTAAATTGTTAACACAAAGCTTTCAATGGTTTTTACATGGTTGAAGGGTATTTGTGTAAAGAAGGAAAACTATGCATACCCCAAGGATCCATAAGGAAATTATTGATAAAAGAAAGCCATGAAGGTGGGCTTATGGGGCATTTTGGGGTTGATAAAACTCTCAATTTTCTTAAAGAAAAATTCTTTTGGCCCCATATGCGAAAGGATGTCCAAAAGTGTTGCCTTAAATGTTTGGCTCTTTTAAAAGCCAAGTATAAAGTTATGCCTCATGGTACATACACACCTTTACCTATTGCTTCATCTCCTTGGGTATATATTAGCATGGATTTTGTGCTAGGTTTACCTAGAAGCCAAAGGGGAATGGATTCTATTTTTGTGGTAGTGGACCACTTTAGAAAAATGGCCCATTTTATTTCATACCACAAAGTAGATGATGCAAGCAACATTACTAAACTCTTCTTTAGAGATGTGGTTAAGCTTCATGGACTTCCTAAGTCCATAGTGTCTGATAGAGATACTAAGTTCCTAAGCCACTTTTGGCGTGTCTTGTGGTTAAGACTAGAAACTCAACTCCTCTTTTCTACTACTTACCATCCTCAAACTGATGGTCAAACTAAGGTAGTCAATAGGTCTCTATCTACTATGCTTAGAGTTGTCTTAAAGGGTAACCACAAATCTTGGGATGAGTATTTACCACATATTGAGTTTGCTTACAATAGTGTAGTCCATAAAACTACCAATATTTCTCCTTTTGAGGCTGTTTATGGGTTTAATCCTTTGACTCCTATGGACTTGATACCCCTCCCTAATGTTAATCATTTATACATAAGGAAGGGGCTTCAAGGGCAGATTTTGTCAAAAAGTTACATGAAAGGATTAGGTTTCATATACAACAACAAAATGAGAGATATGCTAAGGCTAGTAATAAAGGCAAAAGAAACATGATCTTGGAGGAAGGTGATTGTGTTTGGCTTCACCTTAGGAAAGAAATTTTTCCACAACAAAGGAAGTCAAAACCCAGTCCCTTAGGAGATGGACCCCTTTCATGTCTTACAGCGTATCAATGATAACGCTTATAGGCTTGATTTACCCTCAAATTATGAGCAATCCTTTGCTCCCTTTGCATAGGTGCTTCCAGTTCCATTTCTTCTTCATCTTTCTCTCATATCCGTGGTTGGAATTCCATTCTAGCATCCTCAAGGAAGTGATCAAAGTTGTGCAATTCAAGAAGTGGAGAACATCAATCCTTTCCACTTGGAGTTGCCATCATAGATCAGAGTTGGTACTGCAACTGAAATTTTATATCTCAGAAATCTTTAAATTCCTTAAACAAGAAATTAGCAAGATTCTTTAAAGATAAGGGTAAGAAGATAAAGAACACAGAAATTTATACTAATTCAACCATCCACTTGGCCTACGTCCAGTTTTCCTCGATTTAGCACCCCACTAAATCAAAGATCATTCACTATAATATTGTTTACAAACACTTTGCACTCATAATATTACAAGAATTCAAACAAGCATCAATCTTGATACAACAAGATTGAAAACATTCAAAATTTCTGTACCCACAGAAATTACTTGAGAAACCCTATTCAAGATTTCAACATCTCTTTTTGAGACACCCTATCTCAAGAGATATACCAATCTAAACGAAAATATAAGTTTAAAGATCAAAAAGATATCACCTAATTTCATATAGATATTGATCTTTCACTCTTGAATACACTTCTTGAATTTCTTCCTTCAAGAATTCATGTTCTATCTTTGCACTTCTTGAAATTTCAGAAAAATTCTTTGATAAGCCTTAAATCTTGTTTCTGAAAGTAATCTTTTTCTCAAAATGTTTCTCTTTCAAAAGATTTTCAAAAAGTCTTAAAAGTTCTCTTTTTAATTTCAAAAAGATAGATTTTATAAAATGCAAAACGTGATTCAATTATAAAGAGTAATAATAGAGGTAATCTGCTACCTGATATAGTAATCTATTACCAGTTCTTTAAAATGAACCAAAAACACAAATATCTCAAGGGTAATCGATTATGGGATATGATAATCGATTATCCCGAGCTTTTTAAGATCAAGATTGCCTTTCATTCTGTGGTAATCGATTAACACAATGAAAACTTTGATTCTTCATCCTTTTTTAAGCAAGAGAGTCTGTTTTAATCTATTACCAACTTTGATAATTTGTTACCTCAGAGAGTACTTGAAAAACATTTTCCAGTAATAGGGTGATAATCTATTAACACAGAGGACATTTGATTATCCTTTTCCAGTAACAGATTTGGTAATCTATTACCCTGAATGGTAATTGATTAACAATGTTACCTTGAAAGCTCTTGTTTGAATCAAGTCATATTTCTATGTTTAAACACTTGGTAGTAAATTACCCTTTTCCAGATAATCTATTACTTTATGTTTATTCATGGAAATACTAAAAAATCAAGTTCTTGGTTTCTTAAAAAACATGATTAGTTTTTGAATTAAGCATTCATCATCATCATCAATCATAAATAAGCACACACACAAGCCTATATCTATTACAATCAATATAATATCCTTTTGCATAGGCTCAAACATGATTTATACATTAATATCATCAAAACTAAAAATTCTTGAGGAGTCAAGTCATCTCAATGATCTTCATCATCTCAACAACACACACAGACAAATATTTATAAGTTTATCCTATGTTTCCATGTGTATTGCAATGATTGAACATGATACAAGAGCAAGTCAGGAATAAGTTGGAGGGCATCTTGAAGGTTGTGGCGGCCATGTCTTGTTGATGATTGTGGGTTGGAGGATGCTCTAATAATCCCACTATATAGTTGTTTAGACTGGCTATAAGATTTTATCTTTTGTTGGTGTATATATTTTATATATTTAGGGATGTTATAACCCTAAAAGTGGATTTATGTCTTCAAGATAGGTTGTTTAGACTAGGGATTGTTGTTTATTTTTCTTCCCTGTAATCCCTTTTACATTATTTGATATGTGCATATATATATGGGTTATGTTGCATGAGAATCCTAAGGTAGATGATGTTATGTCTTTTTTGCCTTGTTTTTATCAAGAATGTATTGTTTGTTTGAAATATGAATGAAGTAGTTATGTTCTTGTATCTAAACTTCCTGATTTAATTGATTATATTTGTTGGTTTTCTATTTTTTTTCTCTAGAAATTGGTTTCATTACGTAGATGTATCTTTTTTTAGAATGCCAAAAGTGGGAGAAATATGTTATATGTCAAATAAAATGTTAATTAACCAATTTTTGCAAGTTTTCTTGTTGTTGCTAAAGTAGTTTCAAGACTTTCCATGATTAAGAGCTTAAAGGAACACAAGCAAGTCTCTCAACAATACAAAACTACAATGGAAAGAAATGTTGCCAAGCAAAATTTAACGTGGAGTTTTTCATGTTTAAAGCCAAGAAAAACGAAGATTGTTATGGTAAAAAAAAAGGTATTTATAGATGTTGAAGACATGAGGAGGGTTTTGACTTCTCGATTAATAAAGTGACAAACTTCAAATCAGGTCATGGATGTAATAATTTAGAACAAATAGGTTTAGTTAAGTAAAGTTATGTGAAGTAAGTCCGCATTAAACTACAAGGTTTCTAAAACAAGAACAAAAAATAAAGAGATCAAGTTAAAAAGAAAAAAAAACATGTTTTCAAAAGTAAAATTCATAAACCTTGAAAATTGATTTTTGAAAAGGGATTTGAGTTTTTCAAAAAAAAAAAAAAGAAGGTTTTGTTGTAATTAGTTACATGAAGAAGTAATTGATTACACAACTATTTGGGTTTTCCATGCAAGAACAAAACATTTTACTATAACTGATTACATGAACGAAGTAATTAATTACAATGTGTATCAAAAATTCTAGAAAACCAAAATCTTCTGTTGTAACCAATTAGGACACAAATTAATTGATTACATAAGAGTTATGATATTTTATTTGAAAGGTTTATAAGAGAGTTAATTTGTCAAAAACATTTTTTAATTGGGTCCAGTTTTCAAATATTGGACCAAGTTGCAAATGTAACTGAATTGATCATACAAGATTATGTGTAAAACATAAAAAGTGAAAAACTTTATGTTTTAACCAATTATAACGTGTGGTAATGCTTACATTACACATATACATGTTTCTGGAAATCCTAGAATGCAACTATGATCAAAGCAACTGATTACATATCAATTTAATCGATTACATCAACTTAAAAAAATTTCTATGTAAACTTACACCTCTCATTTTTCCATAAGCGTTCAAAAATACGTTGAGAGCACACAGGAGATTTTATTAGAACATTAAAAATATTTTTTCATTCTTTGAATATTAGAAAGGATCAACATGTGTTCATCTGCATAGAAACATCATGGATTCATCAAACAAATGATTTTGAAGCCTTCATAATTCAAGAACCTTGTTTTAATTTTCATGAAATCTCAAAGATTAAAATGGAAAGCATCACACAAGTCAGTTCATTCTTTTTACATTGTCCTTAGAAATTGAGTTAGATTTCTTGTAGAAGTTTTGAATTCCATGTTAGAAAAATGTAATATTGGATTTTCTTTTTGTTTTGAGTTTACAAGTTAGGGTATGGGTTCCTTGATTAAGATCATATCCAAGGAATTCTATTAAGTAAGTAATTACATTCTTTATTATAATGGAAGTCATATAATCTAAGTTTGATTACAAAAGGTTGTACTTAACTTTATGCAGAAAGTGAACTAGCTAGTATAAATCCCTGTATAATTTTCTTCTTCTCAACACTTTAATTTATTGATATTGCTTAATATATATTTATTTCTTGATTGAGTGTTATGATGCTATGAATTTGTTTAATTGATCTTTAGTTCATCAATTTGACTTAATCATTTCAAAAGATCAATAAAGTCCTTTTAAGAAACAACTTTTGAAAAACGAATTTTCCAAAAATTCAAAGAAAGGGAGAGATTACTTCCGCATTGCAAAAAAAATTTTAACACCAATTCAGGTCCCCTTTCTTAGTAAGCCTGTATTTCAATAAATAACACCTCTTAACTTGCACAAGACAAAATATAGACATGCATATTATATAAATATTGCATTAGTTAAATAATATTGTTATATGTCAAAGGAATATATATAAAGGTGTGGAGTGAAAAGTTTTTTCAATTTGCAATCGAGCATGCGAAACTTAAAGATCTTGATAAACTCATATATATATATATATATATATATATATATATATATATATATATATATATATATATATATATATATATATATATATATATATATATATCCTTTTTAAGATGATGTTATGCTTATATTCTCAGTTGATCTTTATAATTTCATGATTGTGTAATTTTGGTGCCTAAAATATTTATATTTCAAATTAGGCATCTTTAATATTTTCATAATTAAGCAATGTTGGTCTATTCACTAGCATGTTATCCAAAATTAAGTAGAAAATGTCAATGTGCATGTGAAAGACACTGTCTAGTAATTACTTAGCCATATTGGCTTCCATGTAAAGTGCAACATTGTTTTTTACTACATCTTTTTATTTCAATTTGAATTTATAATTCATTAAAAAAATTTTAAAAAATTAAAATAGTATTGTTTTCCTATGTGTTTAAATAATTTCCTGGATGTATCATTCACAAACACGTTAGCATTTTGTATTTAATTTTAGAGGTCATATTAATGGTGGACCAACAATGCCTAATTTTTAAAACTATGGAGACTAAATTTGTAATAAAAAAATTTAGGAGACCAAAATTACATAATCTCAAAACTATAGGAATTAAAAGTAGATTTTAAGTCATGTTATTATTCATGATCAAGTAGAATATTATTGAAACTTATAACACCTTGGTTTTCAAAAAATAGTTGAAATAAATAAAGATATATTTTTGAAAATTAATTAAAAAGGATTTTATTAAATGAGAAGGCTTTGTGAGAAAATAATAATAATAATTTGTTTTAAAATTAATAAAATGTGTTTTACAAAATAAAATATACTTTTAAAAATAACTTAGTGTGTTTGAATTATTAAGCATGTGTTTGATTTGGCATTAAAAACATCTAAATGTTTGTTCAACTTAAAGCAACATCTTTCTCACTTCTCAATTTTTGTTTTGAAAAGTGAGAAATTACGGTTATGTTAAAAAAAACGTATATCCAGACATCCTATAAAAGGTTTGTGGAATTATGATGTTTAATGGTAATGAAAGACCACTTTGGAGCTTCATGTGGGACCTATTACTAGGTTCATGGCTAGGAGAATGAAGGAAGATGGAGGAGACACCATTCCTAGGGCTATGCTCATCATGTGTGTGGAGTATTGACCCTCTCCTAGACCTATTTTGAGTAGTATAGAATTTTACTATTTTTATTCCTATTTTTCCCTTGTATTTTGGGGTACTTTAGATAATAGGATTTTATTTTGTATTTCCATTTAGCCTTTTTATTATGGGGCAAATTAGCTTAGGATTTATTTTTGGGCTTAAACCTTGACTTGTGATGTCAAAGCCCACCTTTTTTTTTCTTTCTATTTTTAGGTTAAAGGGTATTTTAGTCCTTTAGGAGGGAGGGAATCCACACATCATTTAGGGTTCATTTAGGTTACATTTAGCTTGCATTTGGGCTTGCATTACATGGCCATGCAACCCTAAATGCAACCCTAGATGCCTTCCCACCCCTATATATACCCTTAGCCTCCCACCATGTACACACTTTGGATTATATGATATTGAGTGAGCATTTTTGCCTCAACATCCTTCCTTAGTCTCCTAGGGTTCTTCGGCCTATCATTTCTCCTCTCGTACAAGAATGAGTGCTAGGTTATCTTGAGTGGCCTTCATCCATCCTTGGTGAAATGAGCCAACCTAGAAGCACCCAAACACCTTCCACCCTTCACCTTTCATATTCAGTCATTATCCACACCTCAAGCCCACCTTGTCCTTTTATCAATCCTTGAAGAAACATCCATCCCCTACACTCCATTTTAACCGTGGAGAAGAAGCTCCTCTCACCTTTGGACGCCATTGATCATCCCATGGAGAGAAGGAGTCCATCAAACGGTATTTTATTTTAATTTACTTAAATAAGAGGAGAAAGAGTTTTGATTGTAACGCCATGGAAATAGCGAGCTATTTGATAGATATACTTTATATTATATATATTGATGAGTCATTATTTTCCCTTATTTTCTTACCTTTCTGTACTTATTTTAATCTCCGATTTGTGCTAAATTGTTGATATTCTGGACTGTTTTCTATTTGGGCTTTAATTGGACCGGTAATTCATATTTTAACTAATTTGAATTTTCTGAATCTAATTATTCCAAATTTTATTTTCAAGGCAGTTTAATAATCATTTGGGCTTGGAATTAATTTCTGGACTTCAAGTGGAGCTGCCACATCATCTGCCACGTCATCTGCCATGTCACTGCTGCACCATTTTCCACCTCAGCATTTATTTTCAGTTTTTAGTCCATTTTATTGTAGTTGGGTCAGACTTGTATTGTGGAGGGGCCTAATTTTGTTTTAGTTTTAGGTCTAGGTTAGGGCTGACTTGGCAGCCACTAACAAGGGGTCTGATGTGACTACGTGAATAGTAGCCTCCCTTTGTTTAGTTTTTACGTTTTCTCTCTTGTAGCTGTTCCTGGACGTTTTTGTTTTCTCCTAGTCTGCTATGCTGAAAAACTCCATTAATTGTTGTATTCACGTTTTTCTCTTTAAAGCTTCTGTTTCCTTTACGTTTTGCTTCTCCTCTAGCTGGGTTCTTTTACGTTTTGTTCTCTGAGCTGCCATTTCGTTTTCCTTCTCTTCCTTGCATTTTCGTTTCTGTTTTCATTTTATGTCTTACTTTCTGTTTGTATTTTCGTTTCTGTTTCCATTTAAATGGAAGGCTAAAAACCCAGGGTTGGTTCCTTGAGCAGATTGCAATCTCTGATTGAGGTTTTATTTATATTTGTATCTGTGTTCTGCTTGATTCTTCTTCATTGAAAACCTCTGAAACATTTTTGACACCTGTTCATGCTTAATGAATCAGGTTGCTCACAAGTTGCTTAATCTCGTGGGGAGGTTGAATGTTGTATACGTTTGCTTAATTCGTGTAGGGAAATCTTGAGTTAATCTTCGCTTAGTTGGTTAACTCGGATGGAACAAGGATTAAGTTATGAACAGAGTAATCTTTTGAGAACCAGGGATAAAAGAGTTGCAATCCAAACAGGGAACTAATCTATTTTACTTGCTGTGTTATCTGTGTTTATTGTGTTACAAACTGAATTTCTGAACCAAACCCCCCATTTCATGTGTTTAAGCCTTTAACAGTAAAAGACGGTCCTTGGGAGACGACCTAGGAGTCACTTCCTAGTACTACATTTAATTGTAATTATTTGACCGGATACGGCTTCGATCATATATGTATGTATGTAAGTATGTATATGTTATCTATATGGATTTGGATTGGATTATGGAGGTGTGGATTTGAAATGTACTTATCTTTGTGCATGTTGTATAATTATGTGGTTTTGATTAGTTGTTTGGACATAGTAGTGATTTTGTAATATGAGATGAGAGGTTTATATAGGCATGTGTATCATGAATGTGGTGAATGATGCATTGTACACCATTGTACTGAATTGGTACTAAGAGAGAAGAAGACTGAATTATTATGGCATGCAACTCATTATTCCAAGCATATGTATCTGAAAGTGATGTTTGTTTGAGTGTTGATACATGTTACATTTTATATGGTGGTGAGTTGTGAGTATTGCATGGAAAGGAATAGGATGGGTAGGAGATTGAAGGATAGGAACATAAGATAAATCTGGTCTTTCTGAGTGAATTTGAGGTTGTTTTAGAGCTTAGGGAGTTGAAATACATCAAGGAATAGAATATTTGAGGTGAATAGGTGCTAAGGGTGAAATTTGAAAATTTTGGAAAATGGCTATATATAGGGACTTAGGACTGGAGGGTCTCATTTGTCAAACAGAGACAGTTTCTAGAGAGAGGAAGTAGAGAAAGGCTCTGGTCTGGAGGAAAGCTGAGGACACATTTGGGAAGTTTATCAAGCTAGGATCAATCTTCACAACTGGAGTTTCAAGAGATTTGGCATCTAAAGCCTTGAAAATGGGGATTAAAGTTTGAGTTGGGATTTGAGGGTATTGTTCAAATCTTGCATTTCTGAGGTTTCTAAGGTAAGGGTAGTACTTATAAGACTTAATCTAGTATGTATGGGTTTGAAATATCACATTGATTCCATGTTTTATGCATGATTAAGTTTCGATTGAGTGGAAAGGGTTTTTTTGGGTTTCTTCATGATTTTCATGGATTAATGGTTCAAACTTGATTTTATCGCTTAATGTGTTGTTTTTGGATAGTGTTTATACCTTATAAAGGTTCAAACTCATGTAGTTTGGATTGGGTTCGTGTTGGGAAGGAATTTTTGAGGTTTTCGGGGGTATCTGGTTAAACATTGTGCCGAGCACAATTCTTGGCGCCGGGCGTGAATTCATCAAGGACCACCATTTCCAAATCACACCGGGCACGAGGCTAGTCGTGCCAGGCACAATTTCAAATGGGAATCCCTGGGTGAATCACGTCGGGCGTGGGGAGAACCATGTCGGCCGCACTATCAGACATGGTCCTTGTGTTTTGGTTACTGATATTATGCCGGACGTGATCTGAGCACGTTAGGCATGGAGACTCATTAGGAGTCTCTGTCTGGAATTGCGCCGGTAGGATAATTGCGTTGGGCGCTGAGACCTGTGTAGGTCTCTATTTGAGTTGTGCTCCGGGCGGGATATTAGTGCGCCGTGCGTAAGTATGTTGGTCTTTAAGTCTTCATGAAAGTTGTAGCCTTGGATGTTATCTTTCCAATGGCCTTGGAATCACCCAAAAAGGAGGTCTAGAACTCCAGATATGACTGTTAGGGGTCAAGTTGCCAGCATTTGTTATAGCTGTTGCGGTTTTTAGATTTTTTAACAAAGTGAATGATGGAATTAGAACTTGATGTCTTGATAAGAGTTGTATGAAATCTTATTAACTTTCATATGAGATAAAGATGATCATGATAGGAGTAGTATAACTCTTGATATGTTGTTTTATGTTAAGATTGCCATTTCACAAAGAGTGATTTGGTTAAATTGATAGTTGTTTTGGGTGTTTAATTATTATGTTGTTATATTGAGTAATTTGGCATGGTTATGGAAAAGTTTGTATGTAATTATGGAATATGCTATGTGTGTTTGGTTTGGAAAGCTAATATGACTTAGAGGAGTAAGGTTATGGTATGGATTGGGAGATCTCTTGGTGAGACCAAGATATAATCTTTGGGAAAATATGGAATTTGGGAGTCCCATGGTGAGGATTCCAATATGGAACTTTTCCAAAGATTATATAATAAATCACTTTAGATGTTAGGTGGATTCTGAAGTACTCCTCTAAGTATTCTATTTGCTACCAGTATGAGGGCAAGGCCGAGTCATACCGATGGATTGGCTTTCTGCTAATAGGGTAGTACTTGTAAGACTTAATCTAGTATGTATGGGTTTGAAATATCACATTGATTCCATGTTTTATGCATGATTAAGGTTGGATTGAGTGGAAAGGGTTTGGTTGGGTTTCTTCATAATTTCCATGGATTAATGGTTAAAACTTGATTTTATCGCTTAATGTGTTGTTTTTGGATAGTGTTTATGCCTTATAATGGTTCGAACTCGTGTAATTTGGATTGGGTTTGTGTTTGGAAGGAATTTTTGAGGTTTTCGGGGGGTTTTTGGTTAAACATTGCGTCGGGTGCTGTTCTTGGCACCAGGCGTGAATTCATCAGGGACCACCATTACCAAATCACGCCAGGCACGATGCTAGTCGCACCCGCCTCGATTTCAAATGGGAACCCATGGGTGAATCACGCCGGGCGTGGGGAGAACCATGTCGGGCGCACTATCATACGTGGTCCTTGTGTTTTGGTTACTGATATTACCTCAGGCGTGATCTGAGCACGCTGGGCGTGGAGACTCATTGGGAGTCTCTGTCTGGAATTGTGTCGGGTGTAGGATAATTGTGTCGGGCACTGAAACCTCTGTAGGTCTCTGTTTGAGTTATGCGCCGAGCAGGATATTAGTGCGCCGAGCGTGAGTATGTTGGTCTTTAAGTTTTCATGAAAGTTGTAGCCTTGGATGTTAGCTTTCAAATGACCTTGGAATCACCCAAAAAGGAGGTCTAGAACTCAAGATATGACTGTTAGGGGTCAAACTGCCAGCATTGGTTATAGTTGTTGCGGTTTTTAGAATTTTTAACAAAGTAGATGATGGAATTAGGACTTGATGTCTTGATAAGAGTTTTAGAAAATCTTATTAGCTTTCATATGAGATAAATATTGGCATGATAGGAGTAGTATAACTCTTGATATGCTGTTTTATGTGAAGATTGTCATTTCACAAAGAGTGATTTGGTTAAATTGATAGTTGTTTTGGGTGTTTAATTATTTATGTTGTTATATTGAGTAATTTGGCATGGTTATGGAAAATTTTGTATGTAATTAGGGAATATGCTATGTGTGTTTGATTTGGAAAACTAATAGGACTTAGAGGAGTAAGGTTATGGTATGGATTGGGAGATCTCTTGGTGAGATCAAGATATAAGCTTTGGGAAAATATGGAATTTGGGAGTCCCATGGTGAGGATTCCAATATGGAACTTTTCCAAAGATTATATAATAAACCACTTCTGATGTTAGGTGGATTCTGAAATATTCCTCTAAGTATTCTATTTGCTACCAGTATGAGGGCAAAGCCGAGTCGACATACCGATGGATGAAGTGGTTGCGATCACCAGGGTTACGTGACGATGTAACCCAACTGTATATTTTCCATGA
The DNA here is from genome assembly GCF_000230855.2 of Cajanus cajan. NCBI lineage: Eukaryota > Viridiplantae > Streptophyta > Magnoliopsida > Fabales > Fabaceae > Cajanus > Cajanus cajan. Next base: position 28,945,363 of record NC_138523.1, on the reverse strand, counting down.
GAGGTTAGGTGTGTGACATGGACAGGTGACATGTTCACGAATTCAACACTTGGTTTGGATATGTTGAGGTCAACATTTGGTTTGGATGTGTTGGCTACTTCATTGGATTATACAGTTGTGTGACTTTGGTTTGGATGTGGAATATGTATGCATTTGGTATGGATTGTATACATTGGTTGTGGATTCTTTATTATCATAGAATATGTATGAATTGGCATGGATGTGTATACATTGGAAATTGGATTGGTTTATATTTGGCATGGAAATGACTTGTTATAATGATGTCATTCCCTTGGTATGGATACATATTGTTGATGAATATCTAGTAAATGATATTTCATTTTATTGTACTACGGTTGGTTTTATACGTGCTAGCCCTTATATTTCCATGATGTGGACTGTGATGATCTCACTATGTGGGGGAGCAAATCAGGTGTGAGGCTTTGAGATGGCAAGGAGTCTTTTGGGTAGCTGCTTTGAGAAGTGGTTAGACTTAGAGCTTGACCAGCACCTAAGGTGTCTTATTTTGATACTTTCATGATGTTGTAATTATATTATCTTTTTGGATGATTGTATAACCTTGCTGAGGATGACTCTTTTATAAAATTATATTTTATATGATGAAAACAATTTATACGTTATTGTATATTTACACTCTAGTGTAGCTGACCTTTTGATGGCAACCCTCCTTGCATGGATTGAGTTAAGAGCGTGAAAGAGGGATGACCGGACTCCTTGGATCATGGAACTCAAGGTTTCTAGCCTTGGAGATGGAGATGGGCGAATGGTGTTTATGGAGGCTAGGTGTTTGATGAAATGCTAAGGTGGTACTCTAGGGTTTTGGCTCACTTCATTGATGGATGAAGGCCACTCCTAAAGGTGAGAACACTCACGGTGAAGATGAGAAGGATAGGTGGCCGAAATGACCAAGGGGACTAAGGAAGAATATTAAGGCACAAAGGCTCTCTTAATATCATAAATTCCAAAGTATTTACAAGGTGTGGGGTGTTGGGTATTTATAGGAGGGGAGGCATCTAGGGTTTCATTTGGAGTAGGCAAATGCATTCCAAATGAAATGCAAATGAACCCTAGATGCAACTTGGTGGCCAAGGATGGAATCTTTGGGTTTAGATTGGCTATATCTAGGTGCATGATAAGACCATGCAACCTTTGCCCTCCACTTGGGCCTAAGCCTTTCTAACACCAAAAATAGACCCAATGACACCAAAAAACATGCATCACCCTCTAATTAACACCCTAGCCCAAAATTAAAAACCTAATTATCTAGAGCACCCCATAATACAAAGGCAAAATGGGAAATACAAGGAAAATAAATTCTAAGTCCTAAGCACCCCAAAATACAAGGGTAAAATAGAAAATTAAAGATAAGGGCAAAAATAGGAATAAAAATAAATGCTATAAAAACTTAGGAGCTAAGGCCCAAAAGTAGGCTTACTCCTCCTATGGTTTTTCAACACTAACCCATTCCTCTTGCTTCCTTCAATATATCACATCTTGGTCTTCTTGGCCTTAGTGTTATTCCATCATTCCCTCCCTCTTGAAAAGGATTTGACCTCAAATCAAGAGGTTCCTCATGGTGGGCATCATGACCAACAAAAACATAAAAATAAGCATTAGAGGTAATAGTATATGATAGAAATGGAAAGTGTATCCTAAGAGGAGTTCTACTAAAAATGCTAAAAAGATTGTCTAAATTAAAAGGACTAGACTCTCTAATATTAAGGATAGGATCCTCCCCATGGTGAAGTCTAGGTGTATAACTAAAACCTAAAAAGGTAAAAAGACTAAAACTATAGCACACTAATGTATTAGTCGTAAAAACTAAAATATCTTGTTGGAAGTGCCCAATGTAATGACCTAGGTATGTATTGGAAAATAAAGAAAAATTAACTAAAAAATTACCTAAACAACTTTGTATTGCATAATTTGTTAGATACATATGAGAAAAAGGTGCTAAGAGGAGTTTAGAAAACTCATATAATCTAAGTTTGTCTTGTAGGGAAGTATCCAAGTTAAGTTCAAATAAGTTTGAACTTCCCTCAAGATCAAAAATAGAAAATAGGACACCATGAGATGTATCCAACAAATCATACAAATCTAAAGTTGGGTGCTTTATGAAGGGAACTAAAGTGGAGAAAGTCTTAAAGAAGGAAGGCTTATCTTTCTTGGGCACCACCAAGGAAGTAGCACAAGAAGTGGGACTAAGTGAAGTCCACTTCTTCTTCACTAAATCTTGAAGTTGAGATTCTTTTTCTTTAAAAAGGACTTGTTTTTGAATCTCCACTTCATGACTAGTGGCAATGTGAGAGAAAGAGTTAAGGTCTTGATGAATAAAGAGAGTTTCTTTTAAATCATTTTCAATGGGAAAGTGACTCTCTTCAAGCATAAGCCCTTTGGAGGAAACATTATCCTCCTTACTCTTCTCTAAGAGTGTTGGTTGTGTTTCATTTTCTAACCACTCTTGAACTTTCTCTATACTTTTCTTCATTTTTTCTTTCTTTTCTATTTTCTTTTCTTTTTCTTTTCTTCTAAGTTCATCCTCTCTTTTTTGTATTTTCTTTCTCATGCATACTCTTAGGGATTCTAACCTCTTTGGAATTTTGATACCTAGTTGAGACAACCCTAGGTTTGGATCCACTAGTTTCTCTCCTCTCAACTAATTTTGCAAGTAACCTTTTTATTTCCGCATTATTTTTTTCAAACTCTTTTTCTTTTCTTCTCAACTCTTCCTCTCTTTTTATATTTTCCTCTTCTTTTTTTCTTAGGTACTCTTTTAGTTGCCTAAGTTCATCCTTAACACTAGACCTAGTACTACAAGAATTATGACCATGAACACTAGAATGATCACTCATCTTTGATCAAGAAAAGGTTTTCACAAATTTGTTTTCAAAAAGGTTGAAAAAGTTTTTCACAAAGAGTGAGTGATAAAAGGGTTTTCACAAAAGGTTTTCAAAGTGCAAGATAGGTAGGAAAGACCTAAGTGTACAAAGTGAACTTTCAAAGGGAGGTGGACTACAAAGAATCACTTAATAACCAAGCCTTATCAAGTAAAAATCACTAAGCCTTTTCAACTTTTCTTACAAAACAATTTGGCACAAAAATGAAGTGTGTGTGTGCACGTTACCCCTAGTAGGCAAAAGCAAGCCTTCTAAACGTAATTGGAAGCAAAGTAAGGACCTAAGCAATTATACTACTAAAAGCTTTAAAACATGCAACAAGGAAAACACTTAAAACATACTCTAGTCGAAGTCCTAGGTGAAGGTTTTCAAATCACCTTTAACTACACGAACTAAAACAAAAGTGAAGAGGTTTAGAAATGGCCAATTACAAACCAAAAATGAATAAACAAAGGCCAAATACAAGTGGCCTAAAAGAAATGGTGCAAAAGATAAAACAATTCAAGAAATTGAGTCTTCAAGTCTCCCACTTGTCACCCCTTCACAAGGAACAACCAAAAGTTAGCCTCTCAATGTGTATGCACTCTTTTTGATAGTAGAAATCCTTCCAAAGGTCTTGGAACCAAATCGGACAGCTCCTCCAATCAATTCACCAAAAGTGTATGTGATGAGTTTTAGGAGCTTTCCACACCTAGATCAAGAAGAAACCACCTAAGAGTACAAGAGTCCAAAGAAATAAAACTAAAAAGGCACAATTAAAAAGGCTAAACTCAAGTAGAGATATATGTGACAAAACTTAAGAGTAGAAAGAAGACACAAAAACTAAAATTAAGGAACATTAAGAAAGGCAAGTACTCAAAAGATTAATTCCTAGAATGGCACTAGAATTGAGTAGCAAGTGTTTGATAAAATGTTGCACTTAACATGTTAAATTTTAAAGTCTCATTCAGCCACTAAAACATAGTCCAAAGGTCCAAAGAATAACTCCAATTGCTAAGGTACGAAAAATTGTCCAAAAGTCCACAAGTCTAGCAAAGGATCCCTTTTGTTTGCATTTTTTTTCACTTGTTTTGGCACTTTTTTTTTTTAATGATAATGTCCAGCCACTTTCTTGCTTTTTCTTTATATTATTATTCCTCCTTTGCTTGGGTTTTACACTTGTGTTTGTTGATTTTGATTAGCAAAAAATTTGGAGTATCCTTTTAGCAATTAGTGATGGCTTAATGAGTCAATAATTTTAGTTTCTTTGAGCTTTTTGTGTAATAAAGTCCAGCAGTAAAATAAGCACATATAATCACTTTTCAACCTCAAATTATCAAGCAAAACATGTTCATATTAAGTGCAAATGGAAAAGGAAAGCAAGATGGCCGATTTTTGCAATGTGTGCAAAGATACAAATCACACATGAATGGTTAAATATCAAGGAACATGCTAGGATTAATTAGCATGCATGATTGACTCTCTAAAGCACTCTAAATCCCACGGCCATTTCAACAAACATATAGCATGCATATCATATTTTGATCATGAAAGTCTTTAGGCATGTGTATTTGGATTTTTCTTTCGAGAAAAATTAGGGAGAATCATACTCTTATGACAAAACTTAATAGATTATAAAATAAAAACACATGATCATCATTTTTCTTATCATGCACAAAATTTTCCAGCCACCCAAACTTAAACAAAAATGGACGGATCCTGCAAAGAAACCTAGGCACCAAGATGATTCATAAGGAAATTTATGGCATGAATCAATGAACAAAACAAGACACATAGACCATGAGAATATAGCATGAATATGATCTATCAAGCACAACTTCAAGACAAGCAAGAAGACACCATGACATGACTGGATTTTTAAAAGACTCAAAATAGACTAGAGATTACCCTTGAAGAACCATTGGCTCTAGATACCACATGATGGCAACCCTCCTTGCATGGATTGAGTTAAGAGCGTGAAAGAGGGATGACCGGACTCCTTGGATCATGGAACTCAAGGTTTCTAGCCTTGGAGATGGAGATGGGCGAATGGTGTTTATGGAGGCTAGGTGTTTGATGAAATGCTAAGGTGGTACTCTAGGGTTTTGGCTCACTTCATTGATGGATGAAGGCCACTCCTAAAGGTGAGAACACTCACGGTGAAGATGAGAAGGATAGGTGGCCGAAATGACCAAGGGGACTAAGGAAGAATATTAAGGCACAAAGGCTCTCTTAATATCATAAATTCCAAAGTATTTACAAGGTGTGGGGTGTTGGGTATTTATAGGAGGGGAGGCATCTAGGGTTTCATTTGGAGTAGGCAAATGCATTCCAAATGAAATGCAAATGAACCCTAGATGCAACTTGGTGGCCAAGGATGGAATCTTTGGGTTTAGATTGGCTATATCTAGGTGCATGATAAGACCATGCAACCTTTGCCCTCCACTTGGGCCTAAGCCTTTCTAACACCAAAAATAGACCCAATGACACCAAAAAACATGCATCACCCTCTAATTAACACCCTAGCCCAAAATTAAAAACCTAATTATCTAGAGCACCCCATAATACAAAGGAAAAATGGGAAATACAAGGAAAATAAATTCTAAGTCCTAAGCACCCCAAAATACAAGGGTAAAATAGAAAATTAAAGATAAGGGCAAAAATAGGAATAAAAATAAATGCTATAAAAACTTAGGAGCTAAGGCCCAAAAGTAGGCTTACTCCTCCTATGGTTTTTCAACACTAACCCATTCCTCTTGCTTCCTTCAATATATCACCTCTTGGTCTTCTTGGCCTTAGTGTTATTCCATCACCTTTGCTCTATTTTCTTTATTATATATTATTTTATTTTAGTTTTCATATTGGTTGTTGATGTGACGGCCTAAGGCGCGGGTCATTACAGTGACCAAGGTTAGCCTTTTTAATTTGACAAGTTAAGTGTGGTTTAGTTTTTTTTTTTTAAATAATAGGGTTTGACATTTGTTTTCCATGTTACATTTTTCTTTTATACTTCTTCCTTCTCTCAACATAGAACTTCCTGATGAGAACATAGAGGCTACAGGAGTGCATCCCTGATATCTTCATCCTTTGTCAAGTGTCTATCATGGTAAAAGCAGTGAGAATTCTCTATCTAGGATGTGGGATAATTGTGTTGGAAAATTTTGTTATAATTTAATATTTAAGTTTTTTTAATTTAGTTTTCAGTTAAAAGGTTTGTAACATTCTACTTGTAATAATTTTATTTTATTCAACCTTTTAATATTATTAATTGGTTACTATTTGACTAACTCTTAATTATTCTTTTAGTTTGTTTCACACGTTAGTTTGTTAACACACCTTATCAACTCTTATTATTGTTTACTTTAGTTTTTAAACGTTAACCTTTTTGTTCACATAGCAAGTTTTACACATAGTGATAGTTACCATTCACACTTGCAACAACTTAAGCAACAACTTAAGCAACAGGTTTCCTCTCTATAAATATTTATGCATGAGGAAAAATAAATATGAAACACAAGTGAAAGTTATCTCTTCCCCTAAAATTATTAATACTATTGTTAAATATTTCAAAGCAGTGTTTTTTGGTTCAGAGATCCTTTACTGTACACAATTAATCTGATAGGTTATCGTGTTTTAAAAAAAGAGCACATTATAAGTAGTGAGACATTTTCCCTTTGAGGCTAGCGCCTAGTGTGCTTCAACTCAAGCTTCTCTAAACTCTTATTCTTATTCATTTTAGTCATTGTTATTTAAATTTATCATTTGTTAGTGTTCATGATGTAATTCATTGATAAATAATATATCTTTTATTTCTTATATCCATGGTTATAACAAATTGTTGGATAACGAGAATGACCTAAGTCTCGTTGTTTGTGTATATGTTGCTCTTTAAGGGGAACCTTGGGAACCCACTTGAATAGGTGTTAGAAGGAAATAATTGTGTTTTTTTGGATTCCAATCTATCTAATTGTGCTCTAGTATTGATGAATGATTGATTGATAAGTCTTGAGAAACCCTTTTATGTGGTATTGAATTTTCTTAAATTTTTCATCTTTATAGCATAGACATTGTGTTTGCATTTTTTTAAGAATGAAAGTTTGTATTTTGCTTTTTGGTTGAATATGTGATATTGAAACTTCTATGCCAAATTTGAATTAATATTTGCTAAATCATATTAGATTTATAACTTGGTATTTTTATTGATTTGTAACTAATCGAAGGATGTCTGTTAATGATTCCATGGCTTGATGCTTATGACATAAGGAAGTTGGACAATGAAATTGAAAAGCATATATGTTTTATGAGGCGTTTGTTTCAGGTTATCTTTCTCTATGCCCAGGAATATGAAAGGTGGGAATGTTCATTCCCACAAGGTCATGCAATAATATTCATGGATATCTTTTATTCCTAGGAAAGTTATATTCTCATAAGTAGGGAGTTTTATTCCCATGGTGGAGGGATGGGTAAGTGATATTCCCATGAGAATATTGTAAGTTATTTTCTATAACCCTTGTAACTTCCATTTTTATTTAAATTATTTTGAATTTTAGAAACTATTCCAAAAAATATTAAAATGAACCAAACATTTTTTCTTATATTCCTTGGAATAACATTTTGAGTTATATTATTCTTAGGATTATGATTCCCAATAATATAATATTATTTCTTGAAATAAACACTCCCTTATGAGTTACATCTTCAGAAAAAGGAAAACAGCCACAAAATTTTTGTGGGAAAATAAGAGAATTATGAAAAAATTAATTAATGTTACCAATTATAATTGTTATTCTTTGTCTTTTTATATCTTACTTTGTTTTGCTTATATGATTTTGATAATTAAATGAGTATGTTTAATTGTAGACATCTTTTGAGAGTGAAATTATTTCCCAGAGGATATTTTGTGGATCTTCTTATAAAGAAAAAGTTATGTGTCAACACATTAAATCGTTTAGGAGAATAGGATTAAAGTCCATTAATTAGTCACAAAAACTGACACCTGACTCTATTTGAATAGTGATCTCAGGAAGGGAGTTCAATGGGTAACACTGAAGTTGTTTGTTGGCTAAAATACACCAAAATTATATATTATATGGTGATGTTCCAATTCCTACTCCTATGGCGAGGTGTACTTTTTTAAATTATGACAATTACAAGGTTGAGGTATATAAACTTTTTCTTGTTTAATAAAAAAATTAAAATACCTCTTAATGAACTTGATGACAATAATTAAAATTAATTTACCTAGTGAGTGTGGTGGTGGGGCCACCACTATGAAATATGGGAAAATCTCTAAGTGACACTTAGGAAACAAGATATTTGCACAAGGTTGTAACTCGTATCACTGATTAGAACTCAATGAACACTATATTATTTGTGTTATGTTTCAAAGTCTGGTTAAAGATAATATGCCGCAAGACAATCAAGTCTTTGTATTTTCCTTAAGTAGAATGTCATATAAATTAGGTGTAAGGCTCAAACACGGAAGGTTTGTTATACTAAAAAAATAATGTATCATGCTCCACTGTTAAACTCTTTTAAAGCTTTTTTTTTTTTTATATTTTCATATTCTATTATTTTTAAAAAAAATTTAAATTAATAAGGTGTTGTTGCAAAATTTTATTATGATTTAAAAGTTATTTTTTTTAATTTAGTTTTCAATTAAAAGGTTTGTAATGTTCTATTTATTTGTAATATAATTATTTTATTTAACCTTTTAATAAACTGGTTATTGATTTGACTAAGTCTTAATTATTCTTTGGGTTTGTTTTTGCATGTTATTATAGCTTACTTTAGTTTTAAAATGCTAACCTTTTTTGTTCATGTAACAGTTTTTACGCATAGTAATAGTTATCATTCACAAAACTTGCAGTAGTAGGTTTACACTCTATAAATGTTATGCATGCGAAAAAATAAATATACAACACAAGGGAAAGTTATCTTTTCTCCTAAAATTATTTTCACTATTATTAAATATTTTGGAGTGGTGTTCTTTAATACGGGAATCCTTTGTTGCACACAATCAACATAACGGGTTATTCTATCTTGTGAGAGGAATGTATTATAAATTAATCTACCAGTGCAGTGGACGTGTTAAGTCAAAATACAATCTTAGGTCCCTCTTATTTAAGGTTTTGTTGTTAACAAACAAAAAGACTTTTGATCATAGGATAAGTTTTCAAAGTGGCTAAGACAAATCTTTTACTAATGCACAATGACAATGATGATCAAAAATGTTGTGTGTGCAAATTGCCTCCTTTAATTGTGACTACTTGAGAAAAACGTCACTTTGTTGCTTTGAGTAACAACCAAACTAAGGCATCATGGTCCTTGATTTCTATAGATTCATAGTTTTTTTCTCCCTTGGTATGGTAATAAAAGATCAAATTCAAAAATACTTCTTCGATACCCACACTTAACAAAAAGGAAAGAAAGACATGTTTTGTGTCAAAAAAGGACAATCAGATCTCTACAAACATTGAAAGCTAAAGTTAAAAGTTGTTTCAACACTGCACCAATCTGACACACACATGGTTTTACCCACTTGGTACTTAAAAGGTGATAAATAGCTTCTTTGATCAGATAAAAAGTGACAATTTGATGAAAACATTTAATGCAAGCATTTATTACACTTACGAACATTTTTGTTCGCAAAAAGAAAAAAAAAAGATAGACAAAGCAAGCCATTAGAGAAAAGCTAAAGGAATTGCAACGGTTATTTTCACTGAAGTATTATAAAAGAAAGCTTGAAATCTAGAAAGAAGGGAGATCAATCATTGTAAAAATTACATTCTTTCTTTCTATAAAATGTCTTTGAACTTAATTTATTGTATCATGTCTTGAAAGAAAGACGAAACAAGTTTGTAAACCTTTGTAACTTTGAGTTATTGGGTTTGAGCTTGGAAAGACTTACTAGAAAAATGAAAATTAGAGACGGAAAGAATCCGTCACAAAATTAAAGAAAATCTGTCACAAAATTATTAGTGACGGATTTTAGGTTGTCACAAAATATTTAGTGACGGAAAAATTCAGTCCGTCACAATTAGTGACGAAAATATGTCGCCACTAACTAATAAATTTTCCGTCACAAATTACTTAAATAAATGTTAATACTTGAGTAAAATTCTGTCGCAATTTGTGACGGCCTAAGAAGTCGTCGCAATTTGTGAGGGAACGCATTCGTCACAAACTGTGAGGGATTCAAAATCCGTCACAAATTGTGAGGGATTCAAAATCCGTCACAAAATCCTAATTTTTTATTTTTACGAATTTTTAAATAAAAAATAATTAAATTATTAGATTTACTAATTATACAATATATATTACTTTCACTTTTTTTTCTTCTAATCTACAAGTATTAATTATTAATTTTTAGATAATTGGCAGTGGTAAGATTTGAACCCCTTACCTTCTACTCATTCTAACCATGACAATCCTTCTCCAGCCATCTGAGCTACCTTATCGGTTCAGTACTTATTTAACAATATATATATAAATATGAAAGAATATCAATTTTTATCACAATAATATCAAACATCATTAAACATCAAACTAATAAATTTAAAATAGATTCATAATTAAAATCATAATATATTTTATTTTAGGATTTTTATTTTATTAAATTAATTGAAAATTAATTATATTTTATCACTTTTTAATCAAGTGAATGAATGATAATGAATTAACAAAATTTTTAAAATATATTTTAATTGAAAGTATATTTTTAGTAAATATTTGAATATAAAAGTATTTTTATAAATAATTAAATGAAAAATTTATTTTAAAATTTATTTCTCTCATAACACTACTTAAGTAAAAATTTTCAAAAAAAATATAAACTTATATTTGTTTGCGTTATTTTTCCAAAAATAAAATAAAATAAAAAGAAAAGATCAAACATTTTGATAATTAAGTCATCAAAAAATTAAGACAAAAAAATAATGTTGATTGGACCAAACTACCCAATACGTACGGACTGAGTTCAGTGTGATATCCTTCACCAAAAAGAAAAGGAAAATAGACTCTGAAACTGTAATGCATAAATAGAATTTGAAAATTAAAACAATTTATTCGAAACAGTTACACGAGGAAAAACAAAAAGAATAAATAGTTGTTTAGATTGTGAAACTTGTAATCAATTACTAAAACGTTATATTCGATTACTAGATGATATTTTTATAAATTTAACTTTAATTCTAATACTTATAATCCTTTAACTAATTTTTTAATTAATAAAAAATATTATAAATAATGATTTTTTTATAATATTTATTAAAATTATACATGTAACACTTAAATCCAAAATAATGATCAAGTGCCATAAATTCTCCAGCATCAACCATATATATATATATATATTATTTTTAAATTACTTGCATTCAGAAATATTGATCTGCTATATTAGAGTCACATCTTTAATAATTTATTAAGGAATGTTTTTACTTTCATATATTATTTTATAAATTATATAATATAAATTATCGTAAATATTTTTTAAACTAATTATAAAAATTAAAAGAAGTTTAAATAAATGCAAATGACAATGTATTACAAAGTAATAGTTTTATCTTTGTATTAAAAATATATTATCCTTCTCTTTTTCATCTATCTTTTAACATAATTGTACAATAAAATTTTCTATTTTGAGAGAGATACATAATCCCTCACTGATTGTGACGAAATTTGTGATAGAATACAATTTTTAAAAATTATCCGTCACAAAATCCGTCACAAATTGTGAGAGATTCAAAATTCGTCACAAAATCCTAATTTTTTATTTTTACAAATTTTTAAATAAAAAATAATTAAATTATTCCAGATTTATTAATTATATAATATATATTATTTTCACCTTTTTTTTCTAATATACAAGTGTTAATTATAAAGTGTATTATATAATATATATAATACACTTTATAATTAATTATATATATATTTTTACCTTTTATTAATTATATAATATATATTAAATTATTCCATTTAAGTGTATTATAAAGTATGATGATAATATTTTTATATATTTATTGATAGACTTAATTATACTTTTTATTAAATGATCAATCACAATGAATTTTCTAGCGTCAATCATTATATATATATATATATATATATATATAGTTATATATAATTTACAAATATACTTTTATATATTTATTTTTAGCTTTTTAGTTAAAATGCAAATTAATATTGTCTTTTTATAATTTCATAATTATTTTTAAATTAAAAGTTTTTTCCTAATTCATATTTTAATTTCTTATACTTCAAAATGACAACTTATTATTTAAATTAATTCATTTCTTATGTTTTAATTTTTAATCTTTTGATGAAAAAAATATTTTAGTTTCATAATTTTTTAATTATTTTTTTAGCAAAATATTGTTTATTTATACATAATTCTTAAATATAATAATTGTGCAATAAAATTTTCTATTTTGAGAGGGATACGTAATCCCTCACAAATTGTGCCGGAATTTGTGACGGAATACAATTTTTAAAAATTTTCCGTCACAGAATTCGTCACAAATTGTGAGGGATTCAAAATCCGTCACAAAATCCTAATTTTTTATTTTTACAAATTTTTAAATAAAAAATAATTAAATTATTCCAGATTTATTAATATACAATATATATTATTTTCACCTTTTTGTTCTAATATACAATTATTAATTATAAAGTGTATTATATAATGTACTGACCGCATTTCGCACCCGGGCTCTCAGCCCGGGTTGACATTATAAGGGTCATCCCGGGCACGCGTTGAACAACGTCAGCCCGAAATTCGGACAGACCACGCCCGAGCCCGGAGATCTCGTCCCAGGCCAAAACCGTTCTCCAATTATACCATATTATGTCACAACGTGATCATATCATATTATATGATATCCTATCATATCATATCTTATCTGAGGCCCAAGACAACCCTAATTCACACAAAGGTATGTGCATTATATATACGAGACTCATACTCATACAAACCCTAACTTTGGCATCGGAGTCTCTTTTGCAGGTACCTCCCCCATCTTGGAGCACCAACACATCAAGCAAAGGAGGCTCATTGATCTTACTGGGCAGACCATCCCTACGGCCAAATTCCGGTAAGAACATTTGGCGCCCACCGTGGGGCCGATCAGACCAAGCTCTCATCGGCCACCTGCATGGTTTCTACCAGAAGCCATATTAGACGAGCAACAGATAACACAAGCAACTCAACTACCATGGACAGCGATACCGCGACCCTGAGGCGTTTGGTCGAACAAGTCGAGCAGATGCGGCGACAGCACGACAGCGGTGATCATGAGGAGGAGGCGCATTCAGCCCCCCATTCCCAAGCAACCACCAAGGCACCACATTCACAGCCCGCCACGCACCGGTCTCATGCATCAACACACAGATCAGGGCAGGGCACCAGCAAGGCCCCCACTCATGTCTCCGAGGGCCAAGAGCCTTTCCGCCATCATCCCTTTGTGAACGGCATCATGGAGACTTCGTTACCCCGCGGGTGGAAGCCCCTCCACCTCGACCGCTACGATGGCACTACGGACCCCGATGAGCACGTCGACGCGTACACGACTCAGGTAAACCTTTACACTAACAGTGACGCTATACTGTGCAGGGTCTTCCCGACCTCGCTTAAAAGACCCGCGCTCCATTGGTACACCCAACTGCCGGCAGGGTCCATTGACAGTTTCGCCACCTTGGTGCGGCGGTTCACGGCACAGTACGCCACCAGCCGACCTAACCACACAACCTCGGCCGCCTTGGCCAACCTCAGACAGAATGACGACGAGCCCCTACGGGCCTTCATGGAGCGCTTCTCTAACATATCAGTCCGGATCCAAAATCTAAACCCGGAAGTCGCCCTACACGCCATGCTCATGGCACTGAAACCCGGATCGTTCGTCGACAGCCTATGTCGCGACGCCCCTCGCGATATGGATGAACTGTACGCCCGCGCCGCCGGCTACATTCAAATGGAGGAGCAGGCGGCCTTCCGCGACCAGGTTCGCGGTAAGGGCCCCGCTAAACCAGAATAGGGCCACAAAGACAAGGTTAAAGTCAACAACGACATCCAATTCAAGAAGTCAGCCAGGACAAACAGAGCCGGGAGGTACGACTTCTACACCCCTCTGAACGCCCCAAGAGTCCACATTTTGGAGGAAGCCAGTAACAGCAACCTGCTAGACCTCCCACCACCCGGCCACACACCAAACACTGCTGACAAGTCCAAACACTGTCGATATCACAGAAACTATGGCCATACCACAGACGAGTGCCGCACACTCCGGGACCACATCGAGGAACTCATCCAGGCAGGTCACCTCGGCCACTACATTCAGCGACAGCCAGGCTCCCGAGGTGGCTCCGGAGGCTGGGGACGCGGGAGAGGCCGCGGATCAGGAGCTCGGGGGGACCTACCCACAGGACCTCAGCAAAACGCCAATGGTGCAGTACAGGCTGAAATAAGCCAGGAGACCGAACCAGCCCCCCTGCGGGGAATAATCAACACAATTGCAGGTGGCTTCGCCGGAGGAGGTGCCAGCAGCTCAGCCCGAAAAAGACACCTCCGCAGTATCAACTGCGCCCATTCCACTGCCTCGATCCCCTACAAGAGCTCACCACCAATCTCTTTCTCCGACGAGGACTACGCAGGGATCAGCCCCAATCAGGATGACCCCATGGTCATCGGGGTAGAAATTGCAAACTGGGAAGTCCAAAAGACACTCATCGATTAGGGGAGCTCGGCAGACGTCCTGTATTGGCCAACTTTCCTCAAGCTCGACGTCCCTCACTCTCTCATCCAGCCGCATACAGAGCCCCTAGTTGGCTTCGCCGGTGAACGGGTCCACACCCGCGGATACGTGGACCTGCTCACAACCTTCGGCACACCCCCGGACGCCAGAAGAATCATGGTCCGATACCTCCTCGTGGAGGCCAACACCTCCTATAACATCATAATAGGGAGGCCGACCTTAAATCATCTCGGCGCGGTGGTGTCCACCCCGCACCTCACCATGAAGTTCCCAGGAAAGGACGGAAAAATTATCTCCGTCAGAGCAAACCAGAAGACAGCTCGGCAATGCTATGCCGAAAGCCTGAGGATCTCGGCGTCCGGCAAGGAGGGCAAGAAGAGTCCCCCCACTACATGCCCCTAAACTCTAATTTCACATTTGTAAAAGCGAAACCGCGCACTCTTTTCCCGCCTCCGTCCTAAACGGAGAGGGTTTTTAACGAGGCACGGCAGGATTATCTAATAATATTCTCCTTTTCGCTCACTCATTGCATTTCCTTAAATATTACCGCATCAATTACTGTAAACACGAAAATAGAACCCCCGTAATCCAATCGCGCACGTAAAACCCGAGGTCGAGTACGAACCCTGGTATTCTTGATAAAGGTCGAGTTCGAACCTTAAAAATGCAAACCCGAGGTCGAGTACGAACCCCGGTATTCTTGATAAAGGTCGAGTTCGAACCTTAAAAATGCAAACCCGAGGTCGAGTACGAACCCCGGTATCCTTGATAAAGGTCGAGTTCGAACCTTAAAAATGCAAACCCGAGGTCGAGCACGAACCCCAGTATCCTTGATAAAGGTCGAGTTCGAACCTTAAAAATGCAAACCCGAGGTCGAGCACGAACCCCGGTATCCTTGATAAAGGTCGAGTTCGAACCTTAAAAATGCAAACCCGAGGTCGAGTACGAACCCCGGTATCCTTGATAAAGGTTGAGTTCGAACCTTAAAAATGCAAACCCGAGGTCGAGCACGAACCCCGGTATCTTTGATAAAGGTCGAGTTCGAACCTTAAAAATGCAAACCCGAGGCCGAGTACGAACCCCGATATCCTTGATAAAGGTCAAGTTCGAACCTTAAAAATGCAAACCCGAGGTCGAGCACGAACCCCGGTATCCTTGATAAAGGTCGAGTTCGAACCTTAAAAATGCAAACCCGAGGTCAAGCACGAACCCCGATATCCTTGATAAAGGTCGAGTTCAAACCTTAAAAATGCAAACCCGAGGTCGAGCACGAACCCCGGTATCCTTGATAAAAGGTTGAGTTCGAACCTTAAAAATGCAAACCCGAGGTCGAGCACGAACCCCGGTATCCTTGATAGAAGGTCGAGTTCGAACCTTAAAAATGCAAACCCGAGGTCGAGCACGAACCCCGGTATCCTTGATAAAAGGTCGAGTTCGAACCTTAAAAAGGCAAACCCGAGGTCGAGCACGAACCCCAACACTCTCGTTAAAGGCCGAACACGAACCTTAACCCATTCATTCGCAAAAATCCGAGGTCCAGTTCGAACCTTAATCAAACGTCAAATCTGAGGTCGAGTACGAACCCCGACGCTTTCTTTAAAGGTCGAGTCCGAACCTTAATGGAACCCGCTCGCAATTTACGAAGTCAAGTGCAAACCTCGACGCTCTTGTCAAAAGTCAAGGTCGAACCCTAGTAACTCATTCGGAGGTCGAGTCCTGACCACATACCCGAAATCGAGTTCGATCCATGACAAAACATGCATGACCCTAAACTTAAGGGCGGACATGGACCACTTATCCAACCTACTACACTCCGGCTTGAGGTCGGCACAATACCTCGACGCTAATAAATCAAGGTCATCAAGCCTCTACAGAGACACTCACCCAAACAGAAGTTCGAAGTCACGCCCGAACCTCGTTTAGCATACAAGGTCGAGTATGAGCCTCGATGCTCCCCCTTAAAGGTCGAGTCCGAACCTAACCAAGTCGCCAAATTCAAAATTCGAGGTCGAATATGAATCTCAACACACACACGAATTCTCCCTTAAAGGTCGATACCAAACCACTAACCTGAGGACAACTTTGAACCCTGGCAAAGCACACCCCACTCTCGATACCGGGGTCGAATTCGAACCCCGGCACGACCAACTTAGGATTGAATTCTGACCTTGACTCCAGCCTAGGGTCATTTATAAACTCTCACAACAATTACAAAGTCACAATTTGAGATCGAATACGAATCTTAACACATTCATCTACGGCCGAGTCCGAACTTCCATGAAAAACCCTACTGAGCAAGCAACTAAGGCCGACCTCGAACCTCGACATCACTAGCGCAAGATAAGAGGTATCACCCGATACAAAAGCATATAACAGATGCCAAACATGCGCTTCAAACAGCGCGAACAGCCAAAATTAAACCCAAAACGAACAAAATAGAGCAACATGCATACATGTATACAAGCAAAGTTCACAAGATTCAGTACATCAATTCACGCCAAAGAGAAAGGAAACCAAAATTACAAAGAAAACCTAAGCGGAGGCATTTTCACTGGAACTGTCGTTAACATCGTCGTCCGAAACAATCCTCCCACGACGGACCACCTTCTCCACATGCATCGAGGAGAAGTCAAACCCGGGAGCAAGAAGTCGTGCCTGACGGGCAGCCTTCTGAAAGCCCCTCTTATGCTCTGCCACGACGGAGCGCTCCATCTCGACGAGCCGTCCTTCCACGGCCGCTTTCCCCCGCTGCCAGCTCCACGAGCTCGACTTTCAGCGCAGCAATCTCATCCTCTCGACCACCCAGAATGGCCTCACTGCGGAGACGCTCCTCAGCCGCCGCTGCCAACTCCCCCTTTAGAGAGGCCACAGCATCCTCTAAGACCCGCACCTGGTCACGGGAAGACGTCACCTCGTCCTCCGAAGAACGGGCCCGCGCCCGAGAAAAAGCAGCGAGCCCCTGCAGCTCCCCCACTCGAGAAGCATAAGCCTCATTGGACCACAATGCAATCTCAAGATATTTCTGCACCCGCGCAAGGTCGCTACGCGCGGTCCGGAGCTCAGCCTTCCGCCGCTTCGCCTCATCAAGAGCCGCGGTGAGAGTCTTGTTATCCTCCCTCAAGATCTTGTTCACCTCCTTCCATGGCTGAAGCCGGCCCTTCACCTTAGCCAGCTCCTGCTCTTGCTTGGCCAGCTCCTGCTCCCGCTTAGCCAGCTCCTGCTGCTACTTGGCCAAGTCTTCTCGCTGCTGGCCCCACTTGGGTTTCCAGTGACTCATTATGCCTATCACCCTCTGTAGCATGACCTGGGCAGCATCAAAACTGTCCTCGGGACCGATCCTGTCAATCAATCCCTGGTCCTCGGAGCTCAACGAACCCTGAGGAAAGAACCTCTCCGCGGTCACCCCCGCGCTCCATAATGAATCCATACCGGCGGACGCACTCACGTGATCCAGCCGCACCGTATCTATCCCCTTCCCAAAGCGATGGGACAGATACTGGGTCCGGGAAGGCCCCTGCGATGAGCCCGCCTGCAAACACCAGTCCCGCATCACAAATAGATAAGGAGACATGCGAGAAAGCCACAAAAACAAAACAAAACAAAACAAAAAACCAGACTCACCCCAGCAGCCTGGGCGGCCAGCCCGGAAGCCTGCACCTCAGGATCAGCGGCATTTCCCGCCTGCACCTCAGGCTCAGCGGCTTTTCCCCCATGCACCTCAGGCTCAGCGGCTTTCCCCGCCTGCAGCTCAGGCCTAGAGGCACTTCCTGCCTACAAAAAATCACCCAGATCAAACAGCCAGGCAACATAGAAAAAAGCCAGAGTGAAAAGTCTGAGAAGACAATACTTACCACCTTGGCAACTCGGACGGTCCGCTCGGAAACGCAGACCTCCACCTCAGCAACGCCAAACCCGCCCTGCAAAGGGATCCATAACGCCTCAAAAAACAAAGACGGGGAACTAACACGGAAAACGCGTGCATATGATAAGCTACTCACCTCGGCGTCCGGTGCAGTAAGCCCGACACCCTGCACCACCTCCACCGTAGCCACTGGCGAGGCCTCCTTGGCCGGAGGGCTGTCGGTGAGATCCACAGCGTCCACAACCCGGGAGGTCGCCTCCTCGACATCGTGAGAAGCGGAGGTCCCCCCGACCTCCTCCTTCCCCCTCTTCCTCTTCCGGTGGGTCTTTAGGGAGACAACATCCTCATCTGGAGGCTCGGGAACCTCGAGCTCAGAAACATTGTAGCGGTGTTTAAGCTGACGCCACAAGTTTCTGCCCATAATGCCTGCAGAAAAGAAACAGAAACACATCAATAACCAGCAACCACACAAGTCCTAAAAACCTACCAGAGCACATAATACTCACTCTCTAGGCCCCTCTCCCTGAAAGGCGAATTCGCAAGCGACAAGACGAGCTTGCAATCCAACGGACGAGGGAGCGCGGCAAGATTCTTGATGGCGGCCGTCTCCGCGGCCGTCACCTTCAGATCCCCCAAACCGTGAAACCTGGACGGCTTGGGACACCAATAGAATGGAAACCTCGGCAAACCGCCGAAGTAGAACACCTCGTCTTCCAAAGGGTAAACACCCACAAGGGCGACCCGGAAAAACTCCTGCTTGAAATTTTTATACGATTGGGAGTAGGGAGTAAACAAGCCCCCATTCCTACTGTAGACCCCTAAAATTGTCCGGGTCGGAAATAAAGCTTGAAGACTCTCGAAGACTGAAGGATAATCAGCCAGAAGGACTCCGCGAAGGCCCTAGGAGGGTTCTCTGTAGGTCTAGAGGTCTTAGAATAGCTCAAAATAAAGAAGTGGAGGGAAAAAGCCCAATACGGCCGTACTGAACTTAATACGGCCGTATTGAAGCTTCAATACGGCCATACTGAAGTCAGTACGACCGTATTGACACTTCAATACAACCGCAGCGAACTCAATACGGGCGTATTGAAATTTCTGAACTTCAATACGACCGTATTGAACTTCAATACGACCGTATTGAAGTTCAAAAATTTCAATACGGCCGTATTGCCCCTGTAGGCCGTATTGCGCCTATTCCCTATAAATATGACGTCAATTGGACGTCATTCCACACTTTTTCAGATAGTTTCAACCCTCTCCTTGAGTATTCTGGGGTTTTTGAGCAGTGTTCTGCCCTAGAAACCACTCGGAGAGTTGATCCGACGAAGTTCTTGAGCCCCGAGCCATTTTGCTTGAGGATCGAACCTAGTCGAGGGGAAATCTTTTTGATTCCCTTAGTTAAAATTTTGTTCTAGGAGAGCGAGGAGCGGGCTTGTAGAGCGAGGGAACGCCAAAACGCTTCCCAGTTCTTTGCAATATATAAAAGCACGCTTCAAGAGGTTTCCCTTCAATCCTTCCTTTTACTGCTTTCTGTGTGCATATTTAAACTGTCATCATGTAGATAGTCAATTTACAATTGCTTAGAATAAATAGGGGTAATTTAGTAATTTTATACTGTTCTTTTAAAAATAATCTGTCATAGGGAACCCGAAAGGGGCGCCGTGGGGTGCTAACACCTTCCCCACGCGTAACCGACTCCCTTACCCAACTCTGGTTGTAGTGGCCAAAGTTGATTTTTAAATCAATTGCCTTATCCCTTTTTCCAATGTTTTGAGTAAAACATTGGTGGCGACTCCACGAACCCTCCTTTTGCGAAAACCACTAATCCATGGAGGGTCCCGCTTGGGATTAATATGGATTGGTGAGCCTTTTAATAAAATTGCTCGTTTGACGAGGTCTCAGTTTGAGAATAAGTCATTCTAGCAATCCACTATTTTTAAAACGAATAACGAGTCCAACCATCCTTCGCGAATGCCGAAAGCCCGTTTCGGGCCGGTGGCGACAGATGGCGACTCCACTGGGGAAGCCTCGAGAGTCAGTCCCATTTAGTGACAGATTATTTTTAACAAATAATAGTTAAAATTACTTTATTACCCCTCACTTGTATGATAACATGTTTATCTATTTGGCTTTAATAACTGTTGTATGTTTAATTTTCCGCAATTGTTTGAAATAAAATTGCACACAAACCTTTGCACACAACAGTTCCCTCTATACCCGGGGGCATGAGTGGTAATCCATAGGGAGTGGATGTTAGTACGGCCGGTTGATGGGTTTATAGGAGCCTATGAGACCGTTGTCGGAAAACATCACTCAAGGTGATAACCATGAACTTGAGTCCGACGGTGCGTTGGAGCTTTCCATCGACCTACGACAAGAGGAATTGGGTCCCTATAATGGGGGCACCTTGGGGGCCTTTGACCAAGTGAGAACAGTTAGATCCTCCTTGAATATGCACTTTTCTGCAGGAGACCCCTACCTCGTAATTTGCTCGTGACTGTTCGTGGATGAGTGAATTGTTTGTGCATTGACTATGTGACATTGTATGAGCATACATTTGCATTTGTTAAACAAACAACATCCCTATTCTATTTAAATAAAAAGAATAAATAGAAATAAAGATCTTCTAGTACATGGTGTTAACATCTACCTTCATTACATTCATATAGGTAGTTTCCCTTTTCACCCAAAAATACAAAAAATATAATAAATAAAAATACCCAAAAAAAAGAAAAAAGGGTTATTTATCCAAACCAAGCAATATCATGCATCATCTTAGGGACATCCCGAAAACATGATAAGGCTTAGTTCAATAAACACAATGCATGCATATTCACCATCTCATATCATGCATATAGATCATGGAGGGATCTAGGAGTCATTCATACATCTCTCCTAGTAATCCATTAATAAACATTAATAAAAAGAAAGAAATAATCGATGCGTATGTTCAAGATGGATCGCACGCCATTTGTTATTAACTGTAAGCCAACAACCGTGCCAAGCGAGCGCACATCAACTCCGTTGTTGGTAATCAAGACAAACAAAGGGGAAGGTCCAACACCATTAAGGACCACAGTTCCAAGGCCTTTCCCTTACAAATCAAATAAGGCTGTGCCGTGGATATACGACATCCACTCTTCTGCCGACAGCGATATCTCCAACATCGCTGGACTTGGGGGCATGACTAGGAGTGGTAGGATCTACACTCCCGATGATCTTCATAACAAAGCCCCCAAGAATAAAGAAAAAGAAGAAAAGAAAACCGAGGAAAAAGAATCTGAGGAGGAGACTGACAAGCTGTTAAAATTTATCCGACAGAGCGAGTACTCCATCGTGGATCAACTTCATAGGACGCCAGCAAAGATTACGCTGTTGTCGTTGATCCTATACTCCGAACCGCATCGGCAAGCTCTGTTGAAAGTCTTGAACGAGACATACGTGTCGCACATTATCTCCCAAGACGAGTTTGAGGGGATTGTTAGTCACATCAAGGCTAATGATCACCTCACCTTCATCGATGAAGAAATCCCCGCCGAGGGATCAAACCATAACAAGCCCTTGCACATCTCTATAAAGTGCGGGAGTATCACATCGTTAAAAGTCTTGGTAGATAATGGATCTTCCTTGAACGTGATGCCAAAAAGAGCGCTCGAGCAAGTGGCAATCAAGGGAATCCAAATGCGCCCGAGCAACATGATCGTTCGAGCCTTCGATGGATCTAAAAGAAAAGTGGTGGGAGAGATCAATCTTCCAATCCAAATTGGACCCACTATCTTCAACGTCGAATTTCAAGTGATGGACATTACTCCAACATACAGCTGTCTCCTTGGCCGACCTTGGATTCATGATGCAAAAGCTATTCCTTCTACGCTCCACCAGAAAGTCAAGTTCATAGTGGGTGACAAACTGGTGACCGAACAAGCTAAAGATGACATACTCATCAGCAAGCCATCCAACATACTTTATGTGGATGCAGCAGAGGAAGCTTTAGAAACCGCCTTCCAAGCATTGGAAATCGCCAATGTCGAAACGTTTCCCCGAGAAATGAAGAAGGTAGCCTCCATGCTCACCAAGAACGGATACTTGCCAGGACAAGGATTAGGCAAGGACTCCCAAGGAATCCCGGAGCTACCCATTATCAAGGACAATCCGGGGAAACAAGGGTTAGGATACAACCCTGTCAAAAGATCAAAGGACGAAGAGGAACCAAGATCCTTCTCGACGTTCTTTAAGCCAGATCTTTAGGAAGGCCGGTTCACAATCGTCAAGGCCGGTTGTCGTCATCGAGTGTCCTTTTCCTTCTAATAGGGATGTGTAAATTCAGTGACTATTAGAGATCACTCCTCGGGGACAGCCCGACCCCCGAGCCTCGATAGGGCACATGTTTCCGCTGCGATTATAATAAAATCATTCTTCATTAATTCTTTATTGCTTCTTTTCTTGCTTGCAATAAAATTCTAGACCACATTATTTTAACCCTGTTTGAATAAACATGAATGAGGTTAAAATCATCTTAATAATAATAAACCCACATCATTTTTATGTGGAAGTATGTGTGTCAACTTGGAGCACCTTTTCTTGGCCTCAATAAGTGCCATCATGGATAAAGAAATCCTAAAGAGCAAAAGACCCGCTAGGAATCCCACAAAAGGGTGACCTAGGCAAAAGTTAGGGTTACAAAATAAGACCAAAAGACCCGCTAGGAATCCCACAAAAGGGTGACCTAGGCAAAAATTAGGGTTACAAAATAATGAATAAAAACAAAAGCCCGCTAAGACATCACAAATGGGTGTTTTAGGCAAAAGTAAGGGTCATCAAAAAGAAAAAGAATAATAATAAATCCATGATGGTACCATCAATTGAATTCAACAAGGGGCTCAAGAAAAGCTATCCAAGTTGTCAAAGCACAATCATTAATAACAAAGATGTGCTTAACCTCATAAGTGTTTAATCGAACAAACCTAAACATTTAAGCCTACCATTGGCCACCCATTCTTACAAAAACCATTTTTGAAAAAATAAATCCCCTCTAAAACACAAACTTCAGAATAAAAATATCTTTCTTTTCTTTTCTCTCTTGTCCCAAAAGATTTTAGGATAATCTAGTGGAAGCATGGAAAAATAAATCATCACTGATAATGGATCTAATCTGGATAATGAAATGGTGGAAGAACTGTGCCAAGAGTTCAAGATCCAACACCACAACTTTTCCCCATATCGGCCAAAAATGAATGGGGCAGTCGAGGCAGCCAATAAGAATATCAAGAAGATAGTACAAAAGATGGTTGTCTCATTTAAGGACTGACACGAGATGTTACCCTTCGCTCCTCATGGCTACAGGACTTCAGTACGTCCATTTACAGGAGCTACTCCATTCTCACTCGTTTATGGGGTGGAGGCAGTTCTACCCATCGAAGTCGAGATACTCTATCTAAGGGTAATCATGGAAACAAAACTTTCCGAGGCAGAATGGGTTCAAAGCCAATATGACCAGTTGAACCCTATCAAAAAGAAACGGCTGAACGCCATATGCCATGGTCAAGCCTATCAGAGGAAGATCAAAAAGGCTTTTGACAAGAAAGTCCACCCTCGAGTCTACCATGAGGGAAAGTTGGTAATGAAGAAATTACTACCAACTCAAAAAGGGCAAAATCGGAAAGTGTGCCCCAAATCACGGAGGACCATACGTGGTAAAACGAGCCTTCTCAGGAGAAGCATTGATTCTCACAAACAGGGACGGAGAAGAACTTCGATACCCAGTCAACATTGACGTGGTAAAGAAGTACTATGCTTGAAGACGTTGCTTGCATAGGCCTGCTAGGATGAAAACCCAAAAAAGGCGTCCTAGGCAAAAGTTAAGGCAAAATAAAAAGCCCGCCAGTACAAGGGTACTAGGCAAAATAACGGCAAAATTACCCCGTTAGGATACGTCCTAAGCAAAAGTTAGGGGCAAAAGAATAAGATATAAAAACAAAGCAAGCAACGATCACTTGAACCGAAAACCGAAAGGCGGTTCAAGTGATAATCTTCTAGAAGCAAGCGTCTTGCAGTATCTACACTCCTGGCTCAGGCATCTCACCCGAAACGATTAGGGGAACGGGAAGAGCGACAATTACAGATATAATTGTTTAAGCCAAAAATGTATAGCCTACCTTGGCCAGCCATTCTTCAGAAATTTCCTTCTGTATATCTCTCTGTAAAAACACTTGTGAATATCAATAAAAATATCCATTTGTTTCTTTTCTTTCTTGACCATGTGATTATGCCTCTGAATTGGTTTTTCATAAAAATTGTACGAAATTCCATTAATAATCGGTCAATAAAAGAAAATTGGAGGGGTTCCTGTAAAATCCATAATCTCCTGCATAAAGGCTCACAAAAATACTCCCTCGCGTCAATGACAGAAAGTCCTCCAAGAAGAAGAGGATAGGGAGAGCCACTCACTTTTCTAAATAAATGAACAAAAATAAAAAAATTGTATTGCATTTGTGCATCACACACACATTAGTTGCACATTCAAAGACCTTATCATGAGGCAACCGCATAAAATAGAAAAATAGAAAATTGCTTGTGTATGACAACAGCAAACAAAATGCAAAGATTCAAAAATCAACAGCGTCATACAGAATAACTGAGCCTGGAGAGGCTTGCCGAAAGAATACTCTCAGAATAACTGAGCCTGGAGAGGCTTGCCGAAAGAATACTCTCAAAATAATTGAGCCTGGAGAGGCTTGCCGAAAGAATACTCTCAGAATAACTGAGCCTGGAGAGGCTTGCCGAAAGAATACTCTCAAAATAATTGAGCCTGGAGAGGCTTGCCGAAATAATACTCGTACAGAATAATTGAGCCTGGAGAGGCTTGCCGAAATAATACTCGTACAGAATAATTGAGCCTGGAGAGGCTTGCCGAAACAATACTCCCACAGAATAACTGAGCCTGGAGAGGCTTGCCGAAATAATACTCCTACAAAATAACTGAGCCTGGAGAGGCTTGCCGAAATAATACTCCTACAAAATAACTGAGCCTGGAGAGGCTCGCCGAAATAATACTCTCTTATAATAACTGAGACATTTCTGTACAGAAAAAGCCGAAAAACAACAGAAAAGGCAAAAATACAGAAAAAGCCAAAAAATGACAAAAAAGGCAAAAATACAGAAAAAGCCAAAAAATGACAAAAAAGGCAAACATACAGAAAAAGTCAAAAGTCGACAAAAAAAGACAAAGATTTCACATCTTTCAGAATAAATGAGCCTGGAGAGGCTTGCCGAAACAATACTCATTCAGAATAATTGAGCCTGGAGAGGCTTGCTGAAATAATACTCCTTCAGAATAATTGAGCCTGGAGAGGCTTGCAGAAATAATACTTCCTCAGAATAACTAAAGCCTGGAGAGGCTTACAGAAATAATACTCCCCCAACTGTGCAGAATAATCGAGCCTGGAGAGGCTCGCAAAAATAATACTCCCCAGAGAAACCTCAACTCACGCTCTTGGACTCAAAATCCCCAGCAAGAGCTATCAAAGCAAGATCGACGACATTCCCAATGGAAGCACGATCACCCAAGCAGAATATCCAAGTCAAAGGACTTAAACTTCCTCAGTGAAGATAGCTCTCCAACTCAAGTGTCGAGTGAGGCTAAGCCTGTAGAGGCTTCCTAAATAATACTCTGGGATACATAAGATCCCCAAATCCCCAGTCGCCTACTCAAGAGGCATCCCTGCAGAAGGAGAAAAAATAAAAAAAAAATCAATCAATAATCATTCCCCAAGTGGAATCTGGTTCTCAGCCAATCATTGAACGTCAAGCTGATACGCCTAACAGAAGAGGCTAATCAAAATCAACGACAAAATCCCCCAGTGGATAACAGCCTACACAGAGGCAGCAAAATCAAAAAACAAAAGAGATACCCGAATAAGGATAAACCGGGATACTCTACCAATGTCAAAGGACGTCAGCCAAACATAAGGCATCGCTCAACTCAGAGAGAAAGAGCATCTGTGTCTATACCCCAAGGAGTCAGAAATTCCCCAAGGGTACCAACAATGCAATGCAAGTTGGGGCACAGGAACCTGTGAATGACTGCACATCCCCTAGACGGATCCCTGCGTTATCCAGCCCTCAGTGGCACAAAAATCAAAAATAATCGTCGAAGCAGCATCGTGGACTGTGGAGACAAAATCAACATCCAGAATCCCCAGCGGATAACAGCCTACACAGAGGCAGCAAAAAATCAGAAAATCAAAAAGAGTTACCCGAACAAGGATAACCGGGATACTCCACCAACGTCGAAAGGACGTCAGCCAATCATAAGGCACCGCTCACATCAGAAAGAGCATCTTTGTGTCTGCACCCAAAGGAATCAGAAATTCCCCAGTGGGAACCAACTACGCAATGGAAAGTTGGGACACAAGAACCTGTGAGTAACTGCACATCCCCTAGACGGATCCCTGCGTTATCCAGCCCCTAGTGGCACAAAATCAAAAAACAACTGTCGAAGCAGCATCGTGGACTGTGGAGACAAAATCATCACAAATCCCTGGAAAGGAGATATTCACGCTACCCCCGTTGTCACAAACACGGAGGTATGCAGCTTCCGGCTCGGGCAATGAGCGAAGCTATCTCTAGAAAAAGGGTACTCACCGCTTACCATCGTCACAAAGGTACTTAGCTTCCGGCTCGAACAAAGAGTGAAGCTAAGCCTGGAGAGACGGTACTTACAGCTTCCAGCTTGGGCAACAAGCAAAGCAAGGCCTGGAGAGGCAAAACTCACACTGTTCACCGCCGTCACAAAGGTATTTAGCTTCCGGCTCAAACAAAGAGTGAAGCTAAGCCTGGAGAGACGGTACTTACAGCTTCCAGCTTGGGCAACAAGCAAAGCAAGGCCTGGAGAGGCAAAACTCACACTGTTCACCGCCGTCACAAAGGTATTTAGCTTCCGGCTCAAACAAAGAGTGAAGCTAAGCCTGGAGAGACGGTACTTACAGCTTCCAGCTTGGGCAACAAGCAAAGCAAGGCCTGGAGAGGCAAAACTCACACTGTTCACCGCCGTCACAAAGGTATTTAGCTTCCGGCTCAAACAAAGAGTGAAGCTAAGCCTGGAGAGACGGTACTTACAGCTTCCAGCTTGGGCAACAAGCAAAGCAAGGCCTGGAGAGGCAAAACTCACACTGTTCACCGCCGTCACAAAGGTATTTAGCTTCCGGCTCAAACAAAGAGTGAAGCTAAGCCTGAAGAGATGGTACTTACAGCTTCCAGCTTGGGCAACAAGCAAAGCAAGGCCTGGAGAGGCAAAACTCACACTGCTTACCGTTGTCACAAGGGTACTTAGCTTCCGGCTCGAACAAAGAGTGAAGTTAAGCCTGGAGAGGCGGTACTCAACCATCAGCGTCATCAGAGGCGCATTGATGTCCAACTTCCGGCTCGAGCGTCGAGTGAAGTTGACCTTGGAGAAGGTAAACTCAGCTACCGAGGATGTCAGAAGCGCCAAGGTATGCACCCACCTGGAGAGGCTACTCAACAATTTTCCGCCGGAAGACGCTACAAGTCAGAAGGTCGGCACAACACCCGGACAATTGGGTCAACTCCTTTACTTGTCAGCCGATACACCAAAAGGCCGTCCGACTAAGTAAAGGGGGGGCAGCTGTAGACCCCTAAAATTGTCCGGGTCGGAAATAAAGCTTGAAGACTCTCGAAGACTGAAGGATAATCAGCCAGAAGGACTCCGCGAAGGCCCTAGGAGGGTTCTCTGTAGGTCTAGAGGTCTTAGAATAGCTCAAAATAAAGAAGTGGAGGGAAAAAGCCCAATACGGCCGTACTGAACTTAATACGGCCGTATTGAAGCTTCAATACGGCCATACTGAAGTCAGTACGACCGTATTGACACTTCAATACAACCGCAGCGAACTCAATACGGGCGTATTGAAATTTCCGAACTTCAATACGACCGTATTGAACTTCAATACGACCGTATTGAAGTTCAAAAATTTCAATACGGCCGTATTGCCCCTGTAGGCCGTATTGCGCCTATTCCCTATAAATATGACGTCAATTGGACGTCATTCCACACTTTTTCAGATAGTTTCAACCCTCTCCTTGAGTATTCTGGGGTTTTTGAGCAGTGTTCTGCCCTAGAAACCACTCGGAGAGTTGATCCGACGAAGTTCTTGAGCCCCGAGCCATTTTGCTTGAGGATCGAACCTAGTCGAGGGGAAATCTTTTTGATTCCCTTAGTTAAAATTTTGTTCTAGGAGAGCGAGGAGCGGGCTTGTAGAGCGAGGGAACGCCAAAACGCTTCCCAGTTCTTTGCAATATATAAAAGCACGCTTCAAGAGGTTTCCCTTCAATCCTTCCTTTTACTGCTTTCTGTGTGCATATTTAAACTGTCATCATGTAGATAGTCAATTTACAATTGCTTAGAATAAATAGGGGTAATTTAGTAATTTTATACTGTTCTTTTAAAAATAATCTGTCATAGGGAACCCGAAAGGGGCGCCGTGGGGTGCTAACACCTTCCCCACGCGTAACCGACTCCCTTACCCAACTCTGGTTGTAGTGGCCAAAGTTGATTTTTAAATCAATTGCCTTATCCCTTTTTCCAATGTTTTGAGTAAAACATTGGTGGCGACTCCACGAACCCTCCTTTTGCGAAAACCACTAATCCATGGAGGGTCCCGCTTGGGATTAATATGGATTGGTGAGCCTTTTAATAAAATTGCTCGTTTGACGAGGTCTCAGTTTGAGAATAAGTCATTCTAGCAATCCACTATTTTTAAAACGAATAACGAGTCCAACCATCCTTCGCGAATGCCGAAAGCCCGTTTCGGGCCGGTGGCGACACCTACTCCCGCTCAGGGACAAAATGCCATAAGGCGGAACGCCCATCTTCAACTGATAAAAATGAAGAAAGACGCGAAGAGAGACCTCTGTACCTAGAACTGTACACAGGACCTGAAAAGCCCTCAAAAAACCCCAACTATTGGGATGCAACTGGCAAGGAGCCGCGTTGATGAAATTCAAAAAATTGCACTCAAACTGGGTAAAAGGAAGACAGACACCCAAATCCCTAAAAAAGCATTAATATACATAGAAATGAGGGGGATCAGTAGACCTCCCCATATACACGCCCTCATCAGCCTGACAGGGCTCAAGCCGAATCATGTGGGAAATGGAGGAATCGCAAACCCTATGCGCTCTCCGAAACGCATTCACTTCGAGGAAAGAGCGAAAAATGCTCTGAGCCTCGGCCACCTCGCGTTTGACCCAGTCGTAACCAGGAACGCCCAGCTCTGGGCCCCTAGGTGGCGGCAAATCTTTCTTCTCAATAGTGACCCTTCCGGCGGCCACCACCTTGCCACGCGCCTTGCCCCTGGCAGACGCAGAGGATCCGACACCACTTTCACCGGCCATGAAAAAAGAGAAGAAGCAAATAAAAAGGAAGTACCTGGTACTCCTCCTCAGAAAACAACCCTAACAAAGAAGGGACTACCGAAAACGACGATGGCGACGGAAGCGCAAAAGAGAAAGGAGGTAAAGGGAACCAAGAAAAGCTCTCGTACTCGAGAAGTCAGAAGAAAGACAGGGAAGAGGCGCGAGAAGAGAGAAAGGCTAAAACTCTCCCCAAAATTCAAAACCGACGCGACACGTGTCAGTTGAAAGGCACACCCGACGACACACTTATTACCAAACCATCATTAAAAAACCGTCACTGCC
Source organism: Cajanus cajan (assembly GCF_000230855.2). Taxonomy (NCBI): domain Eukaryota; kingdom Viridiplantae; phylum Streptophyta; class Magnoliopsida; order Fabales; family Fabaceae; genus Cajanus; species Cajanus cajan. Next base: position 28,915,145 of record NC_138523.1, on the reverse strand, counting down.
CCCAATACGTCAATCAAACGTCTCCAGAGCATGAACAGTCGCGACACGTGGCGAGCCTCCAGCTAGCGTACGCGCAAAGCCACCTCTCCTCTCACGAGCCCGACCTTAACTCCTCGGCCTACGGCCTTCGGAGCTCGGGGGGCTAGTGTACTGACCGCATTTCGCACCCGGGCTCTCAGCCCGGGTTGACATTATAAGGGTCATCCCGGGCACGCGTTGAACAACGTCAGCCCGGAATCCAGACAGACCACGCCCGAGCCCGGAGATCTCGTCCCAGGCCAAAACCGTTCTCCAATTATACCATATTATGTCACAATGTGATCATATCATATTATATGATATCGTATCATATCATATCTTATCTCAGGCCCAAGACAACCCTAATTCACACAAAGGTATGTGCCTTATATATACGAGACTCATACTCATACAAACCCTAACTTTGGCATCGGAGTCTCTTTTGCAGGTACCTCCCCCATCTTGGAGCACCAACACATCAAGCAAAGGAGGCTCACTGATCTTACTGGGCAGACCATCCCTACGGCCAAATTCCGGTAAGAACATATAATATATATAATACACCTTATAATTAATTATATATATATATATTCACCTTTTATTAATTATATAATATATATTAAATTATTCCATTAAAGTGTATTATAAAGTATGATGATAAGATTTTTATATATTTATTGATAGACTTAATTGTACTTTTTATTAAATGATCAAGCACAATGAATTTTCTAGCGTCAACCATTATATATATATATAGTTATATATAATTATATATAATTTATAAATATACTTTTATATATTTATTTTTAGCTTTTTTAGTTAAAATGCAAAATAATATTGTCTTTTTATAATTTCATAAGTATTTTTAAGTTAAAAGTTTTTTCCTAATTCATATTTTAATTTCTTATACTTCAAAATGACAACTTATTATTTAAATTAATTCATTTCTTACGTTTTAATTTTTAATATTTTGATGAAAAAAATATTTTAGTTTCATAATTTTTTAATTATTTTTTTAGCAAAATATTTTTTATTTATACATAATTCTTAAATATAATAATTGTACAATAAAATTTTCTATTTTGAGAGGGATACATAATCCCTCACAGATTGTGATGGAATTTGTGATGGAATACAATTTTTAAAAATTTGTGATGAAATATTTAGAGAGGAATCAAAATCCATCACTAAATCCGTCGCAAATTTTTTTTTTATTAGTGACCCCGTTTGTGACGGAATTGTTAGAGACGAAAATTTTTCCGTCACAAACTCTAAAAATAAGTAGTCCGTCACGAAAATAAAATTTTCATCACAAAAGTCGTCACTATTAGTGACGACATTTTATCCGTCACAAATTTTCGTCACAAATTTTAATTTTTCTAGTAGTGTTGTTTATAAAAGAATACTCTATGTTGAAGCCTAGAAGACATTGTGTAAAAAGAATACTTAGGTAGTTGCTTGAAGAGACAAGTCAAAGAACACTTAGGGTTGAGTCAGAAGTTTCTTGGTAAAGAATACTTGTATCTTAGATAAGATAATGGAACTTGATCTAGTTGGATCAAGAATTGGACATAGTCTCAATGGTTCAGATAAATTAGTATAAAATTACTTTATGTTCTTTATGTTTACCTTTTCTTCTACACTGATGGAATCATGCTTAGGAAGGCAAGAGGTGACATCCTAAAAGATCCAAGAGGAGTGGGCTAGACATGGAGGTTTGGGCCAGTCAAGGCCCAATGGGCCCGATGGGCTTGGAAGGCCCAAGTTAAGCTCTACATGGGCCTATCTTGTGATATCCAATCTTCTTATGTTTTGCTAGTATGGTTTCCATATATTTTGGTCTTGTATTTTGGACCACATAGAGTAGCATTTTGGGCTTTAGGCTTATTGGGCCTAGTTTTGGGCTTCATGGGCCTTTGGGCTTTTGGTACCCAATATTGGGCTCATTTTCATTCTTGTAATTTTTCCTTTCCATTGTATTTGATTGGCCATTGTATTTAGGCCATTAGAATATGATTGTACAAGAATTACTTAAATAGGCAATTTATACTAAAACTAGGTTTAATTTAGAAGTCATTTAAGTTACATTTGAGTCACATGTTTAACACCATTGGTGGCTGAATATGTGTCAGTCAAATTAACCCTAAATGATCCTCAAATTAAACTTAGATGCACCCTAGTACCTAAACTCACGGCCAAGCACATGGGAGCCAAATTTTGAATTCAAATTTCAAGTTTGAATTCAAATTTTAGGCGCCACATGTAGGCTTTGATTTAGGCGCCAATGTGTGCATTTCCAGATGCCTACTTAAGTGATCCTTCTCCTTATTGTAATCACTTTTTGATATATAGAATTTCTGAACATTTTCTTTAGCCAAATTCTTCAAAGAGTCATCGAGAGAGAGAGTGCCTTCAAACCCTAGGAACCTTGCTTAGTTTCCTACCATTGAAGTGAGCAATCTTTTGAGCCTTAAGCTTGGATACTTCCATCCTTAGTTTAGGCTTCTTCAATCCAAGTTCTACCTTCAAACAAGCCTCATTCATTCGGCTTATCCTCTCCAAAGAAGTGATCCTACGCAAGGTGAAGACAAGGAAGAAAGTCATCAATCATTTCTCCTATCTCCACCATCAATTTTGGTATCTAGAGCTCGGTTCCTCTTTGGAGATAAGTTTACTTGAATTTGACCGATTGTTTTTTTGTGTTTTGTGTTCTTGTTTATCACACATTGAGTTTCTATTCGGATCTATAAATTTTTGAAATCATTTTGTCCATAGATCCAATTGTTGATTGTATCTTGAGTTTCAATCCGCAATCAACACAAATAGGATTCAACTTGTGCTTGATTTTATTTTTGTTTGAGTCACTTCTTATTCTCCTTATTTTGATTCGGCTATCTCTTTGTGTATGCATGTGTTTGATTTTGATTTTTGAATCTTAGTTTGTCATGTCATGTTAGTCCTTTAAAATGTCAAAAATATTCAAGATATGCTTGTATTCATATGCTAAACACTTTTGAGTTCTTTATAGTTTGTGGCCGAGACTTGTTTGCTTTTAATTGTGCCTTGCTTGTTTGCTTTTCCATTTACATATTTGAGTTCATGTTCATCACTAGATCATTGGTGAACTCTTAGTGTTAGGTTTCCATTGTGTACTTGAGTTTTCAAATTCACTTTCCATATTATTCTTGAATTAATCTTTTGTATCTTGAAATTTTAAGTGAAATATCCTACTTCTAGTGCACTAATTGTTTTGGATTCAATCTCTAAAAGTTTGCTTGCTGAAAAACAGAGAAAATACAGAGCATAACAAATCAAAAGTGGTTAAAAAAAAAAGAACAAAAGAATCCAACAAAGTTTCAAATTATTGTGCACTAGTTCATCATTTTTTCACTTGAAATTGACTAATCTAGCAGATCCGGTTTCTATACTTTGGAATTGTGAAATTTTTTACATCAAAAGGAAAGTGTCTTCTCTGGAAAACAAATTTGAACTCAGAAAAACAAAAGAATTAAAAAAACATATATTAAAAAAATATAGCAAGGAAAAGTCAAGAAGAACAATTAAAATAAAACACATCTTATTCTACAAAGTAATTGGATTACTAGTTTGCTTCTACTTGTTTAATTTCTTCCAAATTTTTTTGGTTTTGTTAATCTACTCTAGTGCCTATCTAGGAACATTCCTAATTGTGTGCTAGCTTTCTTTGGAGTCTTAATTTTCAGCTTTCATTTTGGCTATCTTTGAGTCTTGTCTTAGACACTTTAATCTTCAATTTTTGGTATAAGCTTTTTAAAATTGTGCTTTTGTTGCTTGTCTAGTTTTCTTTGACTAAAAATTTTGTGCTGGAAGTGACCTCAAATCCTTGCTTAAGGACCAAACATTGACTCAACAATAGTAGGAAAGGAGTTGACACAAAAAGAACTTGAAATTTGACCTAATTTTAGTGATCGAAAAACTCCTAAATCTACATCACAAGAGTGATCTTTCCATCTACCTTGTGAGCAGCCTACATTCATTATTTTGTTGTGTTATTTGTGCAGGGTCCAGGAGCAACAAAAAAAAGGATTAGTGGCAGATTGGAACACTTAAACAAGTGTTGGAAAACTTGGACAACAAATCCGTCACTAATTGGTCACTAAAGCCGCCACAAAATTTGTTTTTAGTGTAATTTAAATTTTTGCAATTTCTCTTGTAATTTCAATCAATTTGTAAAGCTTGGAGGGAGTATTAAGAAGCTGGTAAGGTATATCTAACCCTTGGTAGCTCACTCACGTGTAGTACTAGTGGAAGTGGCTTGGAAATTTCATGTTTCAAGCTTCCACTTAGGGCAAAACGACTTGTTGCTTAATCTTGCTTCCTTTGAATTGTTTGTTCTTTAATTTGTTTACTTTGCTGCCTTATTTTGACTAGCATTGTGTAGAGTTAATTGTTCACGTTTAGTTGTCATCCAAAAACAATTGTGAAAAGCATTCAACATAAAAATCTTTGTGAAAAGTTTTGTGGAATTGAAAATACAACAAGGGAGTTTAGTGCTTTCCACTTGAAAAGCTTGGTTATTAAGTGGCTCTTAGTAGCTCACCTCCCTTGATAGTGCAATTTGTACACTTAGACTTCCAAGTGTTATTTTTGTTCCTAGAAAAGACTAAAAATATTTTTTTTTGTTTCTTTTGCATAGCATATAAACTTCTTATTGCTTAATCATGAGTCACATTTCTCAAAGTGATAGTGATCTTGAATCTCCTAAAAGTTTTTTTCAAATTGTTAAGGAGGTTGAGGCACTAAAACTATGGAGACAACAAGAGGTACTTCAAAAAGAAAGGGAAAAGATTGAAAGAGAAGTACAACTTGTTGCTCTTGAGGAAGAGATAAATAAAATTAAGCAACAAGAAGCAAGACTTTTGGAAAAACTTAAAAAGAAAAAGAATCAAAAAAGTTGCACTAAAAGTTCCAATGGCTCCACAAGCCGAGAGGATGTGGGTAGTTTAAATGTAGATGAATATTACCAACACATACCTAGAAGAGTCGTTAAGGAACCAAAGGTTAGGGAATCAAGAGTTGATCTCCCTTCCATTCATGGAAAAGAAGATGTAGATGCCTACTTGGATTGGGAAATGAAAGTGGAGCAAATCTTCACTTGTCATCAAGTAAGTGAGGAAAGAAAAATTCCCTTAGCCACTTTAGCTTTCCAAGGACAAGCTATGTATTGGTGGACAGCCTTGGTAAGAGAAAGGCGACTTCATAATGATCCTCCTATAGCCTATTGGAATGATTTGAGGAGTGCTATGAGAAGAAGGCACATGCCTTCTTATTATAGTAGGGAGCTTATGGATAAGCTCCAAAGACTCCAACAAAAGAATTTGAGTGTGGAGGAATACAGATAGAAAATGGAGTTGTATTTACTAAGGGTTGGAATAAGGGAGGAAGAAAGATTAACAATTGCAAGATTCTTGAGTGGTCTCAACTTTGATATAAGAGATAGAGTTGAATTACTCCCTTATAGGGACCTTGATGACTTGGTCCAACTTTGTATAAGGGTTGACCAACAACTTCTTAGAAAATCTTTTAAAAATACCAACTCTAAATCTTATATCAAGGAAGAACACAAGAAGGAGGGAAGTTCATTTAAAAATTATGCTAAAGAAAACCCCTCTAAAACTCAAGAACTTGACAAAGAGGTGGAAAAGAAAAAGGTCACCTCACACACTAGTTCGAAGACGAGTGAGATCAAATGTTTTAAGTGTCTAGGAAGAGGCCACATTGCCTCTCAATGCCCCACCAAAAAGACCATGATCTTAAGGGGTAAAGACATTTATAGTGAAGAGTCTTCACCATCTTCCTCTTCTAGTGAGAGTGAAGATCAAACTAGTGATCATGAAACAGAAAAGCTATATCCTGTTGATGGTGATCTTCTTATGGTCAAAAGGCTTCTTGGAAGCCAACCTTGTCCCACTTCACTATCACAAAGAGAGAACATCTTTCACACAAGATGTTTAGTTTCTAAAAGAACTTGTTCTCTCATTGTTGATAGTGGATCATGCTCTAATTGTTGTAGTACAAGGTTGGTTAACAAGTTAGTCCTTACCACTATTCCTCGCCCTCAACCTTATAAACTTCATTGGCTCAATGAAGGTGAGGAATTGGAGGTAAATCAACAAGTGAAGGTCAAGTTTTCTATAGGGAACTATAAAGATAAAGTTTTAGGTGATGTGATCCCTATGGAAGCTTGTCATATTTTGCTAGGTAAGCCATGACAATTTGACAAACATATTATACATGATGACCTTACTAACAAAATATTCTTCACTCATAACGATAAAGAAATTGTTTTTAATCCTTTAACACCACCCCAAGTGTTTGAGGATCAAAAACAAATGAAAAGAAAAAGAAAAAAAGAAAGAAAAGAAAATAAATTATTAGGGAAGAGTGAGGATGAAGGGGTCTCCTATCAAGAAATTGTGACTAAGGAGAGTTATTTTATCAACAAACAAGCAATGAAACGTACTCTCTTTATTCATCAAAGTCTTAACTCTTATCCTAATGCTACCACTAATCTTAAATTTGAGAATGAGGAACAAAATAAACTTCAAACAAAGAATTTTCAACTTCGAGATATAGTGAAGAAGGAGTGGACTATAAAGTATTTCTGTGGTCTTAACAAAGCACCTAATTTTAGGTTTACATTGTTTGGCGGATACAATTTGTAATAATCTATATTCTATGTTTGCTCTTATGGGAAGTTCTTACTCTTTTGAAATTAATTTGATTCCTTCCCTACAAGACAAATGTGGCTTATATGATTATGAGTATCTAATAAGCAATCAAATCCAAAATTGTTTAGGGCGTTTTCTAGTAATCTTTTCTTTATTTTCTAGGAAAACTCTAGGTTACCATTTAGGGCACTTTAGGCAAGATGTTGTAGTTTTTAAGAATCATTCTTTTCATTGTCTTAGTCATAGTCTCACTACATTTCTAGGATTTCATTCTAGGTTATGCTTAGAAGAGGATTCTATTTCTGGTTTTAGGGAGTCTAATTTTGATAGTTTATTTTTCTTAGGCTAGATAGAAGGACTCCTCTTAGGATCCATAATCTATTTTCTTACCATGAAAATTTCACCTCTTATACATTGCATGTTGTACATGTAGGTGTTGATTCTTATTCCATGCATCCTCGAGATTTGAGGACAAATCCTTTTCAAGAGGGAGGGGATGATGGAATCATGCTTAGGAAGGCAAGAGGTTACATCCTAAAAGATCCGAGAGGAGTGGGCTAGACATGGAAGTTTGGGCCAGTCAAGGCCCAATGGGCCCGATGGGCTTGGAAGGCCCAAGTTAAGCTCTACATGGGCCTATCTTGTGATATCCAATCTTCTTATGTTTTGCTAGTATAGTTTCCACATATTTTGGTCTTGTATTTTGGACCACATAGAGTAGCATTTTGGGCTTTAGGATTGTACAAGAATTACTTAAATAGGCAATTTATACTAAAACTAGGTTTAATTTGGAAGTCATTTAAGTTACATTTGAGTCACATGTTTAACACCATTGGTGGCTGAATATGTGCCACTCAAATTAACCCTAAATGATCCTCAAATTAAACTTAGATGCACCCTAGTACCTAAAATCACGGCCAAGCACATGGGAGCCAAAATTTGAATTCAAATTTCAAGTTTGAATTCAAATTTTAGGCGCCACATGTAGGCTTTGATTTAGGTGCCAATGTGTGCATTTCCGTATGCCTACTTAAATGATCCTTCTCCTTATTGTAATCACTTTTTGATATATAGAATTTCTGAACATTTTCTTCAGCCAAATTCTTCAAAGAGTCACCAAGAGAGAGAGTGCCTTCAAACCCTAGGAACCTTGCTTAGTTTCCTACTATTGAAGTGAGCAATCTCTTGAGCCTTAAGCTTGGATACTTCCATCCTTAGTTTAGGCTTCTTCAATCCGAGTTCTACCTTCCAACAAGCCTCATTCATTCGGTTTATCCTCTCCAAAGAAGTGATCCTACGCAAGGTGAAGACAAGGAGGAAAGTCATCAATCATTTCTCCTATCGCCACCATCATACACTCCTTACTACAACGTTATTGCTTCACTAGTTTGCAAAAAGTAAGTTTTGAGTGAAACTATTCAACCTTCCTTCTAATGTTTCTAATTTCTCCATAATTTGGTATCAAATTTTAGCCATTGACAAGGTTAAGCATCTAATAGTACTAAAGGAGATGATCTTGAGATGGGAAGCAATGAAGGTCAATACATACCTGAAAAAGATTCTTTTACAAGGCCTCCAGCCTTTAACGGAGAAGGCTACTCATATTGGAAGGACAAAATGGAAATGTTCATTAAGTCCACCTAATGTCAACTCTGGGAAATCATCATAAAAAGTGATGTTAAAGTAAAGAAAGCTAAGAGTGAGTACACATAGGATGACTACAACACCTTCCAACCCAACACCAAAGCAACATATATCTTGACTTGCTCCTTGTCCATAATAGAATATAGAAAATTTTGTAGCTACAAGACTACTAAGGAAATATGGGAAGCTATCAAGCTCAAACGAGCTGTTACTCTTCAAACGCACTAAGTTATTCTCTATGAAAGAGGGAAAAAAAATCATTGATGAAACGTTTGGAAGATTACAAACAATTCTTAATGGGCTAAAATCCCTAGGAACTAAGTTCACCAAAGCTTAGAATAATCTCAAGATCTTGGATAGTCTTCTAAAGATTTGGGAACCAAAGGCGACTGTGTTATTAGAAGCTTATGACCTCAAAACTCTTACTCTTGATGAACTTTTTGGGTGCACTAATTCTGTCTTTGGATGAAGAATTTTACAAATTCAAGCAATTTTAAATTCTTCGTATTTGAATTACACATTGATTTCAATTTTTATCATTCTTAAAATATTTTGTTTGGATAAGTTAATTCAAATTTCTCAAATTTTAAATTGTTGGGTTGAATATGATAATTTGATTCCACCATGGTAAATTTGATTTTAAAAATATATTTATATGTTGAAATTCATAAATTAAATTTTATAAAAATAAACATTAGTTAATTTTTAAATATTTAATAATTTTAAAATTTAATATTAGATAATATTTAATAATTTTAAAAATAATTTTGAATATTCAATAATTAAAAATATGAAAAAATAAGAGATAACATAAAATATATAAGTGAAATAAGAAAAAAAAATGAGGAATTTCAAATTCTTACTTTTTTGGGAGAATTTGAAATTCTACTATTTCAAGGAATTTCACAAATGCTTGAATTTCAAATTTCTTATAAATTCTCCATCCAAACAAGGTATTTCATTTCAAAGAATTTGAAATTCTTCAAATAAATGAATTACTCCATTTAAATTCTTCATCTAAACACACTATAAGAGTTCACGAGGTTCAACAACAAAAAACATCTTAAGACAAACAATTTTGTTGCTCTAAGAATTGATGAATCAAGCAAAAGAAGAGAAAAAGGAAAAGCTCTAAAAGTGGAATCTAAGCCCAAAAACTCAATGATAGTTTTGAAAAATCGACAAACGATGAAATATCTCTCATGTCTAAGAAGTTTAAAAACATGTTAAAAAAGAAGGGAAGACTGAAAAGCTTCCACAAGAAGAAGGACAGACTCAATAAGCTTGTTAGGGTGACAACAAGAAGGTCATCTACTACAAGTACAAGAAACCTAAACACATGAAGACCAAGAAAATTTTGATGGCCACTTGGGAGAATCTGAAGAATAGTAATAGTAACAGTTTAGATGAAGAAAAAACCAACATCTATCTTATGGCAGATGCAAACGATATAGAATTGGAGGTAACCTCTTACTCTTATTCTTATTCTTTTAAAAATTCCAACGAGAAAGAGATGTCTTATGCAACTTTTTTGGCTAACTCTTACATGATTTCTCTCAAGTATAAAAGGATTAAAAAAATACAAAGCCTTACAAAAAGAAAATTATAAACTCAAGATAGATCTATTATATATTTCTAAAGAGGTTCAAACTCTCAAACAAGTGATCATTAGCGATAAACCTCCTAAGGGTATAGCATTGAAAGCTGAAAACATACAACTTAGGAAGGATCTAGCAAAGTTTACAGATGGATCTTCTAAAATAAACATGCTATTAAAACATAGATGACTCTCATCTGACAAAAGTGGTCTTGGGTTTGATTTTGACTCTGAAACACCTAACTTCAAATTTAAGACTACTCTCTATAAAGTTGGTGAAAAAAAGGGTTATCCTCCTAACAAGTATAAAAACAAACAAAGAAGTAAATTTAAGATCAAGGGTACTAACAAATCAAGGACCAAAAAGATTTGGGTACCAAAATCTCAAATAATTCATGTTGCAAATATCCTTGGTGGAAAAAAAAATGATTCACACTAGTATCTAAACAATGGCTGCTCACAACATATTACGAGAGAAAGGTCTATGTTCCCAAGCTAATAAAAGCCTCAAAGTCCCAATGAAAGAACATCTTAAGACTTCTTTTCTTCCTAGGAAGACCATTGCAACCCAACAACTGCAAAATGAAAGGTATCCCATGAAACATTACCTGGATAAGGCTAAATGGACCAAGTTTGTTGAACTCAAGTTTGATTAGTTCCATGCTCCTTGTTCCTGTTTTTGGGCATCAACTAGGATGGAGGTTCATGCCATGGTTGGTCAAGTGGACTAGACAATGATAATAAACAACCCTATCATCATTGTAATTGTGTCTAGCTACAAAGAAGAAGGGATTTCCTACTTCGATGACTAGGAGCAAACAATCACCAAGATATAGTGGATGCTATGTTGTATCTTTTTCCTCGCTCGACAGATAAGACAAAGTTGAAAAAGTACCTATGCACAACAAACATGAAGCCCTTGTGCAACCTACTTCACAACTTGTTATTCAACACATTCATCCCTCAATCTGGCTCCAGGGATAATGTCTTTGTGAAGATCAATTTTTCCTCTACCACTTTTGCCTGAGTTTTTAGATTAACCTATCTAATTTGGTCTACAACCATTAGAAGTCCTTTCTCGAACAAAGAAACCAGGAAAGGAGCAAAAGGGCACTCATTCTCCATGGAATGCTCTTTGATAAAATAACTGTGAGGGTCGGCATCAACACCTCTAATTATACGAAGGGCAAGGAAGGTGCTGAAGTTACTGCAATCACCCTGAAGTGAATAGAGATTTCCCATTTGTTTCCCAAAGTCAAAAGGCTCATTATGGCAATGAAGACTAAGCTTGAAGGGGAGCCACCGCTAAAGAAGTAAACCACCAGCCAACACACCCTCTATAACCACCTACAAGCCCAAACACTCATCCAAACACCACTCTCTCTTCCAACTCAAACACAAGCTCTTCCTCCCCTACCAAAAATCAAAATAAAAACCTTTATATCCAAACCCCTTCATATTTTTGTTCCTGAATCTTCATCAATTTAGATGAGAAACCTTTTTCCTTCCATCTTTCTCACCCACAACCTACTTTATCCCAACTACCACCACCACAAGGTATATCTGAAGTCTTCCAACCCCAACAGTTCAAGAAGTGCTGCTTGGTATGAGGACTCACTAAGTCTCAGACAAAGCATGAGGAGCAGAAGCTCTTCAAGCGTGCCAAGATTCTATCTAAAATGGAGGCAGAATAGTAGAAAAAGAAAAAAATGCTTTGAGCAATAAAGAAGCTAAGATGCTTGAAGAATATCTACGTAATTCTATCGAGACCTTCATGCACATAATATACTAATTTGTTTAGGTTGGTCTAAGACTCTAGTCTTCAACTCAACAAGGACCGGTTGATGTGGACAAGAGTCTTCGACCAACATCAACCAATGAGTTTGTTATTCAGATGCAAGTGCCAGATGAAGCCACTCCACCAGTCCAAGATGAAACACCGATTGAACCAACTGCCTTTGTTGCAGAAGTCTTATAGTTTACTTCATAGACTATATACTATAGACTTGGTTGATAATAATGCATAATTTCACTTAAAGTATTTGCATTTGAGGTCATCCCTTTAAGCATTACCACCTCTTAAGTGCAGTTGAACTCTAAAGGACCAAAAACATATTCATCTATTGTGCCTCCTAGTGACAATGTTGACAACATAAGTGTCGAGTCTAACGAAGCTATAGAGATGGAACGTCTACAGGAGGAACACAAAACTGATAGGAGTATTGGGAGATCCCTATGTATGATTCTACTAGGAGACCTCCCTACTTCAACTTGAAGAAGTGCCTCTAAAAGTGTTGTTTGGAAGAGCAACCTATTGCCATTCATCCCAAAACCACCATTGCAATAGAATTGAGACCACTGAACATTTATGCTCCACCTCATTTGGATACACTTAGATCCTTCGTCTCATCAATCAACTATGCCATGAACTTGAAGATGAGTATTATATATGGGTTTCCTTAAAGTTTAAGTTATGAGGGTACCCCTTATCAACTTCCTCTAATGATTGGACAACCACGAAGAATGTGCATGATCGATCCTTAAATTAAGTTATCCATTGTTGATTCAAGACCTATGGCTGCCTTGCATTCTATCTATAAAGACAAGGAAAAAAAATGTCCAATGTACCAAGGATGCGATGTATATGAGGTATGCTCGTTGCCATCAATTTCATGTTTCCAACATAGACAAGGAGTATCCTATCTACTCCATGGGATGTTGCTTCCAACATACTCCAACTCCTACCCCCACCAATCCAACTTCCAACAATGCTCGCTACCAACTAGGTCAGGTTTATCACTATCTCACTCCTTTTAATTTTATGTTTCACATTTTTTTACCTATGAATATCATTTTTATTTATTCTCACCTTAAGACTTTGTCTACCCCACTTCATCTGACTGAATTGGAACCAATTGCCCCAATGAAGTTAGACATGAAACACATAGAAGGGGGGTTGAATATGTGTGTGTTAGTACGAAGGAATTTTATAAACATTTTTGCAAGAGTAAAGTTCATCGTCTAATGCACTCTTAAATACCAGACGGTTATGCAGAGTTTGCTTAACACAATGATATTGTGTCTAAAAGATTTATTGTCTGCTGAGGAAAATGTTTCATATAACAATAATGATTAAGATTCTTGCATTTTCCTTTTCAAGAAAGATAGTTTCATATAAGGATAAGCAGTAAATAAGACTTTTCAGTGCAAAATATTTGTTAAACAAAATTCGCATCTTCGTCTGAAAGGTAGTTTGTATGAAGAATAGATAGTAGACGAAGTTTTTCAACATGATTTTTCAATTAAAAGGAATTTGCGTCTGAAATATAAATAAAATAGTGCAATCATTTTTATACTGGTTCGCTTAACCGAGTTACGTTCAGTCTCCTTCAACTGAAGGATTCCACTAGATATTAGAATGAAGAACATTTGAGTATTATTGTCCACTCTTAGGCCTAAGTATTCTTGACCACTCCTGGTCCTGAGTATTCTCGACCACTCCTGGCTTTGAGCATTCTTGACCACTCCTAGTCCTGAGTATTCTTGACCACTCCTAGTTCGTTGGCTTCACTCACCAGCGCTAGTATTCTTAAACCACTTCTGGTTCCTCAAGTATTTTCGACCACTCCTGGCCCGTTAGCTTCACTCACCAACGCTAGTATTCTTAAACTACTTCTAGTTTCCCAAGTATTCTCGACCACTCCTGGCCCTCCAACTTCACTCACCAGCGCTAGTATTTTCTTATAAGTCACTTCTGGCTAGCAGCGAGTATTCTTTAACAAGCTCCTCCGGGCTTTACAAGTATTCTTTACCTAGTCTCTTCAAACTTTACGAGTATTCTTTCCCTAACCTCTTCATGCTTTACAAATGATAGATGTATGGTCAGGTTTGAGTGTTTTGGTTACTCTCACAGAGAGGATACATATATGATCTACACTCACTAGGGTTTTGTTCCTAAGATATACACGTTTGGAACTCCTTAGTTTACAGAGAGAATTACACTAAGGTACATTTGACTCTACTTGCTCTATCTCTGATTTCGTTACTTCATGGGCTGGATATTCTTTTTCTTGCTTCAACCATTTCAGGCCCAACAACCAACCTTTTAAGGTTTGAAGTTGAGACCTATATATAATCTTGTGAAATCTACCCATTGCAAGTATTTGTTGAAGCAGATATAGTCATTCACGACCAGTTTGATCTTTTCATTTAATGCTCAGATTCTTTTATTAAATGTTGCCTCTTGTGATAGACCTTGCATGAAGTATTCCTTGTCTTGGTATCAGTAGTGTCTAATTTTAGCAGAGACCTAGGAACCTTTTTGTCCTTTTCTGGTCTTATAGCTGTGGACTTTTGTCCTTGTCTAAAAAACTAATGTACTTTTTCTGACACATGCATTCTTTTAGTTCTACGCTTGATTTTCTCCTTTCTTCTTTTCTTCTCACAGTTTCGATGACTTCGTGTGCTCACCTGTGAGTTTGGACGACATTCAGATTGTCCTATGTGAAGTTAGCAGAAATACACACAGAAGGGGGTTTGAATGTGTGTGTTCAGATTTGAAGAAATTTTTGAAAATGTTTTCGCAAGAGTGCTATTGGAAATTTTAATTACAATCTTTTTCTAGTGACTTTGGTTTTAATAAGACTAATTTTCAACTTAGAAAATGAAGTAAACTGGTTTTCAGTCTGGAAAATGTTATCGTCTCGTAAAATAGTTTCAACAATATCAAATAGGTTTTTCGTCCAAAGCTTTATTGAAAAACGAAGTAAACTAGGTGCAAAGTATGTAATGCTGGAAAGTAAAGAGAATACACAAACAGTTATACTGGTTCACTCAAATTGAGCTACATCCAATTTTCTTCTACAGAAGGATTCAACTAATCACAAAGGATTATAAGTATTCTTAACCACTTCTGGCTCGTCAACTAGACGCTAGTATTCTTAACCACTTCTGGTTCTACAAGTACTCTCGACCACTCCTGACCCGTAGGCTTCACTCACCAACGCTAGTATTCTCAACCACTTCTGGTTCACAAGTATTCTTTCTACCAGCCTCTTCAGGCTTTATAATAGTTGTAGGTTTTGAGTGTGTGTATTACTCTCACAGAAAGGATTGGATAATTTCTACACTCACTAAGGTGTGTAACCTTAGTTTTTCTGAGATACGTGTTTGAGTGTTTGGTTACTCTCGTAGAGAGGATGAACTATTGGCAACACTCACACAGATATACAGGAAATCTTTTTAGAGAAGAAAAAGATTGATTAATGCTCTTGATTTTATTTTTCGTATTGCCCGTTTTTCTCAGCTTCTCTGTTCTCTATCTTCTTCTTCTTGGCCTCAATATTTATATACCGTTGATAAATCTGCCCGTTGCTTCTAATTTGAATTTTTTCGTTGGAGCGTAGGCTTGTGTCATTACAGATGGAGGTTTCGTTCATGTTCATGCAGATCTTCTCATATAATGCATTTGATCTTAGATTAAATGTTTGCTTGTATTTGTGGAGCTTTTCTATGTAGTTGATTTCATCGATATCTGACTCCAATCATGATTTTGGTATATTTGTACTTTTCTCATCGTTTAGCCGCTGTAGTGCAGTCCTTTTCTAAAAAGTAGGTGTCCTTTTTCTGACGTACTTGGCTTTGACTTGTGAGTGCATGCTTTTCCAATTTTTTATTCACAATGATGTCCTCTTGTGTGTTTCTTTTATAATTCCTTTCAATGTGATTAGCGGACTTCAGACGAGCTTCAGCATTCTCTACATCGTCTATTTACAAGATATTACGTCTAATCTTGACGACCCTTTTCGTCTGAGTGTGGATGTGATAACTTTGTCATCTATATTGGTTCTTTCTGATAGTCACTTCATGTTGATGCCTTGGACATTCATATCGATGTATTGGCCAATATACGTCTGATGCCTCAAGCTTTTGTTGATAGACTTTGTATTGGATTTGGACCAGAATCAGCCTTAGTCTTGATGCTGGCCTTTCTATCGTTTGATATTTTGTCTAGCCAGATTTTGCTTGAACATGTCTCATTGTTTGGACTTTTCGTTATCCAACTAAAACACTAATCCACATGTTAGTAATAACAATATGTATTATATTTATCATATTCAAAACCTTGGTGGGAATTATGAATGCTCTTCGTCTGACTTAACACTGTGAAACTTGATTTCTCACATGGTTGCGTCACAATTTTTGTCTGTGTCTAGTAGTCTATGTGTAGCTCAAACCTTGACCTTTGTTTGAGCATTTGTTATTAACGCATTGACTTTTCCTTTCGTCTGGTCAAATCATATGTGGTCAGACTTTCAAATGATCTTTGACCAGCCTTCGTCTGAGTCTTTATGTTTCGCTTTTAGGTTGTCTTGGACGCGCTTTTGTCTTGTTCTTGATTTGGTAGTTTGGATGCTTGAGTTAGCCTTTCGTCTGTCGTCTTTATGTCATTCGATGCATAAGCTTGTTCTTCATTTTACCTGTACTCATGTTCTTGTGAAATACTAACACACTTGTTAGAAATAACATGTATTATATTTGTCTCACTCAAAACCTCATTGGGAGTTTCTTCGTCTGACTTAACAACCTTCCCCTTTTTGATGATGACAAATATAATTATTCAAATTTGTTTCAGGTAAACCTTGGCAAAAACTTGAAGACTTGGAGTGCTTTATTTCAGTTATAGCCATATTGATCATAATGTTATTTATCATACGTAACTCTCCCCCTGAGTCTATACTCGCCCCCTGACCAGATTGCTCATTACTTTTTCTCCCGGTTTAAGATATCTGATTTTAATATGTCTGTATATAGTTTGATTAATTTTGTTTCTTCTTCTCCCCCTTTGTGATCATAAAAAAAAATATAGATATAAGCTAAAGTAAAGAAATAGTTGAAATGAAAATGTGAAGTAGGGAGATGTATTAAAAATGTTCATCAGAGAAAAAAATACAAATAATTTCATTTTCTCAAAAAAATACACCCTATACTATTTTCTCCATTCTGACCATCAAGACGAAGGTGAATCCTTGGGTAGCTTAGAAGCAATCAGATTAAACAAGCTATCAAATTTGTTCTCTAGGTCTATTCTAAACCTATTGAACTCCTCAACTGAGACGTATTGTTGTGCCGGTTCAGAAGCAGAAGGAAGAACCTTCAGCGGAGTAGACGTAGAAATTGGTTCAGTAAGTATGGGCTCAGACGTTTGTGATCCAGACTGTGCAACTTCGGAAGGAGCATCCCAAGGCATAGGCAAACTTGGTTTCCATGGTGGAATGTCCTTGCACCAATCCTAGATTGGAGCCTTATACCACGTGTCTGTCATAGCCTTCCATCCATTCTTGTATAAATCGAGATTGAATAGTGCAGAATGAATGAAATATCTTTTGTTGAGAGCGTCAAGATCAAGTCCACGTCGTCTATGAAGAAAGGCGACAGATGTGTCGCTGAAATGCATCACTTTGCATGGGGTCATCCAGTGATACCCATGCAGCATGAGAGTCTTGGCCTTTTCTTCATCTGAGACCATACGAGCTAGCTTCCTCACTACATTTGTGCATGAAGTTCTGATAGAAATTCATCCATGATGTTAAATGTTGCAAAGTCTTGTGTTGTCATGCATCATATGCAAGAAATGTTGATAATCATACATAAGGATAACCATACATGTTGATAATCATACATGTGATTAGTAGCACCACATGATTTTAGATTTAGATAAGTTCTTGCCCCTTGCATCAAGTGTATGAGTTGTGAATGTTAATGAATTGAGTGATATGTTATTGTTATTACTTATAATTTTGTCGTACTGATTACATTTTTATTATCATTTGTGCATTTGTATGACATGTGAATGTGAAGGAATGTGTTTGATATGTGGATGAGTTACTGTTTAAACAATTGTGGTTATAATTATGCATTTGATATTATATGCCTTAATATGTATTTATGTGTATGGTTACTTAGCCTTATCTTACACTAGGAACTAGAGTAAGATGTATCTCACTCCACTATTTTGTGTTTGTTGTTTTGTTATGTATTTTTCAATTGAGTGTCATGATGATGTTGGTGATGAGGTATGATACCTTGACCATGGTTGGAATGTGCTCTGATATAAGATGTGACATCAAGGATTTATAGTTCATGATTTATGTTCTATGTTCATTTAAGTATTGTGTTTACACTTATTTATTTATTTTAAGGACTTTTGTTAGATCTTTGATGTTTTGTAACAACCTTGGATGTTGCTTGGATTTTGAGTATTTCTTTATCCATGTCAACTCTTCTAAAAGTTTAAGTTAGAACTTGCTTTAGTTTTATGAAGAAGAAAAAATTGTGAGTTATAACATTTGTGAATTAAAAATCATGATGCCATGTTACTAGTTAAAGGGTCCTATTCTATAAGATTAATATAGTTGCCTTTTTAGGGTTTAATCTATGCAAACTTTTGGATGTCTCGTGTTTCTTTGTTAGTGGAATGACTTTTGTGATGAATAGTTGGCAGTGTTATTTTTGTGTTCCTATGTGGTTTGAGGGGTTTGTTTTGAGATGGTTTTTTTGTGAGCTTGATTATTGGCTTTCTACAAACTAATGTTTCTCAAATATGTCACTATGTTCTGATAATGTTTTTTCTCTCAATAGAGTCTTATTGTATTTTCCTATAATATCATGTTTCAACACGAATAGCACCCTACTTACAATGCAACGATAAAGGATATCAATGCAAATACGGTCCACTAAAGAGTCCAAAGCAACAGAGATATACCTGGGTTGTTTATTATTTTCAAAAACATTTTTTGTATTTTCTAAAATTTATTTGTCCTCAGAATAGATTTGGAAGTGTTTATCTCCTACACAAGATTTCTATCTCTGATGAGATTCCACTTGGAATTCTCAAGAACACTTCAAGCTCCTCAGAAATCCTTGGAAGAACTTCAAGGACAAGACTCCAAGGAAGCTTCAATGTGACCTAGGCTTGCGGATAGCCAAGTCCGGAGAAGAATTAAGATGTCCTAGCTCTACAAGGAGAAGCTCTCAAGTAGGTTGGAATCTAGAAGAGTGGTGACTTCGGAGAAGGAGAATTCTATATAAGAAATGCTCATTCAATAATCCAAAGTGTTACAATACTCGGCCATAGGAAGATTTATAGGAGAAATTAGGTTAAGGGTTTAAGTTGGGTTTACCTAGAGTTAAGTAGAACCATGGTAAGGTTTACTTAACTATAGGCGCCAAAATTTGAATTCTAAAATTCAAATTTTGGTGCCAACCGGCCACCCCCTCCATGTGCACTCATTTGGATGTGATTTAGTATCCATTTGAGTTGCATTTCGATCACACCATGTGCATGTGTGCACATGGCCAAAATGCACCTTCAAATGAAAGACTAATGACATTCAAATGAAAGTGTACATGTTAACCGAAATTAACCCTAAATCTAAATGACCTCCAAATGAAAAACCTAAGCTAAATGGCCGTGAATACAAGGCCCAAAGAAATACAAGGCACTAAGGCCCAATCCTACACTAACCCTAATCTACTTGGGCTTGAGTCAAAGCCCAACTAAACAAAGAGATAGGCTTTCCTTGGGCTTGGGCCCACTCTTCATGTATCCTCCTTGCCATAGCCCTAGTAGTTGGGCCCTTAGCCCATGGGCTTCCTCCATCATCCCCTCCCTCTTGAAGAGGATTTGTCCTCAAATCCAAAGCAGCCTCCTCTTGGGTAGCTAGTCCTGTAAAGAGAGATAGATCAGAAACATTAAAACTAGGACTAACACCATATTCAGAAGGGAGATCTAGGACATAGGAATTATTATTTATTTTTCTAAGGATTTGAAAGGGTCCATCTCCTCTAGGAATAAGTTTGGACTTTCTTTTGGAAGGAAACCTATCCTTCCTAAGGTGGAGCCAAACCCAGTCACCTTCCTTGAAGACAACTTCTTTTCTTCCTTTATTACTATATTTTTGGTATTTTTCTATTTGGTATTGAATATGATCTCCAACCCGCTCATGTAATTGCTTGACAAACTCAGCCCTAGATGTGCCTTCTTTATGAATAAAGGAAGCAACATCAGGTAGGGGTAGTAAATCCAAAGGGGTAAGAGGATTGAAACCATAGACAATCTCAAAAGGAGACATGTTAGTGGTCTTGTGAACCACTCTATTATAGGCAAACTCCACATGAGGAAGATAGTCATCCCATGAATTTTTATTGCCTTTAAGGATTGCCCTCAACATAGTTCCTAGAGACCTATTTATTACCTTAGTTTGCCCATCAGTTTAGGGATGACATGTGGTAGAAAATAGAAGTTTAGTTCCTAACCTTGCCCAAAGAGTTTTCCAAAAATGGCTAAGGAACTTAACATCTCTATCGGATACTATAGTTTTGGGTAACCCATGTAGTCTCACAATTTCTTGAAAGAATAATTTAGCAATGTTACTTGCATCATCCACTTTGTGGCATGGAATAAAGTGTGCCATTTTGCTAAAACGTTCCACAACCACAAAAATGGAATCCTTTCCTCTTTGGGTTCTAGGCAATCCAAGGATAAAATCCATGGAAATGTCTACCCAAGGAGAAATGGATATTGGCAAGGGGGTGTATAATCCATGAGGTTTAGTGGTAGACTTTGCTTGTAAACAAGCAATGCAACTACTACAAAACCTTTGGACATCTCTTTTCATATGAGGCCAAAAGAGTTTCTCTCTCAAAAGTGAAAGAGTTTTCTCAACTCCAAAATGCCCCATGAGCCCACCCTCATGGCTCTCCTTGACCAAAAGTTTCCTAATAGATCCTTGGGGTACACAAAGTTTATTTTCTTTAAAAAGATACCCCTCAGAATATAGTACCCTTGATAAGGTTTTTGAATACATAAGGAATAAAAGTTAGCAAAATCAAGGTCTTTCTCATACAACTCCTTGATGTCATCAAACCCTAGTATTTGAGAACCTAGGATGTTCAATAAAACATGTCTTCTTGACAAAGCATCAGCTACTACATTTGTAGAGTCTTTTTTATATTTGATGACATAAGGAAATTGCTCTAGGTACTCAACCCATTTTGCATGCCTCTTATTTAATTTATGTTGACCCTTTAAGTATTTAAGTGATTCATGATCACTATGGATAACGAATTCCTTGGTCACAAGGTAATGTTCCCAAGTTTGAAGGGCACGAACCAAAGCATAGAACTCATTGTCATAGGTAGGGTAGTTCAAGGCAACCCCATGAAGTTTTTCACTAAAATAGGCTATGGGATGGCCACCTTGTAACAACACAGCTCCTATGCCAAGACATGAAGCATCACATTCTAGCTCAAAGGTTTTGCTAAAATCAGGTAAAGCTAGAACAAGAGCTTGAGTAAGTTTATGCTTAAGCTCTTGAAAAGCTAAATTATGTTTGTCTTGCCATTCAAAAACCACATCCTTCTTCACCAACTCATTGAGAGGTGAAGCTAATGTAGAGAAGTTAGGAACAAATCTTCTATAAAAGCTTGCCAAACCATGGAAGCTCCTAACTTCACTAACATTAGTAGGAATAGGTCATTCTTGGATGGCTTTGATTTTCTCGGGATCCACATGAACCCCTTTTTGCTGATCACAAACCCTAGAAAAATAACATTATCCACACAAAAAGTGCACTTGTCTACATTGACAAACAAGTGATTGTCTCTAAGAACAAGTAGAACTTGTCTTAGGTGATCCACATGATCACTTAGACTTTGGCTATAAATTAATATATCATCAAAATAAACAACTACAAACCTACCAATACAATCCCTAAGGGAATGATTCATCAACCTCATGAATGTGCTAGGTGCATTAGTAAGCCCAAAAGGCATTACCAACCATTCATATAGTCCAAATTTAGTCTTAAAAGCGGTTTTCCACTCATCACCTTCCTTGATTCTAATTTGGTGATATCCACTTTTAAGATCAATTTTGGAAAATATGGATGACCCATGCAATTCATCAAGCATGTCATCAAGCCTGGGAATTGGGTGCCTATATTTTATGGTGATGTTGTTGATGGCTCTACAGTCACAACACATCCTCCATTTTCCATCTTTTTTTGGCACCAAGATGACAGGCACAGCACAAGGGCTTAGACTCTTTTGAATCCAACCCTTATCCAACAAATCTTGTACTTGCTTCTCTATCCCTTTAGTTTCTTGTGGGTTGGTCCTATAAGCTGGTCTATTGGGAAGACTAGCCCCAGACACAAGATCTATTTGATGCTCTATTCCCCTAAAAGGTGGAAGTCCCACTAGGCCTTCACTAGGGAATACATCACCAAATTCTTTCAAAAGATTTTTCACCTCAAGAGGTAGAGAAGTTTCCAAAGAATTTGTGGCAGTGCATGTGAGTGTTCCTCTACACATGAGGATATGAGAAGATGGTTCAAGGAAGAGAGAGGTCTTGTGTAAAGGTTTTGAATCAATAATCTCTTCTTAAACTATCTCCAGAGAGGGCACATTATTCTCTCTAGAATCCTCTTTTTCACTACTTTTTAGAACCTTTTTTTTTCAATTTTTTTTTGTTTTCCCTTTTCTTGCTCACGTTTGGTCTTCATTTGTACTTGATCTTCCATCACTTGTGAAGGTGATAGAGGATGAAGTACAAACTTCTTACCCTTATGAGTGAAAGTTATTTTATTAGTTAGGCCATCATGATGAGTTTGTTTGTCAAATTGTCAAGGCCTACCTAATAGAATATGACAAGCTTCCATGGGAACTACATCACATTTAACTTTATCTTGATAGTTCCCAATAGAAAACTCTACTTTCACTTGTTGGTTGACCACCATATCCCCATCATCATTAAGTCAATGAAGTTGATAAGGTTTGGGATGGGGTGTGGTAGTCAAGCCCAACTTTTCAACCATCCTAGTGTTACAACAATTGCACCAAGATCCACTATCTACTATGAGAGAACAAGCCTTGTTTGAAATATTACATCTTGTATGAAAGATGTTCTCTCTTTGGGATTGTGTATCACTAGGTTGGTTGTTGAGGACCCTTCTCATCATAAGAAGTTCTCCATTGTAAGGATAAGTGACCTCACATGACTCCTCCGCACTTGCTTCTTCTTCATCCTCACTTGAAGATGGAGAAGTAGTAGCTTCATCTTGACTACTATAAATGTCTTGGCCCCTTAGAATCATGACCTTTTTGTTAGGGCATTGAGAAGCAATGTGGCCTCTCCCAAGACACTTAAAGCATTTTATATCACTAGACTTGGTGCTAGTGTGTGAGGTGTTTATTTTTTTGTCTTTTTCTTTTTCTTTACCCTTGTCTAGATTTTTGGAAGGGAAAGTATTTTTCTTTTTAAAATCATTTTTCTTGCCCTCCCTCTTGTAGTCAAACTTAGAGTAAGAAGATGAGTATGAGCTTGTTTTGAAACCTTTTCTCAAATTTTGTTGTTCAACCTTGATACAAAGTTGAACCAAATCATTCAAATCCCTATAAGGAAGAAGCTCAACCTTATCTCTTATCTCAAAAGTTAAACCACTCAAAAATCTAGCAATGGTAATGTTTTCTTCCTCCCTAATAACAGCCCTCATCAAGTATAACTCCATCGTTTGTCTATACTTTTCCACAGTCATATTTTTTTGATGGAGTCTTTGGAGCTTGTTGATAAGCTCCCTAGTGTAATAAGAGGGAATATGCCTCCTTCTTAAGGCACTCCTTAACTCATTCCAATATTGAATTGGAGGGTCATTATGGAGACGTCTATCCCTAACAAGGGAAGTCCACCAATACATGGCATGACCTTGGAAGCTCAAAGTGGCTAGTGGTACTTTTCTTTCTTCACTCACTTGATGGCAAGTGAATCTTCAAGAGGGAGGGGATGATGGAGGAAGCCCATGGGCTAAGGGCCCAACTACTAGGGCTGTGGTAAGGAGGATACATGAAGAGTGGGCCCAAGCCCAAGGAAAGCCTATCTCTTTGTTTAGTTGGGCTTTGACTCAAGCCCAAGTAGATTAGGGTTAGTGTAGGATTGGGCCTTAGTGCCTTATATTTCTTTGGGCCTTGTATTCACGGCCATTTAGCTTAGGTTTTTCATTTGGAGGTCATTTAGATTTAAGGTTAATTTAGATTAACATGTACACTTTCATTTGAATGTCATTAGTCTTTCATTTGAAGGTGCATTTCGGCCATGTGCACACATGCACATGGTGTGACCGAAATGCAACTCAAATGGATACTAAATCACATCCAAATGAGTGCACATGGAGGGGGTGGCCGGTAGGCACCAAAATTTGAATTTTAGAATTCAAATTTTGGCGCCTATAGTTAAGTAAACCTTACCATGGTTCTACTTAACTCTAGGTAAACCCAACTTAAACCCTTAACCTAATTTCTCCTATAAATCTTCCTATGGCCGAGTATTGTAACACTTTGGATTATTGAATGAGCATTTCTTATATAGAATTCTCCTTCTCCGAAGTCACCACTCTTCTAGATTCCAACCTACTTGAGAGCTTCTCCTTGTAGAGCTAGGACATCTTAATTCTTCTCCGGACTTGGCTATCCGCAAGCCTAGGTCACATTGAAGCTTCCTTGGAGTCTTTTCCTTGAAGTTCTTCCAAGGATTTCCGAGGAGCTTGAAGTGTTCTTAAGAATTTCAAGTGGAATCTCATCAATCTCTCAAATTTTAGAACATTATTGGCGTTAATCACTTATACACTACCAGTGTAAAGTTTTTTTACACTGGCAACCAATTATATCTTTTAATTGTACCATGTCATTATAAACACATTTACTTTACACTGGCAGTGTATAGATGCTTAACTCTTGTTTTTTAAAACAATATTTAGAAAACCATTTTTAAAACACGTGTTAAAGGGAATCAAACACGTCCAGTGTCACAAAAATAGATCATTATTATATCGATGGCTTATTTGAAGAATAACATCATTCCCATTAACAATTAATGGCTCAAACATTCCACTCAAAAACTGAACCACATTCCTACAAGACAAGTTAAAATAAAGCCCAACTTTCTTTACAAAGGAATCAGAACTTAGTCCCTCCCTCACAGGAGGAAACTTTCAACATGATACAAAGAGTTTAACATGCCATTTTTTTAATGACCGGGAGGTGTACAACTATTCTCCACCGAGTTGGCTCATTTAAGAGTAAACACTTCCAATCGCAACTTCATGACTAAACTAAGAATGAATCCCCAAACTTTAATTAAAAAACATAAATACCGAACTACTTATACTAACAACTTTCAACTTTCGTTGATTAACATGACATTTGATAAGCAAGATTAACTATGCAATCACAAATATTAAAACTAAAAGAACATATTTATTAACCCTATTAGCACATTCATTAACTACTCCAGCCACCATAGCTGGTACAAAAACGAATGACCGTGTCATTTTATCAAAAAGCTTGTAGTTGCTCCTTAACATGTTAGTACATGAAACGTCTTAATCCAAACTAGGCAGTCTACCAACAATACAAGTTCATTTGAATGATTATCATAAACAATAGTAAAAGTGGAACAGTTATCAGAAAATATTAAGAGCTCTTATAAGTGGTCCATTGAAAAGATCACTCTTTTACCCCCTTTCAGTTGATCGTGCATGGTGAGCCAACTGTTAGCAAGTTGCAAACAAGTCCAGACAAACAGCTACTTCGCTCCTTATATTATAATATTAAGTACATAATGCATGAGCTACATTTGTCTTCTACTATCAATACACTAATAATGATTAACATTTATCTTAAAATGGAAGTTTACATTTTAAGATGATATCAGAGTTTATTATAAATCTATTAAAAAAGATCACCCACCATTTATATCCACCCATGAAGCCCAATGTCAGAGACCAAGAAATAAAATTGAAAGATACTGTATTATTGAAAACAAAATGTATTACAGAGATAGAATCTGCAATACCCACAGAGCACAGCTCCTGACCCACTACTAACTGAATAACCAAAAACTCTACCCTTCTCTTTCCTCCTCCCTCTAAATGAGAATCCACCTAACTAACTCCACGTTCCCTCATTGCATAAATTCCTCTTTTACCCCTTCTACTAATATTTTTTATTTCTTCTATTGTATGTCTTCCATACCCATGGCCCATGGCTGAGTTGGACTGGGCTAGCTATTTTATGGGGCCTGACATTGCCCTCTCCTTCAACAATAGCCTTGTCCTCAAGGTGTACATCAGGAAATTGATTGGTAATAGTAAATGCTTCTTCCCAAGTTGCCTCCTCAACAGGTTTCCCACACCACTTGACCAACCAGTATGGAACAAGAACCCCGTTTTTCTGTCTTTGTTGAACTGCCAAAATCTACTCAAGTGTAATGTTCTCAAACACTTCCGCTTCCAAACCTGCAGGTAAGTCCACGGTCTCTTGGTAGTTGCCAACAGCTTTCTTGAGTTGAGAAATATGAAAAATGGGATGAATTTTGGAATGTGAAGGAAGCTTTAACTGATATGCTACCGCCCCTATCTTCTTCTCAATTTGGTAAGGCCCATAGAACCGAGCAGCCAATTTAGGATTAATTCTTTGTGCCAAACTTTGTTGTTTGTGTGGTCTTAGCTTGAGAAAAACCCAATCTCCCACTTCATAGGAGTGATGACTCCTTTTCCTATCTGCATACTTCTTGATATGTCCTTGAGCTTGCTGTAGATGATACTGTAACTGCCTAAGTGCCTCATCCCTATCAATTCTACTTTGGTTTCACCCGTAACATATTGCACCAATGTAGGAGGTTTCCTGCCATATACTGCTTGAAAAGGACTGACCCCTGTCGTGACATGAAAAGTGGTGTTATACCACCATTCTGCCCGGTGCAACCAATTGACCCAAGTCTTAGGTTGTTCAAAGCAAAAACACCTGAGATAAGTTTCCAAACACTTGTTAATAATCTCTGTTTGGCCATCAGTTTTTGGATGATAAGAAGAACTCATCCTAAGCTTGGTGCCTTGGGATTTGAATAATTGAGTCCAAAAATGACTTAGAAAAAGGGGATCCCTGTCACTAACTATAGACTTGGGAATCCCATGCAATTTTACCACTTCCTTCACAAACAAATCAGTCACTGTTTTAGCTGTAAATGGATGACGAAGGGAAAGAAAATGAGCATATTTAGAGAGTCGATCCACCACAACTAGTATGGTATCAAGTCCCTTGGACTTAGGGAGAGCAGTAATAAAATCAATGCTTACATCTTCCCAAATTTGTTCTGGGATATCTAATAGTTGCAGTAACCCAGATGGACATTGAGCTTGGTATTTCTGTCGTTGGCAAATGTCACACTCTTTAACAAAATCTTGAACTCTCTTCTTCATGCCACACCAATAAACATTTTCAGCCAATCTTCTATATGTCCTATAGTAGCCAGAATGACCACCCGTAGGTGTGCTATGAAACTCATGTAAAAGAATTGGAATCCAAGAAGAATTTGCTGAAATGACCAACCTGCCATAATAGAAAAGAATATCATGTTTTATAGAAAATCCAGGCCTAGATGTGGGGTCTTTGTGCAAATCTGAAACCACCCCCTGCAAGTAAGAATCATGATGAATTTCTTCTTGCACCATACTTGAGTCCAACCATTCTGGTTTAGAAACCAGAACTTGTAATTCCACTTCTTCCTTACTCCTAGACAAAGCATTTGTAGCTTTATTTTGAGGACCAGGCTTATAAATCACCTCAAAATCATAGCCCAACAATTTAGTGAGCCAACATTGTTGATTAGGGGTAGAAATTCTCTGCCCCAACAATTGTTTCAAACTCCTTTGATCAGAAAAAACCTTAAAATGTCTCCCTAAAAGATACGGTCTCCAATGTTGAATTGACAAAGCTAGTGCCATGAGCTCTTTGTGGTAAGCCGATTTTGCCAAATTTCCTTCAGAAAGAGATTTACTAAAATAGGCCACGGGTCGACCCTCTTGCATCAAAACAGCACCCAACCCTCTTCCCGCAGCATCACATTCTATCACAAATTCTTTTGTGAAATCTGGTAGCCTCAAAACTAGTGCCTCTGTCATAGCCTTCTTTAGCCTCTCAAAAGCCGTTTGAGCTTGTTCCCCCAATGAAATCCTTCCTTCCTTGTTAAATCTGTTAGAGGTTTAGCAATTTTGCCATAATCTTTAATGAACTTTCTGTAATACCCGATCAATCCCAAGAAACCCCTAACACCTTTTACCCCTTTTGGAACGGGCCACTCCAAAACACTTCTCACCTTTTCCGGGTCCATTGCAACTCCATCCTCCGAAATTACATGGCCTAAATATTCTACTGTCTTCCCGCCAAAATGACATTTCTTTTTATTTGCTACCACCAAGCCATGTTCTTTCAAACAAGGCAGCACATGCTCCAAATGTTGGATATGAGACCCCCAATCTCTGCTATACACTAATATATCATCAAAAAACACCAAAACAAACTTCCTTAAACAATGCCTGAACACATCATTCATCAAGGATTGAAAGGTTGCTGGTGCATTCATTAACCCAAAAGACATCACAAGATATTCATAATGGCTTATGTGTTCTAAAAGCAATTTTAGGAATATCTTCTTCTCTTACCCGGATTTGATGATACCCTGACTTTAGATCTAGCTTAGAGAAATAAGAAGCTCCATTCAATTCATCAAGCAATTCCTCTATGACTGGTATAGGATACTTGTCAGGTATAGTCTCTTTATTAAAAGCCCTATAGTCAACACACATTCTCCAAGTATGGTCTTTTTTTCTTACCAATATCACCGAGCTTGAATAGGCACTTGTGCTAGGCCTAATGACTCCAAACTTCAATAATTCATCCACTTGCCTTTCTGTGGATATCGATATGGTCTCACATTCACAGGTTCAGCCCCTTGCTTCAAAACAATCACATGCTCTTTGGTCCTCTTAGGAGGTAAGCCTTTAGGCTCTAAAAACACTTCTAAAAATTTTTGCAAAATACGTTGCAGCCTTCCCTCCTGCTCATCCGTGAATCCTTCACCTTCACACCCTTTTGCCTTTTGAATATTACCAGGCCACATCACCCCATTTATCTCTTGTACTTCCTGATTTAGAAAGCAAAACAAAGAGTCAAATACTCTCCCGAGATTGACTTCTCCCTTCAATTGTATCTTCTTCCCCTCATAATTAAATTCCATAATTTGTTTCTTCCAATCAGTAGTTACTTTCCCTAAAGTAGCCAACCACTCCACACCTAAAATCAAATCCACATCCCCTACATCAAAAACATAAGAGTCAATGATTATCTGCAACTCATCCAATTCCACCAACACTCCATTACAACGTCCTTGCACTTTTTTTTTTGTTACCATCCCCCAGTGTTACTTTTGCAATTGTAGTCTGCCCATAATCCAACCCCAAAGAATCCATCACCCTTGTAGAAACAAAATTATGTGAAGCTCCACTATCAATTAAAATGACCACAGGAATGCCTTTAACCATCTCCTTGATCTTCATGGTTTTAGGTTGAAAACCAGTCCTCTTTTCTACATTACAACTACTAAGGAGCGAACAAGTGAGCTCCTCTGGTGGCTGCTCCTCCATTTCTAAAGCCAATACTTCATGTTCCCCACCTTCTAATTGCTCCTCATCCACAATAATTAATTTCAGTTGACGCTCGGGACATTGATGCATTGGGTGAAAGTTTTGACCACATTTAAAACACAACCCTTTTTGTTTCCTTTCCATTAATTCTCCATAAGATAAGTGACGCACCCCACGATCCCTACCACCACCAAATCGCCTTTCTCCGGTACTTGTGTTGCTTACACTAGAGCCTTTATTCTTTGATTCATCATGACGAAATTCCCTCCTTTGCTGACCACCTAAGTTTCCTCCAGATTTTAACATTGTAGAATACTTTGTTCCACCACGAGAAAACAGAGTACGATTTTGACTCCCTTCAACTACCCCCAAACCCCTCTTATATAAGGGTTTTAAGTGAGTTTCCTCGAGCAAATCAGCCTCAATCGCCCTTGCAAGCTCCATCATTCTTACCTTGTTGTCAGGTTTATGTATTCTGACCTTCCTCCTAATTTCTGCTCGAAGGCCATGCATGAAATAGGCCATAAATTGTTGCTTTGGCATCTTAGGGACTTGAGAAGTTAAGTACTCAAATTCCTCAATATAAGAGGCCATTGTTCCCTCTTGTTGTAACTCTGCAAGACTCTCAAAAGGATTCTCAACGAACGCTCCTCCGAACCTCCGCAGTAATGCTACTTTAAGACCCTCCCAAGATGGTTCAGATTCACTGTCAAACCAAAGATTGAACCAATGCACAGTGGATCCCTCTATACAAATCTTAGCCAAACGCACCTTCAACTCAAGTCGAGTTTCCTGAATTTCAAAATACGTCTCTGCTCTTGATATCCATGCACTGGGGTCACTGCCATCGAAACTCGGAAGCTCCACCTTCTTCACAGCTGATCAAAATTCGGATAATATTTGCAACTCCAAGGGACTTTGATTATGCGACCCACTTTCACTCGAACCCGACGACCCAACATTCAAAACATTCCCACCTGAGCCTCGTGACAAACGAACTTCCATTTGCCTCATCTCCTCCATCATCTTATTCATTAGACTCTGCAACTCCGATTGGGCTTTCACCTGGTTCTCCGCCAAATTCTGCACCGTTACCTCCAACAAGCTTACACGACCGTCCATCGCTGTTGAGGTTCCTCCACGTCCTTTGGGCATAAACTCTTTCGTTGATGACTCAGGCAACGGATCCGGCAGGTCGGACCAATTGTCAGAGACCAAGAAATAAAATTGAAAGATACTGTATTATTGAAAACGAAATGTATTACAGAGATAGAATCTGCAATACCCATAGAGCACAGCTCCTGACCCACTACTAACTGAATACCCAAAAACTCTACCCTTCTCTTTCCTCCTCCCTCTAAATGAGAATCCACCCAAAACGTAACTAACTCCACGTTCCCTCATTGCATAAATTCCCCTTTTACCCCTTCTACTAATATTTTTTTATTTCTCCTATTGTGTGTCTTCCATACCCATGGCCCATGGCTGAGTTGGACTGGGCTAGCTGAGTTGGACTGGGCTAGCTATTTTATGGGGCCTGACACCCAATAATGCTGGACACGAGAAAATATATTGAGAAAAAAAAACTAAATCTCACATCAATAAGATATAAGGCTAACATGAAAAATATAAGTGGAGAGTACCTTCATCTTATAAGCCGATTTTATAACGATGAATTGAATCCATAACCCACTTAAGAATTTACAACATTGCAATGAAATCAATGGTTTTATACAAGTAATCCTCTTCCCCCACCCCCATTTTTCTCTCTCAAATCTTGCTGAGGGTGAAAGCATTGAAAATTTAACTTATGTGTGTGATTGGATCATCTCATTTTGGGAAAATAATTGCAATTTTTTGTTTTGCATCTTCCCAAGAGCTTTTGGGGGAAAAAATGATCATTTCTCACAATTAATCATATTCCAAACAGCCAATTAAACTGAAATCTGCATTTGAGATAAGAGCGTCACAACATCTTAAAATCAAACTAAACTATTCATATAAAAATAGTTTTTATACAAGTAATCCTCTTCCCCCCACCCTGTTTCTCTCTTTCTCTCTCTCTCTCTAGAATCATGCAGAGGATGCAAACATTGATAAATTAACTAATCAGTGTGTTTGGATTATCTTACTTGCGGAAAATAATTGTTTTTTTATTTTGCATCTTCCTGACAGCTTTTGGGAAAAAAGAAATGATCATTTCTAAAAATTAATTATATTCCAAACAGCAAATTAAACTGAAATCTGTATTTGAGATAAAAGCATGACAACATCTTAAAACCAAACTAAACTCTTTATATAAAAATAATTATTAAATATTCTTATACAGGTGTAGGAGAAAGTAGAAAGTCTGGTTGTTGTCTCTGTAGCAGTATCCCACAAAAGGGACACAATGGTTTTGAGGATACTGCATGAGAGTTAGATATAGTGGAAGAGTCTGAATCTAGATGAAATGAAGACATTCTAAAAAGTGGTTCTGGCGCCAATCTAAACCCTGACCTATGACAACAGACACAATACCATAGGGGAGTAATGGGGCAAACCTGCATACAAACAACACATCTCGATAACCTGTGAGGCTTAACATCACCACTACTGAAATTTTCACCCTGACAAAAACCAAACTCAGGGGATTCAAATGGAACTGATGCTGAACAAAAACTGCATGTCTCACATCTACTGGTCAGGGACCTGTTTTTTAAGAGAAACAAGTTACTGTGATTAGCATAGTTGAAGTTCTGAAGCAAATACACAATTTTATGGTTGTTGCTGGAAAAAATTATGTAGACAGTTTTGTACTAGTGCCAAGGTAAATATTTATGAACAAGAATTTACTAGTTAAATTTAAGGATAAGATATGCATAAAAACAATAGTTAAGAAAAAATTACGGATAATTACCTCTCAAATTAATAATTATGTTAATAAATGCTTAGTTGGTTACTCGTTAATCACTCTTAACATCAAAACCCAGCAGTGTTACTAATTCTGATTTGAATTTTTTTTACCAAGGATTCTTTTTGCAATTTGTTTTCATAAATTACTTATGGGAAAACCACTTTCCCAAATATTTTCTTGCTTCACTAATTACAACAAAATTCGTTATGAGCAGAGAGGAAAGAAAATCCTTTATTCAGGAAAAAAATTATGTCACCGATACAGAAAGAAAGGAATGGGAATGAACTGCAATGGACTAGTTGATCGGTGAATATTAAGAATTTAGAAAGGACATCATTTGGTTTAAGAATATCTAGTTAATAATCCACCAAGTTACTCTTCCACCTTTTCTCCAGAAAATACTAATGTATGTAACTCAGATTGACATCTGGTTATCCTCAATTCTGGGACAAAAAAGTTTTTGTGCATAAACGAAGCTATGAAAAAAAAAAAGCAATTATACAGGAAGACAAATAGGAAAAAGAAACAATATCTAAAGTCTAAAAGGTACCTTTTCTCGATAGTAACTTCTGATGCAATGAATTTCAACTGGTCACGTAAATGTTCCCTATCTAAAGCAATCCATTGTTCCATCTCAGCTAGTCCAACAGGATACCAACAACCAGGTTGGGAAGTAGTTTCTGTATTGGACATGCTAGTGCGGAAAGCAGATAAACTAAAACCAACAAGCCTTTCTCGGAGCTCTCTTTCACTGCTTAGAAGAATTTCTATCCACTTAGTAGTTTGTTTTTCCATGGCAGGACATACCCTTTCCAGCTTTTGAACCATTTTGTTCATTCCAGTTATTTGATCAGCATCCAGCTCTGCTAACATTACACGTCTACAAATTATATTGAGCAAGTGTAGCAGTCTAGAAGGAATGTCTGACAAGCTTGAAGAGACAGCTGACAAAACTTTTTCAGGAGGAAGGTCCATATGTAATTGTAGAAATGATGATGAGATCCACTTAATTAGTATATGTTCAGCAAATTTAGAATTGTTTTCCTTGAATGCCAATAATGCTGCAATTATATCCCAAAGAACCAGAGGCTTATTATGACATTGATATTGGTTTAAAGACCATAAAATATTGGTTCCCCAACAAGTTAATTCTTTCTCCATAAAACTGGAATTTTCTTCAATGTAACATGAAAAGGGAGATTTCAGCTGAACATCCACTTTGAGCCCACCAATCCAAAAGTATTCAACAGCTGCCTTCAGAATCCTGTTTAGAGTTCAAAAAGAATGTCAAATTTCCACATTTGAAATTTTTCTTTCATGAAACCTGTATTTAGGAAAAGACAATGGGTACAAAAGAAAATTACATAAAACATTTAAGTAGTATAAACATTAAGCTACCAATGTTGTTTCATGATTCTTTCAAGGAGTCTGTTTGGTCTACGAAGGTGAGGCAAAAATCTGCCAGATGGTATGACATTGTGTGTGTGTGTGATTTTGGGTGCTTGACATTGTCTTACAACTGAAAAATAATTGGGAACAATATCATAGGTTTAACATACAGAACAGAGAACATAATTCTGAAATTCTAAAAAATACAGAACTGAATTCCAAAATTTTGAAAAAAAACAGAGCACAAAAACATTGATCAGATGAAGAACAAGAACATTTGCATTGAGAAAATAAGAGGAACATCTGAAGAAATGAAGAACAAAGAAAAAAAATAGTTGGAAGAAGAAAATAACTGTTATGGGTTGATTCTGACAAAAAGACTAACAGAGAAAGTACGAATACAAAATGTATGAAGTCTGGAAAAACCCTTAAAAGAGTTTTTTAAAAGAAAAAAAGCAAAAAAAAATAGGGTGGGGGGCAGTTCCTTCATGAGCATTCATGAGCATCGCAAACGGCCATGAAGCCTAGCCATGGCAGACACGTGAGAAATAACAGGATGGCATAGGGGTCCAACCAAAAACTCCATGTTACACCTCTATGACAGTGCCATAACAGTTATTTGATAACATTGAAATAAAGTGTTTTTAGTAGAAAAAATCTTAAAGACCCTTTTAGACTTGTATCCAAACATTGCTCAAGGTCAAATGGCAGCATAATCATTGTAAATATACAAGACTTCTATCCATTGGACTAGAGTGACATGAGTTGCAATTTTGTATTATATAATACTCCCAATTGATTCCAAATTATAATTAACATGGAAAAATATGTGTGCATCCCTGAGTGCCCCCCCCCCCCCCTCCTTCTCTCTCTCCTCTCAGTACCCTCACATACCCAATCAGAAATGAAGGCAAGAAAATGGTAACATGAATATCATTTTTATACCTTCCTTCATACATTCGATGCAGTTTCTCAACATCAAAGCAATGAACCTGCAATAAGTAAGCAAAAAATAATCAGAAATGATATAATAATATATGGTCAAAGCAACAGCAAGGATAAGAATTGCATGCAAGTATACATAACTAACAGCCAGCAATGCACCATGCAAATATAGTAAATGAAAGATATTAAATCTGAAAATGTGTTAAAAAGAGAAACAAATATTTTCTGAATATGCTTTAGTAATATCTCCACCCAGCAGAATGGATTTATTTATGTACAAGAGAATTACAAAGATAATTAATGCCAAAAACAATTTATAAGAGAACAATTAAGATAATAAATGATGCATTGAACCTAGTTATAACAAGTCTTATAATGTCAATTTAAACCTAACTCAATTCTATAAAATCGACTTGCAAGATGAGAATTATGCCCCACTTATATAAACTACTTTGGTCATTTCACTAGTGTATGTTGGATCTTCAACACAAAATATTTAGGCAACTTGGAAAAATAAACATTAAAAGGGTTCCTATCTCCTAAAATATTCCTATTTCCAACAAAAAGAAAATACTAAGTTATCTGTCAACATATTTTTTTTCCTGCACCACTTGTTATTTAGTCAATTGTCAATCAATCCTTCAACATAATGGCTCTTTGAAAAACATAAGGATGAGAGAACTGGAGCTCCTCTGCCCACAACATCCATCTAAATGGAATGCATTTACCATTGGGCAATTCACTAAACAAAGCACTCCTCCAATTGCACCTTTGGAGAAAAGCTCAGGTGATTGACTACTGGTAAACTTTGTGAATTTATGGGGAGTTTCATAGACATTTGGGGCATTCCAATACAGCATTTAAGAACCACTTCATTTTGATACTTTAAAAGACATGAATATGTCAAGGATTGATATACAAATGCAAAAACTAAGATGGAAACAAAATATCATACAGTAGCAATGACAAGATTTCCAGGGGACACAGCTACACCAAAACATGAATCGAATGCATCTCTTGAAATCTGCAATGAAAAAAAGAACACAACATTTAGTAGGAAAAAACAAAAATATACACAAAAGGAGATAGAAACATAAAAGGATAGTAATGATACGCAGATTGAACTGTCATGAGGCATGTCAGAAAAAAGGGTCACTTCATTGAGACGATTCTCATGCAAAGTCCAGCTCCGTACTAGATTATCCTATCAACATTTAAACAACAATTCATCAATTATAAATACATCTACTCAATGCGCATCAAAAGCACCAAAAAAATTTAAAAGACATCTTAGAAACCATTCAAAAAACATGGAAGTGGGCCATGCAACATTTTGCTGTATGTATTTTAAACTGTAAAAAGTTTAATGCATAATCTAATTAACTAATCTTGCTTTAAAACTTTCCAGTTAAGATAAACAGAAAACTATTCTAGATACCAAGTTTTTGTTTCATTATAAAAATTAACAAGTTGAAACCCTGAAATGAGCTGAGTTCCAAGTTCTAGAAGAGCAAGCAGATTCACCCCATTATGCAAGCTTGCATATATATTTGATTTTCTTTCCCTTTTCAGCTTACAGATAAAGAGAAAACAGAATTTTTTTTAAACCACTTTATAAGGACCAATCAAATATAACTTTAAAAGATGATAGCAAACACTTTAAACTGTAAACATTCTAGCAATATCTTGCAGTGTTTACGTCTTATACACACTGTTGTAGAGCTTTGTATAGTGTTACTAGTGTATAGTGCCAGCTGTAAAGCTGTTTTAGACAACCACAGTAAGTTATAAAAGGTTCTGAAATCTGCTGTAAAAGACTTCAGACCATTACTGCAGATCTGACAACTATTTCAGTAACTATGTATAGACCTGTGAAGTCAGATCTGAACGATTAATTCAATTCAGAAACACTAAACTACAAATTCAGAACTCTTCAAATTTTGTCTCAGAATTTTCTTTCATTTTCTTTCCTGTTCCCTTTCTAATTTCTATAACTTTTATGTTTGTTTTCAAATTCCCACAGAAATCCATTTGTTTCCCTGAAAATTCCCCCAAATCTATGCTCCATTGACCTTTACACATTAGATATCCATCAAACTGGATGAACACATCACGACAGTAAACAAATCAAGAGACAAATGGTGAAGAAACTTGGTGAAGACACAATTAGCAGGGAGTCAGCTGTAATCAATAATCAAGACAGTTAACAAACAAGTTTAACCACAGAAATGAAAATCGAGAATTTAACTGGTAGAACATAAAAAAGAAGACATAAATGGTGAAGAAACTTCGTAAGGATCATGCAACATATTTATGTCTACATTACTATGATTTCACTTTTATGCCACATAATTATAAATTAAACGATACTTTGTTAGAAAAATGGTTAAATCACCTAAGTAAAAGATAATAACCTGGCTGCAGCTGTACAAAAATCTACCACCAAATGCCCAGGCCAAACCTGTAACCTTAAACATTAAAAAATGCAGAAATCAGCAGAGCAATATGGCCATTTTTTTCAACTAACTCCAGAAACAGAGAGGGAAAACTTACAACCAAATCATGCGCATCATATGAGCCAAGCTTATCAAATTCCCTAGAAGATATGTCACATAGCCATATTTCAAATGAACCAGAAACTGTGCCTATGGCTAAAAGCATCTTGGAAGGGTATTGAACGTGCACAGTTACTGAGAGTACAGAAACTGGGACAGCATTGACAGTTATAACCTATTTAGGAATTGAAAGTTGCACGAAGGATTATTCACAAAAAAAAAAGGGAGTTAAAAATGAAAAGTGGTGCAGAAAGTACATAGCAAGTACCTCCTTCAATAATGAGAAAGAAGCTTCATCCACTTCTGATGATTTCAGCAATTTGTCAATGTCAGCCAACCAAATCTTCACACTGCAAAGCACATACATGATACATTCAGCTAAACTTGGACATTAGGTACAAAATGTAATTTCCTACAAAAAGTCAATCTAATTATGAGTGTGAGGGAAGTTCACTGGAATATGCCAATATGAGCTTCTTGAATGAATGATATCAAGGTCAGAAGTTTGAAAGTGCACTTTTCTAGGGATTAGTAGCATCTGAACTTCTAAGCATACATCAATAAACAATGTGTGATTTAGTTGATTAATCAAATATCATGGAATCTTTCCCTACCCTTTCCTAATAAAGGACATGTTTAGCTTCTTCATTAAGAAGCATTCAAATCAAAAGAATAAGTATCTATTTTCGTGAGACAACTAAGTTTTAGAAAGCTTGAACAGTTATAAAACTGATAATGGATGAGTGGCAAGAATTAAAGACATGTTTTCAGTTTCCAATTAATGAGACGAGTTTCATGACAGCACAATGTATGTACGATAATGGTTATCATTCCTGTGTCCCAAGAACAGGTTATTATAAACAGTAATATCAAAAGGCCAGAAATAGTTGCAGTCTACATATTGTCATCCCGGTTTTTGAAATTACGTTTTTTACCTTGTGGTATCAACAGTGCTAGTATCAAAGTGAATAAAATATAGATGAGGAGAAACTGGATGAATTTTGATTAGATAAATTCTTTTGGGTATCATTGAGAGTATTTCCATCACTATGATGATGCAGATAAAGCAAAAATAAAAAATCTGGCACAACTATACCAATAGCTTAACAAGATAATATGATGATATTAGAGCATAGATATAACACAATTGCATAAGCATGCTTAGCGCACCTCCCATCAGAGCTTCCAGAAGCTAATAAAATTTGAGGATTTGAAGAATCAAGAGAAAACAACAACCAACTAATAGTTGTAACCCACGAATTGTGTGCCTGAAGAAGGCCAGCAAACTTCACAGTAGTTGGGACTTCTCTGTCCTCAACAGTATAACAATCTGGTGGGTGAAATCTCCATAAAGAAATTTTACCAGACTTCCCACCAACAGCAAGTAGACTGACAGAATCACAAACTGGATTAAATTCAGATGCTAAACGCAGCAAGGGAGACCATGAAACAACAAGCGAACAGAGCATTGCACTACGAGAAGCATATTGGTCAGCACTTATCAATGGCAACAAGTGGTTCTCAGCCTTTTTTTTCGACAGTTTCTCATTATTTTTATCGACAGAATCTGTATGATCTGATGCATTTTTCTGCAAGCACAATCTAATATTAGGCACCTAACAATCAAATCAACACAGTCATAAAGATGCTTTTAATGGCACTTCAAAAAATTATATCCAGTATAACTTAACACCTGATTTGCATAAGAAAATGCTGTAAAGATAACTAACTAGATAAAACATAGTTTGCACCCCTTTTATGAAACTGAAGAGAAGCAACAAAGGAATTGTTATAAAAAAATAAAGAGTGTTTTTCCAACAAGGGCCCTAAGGGCACTGATTAGCATTGAAATACTCTCTTTTTTGATGAATATTTCTATTTTTGTTTCCTTAACCCTGCATTTAGCACACGGGAGCATTTGCTTTAGGGACTAGAGCAAGCATTTTTGTGCTTACAACCTGATGGCAAATTGGCAATAAAAGTCCATTAAAAAAATCTCCAGACACAATAAATGCCATTGCACAAACAACAAAATATCTGTAAAAGACAGTTGCCTATAAGGGCAAAAGAAAAGTTTTGTACAATTATAATGTGCAAATGCCCAGATATGTGAACATGAATAATATAAGTAACATAACAGATAACACTAATTCATGCACACTTCACATATGTCCCTTAAAACAGCCTAACACATGTTATCAAACTTATCTTAGCTTTTTTACTGGCATCTATGATGATGTCAGAAGTACATAGATAAGAATAGCGAGAAAACGGATCATTAGCATGACCTGTTAAGGGATATATAGAAAAAGAAAGCCAACCAAGAACACGATGAATAAGATAACTTACATCAGATACATCTAATGAAGCGTTCCCTGTACCTTGAAACGTGGTAAATTGAAAATACTCATACAACCTTTTAGTTATGTCCACAACCTGAACAGAATAAGAAAAATGGCATATTATACTTACAACAGTGTACACATAAAATGTTAGGATCAATCATATAATATTCAAAATATTCATTTCTTTATATTGCACAAATCCATACATGGGAAATAGTATGAAGCCCAAATACATGATACAACATGAGCATGATATGACAAATACAGGAATACATGAAATTCTAAAAAATTCAAGATACATACAATACAATCTAGATACGTACCTCGATCCATTCAGCACAGTAATCACAAAAAGGTGGACGAAAAATCTTCACGCGTCCTTCAGAGGTGCAAACAGAAATCAAGCACCTGTAGCAAATTAAACCTATAAATATTATTTAAACCTGTAAAAACATTAATTTCTCATGAATGAACAAACTATGGTGCTGCTAGAAGTACAGTATGACCCATGCAGTCCTTATCTGCAAAATCAGAGATGCACAACCTAGAATCACCATTTCAAAGAGAGTTTTACCCAGCCACAACACAACCCCAACTCCAGAATTACGTGAGCAATTTAATATGTACCAAATACACTATAGACATATTTGGATAAACTTCTCCTTGAGCAATTCTAAAAGAAAAAATAAGAAGACAAAATGAAATTAGGTTCTCAATTAGCTTAGATTAACTTATGCATAAGCTGATTTATAGAAAGTCTTTTATATTGGTATCTCCTAGAAGTACTTATATAGAAGTTTATCCAAACAGACCTTGTGACTCTATTGTTGCCCACC
Source organism: Cajanus cajan (assembly GCF_000230855.2). Taxonomy (NCBI): domain Eukaryota; kingdom Viridiplantae; phylum Streptophyta; class Magnoliopsida; order Fabales; family Fabaceae; genus Cajanus; species Cajanus cajan. The sequence goes on along the minus strand of NC_138523.1, from coordinate 28,874,672 downwards.
ATCTAGGAGTACATGAAGTCTTACAACAAAAAAGGGGCGAAAACAGAAACACATCAAATGAAATTATTCAGGAAAACTAAAATCCATACCCTGAATTCGCAGCCATGCCAAGCGGAGACCATGATATTGATCGGACAACAGGCTTATCATCCCGATACAATGTTATCGGCAGGAGGCATCCAGAGAGTAAATCTGTGCATAACTCAATTCCAACACATAAAAGTCACAAGTTCAAACTCGATGGATGGCACCAAGCCAATGAAATTACTCACTCTAATTCAACATTATCACATGAAATTTTAACTATAAGCATGAGACACATAATAATAGTGTTGCAAAATCTAATAATTTGAATTTGGGCCTAACATAACACCAAAAAGTAATCATGATGTGAGGGTTTCCCTTCATTTATATGTACCATAAGTACAAGACCCATGATAATGATGTCGCATGATCCTAGAATTTGGACTTGGGACTAACTCAACCCCAAAACCTAACTCATGGTGTGAGGGTTGCCCCTGTTTATATATACTATTTTGAATTTTTGATTATATAACAAGTTAATGTATGATTTCCAACATATAAACCTCACACTAAGGACTAAACATCTTGAGTATTAAGTTCACAAGACTAAACATCCACAACTTGTCTGACAACAGGTGACCTAACAATCTTGAATTCGCTCTGATTCCATCTTTGAATTTGAGTTTGGACTTAATTCAACCACAAAAACTAACTCATGAGATGAAAATTGTCTCCTACTCATATACAGGATCATTTGTTAGAGAAACGTTAGCAACACAGTATCTATAACACTCAGTAGTATTGACTAAAATATGTTACTTGTTAAAAATCATAAAATTAAGCGGGTCTCACCCCTTATTTAATGAACCCGACTCATGATTTTGTAGGTAGTTTTTAATAAATTTTGACAAATAAAAGAGTAGGTCGGGAAGAATGTATCAAGAGAGTATGTTATATCACTAATCAATGTGAGATATCTACAGCATAACAAACACAACAAACGCATACATTATACCATGGATAAGAAACATAAAATACCTCATCAAAATCACTAATGCACTCAACAAGTCAAGTAAAACACTAACGATTAATTAACAAGTGACTTCCTGGTAAACCCCAATAACCCAACTCACCTAAACTTTCATTAATAAAAAATAAAAAAATAAAAAAAGTGATTTTCAAAATTTACAGGGTTGAAGTAATGGTAGTACCTTTTCTTTCTACAAACCCCACTTGAAGGGGCTCACTTGGGGAGACTTTAATCACACCTCGTGGTCCAAATGGCAAGTCTGGTCTCTGAAAAACAACAACAACAAAAAAAAAAAAAAACATTTTTTGACAGAAGAAAAAGAAAGAGGAAATAGCGTATTTAATTAGTGTGAAGAGATGGATTTAGTACAAGTATGGTGACAAGGTGACCGGAAGAAACAGCAATGAGGTTGTCGTGAGACCAGGCAATGGCGTTGGGAAATGAAGGTGACCCCAATAGCATCGCAGGTTGTAACGGATGGGGAGAGGAGCGCGCCATGCTGCGTAATTTTAAGAGACAAGAGAATGTGAATGTGTGAAGGAGTGAGGGTTCGAATCCCTAGTAGCCTTAAAATAAATACCAATCTAAAATATAACTTAATGCTTCTCCGATCCCCTGTATGAAGGTGCACGGGATATATAAAATAACAACTTTTGTAGCATTTCTATCTTAGATATATATATAACAGATTTTTATATTAAATTCTTATAAAATAAAATTATAATTATATTAATTATATAATACTGTAATGCACTTCAATAACAAATATAAAGGCAGCATAAAATTAACTATTACAACTTTATAGTTAATGTAAATAAAAAAATTACATACAAAATATTATTTATTATTATGTCAAAAATATTTATATTTTTATCTTAATATTTTACATATAACAGTAATTATTAATTATTCCTTTTTTAAAGTAAATGTAAATAAATAAAAAATCACTTAAAAGTATTAATATTAAAAGTTACTCATTATTATGTTAAAAATTTACATAAAATATTTATATTTATTCTTAATAATTCACATAAAATTTGAATAAAATTAATATTTTTAATCATATAAAATAAAATAAAAATTACTATAAAAATTATTTTTCACAAATTTAACTGGAAAATAATATATATATATATATATATATATATATATATATGAATTTATAAAAAATTTTAATGTAATATTAAATTTTGACAGAAACTATGTAAATATTTTTTAATGTAAATCGTTATTAATAATTACTAGATTTAAGTTCAATTACTAATTACTAATATTACGTTTCAGGAAAATATTATCTACACGTCTTTATCTATATTTATAAAATTTATATATAATGGTGTAGCATGAAATATTGCTGGGTCAGATGCGAAGAAGCGAAGTTGAACCCTAACTCCCACGAGTGGTTCAGAGTAAGACAGAGTGAAGGGAAAGGAGAAAGTGTGCGTTTGCGGGAATGCTCAAAGCTTCTCATAGTAATATTCTAACTTACCAGTATTTTCTTTTTATGTTTAATTATTTTTCTTATAATTTAAAATATTCTATTATACTTTATATATAAATTATAAAGACTAATAATAAAAATAACATGTATAAAATTAAAACATAAAATTTATGAAATTATATAATTAAAAAAGCTCATATTCTTTATTCAATTATAATCAGTAAGTATAATAAATTTATTGTTTTTTATAATATTAAAATTATATATAAAAAAAATATTAATAATGCTTTATGCTATAAAATATATTACATTAACTATATATTTCAATTACATTGAGTATATGTAGACCTTTTATTTTTCTGAAAATTTGACATTACGTAAACCTTTTATTAACTATAAAAATATATTATGTTAACTGATGTTTAAAATAAAATATTTTCAAATATTATAATTAAAAGAAATTTAATATTAAACCCTAAATCTTAAACTATTATAAATTTTAGATTTTATTTATTATGTTTTATAATTAAAAGAAATCTAATATTAAATCAAAATATTATAAAAATCATAATAAAATCATAATAAATATTCTGATATTAAATTTAGTATATATTAAAATAATTAAATATTTGTATTTAAGAAATTGTTATAGATTTTATATATATATTTTAAATTTTTTGTTTTATTAAATTAATTGAAAATTAATTATATTTTATTACTTTTTAATAAAGTAAATAAATGATAATGAATTAATTAAATTTTTAAAATATATTTTAATTAAAAAATATTTTTTTGGTGAATACGGTGACTAAAAGTATTTTAATAAATAATTAAATTAAAAAATTAAATCTTATAATATTTTTTTTAATGATACTAAATCAAATATTCTAATTATTTTATAATAAATTAAAATAAAAAGATAATAAAAATATGTTAACTAATGTTTTAAATAAAATATTTTAAAATATTATAATAAAAAAATCATTATTAAATCAAAAAATTATAAAAATCATAACTAAAATCATAATAAATATTATGATATTAAACTTATTATATATTAAAATTAATTAAATATTTGTATCAAAGAAACTGATATAGATTTTAGACTTTATTTACTATATTTTATAATCAAAAGAAATTTAATATTAAATAAAAAGATTATAAAAATTATAACTAAAATCATAATAAATATTCTAATTAAATTTATTATATATTGAAATTAATTAAATATTTAATTAAAGAAACTGTTATAGATTTTAGATTTTATTTACTATGTTTTATAATATAAAAAAATCTAATATTAAATCAAAATATTATAGAAATCATAACTAAAATCATAATAAATATTCTAATATTAAATTTAGTATATATTAAAATTAATTAAATATTTGTATTTAAGAAATTATTACAGATTTTAGATATATATTTTAAAGTTTTTATTTTATTAAATTAATTGAAAATTAATTATATTTTATCACTTTTTAATAAAGTGAGTGAATCATAATGAATTAAATAAAATTTTAAAATATATTTTAATTAAAAATTATTTTTTTGTTGAATATGGTAAATAAAAGTATTTTATTAAATAATTAAATTAAAAAAATTAAATCTTATAATAGTTATTTTTTAATGATGCTAAATTAAATATTCTAATTATTTTACAATAAATTAAAATAAAAAGATAATAAATTATGTTAACTGATGTTTCAAATAAAATATTTTAAAATATTATAATAAAAAAATCCAGTATTAAATCAAAATATTATAAAAAACATAACTAAAATCATAATAAATATTATGATATTAAATTTATTAAATATTAAAATTAATTAAATATTTATATCAAAAAAATTGATACAGATTTTAAATTTTATTTACTATGTTTTATAATCAAAAGATTATAAAAATTATAACTAAAATCATATAAATATTCTGATATTAAATTTAATATATATTAAAATTAATTAAATATTTGTAGTTAAGAAATTATTGCAGATTTTAGATATATATTTAAATTTTTTATTTTATTAAATTAGTTATACTTTATCACTTTTTAATAAAGTGAGTGAATGATAATGAATTAACTAAATTTTTAAAAGATATTTTAATTAAAAAATATTTTTGGTGAATACGATGGTTAAAAATATTTTTATAAATAATTATATTAATAATAAATTTTAAAATCTTATAATGATTTTTTTAAATGAGTTAACTTAAATATTTTAAAAATTTTAGAATAAATTAAAATGAAAAGATAATAAAATATGTTAATTTGTGTTGAGATTTTATTTCAACACGAAACTTTAAAATAAATGTGCAAATAAAAAAAATTCCGTTAAACCTGTCACGTATTTTGTTTGATATAGAAAAAAGTAAGGAAACATTATAATGTATTAAAAATCGATAAAAAAAAATAAGTAGGTGGTTTGCCCGATTATTTAAGGAAGAAAACTTAAAATTTATATATAATAATAGCATGAAATATTTATAATTTAACATATTCAAATTTTGATTAATATAATATTAATATAATTATATAGACTATAGTTATTTATTTATATATATTAAAAGTATTAATATTTTTAATTTAAATTTTAATATATATATATATATATATATATATATATATATATATATATATGTGTGTGTGTGTGAGAGCCTCATTAATCGTAGCATGCTATTACTTCTTAGTTTTATTTCATATATTAATTGTCACAACTTCATAATTCAGTAACATGGAAGTTTCACCTTTACAAATTCTTGTCTCTTTCTCTTATATTTGTTTTATATATAATAGGGTCTATAAACCAAATTCATTGAAAATCTTTCTTCTCATTCATCGTCATATTTCTTCTTATAGATCATTTTCTTCGTTATTTATTTATTTTTCTGATATCAAATGTATTTGCATTATGTGTTATCTTTTTGAAGTATTCTTAATCCCCTTTTCATGTATGAGATAATTTGTGTATCCTGCGTTTGTGTTTGGATATATTATTTTTATTTAATGTTTAATTTTATTTGAACAATCTTCAATTTATAGATATTGTTAAAAGTCTTATATCTTATATCTCATATGAAAAAGTATGCTCATTATCTTTATATAAGAAAAGACGTAATTATTAAGATTAATTTTAGTGATTAATCATCTTTGTAATGTTTTCTATCTTTATTAAAAATATATATATATAAGAAAAGACGTACATTGTTAAGATAAAAATAATAATTTTTTATTGTAAAAATTTTCTTGCATATGTTTAGTGAGAGTAAAAATCTAAATTTGTACTATTTTTGTTATTTATGTTTTTATTATTAGGTGAATACATAGTAAGGGTTTACTCAATAAATATTTATCTTTACTTGTTTATATATCTATATGAGTATCTGTTAAGTGGGTATCTATATATTTTTTTAATATCTGTAGATACTCACGAGTATTTACTTAAAAAAATATATATTAAAAATACTTAACAAAATATTTTAACTATACATTTTAGTTATTTTTAACAAATTTTTCTTTTAAAAGTATTAAAAATTTGCAAAATAAAATTTTCTTTAAAAAGAGTTTAAAGATTATAACTAAAATTTAAATAAAATTTGCATAAAAAGTTTAAAATTTGAAAATTTTAAATTTAAATATTCTTCACAATTATAATAATGGAAATAAGTAGATTTAGAAATTGAATTTTAAACATTCAATCACATAAGTTTAAAGTTCAAACAATAATTATTAAAATAAATTATTTTTATTATATATAAATTGAAATAAAAGATAATAACGTACAATACTTAATTATTATAAATTCAAACAAAGGTCAAATAAAATCAAATTATTACATGTTTAAATAAAATTACAAAAGTCAATAAAACCATGTTAAACACAATCTTGAAAGCATTTAAGAATTAGAATATTAGTGGGTTTAACACAATAAAGTCAATATATATGTATATTATAATAATATTAGTGCGTCAAGATAGAATAAGATATGATATGAAAGTAGAATAAGATAAGAGTAGAAAAAGATAAGGGTGGAATATGATAAGAGTAAGATAAACTTTAAACATACCTAATGTTTGATGCATATTATAATAATAAATCAATGAGTTGTCGTAACCCAAAAATTTTCGATCTTATAACCAATGGTTAGGACTACCTTTTTGAAAAATCTCATTAATTAAAGAATGTCCGGATACCAAACCAATCCTCAAATAATAGTTTTGAAAAATGAGTTTATGGAGTCGTCACCAATGTTTTACTCAAAATATTGGAAAAAGAAAAGATTTTAAAATTAAAATAGAGCTCTTCAGAGCCAAAATTGGATTCGAGGGTCGGTTACGTGTAGGGAAAGTATTAGGCACCTCTACAACGCCTTAAATTGGTACCTTATGATGAAATTAGCATAATAATAAATAACATTTTAAATATCTTATCCCCTTTTATTATTTAATATTATTTATATGAAAAAAAATACTTATTGTTCTTACCGGAAATCTGCTGTAGAGATGATCTTCCGAGTAAGATTGGTGAGCCTCCTTCGTTGGTACGCTTGATGCTTCAAGATGGGGGTGGTACCTGCAAAAGAGACTCCGATGCTAAAGTTAGGGTTTGTATGAATATGAGTCTCGTATAAGTAATGCACGTACCTTAGTCTGGATTAGGGTTGCGTTGGGCCTTGGGCCTGATATCAGTTGTGATCTGATTAGATAGCAGATCTCGTCTGGACCGAGATCTCCTCAGATCAGTTATGATCTGGTTAAGTGACGAGCTGACGTCACGTAGTGCGTATCCGAGGTCGTCATGTGCTGCGATGCAGAGCTGGGAGCTCGGCCTTGCAGTACGGATAGTACACTAGCCCCCCGAGCTCCAAATACCGTGGGTCGAGGAGTTAAGAACGAGCTCGTCAAGTGGCTATGACCCCTTGCGTACGCATGCTTGTTGAGATGCCATGTGTCATAACTGATCACCTTCCGAGAACGTGCAAGTGGCACGTTAATGGGAGTGACGGTTATGTAATGATGGTTTGCCTTTGTCATAATTGTTCTTCAATTAATGTGTCATCAGACGCGTCCCTGGACTGACACGTGGCGTGACCGTTTTGAATTTGGGAGAAACCCTTTTTCTCTCCCTCGCACCTCTTCCCCTTTCACTTTACTCTCTTTCTTGCTTTGGCTTCTCGTGTACGATAGCTCTCTTTGCCTTCTTGCTTCCGTTCGTCTCCATTTTCACAGTTTCTGTCATCGTTTCCGGTAACCCAGTCATTGTTAGGGCTATTTTTGAGGAAGACCAGGTACTTCCTTTTTTCCGTTTTCTTTTTCCTTCTTCTTCAGTCTTCTTCGAGTCTTTCTTGTTCTTTCCATGGTTGGAGGGAGTGGTGCTGGTTCCTCCGTGCCTACCAAGGGTAAAGGCAAAGCGCGGGGCAAGGCGGCGGCTACCGGAACGGCCGCCGCTGGGAAAAAAGAAGGAGGTGGCGCCGCCAGCAGACCTCGTTCCAGGTATTCCTGGGTACGACAGGGTTCGGTGTGAGATGGCGGGGGTCCAAAGCGTTTTTCGGTCCTTTCTTGAGGTTAATAATATCTTGAAATCGTGCAGGGTTTGTGACCCTTCCATTTCCCGGATGATCCAGCTTGAACCTTGTTAGGCCGGTGAGGGCGTGTATATGGGGAAGTCTACCGACCCTCCCTATTTCTATATGTACCATTGTTTTTTTAGGGATTTAGGTGTCTACCTTCCCTTCACTCAGTTCGAGTGTGATTTTTTGAACTTTGTCAACTCGGCCCCTTGCCAGTTGCACCCCAATAGTTGGGGTTTTTTTAGGGCTTTTCAAGTCCTGTGCTCAGTTTTGGGGATAAAGGCGTCCCTTCCCGTCTTTCTTCATTTTTACCAGTTGAAGATAGGCGTTCCGCCATACGACATACTGTCTCTGAGTGGGAGTAGGGATGGGGGTTTGTTTACTCTTTACTCCCAGTCATACAAAAACTTCAAATAAGAGTTTTTCCGAGTTGCTCTTGTGAATGTCAACCCATTGGAGGATGGGGCGTTTTACTTCGACGGGCTACCGAAATTCCCTTTCTATTGGTGCCCCAAACCGTCTAGGTTTCATGGGGTGGGCCAATTGAAGCTGACGGCTTCGGAGGCGGCCGCCGTCGAGAACCTCGCAATGCTTCCTCGTCCGCTGGATTGCAAGCTCATTTTGTCGCTTGCGAACTCAGCATACAAGGAGAGGGGCCTGGAGAGTGAGTATTTCGTCCTCTTTAGATTGTTAAGGTTTGCAAAATCTTCTTTTGCTGATGTGTTTTGCTTTTTGTGTTCTCAGGCATAATGGGCAAGAATAAGTGGAAGGAGCTGAAGCACCGCTACAACCTTGCTGACCTTGAGGTTCCCGAGCCTCAGGAGGAGGAGGTGTCCCCCCTGAAGGTCAACTGAAAAAGAAAGAGGGGCGATAAAGAGGTCGGGGGGACCTCTGCCCCTTGCAGAATGGAGGAGGTGACCTCCAAGGCTACAGATGCTGATGCAGTTGATCTCACTGGGAGCCCTCCGCTTGGGGAGGTTCCCCAAGTGGCTGTTGCAGGGACTACTGAGCAAGTTGTTCCCTCTGCCGAGGTAGGTGTTTTGTGCTTTAATTTATCTTCTATGTTGAATTGGCTTGGTTTGTTGAGGTGTTGTCTCTCTTTGCAGGCAGGGATAGTTGCCGAGGTGGAGGTCCTGGTTGCTGAGCAGGTCACCCAGGCTTCCAAGGTGAGTACCTCGCTTTTTGCTTTTGCCTCTATCTTGTATGTTAGTCTCTTGTTTCTTGACATGAGGTCGGTTTTTGCAGGAAGGGGGCGTTGTTGAGGTCCAGGTGCCTCTGAGGTCGGAGATGCCAGACGTGGACCCCCTGTCGCCGAGCAGGAGACGCTCGTTTCCGCTTCTGTTGAGGCGCGTAGTAAGGGGCCGAGTCTTGAGGTCCCTACAGCCATGCCCGCCACCTCGGCAGCGCCGTCAGGATCGTCGCAGGGGGCTTCCCGGAGCCAGTACATAGCTCACCGCTTCGGGAAGGGCCTCACCCAGGTGCGACTGGACCATGTGAGTGCGTCGGCCGACGTGAACTCGCTGTGGAGCGCTGGGGTGACCGCCGAGAAGTTCTTCCCTCGAGGTTCGCTGACCTCGGATGACCATGGATTGATCGACAGGGCTGGGCCTGTGGAAAGCTTCGACGCTGCCCAGGTTTTTCTGCAGAGAACTATGGCGATTGTGGACCACTAGAAGTATAAGTGGTCCACACAGCAGGAGGAGCTGGTTAGGTTGAGGAACTGAGTTCAGCCTCTGAAGGACGAGAACAAGGTCCTAAAGGAGGAGAACAAGGTGCTGAGTGCCGCCCTTGGCGAGGCGAAGATGCAGGGTGCCGAGCTTCAAGCAGCGAAGGCAGATCTCGCCAGGGTTCAGAAATCGTTGGAGATTGCCCTGCGCTCCAACGAGAATTATGCTTCCCAGGTGGGCGAGCTGCAGGGGCTTATCGCGTCATCCCGAGGTCGGGTGCGGAGCTTGGAAGATGAGGCAACGTCTTCCCGAGGCCGGGTTCGCTCTTTAGAGGACGAAGTGACCTTTCTGAGGGGCGAGCTTGTTGTGGCGGCTGAGGACCGTCTCCGTGATGAGGTCATTCTCGGTGGCAGGGAAGAGGAGATTGCCGCCCTGAGAACGGACCTCGCGAAGCTGGAGGCGGAGAAGGCGGCGTTGGAGAAGAAGCTTGAGGAGACCGAGCGCTCGGTTCTGATTGAGCATAAGAGGGGTTTCCTCAAGGCTGCTCGCTAGGCCAAGCTCCTCGTGCTAGGATCTGACCTCTCTGCCATGCACGTGGAGAAAGTCATCCGTTTCGGGAAGCTTGTCAAGGAAGACGATGTCAAGGACAGCTCCAACGAGAATGCCTCTGTGTAGGCCAATTTTGTAATAGCTTAGCTACATTTTTTCTGCTTTATTTTCCTGTTTTGAATTCAAGTGTGGAACTGTGAAACATTGCTTGTATATGTATATTTTTCTTTGTCTATTTGCATTTGCGCTTTTATTTGCCTTTGTGTTTAGGCTTGATTTTTGATGTTTGCGCGTTTTGAGACACACGTTCAATGTCTGTTGTATGCTTTTATACTTGGTGATACTTCACCTTGAGTTGATCATGCCGAGGTTCAAACGCGACCTCGACTTTTCGTTAAGTACTTTTTTGTGAAGGTTCGATCTCGACCTTGATCATACTGAAGTTCAAACTCGACCTCAGATTTTTGTTAAGTAATTTTTTGTGAAGGTTCGGACTCGACCTTAATCATACCAAGGTTCGAATTCGACCTCAGATTTTTCGTTAAGTAATTTTTTGTGAAGGTTCGAACTCGACCTTAATCATACCGAGGTTCGAACTCGACCTCAGGTTTTTCGTTAAGTAATTTTTGTGAAGGTTCGAACTCGACCTTAATCATACCGAGGTTCGAATTCGACCTCAAATTTTTCGTTAAGTAATTTTTGTGAAGGTTCGAACTCGACCTTAATCATACCGAAGTTCGAACTCGACCTCAGATTTTTGTTAAGTAATATTTTGTGAAGGTTCGGACTCGACCTTAATCATACCGAGGTTCGAACTCGACCTCAGGTTTTTCGTTAAGTAATTTTTGTGAAGGTTCGAACTCGACCTTAATCATACCGAGGTTCGAATTCGACCTCAGATTTTTCGTTAAGTAATTTTTGTGAAGGTTCGAACTCGACCTTAATCATACCGAGATTCGAATTCGACCTCAGATTTTTCGTTAAGTAATTTTTGTGAAGGTTCGAACTCGACCTTAATCATACCGAGGTTCGAATTCAACCTCAGATTTTTCGTTAAACTATTTTTGTGAAGGTTCGAACTCGACCTTAAGTGAGAGCGAAATAAGTTGGTTTGAACTCGACCTCTATTTAGCGTAAAACATAAAATAATGCAAAGAGAATGTGAGTTGAACAGAATGAGTCATTTTATTGATTATGTAATTGTGCCTCGTTAAAAACCCTCTCAACCAAAACCCATTTTTCTGTTTTTTGGGACAAAAGACTGAGGCGGGAAAATAGTGCACAGCTCATTCGTACAAAGTTCAACTGAAATAAAACTTGAGATGCGTAGCATTCCAAGTTCGCGGTATAGGCTTCCCATTGAGTTCTTCCAGTCTATACGCTCCATTTTCCAAGTCTTCTGTAACTCAGAAAGGGCCACCCCAAGTGGGTGCAAGTTTTCCATCTAACGTGTCTTTTCGTGCTTCACCTAGTAATCGCCACACCAAGTCGCCAACTCGGAAAGAGTGAGGTCGCACTCGTGTGTTGTACCTTCGGGAAGCTCGGAGCTTGCAGGCTTCTTTGTGGATTTGAGCTTCATCTCTAAGCTCGTCAACCAAGTCGAGGTCGGCTGCCAACTCTTGAGCGTTCTGCTCGCTATTGAAAACTTGATGTCGGTGGGATGTCTCTCCGACTTCCACTGGGATCATTGTGTCAGTTTCGTAAGTTAGCCTGTAAGGCGTTTCTTGCGTGGTTGACTGGGGAGTGCAATGATATGCCCAGAGGATGCTGGGAAGTTCGTTGGGCCACTGTCCTTTGGCGTTCCCCAGCCGCTTTTTGAGTTCCCGGAGGATGACTTTGTTGGCTACTTCGGCTTGGCCATTGGTTTGGGGGTGTTCCACCGAGGTTGGAAGATGTTTGATACCGAGCTCGTGGAGGAAGTCCTCGAATCCCTGTGCAATGAATTGTCGGCCATTGTCAGTAACGAGGGTATGAGGGATTCCGAATCTGCAAATGATATTCCTCCAGGTGAATCTTTGCACGTTCTCCGTAGTGATTTTGGCGAGTGGGCATGCCTCGATCCACTTGGTGAAGTAATCGATCGCCACCAGGAGGAATTTCAGTTGACCTTTCGCAGGGGGGAATGGCCCGAGGATGTCCATCCCCCACTGGGAGAAAGGCCACGCCGACATCATATGGTGGAGAGCTTTGGGCGGTTGCCGGTGTGTATTACCGAACTGCTGGCACTCTTTGCATTTTTGTATGTAGTCTTGGCAATCCGACTTTAGAGTGGGCCAGTAGTACCCAGCTCGGAGTACTCTAGATGCCATTGAGCGTGCTCCGGAGTGCATGCCACATATGCCCCGGTGAATTTCCTTGACGACGTAGGCTGCCTGAGGCGCCGTTAAGCACTTGAGTAGTGGGGTGGAGATGCCACGTTTGAATAGCTCATCTCCGACAATGACGAATTTTGTCGATCTCATCCTCATTTTCTGAGCTTCGTCCTTGTCTTCGAGCAAGGTCCCTTCTTTCAAGTAATCCCAGATGCCTGTCATCCATCCCAGGTCTTCATTTTCACTGATGTTGACGACTTTGTCGTCCAGGCTGGGTGAGTGTAAGGTATTTTGGATGATAGTTCGATGTTGTCCAGGCCTTTTGGTGCTGGCGAGCTTCGATAGGAGGTCAGCTCGGGTGTTTTGTTCTCGCGGCACATGTTGTATGGTGAACTCGTCGAAGGACGAGATCTGGTGGGATACGATGTGGAAGTACCACTATAGGAGAGTGTCCTTTGCCTGGTACGTCCTACTGAGTTGTTCCACCATGAGCTTCGAGTCGCTGTTGCAACTCACTCTTCGGGCTCCGAGGTCGCGGGCTAGCCTCAGTCCTGCGAGAAGTGCCTCATACTCCGCCTGGTTGTTGGTCACCTTGAAGCTAAACTTGAGGGATTGCTCCAAAGTGACTTGGTTTAGCCCTTCCAAAATGATACTTGCACCACCACCTTTAGAGTTGGAGGACCCGTCAACGTGTAAAGTCCATACCTAGGGCTCCTTGGCAGTAGTAGGCGTTAGCTCGACTACGAAGTCGGCCAGGCATTCAGCTTTCAGAGGTCCGTGACTTTTGGATATCAAACTCAGATAATTCTACTGACCACGCAATCATTCGTCCGGCGAGCTCAGGCTTTCACAGAATTTGCTTGATGGGGTAGTCGGTTTTGACTACCACCTGGTGACTCTGGAAGTAGGGTCGGAGACGCCGGGCTGCGGTGACAAGTGCTAGTGCCAGTTTTTCGATCATTTCGTACCGCTTTTCCGCGTCTTGGAGGACTCGGCTGATGAAGTAGATCGGGGTCTGCACTTTCTGGTGTTCTTGTACTATTACTGCACTGATAGCGCTTTCTGCCACGGCCAAGTAGAGGAGGAGGTCAGCTTTGTGATCAGGCCTCTGTAGGATTGGCAGAGTCATGAGGAAGGTTTTGAAGCTTCGGAAAGCTTTTTTGCATTGATCCGTCCACTGAAAGTTTTGTGGCTTCCGTAGCAGAGTAAAGATCGGCCCTGCCTTTTCCGCAAGTCTGGGGATGAAACGGGACAGTGAGACCAACCGTCCGGCCAGGCGTTGGACCTCTTTCACTCTTTGTGGACTTTGCATCTGGATGATTACTTTACACTTCTCGGGATTGGCCTCAATTCCTCTGCTGGTGATCATGAAATCGAGGAACTTACCTCCCTGGACGCAAAGAAGACGCACTTCTCTGGATTGAGGCGCATGTTGTGCCTCCTGATATGAGCAAACACCTCGGCGAGGTCAGTGGCATGATCTGTTGCCGAGGTGGTCTTGACTACCATGTCTTCGACGTAGACCTCCATGTTCCGCCTGATCTGGTGGTGGAAAACCTTATCCATCAGTCGCTGGTAGGTTGCTCCTGCATTTTTGAGGCCAAAGGGCATCACCCGGTAGCAATAGTTGGCGTGGTCGGTAATAAAGGATGTAAGGACCTCGTCGGGCGGGTACATCATTATCTGGTTGTACCTGGATGATGGAACTAGGTTGAAGAGGATGGATAATCTTCAATAATTCCATGCTTAGGACCGTGAATGTTCTTGAGGTCACCTTCAATGACTCTTGAAGCTCCACGAAGTGTTCTTCATGGAGGAGAAGTCTTGAAGAGATTCGGTTCTCCTTAGCTTGTGTAGGAAGCTTGAGGAACCAAGCAAAGGTTGGAAACCTTTGGTGAGAAACCTAAGAGAGAATTTTCCCTACGGTTTTGGAGAGACTCTTGAGAGAGAAATCTGAAGTTTATTTCTCAAATTTGTCAAAAGTGAATACAAATGAGGTAATTACAAATATATAGGGTAGAGGTAGCTTCTAGGAGAAGCTAACCTTAACCATGGTTCACTAGGAACCATGGTAAGGTATACTTAACTCCCTACGGTTTAGCAAGCTTTTAGGAGAAGCTAACCTTGACCATGGTTCACTTAAGAACCATGGTAAGGTAAGCTTACCTTACTTGAGTTTAGAAGCTTGCAAGGCAAGCTTCAAAACTCAAGAAGAGTTGCTTAAAATTTCGGCCAAGGAGGAAGAAAGAGCTAGGCGGCCTTTGGCTCAAAATACTCCATGATTTAATTTGAAAATCTTTGATTTGGTTTAGCTAGGTTCATCATATGATGATGAGACCTAGCTAAATCAAATTTATGAAAAATTAGGAGCAAAATTTTTCCTAGGCCCAACTCAGGCCCAATTTCTAAGCACACCCTCAAACTTTGCTAAATGTCACCCATTTTCCCTACTGAAAAAAAATACAAAATGAATGTATCAACTAGGGAGGTTAAATGGAGTTAAACTCTCCAAGTAACCTACCTCAAAATCAATATACAAACACTAGAAAAAACAAGTAAAGTGCCTCACAAATACAAAGGCAAAAGTAACCTATACAAAAGACTATGTATAAACTGTACAGTATAAACAAGTAGAACTAGGCCTTCTCTTCATGATAGAGCATTCCAAGTGAAGATTACCTTGAGCTTGGCAAGCCCACTAGTCTTCACAAGGTCCAACTCTTCCTGTATTCTTCTAGCCATAGCTCTGGTAATTGGGCCCTTGGCCCATGGTCTATCATCCCCTCCTTCTTGAGAAGGATTTGTCCTCAAATCTGTAGGTTCATCTTCCTCATCATAACCTGCAAAAGGAATAAGATCACTCACATTAAAAGTGTTGCTTACTCCATAATCACTGGGAAGATCCAACCTGTAAGCATTATCATTGATTCTTTGGAGGACTTGAAAGGGACCATCTCCTCTTGGGTTGAGTTTAGACTTCCTTTGAGAAGGAAACCTTTCCTTTCTCAAATGAAGCCAAACCCAATCCCCTTCCTCAAAATTGAGGGTTTTCTTTCCCTTGCTTCTATCTAAAGCAGTTCTCTCATTTTGTTGTTGTATATGAGTTTTAACCTTCTCATGTAATTTCTTAACAAATTCAGCCCTAGATACCCCTTCTTTATGAAAGTAATGAGAAGAATCTGGTAGGGGTATTAGGTCTAAAGGAGTAAGAGGGTTAAAACCATACACAACCTCAAAAGGTGAGATTTTGGTAGTCTTATGAACTACCCTGTTGTAAGCAAATTCAATATGGGGCAAGTACTCATCCCAAGACTTATGGTTACCCTTAAGGACTGCCCTTAACATTGTAGATAGGGATCTATTAACTACTTCTGTTTGCCCATCAGTTTGTGGGTGACAAGTAGTAGAGAAAAGCAATTTAGTTCCTAGCCTACTCCAAAGAGTTTTCCAGAAATGGCTAAGGAACTTAGTATCCCTATCTGACACAATAGTTTTGGGTAAACCATGAAGTCTAACCACTTCCTTGAAGAAGAGTCTTGCTATGTTGCTTGCATCATCTATTTTGTGGCAGGGTATAAAGTGGGTCATTTTACTAAATCTGTCCACTACCACAAAAATTGAATCCATGCCTCTTTGGGTCTTGGGCAAGCCCAAAATAAAGTCCATACTGATATCAACCCATGGAGAGTTAGCAACAGGTAAGGGTTTATAGATGCCATGAGGCATTACTTTAGACTTTGCTTGTAAAAAAGCTATACATCTAGAGCAAAACCTCTCAACATCCCTTCTCATATGGGGCCAAAAGAATTTTTCTTTTAGAAAGTTTAGAGTCTTTTCAACTCCAAAGTGCCCCATGAGACCACCCTCATCATGACTTTCTCTAACATGGAGTTTCCTTATAGATCCTTGGGGTATACAAATTCTTCCTTCTTTATACAAATACCCCTCAGAAATATAGAAACCTCCTTGAGACTTTGCTAAGCATTGGGTATAATTTTCCTTGAATTCGAGATCATTAGTATACAATTCCTTAATGTGATTAAATCCCAAGATTTGAGATCCAAGGGAGACTAACAAAGTGTGTCTCCTAGAAAGGGCATCAGCCACAACATTATTTTTCCCTTTCTTGTATTTAATCACATATGGAAATTGTTCTAAGAACTCTACCCACTTAGCATGCCTTTTGTTTAGCTTGCCTTGGCCCCTCAAATATTTAAGTGACTCATGGTCACTGTGAATGACAAATTCTTTGGGAATAAGGTAATGTTCCCAAGTTTGAAGGGCCCTAACCAAAGCATAGAGCTCTTTGTCATAGGTAGGGTAGTTAAGAGAGGCACCCTTGAGTTTTTCACTGAAATATGCAATAGGGTGCCCACCCTGTAACAGAACCGCCCCTATACCAACTCCAGAGGCATCACATTCTAACTCAAAAGTTTTTGAAAAATCTGGTAGAGCTAGAAGTGGTGCATGGGCAAGCTTATGCTTCAAGGTTATGAAGGCATTTTCTTGTTTCTCTCCCTATATAAATTCCACATTCTTCTTGACTAGATCATTTAATGGGGAGGCTAGTGTGGAGAAATTAGGAACAAACCTCCTATAGAAGCTTGCCAAACCATGGAAGCTCCTAATATCCCCAACACTTTTAGGAGTGGGCCATTCTTGGATGGCCTTGATTTTCTCGGGGTCCACATGAACCCCTTTTTTACTAATTATAAAACCTAGGAAAACAACACTATCTACACAAAAAGTACATTTTTCTAAATTTCCAAAAAGTTGATTTTTCCTAAGAATATCAAAAACTTGCCTTAAGTGTCCTATGTGATCACTTAGGCTCCTACTACATATGAGGATGTCATCAAAATAAACTACAACAAATCTACCTATACAATCCCTAAGGACATGATTCATGAGACGCATGAATGTACTAGGAGCATTGGTGAGCCCAAAGGGCATCACTAACCACTCATATAATCCAAACTTGGTCTTGAAAGCGGTTTTCCATTCATCTCCTTCTTTGATTCTAATTTGATTGTATCCACTTTTAAGATCAACTTTAGAAAATATGATGGCTCCATGAAGCTTATCTAACATGTCATCAAGCCTAGGGATGGGGTGTCTATACTTCACAGTGATGTTGTTGATGGCTCTACTATCACAACACATTCTCCACTTGCCATCTTTCTTTGGAACCAACAACACTGGAACAGCACAAGGACTTAAGCTCTTTCGAACCCAGCCCTTCTCCAACAACTCTTGGACCTGAGACTCAATTTCTTTTGTTTCTTGGGGGTTGGTCCTATAGGCAGGCCTATTAGGTAGGCTAGCCCCAGGCACCAAATCAATTTGATGTTCTATTCCTCTTGAAGGAGGAAGGCCCATTGGACCCTCGGGAGGAAATAGATCATCAAATTCCTTTAAAAGTTTTTTTACCCCCTTAGGTAAAGTCTCATGTCCACTAGATGTGGCAGTGCAAGATAGAGTTCCTTTACAGAGAAGGATATAAGAGGGTTGTTGAATCAAGAGGGTTTGTTTGGAAATTACATTCTCTTGAGTAACAACCTCTAGGGAGGGAACTCCTTTCTCCCTAGATTCCTCTCTATCCTTAGTTTTCACGGACTTTTTATTTTTTTCTCTATTTTCCTCTTTTTTTTTAAATCTTTTTTCTCTATCTCTTTTGAGTTTCATTTGTGCTTGATCCTCAGCCACCTGTTGAGGAGTAAGAGGATGAAGCACAAATTTCTTTTCTTTATGTGTAGAGGTAATCTCGTTAGTAAGGCCATTATGCATGGTTTTCTTATCAAATTGCCATGACCTTCCTAATAAGATATGACAAGCTTCCATTGGTACTACATCACATAGCACCTCATCCTCATAATTCCCAATGGAAAGCTTGACCTTTACTTGTTGGTCAACTGCCAAGTCACCATCCTCATTAATCCAATGGAGTTGATAAGGTTTAGGATGGGGACTAGTAGTTAAACCCAACTTCTCAACCAGCCTAGTGCTACAACATTTGAACCATGAACCACTATCAACAATGAGAGGACATGCATTGTTTAAAACTTTGCATCTAGCGTGAAAGATGTTCTCCCTTTGTGATAGAGTTTCACTAGGTTGGTTGTTGAGGAGTCTCCTAATCATTAAGAGCTCTCCTTCATAAGGAAAAGTAGACTCTACACCTTCCTCTTGCTCACTTGCTTCTTCCTCACTATTACTAGAGGAAGTAGGAGCCTCATCTTGGCTACTATAAATGTCATGCCCCCTCATGATCATGACCTTCTTTGTGGGGCATTGGGAGGCAATGTGGCCTCTCCCTAAACATTTAAAGCACTTAATATCACTAGTCCTAGAACTAGTGTGTGTAGTGTCCTTTCCCTTTCCCTTATCTTTTTCTGTGGCTAGATTTTTGGAGGGTTCAAAAGTTTTCTTCTTTTCAAAAGTTTTTCCCTCCTTCTTGGAATCTTTCTTTAGAAATGAAGAGTTGGAGCTATTTTTGTAAGATTTCCTCATTCTTTGTTGTTCTACCCTTACACAAAGTTGGACCAAGTCAATTAGGTCCCTGTAGGGTAGTAGCTCCACTTGGTCTCTTATTTCTAAATTAAGACCACTCAAAAATCTAGCTACAGTAGTTGCTTCCTCTTCCCTAATACAAGCCCTCATCATTAATAGCTCCATTTGTTGCCTGTACTGTTCTACAGACATGTCTCTTTGTTGGAGCCTTTGGAGCTTATTCATAAGCTCCCTCCCATAGTAGGTGGGAATGTGCCTCCTCCTCATTGCACTTTTAAGATCATTCCAATATTGAATTGGAGGATCATTGTGGAGGCGTCTCTCTCTCTCTAGGGCTGTCCACCAATACATGGCATGCCCTTGGAAGCTAAGGGCAACCAAAGGTACTTTCCTCTCTTCACTTACCCTATGGCAAGCAAAGAGTTGCTCAACCTTCATTTCCCAATCTAAATAAGACTCCACATCATCTTTGCCAAAGAATTGTGGGAGGTCAACTTTGACTCCCCTTGGCCTAGTAGTTCTCCTAGGAGTATGTTGGTAGTGATCCCCTTGATTCATGCTTTCATTAGGGGATGTGTATTGGGAATGTGAGCTCCTACTCTTTTTCCTATGTTTCTTCATATCTTCTTTTAATTTTTCTTCCTCTTGCCTTAAAATTCTCAATTCTTCCTCTAAATAAGCAAGTTGTCCTTCTCTTTCAATTCTTTCCTTCTCTCTTTGAATGGACTCTTTCTTTTTCCATAGTTTAAGTGATTTGAGCTCTTTAGTGATGTAAGAAAGACTTTTTGGAGAGCCATCACTTTCACTATTGGAGGAATTTTGAGACATTTTAATTCAAGAGATTTTTCACACAAAAATAGTTTTTATGAAAATAAAGTTTTTGAAGTGCTTTAGATTTGGCACTTGGAGGTCTAAGAGTACAAATTGAACTTTGGAGGGAGGTGAGCTACTAAAGAGCCACTTAATAACCAAGCCTCTTCAAGTAAAAATCTCTAAACCCCCTTGTACTTTTGTCTTGCACAAAACAATTTTCACAAAGATCTTTTCTTAAAGAAAAATAACAAACAAGTGCCTATGTGTACAATTTTATATGATGCTTGAAATCATAAAGAGCAAGAAAACATAAATTGCTTGAAAACTTAAATGACTTAAAACATAAATTGCTTAAAACATAAAGGACTTGAAAACATAAACTAGGCGTTGAAAGCAATTAAACCTAAGTGAGAGCTTGAAAGGCACCAAAGACCTTCAAGGACCACTCTCACAAGTACTACACGGAAATTACTATGAAAATTCTTAAGGAGAGATGGAGATACATCAAAGGCACTCCAAGACACTCCTTAATAAAGGCCTTGTACAAAAATTTAGAAGACAAAAAATTACAAGGAAAATGAAATTCAAATTTACTTCAAATGAAATGCAAATTTACACTCCAAATGAAATGTAAATTCACTTTCAAATGAAATTAGTGGCTGCACTTAATTTCAAGGAAAACAAATTAGCCACTAATTTAGAAACAAATTTAGAGACGGATTTTGTAAGGAAAACAAGTTTTAGAAACCAAAAATTTCGTCACTAAAATTTGTCA
Organism: Cajanus cajan; assembly: GCF_000230855.2. NCBI lineage: Eukaryota > Viridiplantae > Streptophyta > Magnoliopsida > Fabales > Fabaceae > Cajanus > Cajanus cajan. Next base: position 28,853,981 of record NC_138523.1, on the reverse strand, counting down.
CTAATTTTCACAAAAATTTTCACAACTAGCTTTCTTCCTTCTTGCTCCAATTCAGCCACCAAGTTGCAGCCTCACAAGGTGTTTCACTCCTCTCTTAGAAGCAACCTTGACTTTGGTCACTTCTAGGTGTTTTCAAGAGCCTAGCCACCAAGAGAGAACAAACTCCCTAAGCAACCACCAAAGCCTTCAAGTGGATGTCCTTTGCCTTGGCCTCCTACACCTTTTAAGAAGCACTCAACCACCTTCAAGACTAGAATATTAGTGTAAAACTGAAAAAATAGAAATTTAGAATAGCTACACCAATTGGTGGAAAACAAATGAGACAAGACTAGAAAGAATTCCACAAAAATTGACAAGCAAAAATTAAGGCAAATTTAGAAAGCTAGCACATAAAAGAATAACCTAGGAATGGTACTAGAATGGATTAACAAATCAAAAGCTAAGATTAGAAAACAAAATAGACTCAAATATATGGCTGGACCAATGCAAACATGTCACAAAAATTTTCCAAATCCGAGAGCACACAACACCAAATTTTCACTCCTATGGCTTTTTCTTTTGCTATTTTCTTTCTTTTTCTTTTGCAAAATATTTTTCTCTTAATTTTCTTTTGATGTTCAGGAGTTTCAATGCCTTTTAAACACTTAGAAGTCTCGGATTTAGTGTAAAAATACTGCAGCAAAAATTTCACACAAAACAAGAGGTGTTCACATGCATTTTGTAACTAGTGCTTCACTATTTTGTATTATTTTGAGAGAAAATTTTTAGGCACTCATTCTTTTGTTTTTCTCATGCATATAAGACACACACACCTCTGTTTTGGTTCTGTTTTAAGGCTAAAAAAATTGCACAAAGTTTCAGCCACTACACAAGACTCAAGGAAAACCTAATAGGAAAGTGTTTAACAATTTAATTTGACAAAACTTTTAATATGACATAATAGAAACCTAACTCTAGGAAATTTGCTAGAACTAATAGCAAATTAAGAACTCAAACATGTAAAGCAAAAGCACATATAGGAAGGTTCAGATTTAATAAGAAAATACACAAAAATTTCGGACTCAAGAACACAATACAAAAATTAGGTCAAACAAGCTAGTCTAGGAAGTTTCAACATATAAAGGACTACACATGACTTTCTAAGACAAAACAATTGATTCAAAAGCAAAATCTAAGCAATATGAATGTTGTCCAATCATGGACACATGTTATAGAATGAAGAGACTCAAGCAAAATTAAAAGCACAAGTATAGGAACCTAAAGCACAACAAAACCGGTTTGATTCAAGAATTAGGAGAACAAGCAAATATGAATCAAACAATTATTATGTGACATTTTGGATCCATCAAAGTGTGAATAAAATCTAGATCCATTCAGCAAACATAAGAAGACATGTAATAGAAGGAAGATACAACACGGATTCAAGTAGAAAAGTTTGGAAACAAAACCTCAAGAGCACTAGGCTCTAGATACCAAAAATGATGGAGCTAAGTTGAAGAAGATTGGTGAACTTCAACTTCTCCATGCTTGGACCGAATGTTCTTGAGGTTATTCTTTGGAAGAAGCTTGAAATCTCCATGAAGAAGCCTTCAATGGAGGAGAAGCCTTGGAAGGAAGTTCGGTTACTCCTAGCTTGTTGTAGAAGCTTGAGGAACCAATGCAAAGTTTGAAGAAACTTTGGTGAGAAACCTTGAGAGAGAATTCTCTTCGGTTTTGGTAAGGGACTCTTGAGAGAGAAATCAGAATTTTATTTCTCAAATGTTCAAAAGTGAGTAAAAGAGTAGGAAAATCAAATATATAGGGGAAGGTAACTTGTAGGAGAAGTTATCCCTAACCATGGTTCAATAGGAACCATGGTAGGGTAAGCTTTAACTCCCACGGTTTAGGTAGCTTGTAGGAGAAGCCAACCTTGACCATGGTTCACTTAAGAACCATGGTAAGGTTGTCTTAACCTTCATAGGTTTAGAAGCTTGCAAGGCAAGCTTCAAGACCTAAAGGTGCTAGTTCAAAAATTCGGCCAAGGAGGAGAAGGAGAGCTAGGCGGCCTTTGGGTCATTTTGCTCCTTGATTTAATTTGAAAAATCTTGATTTGGTTTAGTTAGGTTCATCATATGATGATGAGACCTAGCTAAATCAAATCTATGAAAAATTAGGAGCAAAATGAGTCCAATATGTAAAATTTTGCCTAGGCCCAACTCAGGCCCAATTTCTAAACACACACCCTAGCTTTGCTAATTGTCACCCCTTTTTCCCTACTGAAAAAATACAAAATGAATGTATCAACTAGGGATGTTAAATGGAGCTAAACTCTCCAAGTAGCCTACCTTAAAAACAATATACAAACACTAGGAAAAAGCAAGTAAAGTGCCTCACAAATACAAAGGTAAAATAACCTATACAAGAGACTATTTGAAGCTATACAATATATACAAGTAGAACTAGGCTTCTCTTCATGATAGAGCATTCCAAATGAAGACTACCTTGGGCTTGGCAAGTCCACTAGTCTTTACAAGGTCCAACTCTTCCTGTATTCTTCTAGCCATAGCTCTGGTAACTGGGCCCTTGGCCCATGGTCTATCAAAGAGGCGCGAGGGAGAGAAAAGGGTTTCTCCTAAATTTAAAACGGTCACACCACGTGTCAGCCCAGGGACGCGTCTGATGACACATTAATTGAAGAACAATTATGACAAAGGCAAACCATCATTACATAACCGTCAGTCCCATTAACGCGCCACTTGCACGTTCTAGGAAGGTGATCAGTTATGACACATGGCATCTCAACAAGCACGCGTACGCGAGGGGTCACAGCCATTTGACGAGCTCGGTCTTAACTCCTCGACCCACGGTCTTTGGAGCTCGGGGGCTAGTGTACTATCCGTACTGCAAGGCCGAGCTCCCAGCTCGGCATCGCAGCGCATGACGACCTCGTATACGCGCTACGTGACGCCAGCTCGTCACTTAACCAGATCATAACTGATCTGAGGAGATCTCGTCCAGACGAGATCTGCTATCTAATCAGATCACAACTGATCTCAGGCCCAAGGCCCAACGCAACCCTAATCCACACTAAGGTACGTGCATTACTAATACGAGACTCATACTCATACAAACCCTAACTTTAGCATCAAAGTCTCTTTTGCAGGTACCACCCCCATCTTGAAGCATCAAGCGTACCAGCGAAGAAGGCTCACCAATCTTACTCGGAGGATCATCTCTACAACAGATTTTTGGTAAGAACACTTACTATCACTCGAAGGTTTATTTAGAGAGGGGGAAAGCTATGCAGCTCCTTTCTTTCTTTTCTCCCTTGGCTAGAGGGTTTCTTATATAGCCAACTAGGAGACAAAAGCATAAAAGAGTTATCCGATGTGGGACTAAATTTTATAAAAATACCATCTTTTCCTAGGCACCATGCAGGACCTTTAGAGAACTCGTTAACTGTTAGATCGTGCTGGTTTTTTTATGGTATCCTCACAATATACTGATCTTCAATTTCAACGGTTGGACCATTGAAATTAGGTTTTTAGTGATAGATACTAGCATAACAAAAAACGTTGTCTGGTAAAGGATTCATATTTTACAGCTGCAATGCGAGGCCTCTAGAGAAATCATTAACCGTTGGATCATGCTAAAACTTTTATGATATCTTCGTAAGACATTGATCTTTATCTTTAACGGTGGGATCGTGAAAATTAAGTCTTTATAGGGAGATATTATCAGAACAAAGACGCTGCCCGACGAAAAATTTTCTGGAAAGCAGAACAGGTCGTTCTAACATTGGGAACGGCCCGTTCCAATTTGGGAATGGCCGTTCCGCGCCCCAGATCAGTTTTCTTGAGTTTTTTTAGCCTTTCGGAGCCATCTTGGCCCATTTAGGTGCTCTATTGGGCCCTTAGGGGCCATACATACTACTTTTTCCAACTGTAGTGCGAGGCTTCTAGAGAACTTGTTAACCGTTGGATAATGCTAGAATTTTGATAATATCTTCTCAATACATTGATCTTTAATCTCAACGGTTGGATCATTAAAATTAGTTATGTAACGAGAGATGTTATCATAACAAAACTGCTGTCCAATACGTTGATCCCCTCGAGGGCCTTAAAAAATCATACCAACGAGTTAATGGAATAAAGAGGTTTTCCCACTTATATAAAAAATAAAAAATTTATGACATTCAAGTTCTTTTGTTTTTTTTTTTGGAAACATCATTCAAATTAATGTTATCTCATCCTAATGGATAAATGAAATTGTAAATGCTAAAATAAAATAATCTATTTATGAAACTGCAAGCTCCTTTCAATATAAATGACCAAAAGCAAAAACATGCTATCCTGAATTAATGTATTTGGATGAAGAATTTTTGTTTGGTTTGCCTATTTTTTGCTTCGATTTTCATTGAAAACAAAAAGTAAAATTAAAAATATGTTTACTTGAATATTAGAAAACCTTTCCTTAAATAATATTTCGTGTACTATCCATACTGCGAAGCCGAGCTCCGAGCTCGGCACCACAGCGCAAGACGACTTCGGACACGCGCTGTGTGATGTCAGCTTGTCATCCTAATCAGATCATAACTAATCTTGGGCCCAAGGCCCAACAAAACCCTAATACACACAAAGGTACGTGCATTACTTATACACGAGACTCATACACCCAGAAACACTAACTTTAGCATCGGAGTCTCTTTTGCAGGTACCACCCCCATCTTGGAGCAACAAGCGTACCCGTGAAGGAGGCTCACCAATCTTACTCGGCGGATCACCTCTACGGTAGATTTCTGGTAAGAACATTTGGCGCCCACCGTGGGGCCGATCAAGACAGCTCTTATCGGTCACGCTTATGGTATTCACCAGAAGCCATAGCAGACGCGCAATAGACGACGCAAATCACTCAATTACCATGGACAACGAAGCCACATTGAGGAGACTGATTGACCAGGTCGAACAGATGCGGCAGCAACACGACGTCGATCTGCGAAACATGCGTGCCCAGCACGAAACTGACCTAGCGGCGATGCGGACCGCCAATGAAGCTGATCTAGCGGTTTACGCGTTGAAAACGAGCGGATTCGCGCCCAGCTCCCTTGGTGCCCCTCTGATCATCCTCCTGAGGCAAGAAACCTCCACGAGGAAGAAGGGCACTCGGTCTCTCAGCCCCGATCTACGACTAGGGCACCGACTCCACGACCTGCCGCGCACCGGTCTCATGTTCCGACGAACAAGTCGGTCCATGAAGTCAGCAAAGCCCCAACTCATGTCACAGGGGGTCAAGCAACCGTCCGCCGTCATCCCTTTGTGGATGGCATCATGGAGACACCACTCCCTCAGGGTTGGAAGCCTCTCCACCTCGATCGCTATGATGGCACGACGGACCCCGACGAGCACATCGACCTATATACGACACAGGTAAACCTCTACACTAACAATGATGCTATATTGTGTAGGGTTTTTCTGACTTCGCTCAAAGGGGCCGCGCTCAACTGGTACACCCAGATACCTGCCGAGTCAATTGACAGCTTCGGCACCCTGGTCAGACGGTTCACAACACAATATGCGACGAGCCGACCTCATCACATAACATCAGCTGCCCTGGCCAGTCTCAGACAGAGTGACGACGAGCCACTCCGGACGTTCATGGAACGATTCGCCGCCATCTCGGTAAAGATCCGAAATCTGAATCCCGAGGTCGCACTGCACTCCATGCTCATGGCGTTGAAGCCAGGACCTTTCGTCGATAGCCTTTGCCGACGACCTCCTCCCGACATGGACGAGCTCCGAGCTCGCGCTGCTGGGTACATCCAGTTGGAGGAGCATGCCGAGTTCCGCAAGGAAATTCGCGACAAACCACAAGGAAAGCAAGACCAAGGTCAGGCCACAAACATTTAAAGTTGGCGACCGGGTTTCGCGATTACGGGGAGAAGCAAGAACAGACCCCACAAAGGAAAATTTGGAACTTGAAATTCCACCCACCTCAAATTTTATCTTAACCAAGGTCGAATTTGAACCTTGTTATGCCAAGGTCGAGTCCGAACCTTGAGACTACATTTTCTTAAGCAAGGTCGAGTTCGAACCTTGATATGTCAAGGTCGAGTCCGAACCTTGAGATCATATTTTCTTAACCAAGGTCGAATGCGAACCTTGTTATGCCAAGGTCGAGCCCGAACCTTGGGACTACATTTTCTTAACCAAGGTCGAGTCCGAACCTTGAGATCATATTTTCTTAACCAAGGTCGAGTTCGAACCTTGATATGCCAAGGTCGAGTCCGAACCTTGAGATCATATTTTCTTAACCAAGGTCGAGTTCGAACCTTGATATGCCAAGGTCGAGTCCGAACCTTGAGATCATATTTTCTTAACCAAGGTCGAGTTCGAACCTTGATATGCCAAGATCGAGTCCGAACCTTGAGATCATATTTTCTTAACCAAGGTCGAATTCGAACCTTGTTATGCCAAGGTCGAGTCCGAACCTTGGGACTACATTTTGTTAACCAAGGTCGAGTTCGAACCTTGATATGCCAAGGTCGAGTCTGAACCTTGAGATCATATTTTCTTAACCAAGGTCGAATTTGATCCTTGTTATGCCAAGGTCGAGTCCGAACCTTGAGACTACATTTTCTTAACCAAGGTCGAGTTCGAACCTTGATATGCCAAGGTCGAGTCCGAACCTTGAGATCATATTTTCTTAACCAAGGTCGTGTTCGAACCTTGATATGCCAAGGTCGAGTCCGAACCTTGAGATCATATTTTCTTAACCAAGGTCGAGTTCGAACCTTGATATGCCAAGGTCGAGTCCGAACCTTGATATGCCAAGTCGAGTCCGAACCTTGAGATCATATTTTCTTAACCAAGGTTGAATTCGAACCTTGTTATGCCAAGGTCGAGTCCGAACCTTGAGACTACATTTTCTTAACCAAGGTCGAGTTCGAACCTTGATATGCCAAGGTCGAGTCCGAACCTTGAGATCATATTTTCTTAACCAAGGTCGAGTTCGAACCTTGATATGCCAAGGTCGAGTCCGAACCTTGAGATCATATTTTCTTAACCAAGGTCGAGTTCGAACCTTGATATGCCAAGGTCGAGTCCGAACCTTGAGATCATATTTTCTTAACCAAGGTCGAATTCGAACCTTGTTATGCCAAGGTCGAGTCCGAACCTTGAGACTACATTTTCTTAACCAAGGTCGAGTTCGAACCTTGATATGCTAAGGTCGAGTCCGAACCTTGAGATCATATTTTCTTAACCAAGGTCGAATTTGATCCTTGTTATGCCAAGGTCGAGTCCGAACCTTGAGACTACATTTTCTTAACCAAGGTCGAGTTCGAACCTTGATATGCCAAGGTCTAGTCCGAACCTTGAGATCATATTTTCTTAACCAAGGTCGTGTTCGAACCTTGATATGCCAAGGTCGAGTCCGAACCTTGAGATCATATTTTCTTAACCAAGGTCGAGTTCGAACCTTGATATGCCAAGTCGAGTCCGAACCTTGAGATCATATTTTCTTAACCAAGGTTGAATTCGAACCTTGTTATGCCAAGGTCGAGTCCGAACCTTGAGACTATATTTTCTTAACCAAGGTCGAGTTCGAACCTTGATATGCCAAGGTCGAGTCCGAACCTTGAGATCATATTTTCTTAACCAAGGTCGAATTTGATCCTTGTTATGCCAAGGTCGAGTCCGAACCTTGAGACTACATTTTCTTAACCAAGGTCGAGTTCGAACCTTGATATGCCAAGGTCGAGTCCGAACCTTGAGATCATATTTTCTTAACCAAGGTCGTGTTCGAACCTTGATATGCCAAGGTCGAGTCCGAACCTTGAGATCATATTTTCTTAACCAAGGTCGAGTTCGAACCTTGATATGCCAAGGTCGAGTCCGAACCTTGATATGCCAAGTCGAGTCCGAACCTTGAGATCGTATTTTCTTAACCAAGGTTGAATTCGAACCTTGTTATGCCAAGGTCGAGTCTGAACCTTGAGACTACATTTTCTTAACCAAGGTCGAGTTCGAACTTTGATATGCCAAGGTTGAGTCCGAACCTTGAGATCATATTTTCTTAACCAAGGTCGAGTTCGAACCTTGATATGCCAAGGTCGAGTCCGAACCTTGAGATCATATTTTCTTAACCAAGGTCGAGTTCGAACCTTGATATGCCAAGGTCGAGTCGAACCTTGAGATCATATTTTCTTAACCATGGTCGAGTTCGAACCTTGTTATGCCAAGGTCGAGTCCGAACCTTGAGACTACATTTTCTTAACCAAGATCGAGTTCGAACCTTGATATGCCAAGGTCGAGTCCGAACCTTGAGATCATATTTTCTTAACCAAGGTCGAGTTCGAACCTTGATATGTTAAGGTCGAGTCCGAACCTTGAGATCAAATTTTCTTAACCAAGGTCGAGTTCGAACCTTGATATGCCAAGGTTGAGTCCGAACCTTTAGATCACATTTTCTTAACCAAGGTCGAGCTCGAACCTTCAAACAACAAATTTAGGAGCTCCTCAGAAGCCCCTTCGCTCTTACATCACTCGGTGCTTGGGGGGAAAGTGTACTGGCCAGCCAAGTTGCCAACTTGTCCCTCACCAATCTATTGACTCAATCAAAGGTTTACCAGCCTGACCAAGCAGTAAACTCATCATTGCCGAGTTCCTCAGCTCGGCCATGAAGCATGGACATCGGAATACCACATCGGCCCAAAGAGGCAACGTCATCAAACAGATAAAAATACAATCTTGTTACCACGCCGCCTGCACGTTCTCGAGAACGAGACGACAGTTGCAACACATGGCATCTTGACAGGCAAGCATACGCGAAAGGTCACTGCCCCCTGACGATCTCGGTCTTAACTCCTCGACCTACGGTCTTCGAAGCTCGGGGGGCTAGTGTACTATCCGTACTACGAAGCCGAGCTCTGAGCTCGGCACCACAGCGCAGGACGACCTCGGACATGCACTGTGTGATGTCAGCTCGTTATCCTAATCAGATCATAACTGATCTCGGGCCCAAGGCCCAACAAAACCCTAATACACACAAAGGTACGTGCATTACTTATACGAGACTCATACACCCACAAACACTAACTTTAGCATCAGAGTCTCTTTTGCAGGTACCACCCCCATCTTGGAGCAACAAGCGTACCCGTGAAGGAGGCTCACCAATCTTACTCGGCGGATCACCTCTACGGCAGATTTGCGGTAAGAACATTTCATATAATAAGCTTAAGCATATATTTGATAGTGTTGAAATACTAAAAAAATGAGAGAAAGTAACAAAATACATGATAAATTAAATGAGTAGTGTGTTTGATAACGTCTCACATCTTTTTATTTGATAATCAATTAACGACACTCGTCAACAAACAAAATCAATTCAAATTTCAAATTTAATCAATTAAATGTTTGATTCAATCGATTAAATCATAACTCAGTTGTTGTAATCGATTAAATCGTCATCAAAGGATGAATGATTTTTTTGTAAGGAAGAAAGACGAAGCCCCTTAATCGATTAAATCCATATGCAAAGGATTTTTGGTTAAGTAGTAAATAAAAAGACAAAAGGACCCACTCAAGGGCTAACACAACAAAAAACCTATAATACAAGGCATCATGTGCTAAAAGAGCAACAACACTACTAGAAGGCCTTAGCCAAACTAACACATTATCTTGAGAACTAGCTCCCATTCTGGATATTTGATCAGGAACCATATTGGCTTCGCAGTACACATGAGATATAGACACATTCCAATCTCTCAAAAAGATCTTCTTAACTTGGAAGATTAGCTCAGGATGAATTGAAGAGTGTAGTCCATATCTTATGAAAAGAGTTGGACCACTTCCAAGCAATCACATTCACAGGGAAAAGAAGTTAATCCTTTGTTCCAAGCCAACATCAGACCTTCTTTTAAAGCCAGCAACTCAATATATTAGGGAGTGGGATCAAGAATTATATTCATTCTCCATCTCCAAATCCACCAACAAGCAAAGGCAAAAAGGATTCCCAGGTTGCTATTAGCTAGCTCCTTCAACCAAAAATCTAAACTGTCCGAATGGAAGGAAGGGTGAGAGCAAATATTCAAACGCAACCAAATCTCCTTCGCATGGGGGCAGTCACGAAGGCAATGGAAGATATTTTCCAAAGGAGAAGAATAGTGATTGCAAGAGGCAAAGGTAGTCAAATTGCAATGTAGTCTCATCTTATTGGTAGGAAGGACTTTATGCATAATCTGTCAAAATAGAAGTCTCACCTTCTTAGGGACGTTCATTTTCCAAATTCAATGCCAATTCCTTTCTCCTATTATGGGTCGGCTATTCAGGAGAAGCCAACTGTAAGCTGATTTGGAAGTGAATTTACCATTATCATCCCGACTCCACCTTCTAGGTATCAAAGGAGTTAGGACTTAAGCCCGGATCAACCTAGAGAATCAAATCTTTGATATTATTAGGAAGGCTAGTAGCAAGATTAGAAAGGTTCCAATAACCATCCTTAAGCACATCCTTGATCGCAAGTTGAGTATCACTTATGTGGACATAAGAAACGTGATTACAAAGCTTGCCTAAAGGCAACCACACCTCATACCAAAAAGACAAGGTGCCTTCACCAATATGAAAAGAAAATTCATCCTTAAGGATAGAAAAGGCTCGTAGAAGTCCTCTCTAGAAATAAGAATCTAAGCACCTAGATGGAGAATCAAAAAGAGATCTGCCTTTGAGGTATTTATGAGACAGAACTTGAACCCATAACTTATTGGGCTCCTTGATAATATTCCAAGCTAATTTACCCAACATGGCAACATTAGATAATCTAGCCTCTCTAACCCCAAGACCACCATAAATTTTTGGTAATGTAATTTTGTCCCAATTGATTAGGTTCCAACTTTTGTTACAATTACTCGTACCCCATATGAAACTCCGCATAAGGCTATCAATCTTGTTACACACACTTTAAGGCACCCAAAGTGTTTGCATTGTGTAAACTGGAATAGAGGCAACAATTGATTTAACTAAACACAACCTGCTAGCACAACTGAGTAATCGAGATTTCCATCCTGCAAGCCTCGATTGGATATTTTCTAGAATGTGATCAAAATGAGTTTTAGACATTCTACTATGAGGGAGAGGGAAACCCAGGTAAGTTCTCGAATCATGAACCATTTTAATAGATGAGAGATTTGTAAAACATTCTCTGTTCCTTCTTAACACATTAGTAGAGCACATCAACTTGGATTTATCTAAGTTTACCTTCATCCCAGACTCCTCACAAAACTTTTTCAATGTAATGTAAACAAAGTGGACTTGAGAACACTTTTCCTTACAGAAAAGAAGATCATCAACAAACATTAGATGAGAAATAGGGGGTCCTCCTCTAGAAATGGATATAGGGGAGCCATTTTCTCTCATTGACTTGATGTTGGATAAGGAGGCTTAATCTTTCCATACACAAAACAAAAAGATATGGGGATATGGGATCTCCTTGGTGAAGGCCCTTACTAGGAGTGAATTTGTTCAATTTGGACTTGTTCCACATAATGGATAAACTAGAGGAGCGAACACACCACATAACAAACTTGATTGTTAGAGTAGGGAAGCCAAAATCCATCAAAGTTCTTTCTAGGAAGTCCTAATTCACCCTGTCATAAGCTTTCTCCAAGTCCACTTTAAAGGCTAGTACACCCTTTTTAGATTTTGTTTTCTTCATGTAGTGAACAATTTCATGAGCCAAGATAACATTATATGTCGTCCCTCTACCTAGGATAAAACTAGATTGAAGAGTCCTAACTAGCTCATTAAGGTAAGGTCAGAGTCTGTTCACTAAGACTTTGGTAACAATTTTATATACAACATTGCATAAACTGATCGAGTAGAATTCCTTGAGACAGATAGGATGCTCCACCTTTGGCATCAAAACTAGCATGGTCTTAACTAAGGAGCCTTGCAAATAGCCTAGAGCAAATGCTTCAGCCACCAATCTATGCACTTCATCACCCACCAAATGCCAATATTTTTGGAAGAATAGAGGTTGGAGACCATCTGAACCCAGAGCCTTGTAGGGGTGCATGCCAAACAAAGTATAGTGTACCTCCTCTTTCTTAATAAGAGTTAGAAGAGTGTTCACCCCATTAGTGTTGAGTTTGGGCATAGAGACATTAATGAAAAGATTCCTAACAGAATCATCTTGTTGATTGTTAAAGAGGTTGTGATAGAAATGCAAGGCTTCATCCTACAAGGTAACATCATCAGTACACCAAGTGTCATCATTAAGGAAGAGGCCGTGCACTTTATCCGGCTTTCTTCGCACCAAGGCTTGAGTATGGAAGAATCTAGTATTACGATCACCTAGATAGATCTACTTCTCTCTTGATTTTTGGTACCATAGAGTTTCTTCTTGTTTGAGCACCTTTAAGTACTCAATTTGAAGACTGGATTCTAAGCGGATCATTGTTAGAAAAGAATGGCTCAATCCAAGAGGGGGGGGTGAATTGGATTCTATGACACTTTAAAAATTTTCAGTTTTTAGGATCTTTATTTCAATTCAAACTTTTCTAAAATGAATTTTCAAAGAAGTTTCTTAAAGACTTGTTAATGAAGAATGAATCCTATATGCTTTCTTGATTAACCAATAATGAGATTCAAAGTTAAGAACAATATGTAATGTTTTGATTCAGTTCAAACCAATGTTGCTCATGCAAACATGTTAATCAAGAACAATCTTTTCAATATACAACCAAGGTATTACACAAAGTAAGAGATAAGGGTAAGAGAAGATTGCACAAGTCTTTTATCCTGGTTCAGCCACTCCACATGTGACCTACATCCAGTCTTCAATCATAACCTGATCAAAATTTGTTCCACTATCTTAATGAAGAAGTTTTACAAGCATACCACACATGCATATACTCCTACATTCAAGATAACCATTTTCTTGACCCCAAGAAAGCACCCCTTGTAGAAACGCACTACAAGAATTCCTTACCACTTGAGAAACCTACTCAAGATTTACAAATATTCACAAAGAATTAAGAAACGAATTCACCTGGAATTCAAAAGCAAATCTTAATCTTTTCCTTTCAAGAATGTGATGATGATAATGATCTTTTCTCAAAGCATTTCAAAAACGTTTTTCTTCTTGGTTTCACAAAGAAAACTCCCCAAGATTGTCACAAAGACTTTATAAACACGTTTTTCTAATTTTGATTCTCAATTCTAACTCTGTTTTGAAGTTTCAAAATGTTCAAACTATTTATAAGTTTTTCAGAACCAGATAATCGATTATTTTAAAGAATAATCGATTATTTTGTTCTTCATGATTTCTGGAAATCAACCAAGAACAATTTAATCAATTATTTGTTGGATAATCGATTATTCCAGAGAGTCATTTCTGGGATAATCGATTATTTCACAAATAATCGATTATTGCAGCAAGGTATCCTTTTTACCTGTTACTGGAATAATCGATTATATTTAATGATAATCGATTATTTTGAGTTAGTTTTCAAAACTCTATTCTAAGTCTCAAAATAACTTTTTAACCTTTTAAACTCATCATCATACACACCCCTAATCAGATTAGATACAGATTAGCTCATGCACAAAGCACATACAAAAAATAAACTCAATCAAAGCAATCTATAAGCTACTCCTATTACATAACATTTTTCTTTGACTTTGTTTTTGACTCCTAAGTTGTTGATGTCCTTGGTCAGCTTTGTTCCACACATTTGTTATCATCAAAACCTTTAATCTCCAGAGGTGATCTCAACAATCTCAATCTCCCCTAATCTCAACAATCATGTCATAAGATTGGGCTGAATTTAGCTCGTCTTGAACACCTTTCAACGGTTCTCCAACCTCCATTTCTTGCAAAAAAAAATATTACCAAACACATTAGAGTTAAAAAGGATGGACTCCTCTTTTACCTTGACAAGCTTTTGATTCACATCACCACTAAACTCCCTCTAGGTGTCCTAAACAAGCTTAGAATATTCCTCATGAAGCGTCCATGCTGCCTGAAATCTAAACAATTTATTCTTCTTATTGACTTATATCCTTACACAACAAATAAGTAACGAGGAGTGATATGAGTGCAAATGAGGAAGGCCTTCCACAAAAGCTTTAGAGAAAGAAGTTCTCCAATTGCTATCCGCAAGGGCCCTATTCAGACATTTATAAATCTGAATGTTATGAGGAGATTTACCAGCCCATGTAAGGTGGACACCCACCGAGCCTAAATCCATTAACCCATAATCATTTAACATATAAGCAAAACAGCTAGCCATATTGGCACGGAACATACCTCTTTTAACTTCTGATAGGAGTAAGATGTCATTCATGTCACCCACAAAAAGCCAAGGGTTAATACTTCTACCCCTAATCTGGGCCAAGTGACTCCAAAGGCCATGACAAGAGGTCGGAATAGGGGAAGCGTATATTACAGTACAAGTCCAAACCTTGGTGTTTCTTTGGAGAGAAAACGTGATTGCTTGGGGGTGTCTATCAATCGTAAGAGTTTTGCGAATGCAAGATTTTTCACAAAGAACCCAAATCCCTCCTACATGACCTTAAGCTTGCGAGATTTCAAGTGGGTGGTAACCTAGCCATTGCCAAAAAGACTCAGCTTTGCTAAATTTGCAATGGGTTTCAATAAGGATAACAATGCTTGGGTTATAACGCAAAATCAAAGACTTGGCATATCTATGGCCTTTAGGGTGCATTGCACCCCTCACATTCCAACTCAAAACAGAAGTATCTGCGAATTCAATCATTAAAACACACAAAAAAAAGACGAACCTAAACAAATATGGAGACACTATCCCATATGCATGGTTGGGCATGGTGTCTCATTCTTATCCAATTGCTCTAGGGGAGCTTCCTTGTAGTCCTTACTCAACACCCGTAATCATAGCTTCTTGTGCTTGAGGGGCAGCCTCTTCCTTCTTCCCACTAATTGTTGAAGCATCTCCATCCACGAACTATAAGTGATTTTCGGATATGACCCTCACATCCATGGTTGAGAGGATCCCTTTACCACGGTCAAACTATAAAGGTGGATGTGTCTTCTTGATACCCCCATGACCACAGCCAACAAGAAGGATTGAAGTGTTATTCTCTTGGGTTATCTTAATCAAAATTGGGCCATGATTAACCCCACTGCCAATAGTAAGGCCTTGTCGTTCTTTAACATGGACTCGGGCTTTTGAGGCATTCTCAATTAGTTTTTCGATGCTGACCTCTTGTGGGCTAGAGACTCGAGGTCACTTCTTCTTGAACAGAAAAGACATGGACTCATGGGATGTTTTTGACCCATTAAACACAAAATGGCCAGGGGGCGTAGTATTAATGGCCTTATTTATAGCAAATTCTTTGCCTTTGGAGGTGATCCTAAAACCATTGGTGGCAAGGGAGGATAATGGATCCTTTTTTCCTACTTCCTTAGAATAACCAGAATTTAAAGATATTTCCTCTGGTGTTGACTTCATAGACCCATCAGACTCCAGCACCACTGAATCACCCCTTTACAACTACGAAGGAGCCTCGACCGCCTTGGGATGAATTTTGTTGTCCCTTTGCAAGTGACCATAACATCCACATGCAATGCAAATTATGTGAAGACCTTCATATTCAATATTTATCTAGTTAGATCCAACCTTCACCTTACCAATGACCGATTGACTAAGGTAAATCTCAACACACACCTTACGAACCTTCCTCTTTCAACTCTGAACGTGTTCTGATCAACCTTGATTGGTTTACCCACCACTGAACCAAGGGCAATGAGGAAATCCTCATTATAAAATGCCACATTTAGACTTGGAAACCTTATCCACACCAAAGTTTTATCCACACAAGCATTCGAGGATACAAAATCCAAACTCCATTGGAAGATTATGAAATAATGGTCAAATAACATCCAAGGACCACCCCCCCATTACCTTGTTCTTATCCTTTTCATCATCATACTTAACCATGTAATATCCATGGTCAATGTTCAGCAGTTCAAATCCATGAGAAAGTTTCCATAGATATTGAAGCCTATCTCGCATAATAACATAGCCTATATTTTTTTCAAGGAGTTTTACTATATAAACATCCCTCCATGGTGCACAAAGTTCTTTTAGAATACGTGGATCCACATGCACTATTGGTAGAGTCTGTTCCCCCCTTCCAACTCAACTCTGACCAGATTACTTGCCAAAAGGTCCTTGTGCTCCCTCTATGGAGGACTTGGTCTAGAATCCATCACTTTATCTCTGAATGACACCCTCCCACCTATGCAATTTATTCTAATGCATGAATTACCTAAGATAAATCTACATCATCAAAATCACTCTCAATTTCACTTCCAGATTCAGGAATAGATTCAGGAATTTTCCCTCTCCACGTGTAGCAGTAGTGCATATACATACTGTACTATCCGTACCGCTATGCCGAGCTTGAGCTCGGCATCACAGCGCGGAGTGACCTCGGACACGGGCTAGGCGACATCGGCTCGCTATCCAATTAGGTCATAAACTGATCTTGGGCCCAAGGCCCAACAAAACCCTAATACACATAAAGGTACGTGCATTACTTATACGAGACTCATACACCCACAAACACTAACTTTAGCATCGGAGTCTCTTTTGCAAGTACCACCCCCATCTTGGAGCATCAAGCGTACCAGCGAAGGAGGCTCACCAATCTTACTCGGAGGATCATCTCTACAGCAGATTTCCGGTAAGAACATTTGGCGCCCACCGTGGGGCCGATCAAGACAGCTCTTATCGGCCACTCTTATGGTTTCTACTAGAGGCCATAGAAGACGCACAACAGATGACCTAGATCACGTAACTACCATGGACAACGAAGCATCATTGAGAAGGTTGATCGAGCAAGTCGAGCAGATGCAGCAGCAACACACCGCCGATCTGCAAAACATGCGTGTCAAGCACGAAACTGACCTAGCCGCGATGCGAACCGCCAATGAAGCAGACCTAATGAGAGTATCCACGCTCAGCTACCACAGCGCACCTCTGATCAACCCCCTCAACCGAGTCACCTAAACAAGGAAGAGGGGCACTCAGTTTCTCAACCGCCAATAGCGCATAGGACACCGACTCCAAAGCCTGCCACGCATCGATCTCATGCACCACACACAAATCGGCCCATGAGGTCACCAATGCTCCTACTCATGTCGCGGGGGATCAACCAACCTTCCGCTGTCATCCTTTTGTGGATGGCATTATGGAGACGCCACTCCCTCTCGGATGGAAGCCTCTCCACCTCGATCGCTACGACGGCACGACAGACCCAGACGAACACATCAACCTGTACACCACACAGGTAAACCTCTACACCAATAACAATGCTATTCTGTGTAGGGTTTTTCCGACCTCGCTCAAAGGGGCCGCGCTTAACTGGTACACCCAGCTACCTGCCGAGTCAATTGACAGCTTCGGCACCCTGGTCAGACGGTTCACGGCGCAATACGCAACGAGCCGACCTCATCACATCACATCCGCCGCCTTGGCCATCCTCAGATAGGGCGACGAACCATTAAGGACATTCATGGAGCGCTTCGCTGGCATCTCCGTCAAAATCCACAACTTAAACCCCGAGGTCGCACTGCACTCCATGCTCATGGCGTTGAAGCCAGGACCTTTCGTCGACAGCCTTTGCCGACGACCTTCTCCCGACATGGACGAGCTCCGAGCTCGCGCTGCTGGGTACATCCAGATGGAGGAGCATGCCGAGTTCTTCAAGGCAATTCGCGACAAACCACAAGGAAAGCAAGACCAAGGTCAGGCCATGAACATTTAAAGTTGGCGACCTTGTTTGGCGATTACGGGGAGAAGCAAGAACAGACCCCTCCAAAGGAAAATTTGGAACTTGGAATTCCACCCACCTCAAATTTTATTTCTCTTAACTTGTAAATTCAGGGGATGTACTCTTTTTCCTCCTCAGCCTTTTTTCCCACTAAAGAAAATGGTTTTTGGCCAAGGAAGGTTTTAACGAGGCACCCCTCAGAAATAAATTAACAAAGCAACTCCATTCCCATATATTTTCTGTATTGGCACATTAACCATGACGACTAACCAAGGTCAAGTTCGAACCCTGATATGCCAAGGTCGAATCCGAACCTTGATGCCAAGGTCGAGTTCGAACCTTGAGATCACATTTTCTTAACCAAGGTCGAGTTCGCACCTTGATATGCCAAGGTCGAGTCCGAACCTTGATATGCCAAGGTCGAGTCCGAACCTTGAAATCACATTTACTTAACCAAGATCGAGTTTGAACCTTGATATGCCAAGGTCGAGTCCGAACCTTGAGATCACATTTTCTTAACCAAGGTCGAGTTCGAACCTTGATATGCCAAGGTCGAGTTCGAACCTTGATATGCCAAGGTCGAGTCCGAACCTTGATATGCCAAGGTCGAGTCCGAACCTTGAAATCACATTTTCTTAACCAAGGTCGAGTTCGAACCTTGATATGCCAAGGTCGAGTCCGAACCTTGAGATCACATTTTCTTAACCAAGGTCGAGTTCGAACCTTGATATGCCAAGGTCGAATCCGAACCTTGATGTCAAGGTCGAGTTCGAACCTTGAGATCACATTTTCTTAACCAAGGTCGAGTTCGAACCTTGATATGCCAAGGTCGAGTCCGAACCTTGATATGCCAAGGTCGAGTCTGAACCTTGAGATCACATTTTCTTAACCAAGGTCGAGTTCGAACCTTGATATGCCAAGGTCGAGTCCGAACCTTGAGATCACATTTTCTTAACCAAGGTCGAGTTCGAACCTTGATATGCCAAGGTCGAGTCCGAACCTTGAGATCACATTTTCCTAACCAAGGTCGAGTTCGAACCTTGATATGCCAAGGTCGAATCCGAACCTTGATGCCAAGGTCGAGTTCGAACCTTGAGATCACATTTTCTTAACCAAGGTCGAGTTCGAACCTTGATATGCCAAGGTCGAGTCTGAACCTTGATATGCCAAGGTCGAGTCTGAACCTTGAGATCACATTTTCTTAACCAAGGTCGAGTTCGAACCTTGATATGCCAAGGTCGAGTCTGAACCTTGAGAACACATTTTCTTAACCAAGGTGGAGTTCGAACCTTGATATGCCAAGGTCGAGTCCGAACCTTGATATGGCAAGGTCGAGTCCGAACCTTGAGATCACATTTTCTTAACCAAGGTCGAGTTCAAACCTTGATATGCCAAGGTCGAGTCCGAACCTTGATATGCCAAGGTCGAGTCCGAACCTTGATATCACATTTTCTTAACCAAGGTGGAGTTCGAACCTTGATATGCCAAGGTCGAGTCCAAACCTTGAGATCACATTTTCTTAACCAAGGTTGAGTTCGAACCTTGATATGCCAATGTCGAGTCCGAACCTTGAGATCACATTTTCTTAACCAAGGTCGAGTTCGAACCTTGATATGCCAAGGTCGAGTCCGAACCTTGAGATCACATTTTCTTAACCAAGGTCGAGTTCGAACCATGATATGCCAAGGTCGAATCCGAACCTTGATGCCAAGGTCGAGTTCGAACCTTGAGATATCATTTTCTTAACCAAGGTCGAGTTCGAACCTTGATATGCCAAGGTCGAGTCCGAACCTTGATATGCCAAGGTCGAGTCCGAACCTTGAGATCACATTTTCTTAACCAAGGTCGAGTTCGAACCTTGATATGCCAAGGTCGAGTCTGAACCTTGAGATCACATTTTCTTAACCAAGGTCGAGTTCGAACCTTGAGATATCATTTTCTTAACCAAGGTCGAGTTCGAACCTTGATATGCCAAGGTCGAGTCCGAACCTTGATATGTCAAGGTCGAGTCCGAACCTTGAGATCACATTTTCTTAACCAAGGTCGAGTTCGAACCTTGATATGCCAAGGTCGAGTCTGAACCTTGAGATCACATTTTCTTAACCAAGGTCGAGTTCGAACCTTGATATGCCAAGGTCGATCTGAACCTTGATGCCAAGGTCGAGTTCGAACCTTAAGATCACATTTTCTTAACCAAGGTCGAGTACGAACCTTGATATGCCAAGGTCGAGTCCGAACCTTGATATGCCAAGGTCAAGTTTGAACCTTGAGATCACATTTTCTTAACCAAGGTCGAGTTCGAACCTTGATATGCCAAGGTCGAGTCCAAACCTTGAGATCACATTTTCTTAACCAAGGTCGAGTTTGAACCTTGATATGCCAAGGTCGAGTCCGAACCTTGAGATCACATTTTCTTAACCAAGGTCGAGTTCGAACCTTGATATGCCAAGGTCGAGTCCGAACCTTGAGATGACATCTACTTAACAAGGTCGATTTTGAACCTTCAAACAACAAATTTGGGAACTCCTTAGAAGCCCCTTTGCTCTTACATCACTCGGTGCTTGGGGGGCTAGTGTACTGGCCAGCCGAGTTGCCGACTTGTCCCTCACCAATCTGCTGACCCGGTCAAAGGTTTACTAGCCTAACCAAGCAGTAAGCTCATTATTGCCGAACTCCTCAGCCCAACCATGAAACATGGACATCGGAACACCACATCGGCCCAAAGAGGCCACGTCATCAAACAAATAAAAATACAATCTTGTCACCGCGCTGCCCATGCGTTATGGGAACGAGGTGACGGTTATGACACATGGCGTCATGACAAATAGGCGTCCGCGAAAAGTCACGACCCCTTGTCAAGCTCGGTCTTAACTCCTCGACCTACGGTCTTCGGAGCTCGGGGGGCTAGTGTACTATTCGTACCTCTATGCCGAGCTTGAGCTCAGCATCACAGCGCGGAGTGACCTCGGACACGCGCTAGGCGACATCGGCTCGCTATCCAATTAGGTCATAAACTGATCTCGGGCCCAAGGCCCAACAAAACCCTAATACACACAAAGGTACGTGCATTACTTATACGAGACTCATACACCCACAAACACTAACTTTAGCATCGGAGTCTCTTTTGCAGGTACCACCCCTATCTTGGAGCATCAAGCGTACTAGCGAAGGAGGCTCACCAATCTTACTCGGAGGATCATCTCTACAGCAGATTTCCGGTAAGAACACATACCATAAATCTATTAATGAAAAAAGCAGAGAATCCCATGAAGGGAACCACTACTTTCCCTTTTGTGCGATTTCTCAAAATTACAACGGAATCCTTAGGATTCCAAGCATAAACCAAGCTTGGCACAACCACTCAGATTTTAGAATATTCACATTCCATTCGACAATGGGGTGGTGACCCCATCTCTCTCATTGGGTAGTAATCCCCTCTCTCACACTCGGGGTGGTGAACCCCTCTCTAGGTGGTAATTATTCTCAACATAAGTCACTCTATTTATAGGAGATGATACGACTCTTCATTGATGATTATTCGTTTTTGACCCTTTGCTCATGACTCATCATTCATAACTCTTTACTCATGACTCTTCATTCATCATTGGAAATTTTGAAACCGTTTGAACCATTTGTCATTAGCACAATTCATATATAGTTTTAATTACTAAAAGTCTCACTAAATATCTTCATTAGTTTTAACCTATTAAATCATATATAATAATTGCTTTATAAAATTCATAAATACACATGATTTCACAAATATATAACTAAAATTAGCTTGTAACCAAAATAATCCAAACAGTTGTACATGCCATCCAGAAACACTTGTCAATGGGTTAACACTCCATAACCACCCAATACAGAAAGTCTATAAGGTTTCAATAACTATCCGCAATACTCAATAGAGAGGAATACGTTCCAAGGATTCCACAAATGATTCCTGATGCAGCAATTGCGACACTGAGTGCAACCTGGCATTATCAGTAAAATAAAAGTCAAGTAAAATAGAAGGAATAAGAAAACTAGTTGTGGGATAATATTGCAATATTATTCTATAAAATATCATTCACTTATAAGTGAAGTTTAGTATAAAATATGCAGTTAACAGTTTATTTTTATGGCTGAAAGAGAAAACAAGGCTTCAAAATTAAATTTGAAAAAGGAATATAGATGGGTTAGGGTGGTTTCCTCCTGCAATGGATTTGATGCATATGACAGTAAAACATTAGAAGCATGTGAGCATATATATCTTGGGCTATGTAATAATTACAAGTTCCAACATGCATATTAACTATACATTGTGTTGAATGTAATTCAGATGCTGTCCTGATTATAGAAATTATTACATGTAAAATGTAATAATGCAAATTTTATTTGCTAAATATGGCTAAGTATTGCTGAATACAGTAACTATGGTTCAGCAATAACCTCAAGTCTGAAATAAAACTCTGGTGAGTGAAAAATTGTTTCAACAGAAAGATTTTGTCATCTGCTGTATTCTTTATAGGAAAAAGAAAAGTACAAGAGCGGTAGTACTGTTACCTGTCTCTTTGTAGCTTTTTTCCCAATAATTTTCAGAAAACATAAAGACGGCATTATCGCTGACTGAAAGAAAAAGCATTTTACAAATTAGATAGCAGTTTCATTCCAATTGCTTACAAGAAACTGAATCAATAACAATTCATATACTGCAAAACCAAATACTTCACTTATCCTCCCTAAAAGCTTTTAGAAACCATGCCAATTTGTCAGTATGCAATAAACAGATAAATTCAGATAAAATTGTGCAGCCAATCATGCTCTGCCACAATGTTACGAACTGCCGGTATAAAACTTTTACATTGTAATATGATACAAGTAATTTTTTATTCATGAGTATTAAGAAAAAAAAAGTGAAGTAAAAGAAAGCACATCAAAGTAATCTTTTTTCTCCATCTTTCCTTTCCTGTCTAGAACTGTAGAAGTAGTTTTACGAAGTTCATGTATATATATAAGAAAAAGATTGACATAGCAGTAAGGTGAAGACCATAAACTAAATAAACATAGGATATGTCATCATAGAAAACAAAAGTGAAGAATTGAGTCCCTCCAAACAATCTTAACAGAATTATGGCTTCCTAATTTCTTCCAAAAAACAAAAAAAGAAAACATTTATAATATAAACAACGTATATGTTGATGAAGACAGAGGGAGAGAGAGAGTCAATCGTTTTTCTTACCACTAGTATACTAAAGAGAGAACCAATTAAAGCCATCACAAGCCCTGAAATTATATAAAATAAAAAAAAGTTATCACTAGTTTTGAAATTAAATATAGTGATATACAAGAGGAAGAGAGAGAAAGGGAAAATTGCATTATGGAGTACAGGGCATTCTGTAATAAACCGAGTTTATACCGCACCTTTCTCCTAATCACATGAATTTGTGGAGTGAATACTGAATCCTACAGGTCCTTCTAGTTATCTGTTGTTCTATCCTTTTTCTTTAAATGACTTGTATGAAGAATTATTTTTAACAGAATACAATATTATTTGTTTAATCCATGGACGACCTCACCCAGTAGGAAAAACTTCTGATTGTTGTTATTAAATTAAATAAAACCAAACTAACAAGTTTTAGGCAAGTTTAATACAAATATGTGAAAAAGAAACCTATCGAAGTTTGGTTTCTGATTGTGGTTGATAAATAAAATGTAACAAAACAAAAAAGGGTGAAGAATACAACATATAAGAATATTCCCAAATCATATAAACAAAATGAAAAGGGAAACATGCACTATAAGTATATGGACAGAGAGCTACTAATGTTATATCATTCTCTTAAGTGGCCTGAACTAATTGGAGGAGACATTAAAATTAATGCACTATAAAGTCTAAATCTTACCAAAAAAAGGAACCAGAAAGGCAACACAAACTGTAGATGCAACAAGTGCTGTTCTAAGAAGAATGAAACACCAATATGTAGATGAAATTCTCTCTGGCAGCAACTCTTCTAGACTCCTTGCCAGCGGGTTCATCAACAAAGCATATGTGTTTACTATTAAGGAAGTGCTAAACTAAAAGGACTCTTGAATGTTATCAAACTATGATAAAATTTTAAACTTTCATAAACTAAGGAGTTTAGACAAAAAGGATATTTAGTTAATGGGTTAATAACCTGAAAGAAGAGCAAAGAACATAAAATTAGGGGGAAAAAGTTATTGATCATTAGAATGAAACAACAAAAATAAAAATAGTGCTAAGAGACCCAAAAATCAAAGAAACTTACTGTTGTCCACAATGCAACTTTGGAAGCAAATGCACCTGGTGGCATATTCAATGTTATCTGAGACAAAGTTCCTTCACCAAACATGAGAAATCCCATGATTGCAACGCTTCCGTATATCAAAATACACAAAACAAAACTGTACGCAAAGAAATAAGCTGAGGAATCAGACAAATAAATCAAATATGTAGTGTTTTGCCAGTGTCAGAGATGTTAGTAGGTATTATATACCATGTTATTAGTGCTTTGGTAAATTGTTTCTTGTCAGCCATAGACTGGTAAATATTTGGGAAAACCGAATGTCCTGCAAAGCAAAATCCATAAACACCAATAGCAAATGGAATGCCATTCCATTTTACCAATGGACCAGTTTGATGGAATCCAACACTGTCTATCGTTCCAACACAAAACACACAGATAACAATCAGGAGTGTTGCAACAACCCCTCCAGCTGCAGATCACAGTAAGTTCCAGTAAGAACATGTTAAGTGACAAAGTTTGAAAAAGAAGGAATCATTTTAGACTATGGAGCACCTGATAGATAAGAGATTATACGAAGATCCTTCAACCAAACAGTCGGTAGAATAATAAGTGCTGTCAAAATTCCAAACAAATGCAGAGAGTCTAACTGGAAACTACCCAAATCTAAGGATGCACCAGGAAACAGACTATTGAGGTTATCTCCTTCCAAGGTGATGAATTCCACACAATATGACTGCATCCATTAAAAGAGAGCTTATACGTGTGGTGTAGAACAAAAACAGGCGGGTATTTTCAAAACAAACAGAAGACAGGTAGAGCACTTACATATAATTCAGTGTACAAAATGATCTGCAACAAATATCAATAGTAAACATGGCTCAGTAAAACATCAAATATGTTCATAGATGAAACACGTCTTATCTCAACATTCTTTCTTACTACTGTGAAGTGGAGTTAGATTAAACAACACAAAGAAATCATGCCTTGATACATTTTGTGAGAGCCTTAATACATATAAATATTAAGAGTATGTTTGGATAAACTTCTCCGAAAGCACTTTTAGGAGAACAAAAACAAGAAAGAAAATTACAATAAGTTTCTCTATAAGTTAAAACTACCTTATACATAAGTTAAAAAAAATTGGAAAAACTAATATGAGAGAATTTATACAAACTAGTTTATGCATAAGTTAATTTTAGTTTATGAAGAAACTTATTTCATTTTTCCTTCCTATTTTTTCACCTAAAAGTGGTTTTAAAAAAGTTTATTCAAACAGACCTTACAGGTTAAAATGAACCAAAACCATCTAAGGTCATGCTAAAAGAACAGAATCAGAACCATCAACTGCCAAGAGCCTAATTAACACTTCTGTCTTCCATGTAAAAAGCATCGGTCAACAATTTTCTATTAATTTAAACAAGGAAATAAATTAACTCACTGATACAATAATTCGGCCATATCTTCCAAATGCAGCTTCTCCTATATCTGGGTAGGTACTGATTCCTTCTCTGCTCTCAAAGCAGTATCTCATAAGGGTGGCTGTATAACAACAAACAACTGCAAAAAAAATCATCACAGCCATGCTCATCCACCCAGCTTGATTCACTGTATATGGTGTAGATAGTAGACCTACTCCAGCCATCACATTAATGCCTGCCAAGGTACATCATGTCTCATAAAATGGCCAGATAGAAATAGAAATTTGGGAAGTAGGGTCAGATATTTGCAGACAGAAAATAAAAAAAACTTTCAGAAGGAAAGTGGATCAATCGAATAGAATAAACTCCATAAACCTGTTAATAAAATTTCCAGACAAAAGAATCAATCTTTCATACCATGCCTCATAAATTATGTAATAGCTTTTGATTCTTTTGTTATCCAATAATAGCTTTTTTTTTTTTTTTTTAGAAAAACTATCTCTGAAAGCCATAGATTATCAGATATTATGAACATAAAATATGCGAATCCAAGCTCACAGTCAATCCCTAATATTATTAAGCAGTCAGTAAGAATGCATTGTTTCCTAATTGAAGAATGTTATTGCCAACAATGGAATTTACAATGTCATTGCCTGAATGGTGTTTTACCCTTTAACATGCACATAACAAATTAAAGGGTAAAACACCATTCGGGTCCCTGCATTTACTAGCAATTTAATCCTTGGAAGTAAAATTTTTTTAAATAAGTCCTAAAAAGTTATAGTTGTTTCATATCATTGAAGTCCCTAAGTGTAACCATTTATTATCATTCTAGCCCCTACATATATGTTAATTTTATGATTTAAGCCATACTTTTTTGAATTTTGGACTAAAGTGAGTAACAATATTATAAACTTTTAGGACCTTTCTTTTTTTGAACTTTTATGCTATCAAGGACCAAAGTGTCAGTGACATACTCTTTCAGGGACTCAAATGGTGCTTCACTCCAAATTAAATGTTCCCCAACATGGTACAGTAACAGAATGCAATAAAATAACATAGTACCATTGAAAACTGTTTGAGAAAAGGTGCATCCATATCCAATGGGCAATTCTCCAGAAAAGTGGCGCTGTACTGAAGCTTTCTCCCACCAAGTTGATTGACTAATGCCATCAGGAGCAGATAGAAAAGGAGTCTTTCCATCAATGTCTAAGCTACTCTTTGAACGATTACCAAAACTAGAATATATAAAACTTGGCCCTCGCAGAACTGACTCCAAATTCGGAGCAGCAGCTATTGTGTAAGAATCCGTAGTCTCTCTGTCATAAACACAGAATAAGAGAAGAATATTATTCTGAGCTCATTCAGATTACTAGGAAAAAGGAAGCCCAGCAATAAAACAGTACTAGTGAACTACCAAAGCAATTTAAACAATTTGATGCAATAAAAATATGCCTAATTATTATGAATTTCATGTAAGGATTTGCACCGAAAAATCATTTTATCATCTGGAACATCCAAATTCTGCATAACACAGTTGAAAAATTCAACTTACAAGAAAAATTTAATAAAACTTATGTTGCATGGATATGGATACTAGTATGGATACACATACACCAGATTTAAAAAATCTAGGATACAGGTATATTAATATAATTTAAATATATATATATATATATATAATTATATAAACATGAGTAAATTGTATAAAAGAAATTCACAAATAAGCATTTGTAATATAAAAAAGATTAAATTCTTCAATATGATAAAAAAATATGTAAATATTCACCAATAAAAGTTATAACATCTAAGCATGACTATGATATCACACTTTAATTGTGATGTTACACATTTTTAAATATTTCGATCTCGTTATTTCCTTTTCAATCATTAGTGAATAAAATAGTTTTGAACTCTAGTTAAGCAAGAAAAAAAAATAGCAATTGTAAGAATGTTAGTCCATTCAAATGAACCTCATTCATCTTCATCAATGTCTCACATTTGTGCTCACTTACTCTTTCTTGAGTTTCGAGAGTAAATAAGATTAATGAAAAAAATGATTTCATTGGAAGATATAATTTTTATTTATCGGACTTGAGCACAAGTCCATACATAACCCATGTGTACCCAAATTAAGTACCCACTTTTTTAGAAAAAACATTTTGGGCAAGTACTCATCATGATTACCCAACATATACCAACATGTACCACAACATGAATTTTGAAATACCCTTATTTTAGAAAACTATGACATGAATTTTGAAGTACCCTTATTTTTTAGAAAACTCCTTTAAGTATCTCACGTGTGGACCAATTGGTCGGATCATGGACACATGATGATTCTAGATCACACAATAATTTCTCAATTTATCACATAGGTACAATCAAGCAAAAAAGAAAACAACTTAAATTTGAAGAAATACGGACACCCCTAACAAAGCACTATTAAAATCATAAAAAAAATTGGGATATAATTTCGTTTAAAATGGCCGTTTAAATTTGACAAACAGAAGAAAAGGACCCAAACAGAAGTTACACGAAAGCAAGCGACACAACTAGAGTTAAGGAATTCAAATCAGGCAAATCACCATGCTCGCAGTAGTCTCTCGAGTTTAAACCCTCCAACAGATTTGCTAAAAACCCACATAGCTTTAGTAACTACAGTGATCCTATCCAATTTTAACCTTTCAAAACCAGCTTGTAAACCATAATCTTTCTCCACTTGTATACACTATTATGATCTCATTCTTATATTCACTATTAGTAGATTTGAGATTACTTACATATATTATTATGACTTAATTATTAGTGGATGTGAGATCTCCAACATAATTTTATCACTTATATATTCTATTATGAACTCATTAGTAGTCCATACAAGATCTCCAACCCAATTTAAACATGCAAAACACAAGTGATGTTAACCAAAGATAACTAAATAAAGAAGGTGGTAGTGTACTTGTAACTCTGAGGCCACTGCTGAGAAGAGAAAGAGTTGGGGTGTAGTCTCCGATTATCATCATCACCACCACCATCATCATCCTCACTATGATACTCACTGCTACTCTCACTCTCGTACTTGAGGGCTTCAATATCCTGTTGGTCGACATCCTCGTCGTTGTGATCGAAGGAGAACTCGAGGTCTCTCTCCTTGTCTTTGCTGTTGTCATTTCGCACCATGGTTGCAACCTGCTCAACGTTGTTGTTGCTGTTGCTGTTGAATGTTGAATGTTGAAGGAGTGAATAAGAAAGAGTGTGTTGTGTTGTGTTGTGTTGTGTTATGATGTGTTATGTGTATGGTAGGGATTGGGACAGAGTGGCATGTGGACGTATCGAGAAAGTGTTAAAATAGAGAGTTTTGAATGAGAAGAAACACAACTTGGCATCGCATCAGTGTCTGTCCTGTCACTTTTGTTTGGATCCTTAAAAGAGATTTTTTTACTATAAATGAACAAAGTTGTGTGTTTGCTGAGGTAGCTTAGTAAATACTTTGGCATTGGTGCCCAATATTTGGGTGTTTAATCATTGGTTTAGAAATATTCGCTTGCAATGGATAAATTAACTTATCTTATCTTATCACTTTGTTTTTTTTTTTTTTATTATTATTATTTTTTTTAAATCTAATGTTGATTCAATTTAAAATTAATCTTTCTGTAAATATCTTATCTTTTATATATTATCTTGAAGAAACGTATTTGCCTATGAACGATTTTACCTTTCAGTTTTTTATTTATTTATTCAATGAGTGTTTTCAAGTGTGAACGATTTTAGTTTATCTTTTTATTCAATTTGAAGAGAGTGATTTTACGCGAATAATTATCTTTCGTAAAAGCATTTTTAAGGTGTTATTGTTCTGTTTTAATCAATTATTCTAATTTCTTATCTAATTTAATCTTTTATTTATCATATTAGTTTATGGATTAAATTTTAATATTATTTAAAATAAATTATTAATAATTAAAATTGATTTATTTTGTAATATAAATTATTTAGCTTAAATCTAAAATATAATTTATATGTTTTAAAATATTTATTATACAAATTTTAAATATAATTTATATAGTATAATATTTATTTGTATATATAATTTATTATAAATTTTAATTATATATAATAAATATTTAGTTCAAAAAATATATTGGTTAAAATACAAATTTTTTACTCAGATAATATTATTTTAAAAAAAACAAAATTACCCAACTAGCAACTGTGCAAATTTATTTCCCCAACTAGCATCATTTACTGTTCACGTTCAGAACAGACCGTTCTGAAACCAGAACGGGACGTTCCAGATTAAAAAATAACACATGAAGAATGGATCAGAACAGGCCGTTCCAAATTCAAAATTAGTACACAAAAAGTGGAACCAGAACGGGCCGTTCTGAATCCGGAACGGGTCGTTTTGACCTACAAATTCAAACCATTTTTTTTTTATTTTCACTTATTAAATACCAAAACTCAAAGACTACCATCAAGTGATTAAATTTATTGAATATTAACATTATAAATATAACTAAATAAATTTATTAAAATTCATTACAACAATAAAAATCAATGGTGGCGGAAACTGAATTCATGACTAATATTTGGATATGTCTTCATAGTGTGACTAGGGGTGTGACAATAGGAACAATTTTTTACACGTTTATGTTGTTCTCTAATGTCCATCTCTGTTCTAATCCTGCTGGACTTTGGCCGATCCTTGAAAGTTCTCTTGAGTTCTGGATTTGGTCACAAAGTTGGAAGAAACGCAACATCCGAGAGAAGTTTGACCTGCTGGGAGATTTACAGTAAGGCTAAATGAAATGTATGATTGCGAAAAGTTCCAAAAAGTTCATATCCCTTGCTCGCATGACCCGTTGGGAGATTTACAGTAAGGCTAAATAAAATGTGGTATGATTGCGACAAATTCCAAAAAGTTCATATCCCTTGCTCGCATGACCCGCTAGGAGATTTACAGTAAGGCTAAATGTAATGTGGTGTGATTGCGGCAAGTTCTAGAAAGTTCATATCCTTTGCTCGCATGGTCACACCCTTGGTCACACTAGGAAGACATATCCAAATATTGGTCATCAATTCAGTTTTAGCCACCATTGATCTTTATTGTTGTATTGAAAATTTTAATAAATTTATTTAGTTATATCTATAATGTTAATATTCAATAAATTTAATTATTTGATGTTAGTTTCTGAGTTTTGGTATTTGATAAGTGAAAATCAAACAAAAAAAAATTATTTATAGGCTAGAACGATCCTTTCCGGATTTAGAACGACCCGTTCTGGTTCCACTTTTTATGTGCTAGTTTTGAATCCGGAACGGCCTATTATGATCCATTTGTCATGTGTTATTTTTTAATCTGGAACGCCCCGTTCTGAATGTGAACAGTAAATGGAGCTACTTGGAGAAATAAATTTGCACAGTTGCTATTTAGGTAAAAGAAAATTTAAAATAGTATTATTTGAGTAAAAAAATCTTAAAATACTAGTTATTTAGTAATAAGTAATTGGATATTTAATATATATATATATATAATATTCAAAATATAAACATTATCTAACTATATCATTTTAATATATATTAGTGAGATTAAGACATTTTATGACTCTATATTTTATTTTAAAAATTAAAAATAAAATATAAATTAAGATCATTAAGTTTAATAAAGATAGTTAAGTAACAAAAATAGTAGAATGAGTAGTTATTAAAATATAATGGTAATTATAAATTTTTTTAATAATAGAGGAGTATAATGATTTATAAAATGTAGAAAACCAATGTAGTTATTAAAAAGGGTATTCCTTTTATATATTAGTATAAATTTTTTTAGCTACTTATTTTATAACTATATAATTTTCATATTTGTTTCAATATAATTTTAAAAGATTATCTTATCGAAACAGATAAGAAATTAAAAAAATTCTTAAAATTTCTTATCGATTTTTTTTAAAACACTGTTGTATGAGATAATTATTTGTATTTTACATATATGGGTTGATTTATGAATTAAATCAACCTTCAACCTCTCTATATTAAATACAATTTTCTATTTTGTACAAAAATATTTTTAAGGACTATTATTTAATGAGAGCATTTATTGAAATTTTTTAATTTCTTATCTAATTCAATTTCTTTTATCATATTTATTTATAAATCAATCTTTATATATTAAATATAAATTAATTTATTTTTATTTATCATAATTATTGATGAATTAAATTTTAATAATTTTAAAATAAATCATTAATAAATAAAAATAATATTATAGTATAATATAAATTATTTATCATAAACATAAAATATAATTCATATGTTAAAAATATCTATTTTTGTAAATTTTAAATATAATTTATATATTAAAACATAATATTTATTTATATATAATTTATTATAAACTTTAATTATATATAATAAATATTTAAGTTGTTGTACGTATTAAAATACAAGTATAATTCATATGTAAAAAATATTTATTTATCATATTTTTTAAGAAAAAAACTTAACTGAGTTTTTTTGAAATCGAATTCAACGGTAATCGATTGATGCCCTCACCGCTAGTTTCTCCCGTTTCTTGTGTTTGGTTTCACGTTTCCCGGACTTAAATCGCGTAAATAACACGAAAATAAGACGCTATAAATTTTCTTTCTATCGGTTAAAACGTGGATTGGTTACGTGAATTCAGCCATGCACGAAGTGTTCGCAGCACGGTTTGAATCGATTTTAAAATATATATATATATATAAAATCTATCTGATCCGATCTTTAAAAACTAGTTAATCACCGTGCATATGCACAAGTCGTTTCTTATTGTATTTTATAAAATAATTAAAAATTAACAATGAATTTAAAAAAAATGGCAAGAAGAGAATACGATAACCATGAAAATAGGAGCATAAATATATGGAGTTAATTAACAGTTTAGTACACGTGGCAAAATATAAATTTCATATTACAATGATTAGACCACAAATTTTCATGAAAATATTTTAAATATTCTCATTTGTTGATGTCTTTGTGGAAGATGTCGAGCTCCAGAGATAGTTTTTGAAACTTGGTTTAAGTAAAATAATTCAAAATTTTTGTAGTGTGATTGAATGAAAATATATACTTTTTGTTTAGGAATTACACAATAGACCGACAATGTTGTATAATAAGTATTATAAAAGGAAGATGTCTCATATTGATTATAATTGTCTTTAGAAAATGGTTTATATATCAAGTTGTGATATAAGTATATAAAGAGACTAGCAAAAGTGGTAAGGCTAGCGTCCATTACATGGGGCAAGTTGGTCTGTTGTATTACAAATTAACTAATTTGCTCCTTTATGTTCATGATATCTAATTATTTTTGACCGGGAAAGATACATCGAACAAAGTTCTCTATCACACATCTTCTTCCTTTTTCTACTTTGTAGTCTCATTATATTATGAGACGTTCCTATTGTATCCTAAGGGACTTAGAGATATTACTACTAGTGAAAAAAATACTTTTAAAATCGATCATTTTTTACTTTTAAAATCGGTTCTCTGACCGATTTTAAAAGAGCCGATTTTAAAAAGTGGAACTTTTAAAATCGATCGTTGACCGATGTTAAAAGTTAGACTTTTAACATCGGTCATGCATGAGCCGATTTTAAAAGTTAGATTTTTAAAATTCGATAAAAATTCGATCTATAACTCCCAAAAAGGGACTTATGTGCTTAGAAAAAAGGAATTAAAGCACGTTCACAAGACAAGCAGAATTCAAAGGAGGGGCCATGCAATTCGGATGCAATGGCTAGTGCGCACGTAATAGATAATGCTGCTGGTTTGCAAGTTGGTGAACCATATGATGATTCAAATTCAAATAATAATGGTTGAGGTTGCGCAAGCTACTCATGATGCTACACATGCTGTGGAAAAACTTCCAATTGCAACAGCTAATTTGGCTGCAAAATAGAGATGCTCAAGTGTTGTGGCTGGTGCAATAGCTGGTACAGCAAACTTGACAGGTGCACGTGCAACAGCTCACTTTGATGATACAGGTTCGGCCTGTGATGTAGTTGATGATATTGATGCATCAAATGAACAAAATATGGATGGAATGGACTCAGATAAAGGGTCAGGTGCTGGTTAGGGAGCTGGTGCGAGGTCAGTGAATGTCACCTCCAAAATTAATATGGAAACCGCTAGCAAGAAACGGCCTCAGAACGACCTGTTTTGCTTGCAAAACGGCCCATACTACTTGCAGAATGGCTTGTACTGATTTCAAAACGGCCCATACTACTTGCAGAATGGCTCGTTCTGCTTGCAGAACAGGCTGTTCTGCAAGCAGAATGGGAAGTTCCAAATTCAAAATTCGCCCAGCAACAACGAAATAAGAGACATGAGAAGAGAATGTTACCTTGATATTGTAGTCTTCCAAGAAAATGAGAAGCTAGAGACTTTAGATGAGAGCCCGAGAGAGTAAAGGAAAGAATATATGAACCGTAGACTTAATCTAAAGAACATATGGAGCCAAAGATTAGAGAATGGAGGGAAAGGGAGAATGGGACCGTAGACTTTAAGTAAGTTATGACATTTTTAACATCGGCTATCTATGAGCCGATTTTGTATGTAGTTTTTAAAATCAGTTCTTAGATAGCCGATTTTAAAAATAGAACTTTTAAAATCGGCTATTTAAGAGCCGATTTTAAAAACTACATACAAAATCGGCTCTTTAAGAGCCGATTTTAAAAGTAACATCAAAGACCTTTAAAATCGGTCATAAGGGAGCCGATTTAAAAAGTAATGTCATTATTTACAAAATTGTCACCGCGTCACTTTTAAAATCGACTATCTTATGACCGATTTTAAAACCCCGATTTTAAAAGTGATTTTTGTACTAGTGTACGAATAAGTCCTTTAGGACAATACTCAACACACCACACGAAATTTATTTGTCAGTTATTTTTACTTTAGGAATGCCTCAAAGCATATCTCATTGTTCATGTAAGTACGATATTCAAGTAAGTTGAAATATAAATTTAAAATGGAAAACATATGATATTAGGCATTTTTATTTTTGAAATAAATATATTCATTGTTAAAATGAAATACCTATTTTTTAATGAACTATATTTTTTCAATTTAGGGTTTAACTTCAAAATGGTCACTTAAGGGACAATTTGAATACTTTTCTTGTAACATTAAGTTTTCATAAAATTAGTGTATTTTTACCAATAATTATGTGCGATGTTTGTGTTGTGGTTGAGTGACTTTGGGGAGTTAAGGAACTCTTGGAGAGTTGTTAAGGTGCATGAAGGGTTTCTCCGCCCAGAAGTCTAATTGACCTTGTGAGGGAAGATATTTAAGGTTTCTTTTGAACTTGAGCCTTAAAAACTCGTGTCTCAAAGAAAATTTAAGAGAGGACCAGAGAAAAAAACTATGGAGCTAATCTTCATTCTTCTTCTTTCTAGGATTCCTAGTGGAGTAAGAGATCTTTGAGGATCATAAGGTATTGATTCAAAGCTTCTAGTTAAGAATCAAGTGTTGTAAGTGTGAAGCTTGAAAGCTCAAAGTTTTTCCTTCTTCCTCTTCTCCTTACTCGTTTAACTCATAGTCGAGGTAAGGGAAGTTAGAATTGAATTCTTGTTGCATGTTTGAGTTATGTGTATAATTTGGATGTTAAATGGTTGCAATGGTATGGTGGGATTGCATGATTCTGAATGGTTGTAGTTGAGCTTTACTGTCTTGAGCTATAGAGGTGATTTGGATGATTGAAACAATTTGTTGGTTGCATGTTGTTGTTTGAATGAGAAATGAATTGTATATGATGCATATGTATGAAATATTGAAATGCATGTTTGGTTTATTGATTTTCAAGTACCTTGGGGACAATTTAGTGGGTATGTTATACGTAAAACTCACTATCGCCTTGGGCGGGCCTTCATGACACTAGGTGTGGTTCAATCAGGGATACTTTGTCTAGTTGACGCCAAATGTAGGACCGATGGTGGGGAGAGAGAATCATTTTGGGTTGAATTGGCAATGGGCGTGGTTTGAATGGCGTCGAATGTGAGGTGAAAGAATTATCTTGGGTTGGATTGACATCATGTGCCGAAGGAGTGGTATCGGACATGAGGAGAGAGAATTGTTTTCGATTAGCATAAGGTAAGGCGTGGGATTTTTCCACGCTAGGTATGAGGTCCTAGGGGTTTCTCTACCTCAACCATGTCGGGCACAAGTTTAGTGACGTCGAGAGTGGAAGTGGATGAGAAAAAAAGCTCTTTGCCTCAATGGCACCGAGGTGTAAGATATGTTGCATTAAGTGCATGTTGCTTTGCATGTTATTGTTGTTTGGTGACGTTGATGGTGAACATGAATATAATTGTTGAATATATTGCACGTTGTGTGTTGAATGATGATGATAGTTCTATGTATATTGATATGGGATAATATATGTAAATGTTTGAATGGTTGAATTGTTGATGAGCATATCATATACTTGAATGAATGTTAAACATTGGTATGTTATGCATGATTGGTGCGATTTGATCTTTATATTCATTGACCTAGGGTAATGTATATAGATGATGTGTGTTGAGTTGTTGATGCTGAGAATGTTATAAACATTAAAACATGTTGATTGCCTTAGGATTAGAGGAGAGGATATTGATTTGAAAATATTGTTGTGATGCTTTGGAAGATCAATTGTTGAAAATCCTCATTGATTATGTATGAAACTTTGGGTGTAACATCCCGTTTTTCAAAATACTATTATTATTATTATTATATAGTATTTGGTCAATATTATTTTATTATTATCAGGGAATGTTATTTTGTACGTTTTAAATAAATATTTTTATTATCATTTTAAATAATTGTATAAGTTTTAAAGGATAATTTGGGAGTTGATAAATTATATATTTTATTATAAAATCCAAAAGGTTGATTTTATATGATATTTTAATATTGAAATTATATTATTATATTTTGGATCAAAAATATATTATTATTATTATTATAGAGGAAAAATATTTTATATTGTATATGTATTTATTTTATTTAATCATTTTGGGGGAAAAGAGAAACAAGTCGGAAGTGAAAGAAAATGGGTTGGGTTGACCCAGCCCAATGGATTATTTTTAAAAAGGGGTCAAACAGAGTTAACCCTATCCGTCTCATTTGTGTTCTGAAGGGTTAGGAAAGAAAAAGAGGAGAAACAAACAGTTCTAAGAAGGATTAACCAAGAAAAGATCAAGAAAAAATTTCCCTACATAAGAGTTATTTGGATTTACACAACTAGGTACGGGAAAAAAGAGATTATTTGTATGTAAAGTCATATGAGGAAATTGGGTACAGGAGGAATCCCGTTGGATTATGGGTAATTTTATAATTATTTATGTTTGAGGAATTGATGATCCCATTAAATTTTGCATGTATTGATAATTGGAAATATGAAACAATTTGTAAAAATGATGATCTAGGAGAGAAAATGAAATTGTAGAAAAGTGTTTAAGTTAGGTTTTGAAAAAATTGGGAGTTTTACTATTTTAGTTAAGATTCTATAAAATTGATGATTCAATCGGGTTTTATATTGATATATAAATGTAGTTGGTATATTATTTGGTAAAATTGATGATCTAGAAGATAATTGAATTTATTGGGATGTGCTCTGTAAGTTAGGGTTCTTGTAGATTGATGAACACCCTTAATTGTATGAATTAATGTGTAAGTAGGTGTTTTTACTTATGGATGTACCTTAGTATTTTTGTAATATATTTCTGTTTGATTAACCAAATCAATTTTTGTTTGTTGGGTTAGAAAGTAGACACTTGGGTCTATAATTTAGACTCAAGAATCATGTAAAAATGTTAAGAATTAATTGAGTTATGTGAGTTATAAGTTCAGTCTCTATTTTAGTGCGTGAAGTATTAATTTTTGTGTTGTCATCCATGCGAAGTGACCTTAACGACATTTTTAGGCTTCATGTTCTTCACAAAAGTTGTAGCTTTTGGTGTTAGCTTTCTAATGGCTTTTAAATCACTCAAAAAGGATGTGTATAACGCAAGTTATGATCAAAATAGTGAGTAGAGGTCAAGCTGTCAGGATTTACGGTGCCCAACGCGGGTATTCTATTTTAGTTTGGGTTTTTGACGTTTTGGGACCCCTTTTTTGGCATATTTGTGATAGTTTATGATTTCTTAGTGATGCTTTATAATGCTTATGATATGATCGAATGAGTTTGATGTGGGATTGTGAAATATGGTATTATATTGATAGATTTTGATGATGGTTGTGAATCATATGATGTCCAATAATGACTATTGTATGAAGAGATATAAATGGTGTGTGCCGGATGGAATGTAAATTAATTGTGAATTAAAGATTGATGTGTATGAGGAGGTTATGCAAGATATGTGTATGACTTATTGTGGAAATGTTGGTTGTACATGTGATATGGAATTGAATTGTGAACTGTGATGTGATGATTGGGCACAGTCGTATGTGTGACACCAGGCTGTAAAGACGTGCATGTGATACGGTGATATTTATGTGTTGTTGTGGGCATGGTCGTATGTGTGATATGGTACTAGATGTGTGATACATCGGTACAGTCGTATGCGTGATATCGGTGCTGGTAGTGGAAAGCATTAGCATAATCTAGTGCGTAACACGATGTTGGACATGTGATATGTTAGCAGGGTCATGTACGTGATCTGGTGCTAGATGTGTGACATGGTGTTTATGTGCAATTTGTTTATAGGCACATATGTGGATTGTGATAAGATGATGAAATATGTGGATTGTGAAGAGATGATGGAATATGTGGATTTGAGAAATGATGTTGAACATATTTGAATGATGAATGTTGTGTTTATGGATTATACTGCTTTGAGATTGTTTTGTGGAATTTCGTAATGTGCTTTCTATATAAATATTTGTTTCTCACCGTACGTTTGTGGTTGTTTTTAGGTGAGAAGATGTGGACATGAGTGACATTCAAGGTGCCAATAATTAAGTTATGGGAGTGTTCTGATAGTGTGACATCGGGGCAAGGACCTTCTAGGATTTTAATTTTTATTGTAATCGGAGTTTTTACATTTCCTTTGAAACTATTTATGAATTTATTTGCTTTCTAAATTTTGTTTTAAATTGATCGGATATTGGAAATGTATTTTCTTTTGGATATGTGAACCATTTTACCTATGTTAAATTGATATTTCTTTAATTTACTTTATTATGTATATAGGGATAGAGTGAGTGTCACATTTGGAGTGGATTTGTTCTAGGTCCTTAGTCAATGTTGGAGTAAGGTATGAAGTTGAGGGTTACAACCCTTAATTGATTATTAGAAAGGTTGCATGGTTCCTTGAGAATAGCTAGTAGGCTAATTCCATAAGTGACTTGATAATGCATGCGTAGGTTGTGATACGCCTATACCCAGCTATATTAGTCCTGATAGTGGAATTGAACTTTTATAGTTTAAGTGGTGACACCCAAGAATCAAAGGAATAAGGATTGATATTCTAATTTAGCCATCAATCTAGTTTATCCTTGTAACAAATCAAATAGGTAAAATGGTGAGACTTGAACAAGTGAAAAAACAAATCAAAACATATAGTGGCTTCTAACAATGAATAAGGAAGAATTCACTCCTGTGAAGGTGATTTAGAAGTCTAGTAATTGTTAGGTTAATTTTAAGTCTATTTTTCCTAGTTTCTAGAATTCCTTTCTTTCTCCTAGTCCTTGTAAGCCAATGTTTGTTCCTTTTGCATAGGTTTGATGTCACTTCAAGTTCAAAGAAGAATCAAAGAAATTAAAACAAGAAAAGGAGTCAATTAGAAGAGCTAAACTCTAAAGGAATAAAGATGTTGACAAAACTCAATGAATTTCAACAAGACCAAAAATACTAGAAATAAAGAATATGAAATGGAGTTTGCACTCAAAGAGAAAAACTTGGAATGGTTCTAGAGTAGATGAATAAAATTAAAATAAGAAATGGAGAAGAAGAATTGAGCATAAAATTGTAAGAACCAAACACTTAGTGGCCAAAAATTGAACAAATTCTAGTGATTGTCCTTCTTGGCTTTCAACTTTTTTTTCATATTTTTTTGTTTGAATTTTCTTCTTCAATTTTCTTTAGAATTCACTTGAGAAGTTTAATGCCTTTTTCTAGAAATTTTTCCAGCCACTAATGCCTTGTGTAGGTTCCGGATTTTTCAAGTAGACAACCATCAATTTGAAATTCAAATTCTAGTACATGCTTTTGGTATGACCTAGATTTAATTCCTTTCCAATTCAAATCACTTTGAAGTCTTTTTTTTCCTCTTTATTTTCCTCTTTTTTAACTCTATTTTTAAGTGATTTCCAAATCCAAAAACTTTAAGGTTATGCACTAAAATTGTAATTCAAATTTGAATTTGAAAATTGAATTAGCTTGAGATTTTTATTTTTTATTTTAATTTTGGAGGCAAATTTAAATTGAACTTTTAAAAGACACAAAGAAACCTAACTCTTTGAATCCACCAATGATCTACTAAAGGATATGAACTCAATTATGCAAAATCAAAAGCACCAAAGTAAAACAAGAACTATTCGGCCAAAATCAAAATTCAAGAACAAAATCAAATCAAACTAGGTTAAACTAAGCATATATTGGATTTTTGACATTATAAGGACTACGCATGACTTCTAGACAACAAGTAAGGATTCAAAAGTCAAAATCGCACTCAAAAAGACCAAATGACCGAACCAAATCAAATCAAGACTCAATCAAATAAAAAAATTAGCACAAGGTAGAAATTCTAGTAGCATGATGGAATAACACTAAGGCCAAGAAGTCCAAGAGGTGATGCATTGAAGGAAGCAAAAGGAATGGGTTAGTGTTGAAAAACCATAGGAGGAGTGAGGCGACTTTTGGACCTTAGCTCCTAAGTTTTTATTAGCATAGCATTTACTTTTATTCCTATTTTGCCCTTGTCTTTGATTTTCCATTTTTACCCTTGTATTTTGGGGTATTTTAGTCATAGGATTTATTTTATTTTGTATTTCCCATTTTACCCTTGTATTATGGGGTGCTTTAGATCATAGGATTTTATTTTTGGGCTAAGGTATTTGATTAGGGTGGTAACAAAAACCTAGACGTATTTTTGTGGCTATTAGACCTATTTTTGGTGTTAGAAAGACTTAGGCCCAAGTGGAGGGCAAAGGTTGCATGGTCTTATCGTGCACCTAGATGTAGCCTAGCTAAACCCAAAGATTCCATCCTTGGCCACCAAGTTGCATCTAGGGTTAATTTGGATTTTATTTGGTGTGCATTTGGCTTGTGAATTTCGGCCATGCACTCTCCAAATGCAACCCTAGATGCCTCCCACTCCTATAAATACCCTAGGCTATGCATCATGTAAATACTTTGGATATTGAATATAAAGAGAGCATTTTTGCCTTTATATCATCCTTAGTCTCCCTTGGCTAAATTCGGCCAACACCATACCTATCTCCACCTTGAGAGCAAACCCTAGAAGTGGCCTTCATCTACCTTGAAGTGAGCCAAACCCTAGAGTGCCCTTTCACACATTTCATCAAACACTTCCTCCACATCTCCCATTTTCGTCCATCCCCTTATAATCATCTCTAAATCACGCATTGTTGAGATTCATAGTGGTTGAATCAACTCACATCTGGAGAATCTGGAGAATGAAGGTTTTGATGATAACAAGTATGGATCAAAGCTGACCAAGGACATCAACAAGTCAAAAACAAAGTCAAGAAGAAAATGTGGCTATTATGTTGTGTAATAAGAGTAGCTCATAAATTATATTGTTTTGTTGAGTTTATTTTTATGTGTGTGCTTTATGCATGAGCTAATCTTTATCTAAATCTGATTAAGAATGAGTATGATGATGAGTTAGAAACTTGATACGTTATTTTGAGACATAAAATAGAGTTTTTGAAAACTGACTCAAAATAATCGATTATCATTAAATATAATCGATTATTCCAGCAACAGGTAAAAAGGATGCTTTGCTGCAATAATCAATTATCCCAGGAATCACTCTCTGGAATAATCGATTATCTTGCAAAATAATTGATTAATTTGTTCTTGGTTGATTTCCAGAAATCATGAAGAACAAAATAATCGATTATCCTTTAAAATAATCGATTATTTAGTTCTGAAAATGTTATAAATAGTTTTCACATTTTGAAACTTCAGAACAAGAGAAGAAAAAGATAGAACAGAGAATCAAAAAGAGAAAAACGTTATTGTGAAGTCTTTGTGACCTTCTTGGAGTGTTTTCTTTGTGAAACCAAGAAGTAAAACGTTTTTGAAATGTTTTGAGAAAAGATCATCATCATCATCACATTCTTGAAAAGAGAAAGATTAAGATTTTCTTCTGAATTCCAGGTGAATTCGTTCCTTTAATTCTTTGTGAATAATTGTAAGTCTTGAGTAGGTTTCTCAAGTGGTAAGGAATTCTTGTAGTAGGTTTCTACAAGGGGTGCTTTCTTGGGGTCAAGAAAGTGATTATCTTGAATGTAGGAGTGTATGCATGTGTGGTATGCTTGTAAAACTTCTTCATTAAGATAGTGGAACAAATCTTGATCAGGTTATGATTGAGGACTGGATGTAGGTCTCATGTGGAGTGGCTGAACCAAGATAAAAGACTTGTGCAGTCTTCTCTTACCCTTATCCTTACTTTGAGTATTCTTGATTAATATGTTTGTATGCACAACATTGTTTTAAAATGAATCAAAGTATTGCATATTGATTGCTCTTAACTTTGAATCTTATTAAAGATTAATCAAGAAAGCATATAGGATTCATTCTTCATTAACAAATCTTTAAGGAACTTCTTTGAAAATTCATATTAGGAAAGTTTGAATTGAAATAAAGATCCTAAGAACTCTGAAAATTTTTAAAGTGTCATAGAATCCAATTCACCCCCCTCTTGGATTGAGCCATTCTTTTCTAACACGCATCACCTTTGAAGGACTTGATGCAAGGAGTA
Organism: Cajanus cajan; assembly: GCF_000230855.2. Taxonomy (NCBI): domain Eukaryota; kingdom Viridiplantae; phylum Streptophyta; class Magnoliopsida; order Fabales; family Fabaceae; genus Cajanus; species Cajanus cajan. The sequence continues at coordinate 28,811,553 of NC_138523.1, read as the reverse complement.
GGCATCCTCATTCTTGCTCTTCACTCCATGTTCATGCAAGCTAGGATGCCATCATAGCATGTGATTGAGCAATTAGGAAACAATCACTTATAACACATAGATCTATCAACTAATTTTGCAAAAATTTAGATGTATTGCAACATGAACATAATCAAGACAATCAAGAACAAATTTACACAAATTCAATCAGTGAAAAAGACACTTAAACCTCAAGAAAGCAAACCAATGCTCTTGATACAAAAAATGATGACAAATCTTGAAGAACTGGTGGATGACTCCTTCAATAACTTGCTCTAAGTCCCTTGGATCTTCCTTGAGTGAATTCTGGACATGAGGATGACCAAAGGAGAAGATTGAGATGCAGAGGTTTTGGAGAAGGAAACACCTAAGCCAAGGGAGCAAAGGATTGTTCACAAGGTGCTTAACTTAGAAGCCTTCTAGGAACCTTAAAACTATGCGTCAAAATGGACTTTCAAGTGAGATAGAATTTTGCTAATGCAGAATGCATTGAGTTCTATACTCAAAACTGAATACAAGTGAAGGAGGTGAGCTCAATTTATAGGCCAAAAGTGGATGAAATTGGCTCCAACTCCATGAAGTGAACCTAGTTGTTGAAAATTTGAATATTCAAATAGAATTTGAATTTCAAATTTTTGGCAGCCACATGCTACTCCATGTGCAGCTTCCATTTCATTTAGATAACATTTAGGGTTAATTTGAGGGTATTTAGGGGTTGATCATGTGTAACCAACCTTAGGTTAGCACATATGCTCCAAATGCATATCAAATTAAACCTAAATGTGATCTAATTTTGTCAAATTTGTCTAATTAAGTTTTACTTCTCAAATCCTACTCTAATGGCCTAAATACAATGGCCAACCTATACAAAACACTAAGAAATAATAAAAAAAAGTAAAATGAGTCCAATATTAAGTAACAAAATACTCAAGGCCCCTTAAGCCCAAAAAATAGGCCCATTAAGCCTAAGACCCAAAAACACTAACCTATGTGACCTAAAATATAAGACCAAAATATATGAAACATATACTAATATAATATTTACAAGTAGGGTCTCAAAGTGTGGCCCAAGTGAAGAGCAACTTGGACCCACCAAGTCCACTAGGCTCACCAAGTTTTGTAGTAGCCAAATCTTCATGAATCCTCCTAGTCATGACTTTGGTGGTTGGACCCTTGATCCATTCTACTCCATCATTTTGTTGAGGCTAAGTAAAATTGAATAAATAAAAGAGGAAGAAGTTTTTGTTTCTATAATGAGCAACGTTTGCAAAACTGTAAATAATTTTGCTTCATGTAGTCTTGGTATTTATGAACATACAAAAGGCTTTAATCTCCTAAGACATGTGATACTACTTTGAAAAGTATGACATAGATTCTTCGCATATATGTGATTAAATATTTTTTTAGTAATATAAAATGTTAATCAATGATAGAATTTGGACTAGTATCCTTAACTGTTTGGATATATTAAAATTTTGTTTGCAAGTAGCCTTAAAGAGACAAAAAAAGAATTAAAATAGAAAAATAAAATAAAAAATAGAAAGAAAAAAGTTGAAAAGACAACACAAAAAACTTGAGTATGGATAATAATAGATTAAAATATTTAATTAGTTTAAGAAAGAACTCAAAAATATATACTACTTAACCTAAACAATTATTAAATTTAACTAAAACTTTAAGGCTAGAGTTACAAAAATCAATCATTTAATTTAAATATTCATATAATAAATAAAATATGCTAACAAATATTGTACTTGGAATGATTAAAGGTAAACACTCACTCTTTACCTATGTTTCTAAAATCAAATCGATCATCGAACGAGTCAGAACACTAGTTAAAAGTTTAATGGTTTAACTGTGATTGAACTAATATTAATAAAATAATAATATTTAAATAATAAATAAACATAATATCATAATTTTATAAAACTAAAATTAAAATAAAATCATTTTATATATTTTATTTTTAAAGTGCATGTAAAAGTCTAAATATAATATTTAAGTTTAAATTTGAACAAAATATAACAATATATATTAGTAATTTTATATTTAGAGTAGAAAAATCTTTAATTAATATAATATAAAATACAAAATATCATGATATAAAATTATAAATCAATATAAATAATTAAATTATATCTTTATAAGAAAATTATTAGAAATAATAAATAACATAATTTATTCTAATTTATAATTTTGTATTAAATATAATTTATTTATTTATCATAAAAATATTTTAAAAAACTTTAGAAAAAAAATTATTTTTATAAAAGATGAGTTTAACCTAATTTTTTGATTGATTCTTGACTAGTTTTGAGTTGGTTCATCCGATTTTTTTTTACATACTAGTTTTATGATTTTTTCAAACCAATAAACTGATCGATTCCTGGTCGAACGGGCCTGTTCAATTCGATTTTGACAACACAACTCTACTATAATTTCAAAAAAGATATAACAGTTGTTGGAGGCAAAGAAAGCTAAGAGCATATTGTTGTTGGAGGCAAAGAAAGCTAAGAGCATATTTTTTTATTCAACGAATTTTGCAATGTGAGATATGAAAGCAAGTAGGGGGAATGTAAATTAGTTTACAACATTTATAATCATTTTTTTTTATAAAAAAAAGTGAGTACGTAATCACTTTTGTCCTTTTTTATCTACAAAGAATCTCAAAACTAAATAATGGTCAATATTAGAGTTTGTGAATGTATAGTGATTTAAATTGTATAATATGTGCCTTGTTAGTGATTGTGATTTTATTGATGTAACTTGTGAATGTCAACGAGTTCAAATTGTATAGACTTTTGAACTATGCTTAGATCATTACAACTCATATATTCACATTGTATCATTGATTAGCCTGAATCTAAAAAACTTATGTTATAATAAAAGACTATATTGTGAAACCATAATTTTGGACTTATGTTAGTTAAATTTTTTATAAGACTTGTGGAGAAAATAATTGTCAAGAAAATTAAGTGTATGTTTATATGTTAGAAGGGGTTAAGCCAAAATCAGAGGGTTTAAGTCAATTTGATCTTGGTGGAAAAAGTTCTCTGTTCAATAATCGTTCAAGCGAAAATAAAAGAGATTGAGAGAACTTTTTCCAAAATTGGAAAGATCTTTATGGTTTCAATTAGAATCAAGAATGGTAAAGCTACATGGAAGCATAGAATGATAAATCTAAGAAAACTTATGCTTGTCCTTTTCAAATGGTAAGCACTTAATTTCAAACATGTTTGTGTTATGCTAGACAAAAGGAGCACATTAAAAACATAGAATCAAAGATGTAAAAAAAAAAAAAAACAAAAAAAAAACTAAGAGAACTCATGTTGGTATTCTTCAAATTGTAAAAATAATCAATGTCATGCTTAACAAAAACTTTGACCGTTCCCAAAAATTCATGTACTCGGCTCTAAAAATAGGAAAAAAGGATAACTCCTTGCTCTATGTTGAGCTTTCGAAGACGGAAGAGATTCTCGCAAACATGCAATCTTGACCTTGAAACTTTGAATCAATGAATGAAACCCTTTAAGTTTTGCAGACATGGCTCATAATGGAGATTTAAAATTTAAGAGAAGGAAAAAAGTAAAGAAAAGTAGGATATTAGAGAAAGAAAAGACTTGAGAGATGGGATAGAAAAAAATGAGTATAATTTCGATCTCCAAAGACTACATTTCTGATGTTGTTTAGAGTCTGCATTTCTTAATGTCTTTTCATTGCTTTTCTAAGTTGGGGCAAGTCCAACACTTGCATAGAGAAAGCCTCGGTCTATTATTAATTCTCAAATGATCAAATAACGGTAAAGATAGACAAATGTCAATTAATTAATAAAAGTTAAGGATGTAATTTTCTTAACCTATTATTTTATGAGTTAATCACTTATACACGACCAGTGAAAAGTTTTTTTACACTCACAAATAATTATATCTTTTAATTATACCATGTCACTATAAACACATTTACTTTTAACAATGACATGACACAATTAAAAGATATAATTAATTGTTAGTGTAAAAAAACTTTACACTGACAATGTATAGATGATTAACTTTTATTTTATTGTTTACATAATAGTTACAATTCGATTTGATTTTTTTAAAGGAACAACTCTCTATATTGCATTGTATTTTTTAAAGGAACAATTCTCTCTTTTTTTTTTCTTGGGTCGATAAATAAACGATATTTTTTTAACTAGAATAAGACATAAGTTCCAAGTTAATACATAAATCCTTCAATGACTAATTTTTCATTTAAGAGACCACTTATTAAATAAAAATACAAATACATAATAGACATAAAAATAAAATAAAATAAACTTATTCAAAGTGTCAAATCTTATAACACAACTTGGTCTGAATTTCAAGTCAAAATAACCTAAAATTTTCTAAAATTACAAATTCATGTTTATAATAAAATATAACTTCTATGTTAAGATTTACTTGAGAATAAAATAGTAAAAATAATATAAGCTTAGTGCGTTTACAATTCTATTCAACTTGGTTCGATTTTAAACATAAACCAAAAATAACCTGAGCCGAATAAATAATAATAAAAAAGACAATTTATTACTTTATTTAATCAATTAACAGTTTATTTGGTTTTCATTTATTTTTTAACGAACGACTTAACGATTTGAATTAGTTTGGAGCGATTCTTGAATACCCTTAGCTTGAATTCTCAATCACCTTAAGCCATAACATTTACTAAAGAACCTCAGTTAAAACATAACAAGTTAGCTGCACCTAACATGAACATACGAAACCTTAGTATACCATCAATCAAGAAACCTCAAGCAAGCCTGCATAAAAAAGCTCAAAAGCTTTCTAAATGAAACGACTGGTCAGAAAAGTAATATCATACATGGTGAAATTTGTTATGAAAATGGATCACCTACAGAATGGACAAGCTCTCCTCTCCCCAAATAAGAAAAACAAAAAAATTGCTTCATCCTACACAAGTTTTTTGCAACATGAACCTGCCTGTATTCTCCCTTTACAATCCTATTTTATAAAGGCATGAGTGATCAGATATAACCAAACTAACAAAGCAATATTGATAAAAAAAACTAGAATTAGTTTAGATCAGACATGTAGAACGAGGTGAGGTGATGAATTCAGATAAGAGTTGAACCTAATTAGAAGAGTGACAGAATTTGATACACGCACGAGAAATGTTAGCAAAATTCTCTAATACTTTGATACTCTCTTGTTAATATTTTTTGCTACTATTGGTTGAAAATCACAAATTTTTGTGAGTTTTATCTCCAAATCTGGAGAAAGACTCATTAAGTATGTGAGACTCACATATTTTTAATAAATTTAAGCCAATAATAAAACAAATAATTGTTAAAAAGTGTCACTAGCATTCTTCTACGCACTATTCTACCTCAATACCCCAGCATTTGATCACATCCAGATTAAAGATGATGGAGTGAAGTGGTTCTATACATAGGAGACTAATTTGCTCTCTCCATCTAAAGAATCAACATAAACAAGTGTGGAGTAAAGCACAGGGCATTTCAACTACATAGTATAGTTTACTATGGGCTTAATGACTCAGTAATATGAAGCGCTACAATATAAATGAGCTGGAAGGTCTATATCCATAACTCATCTTATTCAAGACAACTCTCACACACGAGTGAACTTCAGCAATCTACAAACGCTTGATAATATAAAACTAGAATGAATCCAAACTGAAACTTCAGCATAGAATTTGTAATTAGGATTGCCTCCTCTAATGTAAATAAATGTGTAAAATTAGAAAGCAAGGCTTGATCCACCGTTGATTTATATAGTAAAGATTACAAGATACTTTAATTCAAATCAACAGTAGATACACTTTCACATTTTACAAGTTTGCTTACTTTAGAGAAGCTAAATCCATGAGAGTACTATAAAATACAGCCAAACATGATAAAGAATAAAGAAATCCTTGTACACAAAAGCATAAACTGCTACTAATTGGTGCCACGGCCAACCTTTAAAGTTCTTGTTAAGCCAATTCAACAAGATGTTCAATGCCAACAATTAGACCCTTAAAATATTTCAAGAATAATTTGAACTTAAAAAACTGGTAGGGCCTCTCAAAATTATGCAACACTAGAATGAGTCTAAACTTTCAATCAACAGAGTCTAAACCTAGCTGCTAAATCACTAAACCAGTTCCATAATCTACAAATCGCGAGCCACAACACAATCAATCAAACAAATTCCAATTCACGCACACACTAAAAAAATTGAATCTACAGCGAAACGGATCCATTTCAATGTCGCAAATCAACATTAAAAAATTGAGACGAATTCTAGGTTAAATTAAACCACCTCCTCCACCTTGATCACGGCGAAATTAAGATAACAACACACATCATTGGAGTAAACAATCATTTAAAGAAACACCAAAACATTGTAACGCATAAACGCCTTATCCACATTCAAGAAAGAGAAGTTAAAAAATAAGAAGCGAGTCAACAATCTCACCAGAGAGGAAAACCGAAAACGCGAGAAAAAATTACGAAGGAGTTCACATTCGAAGAGTGATTACCCTTATTACATGGAGAAACCTAATTTCGGGTTTTAAAACCTAGCGGAGCGAGCGTTGGGCCGGATCCGAATTGGTTCAGGAGGATTCGGAGGAGTCGTTATTGGCGGCGAGGGCGTTCTCGATCTTGAGGCGCTCGAGGGCCTTCTCGTGGGCCCAAGTTTCGATGGTCAAATCGGGCTTGGCGTTGAGCCCAACGCCGAGGATGACGATGGTGAGGAAGCTGGTGATGTAGCAGGGGAGTTCCCAGTCCTCCCACTTGCGGGACTGGCCCGGGGGCGGGGGGGTGCGGTTGAAGAGGTACCCCTTGGGCCTCTCCTCGTGGCCCGGGCTCGTCCACCGGCTCGCCCCGGAGCCCGCGCCGCCGCGGGTTCGGAGGAGGAGCCGCCGCCGGATCATGGCGGAGGCGCTGCTCAGTGGCGTTGGAGGCGGCATCGGGCTTTGGGGGTTGGTTTTAGTGTTTGATGGTGATTGGTGAGTGAGACCTGGACCTGCCTCTGCCTCTGCCTCGACCTCAACAGAATCTATTGGCCACAGTGAGAGAGAGTGTGGAGCGCCTCTCGCCTTGGTTTTGTTTTCACCGTTTTTTTTTTTGTTGGTTTTGGATCTCGGGTTGGGCTTAATTGGGCCTAGAGCATTCTTAGCAATTTCGGCCCTGTGCTTTTAATAAGACTACTAACAACTGTAATCGCCTGTGAATGTGAACAAGAAATTGAGAATAAACATTTTTATGTTGAATTTTAGGTCATGATTTTCCATAAGATAAAAGATAAAATTTATTATCAATTACTAGTTATATAAAAAAATTTCACGTAACGATGTTTTCAGATAAAATAACATATAATTAGATGAATATGGTAAGAGTATGATAAGTTTTTTTTTAATGCTTACAAGATTTTATTATCTATAATTTACTATTTTTATCTATAATTTATGAGTATAAAAAAGAAGTACTTTGTGTCTGCGTATGTAAAGTTATGTGAAATATCTTGAAAGAAAGATGGATCATTCATGTTTATAAAATTAGGATGAGTATCATTGATAATAGAGGCTATAGACTCTTTATCGCTTTTTATTAGCAAATCATCTAGAATGTCTAAAGAGGTGTTTAAATTAGTACTCTGTCCAATATTACCACCACCGACACCCAAAATTCAATCAGAGGATATTTTTCTTTCTCTAACTTCAAATTTATAACTACCATATAGAAGCCTCAGATGGGTAGTTAATGACATAACTCCACAACAACTCCAAAGGTAAGAGGAGTTTATTGAAGCGTGAACAACTTCTAGTCTTGTCCCTTTAGGAATTATAGGAAACATTTGTCGAAAATCTCCACCCAAGACAACAACCTTGCCATCGAAACGTATGTAAATCTCTTAATGTTTTGTGTATAACATTAAAATAATATTTATGGGTCATTGGTGCTTCTTCCCATATAATTAATTTGACCTTCACTACCAATTTAGCTAATTAGCTTCCTTGTTTAACGTTGCAAGTGGAGTCTTCATTGATATTGATACGAATAACAAACCTTGAATGAGCATTTCTTCCACCATTGGGAATGAGCAAAGTAGCTATTTTGCTAGAAGCAACTGTTAAAACAATATCTCCTTTGGATCTTAATGATGCAGACGTAGCCCTCCAAATATATGTTTTTCTTATCCCTCCAAACCCATAAAGAAAAAAAATCCTAACTTCTTAACATTAACTTTATGCATTATTGTGTTATATATTGCTTTCTGCTCATTAGTCATGGTTGACATCAATTGGATATGTTTTGAGCCAAAGCCTCTCTATCACTGTTTAACTCATCATATTCGAGTCTGTTTCCTCATTCAAGGATTAGAAACATACTAGGTTGAAACATACTACTTTTATTATTACTTTTTAATAGTGTCCCAATTTCTGCTAATACAAAACTTTTTAATTCTTTTGGAAATAATACCAATTTCGAAGTAATGTAAATGATAATAGTAAATAATTCAATTCTTCCCATAACTAATCTCATATAGGGCCTTTTGGTCTTAATAAATAAAAAATTAAATATTTTTATAAATTAATTATTTAAAAAACAATTTACTGAAATAAATTGTTTTCGTCACGTGGACATATATAAGGAAAACATCAATGGGTGTAATGAGGGTTAATTAAAAGCAAAACATCAATATGGGTGACGACTTGTGCGTGAACAATTATTACAAAGAAAACGTCAACCCCCTTGACGTTGTCGGTGTTGTTAGAAGTCATCAAAGGGGGTGATGTTTCCAGTGTTGTTAGAAAAATCGTCCGCCCCCTTGATATTTTCTTACTTGAATAGATTTATGAAGCATTGAGCACTTTTGCTCTAGACTATTGACAAGTTTAAGGTTTTAAATTTTACAAGTTTAGGATTTCGGGTGTAGTGTTTTGAATTTATTGTGTTGAAGGATTAAGGTTTAGTATTAGGTTATAGATATAGTGTAATAGTTTTAATAAATGTAAGTATATTTTTTTTGGTAATCATAATTTTATTTATTGCTAATAATAGTGTAATAGGTATTAAAAATATTTGTTGTTAATAATTTGTTAAGAAAATTTATTTGTTATTTTTTTTTTGTATTTTACAATATATAATTAATTTGCTTTTAAAATAATTATTTTCTATATTAATTTTTTTAATTTATATCTTATAATAGAATGATAGAAAATATGTAGGTTTATTTATTGAAATGAAAATAAATATTTGAATTTTTTAAATAATTAAATATGATGATTATTTGAATAGGATATTTATTCGAACACACAATCATTATCCAACTTAAGAATTTCATCAATAAAATATATAGAACTTACATACATGATTAAATATTATATAACTAAAATTTTGGATACACATTAATGATTAAGGTCATCATTAATATTTTATGCTAGTTGAGGATAGTTTATTCTATTATGACCTTCAATCCTACAATGTCTATAACGTTGTCTTCATTGAGATTGTGTCCAGTCCATTTCATTTCTTATTATACGAGTTGATTTTGGATGCCCCTTAGAATGCAACATAGTTTGATCAGGGACAATGTGAGGTCCATCGGTAGGACGAATGTTGTCATCACTACCAAGTGGGTAGCATTGCCTAAAATATGCCTCTTTGATACATGCATTTGAATAGGTAGCATCAACATAGTTCAAGGGATCTACGCGAACATAAGCACATGCGACAATGGCATGTGAACATGGATATATGTAAGCTTGGAAAATACTATACTCACATTTTCATTCATTAAGAATTATTGTCCAAGTATGAGCACCTCTTTGTGTAACTGGATTGAAAGCTTCTTCCACTTCAAATTTGGTGGTCTCATAGTCATATCTTTGAATGAAATGAAATTTTGCCTCCTCTTGATTGTTTTGCATAGCATCCATTAACTTTCGACAATATCGTTGACCAATCACAAGTTCTGCGTTTGCTTGACCTAACCTACCATATGTAAACTTTACAAGAGTTGTTATTGGAAAGTTACAGGCACCTTTTAAGATCTTGTCGATAGCCTTAGATAAATTTGTAGTCATGTGATTGTATCTGTGACTTTCATCATCATGGATGAAGCTCCATTTTTTCTAGCGAAATCCCATCAATCAACCAATGAACTTCTGGGCTTATCTCACGAAATTGTTCAAGCCTCCTAAGAAAGTTATGTTTGCAAGTTGTGAAGCCTATCCAAATTTTAAATGAAATAAAAACATTAGGTAATAGGATAGCATATTATGTAATACAAAAAATATAAAATATAAGAAATAAATAATCTTATACCTAATGGAATCCAATGTAGCTTCAAATGAACTTCGATCTTGCTCCTTCAACATTCTCTTGAAATCCTTGAGAATTCTTCAAGGAAGAATCGAAAAGAAGAAGATAAGAAGTGTTGCCAAAGGCTGGAACAATCTCCTTGAATAGAAAAGTCCAAAGACCTAAGGCTACAAAGAGGAAATCTCAAGGTGAATTGGAGAATTTCCTTACTATGGTGACTTTGGTAAAGAGAAAATTCAAAAAGTATAATCTCATATAATGCTCAAAAGTGAGAAATATACATGGACCTAATCTATATTTAGGCCAAGGAAGAGTGTCAAGGAAGCTAGGTTGGCCAAGAGTTTAAATTAACCATGGTATGGTTAATTTTAACTCTTGACGCCTAAATTCAAATTTGAATATTCAAATTTGAATTTCTAATCCTAGATTCCCGAATCCTCCATGTGCCACATGTGAGGTTTGCATCTTAATGTGATTTGATTCACATTTGAGGTGAATTTGAGTCAAACCATGTGCACCATCCACATGGCCGATCAGATGACTCTAATTACACCTTAAATGTGTTCCCAATTACACTAAATGTAATCTCACATTAAATTATTATCTAAATGGCCGAAATACATGGCCTAAAATAAGCCTATGCTACTTGGCCAAAATACAAGGCCTATAAGCAAAAATACAAGCTCAAGTGGACCAACCTTATTCTACATGGGCTTTAGTGCATAGCCCAACTAAAAAGTACTATGGGCTTTTCATTGGAGTTAGCCCAATCCTCCTCTAGCCTTTTGACCATAGCTCTAGTGATTGGGCCCTTGGCACATGGGCCTCCATCATTCCCTCCTTTTTGAAAATGATTTGACCTCAAATCCAGATAGTCTTCCTCATGTTCATCAAATCCTGCAAAAATAGATAAATTAGATACATTAAAGCTAGGGCTAACTCCATAATCCTCAAGGAGATCTAGGACATAGGCATTATTATTTATTCTTTGGAGGATTTGAAAGGGACCATCTTCTAGGGCTAAGTTTAGACTTCCTCTTAGAGGGAAATCTATCCTTTCTAAGATGCAACCAAACCTAATCCCCTTCATTGAAAATGACTTCTTTCTTTCCTTTATTATTGTATTTTATGTATTTCTCGGTTTGAGATTGAATATGGTCTCGAACCCTCTCATGCAATTTCTTGAAAAATTCTGCCCTAGATGATCCTTCCTTATGAATTAAAGAAGCAACATCAGGCAATGGAATTAAATCTAAAGGTGTAAAAGGGTTAAAATCAAAAACAATTTCAAAAGGAGACATTTTTGTAATTTTATGCACTACTCTATTGTAAGTAAATTCAACATGTGGTAGGTAGTCATCCCATGACTTTTTATTACCTTTAAGAACCGCCCTTAACATAGTTCCAAGAGATCTATTCACTAATTTGTTTGCCCATCAGTTTATGGGTGATAGGTGGTAGAAAATAGAAGTTTAGTCCCTAGCCTTGACCAAAGAGTTTTTTAAAAGTGGCTAAGGAACTTAGCATCTCGATTAGAAACTATGGTTTTAAGTAATCCATGCAACCTAACCACTTCTTGAAAGAATAATTCAGCTATATTTCTTGCACCATCCACCTGGTGGCATTGAATAAAGTGTGCCATTTTACTAAAATGGTCCACTATCACAAAGATGGAATCCTTTCCTCTTTGGATTCGAGGAAGTCCAAGGACAAAATCCATGGAAATATCTACCCAAGGAGAATTGGATATAGGCAAGAAGGTGTATAGTTCATGAGGTTTAGTTTTAGATTTAGCTTGAAGACAAGCTATGCATCTAGAACAATACCTTTGAACATGTCTTTGTCATGTGGGGCCAAAATAATTTCTCCTTTAAAATTAAAAGAGTTTTCTGAATCTCAAAATGCCCCATGAGTCCACCCTCATGGCTTTCCTTGACCAAGAGAGTTTCCTAATAGATCCTTGGGGTATGCACAATTTATTTTCTTTAAAAAGAAACCCCTCAGAAATATAGTAACTTTGGTAAGGTTTGGGATGTGGTATGGTAGTTAATCCCAACTTTTCAACCATCCTAGCGCTACAACAATTGCACCAAGAACCACTATCCACAATGAGAGAATAGGCTTTGTTTGAAATATTACATCTTGTATGAAAGATGTTCTCTCTTTATGAATTAGTATCACTAGGTTGGTTATCGAGAAGTCTTCTTATCATAAGAAGCTCCCCATCATAAGGATAAGTTACCTCATAACTTTCTTCCTCACTTGCTTCTTCCTCATCTTCACTTGAAGATGAAGAAGTAGTACCATCATCTTGGCTACTATAAATGTCTTAGCCCCTTAAAATCATAACCTTCTTATTAGGGCATTGAAAGAAAATGTGCCCTCTCCCAAGACATTTAAAACATTTTATGTCACTAGACTTAGTGCTAGTGTGTGAGGTGTATTTTCCTTTTTCTTTTTTCTTTACCTTTCTCTAGTCCCTTGGAAGGCTCCAAATTATTTTTCTTCTGAAAAATTTTGCCCTCCTTCTTGTAATCTTTTTCTTTCTTAAAAGAAGATTTTCTAAAATTTTGTTGTTCTACCTTTATACAAAGTTGGACCAAGTCATTTTGATCCCTATAAGGTAGAATAAGTTCCACTTTATCTCTTATGTCAACATTAAGACCACCAAGGAACCTAGAGATGGTAATGTTCTCCTTCTCCCTAATGCATGCCTTCATCATATATAACTCCATATGTTGTTTGTACTCTTCTACAGAAATATTCATTTGTTAAAGTCTTTGGAGCTTATTCATAAGCTTTCTTCCATAATATGAGGGAATGTGTCTTCTTCTTAATGCACTCCTCAATTCATTCCAATATTGAATTGGAGGATTATTGTGAAGGTGTCTTTCTCTTTCTAGCGATGTCCACCAATACATTACATGCTCTTGAAAGCTTAGGGTTGCTAGTGGATCTCTCCTTTATTCACTCACTTGGTGGCAAGTGAATAATTGTTTTACCTTCATCTTCCAATCAAGATAAGCCTCTACATCATCTTTACCATGAAAATATGGGAGATCCAACTTGGATTCCCTAGGCTTTTGTACTCTATGGGTTCTTCTAGGAGGGGGTTGATAATGTTCACCTAAATTTAGGCTATCCTCATGTATTGTAACCCCTAAGATAGAACTATGAGAATTAGAACTTTGACTCCTAGTTTGATGTCTTTTGTTCAATTTTTCTTCTTTTTGATTTACTAGTCTAATCTCCTCCTCAAGAATAGTAAGTTGATTCTTTCTTTCAATTTTATTTTTGGCATTTTGTAAGGCTTCTTGCTCTCTCCAAAGTTTTAGTGATCTAAGTTCATGTGCAATCTTTGAAACATTTTTATATGCATTTACATCAACATCACTTTGGTGAGGTGAAAGATTGTCCATTATAGGAAAAAGTTTTTGTTTAAAGAAATATTTTTGAAAAGGAATAATTTTGGAAAGCAATAACTAAGTACTTAGGGGACTAAGTATACAAATTGGACCTTGGAGGGAGGTGAGCTTTTAAGAGCCACTTAATAACTAAGTCTCTTCCAGTAAAAATTACTAATCCCCTTTGTAGCTAGTCTTTGTTAAAAACAATTTTTTATTTATTTATGAAAATGTTTTTTCTTATAAACAAATATGAAGCTATCTATTCATGAACTTAAGCAAGTAAAATGTAAAATTTTTTAAAGAATAACAAGCTATCTACCTGAAATCCTAAGGTGAAAGCTTGAAAGGCACCAAAGACCTTTAAGGACCACTTTCACCAAGTACTAACGCCATCTAAAGTCTATTGAGAGATGGAATTGCACCAAGGACAACTCCAAGACACTCCAAATAGCCAGTATACAAGAGATTAAGATCTAGAAAATTACAAGAATTCAATAGAAACAAAAACTAAAGAAGATTATAGTCTCTCGGATTAGTGACTGAATTTAGAGACGGATTTTGTGATGAAAAACTTTTTTTGGATGGAAAATTTTCGTGTCTGACGGTCACTAAATTCTATTTTAAAAAAATTTTGTACAAATTTTCAATGAATTGTACTGTGTTTCCAGTTGCAATCTCCTCCTTCTCCAATGGCCAAAACTCCTCCTAAATGTGTTTCCAAGTGTTTAGGTTGTAGTATTTGTTCCTTGCCAATTCCACCCTAGTTTGGACTTTCCACCAAATTCTTCTTTAGCTTCCTTTTGATGACCCTTGTAGCATTAGTTTCTATAGAAGATGATTAGTACAAATCTTAGGCAACACTTAGAATTAACAAAATTAGGAGCAAGACACAACTAGAAGAATGGAATTTTATACCAACAAAGATAAACATGACCGAAACAATGGTCAGAGAATTTCAATCAAAAGAAAAACTAAAACAAGTTGATTTTAAAGGCTAGCAAACAAAGGAATCCTTAATAATGGCTTTAGATTAGATAACTAAACTAAAAAGAATAAGAACAAAATTAATTCACTTCAAACAAATGTTCTTAAGATTTAGCAAATGAAATTAACAATTCATGTAGTGAACACTCCATTGTTTGGCGTTTTCTTGTATATATGTATTTTTTTTTTTAAAACTTCTATTTGAATTTTTTTCCTTTTTCTTTTTTAAAAAAATGAGGAGCTGCCTTTTATGTTCACTAAATTCAAATTCTGGTCACACTTTCCAACAACAAGGCACACCAATTCAAGATAAATTTGAATTCTCAAATGCAATTGAAATTTGACCTAAATGTAATGGTTTAGGTTCATGCTTTCTATTTTTCAAACAATGTGGCACGACCTTGTACTCTGTTTGTCCAAATTTGAATTCAAATTTTGAATCAAATTTTTCAGCAAACAAAAATGAAGAACAATGCTAGATACTTGAAAAGAAATTTTCGGATTCAAAGAAAATTTTTAAGAAACTCAAAGACACAATGAAAATCTAACTCTACAAGAAGATTACTAATGATCTAGTAGTAATCCATGAACTCAAATTGATCAAAATAAAAAGAACCAAAAGCTCAATTAGTCTCGGCCAAAACAGATTTGCAACATGCATTTCAAATTTAAAACAATCAAACAAGTACTACTAGGAGTATGTTGACATATAAAGGACTAAACATGACTCTATACAATTTTGGATAGATTCACAAATCAAAATGACAACATTTTTTCATATGACTAAAAATTTTAAAAATCAAATAAGACTCAACTAAATCAAAAACACACAAGTATGGATCCTAAAGCACAATTTCAAGCATGATTCATATGAGACAAAATCAAGTTGATGATCATATATGAATCATTGAAACAAATGAAAGATGGATCTATCAATTTTTGAAACAATAATTAGATCCATGCAACAAAAAACTCAAGACAATCAAGGATTAGATAAATTCATTAAAAGAAATTGATGAACTTATCTCTTAAAGTAACCGAGCTCTAGATACCACTTGATAGAGTCTAATGTAGCTTCAAATGAACTCCGATCTTGCTCCTTCAACATTCTTTTGCAATCCTTGAGAATTCTTTAAGGAGGAACCGAAAAGAAGAGAAGAAGTGTTTCCAAAGGTTGGAACAATCTCCTCGGATAGAAGAGTCCAAAGACTTAATGGAACAAAAAGGAAATCTCAAGGTGAATCGGAGAATTTCCTTACTATGGTGACTTCAACAAAGATAGAATTCAGAAAGTATAATTCTCATATAATGCTTAAAAGTGAGAAATATACACGAACCTAATCCTTACTATGGTGACATCAGTAGGGATGTGTACGTGATCTGGTGTTGGATGTGTGACAGGGTGTATATGTGCAATTTGTTATATGTACATATACGTGAATTGTGATGAGATGATGAAATATGTGGATTGTGATGAGATAATGGAATATGTGAATTTGAGAAATGATGTTGAACATGTTTGAATGATGAATGTCGTGTTTATGCATTATATTGCTTTGAGATTATTTTGTGGAATTTTGTGATGAACTTTCTATATAAATATATTTTTTTCTCATCGTACGTTTGTGGTTGTTTTTAGGTGAGGAAGATATGAATTTGAGTGGCATTCAAGGTGCCAATAGTTGAGTCATGGGAGTGCTTTGATAGTGTGACATCGGGCAAGGTCTTCTAGAACTTTAATTTTTATTGTAATTGGAGTTTTTACATTTCCTTTGAAACTATTTACGAACTTATTTGCTTTCTAAACTTTATTTTAAATTGATCAGATATTGGAAATGTATTTTCTTTTGGATATGTGAACCATTTTACCCGTGTTGGAGTAACATTTCTTTATATTATTTTATATATGTATTAGGATAGAATGGGTGTTACAAATATCATTTTATCTAACTTACTAAAATAAATTGTGCATAGCATGAGTATCAATATAATATATTAAAAAATTAGAAGGTGCAAAATGACAGGGGCTAACACCCCCCTCAACCTTCAAGTAGGTCCTTCCTTATACACAACAGTAGTAAAGTAACACCTTGAGGGCAAAACATTGAGATGCTCCAACCTTAGCAAAAAATAAAATCTACAGTTGCATATTAAAAGGAAGATATGCTTTATAAAAAAAAAAGCACAAGAAAAGTATGTTTTAGAATAAAAGAAAAATAATGAAAAGTGTATTTTGTAACAAAATAAAATATTAAAGGTTTGTTTTGTAACTAAAAATATACAGAAGGTATGCAGATTTATAAAATTTTTATTTTTGAAAATCATTTTAAAATTTAAAATAATTTTAAAAATATTTATTCTAAAATATCCTAAACATATTCTCATCACTTCCATTCAAGATAATTATTTTAATTATATAGAGAAAATAAGTTAGTTTATTTTTATTTGATATTTTCTTAGAGTTAGGTAATAAACTTTAAAATATTTATTTATTATAATATTTAATTTATAATATAAATGTTATGTTCAATGGACAAACTTAAATGTTATTAAGTAAATAAATGAAAATATATTTAATTAATAACTAAAATAATTTTATTTAAATTATTTAATTTAATTATCTTTTAGATAATATTTGTTACATTTTAACATTTTTATTAATGTAGACAATGTTATTATCTTAATTTGGATAATATTATCGTCATAGATAATTTGTTAATAACATTTTTTCCAGGTTTGAATTTACTATATATAATCATGTCGGTTAGCCTAGTGGTTGAATGGGGAAGGGTTGGGGTAGTTAGAAGCATGAGAACCTAAGTTCAATCTTCATTACGACTATGTTTGTAATATTTCCTATCTTTACTAAAAAAAATGTTAACTACATGAGAATGCCAAACATTTTCCTTTACTATAATTTCAAGTTCGAGCCATTGATATGCAGTTGGGTTGAGTGCTTGAAGAAAGATATCTATCACGAAAGCAAGATTATTTTAATTGTGAATTCTACCAAAAAAAACATCATACTAAGGTTAATAAATTTTTATTAAATTTGACATATGAAATTGATAATATATGTGTTATTTGATCTAGTTTTTTGCTATATGGTGTGATGCATATTGACATGCTTCTCTTTGTTCATTATCTTAGATGATTTAGTGTTTCAGAAATAAAACAAAAATCAATTTTCTAAAAGAAGTCTTGTGTCTTGATTTAATTTTGAATTTTATTTTTGAAAATAGATGATAATAAATAATAAAAAAAATTTAAATATATTTCTTTTGTATTTAAAATAATATAATTTTTAGAATAAAACTAAAATAAAATTATTTTATTTTATTTTAAATTAATTTTGTAAGGACTGGGTAACAAACCTTTTTTTCATAGAATTTGGTGACAAACTTACAAAATAAAAAATTTGAAAAGATAAAAAAAAGTTTTTAATCTTCATGAGATTCACATCAAACTATTTACCTTAATAATTTTTAATTTTGTAGTGTGAGAAAATAAAATAAAATATTTTAAAAAATGTTAGTTTAATTTTTTAGGATCAAGTTAACTATTACAACATAATGAATGAAAAAGAGTGTTATAGATATTTGATATTCCAATTTTGGAAAATGTGAGAAAAAGTGAATAATGTGCTAAATTGGATTATTAAGAGAGAAGATAAAAGATAATAAAATTAGATCGGTAAATCAAATGGAGGGGTAGGAAAAGATAAAGGAATGAATTTTCTTAGAAAAGATTTTGGTGAGTTTAAAGGAATTAATTGAAAAAGACGAGGAAAGATAATAACAGGAAGTGTTCTTACCGGAAATCTGTTGTAGAGATGATCTGCCGAGTAAGATTGGTGAGCCTCATTCACGGGTACGTTGATGCTCCAAGATGGGGGTGGTACCTGCAAAAGAGACTCCGATGTCAAAGTTAGGGTTTGTATGAGTATGAGTCTCGTATAAGTAATGCACGTACCTTAGTGTGAATTAGGGTTGCTTTGGGCCCTGGGCCTGAGATGAGATATGATAAGATTAGATAATGGATCCCGTCTGGGGCGAGATTCCCTGAGATCAGTTATGATCTACTTAAATGCCGAGCTGACGTCGCGTAGCGCGTGCCCGAGGTCATCTTGCGCTGTGATACCGAGCTCGGAGCTCAGTTTCGCAGTACGGACAGAGTACAGGAAGTAAAGCCCTAGAAGGAAAAAAAGGAACCTATGTGAGGCTTGCACATGAACAACACCTTTGAACCACTATACAAAATTCAAATTTAATTTAATGAGAGAGTGTGGAGTCCACAAAGTAACGAGTGAACAAATTGATGGTTGTGTCTAATATAATAGGGTTGATATAAAGATAAAGGTAAAAATAGATTTTTTTTATATTTGATTTTGAATGTGAATTTGAATTTTTAACATTAATTAAACATATATTTATATATATAATTTTTATCTCAATTAAAATTTAAATTTTAGAATTAAACGATAAAGAATATAAAATAATATGTTAAAAATAAAAAATGTTTTAAATGAATTTTTTTTGTTCATTAAAATGATATCTCTTTAATAGTTTGTTTTATAGTTTGACATACTTTAATAATTTATTTAAATTATAATGTATCAAGATAATTAATTTTTATTTTTTGTAAGTTTTGATATTGATAATGATAATATATGTTTTTTTTTTTATAGAGATGGAACTAGATAAAAGTTAGATACAAATTACTAATAGGACGAATCTTCAATATGAGAAGGAAGTTTGTGAATTTCTCAAATTTGCATTTAGTGGTGTTGAGGAAGGGAGGTTACTTTGTTGTCCATGCAAAAAATGTAAGAATGACCTTTTTTGGTCTCAAAAAATTATATATTAACATTTGATCATAATTAGGATATAAAAAGATTAAATTACATGGGAACATCATGGAGAAGTGATGAGTGAATTTGATGATGAAGATGATAAAAACATATGTAGTGATGGACTTTTTGACATGTTACATGATCTTAAAAGTGCTAACAATTTTGAAAACATCACAGAAAATAAGGAATCAAGTTATAGTACTAACACAAATATTGGTCGAGTAAATGAAGAAGTAGAAAAGTTTTTTAGATTATAGGAGGATGTTGAACAAGAATTGTATCTCGGGTGTGTGAACTTCTCTAAGTTATCATTTATTGTCCGACTATTGAATAACAAATTTCTATTTAGTTTGAGTAGAAAATCAATTGACACTTTACTTTCTTTATTGGCTAAAGCATTTCCACAAGGAAATAAAGTTCCTACATCTTATTTTGAGGCTTGAAAAATTATTCGTGAACTTAGGCTTGATTATATAAAAATAGATGCTTGCTTGAAAGATTACATTCTTTATCAAGGTGATTATTCGAATTCTATGTCTTGTCTAACTTGTACTACTCCTTGATATAAAGATCCAAATAAAAAATGTTAGTTTTATTTCCCCCTTCCTTTTTTAACATAATAACCCATTTACCCATTCACTTGGCAAATGAGGCAAAGATTGATGAACCTGTTGTGACACCCTCTACCCTAATATACATATATAATAATTAAAAAAATAAAATAAAATTCTTCATCATAAAACAATAAAATCTCCAACCACATAAGGGTAAAGAGTTCACATTCATAAACTTAATCCAAATAACATGTCAGTGAAATTACAAAGAAATAAAACTAAGTTTTCCAAAATAATTGAATAAGAACAACATCTTAATCTAATCCTATCTACGCCTCAATGTTACATGTCCTATCAGAGCAAAGCCCAACAAAGAAGTCTAAGCTTCATCACCAACATCCTCAGCTTCACGCTGATGATCACCTGTATAATAGTCAAAGGAAAACAACACAAGAGAAAAGGGAGTGCGAAACATCTCACTCTGGCTCACTGTGTAGGAATATACATCGGATAGCCAAACACAAACAAGACAGGTATAACATAGATATATTAATAACAATATTACATCTCACTCATCCAAGACATAAAAATATCAATTTATCATATAACATTAAAAATGCACATGTATGGATACAGACTACATATTATCATGCATGTGATGCCAGTAAAACATCACATGGCATATTGTCGCTAGCAATACATAAAGAGTAGTCTAGGAGTACATGTCGGGTCACACCATCTGCGCACTCTCACTAGAAGGACATACTACCAGGGTCTCATCGGGATAGCTAAGCCGCGCAAGATACATCCCATGCACATAATGGGCGAGACTGGGACTTCCAAACCGAGCTATTCCCAAGGACTAATCTCCAAAGCTTTTACACTAGGGGGCCTTCCCTGGCGGTGTATTCCATATCGTACCCTTAAAAACATTTATGCAAATGATGCATGTCAATCAAGACTCTATGCATTCTCATATCACATTTTCATGTTTCATTGTCATATCACATTAACACATCTCATTGTCATATCACATTAACACATCTCATTGTCATATCACATTAACACATCTCATTATCATATCACATTAT
Organism: Cajanus cajan; assembly: GCF_000230855.2. Taxonomy (NCBI): domain Eukaryota; kingdom Viridiplantae; phylum Streptophyta; class Magnoliopsida; order Fabales; family Fabaceae; genus Cajanus; species Cajanus cajan. The sequence continues at coordinate 28,790,314 of NC_138523.1, read as the reverse complement.
CACATCTCATTATCATATCACATTATCACATCATATTCACAATTTTCACAGAGCACTTTAATTCATATTAAAACTCATCTAATTGCAAAATTAAACACATATTTACACTCCGCAAACATTAAGGAACACAACAAAAAAACTCAAAAGGTAAAACAGAAAACATTTAAAATTTGTCTGTTTCTCATAGGGTTCCCACATGAACCCACAAAGAACTCTAATTCATATCAAAACTTGTTTATTTACGAAATTAAACACATATTCATACATCTCATACAACAAGGAATACAACAGAACAATCAAAAAGCAAAACAGAAAACATTCATATTTTGGCTGTTACAATTACAAATGCATTCTCTTAGGGTTTCCCATAGGAACCCATAGAGATCTTAAAATTATACATTTATATTTAAATATAGGAAAAGCAACAAAAGAAACATATATAATTAGGAAAAAAATCCCACATACATGAGTGTACCTGTCTGAGGGCACACTCGTAATCTTCTGGTAACTGGAGGGCCGAACGAGAGCTCCGGGAGGATGCTTCAGAGGGGGGAGGTACATGCAAAAGGAATTCTGATGCTCAAGTCAGGACAAGCACAATTCTCAAGGGTAATAAATGAATAGTGCATACCTCGTTTTACATGACCTATTTATACTACTTGTCATGGGCCCTAAACGTGGTGGGCCTCTTCTGACATTTTCCAAATTAGGTATTACGGTGCTAATCGGCTAATTATACCTTAATCACGTGTTTGTCCTTGTTAATCATGATCATCGTCTTAATCACTGCCTGGCCCTATCGGCCGTTGGTCGAGCTGAGAGGTAAAGGATTGGGGTTGTCCTTTGTTCTTGGTCTTTTTCCGGGCCGAGGAGTTGCTGAGGTGTAGAGCTAATTATGTTGTCTTGGTGTTTGGTCCTATCGGCCGTTGACCAAACCGAGAGGTGTATGATTGGGGTTACCTGTTGGTCTCAGCCTCTTGCCAGGCCGAGACGTTGGTAAGAAGGTTAACTAATAACTGTCCTAGTTAAGCCATTGATGGCTTTGTAGGTTTGTTATTACGGACATTGTCGTGTTTGAGTGCCGTCTCGGTAGCTAATAGGATATCACGTGTTGATCCACGTGGCTGATTAGACTAATTAGTGTCGTACCCGATCAAATAAAATACAAAATTTGTAGTACTAGGAAGTGAATCCTAGGTCGTCTCTCAAGGAGCAACAATACCAGTCTGAGGTTCATGAAATACAAACAAACACACACAATATGGGGGGTTTTCAGATTTAAATGAGCAATACGTCAACAGTAATCAATAAAACAGTACACTTTCCAACTCAGTTATCCCACACATATCATTGGTTTAGAATATTATCTTCATTCATTTTAACCCTTGGTTCAATTTCTAGTAATCACTAAACGTCATTACTCTTGTTTTAAACGCATACAAATGAAGCATTAGCATACATTCATTTCTCTATTTCACAGGATTAAGCAAACCATGAACAGAACATTCAACCTAGATGAACAAATACCATTAAGCATGGAAAATAGAAGGGTTAGAACATGAAGATGCAGTGAAATAAATAGACCTCAATGAGCACTAAACTGAGTCAGAAAGTGTTACAAGTTTAGCCTTCCATGGAGGAAGAAGACAAAGAAGAAAACGAAAAACTCAAAAGAAGAAAATGGAAGGGTTTAGTTACTTAATACAACCAGAGAAGAAAAAAAATGGTGAAAAACGTGATGAACAACTCCAGAACAAGGAAAACCATCAAGGAGAAAGAAGTGAACGTGGTCACATCAAGCCTGCCTCCAAAGTTCAAAAGTGGTGGCTGCATGGTCAGCCCTAAGACCTAAAAGACACATGGTCAAAACCCTAAAACAAAGTGGGCCTGTTTCCCATCTGTCTAGCCCAAAAAAGACTAAAACAAGGTAGACAAAAATGTAAGTATGTGGCTGATGTGGCGCTGATGTGGCAAGTTGGTGTTGACATGGCGCTTACGTGGCACTTTATTTCTTGAAGTCCAAAAATAATATCCAAGCCCGAGAATACTCCACAATTAACATGAAAATAATTGATAAGCAAAAACTAGACCAAGTGAATCAGAATTAATTAAAATTTGGATTACTGGCCCAATGAAGCCCAAATAGTGAAACTGTACAATTAATAAGCGATTAAGCTCAAATCAACAATTAAAATAAGTACAAAAAGATAAATAAATAAGGGAAAATAATGATTCATCATAGACCCTTCCGGTACACAAACCCCCCAGCCTTGAGGAGTGAAATGACGTAAAGGGTAATCGTGGCGCTTCACATGTGGCGGTTGGGTGTTATGATGTGAAGGGTTGTAACCGTTGGGCGTTAATGATGAGGGACGCGAAGAGTTGTCTTTTGTGGATCATTGGATTAAGTTGATCCAACGGTGCTCAAGGATGCGTCGTTTGAGATCTTGGCTCAGGAATGTCCTATAAATAGGCGTGTGGTGGGGACCAATACATACGTATTTCTCTTGCTTGCTCCGAGCCGATATCAAGTTCAAGTTTTAGTGGTTCCGAGTAATTTTCATCGACCGAGATCGATTAAGCTTCAATTTAGGTACGTTTCTGTGGATGATATAAATGTTGTTCGGGTCGATTCCTCTAGGGACACGAGTGGTTCTACTGGCACTAGATCGCATGCAAAATCTGATCGGCATTGCGCGTCGGCTTCGGCGTCCAATGGTTCAAATGGCGTTGAGGTCATTCCGCGATTTGAGCACACCCAAAGTGGAGACGAGTCTTCATCTGTGTCAGTCTCTGATGGCCGTCCCGCTACTCATATAGTCAGATCGGCTTCTCCCCATTACCCTCAGATAGAGACCCCAGGCTACAAGTAGGTGCTTGGCGAGGTTGGTAGTGTGTATTCTCGTTATACCGACAGGAACTCGATAGTGTTGTTTGTCTCTGCCGAGAATTTCCTAACTTTTCTGGAAGAAGAAGAGCCCTCGCCTATTTTCTTTCAGCCTTGCCGAAGTGACGGGGGGCCGAATCCTGACTTCGTCTATTTGATCAAGGAAATTGTAAATATCAATACTTTTACGTATATGATTACTTGTTTCGGGACTTGAAGGTGACTCTTCCTTTCGACGAGTTTTTTGTGGGTATTCTTCGGCTTCTTAACGTGGTGCCGACCCAACTTCATCCCAACAGCTGGCCAGCCATGCAAGGATTCTGAAGGCTGTGTTTAACCCTCGGCATCAAACCAACGTCGCTCCTCTTCCTTTATTACTACTCATCTCGGCCGACGAGGAAGGCCAAGTGGCTCTCTTTGTTTCGACAGGCCAACTGTTTATTGTAGCCTTACACCACCTCTTACAAGAAGTTCAAAGTAGGATTTATAAAGGTGATGATTCGGCCGAGTATGGGGAATAAATACTTTTTTGATGCTGAAGGGAAGTCATTATTCCCCTTGTATTGGACCCCGGTGTTGCGAAAGTATTAAGTAGTGTCGAAGTCCCGAATGTCCCCGGAGGAGCGAGCCAGCCTCAACTTTTTGGAGAAACTTCCACGGCCTATGCTGTGCCGACCCTTGGTTCAACTATTTGAGTCATCCGATGTAGCTGATAAGTTGATCAGTATAGTAAATTTCCCACTTATTTAAATTCTTGTGTTATCATTTATTTTGATTAATGGTGTGCAGGTATTATGGCGAGCTGCGGGAGCGACGACCTTGACATTCACAATTTGATCAAGAATTGAGTGGCAGTTTCGGTGACGGTGGAGGCGACGGTCGACGGTCGCTCGGGTGGGAATCTGGTTCCCCCTCCCTATGGTGGTGCGGGTGGGCCGACTGCAAAAGGGAAGGGAAAGGGTGCTAACGGCGCGTCTCGGCCCCAAGCTGGAAAAAGAAGGCCCGAGGGAGAGAGGGCCGATGATGAGGGCTGACAAGCTAAGTAGTAGAGGTTGGCCAGCCTTGCCATTCCTCAAGGCTTGGTGGGGCCAAGTTTCTTGGCATCGAACTTCAACACTAAGGATTTTCTGAGCCAAGACTTGACATCCGAGGCAGGTCAAGCATACGTGGGCCGAATGAGTTCCGCGCAAAAATGGAACCTTTTCTACGAGCTCCAAGTTCGAGCTTTGGCCTTGGCGTAGAGCATTGTGATGGAGCCGAATCCGGAGGCCGACGAACTGCGTTGGCAATTATCTGACTCTGAGAAGTCGATGCAGGAAACTTTGGCCGCTCTAATCGATGCGCAAACAACCAATGCAAAGTTTCAGGCAGAGATGGAGAGCTGGGGTCGAATGGCAGACGACCTGAGTTTGAAGGTCCAACGACTTGAGAACTCCTTGAAGGCTGAGACGGAGAAGACGACTCTGCTAGGTAAAGAGCTAGAGGCCGAGAAGATTGCTTTCGGGGCCTATAGAGAAAAGGCTCGCAGTAAGGTTCTCTCTCAGCACGAGGTCAGCTTTGCGTAGGTGGCTCAGCAGGTTCACTTCTTTGGAAGTTTCCCCCGCAATTTCCAATTCAATATGAATAAGAACTTCTTTCGGGGGTAGTTTGTAGACTTGGCCCAGATCCCCCCCAATGAACAAGCCGATGCCGAGGCACCTATTCCTCACTAGGTAGGACCGACTGGTGAAGACGAGACGGTATATGAGGAGGAAGCTGCCGAGGATGAAGTCCCGGTCCAGGGGGAGCCGAAGGTGGGGTCTTGATTTACTTTTTTTTGATAATGCTTTGTAATTTGCTTTTTTGGCCGACAGCGCCCCCCTTTTTGTAACTTGGGTCGACAGCGCCCCTCAATGAAATTGTGCTTTTGTTTGTTCAAATATTATGTTTATATGCTAATTGACGTGTCTTGATTGAAATGTAAAGATAACTTAAGCCGCATCCTTGGCCGAGAGATATCTCGGGAGGGAAGACTTTATAAAATATAATTAAGCCGCATCCTTGGCCGAGAGGGTTCTCGGAAGGGAAGACTTGTAAAGAATTAAGCCGCATCCTTGGCCGAGAGGAGTCTCGGGAGGGAAGACTTGTACAAAAATAATTAAGCCGCATCCCTAGCCGAGAGGGTTCTCGGGAGGGAAGACTTGTATAAAAGTAATTAAGCCGCATCCTTGGCCGAGAGGAGTCTTAGGAGGGAAGACTTGTATAAAAGTAATTAACATCCTTAGTTGAGAGGGTTCTCGGGAGGGAAGGCTTGTAAACTAATTAAGCCACGTCCTTGGCCGAGAGTGTTCTCGGGAGGGAAGACTTTGAAATAATTTTTGAATAATAATAATTATAAATAGCCGTGAACCATGTATTTTTATTGATGAATTGATGCCTCATTAAAAACCTTGCCGGCCAAAAACCCCTTTTCACAATTTTATAAGGGAAAAAAGATCGGTTCAAGGAAAAGAGTGCATCATAGTATAGGTATTCAGAATGTAAATACAAAATGGGTTTATTATTCTAACTGTAGTAAGTCTTTAAATGGTTGGAATTCCATGTCTGTGGGATGACCTTGCCGGACAACTCTTCAAGCTTATATGCTCCGTTGTCGAGAGCGTGTCATATTCGGAAAGGGCCGTCCCAGTTCGTCAATAACTTTCCCTCAGAGGGACTTCTTCTTGTCGATCCAGTTACCCTCCAAACTAGGTCACCTTCATGGAAGACTCTTGGCTTTAGATTGGAATTGAAACGTCGGCTCATTCGTTGCTTGCATGCTTCCTCCAAGATTCGTGCCTTTTCTCGCACCTCCTCTAAGACGTCGAGTTCGGAACGGAGAGAGTCGTTATTGGATTCTTCATGGAAATGGGTTCTCCAGAATGATGGTTCCCTGACTTCTACTGGTATCATAGCTTCCGACCCATACGCTAGGCGAAAAAGAGTTTCTCTTGTACTTGACTGGGGCGTGCATCTGTATGCCTATAAGACTTCAGGAAACTCTTCGGCCCAGGGTCCTTTGGCTGTGCTGAGCCGTTTCTTCAACTTGGTGAGAATAACCTTGTTGGCCGCTTCGACTTGACCGTTGGACTGCGGATGTTCTATAGACGTGAACCGATGTCGAATGTCGAGGTTCTCAAGGAAGGTGTTGAATTTTTTATCCGTGAATTGTAGCCCATTATCTGAGATAATTGCATGAGGAATGCCGAACTGAGTGACTATATTTTTCCATACAAATTTCTGAACGTTGGCCATTGTGATTGAGGCTAGCGGCTCAGCCTTGATCCATTTAGTGAAGTAATCCACCGCAACCAATAGGGACTTGCATTGTCCTTTGGCGAGCGGGAATGGTCCGAGAATGTCTATGTCCCAAAGGGCGAACGGCCAAGGAGAGCTAATATTGTGGAGTTGTTTAGCTAAGGCATGGATTAGATTGCCGTGTTTTTGGCATTGAAGACATTTCTTTATGAACTGGGCACAATCAGTCTTCAAAGTCGGCCAGAAGCAACGGGCCCTTAGTACCTTGGTTGCCAAGGTCCTGCCACCAGAGTGAGATCCACAAATGCCTTCATGAATTTCCCGCATGACATAGTCGGCTTGTTGGTGGTCGATGCACTTCAGTAAGGGGGTGGAGAACCCTCTCTGATACAGCTCACTCGCCACGACTAAGTATCATGCGGCTTGCATCCTTGTCTTCCTTGCTTGACTTGCTTCGGCTGGTTCTGTGCCGTTAACAATGAAATTCAAAATTTCAGTTATCCATGATTTTGGTGCTTCCTCGACCGACATGCCTTCCTGTTCAACACTCGGAGTGGGTAACTCCAAATGTATGGTGGTTTAGAGCTGTCCCGACTTACGACTGCTTGCTAATCTTGCCAATTGATTGGCTCTCTCATTGTTTCCACGCGATGTGTGTCGAACTTGAACATTGTTAAACTGATTTCTCATTCCTCGAAAAAGGTGGTAATACTTTAGCAGGTTGGGATCTTTGACCTGAAAATTGTCGTTTACTTGTTCCATGACGACCTTTGAGTCGGTCTAGCATACTATATTTTTCACACCCATTTCGGCTGCCAATCTCATTCCTGCTAGCAAGGCTTCGTATTCGGCCTGGTTATTGAATGTGCGGAAGTCAAAACATAAAGATTGTTCTAGGGTGATACCGGACGAGCTTTCTAGGATGATGTCGGCGCCGCTACCTTGGTAGTTAGAAGATCCGTCAACGTGCATGACCCATGTATCATCTTCGAAACTACTAGGCCGGGAGAGCGCGTTCAGGAAGTCGGCTAGATATTGTGATTTGATGGGCCCCGAGGTTCAAAACGGACATCAAACTCGGACAACTCGATCGACCATGCCATCATGCGGCCGGCGAGTTCTGTCTTCCTTAAAACCTTGGCTACTGGGCAATCGGTTCGAACTATTCCCTTGGTCTTCAGAGACTGTAGAAGAAAGAGAGGTCAAAAGTGAAAAAATGTGCTTTTGGAGTGCCAAAGTGTGCTATTTATAGGCATCAGATGTGGCCAGAACGGCCCATTTCAAATCTAGAACGGCCTGTTCTGGACTCATGCGTCATACGTAAATTTCACATCTAGAATGGCCTGTTCCAAAACTAGAACGGTCCATTCTAAAATTACATATTACCTACAACAACCATGTTTGGAACGGCCCGTTCCCAAAGTGGAATGGCCCGTTCTGGAATCGCGTATTACTCATAAAATCATGTGTTGGAACGGCTCATTCCAGTCTAGTCTTTATAGGCCATTTTAGTAGTCTGGAACGACCCATTCCAGTTTGAGAATGACCCGTTCTAGGCTACTAAAATTCAAAATATTATTCAAAAATAATTTTCATAAATGTTTATTATTAAAATACTCATAAATATTAAAAGCCTTTAAAACATTCTATAAAACTCATTAAAATATCTATAAGAAAATAACCTCCATAAATATAAAAATAAACAATAATTAGTTATTATACTAGTAGAAAATTCAGGATGTTGCACCTGTACAATATCATTGGATGTAACCTATTAAAAGACATTTGCATAGACTTAAATTATATATGAGAAATAAGACTCATCCAAAGGGATCTATTACTGAAGGTTATATTGCACAAGAATGTTTGCATTTTTGTTCTAGGTATTTGCATGGAGTGGAGACAAGTCTAAAAAGATCTGGAAGAAATTATGAGGGTGATCTAAATCGATCAAAAAAATCAACATTGGAAATTTTCTCACAAATAGGAAAGCTATTGCATGGAAAGAAGTAAGTTGAGTAGAATGAGAAAAAGCAAGAAGTTATGTTCTTAAAAGTTGTAATGAAGCCTGACCATTTATTAAGTAACTCATTTTCTTCGATCTTTATTATATTTTTATTTTTTTTATATAAATACAATTCATTACATTTATTATATATGCTCACATGTCTAGATTACATAAAGAAGAATTAGAGAAAACAAATTCACAATATGTGGAACAAAGACATGAAAAATAATTTTCTCATTGGTTTAAAACTCATGTAAGTATTTAAATCTTTCTAATAATATATATATGTGTCTGTTTGTGTGTGTGTGTGTCTGTATAACTTAAGCATATAATAATTTATTTATTTTTTTCAACAGATTGCACTTTTGAAAATGGGCGGAGAAGAAAGTATAAATGATCATTGTTTGACTTGTCTCATGGACCTGATACACGTGTTTTTTGATATATAAGTTATCTTATAAATGGTTGGAGGTTTAATGTAAAAGATCGTGATATGCACTTGAAATCACAAAAATAGTGGATTTTTAATTAGAGGTGATGAGAATGTAGGTAATTTAGATTACTTTGGTGTCTTGACATATATTAATGAATTGAGTTACTTTGGTGGAAATTGTAACACCCCGATTTTCACAGATTATACGAAGGCTCAAAGCCCAATAGGGGTGATTTAGTAGCCTAGAACGGGTCATTCCCAAACTGGAATGGGTCGTTCCAAACTACTAAAAAAGCCTATAACCCTAGTTGGGAGGGGGCCATTTTGGTTTAAGAACAGGTCGTTCCAAACATGACCGTTGTGAGTTAAACTCAACTTCAAAACGGGAAATTCTGGTTTGAGAACATGTTGTTTCAGATGCAAATTTTACACATGACGAATGAGTCTAGAATGGGCTATTTTGGATCCGAAACGGGCCGTTCTGGCCACTCCTGACATCTATAAGGCACTGCTTCTGGACACACTCTTTGAAGACCAAGGAGAACCAAGAGAAAGAGATCAACCAGATTCTGCTTTAGCTTCATCTTCTGCTTATCTAGGTAAGGGGGAGTGAGAAACCTCGCTCTGGGTGTGGGAATGCATGTTGGGTAGCGGGATTAGCCCCCAATCCTATGTTTGTTGTGTGCTCATGTATGAGTGTTTTTTGAAGTTTAGTGAAAAACACATAAAAGGGGGGGTTGAATGTGTGTGTACGAAGGATTTTAAAAGTGTTTTCGCCAAAGGTGCTACTTTCCGTTAGTAAATAATGTTTCAACTGCGTAAGGAAAGTGCAAGATTGGTTAAAAGGAACTTTGCGTCCGAATATCTATCGTCTATTCAAAAATGGTTTCCTCAGTCAAACAAATATAACTTCATCTAAATATTGTTTAGAAAATAGGTAGTAGTAGACGAAGTTTTTCAGAGTGATAAGTCAATATGAGTAAAACTGCGTTTCTAAATCAAATAACAATGCACAAAGTTTTTATACTGGTTCACTCATTCTGAGCTACGTCCAGTCTCCTTCAACTAAAGGGTTTCACTAATCACAACGAATTACAAGTATTCTTAACCACTTCTGGTTCGTCAGCTTCACTCGCTGATGCTAGTATTCTTAAACCACTTCTGGTTGCCCAAGTATTCTCAACCACTCCTGGTTCGTCAACTTCACTCGCTGACGCTAGTATTCTTAAACCACTTCTGGTTGCCAAAGTATTCTCAACCACTCCTGGTTTGTTAACTTCACTCGTTAACGCTAGTATTCTTAAACCACTTCTGGTTCTACAAGTATTCTTTTGCTAGCCTCTTCAGGCTTTACAGACGATAGATGTTTTGAGTGTACAGAGAAGATAAACTGGTTTCTACACTCACTAAGGTTTTCAACCTTAATTTTACAAGAATGTGTTTAGAGTGTGTATGTAACTCTCACAAAGAGGATGGAATAGTTTCTACACTCACTAAGATAAACTATCTTAGTTTTAGACGGATATTCAAATCTGAACAAGAAGAGAGATGAGATTGTTTTGATGCTTGTTTTTGGTTATTGCTTGTTGCTTCTCTCCTCCTTCTTTTCTTCTCAAATTTTGCTATTTATAGCCTTGTGATAGATCTGCTCGTTATTTGAATTTGAATGTGTCTGTTGAGGCAGAGCTTTCCGTTGGTGCAGATAAACGTTCGTTCATGGCTACACAGATCTTTTTCATTTAATGCGTTTGATTTTGCATTAAATGCTTTGCTTGCTCAGTCTGTGTTACGTGAAGTCCTTTGCATAATTTTTTTTATTTTTATTTCTAACTTCAATCATGACCTAGGTATGTATGTCCTTTTTTTGTCATTGTAGCTGCAGAGGCGTTGCCTTTTTCTGAAAAGTACTTGTACTTGTCCTGACACACGCATATTTAACTTGTGAATTCACGCTCTTTCCTTTTTTTCTTCTCTCTTTTCTTATCTTTGATAACTCTGTGTGCTTTTCTTATGAATGGAGATGATGTATGGTCTTCTTTGTTGTGACTAGTGGACTCTAGACATTATTCATCATGCTTTGTTTGCGTTTGAAAAATTGATTCTTCGTCTAAGGGTTAGACTTTGACTTTTTCATCTCGTCTGATTAGTCTTGAGGGTAAACAACTTTTATTCCTTCTAGAATGTTTCTTCGTCTTGTGTTATCCAATGACTAATGATTGTTTTGTTGACTTATATGTGGTTGACCATTGAGCTTCATCTGATGTTTATTTGGTGCTTGAGCCAACTTTGTCTTGGTCTTGTTTTACTCTTGTTTCTAATTTCTTATATTGCGCTCTGGATTGTTCTTGGCATATCTTCGTTTGGTATTTGTTGTCGTCTAATGCGCAAGTCATGATCCTTCTATTATTTGGCTTGTTTGTCTGATCTTTGTTTTGCTCGACCCTGCTTCATGCTTTAGTTTTTTTTGTTCTTATACTTATCTAAAACACTACTACACAGATTAGTAATAATAATATGTATTATATTTTTCATATTCAAAACCTTACTGGGATTTGTTTCGTCTGACTTAACATTTTTTATAATTGTATCTGTTTCATCACTGTTTCTCCCTAAATATTCTAATTGATGTAATTAGTATGTATGTATGAGTAGTGTTGGTGTTTGGATTATAATTGCAGACTTTGGTGTTCCTATGGGAAACCCTAAGGGAATGCATTGGTGATTGTAAGAGGAGATTGTTTGAAGAGGCAATTATAGGAGTAAATTGTATTGTATTAAATGTTTATTGTATGAATTAGAGTGCTTTGTGGGTTCTTGAGAAACAAGCAAAATATGAATGTTTTCTATTTTACTTTCTGATTGTTCTATTGTCTTCCTTGTTGGATGAGATGTACGAATATGTGTTTAATTTCGTAAATAGGCAAGTTTTGATATGAATTAAAGTGCTCTGTGGAGACTATGTGAATATGATGAGATAATGTGAAATGTGAATATGAGACATGAGATATGAGGATATATGATAATGTTACATGACGATGTGATATGATAATGAGACATGACGATGTGATATGATAATGAGACATGATAATGTGATATGAGAATGCATAGAGTCGTGATTGACATGCATCATTTGCATAAGGTACGATATGGAATACACTGCCAGGGAAGACCCCCTTGTGTAAAAGCTTGGGGATTAGTCCTTGGGGATAGCTCAGTTTGTAAGTCCCAGTCTCGCCCATTGTGTGCATGGGATGTATCTTGCGCGGGTTAGCTATCCCGGCGAGACCCTGGTAGTATGTCCTTCTAATGAGAGTGCGCAGAGGGTGTGACTCGGTATATACTCCTAGACTACTCCCGTGTATTGCTAGTGGCAATACACCATGTGATATGTGTTACTGGCGCAACATGCATGATAATATGTAGTCCGTGTCCATTACATGTGCATTTTAATGTTATATGTTAACTTGATATTTGCATGTCTTTGATGAGTGGAATGTGATATTGTTGTTAATCCATCTATGCTATGTACATATACATGTCTTATTTGTGTTTGGCTATCCGGTGTGTATTCCTACACTATGAGCCAGAGTGAGATGTTTCTCACTCCCTTTTCTTTTTTGTTGTTTTCCTTTGACTGTTATATAGGTGATTTTCAACATGAGGCTGAGGATGTTGGTGATGAAGCTTAGGCTTCTATGTTGGGCTTTGCTCTGATAGGACATGTGACATGGGGGCGTAGATAGGATTTGATTAGGATGTTATTTCTATTAAATTATTTTGAAAACCTTAGCTTTATTTCATTGAAATTTCCGCTGATTATGTTATTTGTTTAAGTTATAGATGTGGTGCTCTCTATCTGAATATATTTGGTATTTTAATAATGAAAGATTATGTTATTCGAATTTTATTATTTATGTGTTATGGTATGCGGGGTAGAGGGTGTCACAGAAATAATATTGTTTTATTTTAAATGTGATTGGTGGGACGTGTCTTCCAAAGGAAAAGGATATAAGGAAGACAAATATGGCTTTGTTCTTATTTATAGTAAGCGTAAATTGAGGACTAATGAGCCATATTCTAATTGGCTAGTTGTTCTGAAAACAAAGCCTTGAGGTTTGTATGACATGCCCGAGGAAGCCATAGATGAGGCTTGTCAAGAAAATGAAGATATTGGCTTGATCCCTTTTTACGTATAATGCTCTTGATAGTGAACAAGGGTTGTCTTTAAGTAGGAATGACTTAACATAATCCACAGCTAATGGAAAATCAGTAGTACCTGTAGAAGTTGTTGACAATATTGATGAAGAAAGTGATGATGAGAATATTCATTTAATAGAAGATGAAGAAAGTACTGATATTGAGGAAGATGATACTAACGATGATTATTATGTTTATTATTTTTTTAATTGCAAATCATGTTTATTGTATTGATAATTTTTGCATATGTACGAGTCTAGCATTATAATTCAATTCTTCTATTGTTTTGGATATAGATTAGATTTAAATTTTTATATATGATATTATAAATCTTCTAGCAATATTTATTTTGAATTTTTTTTAATAAAATTAAAAATTCTATTTATTTTATATTTATAACAATGAATTGATAGAGATGATAGATCAAAGATTTAATTTGATATATAAATATTAAGAGATAAATAGCTTGAATATAATTAATATGCTAAAATTATATTTATAACAATGAATTAATAGAGATAATAAATCAAATATTTAATTTGATATATAAATATTAGGAGATAAATAGCTCAAATATAATTAATATAGTAATATATCAAGATAACTATAATTTTAACTATGTATGCAATCACAAAATAGTATTTATAGTTTAATCATATTATATAATAAAAAAAAAAGATATTAAGTATAATGAGAGAGACTAGTTTCTTCTCTTTATATACTTGTTGTGTAGGTAACCAAAAAATTAAGTTTGCATATGGCTCTTTTTTAGCCATTGTAGGAAAAGATTTTGTTCTCCTATCCCTAACATTAACTCTCCAAAATGTTTTGCATGTTCCTAACTTGTATTATAATTTATTGTCACCCAATAAATTAGTTCATGATAAAAATTTTCATCCTAATTTCTTTCGATCTCATTTGTCTTTAAGGATTTGAGCTCGAGGAGGGCGATTGATAGTGGTAAGGAGAATGGAGGACTCTACCTCTTTCAAGATGGATTTGAATCAAGACAATTAACCCTAACAATAAGTTCTTGTTTTGAATCTATTTTTGTTTCAAATAACAATGCGGATATCATGTTATGGCATTTTTGGTTATCCACCCTAGTTTTAGATATTTAAAACACTTGTTTCCTTAGTTGTTGAGTAATAAAGATCCCTCTTTACTTCATTATGAAATATGTGAATTTCTAACCATATAAACCATCAAAAGCATTTTTTTATTAGACTTTGTTAGGTGTACTTATTAAAAGTAAAATATGAAGTTGAAAAAGTTGTACCAATTTTTTTTAAAATGGTGCAGGTTCAATTTCAAAAAAATATACCAAGTATTCAAAAGTAATAATAAAAAAGAGTATTTTAACAAAATTCTAGGGTTTTTTTTCTTGAAAACGGTGTTGTCCATCACAATTCCAATGCTAATATACCCTAATAAAATGGGATTGTAGATAGAAAAAAAAAAATATCTTTTAAAGGTGTCTAGAATTTCACTCTTCTTTGCTGAAGTTCGTAATATTTATGAGGTGAAACTATTTTGACTATCGTATATTTTAATTAACCGAATGTCATCCAAAGTTTTGCAATTTCAAACTCATTTTAATACTTTTAAAGAGCTTTTCCTATGGCACATATTTCAAGTGATTTACTATTAAAAATATTTGGTTGTATTGCTTTTGTTCATGAACATAAGCAAATTGAAAAACTTGACCCACGTGTTATAAAATGTATTTTCATTGGTTTTTGTCTAACTAAAAAAAGAATACAAGTGTTTTGATCCAAAATCAAAAAGATATTTTGCAACTATAGATGTCACCTTCAGAAACTAATCTTTTTTTTTTTTCATGACATTCATCCTTAGGGTGAGTTCAAAGGAAGATTATTTTGAAACTATATACCTTTCAAATGATATGCTTATTTCAGAAAATTTTGAGACTTGCATTGATGCACTAAAACCAAATTTCTAAGATTCATTATCTAAACCTACTCTCATAATGAGTGAGGTTCTCACTGAATCTAGGGCTACATCTTTAATGCAAAATTGCATTGCACAATCCTCCGACATCGAAAATAAGGAAGAATTAGCTTTAATGCCACAACATGATGATTCTTGTACAGAAACAAGAAACTAGTTCAACAATTGTGACTGAATTTGGAAAGGAAAGGTTTATATGCGAAAAAAATATGGAAATTGAACATGGATAAACTCTCTAACATTTCCATGAATTTGAACCGAGGGAGAATTTAATTAATGAACTTGATACATATAAATCTCCTAAATCCAATAATCAAATTGAATCTTCCAAAATGAATATGTTATAGTCCTTCGTAATGGTGTTAGATCTTGTTCTAAGCATCCCCAATCAAAATCTATTTCACACTCAAATTTGTTTTCACCCTTTGCTTCATTTACCTCTCTATTGTCTAGTGTATAAATTCTAGAAAAATGTACAGGAAGCTTTAAAGGTTCTGAAGTGGAAGGACATTGTTCTTAAAGGAGATGAGAGCCCTTAAGAAGAACTATACTTGGAGTATTATGCTATTACCAGCTAGGAAGAATGTTGTGGGTTGTAAAAAGGTTTTCATCGTGAAATGTAATTTTGATGGTTTAAGGGAAAGATACAAGGTATGACTAGTGGCTAAGAGATTCACTTACACCTATGCTATAGACTACTCAAAGACCTTCACCCCAATTGCAAAGTTCAACATTGTTAGAATTTTCTTATCTCTTGTAGCCAACTTAGATTGGTCATTGCATCAATTAGATGTAAAAGAGTCCCTTCCTCAACGATGACTTGGAGGAAGAGTTATACATGAATAGTCCTCCAGATTCAAAGACAAATTTGAGTCAAAGGTATGTAAACTATAAAAAAAAAATTACCTCTCTAAGGGCTTAAACAATCTCCAAGTGCATAGTTTGAAAAGTTCATTTAATTGGTAAAGACAAGGATAATCCCAAAGGCAAGCAAATTATACCTCATTTACAAAGTTTTCCTCTAAAAGGAAAGTTGTTGCACTAATAGTCTATGTTGACGATATTATCCTCACTATAAATGATGAAGTATAATTAGAGAGGTTGAAAAAAAGCTTGCGTAACATAATTCGTGATCAAGGGCTTGGGACTTTTGAGATACTTTCTTGGCATGAAGGTTGCTTGCTCAAATAAAGGAATTGTTGTTTCCTAACAAAATCACATTTTGGACCTCTTGGAGGAAACAAGAATAAGTGGTTGCAAACCAATAAATGCCCCCATGGATCCCAATGTTAAACTTTGGAAAAAAAGGAAGAATTCCCATTAATGTTGGAAGATATTAAAGGTTGGTTGGAAAACTAATTTACCTATCTCATGCCCTACCACACATTGCTCTTTCAATGAGTGTTATAAATCAATTTATGCACTCTCCTTATGAAGAAAACCTTGAGGTAGTCTATCAAATTTTGAGGTACTTAAAACGCAACTCAGGTAAAGATTTTCTTTCAAAAAAAATACAATGAAACAAATGTTGTTTTCACTCATGCAGATTGGGCAGGTCCATCAATAACAAAAAATCTACCTTAGGGAATTGCACCCAGTGTGGGAAAACTCGGTAACTTGGAAAAACAACAAACAAGGAGTTGTTACTAGAAATAGTGCAAAAGAGAAATTTAGAGCAATGACCCAAGGAATTTGTGAAGGTCTACAAAATTATAGAGTTCTAGAAGAATTAGTATGACACTTGAACTCATTGAAGTTGTACAATGACAAGGCTACAATAAGCACAACTCAGAATCCTATTCAGCATGATAGGACAAAACATATTAAGATTGGACAAAACATATTAAGATTGATCATCACTTTATAAAAGAAAAATTTAGATGTTGGAATAATCTACTTACCATTTGTGTCTTCTAATCAACAAACAATTGACAATTTGACAAAGAAACTAAGAAGATCCATTTTTATTTTCTATATAAGCAGTACTTTTACTGCACAATAGTATATGACAGTTTTCCCTATTACTTTCTACAATCCAACTAAAGCTTTTTGATTCCTCTTAAAAATTACATTCCAGTGATAAATTACTCAATCCTAGTCACTAGTCAGTCTAGATTTCTTTGTTCACCTCAGCAATCTTCTTTGTTCCTCCTTTTCTCCGTGGAATTACAACTCTACTGTTAAACTATCTAATTTCAGTATCAAAACAGATTGAAGACCAAATCCCAAGAGCCTCTTTTTTCATGAATTATAGAAGTTCATCAAGTGATCTCTATCAAGATCTTCTCACCAGTAATCTCCACAGGAACATTTTCCTCCCACAATTCGATGAAACCGGTTTTTATCCCTCAAAGACACTTCTCTTCCGTAAATCTTTGACATATATTTAGCAAAATTATGGCAATCAACACAAATACGAAGATTTTTTATTACACGGATTGTCACACTTTCAGGAGTAGCAATTAGCCCAAAAGACAAAGCCAACTTTTCACTGTGGCTTAGAAGTATCTTCTCCTTCTGCTCTTCATCCACATCATGTAGAACACAACTCAAATCAGGAACATAACCAGCTTCTTTAAACCTGACCGATAATTCCTGCACTTTTGCAGATACTTCTTCTCTTCTTGGATGCGAACAATCACTAGCATGGAAAGTGTGAAGTACTTGATCAAGCTCAATCCAGCTTCTTCCAGGCTCTTTTATTACAGCCTTCTTCAACATCAGGTTCCTTAGTGATCTTACATCTTCCCATCTTCCAGCGGAAGCATATAAATTAGACAGAATAACATAATTGCCAGCATTTTCAGGCTCAATTTCAAGGAGCCGGTGACCCACATATTCACCAATTTCAACACTTGAATGAACACTGCAAGCACCTAAAAGGGAACCCCATATAGCAGCTGATGGTTCAAAAGGCATATTTTTGATGAACTCGAAAGCTTCTTCCACTCGACCAGCACGACCAAGCAAATCAACGACACACCCATAGTGCTTGGTCACTGGCTCAACACTAATTTTTCCACCGGTCATAGCATAAAAAATATCCATTCCCTTATCTTCTAGTCCTCCATGACTGCAACCAGATAACACGGCCAAAACTGTGACACTGTCAGGTTTGACTTTGTTTTCTTCTCTCATTAAATTGAAAAGCTCGAGCACTTCTCTTCCCTCTCCATGTTTGCTATACCCACCAAGCATCGCATTCCAAGAGATCACAGTTCTCTCGTGCATGGTATCAAATATCCTTCTCGCATAAGTGAGGTTTCCACATTTTGAGTACATGTCAATCAAAGAGTTTTGAAGAACCACAAATGAGGGAACTTCAGAGCGAAGAAGATGGTTGTGCACTTGCTTGCCATGATCAAGAGCAGCAAGTCCAGAAAGTGCAGTTAAAACACTAGTATAAGTAACATAATTTGATTGCATTCCTTCCCCTTGCAACCGGCGAAATAGCTCCAATGCTTCTTCATCCAGACCCAGTTGAGCATATCCAGAGATTATTGCAGTACAAGAAACTACATCTCTTACGGGCAAGCATTCAAATATTCTTCGAGCTTCATGAATTTTACCATGTTTGGCATACATATCAAGGAGTGAGCTTCCAACATACACATGTGCTTCGTACTTAAATTTTATGATAAGAGAGTGGATTTGCCTCCCTAAGATGAAACCAAAAGAACCTATACATGAAGGAAGCACAGTAGCAAAAGTGAACGCATTAGGTTCTGTACCTGCGAAAAGGCATAGCTTTTACCATTAGCACAGAAACCATTGCCACAACAGTGACCCGAAAATACAAGTCTCAACCCAGCACCCTAACTAAACAACAAAAATCTGCATCGCCTGCTTTCTCCTTATAACAAGCTCATCATAAGCTCAACAGGTTCCTCCAATTCAATGAAGGTCTATAACATTATTGACAACAATTAACTCCTTTTCAAAAGAATCTTAGTGTGTTTAGTTCCCCATCCATCCACATTAGTGTAAAACCACTTCAAAGGCAACACAAAAGAAACTATTAGTTTGATTGGGGATCTACATCCAACAGTGTCTAACCTGTTCCCAAACACACTATTGATATATAAAACTCCAAAAGCACCAACTTGGGTATAACAAGTGACAACCCTTCTTTCCTATGTAAAACCAAAAAATAAGCATTCATGAATCTATGTCACTTCTTTCCACTCCAAAATTACCAACAATAATCACCACTCTCATAAATATGAACTTGTACAAAGTGCAAGCAAGCCAAGAATACCTGATCTTAGCATCTGCACAAAAAGACTCAAGGCTTGATAGGCATACCCTCTCTGAGAATAAGCCGAGATCAGAGCCGTCCACGACACCACATTCCGGTCCGGCATTTCATCGAACACGCGGCGAGCATCTCCCAAAGAGCAACACTTGGCATAGAACACGACCAACCTTGTCCCCAGGTACACACAGGGAACAAAGTGAGTTTTGATCATGTGGGCATGGACTCTCTGCCCTTCTCTAAAGGCCCTTTTGGCCACACACCAGATTAAGAGTGTGTTGTAGTCTTGGAAGTCCATGTCATGGCCACAAAGGGCCATTTGCAAAAGGGCTTCTCTTAGAAGAGAGTTATTATGGCTTTGAGTGCTGAGAACGTGTGGCGGATTTGAAGGGAAAGATAGAAGACGCGAGTGTTGGAGTAAGGCTTTCTGTGTGGAAGACAAGACATGCTTCGCGCGAAGCATGCTTCGGAAATGATTAGGAGAAGATGACAGGTTCAAGGTTTCCGATTCAAACTTCGTACGAAAAAATGGCAGCAACTGTAATGGAGACTAAACTATAACATCATACAAGCATAAACTACGTGTGCTCATGAATCTTTTACTTGTATTTGTATAACATAATTTTTTAAGGCAATTTAATTGTTTTAATACATTAACTATTTAGAAATTATCTTAAATATATTTTAAAATAATTATTATCAAAATTAAATATTTATCTTTTTTAAAGATAAGAATCATTATAAATATATTTATTATAAAAATTTAAATATGTTCAATAAATCAATTTTTAAATTATTATTTATTAAAAAAAATTTAAATTACTTGATTAATATATATATATATATTTTAATTTACTACATGATATTAGTCCTTGTCTATTAAATAATAATATAAGGGGGTGTATTGGTTTAGGATTTCGTAAGATTTTAAAGGACTTTTTTTTTGAGTAAAAAAATCTATTGGTATTCAATCAAGATTTTATGTCACTTAAAAACAATCCAGTGATATTCAATTAGGATTTTCAAGATTTTTTAAAGAGTCCATTAAAATCCATTGGTATTCATTTGAGATTTTTTACAACTTAAAAATAATTCATTGGTATTCAAAAATATAAGGATTTTAAAGGATTGTTGTGTGAGAGGGATTTTGAAGAACTTTCTAGTGTTATCTATAAATACCAAATTCATAAAACAATCCCATCCAAACCCATCGGATTTTGAAGGATTGTTTGAAGTGACTTTTCAAGAATTTTCAAGTGAGTTTTTCATTTTTTTCTTTTTTATGCTCCTGTCTTCTCCATTTTTTCTCTGCTAATAATACTGCACTATTGTTCATTGCTCATATATAATATTGTAGTATTGTTCTCATCTCATTCCCCTATTTTGTGAAACTCCGATATGTAAATGATAGTGTCATTGATTTGCTCTATTTTTCTGTTCGTTCTCTTTAATTGACTTGCTTTATTTTATTCTATGTAG
Source organism: Cajanus cajan (assembly GCF_000230855.2). Taxonomy (NCBI): domain Eukaryota; kingdom Viridiplantae; phylum Streptophyta; class Magnoliopsida; order Fabales; family Fabaceae; genus Cajanus; species Cajanus cajan. The sequence goes on along the minus strand of NC_138523.1, from coordinate 28,769,808 downwards.
TTGAATTTGTTCCTTTATATAACACAAAAAAATGCTTAAAATTTTAACTTTTAAGTGGTAATTTTTTTTATAACACACGTCAAGCAAAGAAAAAAGTGAAAGATGAAATTGATATCATAATCTCTACAATATATATATATATAAGATGAATTTGTTAGGGTTTCTGTGAGTAGAATGAGATGAAAATTGATCATAGTTGGGGGAACAACCCTCTCAGCATAAAAATTGCGACTTATCTCATTTCCTTAAGTTTGTTACTCTTATTCCCCTCCTTTTATGAATCAACAATTATTTTATTTGTTTTACTATGAATTTTTCTTTTTATTTTTATATTGTGAAATTAGGACTTTTTTATATTTTAAAAAAATAAAATTAACATTATATATTTTAAAAAAGATGTTGCAGTATTTAATTTTTTAGGGTTTAAGATTTATGTCTTCATTAGCTTATTTTTTAAAAGAGGAAATATTGTTAAAATATTTGTTAGAATAATTTACATTCATAAATATTGTTAAAAATTATCATATAATATATAACTAAAATAATATATATATATATTCTATATATCTAAATGCTTATTCTTTAAATAATAATAATAATAATAATAATTATTATTATTATTATTATAATACTAATATTATATATATTGCATATGTAATTAGGTAAATATTTTTTTGGTGGATTGTGGATTTCCTAATCGACGCCAATTTTTAGTTCCATTTCGAGATGTAAGATATCATCTACAAGATTTTGCAGGTTAGGGTAATGACCCTGAAAATGAGAAAGAATTGTTCAATCTTCGTCATCCGTCTTTTAAGGAATGTGATCGAGAAAATATTTGGTATTTTTAAATCAAGGTTCACAATTTTTAAGTCAGCACCTCCATTTCTATTTAAGACACGAGTAGAACTTGTGTTAGTAAGTGTAGCACTACATAACTTTCTACATAAAGTATGTCGTTCTGATGAATTTCCAATTGAAGCGGTGGATGAACCTTCATCTTCAACATTACCAATTAATGAAAATCATACTTTTGAACCTATTATTCAAACCCAGGAACAAAAGCGAAAAGAAGCTAATACTTGGAGAACTAGTATACCTCTGGATATGTGGGTGAATGTTATTTAAGAGGATAAGATATTATGGAGAATTATTATTATTATTATTATTATTATTATTTATCTAGACATTTTTATTTTTTATTATTTTTGTCTTTGACTCTTTTTAAATTTGAATGTATGAATTTTTTTTTGAAATCTTATCAAATGTAAAAAATCCACGAAAATTCTACAAAATCCCACAGAATCCATTAAAATCCTGATTTAAAAGTCTTGCAGAATCCATTAAAATCCTGATTTCAAGTCTTGTAGAATCCTGCAAAATCTTAAAAGTCATGAAATCCTGCAAAGTCTTTTAAAATTCGCAGGATTTTTTTTAACTAAAAAAGTCCTTTAAGATCCTAATCTAATACACCCCCCTAAGACTCTCACTGATCACCCAAGTTGTGCAACCCTGGAGCGATAAGGCGGTTTGCAAACCTCAAGCAACAAAGCAGCCTCTCTCCTAAAACCAGAAGTCGTGACAAACTCATGTCGAATATCCTAAACAACCTCTCTGATATCCCTCGTGCCATGCGTAGACAAAGTGGTGACACTACTCCGATTTGAATCCTCCCCTACAATATTTTCTTTTCAGCCTCTCTTACAATATTAAGGGGGGTGTATTGGTTTAGGATTTCGTAGGATTTTAAAAGACTTTTTTTGAGTAAAAAAATTCATTGGTATTCAATCAGGATTTTATGTCACTTAAAAACAATCCAGTGGTATTCAATCAGGATTTTCAAGATTTTTTAAAGAGTCCATTAAAATCCATTGGTATTCATTTGAGATTTTTTACAACTTAAAAATAATCCATTGGTATTCAAAAATATAAGGATTTTAAAGGATTGTTGTGTGAGAGGGATTTTGAAGGACTTTCTAGTGTTATCTATAAATACCAAATTCATAAAACAATCCCATCCAAACCCATCGGATTTTGAAGGATTGTTTGAAGTGACTTTTCAAGAATTTTCAAGTGAGTTTTTCATCTTTTTCTTTTTTATGCTCCTGTCTTCTCCATTTTTTCTCTGCTAATAATATTGCACTATTGTTCATTGCTCATATATAATATAGTAGTATTGTTCTCATCTCATTCCCCTATTTTGTGAAACTCCGATATGTAAATGATAGTGTCATTGATTTGCTCTATTTTTCTGTTCGTTCTCTTTAATTGACTTGCTTTATTTTATTCTATGTAGTTGAATTTGTTCCTTTATATAACACAAAAAAATGCTTAAAATTTTAACTTTTAAGTGGTAATTTTTTTTATAACACACGTCAAGCAAAGAAAAAAGTGAAAGATGAAATTGATATCATAATCTCTACAATATATATATATATAAGATGAATTTGTTAGGGTTTCTGTGAGTAGAATGAGATGAAAATTGATCATAGTTGGGGGAACAACCCTCTCAGCATAAAAATTGCGACTTATCTCATTTCCTTAAGTTTGTTACTCTTATTCCCCTCCTTTTATGAATCAACAATTATTTTATTTGTTTTACTATGAATTTTTCTTTTTATTTTTATATTGTGAAATTAGGACTTTTTTATATTTTAAAAAAATAAAATTAACATTATATATTTTAAAAAAGATGTTGCAGTATTTAATTTTTTAGGGTTTAAGATTTATGTCTTCATTAGCTTATTTTTTAAAAGAGGAAATATTGTTAAAATATTTGTTAGAATAATTTACATTCATAAATATTGTTAAAAATTATCATATAATATATAACTAAAATAATATATATATATTCTATATATCTAAATGCTTATTCTTTAAATAATAATAATAATAATAATTATTATTATTATTATTATTATTATAATACTAATATTATATATATTGCATATGTAATTAGGTAAATATTTTTTTGGTGGATTGTGGATTTCCTAATCGACGCCAATTTTTAGTTCCATTTCGAGATGTAAGATATCATCTACAAGATTTTGCAGGTTAGGGTAATGACCCTGAAAATGAGAAAGAATTGTTCAATCTTCGTCATCCGTCTTTTAAGGAATGTGATCGAGAAAATATTTGGTATTTTTAAATCAAGGTTCACAATTTTTAAGTCAGCACCTCCATTTCTATTTAAGACACGAGTAGAACTTGTGTTAGTATGTGTAGCACTACATAACTTTCTACATAAAGTATGTCGTTCTGATGAATTTCCAATTGAAGCGGTGGATGAACCTTCATCTTCAACATTACCAATTAATGAAAATCATACTTTTGAACCTATTATTCAAACCCAGGAACAAAAGCGAAAAGAAGCTAATACTTGGAGAACTAGTATACCTCTGGATATGTGGGTGAATGTTATTTAAGAGGATAAGATATTATGGAGAATTATTATTATTATTATTATTTATCTAGACATTATTATTTTTATTATTTTTGTCTTTGACTCTTTTTAAATTTGAATGTATGAATTTTTTTTTTGAAATCTTATCAAATGTAAAAAATCCACGAAAATTCTACAAAATCCCACAGAATCCATTAAAATCCTGATTTAAAAGTCTTGCAGAATCCATTAAAATCCTGATTTCAAGTCTTGTAGAATCCTGCAAAATCTTAAAAGTCATGAAATCCTGCAAAGTCTTTTAAAATTCGCAGGATTTTTTTTAACTAAAAAAGTCCTTTAAAATCCTAATCTAATACACCCCCCTAAGACTCTCACTGATCACCCAAGTTGTGCAACCCTGGAGCGATAAGGCGGTTTGCAAACCTCAAGCAACAAAGCAGCCTCTCTCCTAAAACCAGAAGTCGTGACAAACTCATGTCGAATATCCTAAACAACCTCTCTGATATCCCTCGTGCCATGCGTAGACAAAGTGGTGACACTACTCCGATTTGAATCCTCCCCTACAATATTTTCTTTTCAGCGTCTCTTACAATATTAAGGGGGGTGTATTGGTTTAGGATTTCGTAGGATTTTAAAAGACTTTTTTTGAGTAAAAAAATTCATTGGTATTCAATCAGGATTTTATGTCACTTAAAAACAATCCAGTGGTATTCAATCAGGATTTTCAAGATTTTTTAAAGAGTCCATTAAAATCCATTGGTATTCATTTGAGATTTTTTACAACTTAAAAATAATCCATTGGTATTCAAAAATATAAGGATTTTAAAGGATTGTTGTGTGAGAGGGATTTTGAAGGACTTTCTAGTGTTATCTATAAATACCAAATTCATAAAACAATCCCATCCAAACCCATCGGATTTTGAAGGATTGTTTGAAGTGACTTTTCAAGAATTTTCAAGTGAGTTTTTCATCTTTTTCTTTTTTATGCTCCTGTCTTCTCCATTTTTTCTCTGCTAATAATATTGCACTATTGTTCATTGCTCATATATAATATAGTAGTATTGTTCTCATCTCATTCCCCTATTTTGTGAAACTCCGATATGTAAATGATGGTGTCATTGATTTTCTCTATTTTTCTGTTCGTTCTCTTTAATTGATTTGCTTTATTTTATTTTATGTAGTTGAATTTGTTCCTTTATATAACACAAAAAAAATGCTTAAAATTTTTACTTTTAAGTGGTAATTTTTTTTATAACACACGTCAAGCAAAGAATAAAGTGAAAGATGAAATTGATATCATAATCTCTACAATATATATATATATATATATATATATATATATATATATATATATATAAGATGAATTTGTTAGGGTTTCTGTGAGTAAAATGAGATGAAAATTGATCTTAGTTGGGGGAACAACCCTCTCAGCATAAAAATTGCGATTTATCTCATTTCCTTAAGTTTGTTACTCTTATTCCCCTCCTTTTATGACTCAACAATTATTTTATTTTTTTTACTATGAATTTTTCTTTTTATTTTTATATTGTGAAATTAGGACTTTTTTATATTTTAAAAAAAGAAAATTAACATTATATATTTTAAAAAAGATGTTGCAGTATTTAATTTTTTAGGGTTTAAGATTTATGTCTTCATTAGCTTATTTTTTAAAAGAGAAAATATTGTTAAAATATTTGTTAGAATAATTTACATTCATAAATATTGTTAAAAATTATCATATAATATATAACTAAAATAATATATATATATATATATATATATATATATATATTCTATATATCTAAATGCTTATTCTTTAAATAATAATAATAATAATAATTATTATTATTATTATAATACTAATATTATATATATTGCATATGTAATTAGGTAAATATTTTTTCGGTGGATTGTGGATTTCCTAATCGACACCAATTTTTAGTTCCATTTCGAGATGTAAGATATCATCTACAAGATTTTGCAGGATTGGGTAATGACCCTGAAAATGAGAAAGAATTGTTCAATCTTCGTCATGCGTCTTTAAGGAATGTGATCGAGAAAATATTCGGTATTTTTAAATCAAGGTTCATAATTTTTAAGTCAGCACCTCCATTTCTATTTAAGACACGAGTAGAACTTGTGTTAGTATGTGTAGCACTACATAACTTTCTACGTAAAGTATATCGTTCTGATGAATTTCCAATTGAAGCGGTGGATGAACCTTCATCTTCAACGTTACCAATTAATGAAAATCATACTTTTGAACCTATTATTCAAACCCTGGAACAAAAGCGAAAAGACGCTAATACTTGGAGGACTAGTATACCTCTTGATATGTGGGTGAATGTTATTTAGGAGGATAAGATATTATGGAGAATTATTATTATTATTATTTATCTAGACATTATTATTTTTTATTATTTTTGTCTTTGACTCTTTTTAAATTTGAATGTATGAATTTTTTTTGAAAAAAAATGTCAAAAATCCACGAAAATTCTACAAAATCCCATAGAATCTATTAAAATTCTGATTTAAAAGTCTTGCAGAATCCATTAAAATCTTAATTTCAAGTCTTGTAGAATCCTGCAAAATCTTGAACGTCATGAAAATCCTGCAAAGTCTTTTAAAATTTGCTGGATTTTTTTTAACTAAAAAAGTCCTTTAAAATCTTAATCCAATACACCTCCCTAAATATATTTAACGATTCAAATTTAATCTTATATTCAATAATTATTAATATTGTAAGTGAGAGCGTAGAGAGAGAATATCATGAGAAGATCCAAAATTTCACACTACTCAACGGAAGAGTCACCATCCAGCGTCGTAACCGTGGCCTCGTCAATCTCGAAATTCACCCCTTTCTTGGGCTCCTCGGACACAACACTGTCAGGGCTGCTCTTAATCTCTTTCTCTACCTTACCGCCATCGCTGCCGCCGTCGTGAAACCTCCCCGAAATCCCTCCCCTTTTTCTCCCCCATCTTCTTCTTCTCCTCCTTCGTCGTTTCTTGCTCCGTTTCGTCTTCCAACTCGGGAATCCCCTCTCTCTCCCTCACCTCTTTCGAATCGGCACTGCTCACACTCGACTCGAACTGGTTCGGGTAACCCGAGTGCCCGCTGTAGAAAGCCTCAAACACGTTAAGAAAATCCCACGTGGAGACCTACGGCGACAACGGCGGAGGAGGGTAATAAGGGTAGTCCCCATTCTGGAAGCCATAGAAAGCATTGTAAGAAGGATTTGGCCACTGTCCAAACGTTGCCACGTGTCTCTCTAGCTCTTCGTAGAGCATGGGTGTGAACTGTGAGGGGAATCGTGAATGGAAGGGGAAGAAGAGGAAAGTTTAGATTTGGGTTCGGAGGTTAATGTCAGAACCGGAAAGGAGGAACCGGGGGTGGGGTGGAGGTTGCCGTGAGGTCTTGGTCTGTCGGTCAACATTTTTCAAAAATGAATTTCTGAGTTCCTCATGTTGAAGATGAATAAGTGAGAATGAATTTTTGAGTTCGTAAATTTTCAACGCGCGAAACAAATGTTTTTTAAAAATTTCAAATATGATGAATTAGGTGGAGAATGAAATGGATATGTATGTTGACATGATATATATTGATGGGAGACGATATGACAGTCTATTAATCATGTCATCATTTAATAAATTAATAAATAGGAACTAATGTAAGATACTAAATTAAAAAAATATATTAGTTAGATAATTTAAACAAAAAAAAATTAGTTTAAACATATTTAAGCTTATCATAAATTTCAAACCTAGATTCTTATGATTTAAAATGTTTCTATTCTAATTCATTTCTTTTAATGATTAGAGTTGATTTGGTTGTTCAAAAAATCAATAATTTTGTCATACATAAGTATATATGAAAATAAAATAAAAATATATTTTTAGTACCATTATGCTCTTATTTAAATTTATTTTTAAATATTTATTTATTTATTTTAAGGGTTGGTGTTAAAATATAACAAGTCCTAATCATTAGTTTTATTTATCATAAAAGAAAAAATGTTTTCAAACCACCTTTGAACCTATCAATAGAATAAGATGTAATAAACTTTTAAAGAATAAGTCAAAATGATAAGATGAGACTTAATTTAAAAGATTAATTCATAGATTAAAGTTAAGTAGATAAATATATTAATACTTTTTGGAATATCACTTGAAATACACAACAATATGCAATATATTCCAAAAAGGTTTAAGAAAAAGAAAGAATTTTATGAGTTTCTCTATGCCTTAAACCCGATGTAACAAGTTATATGAATTATATTTATACTGATAAGACACAATACACAATGTAATTAATGTAACAAGATATATGTGCTAAAGACACTTAATGTATATTAGAGGTTTACCAATTACATTACACAAAATTCTTGTCATTATTATTGTTTTGTGCTACCACACCATGTGCATGCTCTTAAGATCTTGCTAAGATCTCATACAAGTTGCCCCATTTATCATCAAGTGTAAGTTGTGAATCAAAATAATCCATAAGAAATATGAAAATCATTAAACTTTATAAAATGTTAAACTTTCTTATAAGTACATAAAACCTAACTATAAAATTTATCATCTCCTTAATGCAACTCTAACCCTTTCTCACATATGAAAGACTAAAATTATATATTAAAATTGATACAAATCAATTTTAGTGTTAGTAGACTTGACAAGTAACTTGTTCTTACCCAAACAAACCTTTTTCATGGGATATTTCTAATCATAGGGATTGGTTACATTATTGTTTATTTCAAGTGACTTAATAAAATCTCAAAAAAAAGGTAAGAAATAGAGTGAAAATTTAGTTATTTATTTTGATAGGAATAGGAAAGAAATAGAGAAGAAAGAAATAAAAAAAAAATTCAATTTTTTTCTATAACAAATATTGTTATTATACAAATATATTTCAATTGATTATAATTTTTTTTGTAATTGATTAACATTTTTTGACAGCTTCTAAATCACTGATACGTGTTTAAAAAAATTAATAATGATAGTTTATGACTACTATAACAAAAAATATTAATTAATGTATATTTTATGGTAGTTATAAACCAGTAAAAAAGTTACCACAAAATGCAATGACAACAACTTCTTCACACCTTGTGCATCTTAGTAGGAAAATAAGAGTGTGAAGTGCACACTTTTTTATTTCCCACTTGATATATCTCTTACCAATTAAATAACTCTCAAATTTTATTTCTTATTTATTTTCTCACCCTCTATCCATTTTTTTCCTACTAATTCTATTGAACCAAATAGGGGATAAGAGATTTTTCAAGAGTCTCACAATCAATCATATAAAGAACAATAGGCATTAACTATGGTGGACAAGTTTAACATATTATTCACCGGTGCACAAATGAAAAGTAATAATTTTTATTTTTATTTTTATTTTTATTTTTATTTAAATTATTTAGAATTACTAAAAAAAACCTTTTTTTTTTGTAATTCAACATCTTCCTCGCATTGGTCATTATGAGTACAAGGTTGTCGCTCTGATCGTGGTGATGCAGATTCACATCGATCTCTAGTGTTCCGAGTTGAGACCATCTAACGGATCTAAGCCAAGATCTAAAAGCACCTTTACCACATGTATCCGTGGTCATTTGCAGTGTTGCGAGGCCGTCACTTTGATCATGGTGGTGTAGATTTGCATCGACCTTTGCTAGTAGTTTCACGTAGTGCTCCAAGTCGAGGCCGATGGTGAAGAAGAGTGTTGTGGGATCGTGACATCCTGATCATCGTTGGAGTTAGGGTCTATTTTTGTTGTTAAAGTCAGCGTCACTGAGAAGAAGTGTTTAGGGATTTGGTTAAAGGTTCAGGGTTTGAGTAGTCTATCGTAAGAATATCGTATTCGCGCAGTACTACGACATGGAGAACCCATCGCCATTGTTTGTGTATGACTGCATTAGTGTCTTTGCAAACGATGACAACTTCTTTAAATCCTCCAAGGTGTCTCCGTTGTTGTCATCGTCAAGCTCTGAGTCATAGAACGACACACGGTATCATGGCATGGAGAATCCATCGCCATTTTTCGTGTTCGATTGTGTCAACGTCTTCGTGAATGAGGTTGGCTTCTTTGAACCCTTTGAGGCACCTTTTTTCATTGTCGTCATTATCGTTGTCAAGCTTCGAGCTCCCAAGTAGATCTACCAAAACCCCACTACTACCATGTGACCCAAAATACGTGATGAATTGAATAGAATAAGCAGTGGATTGAATTTGGAACTGGACGATCAAACAAATTTTTTTTGGAAAAAATGGTCATTTACCATTTAAAAATAATAAAATTTTTATCACCAAATAAATCTGAAGCATTCAATTTAATTATTCATATATTTAACAATATCTTTTACTTCTCTACTAATGAACCGCATGAAAATTACACTTTATTTTATTGGTCCACCCATAAACCACATGATGTATATGTATACTGTAGATTTCGCTAGAACAATAAACTAATACTTGATTTGTCTGATTTCCAAGAAATTGCACCACAATCTAGTGTAGAGACACAACTACTAATGAGTTGTCTCATTTAAATTCAAGATTTGATTAATAAATTATCTATTTTCTAATAAAAAAATTCACCATATTTAATGCCGCACTTCATAATACCTCTCCGATTTCTCATGTGATACAAGTTTGGTTATGTGAAGAACATTATACCGAAACTATAACTAAATAAAAATACTTGGAATATTTATAATATTCTACAAGTTTCCACTAACTTATGTTGTAAACTAGTATTTAACCCATGCAACAAACGAGAATTAAATAGTTATTAGTACGTTAGATATTAAAAATTAAAGTAATTTTCAAAGGATGTTATCTAATTGGTAATTATAATAGGAGTTCATGAGAATCAAAATTTAAGTAGTATTTTGCTAAGGGCCAACTCAACCTAGTCTACTTGGCCAAAATACAAGGTCTACAAATAAAAATACAAGCTCATATGACCAACCCTAATCTAAATGGGCCTCAATGCACAACCCAACTAAAAAGAACTATGGGTTTTTCCTCTGTGTTAGCCATTCTCCTTCTAGTCTCCTTACCATTGCTCTTTTGATTAGACCCTTGCTCCATGGGCCTCCATCAGGAAAGGATAAAGCAGCTAGCTAACAAGCATAGATCGGACAAGAAGTATCAAATTGGTGATATGGTTTATGTGAAACTACACCCCTATAGGCAAGTTTCTATGGCTCATAGAAGCAATGCTAAGTTGAGCCCCAAGTACTTTGGGCCCTGTTAGAAAAGAATGGCACAATCCAAGAGGGGGGGTGAATTGCATTCTATGACACTTTAAAAATTTCAGAGTACTGAGGATCTTTATTTCAATTAAACTTTTCTAAAAATGAATTTTCAATGAAGTTTCTTAAAGACTTGTTATAGAAGAATGAAACCTATATGTTTTCTTGATTACCCAACAATGAGGTTCAAAGTTAACACCAATATGTAATGCTTTAATTCAGTTTAAACCAACATTATTCATGCACATATGTTAATCAAGAACAATCTTCTTTAATGCACAATCAAGATATTACACAAAGTAAAAGATAAGGGTAGGAGAAGATTGCACAAGTCTTTTATCCTAGTTCAGTCACTCCACATGTGACCTACATCCAGTCCTCAATCACAACCTGATCAAGATTTGTTCCACTATCTTAATGAAGAAGGTTTACAAGCATACCGCACATGCATATACTCCTACATTCAAGATAACCACTTTCTTGACCTCAAGAAAGCACCCCTTGTAGAAACCCACTACAAGAATTCCTTACCACTTGAGAAACCCTCTCAAGATTTACAAGTATTCACAAAGAATTAAGGAACGAATTCACCTGGAATTCAGAAGCAAATCTTAATCTCTTCCCTTTCAAGAATGTGATGATGATGATGATCCTTTCAAAGTTTTTCACAAACATTTTTCTTCTTGGATTCACAAAGAAAACTCTCCAAGATTGTCACAAAGACTTCACAAAAACGCTTTTCTAATTTTGATTCTCAATTCTAACTCTGTTCTGAAGTTTCAAAAAGTTCAAACTTTATAAAAGTTTTAGAACCAGATAATCGATTATTTTAAAGAATAATCGTTTATTTTGTTCTTCAGATTTTCTGGAAATCCTCCAAGAACAATTTAATCGATTATTTTGCTGGATAATCGATTATTCCAGAGAGTCATTTCTGGGATAATCGATTATTTCACAAATAATCGATTATTGCAGCAAGGCATCCCATTTTGCCTGTTGCTAGAATAATCGATTATATTTAATGATAATCGATTATTTTGAGTTAGTTTTCAAAACTTTGTTTTAAGTCTCAAAATAACTTCTTAACCTTTTAAACTCATCATCATACACTCCGTAATCAGATTAGATATAGATTTAGCTTATGCACATAGCACACACAAAAGATAAACTCAATCAAAACAATTTTATAAAGTATTTCCTATTACATAGCACTTTCTTTTGACTTTGTTTTTGACTTCTTTGTTGTCTTTGTTGTTGATGTCCTTGGTACATATTTGTTATCATCAAAACTCTTCAAACTTCAGAGGTGATCTCATCAAGCTCAGGCTCCCCCAATCTCAACAATCTCCCCCTTTTTGATGATGACAAACCAAGCTAGGCTTTAACCATTGTGCTTTTTCTTTCACATTCAACACCTGCAAAACACAAAACCTGCAAAGCACACACACACACACAACCTTTCTCCCCCTTTGGGCATCATCAAAAACAAATCAAGCTATGTTTGTTCACAACACACAATATAAACCATATGCATACACCTTATATGCTCAGAACAATACCAAAACTGGTTTCATAGGTATTGGTCAACAAACAAACTTTGTGAACTTTGAACTATAATATCCAAGTTAGAACCAAATATCAATTTAGATCAGCAACTCAAGCATGAATTGGTCAGCCAAAATTACAAGTTATAATCCATAATTCAGAATTTCAAAATCCAAAAACATTATCAATTTAGCTTACCAAATATCAAATATCAAGATATCAATGCTCAAGAAAAAACAGAACATCATCATGCTCAAAAACAGAGCATTATAGCATCAACCAACCAAATCAGAATTTGTCACACCATCCAAACCAATATATCAGCAATTCAGACTTCAAATTCCATCAGAAATTAAATTGTTCAGTCGATTTAAAGCATTAAAATTGTTCGGAATTAAAAATATTACAACCAAATTGAAATGAAAATCCAAAAAATAGAATTTAAACTTCCTAATTAAAAAAAAACTGATCAGCAAAACAGCAAAATAGAGCACTAATCACTCCGAGTCTTCAGGTATGCCTAGGTGAGTCTTGAGTCGGTTAATTTCATGATCAAGGGTATCAAACCTATCAAGAATACCCAAATAAATTGACTCATGCCTTCTAGACATCTCCATAACAGCATCAAGCTTATTAATCATAATTTGCTCGAAAGGAGAGAATGGCTTAGGCTCCGCTTCTTGCTCCCGGTCAGGTTCAGCTTCAACCTATGGTGGCTGGTCTTCATCATGTGATGGAACGCCATCTTCATCGGTCGCCGGTTCAGGGGTTGGAGGTACATCTCCCTTGAATACCCACTTATCTTCCTGTTTGAGCATCCCCATGTGATGCAAGGAAGATTTCTCAATCTTATTAGAAGCATGGAGAATTATTTTCTTCTCCCCTATTAAGTCTACCCCTGCATTCTCAAAATTTTTTGACAACAACAGAGCATACGGAATCGATCCATCCTCTTTCCGTCTTGCCTTTCACATTCAGTCATTTACAATTGATACCCAATCAATCTTGATTTTCTTCTTAATCACATGCATTAATAAAATGTCATCCCTTGACATTTGGGCATGGTTATGCAAACGGGGTTTTAACATCCAAGCAATAATAAAGGAAATCAAACGGGAATTTTTCTTCATACCTCCCGCCAAGAATTTGTTGTAGTTGGTGGTCTCAGGATTCCTCTAACAATCTCTGAAGGTCATCAGCTCCTCAAAATCACCAAAGTTGAAGGGTTGGGGTTTTTCACGTCCCGTGCCACTAAGCCCGACAGCCGCCTTCAAAGTTGGCCCGTCAAGCTTAATCAGCTTCCCATTCACCACTGATTGCATAATGCCTTCATTGCTTGTTGTAAAGCAAAGAAACAGTCTGATCAGCTCAGGGTAGTAGGGTCCTTCCATTTCCAAAAACTTTCCAAGTTCTTGGTGCTCTAGAAGAGTTGGAAAGCTAAACCCTTCATTCTTGAACCACTCCAACTTAAGGGTCTTGGGAGGGATTGTAACGACCCGCCATGGTCTCTACACTTAGTGGCATCGCACTACTGCTAGTGAAACTAAGAGAAATATTAAGCTGGATAACTCATACATACATGTACAAATAAAAATGAAATAATTAAATTTCTGATTATAAAATAGAACTCCATATATGTACAGTCATCCCAAAAATAATATTCCTTAGTGCTGGTCAAGCACAGACAAAACCATTACCCAAAATGGTAACCCTAAAACGAGGATCAAATTCCCCGTCTCGGAGCGGTCACCTTAACTCCAAGCTAGCACTGACCTGTTCCCATACCAAGTATGATCATCGTAGTTCCACCACATGGAAACAGAAGGGTAAGCTAGAATTCACAAATCAATCATACAAGTATAGAACAATAATCTATACTACACAATCATCCAACTGACAATCAGATTCATAGAGTCACACCATACACTCTATCCAATACTACTCATGCATAAAATACAATCCACCAATCATGAAGTCAAACACCCCACTTCATCATACTAATGATCATGCAATAAATGCATCTCATGACAGATATCACTGCATATCAATCATCTAATGCATCGTCACGCATACACCTAGGAGATCTTCGTAACAATAGAGCTGTATAAGTGACATTACATCCTACCGAAACCACCCCAACCGTTTTCATGCCCAATGCGCCCGCTCGGTCACAGCTAAACAGGATATATAATCCTCACTCGGGTTTACTCGGATGATGTCACTTACACAATTGGAAGTCCAGATCCACCATCAGGTATAGCACAGCTGTGTACGGGCTTACCACGACCTTGGCATGCATAAGCAAGTTAATAGTGGAGTTCGCCCACCGACTATCCGCAAGGATCCACGCACCTTCCCGAGTACTTGGTTAAGGGAATAACCCTCCACCTCATACCCCGCTCCAACACTAGCTAAGGACTTAGAGGAGACTCACCCAACCCAGTGGCCTATCTGAGCACCACTCTCCCAAATCCAGTGGCCTCCCTGAGTACCACTCTCATATATCAGTGGCCTATCCAAGCACCACTCTCAAGAGACTCTATGTGAGCTCTTCCAGTTCGAAAATATTTTTCCTCTCCTCAAGTCCTAGGCTAGACTCATGCCATAGGCATCACATGCAATCATGCATCATACATCATAATGGTCTGCCCACCATCATGATCAATAATCATACACATGTCATAAAACATCACATGCAATAATGCATCATACATCATAAATGATCTACCCATCATTATGATCAATAAACATACTCATATGAACATATACACATGTCATATAATATTCAAACATTCATACGTATCATCACTAAGCATACATATGAATCATACTGCACTATACATCATATATCATACATACATGATCTAAAATTTTAACTTTAAACATGCATAAGCATCAATTTAAATCAATTATTTATAAATATATTCACGCCCGGCGTAGCCTCAGCTCGCCCAACCTAATCCCAACCTGAGAGTCCTAAGACTCATCCACGCCCAGCGCATTCAACTCACGCTCGGTTTCAAGGGTATCCTTGAAATAAAGACTTCTAAGAGCATCCACGCCTGACGCAACCAAATCATGTCTAGCCCAATATCCAACCCGAGAGCCCTAAGCTCTTTCTTGCCTAGCGCACTCAACCTGTGCCCGGCCTAAATCCCAGTCAGAGAGTTCAAAACTCTCATCCAAACTAACAAATTTAGCCACATGCAAACACAAAACATAATGCATAGGCTCCATACAACACAAAACAAACTCAAAATCTACATGCAGACATCCGATGCATCAATTCCACCCAAAAATCCCATTTTCCCAAAACCCCAAAAAAATGAGCGAATTCTCCGATCCAGCCATGGATCCTCAACCTTCATGCATCAATTGAGTTTCTAAACTCACATGCAACTTAAATAACAAACATTCTAGCTTCCCTCACCTGAAGATTGGCTCAAAATAGCTAATAACTGAGAAGAAGTAAAATTCCTTTCCGAAACTCAACCCGGAACTTCAATCCTCCCAAAGCAAGCTTCCTAATCTGAATTTCAAGAAAAGGCAGAAGGCGTTAGTGATCTAGAGGAGAAAAGGAACCATACAGAGAAATTTGAGAGAGAAAGGAGCTCACAGACCCAGAGACCTTCTCTCTAAAAACTCGCATTCTCCTCAAGGCCCTCAACCCCTATTTATAGACTTTCCGGATTGGCCAGAACGGCCTGTACCGATACCGAAACGGCCCGTTCTAAACTGCTTCGTGAAAAAAACTCATGCAAAACGGTCTGTTCTAAAATTAGAACAGTCCGTTCTAGAACTCATCCAGAACGACCCGTTCTCCCCTCCAGAACGGCCCATTCTCCCTCCAGAACGGCCCGTTCTCCACCCAGAACGGCCCGTTCTCAACTACGATTTTCAGGTCAACTTAATAGCTTGGAACGGCCCGTTCTAGATTGGGAACAGCTCATTCTAGGCTACTAAATCAGTCACATTTTTTTTTCTACGTTACAGGGATGATTCTCTAACCCGCATACCACTCGAAATAATACTCTTGGGTCTTCTCATCCGTGAACCACTTGGAGATTAGTTTCCCTGAGGGTAGAAGGTGCTTGCTCCCCCTCACTTCAAGCTTCTTGGGTCTCTTGGAGGAAGAAGCCATGAATGGGTCTTGGTGGAGAAGAAGAGAATGAGAGAGATGAGGAGGTTAGGGTTTGAGGGTTTGAGAGAATGTGAGAATGTGGAGAAATGAGAGGTTTTGGGGGTTCTTAAGCCCTAGCACGTTTCAAAGTGGGAGAGGTTTCTCAACTGAAGAGTTATGGGAAGTTAAGGGTTTGGCGCGCATATAAACCGTTCAAAATGCTTCAAGAATGCCTAAGTTCGCCTAGATAATCAATTATTTATACAAATAATCGATTATTTGTATCAGTAAAACCCTTTAAAAACACTATCTGCTATGAATAATTGATTATTTTTAGAATAATCGATTATTCCAGAGAGTGGTTTTTCCTAACTTCGCCCAGATAATCGATTATTTTCAAGATAATCGATTATTCCAGAGGCCTTGGTATTCTTCATCTCCTAGATAATCGATTATTACCCAAATAATCGATTATTATTATGGGTTTACTTGAAATAATTGATTATATTTTAAGATAATCGATTATTCCAGAGAAGTTCTGCTTCTCAGAATTTTAACCTTTCAAATTACTCCAAGTCTAATTTGCTCCTTGAATACTCTCTTTTATGCATCAATGTATCATACTTGCTCCAAACAATCATACAAACACTCTCAAATCATAATCAATTCAAACAAGATTCATTGATTATCCCTAGTTCAATTCTTAATTGGTTAAATCTTTCCCTTGGTAGAGGTTTTGTAAAAATGTCAGCTAATTGCTTACTAGTTTCAACAAACTCTACAACACAATCATTCCTTTGGACATGATCTCTCAAAAAGTGGTGTCTTATTTCTATATGTTTAGTCCTAGAGTGCAAAATTGGGTTTTTGGTCAAATTTATTGCACTTTTATTGTCACATCTCAGAGGTATTTTATTTAACTCAGTTCCATAATCTCTTAGTTGTTGCTTCATCCAAAGAATTTGAGCACAACAACTCCTAGCAGCTATATACTCAGCCTCAGCTGTACTCAAAGCAACACAAGCTTTCTTTTTGCTATGCCATGAGACAAGTGCACTACCTAGTAGGTGACAAGTTCCACTTGTGCTTTTTCTATCTAGTCTACACCCAACATAGTCTGAATTTGAGTAGCCTATCAGACTTAGTGAGACTCCCTTTGGATACCAAAAACCTACATTGGTTGTACCTTTCAAATATTTAAGAATTCTCTTTACACTCTTCATGTGAGATTCTTTTGGATTAGCCTGAAATCTTGCACATAGGCACACAACAAACATTATATCAAGCCTACTAGCTGTCAAGTACAAGAGTGATCCAATGATACCTCTATACTTTGAGTTATCAACAGCTATGCCTTTCTCATCTAAGTCAAGATTGCAATTGTTTGATATTGGTGTGGCAGCCTCCTTACACCCTTCCATACCAAACTTTTTCAAAAGTTCACTGCAATACTTGCTTTGACTTATGAAAATCCCTTCACTCATTTGTTTGATTTGCAACCCCAAAAAGAATGTAAGCTCCCCCATCATTAACATTTCAAATTCTCCTTGCATGGTTTTAGCAAATTCTTTACATAGAGAGGCATTGGTAGATCCAAATACAATATCATCCACATATATTTGAACATACATTGTATCATTTTTAAACTTTTTGACAAACAATGTATTATCGACTTTCCCTCTTACATAGTCATTCTCAATCAAAAATTTGCTCAACCTGTCATACCATGATCTTGGAGCTTGCTTCAAGCCATAGAGTGCCTTTTTAAGTTTGTACACATGATTAGGATTTTTAAAATCCACAAAGCCTGGTGGTTGCTCCACATACACTTCCTCTTTATCAACCCATTGAGAAAAGCACTTTTCACATCCATTTGATAAAGCTTGAAATTCATTATAGAGGAATAAGAAAGAAGTAATCTAATGGCTTCTATCCTTGCTACAGGGGCAAAAGTCTCATCATAGTCAATTCCCTCTTCTTGATTATACCCCTTAGCTACTAGCCTTGCCTTATTTCTTATAATTATCCCAGATTCATCAAGCTTATTTCTAAAAACCCACTTGGTTCCTATAATTGGATAATCAGTTGGTAATGGCACTAAATCCCATACTTCATTTCTTTCAAACTGATTTAGTTCCTCTTGCATGGCCATTAACCAATGTTCATCTTTTAGTGCTTCATCAATGCTCTTAGGTTCAACTTGTGACACAAAAGCCATAGTATTGCAAATATTCTTAATGGCACTCCTAGTTGAAACTCCCTTACCAATATTTCCAATTATGTTATCCATTGATAAGTCCCTAGAAGTTTTCCATTCCTTAGGCAATTGTTCA
Source organism: Cajanus cajan (assembly GCF_000230855.2). NCBI lineage: Eukaryota > Viridiplantae > Streptophyta > Magnoliopsida > Fabales > Fabaceae > Cajanus > Cajanus cajan. The sequence goes on along the minus strand of NC_138523.1, from coordinate 28,751,148 downwards.
CTTATTTCCTTTGTGTTTTCATGTCATTCACTCTCTTTAGGCTTATTATTAGTTTCACTCTCCAATAGAGGTTGATCAAGCAAATCAGTCAAGTCTTCAATTTCAGTTTGCCTTGTCTCTTGTTTGTTAGACTCATCAAATACAACATGGACAGATTCTTCAACAACTAGAGTTCTCTTGTTATAGATTCTATAGGCTTTGCTATTTGTTGAGTATCCTAGAAAGATTGCCTCATCAGCCTTTGCATCAAATTTTCCAAGTTGTTCTTTCCCATTGTTCAGCACAAAACACTTACACCCAAACACTCTAAAATATGAAATGTTAGGCTTCCTTCCATTGTAAATTTCATAGGGTATTTTCTTTAATATAGGTCAGATCATAACTTTGTTTAACACATGACAAGTTGTGTTAATAGCATCAGCCCAAAAATATTTTGGCAATTTTGTCTCATTCAACATTGTCCTAGCTAGTTCTTTTAGAGACCTATTTTTCCTCTCAATAACCCCATTTTGTTGAGGTGTCCTAGGTGCTGAGAAATTATGGTTTATACCATGTTCCTCACAGAATTTTTGAAACATAATGTTTTGAAATTCACCTCCATGGTCACTTCTTATAGAGGTAATGTTTGAATTCTTTTCATTTTGAACAAGCTTGGCAAATTTTCTAAAGGTATTAAAAACATCATTTTTATTTGCAAGAAACATAACCCATGTGAATCTTGAGTAGTCATCTACAATCACTAAACCATAGTAGTTTCCACCTAAGTTCATGGTTCTTGAAGAACCAAACAAATCCATGTGAATCAATTGCAAAGGTCTAGTTGTGGAAATATGATTTTTGCTTTTAAAGCTAGCCTTCACTTGCTTGCCCTTTTGACAAGCATCACATAGTTTGTCCTTACTAAACTTGAGTTTGGGTAATCCTACCACTAATTCTTTCCTACTCATTTTATTTAATTGATCCATATGAATATGTGCAGCTCTCCTATGCCAAAGTCATATATTATCTTCTTGGGTTATTAAGCACTTAGTGTTGGAAATTGCTATTGAGTGTTCTAAGTCAAGCATGTATATGTTGTCAATTCTTTTTCCAATGAATCTGATTTCTTTAGTCTTTTTATCACATATCAAGCAACATGTATTATCAAATTCAATTTTAAAACCTCTATCACTAAGTTGACTTATGCTCAGCAAATTATGTTTCAACCCATCAACAAGCAATACATTTTCAATCAATGTTTGAGAGGAGGAGTTACCAATATTACATGACCAAGAATTCTCCCTTTGTTGTTGTCACCATAGGTAACATACCCTTCATTCTTCAATTTCAGACTTGAGAATTTTGAAGGATCTCCAGTCATATGCCTTGAGCAGCCACTATCAAGATACCATAGTAAGTTCTTGGCCCTCAAGCATTCCTACAACAAAGATTCAGAGAAAAAATTTAGGTACCCATGTGAAGGGTCCTTGTAGGTTAGTTCTCATCCTTTGGCTCTTTTCAATCCAAACCATTTCTCCATTTGGAACTCCATATTTCCTAGAGTAGCAGTTCCTTATTGTGTGACTTCTTTTACAACAATAATAGCAAGTTGTTTGTCTAGAGAAATTACTTTTAAATTTTCTGAAATCTTGATTTTTCTTAAAAACTCCTTTCTTTGACTTGAATGGCATGCTCGTGCTTTGATTAAAACCAAATCCACTCCTATCAAAAGTGTTTCTTTGTTTTCCCAAAAGAATATTTAAATTTGCATTTCCATTTGTGAACTTTGCAAGAGTGGATTTTAAATCAGCATTTTCTTTTTCAAAAGTCTTGCAATTTTCACAAACATCTTTTGAGGAGGAGGAGGTTTAAGAATGAGCTCCACTAAAGTTGAAAATAGTTTGAAGATTTTCATGCTCATGTTTCAAATCCTCAAGCTCTTGTTTAGCTTTAATTAAAGCATTTTCATACCATTTCAGCTTGTTTTTAAGCTTTAAATTCAAGGCATCTAATTTCACAGCCTCTTTATGAATTTGTATAAAAGCTTCTTGGAGTTGATTATAGTCCGGATTAGATTCAAGGTCAGAATCACTTACAATTGTGTCTTGGTCAGCTCCAACCATCAAACACAAGTTGTTCTCTTCAAATTCGGATTCATCACTTGTTGTGCTTGAGTCATTATCTTCCCAAGCAATGTAAACTCTCTTCCCTTTGCCATTTTTCTTCATTTTCTTCTCCTCTTGTTGCTTATTCAAGAGGTTTGGACACTCATCTTTCATATGTCCCAGTTTTCCACACTCAAAGAAATTGAAGGAGGATGTGCTTGCTTCCTCTTTCTTATTGGTCTTTCTATTGAACTTGTAGGGGGAATTTCTCTTTTTCCTTAAGAATTTTCTGAACTTCTTCACCAGCAAGTTGAAGTTCTCAGTTTCGGAATCATCGGTGCTTGACTCTTCACACACCTCTTTGCCTTTGGCAGATTTCAAGGCCTTTAATGACACTCCTTTGCCCTTCTTGTCCTGCTGTTCATTTTCATCAAATATGTGCAGATTTTGCTCATGCTCTCTTAGCTTCCCAAAGAGAGTAGCAAGGGTCAAGGAAGTCAAATCTTTTGATTCTTCTATGGCTGTCACCTTTGCTTGTCATGTTCTGTCCAAGCATTGCAGCACTTTCAAATTCAGCTCTTCTTTCTCAAATTTCCTGCCAAGGTCAACAAGGTTATTTATCAAGTGTGTAAATCTCTTTTGAAAATCAGAAATAGATTCACCATTTTTCATTCTAAACAACTCATATTCTCTTATGAGAGTGTGCTTTCTAGATCTCTTTACATCACTTGTTCCTTCATGAGTGACTTGCAAAGTATCCCACATTTCTTTAGCAGATTTGCATTGTGATATTCTAAAAAACTCATCAATAGACAATGCAGATGTAATAATGTTTTTGGCTCTATAGTAATATTGGGCTCTTTTCTTTTCATCATCACTCCACTCACTCCAATGTTTTTCTGTCTTTTCATCATCATCTTTTGTCATAGGGATATAGGGTCCATTTTCTATTGCATCCCATACAGCAATATCAATTGCTTCAATGAAAATTCTCATCCTAATTTTCCAGTAGACATAGTTTTCACCATTGAAAATAGGAGGTCTATGAATAAACACACCCTCACCATAGGGTAGGTTGCTATTGGCCATTTTTGAAATCTTGAATAACTTTCAAGAACCTTGCTCTATATACCAATTGTTAGAAAAGAATGACACAATCCAAGAGGGGGGTTGAATTGGATTCTATGACACTTTAAAAATTTCAGAGTACTTAAGATCTTTATTTCAATTAAACTTTTCTAAAAATGAATTTTCAATGAAGTTTCTTAAAGACTTGTTATAGAAGAATGAAACCTATATGTTTTCTTGATTACCCAACAATGAGGTTCCAAGTTAACACTAATATGTAATGCTTTAATTCAGTTTAAACCAACATTATTCATGCACACATGTTAATCAAGAACAATCTTCTTTAATGCACAATCAAGATATTACACAAAGTAAAAGATAAGGGTAGGAGAAGATTGCACAAGTCTTTTATCCTGGTTCAGCCACTCCACATGTGACCTACATCCAATCCTCAATCACAACCTGATCAAGATTTGTTCCACAATCTTAATGAAGAAGGTTTACAAGCATACCACACATGCATATACTCCTACACTCAAGATAACCACTTTCTTGACCTCAAGAAAGCACCCCTTGTAAAAACCCACTACAAGAATTCCTTACCACTTGAGAAACCCTCTCAAGATTTACAAGTATTCACAAAGAATTAAGGAACGAATTCACCTGGAATTCAGAAGCAAATCTTAATCTCTTCCCTTTCAAGAATGTGATGATGATGATGATCCTTTCAAAGTTTTTCACAAACATTTTTCTTCTTGGATTCACAAAGAAAACTCTCCAAGATTGTCACAAAGACTTCACAAAAACGCTTTTCTAATTTTGATTCTCAATTCTAACTCTGTTCTGAAGTTTCAAAAAGTTCAAACTATTTATAAAAGTTTTAGAACCAGATAATCGATTATTTTAAAAAATAATTGATTATTTTGTTCTTCAGATTTTTTTGGAAATCCTCCAAGAACAATTTAATCGATTATTTTGCTGGATAATCGATTATTCTAGAGAGTCATTTATGGGATAATCGATTATTTCACAAATAATCGATTATTGCAGCAAGGCATCCCATTTTTCCTGTTGCTGGAATAATCGATTATATTTAATGATAAACGATTATTTTGAGTTAGTTTTCAAAACTTTGTTTTAAGTCTCAAAATAACTTCTTAACCTTTTAAACTCATCATCATACACTCCCTAATCAGATTAGATATAGATTTAGCTTATGCACACAGCACACATAAAAGATAAACTCAATCAAAACAATTTTATAAACTATTTCATATTACATAGCACTTTCTTTTGACTTTGTTTTTGACTTCTTTGTTGTCTTTGTTGTTGATGTCCTTGGTACATATTTGTTATCGTCAAAACTCTTCAAACTTCAGAGGTGATCTCATCAAGCTCAGGCTGCCCCAATCTCAACAGGACCTATAGAATCGTTGATTGTATTGGGACAACAGCTGATAAACTGGAACTTCCTAATCATTCTAGAGTCCACAATGTATTTCATGTATCACAACTTAAAAACACATGTTGGAGATGTAGTAATTTCAATCAATCTACCCTACCAAACTGAAGGAGCATTTGCTGAAAGGGGACCTGAGGCCATTTTTGACAAAATGACTGTAAAAAGGAAGGGAGTTGCAATAACTAAGGTTTTGGTCAAGTGGAAACATCAGCTTCCAAAGGATGCAACTTTGGGAGTTCTACTATGATTTGAGACAGAAATACCCGTCATTCCATCCTTGAGGTTAAGGATGTTTCCAAGGGAGGGGCATTGACATGAAATAAAATGTGTATAGTGAAGGACTAGATTTTTGTAAACGTGTTTGTCAATTAGGATATTAAATTGTGCAGTTATTTAATTAGCTATAAGTAGGAAGTTAACTAATTGATCAATATGCAATTTTTCATATGGGTAATAATCACTTTGTGACTCTTGGAATTTTCAAGGAAATTGTCGGGGCCTTTTCATCTGTAAGGTTCTCTCTTTTCTCTATGTTGTTTGAATTCTTGTCTAATTCCTAGAACTACAAATACTCATAACAAGATTATTCCACTGATTTACATGACCAGTTTCCATCAAGGTCTACAGTTTAAAAAAAGTAATTAAAACCCTGATATTACCACTACAATTTTTGTTGTATCAATTGCATATGTCTACAAAATGAAACTACAACTATGGCCATGACTACATTTAAAACCTTGATCGAGATATAGATAAAGCTTAGATTTTGTGGTGAAGATGGAGACATAAAGTATGAATATAGAATGTAATTCAACTCTTAAAAAATTGAACAACTTAAATTTTTTATAAAACCAAACAAAACATCCTTTTTTTTAAAGAAATTTAGGTAGAACTTAAAATAAGCAAATTTCTCTTATTTCTCTCCATTCTCTGTTTTTCTCCATGCTCTCTTCTTTCATTTTTAATCTTTCTCAGATTGTCTCCTTTAAGTTAAAAAAAATAAAAATTACCAAATAATTTATACTTTATTAGAAAGAATCCTTAAAGGAGATCATGAACAGTGGACTACAACTCTGGCGTAAAGCCACATTGTTGCTACAATAAGACGAGAGAATATTGCTCTCAAGATACCTTGGGTTTCATACCAGAAAATCTAGTCAATCACAAAATCTTTTAATACAACCAAAATTACTGGAATATCTCTTCTTTTAGGGGAGGGTTAGGGGTTTTGTTTTCCTCCAACAAATTGTGAATCCTAAATTCATTCGCAAATTCAGAATACATGTTTAAAAGTACATGATAGTAAAGTGAATCAACCCTGTCAGTATAAATAGCTCATGTCACGAGGTAACGTCACTGTTCATTAATTACTATCGATACTTGTGCTTTGTCCTGACTTAAGCGTCGGAGTGCCTTTGGCAGGTACCTCCCCCCTCACCGAAATATTCGATCGGAACTCTCGTTCGGCCCACAAAATACGAGAAGATTACTAGTGTGCCCTTCAGACAGGTACATTTTGGCGCCCACCGTGGGGCCGAACCGAGAAACTTGAGAAGACAAGCCAAGACAGCTGCAAAAGTTAACTGAATTGAGCTATGGCGAAAACAAGGAGAACCAACACAGAAGATCATCATACTGAAGAGGGGGAACATGTCGAGGTTGTTGATGAAACTTGTAACACCTCAGTTTTCAATAAAGTTATTATTATTATAATAATAATAATAATTATTATTATATGGTATTTGGTCATAATTATTTTAATAATTATAGAAGAATATTATTTTGTACGTTTTAAATAATTATTGTTTTAGACAATTATTTTGTACGTATTAAATAAGTATTTTTTTATTAGCATATTTAAATAAATATTTATATGTTTTAAGAGAAGGTTGATTTTATATGATATTTTGTTATTGAAATTATATTATTATATTTTGGGTCAGAAATATATTATTATTATAGAGGAAAAATATTTTATAATATACATGTATTTATTTTATTTAATTATTTTGAGGAAAAAGAGAAGTGGGTTAGAAGAGAAGGAAAATGGGTTGGGTTGACCCAGCCCAATGGATTAATTTTAAGGAGTCAGGTAGCGTTAACCCTATCTACCTCATTTACGTTCTGAAGGGTTAGGAAAAAAAAAAGAGAAACAAAGAGCTCTAAGGAAGAGTACTCAGGAACGACCTTAGATCACACCTTTGTCTTCTACTCATCCAGGTAAGGGGGGAGTGAGAAACCTCGCTCTGGGTGTGGGATTGTATGTTTGGTAGTAGGATTGGCCCCCAATCCTGTGTTTGCTGTATTTTTATGTATGCTCATGTATGAGGGGTTTCTCCCAATGGTATCTGTTTTGCTTATTATTTTTCTTATATGCAATTAATTGTATGACTTGAGATCTCTATGGGTTCCTATGGGAAACCCTATGAGAAAACGGGCAAAATATGAATATTTTCTATTTTGCCTTCTGATTACTTTGTTGTGTTCCTTGTTGGATGTGATGCATGAGTATGTGGTTAATTTTGAAAATAAATATGTTTTAATATGATCTAGAGTGCTCTATGGGTTCCTCCAGGAAACCCTATGAGAAATAGGCAAAATATGAAATATTTTCTGTTTTGATTTTTGATTTTTCTGTTATATTTCTTGTTTGATGAGATGAAAAAATATGTATTTAATTTTATAAATAAATGAGTTTTGATATAAATTAAAGTGCTCTGTGGGTTCCTGTGGGAACCTTATGAGAAACAAACATATTTCTAATAGTTTCTATTTTAGCTTCTAGTTGTTCTGTTGTATTCATTGTTGTATGAGATGTATGAATATATGTTTACTTTTGCAAATAGATGAGTTCTGATATGAATAAAAGTGCTCTGTGGAGGCTTTGTGAATATGATGTGATAATGCGAATGTGATGATGGAATGTAATGATGAGATGTGATGATGAAATATAATGTGGAGATGTGATGATGAGATATGTTGAGACATGATAATGTGATATGGGAATGAGACATGAAAATGTGATATGTGTTAATGCATAGAGTCTTGTTTGACATGCATCATTTGCATAAATGTTTTAAGGGTACGATATGGAATACACCGCCAAAGAAGGCCCCCTAGTATAAAAGCTTTGGGGATTAGTCCTTGGGGATAGCTCGGTTTGGAAGTCCCAGTCTCGCCCATTGTGTGCATGGGATGTATCTTGCGCGGCTTAGCTATCTTGACGAGACTCTGGTAGTATATCCTTCTAGTGAGAGTGCGCAGAGGGTGTGACCCTGCATGTACTCCTAGACTACTCTTCGTGTATTGCTAGCGGGAATATGCCATGTGATGTTTTACTAGCGCCACATGCATGATAATATGTAGTCCGTGTCCATACTTATGCATTTTTAATGTTATGTGATAAAGTGATGGTTTATGTCTTGGATGAGTGTGATGTTATTATTAATTTATCTATGTTATACCTGTTTTTGTGTTTGGCTATTCGGCGTACATTTCTACACTATGAGCCAGAGTGAGATGTTTCTCACTCCCTTTTCTCGTGTTGTTTTGCTGTGACTATTATACAGGTGATCATCAGTGTGAGGCTAAGGATGTTGGTGATGAAGCTTAGGCTTCTATGTTGGGTTTTGCTCTGATAGGACATGTGACATTGGGACATAGATAGGATTGTTTAAAATGTTCTTATTAAATTATTTTGGAAAATTCAGTCTTATTTCTTTGTAATTTTATTGGCATGTTATTTGGATTAAGTTTATGAATGTGAACTCTTTACCTTTACGTAGTTGGAAATTTGATTTTTATTGATGTAAAATTATATATATTTTTTTATAATTACTGTATATGTATGTTGGGGTAGAGGGTGTCACAAAACTGATTTGTCCGAAATAGTTTGTTTGCTGAAACAGGAAATGACAGCGATGAAGCAACAACGGGAGAAGGATGCGAAGGAACTTTCGGCCTTGAAAGCCGAAAATGAGGCATTAAAAAACCAAGATTCTTCGTGGAAGCCTACTCATCCCACCACTACTGAGACACAAGGGTCTTATCAATCTCATGAGGTCCGCACATCGGTTCCTCACGGATCGGCCGCGACACCAGAAAAATCCCCTTCGGCCTTGCATACGGTCGGACGACCCACCGACGTAGTAACCATCGGCTCACATAGACACCCTTTCACATCATCCATTATGCAATTGCCGTTGCTCGATAATTGGAAATCGTTACCCATTGATAAGTATGACGGTACAACCGACCCTGATGAACATCTTGATGTTTTTCTCACGCAGGTAACCTTGAGCACCACGGATGATGCGGCCTTGTGTCGGATTTTTCCGACATCTCTCAAAGGCAGGGCGTTGAGTTGGTTCACTCGGCTACCTCCTGATGGAACTAGGTGAGGAGATTGATGTTCCTTCACTTGATTCCATGCAAGGACCGAATGCTTCTTGAGGTTAATTCCTTGGATGAAGCTTGAATCTCCATGAAAGAAGCTTCCATAGAGGAGAAGCCATGAGAAGTGGTTCGGTTACTTCTACTTAGGGTAGAAGCTTGAGGAACCTAGGTTAAGGTTTGAAAAACCTTGGTGAAACCTTAAAGAGAAGGTTTTCTCTTCGGTTTTTGGTAAGACTCTTAAGAGAGAAATCTGAAGTTTATTTCTCATAAATGTCAAAAGTGAGTACAAGTGTAGGAAAATCAAATATATAGGGTAAGGTAGCTTGTAGGAGAAGCTAACCTTAACCATGGTTCACTAGGAACCATGGTAGGGTTATCTTAAACTCCCACAGTTTAGCAAGCTTCTAGGAGAAGCTAACCTTGACCATGGTTCACTTAGGAACCATGGTAAGGTAAGATAACCTTGCTTGAGTTTAGAAGCTTGCAAGACAAGCTTCAAACTCAAGAAGGAATGCTTGAGAAATTCGGCCAAGGAGAAGGAACAACTAGGTGGCCCATGGTTCAAAATGCTCCTCGAATTGATTTGAAAATCTTTGATTTGGTTTAGTTAGGTTCATCATTTGATGATGAAACCTAGCTAAATCAAATCTATGAAAAATTAGGAGCAAAATGAGTCCAATATGTAAAATTTTGCCTAGGCCCAACTCAGGCCCAATTTCTAAGCACACCCTCAAGCAATGCTAAATGTCACCCCCTTTTCCCTACTGAAAAAATACAAAATGAAAGTATCAACTAGGGAGGTTAAATGGAGCTAAACTCTCCAAGTAGCCTACCTTAAAAACAATATACAATCACTAGGAAAAAGCAAGTAAAGTGCCTCACAAATACAAAGGCAAAATAACCTATACAAAATACTATGCATAAACTGTACAATATAAACAAATAGAACTAAGGCCTTCTCTTCATGATAGAGCATTCCAAGTGAAGATTACCTTGGGCCTGACAAGCCCATTAGTCTTCTCAATATCCAGCTCTTCCTGTATCCTCCTAGCCATAGCTCTGGTCACTGGGCCCTTGGCCCATGGTCTATCATCCAAGGAATTAACCTCAAGAAGCATTCGGTCCTTGCATGGAATCAAGTGAAGGAACATCAATCTCCTCACCTAGTTCCATCACCATTGAATGATCTAGTCAAGAAGAATGTGGAATTTATATGGGGAGAGAAACAAGAAAATGCCTTCATAACCTTGAAGCATAAGCTTACCCATGCACCACTTCTAGCTCTACCAAATTTTTCAAAAACTTTTGAGTTAGAATGTGATGCCTCTGGAGTTGGCATAGGGGCGGTTTTGTTACAGGGTGGGCACCCTATTGCATATTTCAGTGAAAAACTCAAAGGTGCCTCCCTTAACTATCCTACCTATGACAAAGAGCTTTATGCTTTGGTTAGGGCCCTTCAAACTTGGGAACATTACCTTATTCCCAAAGAGTTTGTCATTCATAGTGACCATGAGTCACTTAAATATTTGAGGGGCCAAGGCAAGCTAAACAAAAGGCATGCTAAGTGGGTAGAGTTCTTAGAACAATTCCCATATGTGATTAAATACAAGAAAGGGAAAAATAATGTTGTGGCTGATGCCCTTTCTAGGAGACACACTTTGTTAGTCTCCCTTGGATCTCAAATCTTGGGATTTAATCACATTAAGGAATTGTATACTAATGATCTTGAATTCAAAGAAAATTATACCCAATGCTTAGCAAAGCCTCAAGGAGGTTTCTATATTTCTGAGGGGTATTTGTATAAAGAGGGAAGAATTTGTATACCCCAAGGATCTATAAGAAAACTCCTTGTTCAAGAAAGTCATGAGGGTGGTCTCATGGGGCACTTTGGAGTTGAAAAGACTCTAAGTTTTCTAAAAGAAAAATTCTTTTGGCCCCATATGAGAAGGGATGTTGAGAGGTTTTGCTCTAGATGTATAGCTTGTTTACAAGCAAAGTCTAAAGTAATGCCTCATGGCATCTATACACCCTTGCCTGTTGCTAACTCTCCATGGGTTGATATCAGTATGGATTTTATTTTGGGCTTGCCCAAGACCCAGAGAGGCATGGATTCTATTTTTGTGGTAGTAGACAGATTTAGTAAAACGGCCCACTTTATACCCTGCCACAAAATAGATGATGCAAGCAACATAGCAAGACTCTTCTTCAAGGAAGTGGTTAGACTTCATGGTCTACCCAAAACTATTGTTTCAGATAGGGATACTAAGTTCCTTAGCCATTTCTGGAAAACTCTTTGGAGTAGGCTAGGAACTAAATTGCTTTTCTCTACTACTTGTCACCCACAAACTGATGGGCAAACAGAAGTAGTTAATAGATCCCTATCTACAATGTTAAGGGCAGTCCTTAAGGGTAATCATAAGTCTTGGGATGAGTACTTGCCCCACATTGAATTTGCTTATAACAGGGTAGTCCATAAGACTACCAAAATCTCACCTTTTGAGGTTGTATATGGTTTTAACCCTCTTACTCCTTTAGACCTAATACCCCTACCAGATTTTTCTCATTATTTTCATAAAGAAGGGGTATCTAGGGCTGAATTTGTTAAAAAATTGCATGAGAAGGTTAAAACTCAGATACAACAACAAAATGAGAGAACTGCTTTAGATAGAAGCAAGGGAAAGAAAGTCCTCATTTTTGAGGAAGGGGATTGGGTTTGGCTTCACTTGAGAAAGGAAAGGTTTCCTTCTCAAAGAAAGTCAAAACTCAACCCAAGAGGAGATGGTCCCTTCCAAGTCCTCCAAAGAATTAATGATAATGCTTACAGGTTAGATCTTCCCAGTGATTATGGAGTAAGTAACACTTTTAATGTAAATGATCTTATTCCCTTTGCAGGTTATGATGAGGAAGAAGAGCCTACAGATTTGAGGATAAATCCTTCTCAAGAAGGAGGGGATGATAGACCATGGGCCAAGGGCCCAGTGACCAGAGCTATGGCTAGGAGGATACAGGAAGAGCTGGATATTGAGAAGACTAATGGGCTTGTCAGGCCCAAGGTAATCTTCACTTGGAATGCTCTATCATGAAGAGAAGGCCTTAATTCTATTTGTTTATATTGTACAGTTTATGCATAGTATTTTGTATAGGTTATTTTGTCTTTGTATTTGTGAGACACTTTACTTGCTTTTTCCTAGTGATTGTATATTGTTTTTAAGGTAGGCTACTTGGAGAGTTTAGCTCCATTTAATCTCCCTAGTTGATACTTTCATTTTGTATTTTTTCAGTAGGGAAAAGGGGGTGACATTTAGCATTGCTTGAGGGTGTGCTTAGAAATTGGGCCTGAGTTGGGCCTAGGCAAAATTTTACATATTGGACTCATTTTGCTCCTAATTTTTCATAGATTTGATTTAGCTAGGTTTCATCATCAAATGATGAACCTAACTAAACCAAATCAAAGATTTTCAAATCAATTCAAGGAGCATTATGAACCATGGGCCGCCTAGCTTGTTCCTTCTCCTTGGCCGAATTTCTCAAGCATTCCTTCTTGAGTTTGAAGCTTGTCTTGCAAGCTTCTAAACTCAAGCAAGGTTAGCTTACCTTACCATGGTTCCTAAGTGAACCATGGTCAAGGTTAGCTTCTCCTAGAAGCTTGCTAAACCGTGGGAGTTTAAGATAACCCTACCATGGTTCCTAGTGAACCATGGTTAAGGTTAGCTTCTCCTACAAGCTACCTTACCCTATATATTTGATTTTCCTACACTTGTACTCACTTTTGACATTTATGAGAAATAAACTTCAGATTTCTCTCTCAAGAGTCTTACCAAAACCGAAGAGAAAACCTTCTCTTTAAGGTTTCACCAAGGTTTTTCAAACCTTAACCTAGGTTCCTCAAGCTTCTACCCTAACTAGAAGTAACTGAACCACTTCTCATGGCTTCTCCTCTATGGAAGCTTCTTTCATGGAGATTCAAGCTTCATCCAAGGAATTAACCTCAAGAAGCATTCGGTCCTTGCATGGAATCAAGTGAAGGAACATCAATCTCCTCACCTAGTTCCATCACCTCCTAACTCAATCGACTCGTTCAACACTTTGTCATCACAGTTCACCATCCAGTTCGCAACGAGCCGTCCCCACAGCTTGACCTCACTATCATTGGTAAGCCTTCTGCAAGACAAGAAGGAGTCTCTTCGGGCCTTCATGGATCGGTTTAACAAAGCTGCGCTGGAAATCCGAGACCTCAATCCGGCCGTAGCACTCCATCAGCTCACAACGGCATTGAAGCCGGGGCCATTCGTCAATAGCATTTGCAAAAAACCTCCTTCGGACATGAACGACTTACGAAGGAGAGCCGACAAGTATATGCAAATGGAAGAGTTAGCCGAATACTGCAATCAAGCCCGTGCCGAATCAGTGAGCAAGGCCGAAAAGCCAACGGAACAACCATTCAGAGGGAAAGCCAAAGAAATAACACTGCGAGACCGACCCACTCGTGGGCCGAAATACTCTCACTACACCCCCCTGAATGCTAGCAGGGCAGCGGTGCTAGAGCAAGCCCTCGCAGCTGAAGTGCTAGCGGTCCCGAAGCGAGCTTCTACCCCACCACGTGCCTATACCAGCAAAACTTGCAGGTAGCACCGTAACCGTGGACATTCTACCGAAGAGTGTGCTGCCCTTAAGGATAAAATTGAAGATTTGATCAAGCAGGGACAACTTCATAACTTTGTCAATCGGTCAGGATCATCTCGGCCTCGCTCAACATATCAACCTCGCCACCAGGATCGGCATAGACATGATAATTCTGAGAGGACTCGGTGTGACCGAAGCAGGTCTCGTGATAGGAAGGACGACCCATCGGCTGCGCATAGGAGGGTTATTAATACAATCGCAGGAGGATTCGCCGGAGGAGGTTCAACTTCCTCAGCTCAAAAGAGACACTTGCGTGCTATTCGCTCGGTTCACGTCGTTGATAGGCAGCCCTCCCGAAGACTACCAACCATAATCTTCACTGATGCTGACTTTCAAGGCATTGACCCCGTGCAGGACGATCCAATGGTGATCAGCGTAGAAATTCACAATTGCATAGTCAAGAAAATGTTGGTTGACCAGGGCAGCTCGGCGGATATTTTATACTGGAATACCTTCAAACAGTTAGGTATTTCCGAGACGGAGTTGATCCCTTACGATGACCCCTTGGTTGGATTCTCAGGAGAGCGGGTAAGCACCAAGGGATATATTAAGTTATTCACTCGTTTTTGTTTTGACGAACAAGAAAGTAGAGAAATTCAGGTGAAATACATTGTGGTGCATGCCAACACGTCTTATAATATCCTCCTCGGTCGGCCATCATTGAACATGCTGGGGGCAATTGTCTCGACACTGCACTTAGCAATGAAGTTCCCATCTGACAAAGGGAAGATCCTTACAATCCACGCCGATCAGAAAGCTGCTCGGGAATGCTATTTCGCAAGTCTGCGCGTATCTCTCATCGAAGAACAGCGACAAAAATCCAAACGGGTTCATGCTATAGCTCCTTCGGCATCTAACGCGTTGGTTGATTGGGATCTTGATCCAAGAATGAACAATGAAGAACGTGTCGAACCGGTTGACAAGAAAGTCCACTTACAGCTCGGTGCACTTCCCACACAAGTTACATACATCGGCGCAGATATGTCCAAGGAAGACTGTTCAGTCTTAGGCCTTGTGATCAGTCGGAACAAGGACCTGTTTGCGTGGACTCCATCCGACATGCCTGGCATAGACCCGAGTGTTATGTGTCATAAATTGTCAATATGTGCTGAAGCACGGCCGGTTGCTCAGCGTAAAAGAAAAATGGGAACCGATCGAAAATTAGCAGTGGAAGCCGAAGTGGCAAAGTTACTTAAGGCTAGATTCATCCGGGAAGTTCAATACACTACGTGGTTGGCAAGTGTAGTCATGGTTAAAAAACCAAACGACAAATGGAGAATGTGCACTGACTACACTAATCTCAACAAGGCATGCCCGAAAGATGCTTACCCGCTCCCAAATATTGATCGGTTGGTTGACGGTGCATCGGGTCATAAGATCCTCTCCTTCCTGGATGCTTATTCGGGATATAATCAAATCCGAATGCATCCTCATGATGAAGAAAAGATGGCTTTCATCACTGACACGACTAATTATTGTTATCGTGTGATGCCCTTTGGTTTAAAGAACGCAGGAGCAACTTATCAGAGGTTGATGAATAAGATTTTCTGACACCAGCTCGGCAGGAATATGGAGGTATATGTTGACGATATGGTTGTCAAGTCCGAAGGCATCGCCCGGCACATCGATGACCTCACCGAGGTATTCCAGCAACTCCGCAAATTTGGCATGCGGCTCAATCCAAAAAAATGCGTGTTTGGCGTATCTGGTGGAAAGTTTCTTGGTTTCATGCTTACGGCGAGGGGCATTGAAGCCAACCCCGACAAGTGTCAGGCAATCATTGATATGAGAAGTCCCCAAAACCTCAAGGAGGTTCAGAAATTGGCCGGACGGCTCACATCTCTTTCAAGATTTTTACCATGTCTCGCAGAGATTGCAAAGCCTATTATCGGTTTGTTAAAGAAGGTCAAAAAGTTTGACTAGAACGTTGATTGTGAAGAGGCCTTCAAGGAGTTGAAACAACGTCTCGGCTCCCCTCCCGTTCTCTCTAAACCCGATCCGCAGGCAGCTATGGTGGTGTATTTATGTGTATCAAATGAAGCCATAAGTGCCGTTATAGTGCAGGAAAACGGCGAGCAATGACCTGTGTATTTTATCAGCCGGTCGCTACAAGAAACCGAAACAAGATACCAACTTTTGGAGAAGGTGGCGCTGGGGTTGGTGCACGCGGCTCGACGCCTTCGCCAATATTTTCAGAGTCATCATGTGGTGGTTCGGACTGACTGCCCGATTGCCAAGGTACTGCGCAAGCCAGAGTTGGCCGGCCGAATGATGGCTTGGTCAATTGAGCTCTCGGAGTTTGACATCACCTTTGAAGCACGAGGCCCTATTAAATCCCAATGCTTGGCTGATTTTATGAACGAGTTGCAGCCGAAAGGCCATTTTGTAAGTGACCTGTGGACAATGCATGTAGATGGGTCTTCAAATAACCAAGGTTGTGGAGCAGGAGTAATCCTTGAAGGACCATCCAGATTGATACTCGAACAGTCCCTACGATTTGCATTCAAGACCTCCAATAATCAGGCCGAATACGAGGCATTATTGGCAGGGTTGAGGCTCGCCCAAGAAGTTGGTGCTCGGCGAATAGTGTGTTGGACAGATTCAAAAATCGTCTCGGAACAGGTTAATGATCACTTTCAGGTGAAAGACCCCAACTTGTTGAAATATTACCACTTGTTTCGGAATGCACGTGACACCTTTGACGAGGTCCAGGTTAAGCATACCCCTAGGGAACATAATGAACGCGCCGATCAACTAGCTCGGCTGGCTAGCAGCGGCCGAAAACCCGGGCAGCTTCGAACTACTCTTAATCTCGACCTCGCAACTCCTAGTGTGAAACCGAATGAGTGTTTGACGGTCAATGAACCTCAACAGACCTGGATCGCCGACATAATGAATTATATCGAGTCGGGAAAACAACCAACCGAACCATCCGCCGCCAAAAAGCTCCGCGCACAGGCAGCCCGATACTCAGTAATAAACGGTGAATTGTACCGAAGAGGCTTCTCCACCCCATTGTTGAAATGCATTGATTCAACACAAGCAAATTACGTGCTGAGAGAGATCCATGAAGGGATTTGTGGGTCTAACTCGGGTGGAAGAACTCTAGCAGCCAAAGTGTTAAGAGCTGGATACTACTGGCCAACTCTTAGAACTGATTGTGCTGAATTTGTGAAGCGATGCATGCAATGCCAACGCCATGGGAATATTATTCACGCCTCGGTTGAAGAGTTACACAACATTAGCTCTCCTTGGCCCTTTGCACTGTGGGGGATGGACATCCTCGGTCCGTTCCCCCTTGCCAAAGGCCAATGCAAATTTTTGTTGGTCGCAATTGATTACTTCACAAAGTGGATTGAGGCCGAGTCGTTAGCAACGATCACAGCTGGTATGGTGCATAATTTTTTGTGGAAGAACATTGTCACGCGCTTCGGTATACCATATGCCATTGTAACCGACAATGGTCTCCAATTCACAGATCAAAAGTTGAACAAGTTCATCCAAGACTTAGGCATACGGCACCGATTCACATCGATTGAACATCCTTAATCGAACGGACAAGCCGAGGCGGCGAATAAAGTCATCTTAACAGAGTTGAAAAAGCGCTTGGGAGATTCTAAGGGCGCCTGGGCCGAAGAACTAGTAGAAGTTTTGTGGGCTTATAGATGTACGCCTTAATCCACAACAAGGGAAACCCCATTTCGATTGACATACGGCACTGATGCCATGATTCCCGTGGAAGTAGGTGAACCTTCTTTTCGCCGACTACATTTTGATGAAGAAAGCAACAAATCATCCCTTAGTATGGCGCGTTCAAGGATCGGCAAGGCGCAACCCCCGTGAAGGTAAATTAGCAGCCAACTGGGACGGCCCATTCAGAATCCGCCACTCTCTGGATAACGGTGCCTACAAGCTTGAAGAGCTTTCGGGAAAGGTCATTCCTAGAACATGGAACTCAACTCACTTGATGGCATATTTTAGTTAGCAATGTTTTGTGTAAAGTTAGTAATCCATGTTTACATGCAGAGTGCACTCTTTTCCTTGATCGGTCTTTTTTCCTCTTATAAAAAAGTGAAAAGAGGTTTTGGCCGACAAGGTTTTTAACGAGGCACATATCAATGAAATGCATTTCAGCTCAGTCTTATCGTTTCTTACTTAAGCTGTACTCCAAAATGGTTTCCCTCCCGAGTAACCAACTCGGCCAAGGACGTACCTTCAAATCTCAAGGTTTCCCTCCCGAGTAACCAACTCGGCCAAGGATGTACCTTCTCAGAATCAATTTCGAATGACTCCATTCGGTTTTAACTCGAAAAGCATCAATTTCGTACGACTCCATTCGGTTTTGACTCGAAAAGCATCAATTCCGAATGACTCCATTCAGTTTTGACTCGAAAAGCATCAATTCCGTATGACTCCATTCGGTTTTGACTCGAAAAGCATCAATTCCGAATGACTCCATTCGGTTTTGACTCGAAAAGCATTAATGCCGAATGACTTCATTCGGTTTTGACTCGAAAAGGCATCAATTCCGAATGACTCCATTCGGTTTTGACCTAAAAGGCATCAATTCCGAATGACTCCATTCGGTTTTGACCCGAGAAACATCAATCCCGAATGACTCAAGTCGGTTTTGACTCAAAAGTATTCTATCCCGAACGACTCCATTCGGTTTTCTCCCAAGGTGAAAACAGCACCGGATGAGGTTACTTGGTTAAGGTCAAATTAATCTTACTCGGTCCTTCAGTTATTAACTTATGCAATATGCGGTGTTGTGCAAAACTCCCCGGATTTCACAAGTCAAAAATATAAAGCACTAGTTCGGAATAAAAGAAAAAATACTACTTTTATTCAGAAGGTTCTAATGACCTTTTTCATACAAAAAAAAAGGAAGAGGCTCTATCGGCCTATTGAAACACTTAATCTTCAGGATTCACGGGGGCATCATCTTGAGTTCCCGGCTCGTCGTCTTGCTCACCTTCCGGCTCAGGTTGCTCATCCTCAGCCTCGTCGTCCGAAGCACCTCGCGTTTCTTCCTCGGGGGTGTCATTCGGCTCCTCATTATCAGGCACAGCCCCGGCGGGCATCTCCCCGAACGACATGAACGACCCCTGATAGAAGTCTTTGCTCATATCAAACTCAAAGTCCTCGCGGAAATGGCCGAAGTATCGTGCTTGCCGAAGAGCATGACGAAAACTGGCCTCATGCTGGGCCACGATGTGATCCTTCGCGTCCTCCTTAACCCTCTCTATCTCGGCCCGGGCCTCTTCAGCTCGGCGCTTCCCCTCGTTTTCTGCCTTTTGAAGGTCCAGCCGAAGAGTGTCGTTATTACGCCTTTGCACGTCCAACTCCGCTGCAAGCTGGCGATTCGTAGCTAGGGCCCCCTCGGTCGCTGCACGAGCATCGGCCACGGCTTTATCGGCCTCCTCCAATCTTTGCCTCATCTGCGTCAATTCACCGATCGGCCCCATAGCAAGTTGGTTCACCAAGGCTAAGGACCGAGACTGTAGTTCACAGTAGTATTTCCACTTTGATACTGCATCTAACTGACTCAGTGACTCTCAGCCCTGCTCCGAGAAGCCCTCCGGCCGAACAAGTGAATCGGCAGACACACCTTCACCCCAAAAGGCCCTAGACATCAACCCCGGGGGGACGCAAATTACCGTTCCACCTGGTGAAGACACGGTTTGTTTCGACCTTTTGGTTTTCTCAGGCCTCTCCTTGGCAGCTTTTCTCTTATGCCTCTCTTCGGCCACTTCCTTCCCTTTCTTCCCTTTTTTATGCTTGCGGGTCGGCGAAGGAGGAGTCCAATTGTCTTGTTCTGGCCGAGGCGATGGAGCAACCGATGAACTACCCATAACTCCGGAAGCTTTCACCTGTTGCACCCGACTGGCAAGGGGGTCACGAATGTTGAACTTGTTCGCACCACTCTTCACCATGATTCCTGCACGAATAACCAAGTGAACATCAATATGAATTTAGCTTAAGGCTGAAACTAGAAAGTCACTCACCTATCAAATCATAATCCCATCGGGATGACTCGACCAAGTTAATTAGCGACCTCGTCGGCAAACGCCGAGGAAGTTGAAGCAAAAATTGGACGTTTTGTCGCTCTTCGGCTGTGAGAAGCTCGTCCAGCACTTCATCATATGGCCGAGGGGCACGCGTCCAGTACAACGGAAACAAACTCCTGTCGTCAACACCAAAGAAGAAACGACGTCCATTCGGGCGGATGGTCACTCGAAAGAACCCAGCCTTGAAGTTCTTATAGGACGAAGTAAAGCTATCCAAAAGTTGCCGAGTCCCCACTCGGTTAAGAGATACCCACTTCGCCAAGTCAGACGGCCGACACGAATAAAAGTAAAGAAAAAGCAAGGGAGAAGGCCTAATATTTACACATCGGCATAGATGTTTGAACCCTTGAAGCTGGGCCCAGCTATTCGGATGAAGCTGGGTCGGCGCCACATTCAAAACCCGAAGAACTCCCATCGTAAACTCATCAAAGGGCAGCATCACTTTCAAATCTCTCATAAGGCAGTCATATATATAGAAAGACGCTATCCTCTCGGCCTGCTTGTCTAAGCAGACCGTGTCAGGATCGGGGAACGCGTTGTTTCGGCACGCTCGAACCCCGATTGGGTACGGTTCCTCTTTCGCATCAAAATGTAAACATTTCGTGTAATCCAATAAGTTGGTAATCATTATGGTATCTCGGTAACGCGAGTAATATGAAGTCACCTCTCCATTCACCCATTCATACCCCGGCACTTCGGAAGGCCCATATTTTTGTCGATTTGAGACACGCCTAGTCCTAATCGGCTCCCCCTCGCTTCCACTGGTCGAGGCCCCTTCGGATGCGCTCATAATCTCAGTAGATCGTCCATCTTCATTCGGCGAATGCCCCGAATCACTGGATGATGACCCCTCGGATGATGATGACCGAACCTCACTAGCCGAAGAGCTTTCAGATGAAGTAGCCATAGAAGCAGACTTACCAAGAATGCGAATTCACAATGGTCACTCGGCGCGCAGTTCAATCTTCAAACTTGCTCGAGCAACACGATTCGGCTGAGAGCGATATGTGTAAAAGGCCCCACCACTCATCGCTATATATAGCAAAGAAACAAGGCGGGAAAATTTCAAAAATTCGAAAAGTATAACTGCCTAATCTTCAAGATCCAACGCTAGAGATCATCCCAACCTTTCGACTGCCCCATCACTTAACCTCACATCTGTACCCTTGCAAAAGGTCTCCCTTTCACAAGGCTAGGGGGCAAGTGTATTAGCAGGGTTATTCGGCCACCTGGCTCTGTCACTCGGCCACCTGATAGCCGACACCCAATCGGCACCCGAGTGGCCGAACTAGGTGGCCGATTAGCCACCACATGATCCATAGATCCAGATTCCCACTAATGAAGAGTTAAGGACTCCCCCTAATTAGGGATTAAGAGTTAATCATACCAATAAGCCGATTAGAGGCGTATTACCTAATCCGGTAATCCTGTTGCAGGGCCCATGGGAATCCGGGCCCATAAATGTCAGTATAAATAGCTCATGTCACGAGGTAACGTCACTGTTCATTAATTACTATCGATACTTGTGCTTTGTCCTGACTTGAGCGTCGGAGTGCCTTTTGCAGGTACCTCCCCCCTCACCGGAATATTCGATCGGAACTCTCGTTCGGCCCACAGAATACGAGAAGATTACTAGTGTGCCCTTCAGACAGGTACAAACCCATTTAAAGTGAAACGTAATGGATTAATCCACTAAAGAAATGGGGTGAGATGAGTTGGTTCATTAAATAAAATATTTTGGAAAATATAACTCATCTCACTTAGTAAAAGGTTGAAAGGTTGACTTATTTTAGTGAGTTTATAAATTAAAAATGGTGAGTTGACAAATTAACTCATCTTCAATTCATCCAAATTTTTTTAAAAAATCAATTTAAATATTTTAATATATATTATCATTTCAAGTTATAATTTTATTATTATTTGTAAAATTGATTAGAGATCTTATACTTTTTCATGTGGTGGGTCAAAGTATTATATATTTTTATTAAAAAAAATACACTACATGAAAATGTACTAATAAAAGATACATGATTAAAAATACCTATTTCTATTTTATATAAAGTGAGAATAATTACCTAGAAAGAAAAGCTATAATATAAAATAAAAACATTAATTCAACATAAATACACTACAAATTTATTTTTTTAAAATATAAAACAAAAAAAGTAGGTCGATGGGTTGACCCACTGAATTGGCATGTTGAGCCTGCTGGGTTGGTGAGTTTATTTGTAAGGGTGTTCATAGATTGAGTTTTTTAAAAATTCAAACCAAACTAATTTATTTTATAAAGTTAATCAATCTGATTTTTAAAAAATATGGATCATATTTTTTAAAATTAGATTAGTTTGAGTTTGTGCGGTTATCTACTTTGCACTCATATATAGTTCACTTTTTAGAAAAAAAAATATCGAACCAAATCTAACATATCTACTTAGTAAAAGTGGATCAAGTAATCAAATCGATTTTACAAAGTGGATTAATTTGAATTATTTCTTTAAATGGATCAAATTTTTAATATAGATCAATTTGAATTTTTTGCTCACCTCTAGTTATTTGTCCAATTTAAACTATCAAATATAAATGGATTGACAAGTTGACCGACCGAATTCATCTCACATTACCATCCTTGTTTAAAATAGGTGAGAATTGATCTTTAAGTAGAGTATCTTTCTAGTAAACTATTCGATGCTGAACTACAAAATAATTCTTCTGAATCTGTTGTTGGAATGAATGATAATTTTTTGTTTGCAATGCCAGTTAGTTTGTTGCACGTCCATTTCCCTTCCCTTTATTATGTAATGTTTCCTTGTCCTTTTCCCAAGTGCTCAGCCATTAGAGGCAGAGAAACAATCATGAATTAGTTAATTTTCTTCTCTGAAAAAAACTAGGATTTTCACCTGACGCTGTAGCTGTTATGAACCAATAAATTTATTTAAATGCCCTTTTTATATTGTTTTAAACATCTCACTCAAAATTGTGCCAATCTACTCAACGCCTTAGAAATCTCCTCTGTTTCAGGGTGTGATTTATCACTGGAAACAAATCCATGGATGACCCCATTTACCTCAATGCAGCTCCATCCTGGTTTCTTCTTTAGATCCCTTTCACTCATAACTCTTCTTAATTCTTCAACCTCATTCCATTTTCCAACACATGCTTTTACATTACTCAATAGAGTATAGTATCCAACATTATCAGGTTCTAGTTCCAAAAGCCTTTGTGCTGCATATTCTCCAAAAAATTTGTTTCCATAAACTCTAGAAGCTGCTAGAAGAGCACTCCAAATCCTGCTATCAGGTAGAGTGATCATTTTCAATATTGTGGCTAAAGCCTCTTTAAGCATCCCGCACCGACCGAAAAGATCCACAATGCAAGTGTGGTGATCCAAAGCAGGTTCAATTCCAAAATCCCATTTCATAGAATGGTAAATATTACAGCCTTCCCTGACAAGACCAGAGTGGCTACAAGCAGAAAGTAAGCTCAAGAAAGTGACTGAGTTTGGGTTCACTCTTTGCTCAATCATTAACTGAAAATACTTTAAGGCATCAAAACCAAAACCATGAGAGCCAAGTCCCTCAATCATTGTTGTCCATGCTACAACATCTTTGACAGGCATCCTATCAAAGCATGATTTAGCAGAAGACATGTTACCACCTCTTAAGTACATGTTTAAGATAGAGGTCTCAAGGTGTACTGTATCTTCTATAGGTCCATTAATCAAGTTCTTTATAAGGTAACCATGGACCACTTTGCCCAATTTCAAAGCTCCCAGGTTTGCATATGCATCAAGAAGATTTCTCCAAATTTCAGGGGCAACATTAAGATCTGCAGCTAACATTTGTTGGAATAAAACTACTGCCTCCATGAAAGAGCCATTTTGAATGAAACCTGACATCATAGCACCCCAAGTGATGTTACTTTTAAAATGAATTTCACTAAACAGTTGAACTGATGTTTCCAATTTCCCACACTTGGCATAAAAGTCAAGCAGAGATGTTAGCAAAACATCATCACAAAACCCCGTTTTTATGACTAATCCGTGCACACCTTCACCCTCACAAAGACTACCAGACTTCGCAAATGCTGATATAACTAACGTTAAAGTTTCAATGTTCCACAAATGCACTTTAAAGCCCTGCATTTCTTTGAGCAAACCCGCCACCTTTCTTGCATCTCCTTCCGAGGAGTAAAAGGAAATCAAAATATTCCAAGAAACCACATCCTTCATGTTTAATTCACTAAATAAAAGTTCCACTTCCTCAGCACTCCCTTTACTAGCATAACTTCTCAAAACTGAATTTTTCACTGACCAATCCATTAGTAATCCACTCTTCAGCACATACCCATGAATTTGAGTTCCCTCATGTAATGTCATGGAAGCACAACACGCCTGCAATATAACAATAAGCGTGACGGCATTCGGTTCCAATTCCATTCTCATCTTGTTGAACAAATCACATACCACACCAACATCTCTCTCAGAACCATATCCACCAATCATCAAAGTCCACGACACCACATCTCTCTGCAGCATTTCATCAAACACGCGGCGAGCATTCCCAATGCACCCACATTTCACATAAAAATCAATCATGGTATTACAAAAATACAAATCCCCATCCAAACCCATTTGTGTTGCCACACAGTGGATCATTTTCCCACACATCACACCAACCCTCATGCACGACAAGGCCCGGTTCACTACTGGGAAAGTAAAACCATCATGGGGAACACCCTTTTGTCTCATCCTTTTGTACACTGACAAAGCAGAATGGAACAGTCCCAAATCAACGTGGGTCCTCATGATCAAGTTCCACATCACTGTGTTGTGGGGTGCACCATCCTCTGAGGTGGCTTTGAACTGAGCATACAAAGTGGGGATCTTTGAAGCATTGGCACTGAATGAATTGGAGAGAATGAGAAAGGCGTGAGCTTTCTTCAGCGTTGGAAGATCATGGCACGACTTTAGCAAAGTAAGGGCACTGTGATGTGGGTTTTTCACGTGATGGGTGTGAAGAAGACGAAGTGGGAAACGAAGGTGGTTAAGGGCATGATGGGGTGGAGGAAAGAGGGGAATTTTGAATGGATTTGGTTACTGTGAAGTTGATGTTTGAGAGTGAGAGTTACGAAAGGAAACTCAAGAAGAAAAGTTTCTGTTTCTTTGTATGTTGTGTGAGTGAAGAAGATGAGCTTGTTAACCAAAAATAAGGAGAAAAGAGTTCTTTGAGCACCTCTAGCCCGGGTGCTTATAGTGTAGCTTAAAAATAAGAATTGGTGTTTAAAAGAAATTCTTAATGGGGTGATCTTAAGTGGCAAGAGAAGATCCAAATTTTTTAGTAGAGTTGCTTGAAGAAGGAATGTTGCTTAATACTATGAGATGTAAAAATGAAGAGTTTTGATTGGTTCTTCTGAAAATAACAGATTTAGGAAAAAAAAACTTTTGCTTCTCCCTCTGTCAGTCGAGCGTACCTCCGGCCAAGTGGTCCGACGAGGCGCGCGAACCTTCGGCCGAGCAAATCCAATTAGGCACGCGGACCTCCAGCCGAGAGGTCTGATCAGAGACACGGACCTCTGTCCTGAGCATGGTTTTAAATTGCGGACTACAACATGTGTTGCGGCCGCAATATTGCTGTTGTGGCCTTGTCCGCAACGACATCGGACCACAATTGCGATGATACTGGAAATCACACATTTTTTCGCAACGTAACGGTGTTGCGTCCACAACACATCTGCAATGTACCGCAACACATCTGCAATACGATAAATTGATACTATAATTTTAAAATAAATTAAATTATTCATTAAAATAATAGAATATTTTAAAAAAAAGGAATTAAAATGTATAAATCCTTAAAAATAAAATATATATTGATAATTATAAATTTTTTATATTTAGTGAAAATAATTAATAATCTCACACCGCAACAGCCGCAATCTGCATCGCAATACCCGCAATACCCGCAACCGTAGTAACTGCAACCGCGACCGCAACCGCAATTTAAAACCATGGTCCTGAGCAGGTTGACCAGTGCGAACCTCCATTCCATCCTACCTAGTGGTTTGACCTGGCACGCGTGCAGGCCCTGCCAAGCCGACCGACTTGGCACGCAAACCCATTTGCCGAACGGTTCGTCCTGGAACGCGCACCAGGCCCATGGGAATGTCCCTGGTCGGGTTCTTCGTTTCCTCTTCCATGGTTGAGAACGCGTTGAAGCCCAGGTACGCAAAGAAGAGAACCGCGAAGGCCTTGATGACACTATGCTCGCCGTAGGGGGCGAAGGGGACGTCCGGGCCGAGCGACCTCCGGCCAGCCGCGTGCACCTTCGGGTGGAGGTTGATGGTGAGGGCGCTGGTGATGGTTGAGGGTGAGGGTGAGAGAGAGGGGAAGAGAAAGTGAGACATTTTTTTTGTGAGAGGAGAGAAAGTGAGACGCGAGAAGAGAGAATGAATAAAAACTAACCTCCGGAAAACAAAAAACGAGACGTTGAAAAGTGTAGTGTGAGGTGTCAAAAAGTGTAGTATGAGTTATAAAAAAGTAAGGGTGCTTATAAGCAATTTCCATTGGAGCAAAAATTGTAAAAATATAGTATGAGTTGCTTATGGGTGACGTGGCACAGTGAGACCCATTTAAAGTGGTTGGAAGTTACTTATAAGCAACTCCCATTGTAGATGCTCTTAAAGATTTCTTCTTTCATTTGCTCTTCATCTTGCTATTTCCTTTTTTAAATACCAGAAAAAAAAAAAGGCAATTCATCATTGCAAACTAAAATAAATTAGTATTTTTATAAATAAAAAAAAGTAGTTATTATCTAGAAAAGAAAAAAAAAGACAGTTATTTTTTTTATATGTACTAGTTGGTCGAGACACTTCTTGCCTCTATTAAAAATAAAATAAAAATAAAAATAAAAATTAAATAATAAAAATATTTTGATCTAATAGGTATTATGATTAATCCATTAATTTCAAGTTCTTAAATTTGATTAAAAAATATTGTTTCTAATTTTTTAAAATAAAATGGTATAATGGTAAAAAAAAGTGGAGATCAAGGTGATTACTGAAAAGCATATCCCTTTATATATTAGTATAGATATATCTTTTATTTTATCTTTAAATATAAATTAGTGAAAAAAATAAAATATAATTATCTTTATAAAAGTGGATATTAGAAATATTTCTTTTATTTAAACTAGTGGAGTCGAGACATTTCGTGTCTCTATATGTATTTTATCTTAGAATTTAAAATAACTCATCTATGAAATGAATTCATTTAATGACATATATTTTTATAAATAATTTTACATTATTTATATGATCATTTTAATAATTATTCATTGATGAAGTGCATATTAATTACATTGTAATATTATAAAATTTAAATATTTGTCAACTTTTTTACTTTATGTCTTTATTGTTTTCCTTTTAATAAATATAACATAATTAAATTATTTATTATTTATAAATAAATACCATTAATTATGTGTGATTATATAGAAATAAAAAAAAAGTGTGTTCATACAAAGATTATAAAAATTTTATTAAATTAATTATAAAATTTAAATAATGAACTTGAACAATTTTATTTTAAAATAAATAAAATAACCAAATTTAAATATATTTAAAATTAACCATGACTAACCATGATTAACCATGATTAATGTGATCACTATTTTTGATACTTGGCCCTGTTTCATTGTCATTTGTTTCTTATTCTTCTTGGCTTTTTTTAATATATATATATATATATATATATATATATATTAAATCTCTCTTTTCAATCTTTTGTTTGAATTTTGAGAAGTTACTTTGCCTTTTGTATTGATGAAGTTCTTAGCCACATTCTTGAAGAAATAGTCCAACAAATTCAAATGCAACTTATATTTTGAAATTCAAATTAGGTGAATGTTTTTGGCATGTTGATGGAAATCTATTCCCCCAAGGATCCCTTTGGAAGAGGTAAGACTAAGAAGGGTGAAGACTGATCCATAGGTGATGGAAAAAAAACTTGGACAAGTGATTGAAGTTCTCCTCCTAGCTCCATCTTCATAGTCCAATCTTCCCTTGAGGTTCAAGTTCTTCACGGAAGCAAGGTTCAAACTCTTGGAGTTTGAAGAAACAACATCAATGGTGTGGCAATCTTCTTGAAGAAGAAGAAGAAGAATTGATGAACCAAGACACAAAGGAAGGATTCCTTTGTGCAGGTTCTTAAAAAGATAGTGTTCTCTACGGATTTGGACTCTTGAGAGAGAGAATTTTCTGAATTCTAATCTCATAAATGTCAAAAGTGATTACAAAGTCAAGGAAGAGACTTATATAGAGTAAGGAAACTTGTGGTGCAAGCTAGACTAACTATGGTTCAAGAGAACCATGGTTAGTCAAGCTTAACCGGCCTAGTTAGTTTACGAGGCTTGCGGAGCAAGATTATAACTTAGAAGCTTGGGAAGCAAGCTAAGTTAGAAGCATGTAGCACAAGCTTCCCAAGTGTGTAGGAGAAGCTATGCAATTCGGCCAAGGAGAAGTGCTAGGCAGCCAAGACTTATTTTCCAACATTTAATCCAATCCAAAATCTTGGAATTGGTTTAGTTAGGTTCACCAAATGATGGTGAGACCTAGCTAAATCAATTCATTGGAAAAAATGGAGGAAACACAAGTCAAATATGTAAAATTTAGTCTGCGCCCACTTCTAGCCCAATTACTAGTTGCACCTACACACCTTGCTATTTGTCACCTCACTTCTACTACTAAAAATATGAAAATGAGTGACCCTTAATACAAGGTCAAATG
This sequence comes from Cajanus cajan, assembly GCF_000230855.2. Lineage (NCBI taxonomy): Eukaryota > Viridiplantae > Streptophyta > Magnoliopsida > Fabales > Fabaceae > Cajanus > Cajanus cajan. The sequence continues at coordinate 28,722,604 of NC_138523.1, read as the reverse complement.
GAGAAAAAGTCTCCAAGTAACATACCCTAAATAATCAAAGGAAAATCCTAAAATAAAAGAAAGAGAGTGCCCCACAAATACAAAGGCAAAATGAACCTATATAAAGAACTACTATATAAAAAATAGCTAGACCATCTCAAAGATGTGATGGCCCACATGAAGAGTAGCTTGGGCTTAGAAAGCCCACTAACCTCCAAGCTAGCCATTCCTTCTTGTATGCTCCTAGCTATAGCTCGAGTAATTGGATCATTGGCCCATGATCCATCATCCCTCCCTCTGGAAGTGGATTTGTCCTCAAATCCTGCAAAAGGAATAAGTTCATTAACATTAAAAGTAGTACTTACTTCATAATCATCTGGGAGGTCTAGCCTATATGAATTATCATTAATCCTTTGGAGGACTTGGAAAGGACCATCTCTTCTAGGATTGAGTTTAGACTTCTTTTGAGAGGTAAATCTTTTCTTTCTCATATAAAGCCAAACCCAATCACCTTCCTAAAAAATGAGGGCTTTCTTACCTTTGCCTCTTTCTAAGGCATATCTCTCATTTTGTTGTTGAATATGGTCCTTAACCCTCTCATGTAATTTTTTAACAAAATCAGCTCTAGATACTCCTTCTTTTTGAAAATAATGATGAGAATCGGGTAGAGGTACTAGATCCAAAGGTGTGAGAGGATTGAAACCATACACAACGTCAAAAGGTGAGATCTTGGTAGTTTTATGAACTAACTGGTTGCATGCAAATTCTATATGAGGCAAGTACTCATCCCAAGACTTGTGATTTCTTTTAAGGACTGCCCTCAACATGGTAGATAGGGATCTATTAACTATTTCAATCTTCCCATTAGTCTGGCGATGACAAGTAGTTCAGAAAAGTAGTTTAGTTCTTAGTTTACTCCAAAGAGTTATACAAAAATGACTAAGGAACTTAGTATCAATTTGACACAATGGTTTTGGGTAGACCATGAAGTCTAACCACTTCTTTAAAGAAGAGTCTTGCTATGTTTCTAGCATCATCTATCTTGTGGCAGGGAATAAAATGAGCCATCTTACTAAATCTGTCTACCACCACAAAGATAGAATCCATGCCTCTCTAGGTTCTTGGCAGGCCCTGATGGAGAAGGTAAGTGAAGTGGATGATCTTTCTTCCTTAGCCTTCACCAAACTCACGGATCTTACTCCTTGAAGCTGAATTCCAAGAAGACATCTTGATTTGGAGAATAAGAGTGATTGAATCCCTAAGCTAGGATTGGAAGCATCCAAGCAAGAGAGGCAAAAGAAAGCTCACGGCCAAGCTTTAGAAGAAAGAGATTCCCTAATGCTAAGGCTTAGAACTCTTGGTGAATTTGGGAGAGAATGGATGAAGTCAAATTCAGAAAATTCTCATGTAAACTCAAAGTTGTTAGAAAGAATGGCACAATCCAAGAGGGGGGATGAATTGGATTCAATGACCCTTTAAAAATTTATCAGAGTATTTTGGATCTTAATTTCAATCAAAACTTTTCTAGGACAGAATTTCCAAATGAAGCTCTTCTAAAGACTTGTTAAGAAAATATGAATGCAATATGCTCACTTGATTACAACATAATGAGGTTCAAAAATAATGTTCAATTACAGATTTAAACCATCAAGATTCACATACACTTGTTAATCAAGTTTTATCTTCTTTAAAGTTCAACCAAGAAATTACACAATGTAAAAGATAAGGTAGAAGAAGATTGCACAAGTCTTTTATACTGGTTCAGCCACTCCACATGTGACCTACATCTAGTCCTTAATCAACACCTGATTAAGATTTGTTCCACTATCTTTAAGCAAGAAGGTTTACAAGCACACACACATGCATATACTTCAACACTAACGATAACCACTTTCTTGACCCCAAGAAAGCACCCCTTATAGAACCCACTACAAGAAACCTTACCACTTGAGAAACCCTTCTCAAGATTTTCCACAAAGATTCACAAAGAATAAAAGGAACGAATTCACTTGGAATTCTTGAACAAATCTTTATCTTCCCCTTTCAAGATTATGATGATGATGATCTTCTAACAAAGCTTTTCACAAACGTTTTCACTCTTGGATTTCACAAAGAAAACTCTCCAAGATGTCACAAAGACTCAGAAAAACGTTTTTCACAAATTGAATATCAGTTCTAACTCTTGTCTGAAGTTTCTCAAAGTTCAAACTATTTATAAAAGTTTCAGACACAGATAATCGATTATTTTAAAGAATAATCAATTATTTTGTTCTTCAGATTTTCTGGAAATCAACCAAGAACAATATAATCGATTATTTAGCTGGATAATCGATTATTCCAGAAAGTTGTTCCTGGGATAATCGATTATTTTGGCAAATAATCGATTATTATAGCAAGGCATTCCACTTAGCCTATTAGCTGGAATAATCGATTATATTTAATGATAATCAATTATTTTGAGTTAGTTTTTAAAACTTCATTTTATACCTCAAAATAAGTTTCCAATCTTTTTAATTCATCATCATATACTCTCTACTTAGTTTAGATAAGATTTGCTTATGCACAAAGCATACTTAGCACACAAAATATAAAAACACATTCAAAACAATTTATTTCCTAAGCTCTATTACATAGCTTCATTTTCATAGCATTTTCTTGACTCTTTTTTAACTTTGTTTTTGTGCTCCAAGTTGTTGTTGTATACTTGTTGTGATCATCAAAACTCCTTTAAGATTCAAGCTCTCCTAAGCTCAACAATCTCCCCCTTTTTGATGATGACAACCCATGATTCATATTGTATCATCCCAATGCTATTGTGCTTCAAAAATTTTCAGCCATTGTGCCTTCAATTCATTCTAACCTGCACAATACACACACACAAGCACAATACCTGCAAAAACAACTATACACACACCATACCATTTCTCCCCCTTTGGCATTATCAAAAACAAAGTAAGCCAATTTTTTCAAATATAAGCCATGTATAGAGTATGTCCAACAATAACCAAAATAAAACTTTGATTCAGCAAACCAAACCAATCATATGTGCACCATTTAGCCACAGTTCAGACCAAATCAAGTCAAGAAAAACATGTCCACAATATTAAAAACAGAGTATTCCAATCAAAACCAAAATAGCAACTTATATGCTAACAAAACAGAGCACTTTTGCATCAGTCAAGCAAACCATAACATGATACCACATTCAGACCAACAAATCAGCAAAATAAAGTCCAAATTTCATTAGAATGTAAATTGTTCAGAACCAGAAAAAAACTTACAACCAAATTGAAATTAATTGTTCCAAAACAAAATTAAAAGTCCTAATTAAAACTAATCAAAGAAACAGAACACGGATAAATCCTCATCCTCCGGAATGCCAAGTTGGGTCTTGATCAGTCTCACTTCATGATCTAAATCATCAAATCTGTCAAGAATACCAGAAAATAAGGATTCATGTCTTCTTGACATTTCCATCATTGCATCCATCTTGTTGATCATGATTTGCTCAAATGGTGAGAACGACTTCAGTTCCGGTTCAGACTCCCTTCCAGGCTTAGCTTCCACCTGTGGTGGCTGATCCTCATCATGGGACGGAACACCGTCTTCATCTGTTGCCGGCTCCGGTGTAGGGGGTACATCGCCTTTAAACACCCACTTGTCTTCTTGCTTAAGCATCCCCGTGTGATGCAATGAATACTTTTCTATCTTGTTCGAAGCATGCAACACAATTTTTCTTTCACCTATCAAATCTACTCCAGCATTCTCAAAATTTTTAGATAGCAAAAGAGCATATGGAATCAGACCATCTTCCTTTCTCCTTGCTTTCCATATACAATCGTTCACAACCGATACCCAATCGATCTTTATTTTCTTCTTAATCACATGCATCAACAGAATGTCATCTCTTGACATCTGAGCATGGTTGTGCAACCTGGGTTTTAACATCCAAGCAATAATAAAAGAAATTAAACGAGAGTTCTTTTTCAAACCTCCCGCCAAGAATTTCTCATAATTGGTGTTTACCGGGTTCCTTTCACAATCTCGGAATGTGGTCAGCTCTTCAAAATCCCCAAAGCTGAATGGTTGGGGTTTCTCCTGTCCAGTGCCGCTCAGCCCTGCAGCAACCGCCAATGTCGGTCCGGCTAGCCGAATCAACTTTCCTTTTACCACCGATTGCATAATGCCATCGTTGCTAGTGTCAAAACAGAGGAAAAACCTAATCAACTCAGGATAATAGGGACCTTCCAGCTCTAAAAATTTCTTCAGCCCTTGATACTCCAAAAGGGTTGGAAAACTAAAACCTTTGTTCTTGAACCAATCAAGCTTTAGGGTCTTCGGAGGAATGATTCTCCGGCAGCATACCACTCAAAATAGTACTCTTGAGTCTTCTCATCAGGGAACCATTTAGAAATAAGTTGCCCAGAGGGTAGAGGACGTTTGCTCCCCCTCACTTCAAGCTTCTTTGGCCTTTTGGAAGAAGATGCCATGGATGGGTCTTGAAGAAAATGAAGAAGAAGAGAGATTTTGAGAGGATTTGAGAGGGTTAGGGTTTTGAGGGTTGAGAGAAAATGAGAGAATGAGAGAAGAGAAGTTGGGAGAAGTGTTTTATGCCCTAGCACATTCTGGGTATAAGAGTAATGGGTGGTTTTAAGAGTTGGCGCGTAGATAACCGTTTAAAACCACTTCAGGAACTTCTCAAACGGTCCAGATGTCGCCACCCGCCGAAACGGGCTTTCGGCATTCGCGAAGGATGGTTGGACTCTTTTATTTGTTTAAAAATATGGATTGCTAGAATGACTTATTCTCAAACTGAGACCTTGTCAAACGAGCAATTTTATTAAAAGGCTCACCAATCCATATTAATCCCAAGCGGGACCCTCCATGGATTAGCGGTTTTCATAAAAAGGAAGGGTTCATGGAGTCGCCACCAATGTTTTACTCAAAACATTGGAAAAAGAAGTTTAAGGCAATCGATTCAAAAATCGACTTCGACCATGACAACCAGAGTCGGGTAAGGGAGTCGGTTACGCGTGGGGAAGGTGTTAGCACCCCACAGCGCCCCTTTCGGGTTCCCTATGACAGATTATTTCTAAAAATAATAGTGCGAAATTACTAAATTACCCCTATTTATTCTAAACAATTATAAATTAACTATCTACATGATGACAGTTTAAATATGTACACATAGAAAGCGGTAAAAGAAGGGACTTTAAAGAGATAAACCTTTGAAGCGTGCTTTCTTATATATCTTGACAGAAATTGGGAAGCGTTTTGGCGTTCCCTCCCTCTACAAGACCGCTCGCTCCCTCCTATAAAATTTTAACTATGGAAATCCGGAGGATTTCCCCTCGACTAGGTTCGAGACTCAAGCAAATGGCTCGTGACTCAAGAACTTCGTCGGATCAACTCTCCGAGTGATTTCTAGGCAGAGCACTGCTCAAAAAAACCCAGAATACTCAAGAAGAGGGTTAAAACTCAGTGTGAAAGTGTGAAATGACGTCCCATTGACGTCATATTTATAGGGAAGAGGCTCAATACGGTTTATGAGGGTCAATACGGTCAACATTGAAATTTTGAACTAATACGGCCGTATTGAATTCAATACGGCCGTATTGAAGTTCAAAAAACCTCAATACGGCCGTATTGAAGTTCAGTGCGGCCGTATTGAAGTTCAGTGCAGCCGTATTGAGTTCAATGCAGCCGTATTGAAGTTCAGAAACTTCAATACGGCCGTATTGAGTTCAGTGCGGCCGTATTGAAGTTCAAAATGTTCAATACGGCCGTACTGAACCTCTGGGAGGCCGTATTGGGCTTCATTCTTCCCACTTTTCTTATTTTAGCTATCCTAAGACCTCTAGACCTATAGAGAACCCTCCTTGGGCCTTCTGGAAGTCCTTCTGGCTGATCTTCCTTCAGTCTTCGAGAGTCTTCAAGCTTTATTTCCGACCCGGACAATTTTTAGGGGTCTACAACTGCCCCCCCTTTACTTAGTCGGACGCCCTTTTGGTGTACCGGCTGACAAGTAAAGGAGTTGACCCAATTGTCCGGGTGATGTGTCAACCTTCTGACTTGTAGTGTCTTCAGGCGGGAAAATTGTTGAGTAGCCTCTCCAGGTTGAGTTTGCCCTCTCCAGGGTGAGTATTAGTCGTCGCCTCTCCAGGCTCATTGCATACCTCGGTGCTCTCGACAACTGGGTAGCTGAGTATCGCCTCTCCAGGCTTGTGCATACCTCGGTGCTCTCGACAACTGGGTAGCTGAGTATTGCCTCTTAGGCTTGTGCATACCTCGGTGCTCTCGGCAACTGGGTAGCTGAGTATTGCCTCTCCAGGCTTGTGCATACCTCGGTGCTCTCGGCAACTGGGTAGCTGAGTATTGCCTCTTAGGCTTGTGCATACCTCGGTGCTCTCGACAACTGGGTAGCTGAGTATTGCCTCTCCAGGCTTGTGCATACCTCGGTGCTCTCGGCAACTGGGTAGCTGAGTATTGCCTCTTAGGCTTGTGCATACCTCGGTGCTCTCGACAACTGGGTAGCTGAGTATTGCCTCTTAGGCTTGTGCATACCTCGGTGCTCTCGACAACTGGGTAGCTAAGTATTGCCTCTTAGGCTTTGAGATGATTTTGTCTCCACAGTCCACGATGCTGCTTCGACGGTTTGATTTTGATTTTGGTGCCACTGAGGGCTGGATAACGCAGGGATCCGTCTAGGGGATGTGCAGTCATTCATAGGTTTTTTTTTTTTTTGCCCCAACTTGCATTGCTTAGTTGGTACCCATGGGGAATTTCTGTTTCCTTGGGGTGTAGACACAGATGCTCTTCTTGAATTGAGCGATGCCTTATGTTTGGCTGACGTCCTTTGACGTTGGTGGAGTATCCCGGTTATCCTTATTCGGGTATCTCTTTTGGGTTTTCTGATTTTTGTCGCCTCTGTGTAGGCTATTATCCGCTGGGGGATTTTGTCATTGGTTGTAATTGGCCTCTTCTGTTAGGCGTATCAGCTTGACGTTCAATGATTGCCTGAGAGCCGGATTCCACTTGGGGAATGATTATTGATCTTTTGGATTTTTGATTTTCCTTTTTTGAAGGAGTGCCTCTTGTGTAGGCGACTGGGGATTTGAAGTTCTTATGTATCCCAGAGTATTATTTAGAAAGCCTCTTCAGGCTTAGCTTCACTCTTCGTTTGAGTTGGAAAGCTATCTTCCACTGAGGAAGTCTAAGTCCTTTGACTTGGATATTTTGTTTGGATCATGCTTCCGTTGGGGAATTTTGCTGATCTCGCTTTGATAGCTTTCACTGGGGAATTTGGCCCGTGAGTGGAAGCTGAGATATCTCTGGGGAGTATTATTTCGGCGAGCCTCTCCAGGCTCAATTATTCTTATACGAGTATTATTTCGGCGAGCCTCTCCAGGCTCAATTATTCTAAGAGGGAGTATTGTTTCTGCAAGCCTCTCCAGGCTCAATTATTCTGAGAGAGTATTATTTCGGCAAGCCTCTCCAGGCTCAGTTATTCTGAAGGAGTATTATTTCGGCAAGCCTCTCCAGGCTCAATTATTCTGATGAGGGAGTATTATTTCGGCGAGCCTCTCCAGGCTCAGTTATTCTGTACGAGTATTATTTCGGCAAGCCTCTCCAGGCTCAATTGTCTTTTGGAGAGTATTATTTTGACAAGCCTCTCCAGGCTCAGTTATTCTGTATAATTTGTTGGATTTTCTGTATTTTTCCTTTTTGTTGATTTTGGCTTTTTCTGTGTTTTTGCCTTTTTTGTTGATTTTGGCTTTTTCTGTGTTTTTGCCTTTTTTGTTGATTTCGGCTTTTTCTGTACAGAAATGTCTCTGAGGAGTATTATTTTGGCAAGCCTCTTCAGGCTCAGTTATTCTGAGAGAGTATTATTTCGGCGAGCCTCTCCAGGCTCAATTATTCTGTGAGAGTATTATTTCGGCGAGCCTCTCCAGGCTCAATTATTCTGAGAGAGTATTATTTCGGCAAGCCTCTCCAGGCTCAGTTATTCTGAGAGTATTATTTCGGCGAGCCTCTCCAGGCTCAGTTATTCTGAGAGTATTATTTCGGCAAGCCTCTCTAGGCTCAGTTATTCTGTACGTTTTATTGATTTTCTAAATTTCTGCATTTTGTTTACTGCTGTCATACACAAGCAATTTTTCCTATTTTCTATTTTATGCGATTGCCTCATGATAAGGTCTTTGAATGCGCAATTAATGTGCGTGATGCACAAAATGCAAGTTTAAATATTTTATTTTTGGAAAAAATGAATGGCTCCCCCTATCCTCTTCTTCTTGGAGGAATTTTGTCATTGATGTGAGGGAGGATTTCTGCTATTGCCAATACGGCCGTTATTCATTTCAGTATGCCCGTATTGAATTGAAAATTTGTTCATAACCCTAATTTTGGTACGGGCATACTGAACATGATACGGGCGTATTGTTTTTCTGAAGTTTATATATATTTTTTGTTTTTTTCAATAAACAGAGAATAAGTGATCTTCCATTACACCTATCATCTGTATGCATGTATGCAGTATGATGCACCTAATTCTATTTGATTCACTTTTTAAAAGAATTAACCGATGCGTTTCTCTGTTTGGATTTTTGCCATTCCTCTAGACAGGCTGTGTGCTGCCGATTTCTGTAACCGAGGAATGATGCATGTTATATTGAGATTTGGTGTCATCAACCAAATGATTTTCCTTTCCTTTAGAAGATGTGTCAACCCTCCTATTGACTACTATATCTCCATGTTTCTACTAGATTATTCAAAAATCGTTTGGGACAAGAGAGAAAAGAAGGAAAGGATATTTTCAAAAGTTTGTGTTTTAGAAGGGATTATTTATTTTTTGAAAAATGGATTTTGTAAGAATGGCTTGGCCAATGGTAGGCTTAAGTGTTTAGGCTTGTTTGATTAAACACTTATGAAGTTAAGCACGTCTTGGTTATTAACATTTGTGATTTGACAACTTGGATAGCTTTTCTTGAGCCCCTTTGTTGAATTCAGTGGGTGGTACCATCATGGATTTATTCTGTTTTTCGATTGCCCTAACTTTTGCCTAAAACACCCATTTGTGGAGTTTTAGCGGGCTTTTGTTTTTGTTCATTATTTTGTAACCCTAATTTTTGCCTAGGTCACCCTCTTGTGGGATTCCTAGCGGGTCTTTTGCTCTTATTTTTGCGTAGTCCCCTTTTTGGGTTTCCTGCCGAGCTTTCTTTTTATTTTTAGGATTTTTGTCCTGAATGGATTTCTTTTTATCCATGATGGCACTTATTGAAGCCAAGGAAAGGTGCTCCAAGTTGTCACACACTTCCACATAAAAAAGATGCGGGTTTATTTTTATTAAGACGATTTTAACCTCACTTATGTTCATTCAAACAGGGTTAAATAATGTGGTTTAGAATTTTTATTGCAAGCAAGAAAAGAAGCAATAAGAAATAATGAAGAATGATTTTATTATAATCATAGTGGAAACATGTGCCCTATCGAGGCTCGGGGGTCGGGCTGTCCCCGAGGAGTAATCTCTAATAGTCATCAGGTCTATACATCCCTATCGGAAGGAGAAAAACACTTGACGACGACGACCGGCCTTAACGCTTGTGAACCGGCCTTCCTAAAGATCTGGCTTAAAGAACGTCGAGAAGGATCTTGGTTTCTCTTCGTCCTTTGATCTTTATAAGGGTTGTATCCTAACCCTTGTTTCCCCGGATTATCCTTGATAATGGGTAGCTCCGGGATTCCTTGGGAGTCCTTGCCTAATCCTTGTCCTGGCAAGTATCCGTTCTTGGTGAGCATGGAGGCTACCTTCTTCATTTCTCGGGGAAACGTTTCGACATTGGCGATTTCCAATGCTTGGAAGGCGGTTTCTAAAGCTTCCTCCGCTGCATCCACGTAAGGTATGGTGGATGGTTTGCTGATGAGTATGTCATCTTCAGCTTGTACAGTCACCAGTTTGTCACCCACTATGAACTTGACTTTCTGGTGGAGCGTAGAGGGTACAACTTTCGCATCATGAATCCAAGGTCGGCCGAGGAGACAGCTGTATGCGGGAGTAATGTCCATCACTTGGAATTCGACATTAAAGATAGTGGGTCCAATTTGGATTGGAAGATTGATCTCTCCCACCACTTCTCTTTTAGAACCATCGAAGGCTCGAACGATCATGTTGCTCGGGCGCATTTGGACTCCCTTGATTGCCAATTGCTTGAGCGTTCTTTTTGGCATCACATTCAAGGAAGATCCATTATCTACCAAGACTTTAGCGATGTGATACTCCTTGCACTTTACAGAGATGTGCAAGGGCTTGTTATGATTCGGTCCCCCAGCGGGGATTTCTTCATCGGTGAAGGTGAGGTGATCACTAGCCGTGATGTGACTAACAATCCCCTCAAACTTGTCTTGGGAGATAGTGTGCGACACATATGCCTCGTTCAAGACTTTCGACAGAGCTTGCCGATGCGGTTCGGAACTTAGGATCAATGACAACAGCGTAATCCTTGCTGGCGTCCTATGAAGTTGATCCACGATGGAGTACTCGCTCTGTCGGATAAACTTTAACAGCTCGTCTGTCTCCTCCTCGGATTCTTTTTCCTCGATTTTCTTTTCTTCTTTTTCTTTATTCTTGGGGGCTTTATCATGAAGATCTTCGGGAGTGTAGATCCTGCCACTCCTAGTCATGCCCCCAAGTCCAGCGATGTTGGAAATATCGCTGTCGGCAGAAGAATGGATGTCGTATATCCATGGCACAGCCTTATTTGATTCGTAGGGAAAAGGCCTTGGAGCGATGATCCTTAACGGCATTGGGCCTTCCCCTTTGTTTGTCTTGATTACCAACAACGGAGTTGACGTGTGTTCGCTTGGCGCGGTTGTTGGCTTACACTTAATAACAAATGGCGTGCGATCCATCTTGAACATACGCATCGATTTAATCCTTTCTTTTTATTTACGTTTATTAATGAATTACTAGGAGGGATGTATGAAATGCAAACCTAGATCCCTCCATAATCTTTGATAAGAATGCATGATATGAGATGATGACGTTGAATATGCATGCATTGTGTTTATTCAACTAAGCATTATCATGTTTTTAGGATGTCCCTAAGATGATGCATGATATTGCTTGGTTTGGATAAATAACCTTTTTTTCTTTATTTTTTCTTTTGGGTATTTTTTTTGGGTGAAAAGGGAAACTACCTATATGAATGTGATGAAGGTAGATGTTAACACCATGCAATGGAAGATTCTTATTCCTATTTATTCTTATTTTAAAAAGGAATGTTGTATGTTTAAAAGGTGCAATGTATGCTCAAACAATTTCACATAATCAATGCACAAACAATTCACTCATCCACGAACAGTCACGAGCGAATCACGAGGTAGGGGTTTCCTGCAGAAAGGTGCATATTCAAGGTGGTTCTAACTGTTCTCACCGGTCTGAGGCCCCCAAGGTGCCCCCATTATAGGGACCCAATTCCTCTCGTCGTAAGCCGATGGAAAGCTCCAACGCACTGTCGGACTCGAGTTCATGGTTATCACCTTGAGTGATGCTTTCCGACAACGGTCTACGGGCACCTATAGACCCATTCGACAACCGGCCGTACTAACATCCACTCCCTATGGCTTACCACTCATGCCCCCGGGTATAGAGGGAACTGTTGTGTGCAAAGGTTTGTGTGCAATTTATATTTCAAACAATTGCAGAAAATTAAACAAACAACAGTTATTAAAGCCATATAAATAAACATGTTATCATACAAGCAAGGGGTAATGAAGTAATTTTAACTATTATTTGTTAAAAATAATCTGTCACTAAATGGGACTGACTCTCGAGGCTTCCCCAGTGGAGTCGCCATCTGTCGCCACCCGCCGAAACGGGCTTTCGGCATTCGCGAAGGATGGTTGGACTCTTTTATTTGTTTAAAAATATGGATTGCTAGAATGACTTATTCTCAAACTGAGACCTTGTCAAACGAGCAATTTTATTAAAAGGCTCACCAATCCATATTAATCCCAAGCGGGACCCTCCATGGATTAGCGGTTTTCATAAAAAGGAAGGGTTCATGGAGTCGCCACCAATGTTTTACTCAAAACATTGGAAAAAGAAGTTTAAGGCAATCGATTCAAAAATCGACTTCGGCCATGACAACCAGAGTCGGGTAAGGGAGTCGGTTACGCGTGGGGAAGGTGTTAGCACCCCACAGCGCCCCTTTCGGGTTCCCTATGACAGATTATTTCTAAAAATAATAGTGCGAAATTACTAAATTACCCCTATTTATTCTAAACAATTATAAATTAACTATCTACATGATGACAGTTTAAATATGTACACACAGAAAGCGGTAAAAGAAGGGACTTTAAAGAGATAAACCTTTGAAGCGTGCTTTCTTATATATCTTGACAGAAATTGGGAAGCGTTTTGGCGTTCCCTCCCTCTACAAGACCGCTCGCTCCCTCCTATAAAATTTTAACTATGGAAATCCGGAGGATTTCCCTTCGACTAGGTTCGAGACTCAAGCAAATGGCTCGTGACTCAAGAACTTCGTCGGATCAACTCTCCGAGTGATTTCTAGGCAGAGCACTGCTCAAAAAAACCCAGAATACTCAAGAAGAGGGTTAAAACTCAGTGTGAAAGTGTGAAATGACGTCCCATTGACGTCATATTTATAGGGAAGAGGCTCAATACGGTTTATGAGGGTCAATACGGTCAACATTGAAATTTTGAACTAATACGGCCGTATTGAATTCAATACGGCCGTATTGAAGTTCAAAAAACCTCAATACGGCCGTATTGAAGTTCAGTGCGGCCGTATTGAAGTTCAGTGCAGCCGTATTGAATTCAATGCAGCCGTATTGAAGTTCAGAAACTTCAATACGGCCGTATTGAGTTCAGTGCGGCCGTATTGAAGTTCAAAATGTTCAATACGGCCGTACTGAACCTCTGGGAGGCCGTATTGGGCTTCATTCTTCCCACTTTTCTTATTTTAGCTATCCTAAGACCTCTAGACCTATAGAGAACCCTCCTTGGGCCTTCTGGAAGTCCTTCTGGCTGATCTTCCTTCAGTCTTCGAGAGTCTTCAAGCTTTATTTCCGACCCGGACAATTTTTAGGGGTCTACACCAGATAATCGATTATTTATGCAAATAATTGATTATTTGCATTAGTAAAAATCTCTTAAAAACGAAATCTGATATGGATAATCGATTATTTTCAAGATAATCGATTATTACAGATGGTATTTTCTCCTAACACAACCCAGATAATCGATTATTTACAGAATAATCGATTATTCCAGTGGCCTTTCAGATTCCACTACTCAGATAATCGATTATTACCCAAGATAATCGATTATTACAGTGACTCTTGAGTTCCTTCTTACCAGATAATCGATTATTGCCCAAATAATCAATTAATTTAGAGACTCTTGAAATTCTTCATGTTCCAGATAATCGATTATTACCCAAATAATCGATTATTTCCATGGGTTTACTTAAGATAATCGATTATTCCAGAGAAGTTTTGCTTCTCAGAAATTTCAACATTTGTCAAATTTTACCAAGTCTTATTTGTCACTGATACTTTCTTCCAACCATCTCTAATTTCCACTCTCAAAGCATAATCAATTCAAACATGATTCATTGATTATTCCCAATTCAATTCTCAAATGATTGAATCTTTCTCTTGGAAGAGGTTTTGTAAAAATATCAGCTAATTGCTTGCTTGTTTCCACAAACTCTACAACATAATCATTCCTTTGAACATGATCTCTCAAAAAGTGGTGTCTTATTTCAATATGTTTTGTTCTAGAGTGCAACACTGGATTCTTGGTCAAATTTATTGCACTAGTATTGTCACACCTCAAAGGAATTTTGTTCAACTCAACTCCATAATCTCTTAATTGTTGTTTCATCCAAAGAATTTGAGCACAACAACTTCCAGCAGCTATATATTCAGCCTCAGCTGTACTCAAAGCAACACAAGCTTGCTTTTTGCTATGCCATGAAACAAGTGCACTACCTAGCAAGTGACAAGTTCCACTTGTGCTCTTCCTATCTAGTCTACACCCAGCATAGTCTGAATCTGAGTAGCCTATCAGACTTAGTGAGACTCCCTTTGGATACCACAACCCCACATTTGTTGTACCTTTCAAAAACTAAGAATTCTCTTCACACTCTTCATATGAGATTCTTTAGGATTAGCTTGGAATCTTGCACATAGGCACACAGCAAACATTATGTCAGGCCTACTTGCTGTCAAGTACAAGAGTGATCCTATAATGCCTCTATACTTTGAACTATCAACAGCAATTCCTTTCTCATCTAAGTCAAGATTGCAATTGGTTGATATTGGTGTGGCAGCCTCCTTACACCCTTCCATACCAAACGTTTTCAGAAGTTCATTGCAATACTTGCTTTGACTTATGAATATTCCATCATGCATTTGTTTAATTTGCAATCCTAAAAAGAATGTAAGCTCTCCCATCATTGACATTTCAAATTCTCCTTGCATGGTTTTAGCAAATTCTTTACATAGAGAGGTATTTGTAGATCCAAACACAATGTCATCCACATATATTTGTACATACATTGTATAATTTTCAAACTTTTTGACAAACAATGTATTATCCACCTTTCCTCTTTCATAATCATTCTCAATTAGAAATTTGCTCAGCCTATCATATCATGATCTAGGAGCTTGCTTCAAGCCATAGAGTGCCTTTTTGAGCTTGTACACATGATTAGGATTCTTGAAGTCCACAAAGCCAAGTGGCTGTTCCACATACACTTCCTCTTGTATAAACCCATTGAGGAAAGCACTTTTCACATCCATTTGATAAAGCTTGAAATTCTTTATAGAGGAATAAGCAAGAAGTAATCTAATGGCTTCTATCCTTGTTACAGGGGCAAAAGTCTCTTCATAGTCAATTCCCTCTTCTTGATTATACCCCTTAGCCACTAGTCTTGCCTTATTTCTTAGAATTATTCCAGATTCATCAAGCTTATTTCTGAAAACCCACTTAGTTCCAATAATTGGATGATCTTTTGGTAATGGCACTAAATCCCACACTTCATTTCTTTCAAACTGATTTAGTTCCTCTTGCATGACCATTAACCAATGCTCATCTTTAAGTGCTTCATCAATGTTCTTAGGTTCAACTTGTGACACAAATGCCATAGTGTTGCAAATATTTTTAATAGCACTCCTAGTTGAGACACCCTTACCAATGCTTTCAATTATGTTGTCCATTGTGTTAGAAAAGAATGACACAATCCAAGAGGGGGGGTGAATTGGATTCAATGACCCTTTAAAAATTTATCAGAGTATTTTGGATCTTAATTTCAATCAAAACTTTTCTATGACAGAATTTTCAAATGAAGCTCTTCTAAAGACTTGTTACGAAAATATGAATGCAATATGCTCACTTGATTACAACATAATGAGGTTCAAAAATAATGTTCAATTACAAATTTAAACCATCAAGATTCACATACACTTGTTAATCAAGTTTTATCTTCTTTAAAGTTCAACCAAGAAATTACACAATGTAAAAGATAAGGTAGAAGAAGATTGCACAAGTCTTTTATACTGGTTCAGCCACTCCACATGTGACCTACATCCAGTCCTTAATCAACACCTGATTAAGATTTGTTCCACTATCTTTAAGCAAGAAGGTTTACAAGCACACACACATGCATATACTTCAACACTAAAAGATAACCACTTTCTTGACCCCAAGAAAGCACCCCTTGTAGAACCCACTACAAGAAACCTTACCACTTAAGAAACCCTTCTCAAGATTTTCCACAAAGATTCACAAAGAATAAAAGGAACGAATTCACCTGGAATTCTTGAACAAATCTTTATCTTCCCCTTTCAAGATTATGATGATGATGATCTTCTACCAAAGCTTTTCACAAACGTTTTCACTCTTGGATTTCACAAAGAAAACTCTCCAAGATGTCACAAAGACTCACAAAGACGTTTTTCACAAATTGATTATCAGTTCTAACTCTTGTCTGAAGTTTCTCAAAGTTCAAACTATTTATAAAAGTTTCAGACATAGATAATCGATTATTTTAAAGAATAATCGATTGTTTTGTTCTTCAGGTTTTCTAGAAACCAACCAAGATCAATATAATCGATTATTTAGCTGGATAATCGATTATTCCAGAGAGTTGTTCCTGGGATAATCGATTATTTTGGCAAATAATCGATTATTACAGCAAGGCATTCCACTTAGCCTATTTGCTGAAATAATCGATTATATTTAACAATAATCGATTATTTTGAGTTAGTTCTTAAAACTTCATTTTAAGACTCAAAATAACTTTCCAATGTTTTTAACTCATCATCATATACTCTCTACTTGGTTTAGATATAGATTTGCTTATGCACATAGCATACAAAGCACACAAAATATACAAACATATTCAAAACAATTTATTTCGTAAGCTCTATTACATAGCTCCATTTCATAGCATTTTCTTGACTCTTCCTTGACTTTGTTTTTGTGCTCCAAATTGTTGTTGTATACTTGTTGTGATCATCAAAACTCCTTGAAGATTCAAGCTCTCCTAAGCTCAACAATCTCCCCCTTTTTGATGATGACAAAAAAAATTTTCAGCCATTGTGCCTTCAATTCATTCCAACCTGCACAATACACACACAAAAGCACAATACCTGCAAAAACAACTATATACACACACCATACCATTTGCAAAAACAACTATACACATACCATACCATTTCTCCCCCTTTGGAATTATCAAAAACAAAGTAAGCCAAGTTTTTCAAATATAAGCCATGTATAGAGTATGTCCAGCAATAACCAAAATAAAACTTTGATGCAGCAAACCAAACCAATCATATGTGCACCATTTAGCCACAATTCAGACCAAATCAAGTCAAGAAAAACATGTCCACAATATTAAAAATAGAGTATTCCAATCAAAACCAAAATAGCAACTCATATGCTCACAAAAGAGAGCACTTTTGCATCAGTCAAGCATACCATAACATGATACCATATTCAGACCAACAAATCAGCAAAATAAAATCCAAATTTCATCAGAATGTAAATTGTTCAGAACCAAAAAAAAACTTACAACCAAATTGAAATTAATTATTCCAAAACAGAATTAAAAGTCCTAATTAAAACTAATCAAAGAAACAGAACACAGATCAATCCTCATCCTTCGGAATGCCAAGTTGGGTCTCGATCAGTCTCACTTCATAATCCAAATCATCAAACCTGTCAAGAGTTCCAGAAAATAAAGACTCATGTCTCCTTGACATTTCCATCATTGCATCCATCTTGTTGATCATTATTTGCTCAAATGGTGAGAATGGCTTCAGTTCCGGTTCAGACTCCCTTCCAGGCTTAGCTTCCACCTGTGGTGGCTGATCCTCATCTTGAGACGGAACACCGTCTTCATCTGTTGCCGGCTCTGGTGTAGGGGGTACATCGCCTTTAAACACCCACTTGTCTTCTTGCTTAAGCATCCCCGTGTGATGCAATGAAGACTTTTCTATCTTGTTCGAAGCATGCAACACAATTTTTCTTTCACGTGTCAAATCTACTCCAGCATTCTCAAAAATTTTAGATAGCAAAAGAGCATATGGAATCGGACCATCTTCCTTTCTCCTTGCTTTCCATATACAATCGTTCACAACCGATACCCAATCGATCTTTATTTTCTTCTTAATCACATTCATCAACAGAATGTCATCTCTAGACATCTGAGCATGGTTGTGCAACCTGGGTTTTAACATCCAAGCAATAATAAAAGAAATTAAACGAGAGTTCTTTTTCATACCTCCCGCCAAGAATTTCTCATAATTGGTGTTCAACGGGTTCCTTTGGCAATCCCGGAATGTGGTCAGCTCTTCAAAATCCCCAAAGTTGAAGGGTTGGTGGGGTTTCTCATTTCCGGTGCCGCTCAGACCCGCAGCCGCTTTCAATGTCGGTCCATCCAACTTGATCAGCTTCTCTTTGACCACAGATTGCATAACCCCTTCATTAGTTGAGGCAAAGCAGAGAAATAACCTGATTAACTCAGGATAGTAGGGTCCATCCATCTCTAAAAATGCCTTCAGCTCCTAGTGCTCTAGAAGGGTTGGAAAGCTAAAACCCTCGTTCTTGAACCAATCAAGCTTCAAGGTCTTTGGAGGAATGATTCTCCGACCGGCATACCACTCAAAGTAGTATTCTTGAGCTTTCTCATCCGCAAACCACTTTGTAATCAGCTGCCCAGAGGGTAGAGGATGCTTGCTCCCCCTCACTTCAAGCTTCTTTGGTCTTTTGGATGAAGATGCCATGGATGGGTCTTGAAGAAAATGAAGAAGAAGAGAGATTTTGAGAGGATTTGAGAGGGTTAGGGTTTTGAGGGTTCAGAGAAAATGAGAGAATGAGAGAAGAGAAGTTGGGAGAAGTGTTTTATGCCCTAGCACATTCTGGGTATAAGAGTAATGGGTGGTTTTAAGAGTTGGCGCGTAGATAACCATTTGAAACCACTTCAGGAACTTCTCAAACGGTCTAGATAATCGATTATTTATGCAAATAATCGATTATTTGCATCAGTAAAAATCTTTTAAAAACAAAATCTGATATGGATAATCGATTATTTAAAGGATAATCGATTATTACAGAGGGTAGTTTCTCCTAACACAACCCAGATAATCGATTATTTACAGAATAATCGATTATTCGAGTGCCTTCTCAGATTCCAGCTTCCAGATAATCGATTATTACCCAAGATAATTGATTATTACAGTGACTCTTGAGTTCCTTCTTACCAGATAATCGATTATTGCCCAAATAATCGATTATTTCAGAGACTCTTGAAATTCTTCATGTTCCAGATAATCGATTATTACCCAAGCTAATCGATTATTTCCATGAATTACTTAAGATAATCGATTATATCTTAAGATAATCAATTATTCCAGAGAAGTTTTGCTTCTTAGAAATTTTAACACTTGTCAAATTTCACCAAGTCTTACTTGTCACTTTTAAATACTCTCTTCCACACACCTCTAATTATCACTCGCAAAGCATAATCAATTCAAATAGGATTCATTGATTATTCCTAATTCAATTCTCAATTGGTTGAATCTTTCCCTTGGTAGAGGTTTTGTAAAAATATAAGCTAATTGCTTGCTTGTTTCCACAAACTCTACAACACAATCATTCCTTTGAACATGATCTCTCAAAAAGTGGTGTCTTATTTCAATATGTTTTGTTCTAGAGTGCAACACTGGATTCTTGGTCAAATTTATTGCACTAGTATTGTCACACCTCAAAGGAATTTTGTTCAACTCAACTCCATAATCTCTTAATTGTTGTTTCATCCAAAGAATTTGAGCACAACAACTTCCGGCAGCTATATATTTAGCCTCAGCTGTACTCAAAGCAACACAAGCTTGCTTTTTGCTATGCCATGAAACAAGTGCACTACCTAGCAAGTGACAAGTTCCACTTGTGCTCTTCCTATCTAGTCTACACCCAGCATAGTCTGAATCTGAGTAGCCTATCAGACTTAGTGAGACTCCCTTTGGATACCACAACCCCACATTTGTTGTACCTTTCAAATACTTAAGAATTCTCTTCACACTCTTCATATGAGATTCTTTAGGATTAGCTTGGAATCTTGCACATAGGCACACAGCAAACATTATGTCAGGCCTACTTGCTGTCAAGTACAAGAGTGATCCTATAATGCCTCTATACTTTGAACTATCAACAGCAATTCCTTTCTCATCTAAGTCAAGATTGCAATTGTTTGATATTGGTGTGGCAGCCTCCTTGCACCCTTCCATACCAAACTTTTTTAGAAGTTCATTGCAATACTTGCTTTGACTTATGAAAATTCCATCATGCATTTGTTTAACTTGCAATCCTAAAAAGAATGTAAGCTCTCCCATCATTGACATTTCAAATTCTCCTTGCATGATTTTAGCAAATTCTTTACATAGAGAGGTATTTGTAGATCCAAACACAATGTCATCCACATATATTTGTACATACATTGTATCATTTTTAAATTTCTTGACAAATAATGTATTATCCACCTTTCCTCTTTCATAATCACTCTCAATTAGAAATTTGCTCAGCCTATCATACCAAGATCTAGTAGCTTGCTTCAAGCCATAGAGTGCCTTTTTGAGCTTGTACACATGATTAGGATTCTTGAAGTCCACAAAGCCAGGTGGCTGTTCCACATATACTTCCTCTTGTATAAATCCATTGAGGAAAGCACTTTTCACATCCATTTGATAAAGCTTGAAATTCTTTATAGAGGAATAAGCAAGAAGTAATCTAATGGCTTCTATCCTTGCTACCGGGGAAAAAGTCTCATCACAGTCAATTCCCTCTTCTTGATTATACCCCTCAGCCACTAGTCTTGCCTTATTTCTAAGAATTATACCAGATTCATCAAGCTTATTTCTGAAAACCCACTTGGTTCCAATAATTGGATGATCTTTTGGTAATGGCACTAAATCCCACACTTCATTTCTTTCAAATTGATTTAGTTCCTCTTGCATGGCCATCAACCAATGCTCATTTTTAAGTGCTTCATCAATGTTCTTAGGTTCAACTTGTGACACAAATGCCATAGTATTGCAAATATTTTTAATAGCACTCCTAGTTGAGACACCCTTACCAATACTTCCAATTATGTTGTCCATTGATAAGTCTCTAGTGGTTTTCCATTCCTTAGGCAGTTGTTCTCTTGTTTCCTTTGCTTTCTCATGTGATTCACTCACCTTAGGCACTTCATTAGGTTCATTCTCCAATAGGGATTGACCAAGCAACTCATTTAAATCTTCAATTTTAGTTTGCCTAGTCTCTTGCTTATTTGACTCATCAAATACCACATGGACAGATTCTTCTACAACTAGAGTTTGCTTATTATAAATTCTACAAGCCTTACTATTTGTAGAATATCCTAAAATAGAAATGTTAGGCTTCTTACCTTTGTAAATTTCATAGGGTGTTTTCTTTAATATAGGCCGAATCAGAACTTTATTTAACACATGACAAGCAGTGTTAATAGCATCAGCCCAAAAATATTTTGGCAAGTTTGTTTCATTCAACATTGTTCTAGCAAGTTCTTCTAAGGACCTATTCTTTCTCTCAACAACCCCATTTTGTTGAGGTGTCCTAGGTGCTGAGAAATTATGGTTTATACCATGTTCCTCACAGAATTTTTGAAACATCATGTTTTGAAACTCACCTCCATGGTCACTTCTTATAAAGGTGATGTTTAAGCACTTCTCATTTTGAACAAGTTTTGGCAAATTTTCTAAAGGCATTAAAAGCATCATTTTCATTTGCAAGAAACATAACCCATGTGTATCTAGAATAGTCATCAACAATTTCTAAGCCATAGTAGTTTCCGCCTAAGCTCATGGTTCTTGAAGGACCAAACAAATCAATGTGAATTAATTGCAAAGGTCTAGATGTGGAAATCTGATTTTTGCTTTTAAAGCTAGCCTTCACTTGCTTGCCCTTTTGACAAGCATCACATAGTTTGTCTTTTCCAAACGTGAGTTTAGGTAGACCAACCACTAATTCTTTCCTACTCAATTTATTCAAATGGTCCATGTGAATATGTGCAGCTCTCCTATGCCAAAGCCATATGTTTTCTTCTTGAGTTATTAGACACTTAGTGTTTGACATTGTTATAGAGTGTTCTAAGTCAAGCATGTATATATTGTCAATTCTTTTACCAATGAATCTGATTTCTTTACTCTTTTTTATCACATATCAAGCAACATGTATCATCAAATTCAATTTTAAAGCCTTTATCACTCAATTGACTAATACTCAGCAAATTATGTTTCAAGCCATCAACAAGCAAAACATTTTCAATCAATGTTTGAAATGAGGGATTACCAACATTGCCATGGCCAAGAATTTTTCCCTTATTGTTGTCACCATAGGTAACATACCCTTCATTCTTCAATTTCAGATTTGTGAATTTTGAAGGATCCCCAGTCATATGCCTTGAGCAGCCACTATCAAGATACCAAAGTAGATTTTTGGCCCTCAAGCATTCCTACAACAAAAAATCAGAGGAAAAATTTAGGTACCCATGTGGAGGGTCCTTGTAGGTTATTTCTCAGCCTTTGACTCTTCTCAACCCAAATCATTTCTCCATTTGGAACTCCATATTTCCTAGAATAGCAGTTCCTAATTGTATGGCCTCTTTTGCAGCAATAAAAACAAGTTGTTTGTCTAGAAAAGTTGCTTTTGAATTTTCTAAAATTTTGATTTTTCACAAAAGCTTCTTTCTTTGACTTAAATGGCATGCTCATACTATGGTTAAAACCAAGTCCACTCCTATCAAAAGTGTTTCTTTGTTTTCCCAAAAGAATGTTCAAGTTTTCATTTCCATTAGTGAACCTTGCAAGTGTAGATTTTAAATCAGCATTTTCTTTTTCAAAAATTTTGCAATATTCACAAACATCTTTTGAGGAGTGAGCTTCACTAAAGTTAAACATAGTTTGAAGATTTTCGTGCTCATGCTTCAAATCTTCAAGCTCTTGTTCAGCTTCAATTAAAGCATTTTCATACCATTTCAGCTTGTTTTTCAACTTTGAATTTAAGGCTCCTAATTTGACAGCTTCTTCATGAATTTGTATAAAAGCTTCTTGGAGCTGACCATAATCCAGATTGGATTCAAGGTCAGAGTCACTTACAATTGTGTCATGGTCAGTTCCAGCCATCAAACACAGGTTGTTCTCCTCACTTTCAGATTCTTCACTTGTTGTGCTTGAGTCATTGTCTTCCCAAGCAATATAGGCCTTTTTTCCTTTTCCCTTTTTCTTAAACTTCTTCTCCTCTTGTTGCTTCTTCAAGAGATTTGGACACTCAGCTTTCATGTGTCCCGATTTTCCATATTCAAAGCAATTAAAGGAGGATGTGCTTGCTTCCTCTTTCTATTATCCAGTCCTTAATCAACACCTGATTAAGATTTGTTCCACTATCTTTGAGCAAGAAGGTTTACAAGCACACACACATGCATATACTTCAACACTAAAGATAACCACTTTCTTGACCCCAAGAAAGCACCCCTTGTAGAACCCACTACAAGAAACCTTACCACTTGAGAAACCCTTCTCAAGATTTTCCACAAAGATTCACAAAGAATAAAAGGAACGAATTCACCTGGAATTCTTGAACAAATCTTTATCTTCCCCTTTCAAGATTATGATGATGATGATCTTCTAACAAAGCTTTTCACAAACGTTTTCACTCTTGGATTTCACAAAGAAAACTCTCCAAGATGTCACAAAGACTCACAAAAACGTTTTTCACAAATTGATTATCAGTTCTAACTCTTATCTGAAGTTTCTCAAAGTTCAAACTATTTATAAAAGTTTCAGACACAGATAATCGATTATTTTAAAGAATAATCGATTATTTTGTTCTTCAGATTTTCTGGAAATCAACCAAGAACAATATAATCGATTATTTAGCTGAATAATCGATTATTCTAGAAAGTTGTTCCTGGGATAATCGATTATTTTGGCAAATAATCGATTATTACAGCAAGGCATTCCACTTAGCCTATTAGCTGGAATAATCGATTATATTTAATGATAATCGATTATTTTGAGTTAGTTTTCAAAACTTCATTTTATACCTCAAAATAAGTTTCCAATCTTTTTAATTCATCATCATATACACTCTACTTAGTTTAGATAAGATTTGCTTATGCACAAAGCATACTTAGCACACAAAATATAAAAACACATTCAAAACAATTTATTTCCTAAGCTCTATTACATAGCTTCATTTTCATAGCATTTTCTTGACTCTTCTTTAACTTTGTTTTTGTGCTCCAAGTTGTTGTTGTATACTTGTTGTGATCATCAAAACTCCTTTAAGATTCAAGCTCTCCTAAGCTCAACAAAAGTGATTACAAAAATGGAGGGAAATAGGTATATATAGGCCTAGGAATCAAGTGAAGTTTCGCCAACTCCTAAGGCCCAAGGTGGCGCCAAAATTTGAATTTGAATTCAAATTTTGGACGTCCACTTAGCACCCATGTTCAGCCCCTCCTTCTAGAAAGCTTAATTACATTTAAGTGTAATTTATGAAGTTAGGGGGAAAACACATAGAAGGGGGGGTTGAATATGTGTGTGTGTGTACGAAGGAATTTTCATATCATTTTTGCAAGATTAATGTTCTACGTCCAATGCACTGTTAAACGTCAGACTGTTATGCATAATTTGTTTAACATAAGGTCAATGCGTTTGAAGGGTTTATCGTTTGCTAAGGAAAATGATTCAGAATGATAATTATTGAAGTTCTTACATTTTCTTTTTCAAGATAGTTTCGTTTAAGGACAAGTAGTAGATAAAACTTTTCGGTGTAATATATCTATTAAATGAACTTGCGTCTTCGTCTGAAAAGTGGTTTTAACTGTATGTAAATATTGGACGAAGTTTTTCACAAAGATTTACTCAGTAAGGAAGATTTTTTCCTAGTTAAACAAGAAGAGTAATGCAATCATTTTATACTGGTTCACTCAACTGAGCTACGTCCAGTCTCCTTCAATTGAAGGGTTCCACTAGATATGAAATTTAATACACAAGTATTGTCGACCACTATTGGCCCGTCAGCTTCACTTACCAACGCTAGTATTCTTAAACCACTTATGATTCTCCAAGTAATCTCGACCACTCCTAGCCCGCCAGCTTCACTCATTAGCGCTAGTATTCTTAAACCACTTATGGTTCTCCAAGTATTCTCGACCACTCCTGGCCTGCCGGCTTCACTCACCACCGCTAGTATTTTCTTATCAGCCACTTCTGGCTAGCAGTGAGTATTCTTTGACAAGCTCCTCTGGGATTTACTGTAGACCCCTAAAATTGTCCGGGTCGGAAATAAGACTCGAAGACTCTCAAAGATCAAAGGAAAGTCAGCCAGAAGGACTCCCAGAAGACCATAAGATGACTATCTGTAGGTTTAGAGGTCTTAGAGTACCTAAAAATAAGGAAGTGGGAGGTTTGGAGCTCAATACGGCCTCCTTAGAGTTCAGTACGGCCGTACTGCACATTTTGTACTACAATACGGCCGTACTGAAACCAATACGGCCGTATTGAAGTTTCTGTATTTCAATACGGCCGTACTGAATTCAATACGGCCGTATTGAAGTACAAAAACTCAATACGGGCCGTATTGAACCAGGGGCCGTACTGCGCCTCATCCCTATAAATAGGACGTCATTTGGACGTCATTCCACACTTTTCCACACAGTTTTGACTCCCTCCTTGAGTATTCTGGGGTTTTTGAGCAGTGTTCTGCCCTAGAAATCTCTCTGGGAGTCGATCCGACGAAGTTCTTGAGTCACGAGCCATTTGCTTGAGTCTCGAACTTAGTCGAAGGGAAATCTTTTGGATTTCCATAGTAAAAATTATTTTTTAGGAAGGAGCGAGCGAGCTTGTAGAGGGAGGGAGCGCCAAAAAGCCTCCTAAACTTCATTGATATATAAAAAGCACGCTTCAAGAGGTTTCTTCTCTAAAAATCCCTTCTTTTACCGCTTTCTGATTGTTGCATATTTAAATTCGTCATCATGTAGATATTTAATATATAATCGTTTATAATAAATAGGGGTAATTTAGTAATTTTACGCTATTATTTAATGAATAATCCGTCATAGGGAACCCGAAAGGGGCGTTGTAGGGTGCTAACACCTTCCCCGCACGTAACCGACTCCCTTACCCAACTCTGGTTGTAATGGCCAAAGTTGATTTATAAAATCAATTGCCTTAAATCTTTTTCCAATGTTTTGAGTAAAATATTGGTGGCGACTCCAAGAACCCTACCTTTTGCGAAAACCACTAATCTATGGAGGGTCCCGCTTGGGATTAACATGGATTAGTGAACCATTTTAATAAAATTGTTAGTTCGACAAGGTCTCAGTTTGAGAATAAGTCGTTCTAACAATCCACCACTTTTCAAAACATTAAAAAGGAGTCCGACCATCGTCGCGAA
The DNA here is from genome assembly GCF_000230855.2 of Cajanus cajan. Classification (NCBI taxonomy): domain Eukaryota; kingdom Viridiplantae; phylum Streptophyta; class Magnoliopsida; order Fabales; family Fabaceae; genus Cajanus; species Cajanus cajan. The sequence goes on along the minus strand of NC_138523.1, from coordinate 28,696,620 downwards.
TGCCAAGGTCCATTTCGGCGGGTGGCGACATTTACAAGTATTCTTTTCCTAACCTCTTTAGGCTTTACAATGTTGGCTAGGCAGGTTTGGATTGAGTGTATAGGTTACTCTCACAGAGAGGATACATATAGGATCTACACTCTCTAAGGTTTCTCTACCTTAGTCCTACAGAGACTTGTGTTTGAGTGTTTGGGTTACTCTCATGGAGAGGATACATACGTTTACAACACTCACTAAGGTTCTTCAATAACTGACATTTCAAAACCTTAGTCTATAGTGATACAAATACAATATTACATTGTACATATGACTATCACCGTTCATCTCTGGACTCTCTATCTTGTGGGCTTGATATCACATTTCTTAATCACAACCCCATGGCAAAGCCTATGATTATTCCTTTGTTGCTTCTTGCCATCATTTTCCGGTTTAATGTTATTGCATACTTATAAGCCTGTAAAATTTTCCTATTGCATATGTTCGTTGAAGCTAATGTAGTCGTTCATGACTGGTTTGATTCTTTCATTTAATGCATTTGGTCTTGCATTAAATGTTTCTTCCTATTCTTAGACATTGCATGTATTCTTTTCTGTCCTGCTGCCAGCAGTGTTTGATTTTATCTGAGACCTAGAAGTTATTTGTCTTTTTCTAGTCATGCAACAATATATCCATTGTCCTTTTCTAAAAAAGTAATGCACTTTTTCTAACACATGCATGCTTTTCTTTTACGTTCTTTTCTTCTTCTTCGTTTCTTCTGCTATTACGTTGAGAACAATTTTGTGATCGTAGGTAATACTTTGAGTAATCTTTTGAGACTAGATAAGTGCTTGCGCAGTGGTCTTCGTCTATGTCTTATATGGTTTGTTTAGCATTACAGACAGACTTGTCTTCATCCAGAGTATCTTTTAGTCTGTGCTACTCTTGGTCTTGATGTACGATTGACTTTCTTTTGTCCATAGACATATGTCTCGTCTGATCTGTTCTCTAGAGCAGTTGCACTTGACACAATTTTGTCTGGATATTTTGTGATCATCTAGTGCATATTTGTGTTCCAATTACTCATCTCTTGACGCTCGATTTCCTACATCACTTGCTTTATCTGTCTCAACTTTTCTGGTTCATATCTTGCTTTGACTGTTCCTCATAGGCTTCGTTTGATACTTTAGTGTCTCATTTTAGTGGTAGTCCTCTTCCGTCCGTAAGTAGACTTCGTTTTTATGCTTGACTAGCCATCATTTGATTCTTTCATCTAGTTTGTACAATCTTCATGGATTGTTGCATTTAATGCCTTTGATTTTGCATTAAATGTTTGATTGTTGAATTTGCGCTTCACGAGATCTTTAGTAGTGTATGTTTGCTTTTCTGATTGGCATTAAGATATCTCTGTACTTTCCTGATATTGTTGCTACAGAGGCGTTGTCCTTAGCTGACTAGTAGGTGTACTTGCTATGACACACATAACTTTGATCTGTGGATAAGCGCTTCTTTTATTTTGATGACTTCATGTGTTCTTCTGAGAGTGTGGGTGCTAGGTAGTTTGTCTCGTTGTGTCTTCAAATGCAGTCTGACCTTTTTAGTTTCTGTCTATTTATTTGAAACTCCTTCTGGTCAGCTATGCACGCTCTTGACTTCATCTGGGGTGCTTTGACTTAGCTTTGTCCAGCGTCCATGGTCTTGTATCATCTGAGGCTTCATTATTTTCCTTCTTATGCTGGGCTTGATTTTGTTTGATCGTTTGATCTCCTCATCTATCATCTTGTTAGCTTTTGCCCTTCATCTTGGTTGCTCGTGTACTATTCTTTATTTCTTTTGTGTCTGTGTTTGTGGGTGTCTTCGTCTGATATATTCCCTTCATTTGATCAACCTTTATCCAGTGCTTAGCTCAAATCTCTTGGTTCTGGTGTAGATGCGTATCAACTTGCATGTACTTATATCTGAAACACTAACACACTTGTTAGAAATAACATGTATTATATTTGTCACATTCAAAACCTTGATGGGAATTTCTTTCGTATTCATCTGACTTAACAATTTAGAGTTCATTTAGTTGTTCACATGTGCAACCACCTTTGGCACAACACATGTGACTCAAATGCAACTCTAATTACTCATAAATGTAATTAGAATTCTATGATTCATGCCTAATACTTATTCCCTTTTAATTCCTATTCTAATGGCCTAAATACAATGGCCAAACAAATACAATGGAAAGGAAAAATTACAAGAATGAAAATGAGCCCCATATTGGGTACCAAAAGCCCAAAGGCTCATGAAGGCCAAAACTAGGCCCATTAAGCCTATGGCCCAAAAATGCTACTATATATGGTCCAAAATACAAGACCAAAATATATGAAACCTATACTAATATAATATATACAAAATAGAAGAAAACGGATATCTGAAGGTGTGACCCATGTGAGGATCAACTTGGGCCTTCCAAACCCATCAAGCCCATTGGGCTTTGACTAACTCAAATCTTCATGTCTAGCTCATTCCTCTTGGTTCCCTCAAGGTATCACCTCTTTCCCTCCTTGACACGATTCCATCAGGCCTAGTATAAAATCCATACTTATGTCCACCCATGGAGAGTTTGCAACAGGTAAGGGTGTATAGGAGCCATGAGGCATTACTTTAGACTTTGCTTGTAAACCCGTTATACATCTAGAGAAAAACCTCTCAACATCCTTTCTCATATGGGGCCAAAAGAATTTTTCTTTTAACAAACTTAGAGTTTTCTCAACTCCGAAGTGCCCCATGAGACCACCCTCGTGACTTTCTTTGACAAGGAGTTTTCTAGTGGATCCTTAGGGTATACAAATTCATCCTTCTCTATATAAGTACCCCTCAGAAACATAGAAACCTCCTTGAGACTTATGCAAACATTTGTTAAATATTTCACTAAGTTCAAATTCATTGGTATACAACTCCTTAATGTGGTTAAATCCCAAGATTTGGGACCCAAAGGAGACAAGTAAAGTATGTCTCCTTGATAAAACATCAACAATAATATTAGTTTTCCCTTTTGTTGTATTTGATCACGAATAGGAATTGTTCCAAAACCTCCACCCATTTTGCATGTCTCTTATTTAATTTGCCTTGTCCCCTCAAATACTTTAGTGACTCATGGTCACTATGAATGACAAACTCCTTAGGAAAAAGATAATGTTCCCAAGTTTGAAGGGCCCTAACCAAAGCATAGAGCTCTTTGTCATAGGTAAGGTAGTTGAGTGAAACACCTTTTAATTTTTTTACTGAAATAAGTAATTGGGTGCCCACCTTGCAACAAAATTTCCCCTATGCCAACCCCAGAAGCATCACATTCTAGCTCAAAAGTTTTAGAAAAATCAAGCAAAGCTAAAAGTGGAGCATGGATGAGCTTATCCTTTAAAGTTAAGAAGGCTTTTTCTTGTTTCTCTCCCCATTGAAATTCAACATTTTTCTCGACTAGGTCATTTAATGGGGAGGCAAGTGTAGAGAAGTTAGGAACAAATCTTCTATAGAAGCTTTCCAACCCATAGAAGCTCCTAACATCTCCTACACTTTGAGGTGTGGGCCATTCTTGGATGGCCTTGATTTTCTCGGGGTCCACATGAACCCCATTTTTGCTAATTATAAAACCTAGAAATAGTGCACTATCTACAAAAAATGTACATTTTTCTAAATTCCCAAAAAGATGATTTTTCCTAAGAATTGTAAAGACTTGCCTTAAGTGTCCTATGTGATCACTTAGGCAAATACTATATATTAAAATATCATCAAAATAAATTACAACAAACCTACATATACAATCCTTTAAGACATGATTCATGAGACGCATAAAATTATTAGGAGCATTGGTAAGCCCAAAGGGCATAAGCAACCATTCATACAATCCAAACTTGGTCTTGAAAGCGGTTTTCCATTCATCTCCTTCTTTAATTCTAATTTGATTATATTTACTTTTAAAATCAAATTTGGAAAATATAATGGCTCCATGAAGTTCATCTAGCATGTCATCAAGCTTAGGGATTGGATGCCTATATTTCACAACGATATTGTTGATGGCTCTATTGTCACAACACATTCTCCACTTGCCATCTTTTTTTGGAACAAACAACATTGGAACTGCACAAGGGTTTAGACTCTTACGAACTCAACCCTTCTCCAACAATTCTTGGACTTGAGACTCTATCTCCTTAGTTTCCTGAGGGTTTGTCCTATAAGCAGGCATATTGGGTAGGCTAACTCCAGGGACTAAATCAATTTCATGTTCTATCCCTCTAACAGGAGGAAGGCCCATAGGTCCTTCAAGAGGAAATAAATCATGAAATTCTTTCAAAAGATTTTTAACCCCTTTAAGTAGAGTCTTACTTCCAACAATTGTGTTAGTGCATGTGAGAGTCTGATGGAGGAGGCCCATGGGCTAAGGGCCCAACTACTAGGGCAATGGCAAGAAGGATGCATGAAGAGTGGGCCCAAGCCCAAGAAAGGCCCATCACTTTATTTTGTTGGGTTTTAGCCCAAGCCCTAGTAGCTTAGGGTAGTATAGGATTTGGGCCTTAGTGCCTTGTATTTTGTTTGGTGCCTTGTATTTCTTTTGGGCCTTGTATTTTCGGCCATATAGCATAGGAATTTCATTTCATGGCTATTAAGATTTAGGGTTAATTTAGGTCACATGTTCACTTCATTTGAATGTCATTAGTATGACATTTGAAGGTGCATTTCGGCCATGTGCACACATGCACATGGTGTGACCGAAATGCAACTCAAATGGATACTAAATCACATCCAAATGAGTGCACATGGAGGGGGTGGCCGGTTGGCACCAAAATTTGAATTTTAGAATTCAAATTTTGGCGCCTAGAGTTAAGTTAACCATACCATGGTTTTACTTAACTCTAGGTGAACCCAACTTAAACCCTTAACCTAATTTCTCTTATAAATTTTCCCATGGCCGGATATTGTATCACTTTGGATCATATATTGATGAGATATTCTTCTTTGAATTTCATCACTTCCGAAGTCACTTTGCATCCTACTCTACCCTCCTTGAGTGCTTCTCCTTGTAGAGTTAGGGTCTTGTTCTTCTTTGGGACTTGGCTACACGCTAGCTTAGGTCACCTTGGGCCTTGTGGAGACTCCATTCCTTGAAGCATCTTCCAAGGAACTCCGTGAAGGCTTGAAGAGTTCATGTGCTTCCAAGAGGAATCACATCAAGTGGTATCAAGAGCATCCGGTTTTGTCTTCAAGAGATAAGTCTTGATCCTTATCTTTTGAAATTTTTGATCCGTGGTTTCTTCATCTCGTGTTCATCTTGTTCATTTTGTGTTCATGTCATTTTAGAGTTGATTCCTTCCTAGATCTATTTTCTTGTCTTAAAATTGAAGGATCTAGTTTCGGTTTTGCTTGAGTGATTCATATATGCATTTTACATTGAATTGCTTCCATGAATCATGCTCCATTCTCTTTTGCTTAATTAGGAATTTTCTGCCTATTAGCTTTTTGATTTGTTTGAGTCTTATTTGAATTTTATTCGGCCATTGAAATTGCTTGAGTCTTAATTTTTGTTTTGAATCCATGTTTAGTATGGTTGTGTAGTTCTTTATATGTTCATCATTCCTAGCATTGCTTGTTGATCCTTTTGCATTTTCTTTTGAAAGTTGAATCAAATTTTTCTGGATTTGGCCGAGATCTATAAGTGTTTGTATAAGCTCATCAAATTTTGTTTTAAATTGAGTTCATAAACTACTATTAGATCATTAGTATTTTTCCTAGAATTTTTAGGTTTCCAAAATTTTGAAAATGTCTTAAGAATTCTTCAATCCGTTAATGTTTGATCTTGTATAATTGGAGTGTGCTGAAATTTATGTTTGTCATTCAAATTTGAATTTGAATTGTGGAGCCTAAAATCGTGCATGTGCCTTCTAAATTTACAAGCATAAAAAGCATGACTAATTTGGTTTGAATTTGAACCTTATTTGCTTGTCATTTGGTACTTCAAAAAAATTTGAAATCCGGTTTTAGTGTTTCATCAAGAGTGACCGAGACTAGTGTGAACAATTTGACCTAAAAGCAAAAGGCAAATCCTAAGTTTAAAAAAAAAATATAAAAGAAAGATCAAAAGAAAATTCAAAACAAAAGTGAATTAAAAAAAAAATAGCTAAACCTAATTTGAAAAGCAAAAGCCAATTAAGGAGTTTGAAATCTACATTGTTGCTTCTCGGTTGTATATGTTCTTTTGGCATCATAACATTTTCAGCTCACCTATTTTTGAGTGTTTTTGGTTTTGTGCATCTAATCTAGAACTATTCCTAGGTCAACTCCTTCTTGTTCTAGTCAACTACTTGTTTGTGTCATATAATCTTGTCATCTCTTAATCTACTCTTGTTCTTTTTCTTCCTCACTATCCTTTGCTGTTCCTATATTTGATTTAATCAAAGTGTGGCCTAAGCTTGACCTAGCCTATCTTCCTAGAAGCTAGTTCTACAAGGGTCATCAAAAGAAGCCTAAGGAAAGGAGGAGAAAGGAAGCTAGAGAACTTTCGGTTTTGACTACTTAAACACAAACCATAAACACATTATTGGCTGGATTAGTGTAGCTGCTGGACTGGATTAAAGCGTGAAGATTGAAGGAGATTCAATTTGAATTGTATTTGCATTTTAAAAAAAAATATATATAAGTATTAGTGACCGATTTTAGTGACCGATTTTTCCTTACCAATTTGAATTTTGTTGCAAAATTTGGTCACTAATCCATCACTAATTCTTTGTGGCTGTTTTTAATTTCTTCATTCCAGCCACTTGTTCTTTGTTGTTTATATTTTGTATTTGGCCATTTCAAGGAGTGTCTTTGGTACACAACCATCTCTCCTTAAGTTTACAATTTCCGTTAGTACTTGGTGGGAGTGGTCCTTGATTGATCTTTGGTATCTCTCAAGTTCTCACCCTAGGACACGTTTAGGTAGTTTAATTTGTTGCTTAATACTTGTTTTATTTGCTTTCATACGTCTAGTTTATCATAGTTCACAAAAACATAAAAAAAAAAAACAATTTTCATTGAAAAGAATTTGGTAGAGATTAACTACAAAGGGGATTAGTAATTTTTACTTGAAGAGGCTTGGTTTTTAAGTGGCTCCTAGTAGCTCACCTCCCTCCAAAGTTCAATTTGTATACATAATCCTCTAAGTACTTAGTCTTAACCTTGCATAAAAATAATTGATTTTCAAAGATCATTCTTCAAAAAGCAACTTTCTCCTATAATGGAAGAGTTTTCTACTCCTCAAAGTGATAGTAATTCAAGTGATTACAATGACTTGTCAAAGGTGTCGCCACCGGCCCGAAACGGGCTTTCGGCATTCGCGAAGGATGGTTGGACTCATTTATTTGTTTAAAAATGTGGATTGCTAGAATGACTTATTCTCAAACTGAGACCTCGTCAAACGAGCAATTTTATTAAAAGGCTCACTAATCCATATTAATCCCAAGCGGGACCCTCCATGGATTAGTGGTTTTCGCAAAAGGAGGGTTCGTGGAGTCGCCACCAATGTTCTACTCAAAACATTGGAAAAAGGGATAAGGCAGTTGATTTTTATAAATCAACTTTGGCCATTACAACCAGAGTTGGGTAAGGGAGTCGGTTACGCGTGGGGAAGGTGTTAGCACCCCACAGCGCCCCTTTCGGGTTCCCTATGACAGATTATTTCTAAAATAACAGTGTAAAATTACTAAATTACCCCTTTTATTATGAACGATTAAGAATTAAATATCTACATGATGACTTATTAAATTATGCAACAAACAGAAAGCGGTAAAAGGAAGGATTGAAGGGAAACCTCTTGAAGCGTGCTTTTATATATTGCAAAAAAATGAACTGGGAAGCGTTTTGGCGTTCCCTCGCTCTACAAGCCCGCTTCTCGCTCTCCTAGAACAAAATTTTAACTAAGGGAATCAAAAAGATTTCCCCTCGACTAGGTTCGATCCTCAAGCAAAATGGCTCGGGGCTCAAGAACTTCGTCGGATCAACTCTCCGAGTGATTTCTAGGGCAGAACACTGCTCAAAAACCCAGAATACTCAAGGAGAGGGTTGAAACTATGTTCAAAAGTGTGGAATGACGTCCAATTGACGTCATATTTATAGGGAATAGGCGCAATACGGCCTACAGGAGCAATACGGCCGTATTGAAATTTTTGAACTTCAATATGGTCGTATTGAGTTCAATACGGCCGTATTGAAATTCAGAAATTTCAATGCGCCCGTATTGAGTTCGCTGCGGGTGTATTGAAGTGTCAATACGGGCGTATTGATTTCAGTACGGCCGTATTGAAGTTTCAGAAACTTCAATACGCCGTATTGAGTTCACTGCGGCCGTATTGAAGCTTCAATACGGCCGTATTAAGTTCAGTACGGCCGTATTGGGCTTCATTCCCTCCACTTCCTTATTTTGAGCTATTCTAAGACCTCTAGACCTACAGAGAACCCTCCTAGGGCCTTCGAGGAGTCCTTCTGGCTGATTATCCTTCAGTCTTCGAGAGTCTTCAAGCTTTATTTCCGACCCGGACAATTTTAGGGGTCTACAGCTGCCCCCCCTTTACTTTAGTCGGACGGCCTTTTGGTGTACCGGCTGACAAGTAAAGGAGTTGACCCAATTGTCCGGGTAATGCGCCGACCTTCCGACTTGTAGCGTCTTCCGGTGGAAAATTGTCGAGTAACCTCTCCAGGTTTTGCTACGCTTGCTGCCCAAGCTGGAAGCTGTGAGTACCGCCTCTCCAGGCTTAGCTTCACTCTTTGTTCGAGCCGGAAGCTAAGTATCCTTGTGACGACGGTAGCAGTGTGAGTTTTGCCTCTCCAGGCTTAGTCTCGCTCTTTGTTCGAGCCGGAAACCAAGCACCTTTGTGACGACGGTGAGCAGTGTGAGTTTTGCCTCTCCAGGCCTTGCTTTGCTTGTTGCCCAAGCTGGAAGCTGTAAGTACCGTCTCTCCAGGCTTAGCTTCACTCTTTGTTCGAGCCGGAAGCTAAGTACCTTTGTGACAATGGTAGGCGGTGAGTACCCTCTTTCCAGAGATAGCTTCGCTCATTGCTCGAGCCGGAAGCTGCATACCTCCGTGTTTGTGACGACGGGGGTAGCGTGAATATCTCCTTTCCCGGGATTTTGTGATGATTTTGTCTCCACAGTCCACGATGCTGCTTCGACGGTTGTTTCTGATTTTGTGCCACTAGGGGCTGGATAACGCAGGGATCCGTCTAGGGGATGTGCAGTTACTCATAGGTTCTTGTGTCCCAACTTTCCATTGCGTAGTTGGTGCCCACTGGGGAATTTCTGATTCCTTTGGGGTGCAGACACAAAGATGCTCTTTCTGATGTGAGCGGTGCCTTATGATTGGCTGACGTCCTTTCGACGTTGGTGGAGTATCCCGGTTATCCTTGTTCGGGTGTCTCTTTTGGTTTTCTGATTTTGCTGCCTCTGTGTAGGCTGTTATCCACTGGGGGATTTTGTCGTTGATTTTGATTAGCCTCTTCTGTTAGGCATATCAGCTTGACGTTCAATGATTGGCTGAGAGCCAGATTCCACTTGGGGAATGATTATTGATTTTTTTTTTATTTTTCTCCTTTTGCAGGGATGCCTCTTGAGTAGGCGACTGGGGATTTGGGGATCTTATGTATCCCAGAGTATTATTTAGGAAGCCTCTACAGGCTTAGCCTCACTCGACACTTGAGTTGGAGAGCTATCTTCACTGAGGAAGTTTAAGTCCTTTGACTTGGATATTCTGCTTGGGAGATAGTACTTCCATTGGGGATTTTGACGATCTTGCTTGATAACTCTTGCTGGGGATTTTGAATCCAAGGGTATGAGTTGAGGTTCCCTCTGGGGAGTATTATTTCTGCGAGCCTCTTCAGGCTCATTTACTCTGTACAGTTGGGGGAGTATTATTTAGGCAAGCCTCTCCAGGCTTAATTATTTTGCGGGAGTATTATTTCGGCGAGCCTCTCCAGGCTCAATTATTCTGTACGAGTATTTTTTCAGCAAGCCTCTCCAGGCTCAGTTATTCTGTATGATTTGTTGGATTTTCTGTATTTTGCCCTTTTTTCGATTTTGGCTTTTTCTGTGTTTTTGCCTTTTTTGTTGAGTTCAGCTTTTTCTGTATTTTTGTTGATTTCTGTATTTTTTGCCTTTTTTGTTGGTTTTGGCTTTTTCTGTATAGAAATGTCTCAGTTATTTTGAGAGAGTATTATTTCGGCGAGCCTCTCCAGGCTCAGTTATTCTGAGAGTATTCTTTCGGCAAGCCTCTCCAGGCTCAGTTATTCTGTATGACGCTGTCGATTTTCTGAATCTTTGCATTTTGTTTGCTGTTGTCATACACAAGCAATTTTCTTTTTTTCTATTTTATGCAGTTGCCTCATGATAAGGTCTTTGAATGTGCAACTAATGTGTGTGTGATGCACAAATGCAATACAATTTTTTATTTATTTAGAAAAGTGAGTGGCTCTCCCTATCCTCTTCTTCTTGGAGGACTTTCTGTCATTGACGCGAGGGAGTATTTTTGTGAGCCTTTATGTAGGAGATTATGGATTTTACAGGAACCCCTCCAATTTTCTTTTATTGACCGATTATTAATGGAATTTCGTACAATTTTTATGAAAAACCAATTCAGAGGCATAATCACATGGTCAAGAAAGAAAAGAAACAAATGGATATTTTATTGACATTCACAAATGTTTATACAGAAAGATTTACAAAGGGAATTTCTGAAGAATGGCTGGCCGAGGTGGGCTATACATTTTTGGCTTAAACAATTATATCTGTAATTGTCGCTCTTCCCGTTCCCCTAATCGTTTCGGGTGAGATGCCTGAGCCGGGAGTGTAGATACTGCAAGACGCTTGCTTCTAGAAGATTATCACTTGGACTGCCTTTCGGTTTTCGGTTCAAGTGATCGTTGCTTGCTTTACTTTTTGCATCTTATTCTTTTGCCCCTAATTTTTGCCTAGGACATGTCCTAGCGGGGATAATTTTGCCTTTGTTTTGCCTAGTACCCTTGTACTGGCGGGCTTTTTGTTTTGCCCTAACTTTTGCCTAGGATGCCCTTTTTGGGTTTTCATCCTAGCGGGCTGATGCAAGCAACGTCTTCAAGCATAATACTTCTTTACCACGTCAGCGTTGACTGGGTATCGAAGTTCTTCTCCGTCCATGTCTGTGAGAATCAATGCTCCTCCGGAGAAGGCTCGCTTCACCACGTATGGTCCTTCGTAATTTGGGGCCCACTTTCCGATTTTGTCCTTTTGAGCTGGTAGCAATTTCTTCATCACCAGCTCTCCTTCATGGTAGATTCGAGGATGGACTTTCTTGTCAAAAGCCTTTTTGATCTTCCTTTGGTAGGCTTGACCATGGCATATGGCGTTCAGTCGTTTTTCTTCGATAAGGTTCAATTGGTTGTATCGACTTTGAACCCATTCTGCCTCGGAAAGTTTTGCTTCCATGATTACTCTCAGAGACGGTATTTCGACTTCAACCGGCAGAACTGCCTCCATTCCATAAACAAGGGAGAATGGAGTAGCTCCTGTGGATGTACGTACTGAAGTCCTATAACCATGGAGAGCGAAGGGTAGCATCTCATGCCAGTCTTTGAATGAGACAACCATCTTTTGTACTATCTTCTTGATATTCTTATTGGCTGCCTCGACTGCCCCATTCATCTTTGGTCGATATGGGGAAGAGTTATGGTGCTGAATTTTGAACTCTTTGCACAATTCTTCCACCATCTTATTGTTCAAATTGGATCCATTATCAGTGATGATTTTATCGGGAATACCGTATCTGCATATGATATTCTTTCTGATGAAGGATGTTACCACCTTTCGGGTCACATGAGCATACGATGCCGCTTCTACCCATTTGGTGAAATAGTCAATGGCTACAAGAATGAACCTATGTCCATTAGATGCCTTTGGCTCGATGGGTCCAATAACATCCATGCCCCACATTGCGAATGGCCATGGTGAAGCCAACACATTGAGTGGCGTTGGTGGGACATGAATGTTGTCAGCGTATGCTTGACACTTGTGGCATTTCCGGACGTATTGGTAACAATCCCTTTCAATGGTCGACCAATAATATCCTGCTCTGAGGATTTTCTTAGCCATTGCAGGCCCGGGAATATGGGTACCAAAAACCCCCTCATGTATTTCTTTGATTACATTTTGAGCTTCGACTTGGTCTATACATCTCAACAAGACCGAGTCATAATTCTTTTTGTAGAGGGTTTCTCCAATCAACAGAAATCCTATGGCCCTTCTTCGGATATGCTTTTTATCATTATCGCTAGCCATATCAGGATATTCCCCTTTTGACAGATATTGTTTGATGTCATGGAACCATGGATAATCATCAACAGCTTCATCTATCAGTAGGCAGAACGCTTGCTTATCGTGCCGCCGGATATTGATGATGGGCATTTCATGCCCCTTATCCAGGGCGAACATCGATGATAGTGTAGCAAGGGCGTCGGCGAACTGATTTTCCTCCCTTGGGATATATTCAAAGACGACATTTTGAAAGAATTGTATCAGGTCTTTGATATGTTCAACATATGGTATCAGTTTAGGATTTCGGACTTCCCATTCACCTCGCAGTTGGTGGATGACTAAAGCCGAATCTCCGAATACTTTGAGCTTTAGGATACCATTGTTGATTGCTGCTTGGATTCCTAACGCGCAAGCCTCGTATTCGGCCATGTTATTTGTACAGTCGAAGTTGAGTCTTGCCGTTAAGGGGATATGCTTTCCTTGTGGGGAGATTAATACTATTCCAATCCCCTGTCCAAGCATGTTGGAGGCTCCATCGAAATACATGGTCCACGTATCATCCTTAGGATCTTCATGTTGTAAATGCATTATATCCTCATCGGGGAAATCATCATGAAGGGATTGATAGTCATTGGTCGGCCCGTGTGCTAGGTAATCAGCTAGGGTACTACCCTTGATGGCTTTTTGTTTGACATGTATGATGTCGAATTCTGATAATTGTACTTGCCATCGGGCGATCTTCCCAGTGATTATTGGCTTGTCGAACACATACTTAATTGGATCCATTTTGGAAACCAACCAAGTAGTATGCCTAATCATATACTGCCTGAGCCGTTGTGTTGCCCATGCTAACGCACAGCACGTCTTTTCTAGTGGCGTGTAGCGGGTTTCATAATCAAGGAACTTTTTGCTCAGGTAGTAGATGGCTTGTTCTTTCTTCTTTGTTTCATCTTGTTGTCCTAGCACAGCTCCCATGGACTCATCAAGCACCGTTAGATAGAGGATTAATGGTCTTCCCTCGACAGGTGGCACCAACACTGGTGGATTGGCCAAACACTGTTTGATCTTATCGAAAGCTTGTTGACAATTCTCATCCCAAACTTCGGAATGATTCTTGCGCAACAGCTTGAATATTGGTTTGCACGTGTCAGTCAACTGTGCGATGAACCTTGCGACGTAGTTCACCCTGCCGAGGAATCCTCTAATTTCTTTCTCAGTTTTAGGAGGAGGCATTTCCATTATTGCCTTTACTTTATCGGGGTCCACCTCTATGCCTTTTTCACTGACGATGAACCCGAGAAGCTTACCTGACCGAACTCCGAAAGTACACTTAGCCGGGTTTAGCTTAAGCTGATACTTACGAAGCCGATTGAATAATTTTCTCAAATATTGGATGTGGTCCATCTCGTCTTTTGACTTTGCGATCATGTCATCCACATATACTTCAATTTCTTTGTGGATCATATCGTGGAATAGCGTCACCATCGCTCGTTGGTAGGTGGCACCCGCATTTTTAAGTCCAAAAGGCATCACCCTGTAGCAGAAAGTTCCCCAGGGTGTAATGAAAGAAGTTTTCTCGCGGTCTTCTATATTCATCTTGATTTGATTATACCCCGAGTATCCATCCATAAAGGAATAGAGTGTGTTTGTGGCGGTGTGATCCACAAGTGTATCGATGTGGGGCAAGGGAAAATCGTCCTTTGGACTGGCACGATTCAAATCCCTATAATCAACACACACTCTAACCTTCCCATTCTTTTTGACGACTGGCACAATGTTAGCCAGCCATTCGGGATACTGGGATACAACCAAGAATCCCGCGTCCAATTGTTTTTCTACCTCCTCCTTAATCTTTAAGGACCATTCGGGCTTGATTCGTCGAAGCTTTTGCTTAATGGGTCGAAACCCCTCTTTTAAGGGCAACTTGTGTTCGACAATGTTGGAGTCCAACCCGGGCATATCATGGTACGACCATGCAAATACGTCCTTGTATTCCCTCAATAATTGAATCAATTGTGTTTTTATTCCATCACTGATACGGGTCCCAATGTTGACCTCTTTCAATTCTTGATCCTGCCCCAAATTCACGGTCTCCAATTCTTCTTGATTCGGTTGGAGTAGACGAGCTTCTTGATCTAGCAGTCTTTGCAGATCCGGAGAGATGGTTCCTCATCACTGTCCAACTCAACCCATTCACCCTCGGCTTTCGGATCCCGGTCAGAGCGAGCAATCACAGACATAATTATTTATTGGTTCTGTTTAGGTTTAGAGTTTATTAATATTAATGAGAGAGAGAGAATAGAACAAAATGAGAGAATAATGTGTGAAAAAAATGCCTCTTTATTGATATATGAGTGTAAAACTGTACAAAACCCTTTATTTACATGAAAAGGTCCTCATGATCTCGGGTACTGATCATGAGTCCCTAAAAGAAAAAAAATGTGGAGGGGCCCTATCATGGCTTGCCCTTCTCTCTACTCCTGCTGCGGTAGAGGATTCTTGCTCACGTCGGGCGCCGTCGAATCGAAAGTGACCCACCCAGCATCGATAAGGTCTTGGACCTTATACTTGAGAGCTCGGCAGTTCTCCGTTGAATGCCCCTGTGCCCCCGAATGGTATAGACATTTGTCTTGTGGATTGTACCAATCGGGGTAGGGTGGATTCACCTTCTTTGGTGGAATGTAAGCTATAAGACGCGCCTCTACTAGCTTCGGCAGGAGATCGCTATAAGTGGTCGGAAGTCTATCAAACTTCTTCACAGAGTTGTTTTGCGATTTGCCTGACTTCGAAGCGGAAGAAGACGGAGCAATGGTTACAGCGTTGACTCCTCCTTCTTTCTTCTTCCCGAAGGCCTTCTTAGCTTCATATGATTGGGAAGGCTTAGCCAGCTTCCCACTTTTAAGTCCTTGTTCCACCCTTTCTCCAATGGTGATGATGTCCGAGAAGAGTGTCGTTGTATTCCCTATCATTTTATCGTAATAGGGACCAGTCAACGAGTTGATGAATAAGGACACCGTCTCCTTATCCGACAGCGGGGGCTCTATCTGTGCCGCCAAATCCCTCCAACGTTGGGCGTACGCCTTGAAGGATTCATCGTTCTTTTTACTCAAGGCTTGAAGATCAGACCTATCGGGTGTTAGGTCGATGTTGTATTTATAGCGCTTGAGAAAGGCGTCGGCCAACTGCCTCCATGTATGTACTAGATTTCCGTCTAGCTGCATATACCAGTTGAGTGCAGTTTCAGCTAAGCTCTCTTGGAAACAGTGGATCAAGAGCTTTTCATTTGTGGCGTATGCAGCCATTTTGCGACAGTACATGGTGAGATGACTTTTGGGGCAAGTCGATCCCACGTACTTCGGGAAATCTGGCACTTTAAATTTAGGAGGGAATTGAATGTCCCTCACTAAGCACATATCGGCGGCATCTTTGACATCAAAATCATGCCCCTCCATAGCCCTTAGCCGATCCTCGAGGGCATGGAATTGTTCCTTTGAGACCTCGGGCTCTTTTATTATAATTCCTGCCCCAAGGGGTACGGCGTTTGGAGGATCTTTTTCATGCTCTTCCTCCTCTCCCTCATGATGGGACCCATGATCACTATGATGAGATTCATGGATGTTGTGATGACGCATGAGTTCCATCATTTGCGCCATTTGCTCTTTAAGCTGTGAAAGCTCGGTTGTGAGCTTCTTGTTTTGCTCCTCCAATGCTTCCATTTTCTTGATTCTCTGTGCGCGCGTAAGGACAGAGAGATGACCAGCCACTTTCTAAAATGAATGTTTAGTTAGTTTATTTTATGGAATGAATACACTCTTTAACATGAGCTTGATAAACCTCCATCTTTAAGGCGCTGCCTTTTTAAGACGGAAGTTTACCCCCCTTCTTTATCTATGATCTCTCCCCAACGGAGAATCTCTATAGTCATGGGTCTCTTTCACTCATGTCAAGAGGTATTGGTGACCCTAAAATGTATGTTTTTATGAGGATGCATGATGTCTTATTGGTAATGATGTACATGCTCCTCACTTTTATTATATTTTCACACATGGTCTTTCCTCTCATGTCATGGTTTTTTATGCATGGGGATTATTTTTAGACCTTATCACGAGGTTATTTATTAATGCACAGACAATTGCACATAAGCATTTACACAAACAATTCACTCATCCACGAACAGTCACGAGCGAATCACGAGGTAGGGGTCTCCTGCAGAAAAGTGCATATTCAAGGAGGATCTAACTGTTCTCACTTGGTCAAAGGCCCCCAAGGTGCCCCCATTATAGGGACCCAATTCCTCTCGTCGTAGGTCGATGGAAAGCTCCAACGCACCGTCGGACTTAAGTTCATGGTTATCACCTTGAGTGATGTTTTCCGACAACGGTCTCATAGGCTCCTATAAACCCATCAACCGGCCGTACTAACATCCACTCCCTATGGATTACCACTCATGCCCCCGGGTATAGAGGGAAATGTTGTGTGCAAAGGTTTGTGTGCAATTTATTTCAAACAATTGCGGAAATTTAAACAAACAACAGTTATTTAAAGCCAAATATATAAAGCATGTTATCACACAAGCAAAGGGGTAATGAAGTAATTTTAACTATTATTTATTAAAAATAATCTGTCACTAAATGGGACTGACTCTCGAGGCTTCCCCAGTGGAGTCGCCATTTGTCGCCACCGGCCCGAAACGGGCTTTCGGCATTCGCGAAGGATGGTTGGACTCATTTATTTGTTTAAAAATGTGGATTGCTAGAATGACTTATTCTCAAACTAAGACCTCGTCAAACGAGCAATTTTATTAAAAGGCTCACTAATCCATATTAATCCCAAGCGGGACCCTCCATGGATTAGTGGTTTTCGCAAAAGGAGGGTTCGTGGAGTCTCCACCAATGTTCTACTCAAAACATTGGAAAAAGGGATAAGGCAGTTGATTTTTATAAATCAACTTTGGCCATTACAACCAGAGTTGGGTAAGGGAGTCGGTTACGCGTGGGGAAGGTGTTAGCACCCCACAGCGCCCCTTTCGGGTTCCCTATGACAGATTATTTCTAAAATAACAGTGTAAAATTACTAAATTACCCCTTTTATTATGAACGATTAAGAATTAAATATCTACATGATGACTTATTAAATTATGCAACAAACAGAAAGCGGTAAAAGGAAGGATTGAAGGGAAACCTCTTGAAGCGTGCTTTTATATATTGCAAAAAAATGAACTGGGAAGCGTTTTGGCGTTCCCTCGCTCTACAAGCCCGCTTCTCGCTCTCCTAGAACAAAATTTTAACTAAGGGAATCAAAAAGATTTCCCCTCGACTAGGTTCGATCCTCAAGCAAAATGGCTCGGGGCTCAAGAACTTCGTCGGATCAACTCTCCGAGTGATTTCTAGGGCAGAACACTGCTCAAAAACCCCAGAATACTCAAGGAGAGGGTTGAAACTATGTTCAAAAGTGTGGAATGACGTCCAATTGACGTCATATTTATAGGGAATAGGCGCAATACGGCCTACAGGAGCAATACGGCCGTATTGAAATTTTTGAACTTCAATACGGTCGTATTGAGTTCAATACGGCCGTATTGAAATTCAGAAATTTCAATGCGCCCGTATTGAGTTCGCTGCGGGTGTATTGAAGTGTCAATACGGGCGTATTGATTTCAGTACGGCCGTATTGAAGTTTCAGAAACTTCAATACGCCGTATTGAGTTCACTGCGGCCGTATTGAAGCTTCAATACGGCCGTATTAAGTTCAGTACGGCCGTATTGGGCTTCATTCCCTCCACTTCCTTATTTTGAGCTATTCTAAGACCTCTAGACCTACAGAGAACCCTCCTAGGGCCTTCGAGGAGTCCTTCTGGCTGATTATCCTTCAGTCTTCGAGAGTCTTCAAGCTTTATTTCCGACCCGGACAATTTTAGGGGTCTACAAAAGGTAACACATTAATTAAGATCACTTAAGATTTGGAAGAAGCAAGAAGCCAAGCAAAAACTTAAAGAAAAACTTGAAAGAGAGGCTCAACTTGCTATCTTAGAGGAAGAGATTCGTTTATTAAAGGAGAAAGAAGAAAAATTACACCACAAGCACCGAAGTAGACATAGCTCCCAGCATAGTTCAACCCTAGGAGAGTCAATGAATGATGATAGCCTTGCTTTAGGAGATCATTATCAACCACCTCCTAGAAGGGTGCATAGGACCCACAAGCCAAGGGAATCTAGGGTAGATCTCCCTTATTTTCATGGAAAGGATGATGTTGAGGGGTACCTAGATTGGGAAATGAAGGTGGAACAAATCTTCACTTGCCATCAAGTGAGTGAAGAAAGAAAAGTCTCCCTAGCCACTCTAAGTTTTCAAGGTCACGCCATGTATTGGTGGACATCTCTAGTGAGAGATAGGCGTCTCCATAATGACCCTCCAATTCAATATTGGAATGAATTAAGGAGTTCCTTGAGGAGGAGATATATTCCCTCTTGCTACACTAGGGAGCTTATCAATAAGCTCCAAAGACTCCATCAAAACAATATGACTGTGGAAGAGTATAGACAAACGATGGAGTTATACTTAATGAGGGCTGGTATTAGGGAGGAAGAAAATATTACCATTGCTAGGTTTTTAAGTGGGTTGACTTTTGATATAAGAGATAAAGTGGAGCTTCTCCCTTATAGGGATTTGAATGATTTGGTTCAACTTTGCATCAAGGTTGAACAACAAAATTTGAGAAAAGGTTCTAAAAGCTCATATTCATCATCTTATTCTAAGGTTGACTACAAGAGGGAGGGCAAGAAAAATGATTTTGAAAAAAACACTTTTCCCTCTAAAAACCTAGACAAGGGTAAAGAAAAGGAAAAAGAGAAACAAACAAACACTTCACACACTAGCACTAAGACTAGTGACATAAAGTGCTTTAAGTGTCTTGGGAGAGGCCACATTGCTTCTCAATGACCTACTAAGATAGTTATGATTTTAAGGGGCCAAGACATTTATAGTAGCCAAGATGAAGCTACTACTTCTTCATCTTCAAGTGAGGATGAAGAAGAAGCAAGTGAAGAAGAGTCATGTGAGGTCACTTATCCTTATAATGGGGAACTTCTTATGATGAGAAGGGTTCTCAATAACCAACCTAGTGAGACACAATCCCAAAGAGAGAACATTTTTCATACAAGATGTAACATTTCAAACAAAGCTTGTTCTCTCATAGTGGATAGTGGATCTTGGTGCAATTGTTGTAGCACTAGGATGGTTGAAAAGTTGGACTTGATTACCACTCCCCACCCAAAACCTTATCAACTTCATTGGCTTAATGATGATGGGGATATGGTGGTCAACCAACAAGTGGAAGTAGAGTTTTCTATAGGGAACTATAAAGATAAAGTTAAATGTGATGTAGTTCCTATGGAGGCTTGTCATATTTTATTGGGTAGACCATGGCAATTTGATAAACAAACTCATCATGATGGTCTAACTAATAAAATAACTTTCACACATAAGGGTAAGAAGTTTGTACTTCATCCTCTATCACCTTCACAAGTGATGGAAGATCAAGTTCAAATGAAGACCAAACGTGAGCAGGAAAAGAAAAAAAAATTGAAAAAAAAAAAGTCCTAAAAAATAGTGGAAAAGAGGATTCTAGAGAGACCAGTGTTCCCTCTCTAGAGATAGTTCAAGAAGAGAGTTTTCAATCAAAACCTTTACACAAAACTTCTCTCTTTATTGAACCATCTTCTCATATCCTCATGTGTAGAGGAACACTAACTTGCACTGCCACTTCTTCTTTGGAAACTTCTCTACCGCTTGTGGTTAAAAATCTTTTAAAAGAATTTGATGATATATTTCCCAAGGAAGGCCCAATTGGGCTTCCTCCTTTCAGGGGAATAGAACATCAAATAGATCTTATGCCTGGGGCTAGTCTTCCAAATAGACCAGCCTATAGGACTAATCCACAAGAAACCAAGGAGATAGAGAAGCAAGTACAAGAGTTGTTGGAGAAGGGCTGGATTCAAAAGAGTCTAAGTCCTTGTGCTGTACCTGTCATCTTGGTGCCAAAAAAAGATGGAAAATGGAGGATGTGTTGTGACTGTAGAGCCATCAACAACATCACCATAAAATATAGGCACCCAATTCCTAGGCTTGATGATATGCTTGATGAATTGCATGGGTCATCCATATTTTCCAAGGTAGATCTTAAGAGTGGATATCACCAAATTAGAGTCAAAGAAGGTGATGAGTGGAAAACCGCTTTTAAGACTAAGTTTGGATTATATGAATGGTTAGTAATGCCATTTGGGCTTACTAATGCACCTAGCACATTCATGAGGTTAATGAATCATGCCTTTAGGGATTGCATTGGTAGGTTTGTAGTTGTTTATTTTGATGATATCTTAATCTATAGCAAATGTCTAAGTGATCATGTGGATCACCTAAGGCAAGTTTTTCTTGTCCTTAGAGACAATCACTTGTTTGCCAATGTGGACAAGTGCACTTTTTGTGTAGATAATGTTATTTTTCTAGGGTTTGTGGTAAGAAAAAATGGGGTTCATGTCGACCCCGAGAAAATCAAAGCCATCCAAGAATGGCCTATTCCTACTAATGTAAGTGAAGTTAGGAGCTTCCATGGTTTGGCAAGCTTTTATAGGAGATTTGTTCCTAACTTCTCTACATTAGCTTCACCTCTCAATGAGTTGGTGAAGAAGGATGTGGTCTTTGAATGGACGGAAAAACATAACTTAGCTTTTCAAGATCTAAAGCATAAACTTACTCAAGCACCTGTTCTAGCTCTGCCCGATTTTTCTAAAACTTTTGAGCTAGAATGTGATGCTTCAGGACTTGGCATAGGAGTTGTGTTGTTACAAGGTAGCCACCCCATAGCTTATTTTAGTGAAAAACTTCATGGGGCTGCCTTCAACTACCCTACCTATGACAAAGAGTTATATGCTTTAGTTCGTGCCCTTCAAACTTGGGAACATTATCTTGTGACCAAGGAATTTGTCATACACAGTGATCATGAATCACTTAAATATTTGAAGGGTCAACATAAATTAAATAAGAGGCATGCAAAATGGGTTGAGTATTTAGAACAATTTCCTTATGTCATCAAATATAAAAAAGGCTCTACAAATGTAGTAGCTGATGCTTTGTCTAGAAGACATGTTTTATTGAACACCCTAGGTTCTCAAATACTAGGGTTTGATGACATCAAGGAGTTGTATGAGAAAGACCTTGATTTTGCTAACTTTTATTCTTTATGTATTCAAAAACCTTACCAAGGTTACTATATTTCTGAGGGGTTTCTTTTTAAAGAAAACAAACTTTGTATACCCCAAGGATCTATTAGAAAACTTTTGGTTAGGGAGAGCCATGAGGGTGGGCTCATGGGGCATTTTGGAATTAAGAAGACTCTTTCACTTTTGAGAGAGAAATTCTTTTGGCCTCATATGAAGAGAGATGTCCAACGGTTTTGTAGTAGTTGCATTGCTTGTTTACAAGCAAAGTCTACCACTAAACCTCATGGGCTATATACCCCCTTGCCTATATCCTCTTCTCCTTGGGTAGACATTTGCATGGATTTTATCCTTGGATTGCCTAGAACCCAGAGAGGACAGGATTCCATATTTGTGGTAGTGGACCGTTTTAGCTAAATGGCACACTTTATTCCATGCCACAAAGTGGATGATGCAAGTCATATTGCTAAATTATTCTTTCAAGAAATTGTGAGACTACATGGGTTACCTAAGACTATAGTTTCAGATAGAGATGTTAAGTTCCTAAGCCACTTTTGGAAAACTCTTTGGGCACGGTTAGGAACTAAACTTCTATTTTCTACCACATGTCATCCCCAAACTGATGGGCAAACTGAGGTAGTCAATAGGTCTCTAGGAACTATGTTGAGGGCAATCCTCAAAGGCAATAAAAAGTCATGGAATGACTATCTTCCTCATGTGGAGTTTGCCTATAATAGGGTGGTTCACAAGACCACTAACATGTCTCATTTTGAGATTGTTTATGGCTTTAATCCTCTTACTCCTTTGGATTTATTACCTCTCCCTGATGTGGCTTCTTTTATTCATAAAGAAGGTACATCTAGGGCTGAGTTTGTTAAGAAATTACATGAGAGGGTTAGAGATCATATTCAATCCCAAACAGAAAAATACCAAAAATACAATAATAAGGGTAGGAAGGAAGTTATCTTCAAGGAAGGTGACTGGGTTTGGCTACATCTTAGGAAGGATAGGTTTCCTTCCAAAAGAAAGTCAAAGCTTAGTCCTAGAGGAGATGGACCCTTCCAAATCCTTAAGAAAATAAATAACAATGCCTATGTCCTAGATCTCCCTTCTGAGTATGGTGTTAGTTCTAGTTTCAATATTTCTGATCTCTCTTTGTTTACAGGCCTAGCTACCCATGAGGAGGATGCATTGGATTTGAGGACAAATCCTCTTCAAGAGGGAGGGGATGATGGAGGAGGCCCATGGGCTAAGGGCCCAACTACTAGGGCAATGGCAAGAAGGATGCATGAAGAGTGGGCCCAAGCCCAAGAAAGGCCCATCACTTTATTTTGTTGGGTTTTAGCCCAAGCCCAAGTAGCTTAGGGTAGTATAGGATTTGGGCCTTAGTGCCTTGTATTTTGTTTGGTGCCTTGTATTTCTTTTGGGCCTTGTATTTTCGGCCATATAGCATAGGAATTTCATTTCATGGTTATTAAGATTTAGGGTTAATTTAGGTCACATGTTCACTTCATTTGAATGTCATTAGTATGACATTTGAAGGTGCATTTCGGCCATGTGCACACATGCACATGGTGTGACCGAAATGCAACTCAAATGGATACTAAATCACATCCAAATGAGTGCACATGGAGGGGGTGGCCGGTTGGCACCAAAATTTGAATTTTAGAATTCAAATTTTGGCGCCCAGAGTTAAGTTAACCATACCATGGTTTTACTTAACTCTAGGTGAACCCAACTTAAACCCTTAACCTAATTTCTCTTATAAATCTTCCCATGGTCGGATATTGTATCACTTTGGATCATATATTGATGAGATATTCTTCTTTGAATTTCATCACTTCCGAAGTCACTTTGCATCCTACTCTACCCTCCTTGAGTGCTTCTCCTTGTAGAGTTAGGGTCTTGTTCTTCTTTGGGACTTGGCTACACGCTAGCTTAGGTCACCTTGGGCCTTGTGGAGACTCCATTCCTTGAAGCATCTTCCAAGGAACTCCGTGAAGGCTTGAAGAGTTCATGTGCTTCCAAGAGGAATCACATCAGAGTCCCTCTACAGAGAAGAATAAAGGAGGGTTGTTCTATCAAGAGATTTTGTTTAGAAATTGTTTTTGAACTCTCTTAATGAACAACTTCTAGGGAGGGGACTTCTTTCTCCCCAGTCAACTCTTTATTCTTAGGTTTTAAGGACTTTTTTTGTCTCTTTTTTCTTCCTTTTTCTGTTGCTTTTTCTCACCATCTCTTTTGAGTTTCATTTGTGCTTGATCCTCTGCCACTTGTTGAGGTGAAAGAGGGTGAAGCACAAATTTCTTTTCCCTGTGAGTGAAGGTGATCTCATTAGTAAGACCATTATGCATGGTTTTCTTATCAAATTTTCATATTCTTCCTAACAAGATTTGACAAGCTTCCATTAGTACTACATCACATAAAACTTGGTCTTCATAATTCCCAATGGAAAGCTTGACCTTCACTTATTGGTCAAATACTATGTCTCCATCCTCATTAAGCCAGTATAATTGATAAGGTTTAGGATGTGGCATAGTAGTTAAACACAACTTCTCAACCAGCCTAGTACTATAACAGTTGCACCATGAGTCACTATCTACAATGAGAGGACATGCTTTGTTAGAAACATTGCATCTAGTATGAAAAATGTTCTCTCTTTGAGATAGGGTACCACTAGGTTGGTTGTTAAGGAGTCTCCTAATCATTAGAAGTTCTCCTTCATAAGGATAAGTCAACTCCACATTATCCTCTTGTTCACTTGTTTCCTCCTCACTCTCACTTGAAGAGGAGGTAGTAGTCTCTTCTTGACTACTATAAGTGTCATGCCCCCTTAAGATCATGACCTTCTTTGTGGGGCATTGAGAGGCAATGTGGCCTCTCCCTAGACACTTAAAACATTTTATGTCACTAGTCCTTGTGCTAGTTTGTGGAGTGATTTTTCCCTTACCCTTATCCTTTTCCCTAACTAGTTCCTTGGAGGGTTTTAAAGCTTTTTTCTTTTCAAATGATTTTACCTCCCTCTTGTAGTCTTTCTTATAAGATGTAGAGTGGGAGCTTTCTCTTTTAAAAGAGGATTTTCTCAAACATTGTTGTTCTACCCTTATAAAAAGTTGGACCAAGTCATTCAGGTCCCTGTAGGGTAGTAGCTCCACTTGATCTCTAATCTCTAAGTTAAGACCATTAAGGAATCTAGCTACTATGGTGGCCTCTTCCTCCCTTATACAATCCCTCATCATATAAATCTCCATTTGTTGCCTATACTGTTCAACAGTCATATCCCTTTGTTGGAGCCTTTGAAGCTTATTCATAAGCTCATTCCATAATAAGAGGGAATGTGTCTCCTCCTCAATGCACTCCTCAAATCGTTGCAATATTGGACAGGAAGATCATTGTGGAGGCGCCTCTCTTTCTAAAGAGGTTCACCAATACATTGCATGCCCTTGAAAGCTAAGGGTTGCAAGTGGCACCTTTCTATCTTCACTCAGCCTATGACAAGTAAAGAGTTTCTCTACCTTCATCTCCCAATCAAGATAGGTTTCCACATCATCCTTCCCAAAAAATTGAGGGAGACCCACCTTGAATTCCCTAGGCTTAATAGTCCTCCTAGGGGTAGGTTGATAATAGTCACCTATGTTAAAGCTTTCATTAGGAGAAGAGTATTGTGAGTGGGTGCTCATACTCCTTTTTTTTTCATTTCTTCTTTCAATTTTTCTTCCTCTTGTCTAAGAAGTCTCATTTCCTCTTCAAGGATAGCAAGTTGAGCCTCTCTTTCAATCTTTTCCTTCTCTTTTAATATGGCTTCTTGCTTACTCCATAGTTTAAGTGATTTAAGCTCTTTAGCAAGGTAGGAAATACTTTTTGGAGAGCCATCACTTCCACTATAGTCAGAATTGTGAGACATTTTAGACAAAAGAATTTTTTTCACACAAAGATTTTTGAAAACAAATATTTTTGGTGCTAGACTTAGAACTTGAAGGTGTTTAAGTACACAAGTTGAACTATAAAGGGAGGTGAGCTACAAAGAGCTACTTAATAACCAAGCCTCTTCAAGTAGACATTACTAAACCCCCTTGTACCTTGTCTTGTAAAAAATAATTTTCACAAAAATTTTCAAAAGAGAAAATAATAAACAAATTTCTAAGTGTATAGCAAATGTACAATCACAAATTATCTTGCAGAAAACTTAAATGACTGAAAAATTAAATGACTAAAAACTTAAACTAGACATGTAAAGCAATAAACCTATGTGGGAGCTTGAGAAGCACTAAGAGCTTTCATGGACCACTCCCACCAAGTACTAAAACGAAATTACCTTATTGAAAACACTAGGGAGAGATGAAGATGTATCAAAGACACTTTCAAGACACTCCCAATGGCCTTGTATAAAAATGAAATTAAAATTGCAATGAAATTAAAATGAAGTGGCTGCACCAAATTTTACAAACAAAAATCAGCCACTAATTAGAGACAGAATTAGAGACGGATTTAGTGAGACAACAAAATTTCCGTCTCTAAATTCGGTTTCTAATTCCTTCACAAAATTTTCTTCAAATCTTTTTGTTCCTTCAATTCCAATTCAGCCACCAATCTTTACAGCAACTCCTCACAAGTGTTTCACTCTTCTTTTGAAGCAATCTTGATGGTGATTAACTTCAAGGTGTTTATCTCCCACAAGAGTCTTCCACAGCAAGAGAAATCAATCTCCTAGGCCACCACAAGCATCCTAAGATGCTACCATTGTATCTTGGCCTTTCAATCCTTCAAAGGAGCATTCAACACACCAAGTAGTTGCTGGAGAACAAAGATAAAAACTGAAACAGCACAATTAAGAAAGCTAAACTAAATTGAGAACAAGATAAGATAAGACTAAAAGGATTGCCAACAAAAAGACAAGCTAAAATTAAGGCACAAGAAAAAAGCAAGCACTTCAAAAGGAGTCCTATCAATGACTCTAGAATAGATTACCAAAAAAAAATCTAAGATTAGAAAATGAGAACAAGATGGAATCAAATATATAACAATGTTGGACAGTTTTTGCAATAGAAATTCGAGAGCTAGTTTAACTAGTTTTCACTCCTTTTGGCTTTTCCTCTTGTCCTTACTTTGGTTTTTCTTTGTATGTTATTTTCACCTCTTTTTTTTTTTACACAATCAAGAATTTCATTCCTTTTTCAACATATAATAGTCTTGGATTCAATATAGAAATGTCGCCACCAGCCCGAAACGGGCTTTCGGCATTCGCGAAGGATGGTTGGACTCTTTTATTTGTTTAAAAATATGGATTGCTAGAATGACTTATTCTCAAACTGAGACCTCGTCAAACGAGCAATTTTATTAAAAGGCTCACCAATCCATGTTAATCCCAAGCGGGACCCTCCATGGATTAGCGGTTTTCGTAAAAAGGAAGGGTTCATGGAGTCGCCACCAATGTTTTACTCAAAACATTGGAAAAAGAGGTTTAAGGCAATCGATTCAAAAATCGACTTCGGCCATTACAACCAGAGTCGGGTAAGGGAGTCGGTTACGCGTGGGGAAGGTATTAGCACCCCACAGCGCCCCTTTCGGGTTCCCTATGACAGATTACTTAAAAATAATAGTGCAAAATTACTAAATTACCCCTATTTATTCTAAACAATTATAACTTAACTATCTACATGATGACAGTTAAATATACACACAGAAAGCAGTAAAAGGAAGGTCTTAAGAAGAAACCTTTGAAGCGTGCTTTTATATTCAAGTAAAACTGGGAAGCTTTTTGGCGTTCCCTCGCTCTACAAGCCCGCTCGCTCCCTCCTAGAAAATTTTAACTATGGAAATCCGGAGGATTTCCCTTCGACTAGGTTCGAGACTCAAGCAAAAAGCTCAGAACTCGAGAACTTCGTCGGATCGACTCCCAGAGAGATTTCTAGGGCAGAACACTGCTCAAAAACCCCAGAAAACTCAAGGAAGGAGTCAAAACTGTGTGGAAAAGTGTCCAATGACGTCCAAATGACGTCTTATTTATAGGGAACAGGCGCAATACGGTCCCTGGAATCAATACGGCCCGTATTGAAGTTTTGAACTTCAATACGGCCGTATTGAGTTCAGTGCGGCCGTATTGAAGTTCAGAAACTTCAATACGGCCGTATTGAGTTCAGTGCGGCCGTATTGAAGTTCAGAAACTTCAATACGGCCGTATTGAGTTCAGTGCGGCCGTATTGTAGTTCAAAATGTTCAATACGGCCGTACTGAACTTTTGTTAGGCCGTATTGGGCTTCATTCCCTCCACTTCCTTATTTTTGCTACTCTAAGACCTCTAAACCTACAGATTGTCATCCTAGGGTCTTCCAGGGTCTTCCAGGAGTCCTTCCGGCTGACTTTCCTTTGATCTTCGAGAGTCTTCGAGTTTTATTTCCGACCCGGACAATTTTAGGGGTCTACAAGAAAGAGTTTCAAGAATTTTCACAAACAAAGAGGTTCACAAGTGCATGTGTTTTACAAGTGCTCACAAAATTTTTGTACCAATCCTTAGTGTAATTCAAGCACACATATTCTTTGTCCTTCCTACACTTTTATACACTTAAAACCTCTATTTTCTTCTCTGTTTTGTTTGATTAAAAAGAACACAAGATTCGGTCACAACAAGAACACATAAGAAACCTAGGAAGCAAATAGTGTTTATAATTTTTTTTTGACAAACTTTTCAAGAAGACATAATGGAAACCTAACTTTGAGAATTTGCTAGAACTAATAGAAAATATGAACTCAAAGATGCAAGTAAAAAAACACATTTAGGTTCAACCACACAAGATGAAGTTAGCGGAAATACACACAGAAGGGGGGTTGAATGTGTGTGTGTGTTTGAAGGAAGATTTTTCAAAATCATTTTATAAAGATACTCGTTTTTCTTTTAATAAAAAAAGTATTCAAGCACTGTTGAAAACTTGTGCATGCTTGTCTGACTAGAAAGCTTTTTGCGTCCAATAAAACTGATCGTCTGCTTCAAGGAACAAGTTGAGTAAATATGTTTTCTGTCTGAAAGGATTTATCATCCAAAAATATTGTTTCTTCAAAAATAATGGACAAGTGTGTTTTCGTCTAGCAGTTTGTTGAAATGAAAGTAGATGAAAGACAAAGTTTTTAAACAAGTAGTGTTTGAGAAATAGAAAAAGTTATGCACAGATTTTTATACTGGTTCACTCAATCTTAGCTACATCCAGTCTTCTTCAACTGAAGGTTCCACTAATCACAGAAGATTACAAGTATTCTCAACCACTTATGGCTCATCAACCTCACTTGTCAACGCTAGTATTCTTAACCACTTCTAGTTTTCCAAGTTTTCTTGACCACTTTTGGCCCGCTAGCTTCACTCACTGGCACTAGTATTCTCAAACCACTTCTGGTTCACAAGTATTCTTTCAAACAGCCTCTTTAGGCTTTACCACAAATGAAGGCGTTGAGTGTGTTTGTCGCCACCGGCCCGAAACGGGCTTTCGGCATTCGCGAAGGATGGTTGGACTCGTTTTATTTGTTTGAAAATGTGGATTGCTAGAATGACTTATTCTCAAACTGAGACCTCGTCAAACGAGCAATTTTATTAAAAGGCTCACCAATCCATATTAATCCCAAGCGGGACCCTCCATGGATTAGTGGTTTTCGTAAAAGGAGGGTTCGTGGAGTCGCCACCAATGTTTTACTCAAAACATTGGAAAAAGGGATAAGGCAATTGATTTAAAAATCAACTTTGGCCATTACAACCAGAGTTGGGTAAGGGAGTCGGTTACGCGTGGGGAAGGTGTTAGCACCCCACGGCGCCCCTTTCGGGTTCCCTATGACAGATTATTTTTAAAAGAACAGTATAAAATTACTAAATTACCCCTATTTATTCTAAGCGATTATAAATTGACTATCTACATGATGACAGTTTAAATATGCACACAGAAAGCAGTAAAAGGAAGGATTTAAGAAGAAACCTCTTGAAGCGTGCTTTTATATATTGCAAAGAACTGGGAAGCGTTTTGGCGTTCCCTCGCTCTACAAGCCCACTCCTCGCTCTCCTAGAACAAAATTTTAACTAAGGGAATCAAAAGATTTCCCCTCGACTAGGTTCGATCCTCAAGCAAAATGGCTCGGGGCTCAAGAACTTCGTCGGATCAACTCTCCGAGTGATTTCTAGGGCAGAACACTGCTCAAAAACCCCAGAATACTCAAGGAGAGGGTTGAAACTATCTAAAAAAGTGTGGAATGACGTCCAATTGACGTCATATTTATAGGGAATAGGCGCAGTACGGCCTACAGGGCCAATACGGCCGTATTGAAATTTTTGAACTTCAATACGGTCGTATTGGAGTTCAATACGGTCGTATTGAAAGTCAGAAATTTCAATACGCCCGTATTGAGTTCGCAGCGGTCGTATTGAAGTGTCAATACGGTCGTACTGACTTCAGTATGGCCGTATTGAAGCTTCAATACGGCCGTATTGAGTTCAGTACGGCCGTATTGGGCTTTTTCCCTCCACTTCTTTATTTTGAGCTATTCTAAGACCTCTGGACCTACAGAGAACCCTCCTAGGGCCTTCGAGGAGTCCTTCTGGCTGATTATCCTTCAGTCTTCGAGAGTCTTCAAGCTTTATTTCCGACCCGGACAATTTTAGGGGTCTACAGCTGCCCCCCCTTTACTTAGTCGGACGGCCTTTTGGTATACCGGCTGACAAGTAAAGGAGTTGACCCAATTGTCCGGGTATTGTGCCGACCTTCTGACTTGTAGCGTCTTCCGGTGGGAAAATGTTGAGTAGCCTCTCCAGGTGGGTGCATACCTCGGCGCTTTTGACATCCTCGGTAGCTGAGTTTACCTTCTCCAAGGCCAACTTCACTCGACGCCCGAGCCGGAAGTTGGACATCAACGCGCCTCTGATGACGCTGATGGTTGAGTACCGCCTTTCCAGGCTTAGCTTCACTCTTTGTTCGAGCCGGAAACCAAGCACCTTTACGACGACGGTGAGCAGTGTGAGTTTTGCCTCTCCAGGCCTTGCTTTGCTTGTTGCCCAAGCTGGAAGCTGTGAGTACCGTCTCTCCAGGCTTAACTTCACTCTTTGTTCGAGCCGGAAGCTAAGCACCTTTGTGACGACGGTGAGCAGTATGAGTTTTGCCTCTCCAGGCCTTGCTTTGCTTGTTGCCCAAGCTGGAAGCTGTAAGTACCGTCTCTCCAGGCTTAGCTTCACTCTTTGTTCGAGCCGGAAGCTAAGTACCTTTATGACAACGGTAGGCGGTGAGCACCCTTTTTCAGAGATAGCTTCGCTCATTGTCCGAGCCGGAAGCTGCATACCTCCGTGTTTGTGACAACGGGGTAGCGTGAATATCTCCTTTCCAGGGATTTGTGATGATTTTGTCTCCACAGTCCACGATGCTGCTTCGACGGTTGTTTTTTGATTTTGTGCCACTAGGGGCTGGATAACGCAGGGATCCGTCTAGGGGATGTGCAGTTACTCACAGGTTCTTGTGTCCCAACTTTCCATTGCGTAGTTGGTTCCCACTGGGGAATTTCTGATTCCTTTGGGTGCAGACACAAAGATGCTCTTTCTGATGTGAGCGGTGCCTTATGATTGGCTGACGTCCTTTCGACGTTGGTGGAGTATCCCGGTTATCCTTGTTCGGGTGTCTCTTTTGTTTTCTGATTTTGCTGCCTCTGTGTAGGCTGTTATCCACTGGGGGATTTTGTCGTTGATTTTGATTAGCCTCTTCTGTTAGGCGTATCAGCTTGACGTTCAATGATTGGCTGAGAGCCAGATTCCACTTGGGGAATGATTATTGATTTTTTTATTTTTTCTCCTTCTGCAGGGATGCCTCTTGAGTAGGCGACTGGGGATTTGGGGATCTTATGTATCCCAGAGTATTATTTAGGAAGCCTCTACAGGCTTAGCCTCACTCGACACTTGAGTTGGAGAGCTATCTTCACTGAGGAAGTTTAAGTCCTTTGACTTGGATATTCTGCTTGGGTGATCGTACGTCCATTGGGAATGTCGTCGATCTTGCTTTGATAGCTCTTGCTGGGGATTTTGAGTCCAAGAGTGTGAGTTGAGGTTTCTCTGGGGAGTATTATTTCTGCGAGCCTTTCCAGGCTCGGTTATTTTGAGAGAGTATTATTTCGGCGAGCCTCTCCAGGCTCAGTTATTTTGAGAGAGTATTATTTCGGCAAGCCTCTCCAGGCTCAGTTATTCTGAGAGTATTCTTTCGGCAAGCCTCTCCAGGCTCAGTTATTCTGTACAAACTGATTGTTGGATTTTCTGTATCCTTGCCTTTTTTATTATTTTTTTTGGCTTTTTCTGTATTTTGCCTTTTTTTATGTTTTTGGCTTTTGCTGTACAGAATTTAAATTGCTAAAGAAATTAAATTCAGTTATTATGAGAGAGTATTATTTCGGCGAGCCTCTCCAGGCTCAGTTATTTTGAGAGTATTCTTTCGGCAAGCCTCTCCAGGCTCAATTATTCTGTATGATGCTGCTGATTTTCTGAATCTTTGTATTTTGCTTGCTGCTGTCATACACAAGCAATTTTCTATTTTTCTATTTTATGCAGTTGCCTCATGATAAGGTCTTTGAATGTGCAACTAATGTGTGTGTGATGCACAAATGCAATACAATTTTTATTTTTGTTCATTTATTTAAAAAAGTGAGTGGCTCTCCCTATCCTCTTTTTCTTGGAGGACTTTCTGTCATTGACGCGAGGGAGTATTTTTGTGAGCCTTTATGCAGGAGATTATGGATTTTACAGGAACCCCTCCAATTTTCTTTTATTGACCGATTATTAATGGAATTTCGTACAATTTTATGAAAAACCAACCCAAAGGCATAATCACATGGTCAAGAGAGAAAAGAAACAAATGGATATTTTATTGATATTTACAAATGTTTATACAGAAAGATTTACAAAGGGAATTTCTGAAGAATGGCTGGCCAAGGTAGGCTATACATTTTTGGCTTAAACAATTATATCTGTAATTGTCGCTTTTCTCGTTCCCCTAATCGTTTTGGGTGAGATGCCTGAGCCAGGAGTGTAGATACTGCAAGACGCTTGCTTCTAGAAGATTATCACTTGAACCGCCTTTCGGTTTTCGGTTCAAGTGATCGTCGCTTGCTTTGTTTTTATATCTTATTCTTTTGCCCCTAATTTTTTGCCTAGGACATGTCCTAGCGGGGATAATTTTGCCTTTGTTTTGCCTAGTACCCTTGTACTGGCGGGCTTTTTGTCTTGCCCTAACTTTTGCCTAGGATGCCCTTTTTGGGTTTTCATCCTAGCGGGCTGATGCAAGCAACGTCTTCAAGCATAATACTTCTTTACCACGTCAGCGTTGACTGGGCATCGAAGTTCTTCTCCGTCCATATCTGTGAGAATCAATGCTCCTCCGGAGAAAGCTCGTTTCACCACATATGGTCCTTCGTAATTTGGGGCCCACTTTCCGATTTTGTCCTTTTGAGCTGGTAGTAATTTCTTCATCACCAGCTCTCCCTCATGGTAGATTCGAGGATGGACTTTTTTGTCGAAAGCCTTTTTGATCTTCCTTTGATAGGCTTGACCATGGCATATGGCGTTCAGTCGTTTTTCTTCGATAAGGTTCAATTGGTTGTATCGACTTTGAACCCATTCTGCCTCGGAAAGTTTTGCTTCCATGATTACTCTCAGAGACGGTATCTCGACTTCAACCGGCAGAACTGCCTCCATTCCATAAACAAGGGAGAATGGAGTAGCTCCTGTGGATGTACGTACTGAAGTCCTATAACCATGGAGAGCGAAGGGTAGCATCTCATGCCAGTCTTTGAATGAGACAACCATCTTTTGTACTATCTTCTTGATATTCTTATTGGCTGCCTCGACTGCCCCATTCATCTTTGGTCGATATGGGGAAGAGTTATGGTGCTGAATTTTGAACTCTTTGCACAGTTCTTCCACCATCTTATTGTTCAAATTGGATCCATTATCAGTGATGATTTTGTCGGGAATACCGTATCTGCATATGATATTCTTTCTGATGAAGGACGTTACCACCTTTCGGGTTACATGAGCATACGATGCCGCTTCTACCCATTTGGTGAAATAGTCAATGGCCACAAGGATGAACCTATGTCCATTGGATGCTTTTGGCTCGATGGGTCCAATAACATCCATGCCCCACATTGCGAATGGCCATGGTGAAGCCAAAACATTGAGTGGCGTTGGTGGGACATGAATGTTGTCGGCATATGCTTGACACTTGTGGCATTTCCGGACGTATTGGTAACAATCCCTTTCAATGGTCGACCAATAATATCCTGCTCTGAGGATTTTCTTAGCCATTGCAGGCCCGGGAATGTGGGTACCGAAAACCCCCTCATGTATTTCTTTGATTACATTTTGAGCTTCGACTTGGTCTATACATCTCAACAAGACCGAGTCATAATTCTTTTTGTAGAGGGTTTCTCCAATCAACAGAAATCCCATGGCCCTTCTTCGGATATGCTTTTTATCATTATCGCTGGCCATATCAGGATATTCCCCTTTTGATAGATATTGTTTGATGTCATGGAACCATGGATGATCGTCAACAGCTTCATCTATCAGTAAGCAGAACGCTTGCTTATCGTGCCGCCGGATATTGATGATAGGCATTTCATGCTCCTTATCCAAGGCGAACATCGATGATAGTGTGGCAAGGGCGTCAGCGAACTGATTTTCCTCCCTTGGGATATATTCAAAGACGACAATTTGAAAGAATTGTATCAGGTCTTTGATATGCTCAACATATGGTATCAGCTTAGGATTTCGGACTTCCCATTCACCTCGCAATTGGTGAATGACTAAAGCCGAATCTCCAAATACTTTGAGCTTTAGGATACCATTGTTGATTGCTGCTTGGATTCCTAACGCGCAAGCCTCGTATTCGGCCATGTTATTTGTACAGTCGAAGTTGAGTCTTGCCGTTAGGGGGATATGCTTTCCTTGTGGGGAGATTAGTACTGTTCCAATCCCCTGTCCAAGCATGTTGGAGGCTCCATCAAAGTACATGGTCCACGTATCATCCTTGGGATCTTCGTGTTGTATACTCATTACATGCTCATCGGGGAAATCATCCTGAAGGGATTGGTAATCATTGGTCGGCCCGTGTGCTAGGTAATCAGCTAGGGTACTACCCTTGATGGCTTTTTGTGTGACATGTATGATGTCGAATTCTGATAATTGTACTTGCCATCGGGCGATCTTCCCAGTGATTATTGGCTTGTCGAACACATACTTAATTGGATCCATTTTGGAAACCAACCAAGTAGTATGCCTTATCATATATTGCCTGAGCCTTTGTGTTGCCCATGCTAACGCACAGCAAGTTTTTTCTAATGGCGTGTAGCGGGTTTCATAATCAAGGAACTTTTTGCTCAGGTAGTAGATGGCTTGTTCTTTCTTTCCAGTTTCGTCCTGTTGCCCTAGCACGGCTCCCATGGACTCATCAAGCACTGTCAGATAGAGGATTAATGGCCTTCCCTCGACAGGTGGCACCAATACTGGTGGATTGGCCAAGCACTGTTTGACCTTGTCAAAAGCTCGTTGACAATTCTCATCCCAAGTTTCGGAATGACTCTTGCGCAACAGCTTGAATATTGGTTTGCACGTGTCAGTCAACTGTGCGATGAACCTTGCGACGTAGTTCACCCTGCCGAGGAATCCTCTAATTTCTTTCTCAGTTTTAGGAGGAGGCATTTCCATTATTGCCTTTACTTTATCGGGGTCCACCTCTATGCCTTTTTCACTGACGATGAACCCAAGAAGCTTACCCGACCGGACTCCGAAAGTACACTTAGCCGGATTTAGCTTAAGCTGATACTTGCGAAGCCGATTGAATAATTTTCTCAAATATTGAATATGGTTCATCTCGTCTTTTGACTTCGCGATCATGTCATCCACGTATACTTCAATTTCTTTGTGGATCATATCGTGGAATAGTGTCACCATCGCTCGTTGGTAGGTGGCACCCGCATTTTTAAGTCCAAAAGGCATCACCCTGTAGCAGAAAGTTCCCCAGGGTGTAATGAAAGAAGTTTTTTCGCGGTCTTCTATATTCATCTTGATTTGATTATACCCCGAGTATCCATCCATAAAGGAATAGAGTGTGTTTGTGGCGGTGTGATCCACAAGTGTATCGATGTGGGGCAAGGGAAAATCGTCCTTTGGACTGGCACGATTTAAATCCCTATAATCAACACACACTCTAACCTTCCCATTCTTTTTGACGACTGGCACAATGTTAGCCAGCCATTCAGGATACTGGGATACAACCAAGAATCCCGCGTCCAGTTGTTTTTCTACCTCCTCCTTAATCTTTAAGGACCATTCGGGCTTGATTCGTCGAAGCTTTTGCTTAATGGGTCGAAACCCCTCTTTTAAGGGCAACTTGTGTTCAACGATGTTGGAGTCCAACCCGGGCATATCATGGTACGACCATGCAAATACGTCCTTGTATTCCCTCAATAATTGAATCAATTGCGTTTTTATTCCATCACTGATACGGGTCCCAATGTTGACCTCTTTCAATTCTTGATCCTGCCCCAAATTCACTGTCTCCAATTCTTCTTGATTTGGTTGGAGTAGACGAGCTTCTTGATCTAGCAGTCTTTGCAGATCCGGAGAGATGGTCTCCTCATCACTGTCCAACTCAATCCATTCACCCTCGGCTTTCGGATCCCGGTCAGAGCGAGCAATCACAGACATAATTATTTATTGGTTCTGTTTAGGTTTAGAGTTTATTAATATTAATGAGAGAGAGAGAATAGAACAAAATGAGAGAATAATGTGTGAAAAATGCCTTTTTATCGATATATGTATGTAAAACTGTACAAAACCCTTTATTTACATGAAAAGGTCCTCATGATCTCGGGTACTGATCATGAGTCCCTAAAAGAAAAAAATGTGGAGGGGCCCTATCATGGCTTGCCCTTCTCTCTACTCCTGCTGCGGTAGAGGATTCTTGCTCACGTCGGGCGCCGTCGAATCGAAAGTGACCCACCCAGCGTCGATAAGGTCTTGGACCTTATACTTGAGAGCTCGGCAGTTCTCCGTTGAATGCCCCTGTGCCCCCGAATGGTATAGACATTTGTCTTGTGGATTGTACCAATCGGGGTAGGGTGGATTCACTTTCTTTGGTGGAATGTAAGCTATGAGACGCGCCTCCACTAGCTTCGGCAGGAGATTGCTATAAGTGGTCGGAAGTTTGTCAAACTTCTTCACAGAGTTGTATTGCGATTTGCCTGACTTCGAAGCGGAAGAAGACGGAGCAATGGTTACAGCGTTGACTCCTCCTTCTTTCTTCTTCCCGAAGGCCTTCTTAGCTTCATATGATTGGGAAGGCTTAGCCAGCTTCCCACTTTTAAGTCCTTGTTCCACCCTTTCTCCAATGGTGATGATGTCCGAGAAGAGTGTCGTTGTGTTCCCTATCATTTTATCGTAATAGGGACCAGTCAACGAGTTGATGAATAAGGACACCGTCTCCTTATCTGGCAGCGGGGGCTCTATCTGTGCCGCCAACTCCCTCCAACGTTGGGCGTACGCCTTGAAGGATTCATCGTTCTTTTTACTCAAGGCTTGAAGATCAGACCTATCGGGTGTTAGGTCGATGTTATATTTATAACGCTTGAGGAAGGCGTCGGCCAACTGCCTCCATGTGTGTACTAGATTTCCATCTAGCTGCATATACCAGTTGAGTGCAGTTTCAGCTAAGCTCTCTTGAAAGCAGTGGATCAAGAGCTTTTCATTTGTGGCGTATGCAGCCATTTTGCGACAGTACATGGTGAGATGACTTTTGGGGCAAGTCGACCCCACGTACTTTGGGAAATCTGGCACTTTAAATTTGGGAGGGAATTGAATGTCCCTCACTAAGCACATATCGGCGGCATCTTTGACATCAAAATCATGCCCCTCCATAGCCCTCAGCCGATCCTCGAGGGCATGGAATTGTTCCTTTGAGACCTCGGGCTCTTTTATTATAATTCCTGCCCCAAGGGGTACGGCGTTTGGAGGATCTTTTTCATGCTCTTCCTCCTCTCCCTCATGATGGGACCCATGATCACTATGATGAGATTCATGGATGTTGTGATGACGCATGAGTTCCATCATTTGCGCCATTTGCTCTTTAAGTTGTGAAAGCTCGGTTGTGAGCTTCTTGTTTTGCTCCTCCAATGCTTCCATTTTCTTGATTTTCCGTGCGCGCGTAAGGACAGAGAGATGACCAGCCACTTTCTAAAATGAATGTTTAGTTAGTTTATTTTATGGAATGAATACACTCTTTAACATGAGCTTGATAAACCTCCATCTTTAAGGCGTTGCCTTTTTAAGACGGAAGTTTACCACCCTTCTTTATCTATGATTTCTCCCCAACGGAGAATCTCTATAGTCATGGGTCTCTTTCACTCATGTCAAGAGGTATTGGTGACCCTAAAATGTATGTTTTTATGAGGATGCATGATGTCTTATTGGTAATGATGTACATGCTCCTCACTTTTGTTATATTTTCGCACATGGTCTTTCCTCTCATGTCATGGTTTTTTATGCATGGGGATTATTTTTAGACCTTATCACGAGGTTATTTATTAATGCACAAACAATTGCACATAAACATTTACACAAACAATTCACTCATCCACGAACAGTCACGAGCGAATCACGAGGTAGGGGTATCCTGCAGAAATGGTGCATATTCAAGGTAGGTTCTAACTGTTCTCACCAGTCCAAGGCCCCCAAGGTGCCCCCATTATAGGGACCCAATTCCTCTCGTCGTAGGTCGATGGAAAGTTCCAACGCACCGTCGGACTCAAGTTCATGGTTATCACCTTGAGTGATGTTTTCCGACAACGGTCTACGGGCACCTATAGACCCATTCGACAACCGGCCGTACTAACATCCACTCCCTATGGTTAATCACTCATGCCCCCGGGTATAGAGGGAACTGTTGTGTGCAAAGGTTTGTGTGCAGTTTTTATTTCAAACAATTGCGGAATTTAAAAATACAACAGTTATTAAAGCCAAATAGATAAACATGTTATCATACAAGTGAGGGGTAATAAAGTAATTTTAACTATTATTTGTTAAAAATAATCTGTCACTAAATGGGACTGACTCTCGAGGCTTCCCCAGTGGAGTCGCCATCTGTCGCCACCGGCCCGAAACGGGCTTTCGGCATTCGCGAAGGATGGTTGGACTCGTTTTATTTGTTTGAAAATGTGGATTGCTAGAATGACTTATTCTCAAACTGAGACCTCGTCAAACGAGCAATTTTATTAAAAGGCTCACCAATCCATATTAATCCCAAGCGGGACCCTCCATGGATTAGTGGTTTTCGTAAAAGGAGGGTTCGTGGAGTCGCCACCAATGTTTTACTCAAAACATTGGAAAAAGGGATAAGGCAATTGATTTAAAAATCAACTTTGGCCATTACAACCAGAGTTGGGTAAGGGAGTCGGTTACGCGTGGGGAAGGTGTTAGCACCCCACGGCGCCCCTTTCGGGTTCCCTATGACAGATTATTTTTAAAAGAACAGTATAAAATTACTAAATTACCCCTATTTATTCTAAGCGATTATAAATTGACTATCTACATGATGACAGTTTAAATATGCACACAGAAAGCAGTAAAAGGAAGGATTTAAGAAGAAACCTCTTGAAGCGTGCTTTTATATATTGCAAAGAACTGGGAAGCGTTTTGGCGTTCCCTCGCTCTACAAGCCCACTGCTCGCTCTCCTAGAACAAAATTTTAACTAAGGGAATCAAAAGATTTCCCCTCGACTAGGTTCGATCCTCAAGCAAAATGGCTCGGGGCTCAAGAACTTCGTCGGATCAACTCTCCGAGTGATTTCTAGGGCAGAACACTGCTCAAAAACCCCAGAATACTCAAGGAGAGGGTTGAAACTATCTAAAAAAGTGTGGAATGACGTCCAATTGACGTCATATTTATAGGGAATAGGCGCAGTACGGCCTACAGGGCCAATACGGCCGTATTGAAATTTTTGAACTTCAATACGGTCGTATTGGAGTTCAATACGGTCGTATTGAAAGTCAGAAATTTCAATACGCCCGTATTGAGTTCGCAGCGGTCGTATTGAAGTGTCAATACGGTCGTACTGACTTCAGTATGGCCGTATTGAAGCTTCAATACGGCCGTATTGAGTTCAGTACGGCCGTATTGGGCTTTTTCCCTCCACTTCTTTATTTTGAGCTATTCTAAGACCTCTGGACCTACAGAGAACCCTCCTAGGGCCTTCGAGGAGTCCTTCTGGCTGATTATCCTTCAGTCTTCGAGAGTCTTCAAGCTTTATTTCCGACCCGGACAATTTTAGGGGTCTACAGTGTTTGTTAAGATTCATGGAGTGGTGAATCAACTCAAACTTGGAGAATGAAGGTTTTGATGATAACAAAATGTGGATTCTAAGAATCAAAGCTAACCAAGGACATCAACAAGTCAAAAACAAAGTCAAGAAGAAAATATGGCTATTAAGATGTGTAATAGGGATAACTCATAAGTTGTATTGTTTTGTTTAGCTTATTTTGCATGTGTGTGCTTTGTGCATGAGTCAATCTTAATCTAATTTGACTAAGAGTGAGTATGATGATGAGTTAAATACTTGGAAAGTTATTTTGAGATATAAAACTGAGTTTTTGAAAACTGACTCAAAATAATCGATTATCATTAAATGTAATCGATTATTCCAGCAACAGGTGAAAATGATTCCTTGCTGTAATAATCGATTATTTGTGAAATAATCGATTATCCCAAGAAGCACTCTCTGGAATAATCGATTATCCTGCAAAATAATCGATTATTCTGTGCTTGGTTGATTTCCAAAAATCATGAAGAACAAAATAATCGATTATCCTTTAAAATAATCGATTATCTGGTTCTGAAAATGTTATAAATAGTTTTCACACCTTGAAACTTCAGAACAAATAATGAGTTAACAATCAAAAAGAGAAAAACGTTATTGTGAAGTCTTTGTGATTCTTGGAGTGTTTTCTTTGTGAAACCAAGAAGTAAAACATTTTTGAAATGCTTTGAAAAAGATCATCATCATCATCACATTCTTGGAAGAGAAAGATTGAGATTTGCTTCTAAATTCACAGTCTGATTTGTTCAGCTTCTAGGTGAATTCGTTCCTTTAATTCTTTGTGAATAATTGTAAATCTTGAGTATGTGTCTCAAGTGGTAAGGAATTCTTGTAATGGGTTTCTACAAGAGGTGCTTTCTTGGGGTCAAGAAAGTGGTTATCTTGAATGTAGAAGTATATGCATGTGTGGTATGCTTGTAAAACTTCTTCATTGAGATAGTGGAACAAATCTTGATCAGGTTATGATTGAGGACTGGATGTAGGTCACATGTGGAGTGGCTGAACCAGGATAAAAGACTTGTGCATTCTTCTCTTACCCTTATCTTTTACTTTGAGTAATATCTAGGTTGTGTGTTAAAGGGAATAATCTTGATTAATATGTTTGTATGCACAACATTGCTTTAAACTGAATCAAAGTGTTGCATATTAATTGTTCTTAACTTTGAACTTTATCAAAGATTAATCAAGAAAGCATATAGGACTCATTCCCATTAGCAAGTCTTTCAAGGAAATTCTTTGAGAATTCATATTAGAAAAGTTTGAATTGAAATAAAGATCCTAAGAACTCTGAAAAATTTTAAAGTGTCATAGAATCCAATTCACCCCCCTCTTGGATTGAGCCATTCTTTTCTACCAGTGTTTGCAACTCTCACAGAGAGGATAAGATAGTTTCTACACTCAGTAAGGTGCGTAACCTTAGTTTTACATGAATAAGTGTCTAAGTATTTTGTTTACTCTCGTAGAGAGGATAGACTATTAGCAACACTCACTAAGATAAGCTATCTTAGTTTTCACACATATATACAGGAAATGCTTTGAGAAGAAATGTAGCTTATGCTTTTTTGCTTTCTTTTTCTTATTGCACCTTTTCTCTACATCTCATTTCTCTACTTCTTCTTCTTCTTTTCCTTGATACTTATAGCCTGTTGATAAATCTGCCCGTTATTTGAATTCAAATTTTTTCATTGGAGCGGAGCTTCATGTTGTTGCAGATAGAGGCTTGTTCATGGCTATGTAAATCTTTTCATTTAATGCATTTGATCTTGCATTAAATGTTTGCTTGTATACGTGAAGTCC
Source organism: Cajanus cajan (assembly GCF_000230855.2). Taxonomy (NCBI): domain Eukaryota; kingdom Viridiplantae; phylum Streptophyta; class Magnoliopsida; order Fabales; family Fabaceae; genus Cajanus; species Cajanus cajan. The sequence goes on along the minus strand of NC_138523.1, from coordinate 28,654,957 downwards.
TTCTGTGTAGTTGATTATTTCAATGTCTGACTTCAATCATGATCTAGGCATATTTGTACTTTTCTAATCAGTTTAGCTGCTGAGGTGCTGTCTTTTTCTGAAAAGTAGGTGTTCTTTTTCTAACACACGCAACTTTGACTTGTGAATCCACGCTTGCCTATTCTTCTATATTCAGGTTTGATGTCCTTTTGTGTTTCTTGTATGATTTCACTTAATGTAATTAGTGGACTTTAGACGCGCTCCATTATTTTTCAACTGCGTCTGGATACACATTTTAGTTTTGATTCTTCGTCTGGTCTTGACTACCTTTTACGTCTGGTAGTGATGACTTCGTTTGCTTGTTCGTTAGGCTCTATCTAATGATTTTACAAATCCATGTTGATGTTCAGCCAACTTTCATCCCATTCTTGACTTAGTCTCATATGATGCTTGTTTTGGTCTTACATCTGATCCCTCAGGCTTCAGTTGATCTTATCTTGTATTTGATTTAGGCCTGGATCAACCTTAGTCTTGATACTAGTTTTGTTATCGTTTGATGTCTTGTTCAATTCAATTATGCTTGATCATACTTTGTCCTTCATTTTTGCCTGAACTTAATGTTATCCATCTAAAACACTAATACACATGTTAGGAATAACAATATGTATTATATTTGTCATATTCAAAATCTCGATGGGAATTGCGAATGCGCTTCGTTTGACTTAACAATCTCCCCCTTTTTGATGATGACAAATATAATCTATTAAGTCATTTTTAGATGTATCCTTCATACATGATTATACAAATCAAGCATCTTGTATCAGACATAGAGCAAACAAATATCATGCACATGTAATGTAAGGGTTTCTATGTTCATTCTCTAAAGTTCTAAGGTTCCTCCCCCTTAGACTATGCTCTACCCCTTACATGGTGACCTTTTCAGTTTTCAGTTGATACATATTTTCTGTGTTCTTTCTCCCCCTTTGTAATCATCAAAAAGAAATAGAGGGCAAGTGCAATATACTATTGATCATCTATCACTTCCATTCCTAGCCTATCTCGCAACTAGACATATCTATCTTCTTGAAGGGTTTTGGTGAAGATATCAGCTAGTTGTTTTTCAATTTTAACATAAATCAGTTCAAACATTCCTTTTTGCACATGATCTCGAATGAAATGATGTTTAATTTCTATATGCTTAGTCCTAGAATGCAAAACAGGATTTTTAGAAATGTTAATTGCAACAGTGTTATCACAGGGTACAAGAAGTTGCGTAAGACACTGTCCTGCAGCAACATACTCAGCTTCGCAAGTTGATAAGGCAATCGTGTTTTGTCTCTTGCTAGTCCATGAAACCAAGCAGCAACCAAGGAAATGACATCCTCCGCTAGTGCTTTTTCTCTCCCATTTGTCTCCTGCATAATCTGCATCACAATATCCTAGAAGAGAAAACTTTTGGCTTCTATAGAAGTTGATGCCTAGGTTAGCTATTCCTTTAAGATATCTTAAGATTCTTTTAACAGCTTGTAAGTGTACCTCATTAGGTCGTACTTGAAACCTGGCATAGACGTAGACGCGGAACATGATGTCTGGTCTTGACGCTGTTAGGTACAAGAGAGAACCGACCATTTCTTAGTACATCGTGCTATCAACGTCTAGTGATTCTTCGTCTAGACCAAGAGTATTTGAAGGATGCATCAATGTCTTCATTGGTTTTGCATCTTCCGTTTTAAACTTTTGTAGTAATTCTTTTATATATTTCGTCTGATAAATTTTGATTCCTTCATTTGACTGGACAATTTGAAGTCCTAGAAAGAACTTCAGTTCTCCCCATGCTCATTTCAAATTCATCCTGCATAAGCTTGGAAAACTCTTGGCAAAGATTTTCATTAGTAGCACCAAATATTATGTCGTCTACATAGATTTGAACTATTATGAAATCATCCTTTATTTCTTTTCTAAACAAGGTGTTGTCAGTTTTGCCCCTTATAAAATTATTATTTGTTAGAAAAGAGCTTAATTTTTCATACCATGCACGTGGTACCTGTTTTAATCCATACAAGGCTTTTTTTAGTTTGAAAACATGAGATGATAGTAGGTCGTTTTCAAAACCAGGAGGTTGACTCACGTAAACCTCTTTCGAGATTGTTCCATTTAAAAATGCACTTTTAACATCCATCTGGTATAATTTCATGCCAGTACATGCAGCAAAAGCAAGTAAAATTATAATGGTCTCTATTCTGGCAACAGGTGCAAAGGTTTCAATAAAGTCTATACCTTCCTGCTGAGAGTACCCTTTTGCAACTAACCTTGCTTTGTTTCTTACCACGTTTCCTGATTCGTCTAATTTATTCTTGTATACCCATTTTGTACCTATGATTGATTTGTCTTCTGGCATTGGAACAAGTTTCCATACATCATTTTTCTGGAATTGGCTTGGTTCTTCCTGCATGGCCTGAACCCAGCTTTCGTCTGACAGGGCTTTGTCTGTGGTTCTTGGTTCAACTTGGGATAGCAGTGCAATTTGTGCTTGTGTTTTGAACGAACTTCTAGTTCTTATTGCATCCTTTGCTTTCTCCAATGATTTGTTCTTATGGGTGATGAACTTTCATCTGCCAGTTGCGATTGACTGGTTCTCTTTCCTCTCTTTCATCCTGTTGAGTCGTTGTTTCTTCAAACTCAGGCTTCTTTGTCTGATCATTGTTCACCTGCATGTTCTCGAAGAAATTGCCTAGCTATGATATTTCTTTATCAGGCTTTTTTTCATCAAATTTAACATGAATGGTTTCTTCAACAGTTTTGGTTCTGTTGTTGAACACCCTATAGGCTCTTGTCCTTTTAGAGTATCCAAGTAGAATACCCTCGTCAGTTTTTGAGTCAAATTTGCCTAGGCTTTCTTTGGTGTTTATAATAAAGCATTTGAAACCAAACAGATGAAAGTATGATATGTTGGGTGCTCGTCCCTTCCACAATTCATAAGGAGTCTTTTTTTAGCAAAGGCCTAATGTATATTATGTTTTGAATTTAGCAAGAAGTATTAACTGCTTCTGCCCAAAAATGTTTGAGAGTGGAGAAATCGTTTAGTAAAGTTCTTGCCATTTCTTGTAATGAACGATTTTTTCTTTCTACAACCCCATTTTTCTATGGAGTTCTGGGTGTTGAGAAATTATGTTTAATTCTGTTTTCTTCACAAAATTCTTGAAATTGTTCATTTTCAAATTCTCCGCATGATCACTTCTGATAGAAACAATTGATATTCCCTTTTCATTTTGAACTCGTTTACAAAATACATGAAATACCTTAAAAGACTCATCCTTGTGAGTTATGAACAACACCCATGTCCATCTAGTGTAGTCATCCACAATTACTAGTCCATATCATTTACCACTAACATATGTTGTCCTAATGGGTCCGAATAAGTCTATGTGAAGCAGTTCAAGAGGTCTAGAGGTGGAAACATGATTTTTACTTTGAAATGAGCTTTTGATTTGTTTCCCCTTTTGACATGCTTCACATAAGTTATTCGTCTGGTGTACAAGACTTGGTAGACCTCTTACGAGGTTATGCTTTTTCAGTTTCAAAATTAATCTTAAACTTACATGACCAAGCTTCTTGTGCCAGAGCCACTGGTTTTCATAAGAAACTAGAAAATCAACATTTTGACTTTCTAGTTCGTTAAGCATTATTTTATACAAGTTGTTGCATCTGTTAGCTATTGATCGAAGCCATATCCGGTCAAATAAATGCAATTAAATGTAGTACTAGGAAGTGACTCTTAGGTCGTCTCCCAAGGACCGTCTTTTACTGTTAAAGGCTTAAACACACGAAGTGGGGGGGCGTTTGTTTCAGATTCTTTTTAGTTTATAACACAATAAGATGCAGATAACACAACAAGTAAAATAGATTGGCTTCTTGTTAGGATTGTAACTCTCTTATCCTTGGTTTACAATGAGATTACTCTATTAACCACTTAATCCTTGTTCCATCCGAGTTAACCAACTAAGCGAAGATTAACTCAAGATTTCCCTACACGAATTAAGCAAACGTATACAACGTCAACCTCTTCACAGATTAAGCAACTGTGGCATTGAGCACAGCCCATTAAGCATGGACACATTGTTATAGAGGTTAAATGAAGAAGAACAAAGCAGAACAGAGATATACAAACATACCCAACCTCAAACAGAGATTACAATCCATAACAAGAAGCCAACCCTAGGGGTTTTAGCCTTCCATTAAAATAGAAACGAAAATGAAAATGTAAGGAAGAAGAAGAAGAAAAAATGAATAATTTGTATTCAAATGAAAATGGAGTCTCACATTACAACCAAAAAACAAAACGTGAATATTAGAGAGCAGAAAAACCAAAGAGGAAGCAAAACGTAAAACTGTAGCTACATGAGAGAAAAACGTGAAAAAATAAAGAGGAGGCAACTAGCTACGTCGTCACATCAGACTCCCCCCTAGTGGCTGCCCTAAAACCCTAAATAAAACCTAGAAGAGTCAAAATGGGCCCCAAGTCAGGTTTGTCCCGACAAATACAATAAAATAGAATACAAATTGAAATTAAATGCTGAGGTGGAAAATGGTGCAGTGGTGACATGGAAGATGATGTGGTAGCTCCTTTTGAAGTCCAAAAATTAATTCCAAGCCCAAATAATTATTAAAATGCCCTGAAAATAAAATTTGGAATAATTAGATTCAGAAAATTTAAATTAGTTAAAATATGAATTATCGGACCAATTAAAGCCCAAATAGAAAACAGTGCAAAATATCAACAATTAAGCAAAATTGGAGATTAAAATAAGTACAGAAAGGTAAGAAAATAAGGGAAAATAATAACTCATCAAATTCCCCCACACTTAGCCTTTTGCACTCCTGGGCAAAATCAAAAAGCAGAGCAAGGAACAATTCCAAAGACAGCAAAGAGAGTGACACAACAGGAAGAAACAGAAACAAGAATACACACAAGGAAACAAACAGATTTACACAATCCTCAATGAATCTTGGGAAAAGAAAAGGAGTAGACAACATCCAACACACAACAAAGAGTCAGAGAAACCAGATACTTATGGAAATCATCCAAGCATTTCAAAACATGGCAAGACAATCAATCAGCTCAAGAGGTGAATCAAAAGCAACAGAACTTCACAAGATGCACTGTATCACTGTATACTCTCAAAGCACTCATGAAAAATAAGCAACAGATAGACTTGGCAAGCCTCTAAAATCAACACCCAATAAACATGCACATAAGGATCAAAAGGTCTTTTTAGGGTTGTAATGAGGCCAAGGACAGGGTAGAGGATAATATATGGGATAAGTAACTACAAACTAGAGGAACCAGAGGAGCAATGGGGAATAAGTCAAGAATACGCACAAGAAACAAACCCAGAAACCTCTAATGACCTCTATGATGATGAATCCTCTTTCTCTTGCCTCAAACAACTTCTCTTTTTCATTTTTTTTTTGTATTTTTTTGTATTTTTTTTTAATGAACAGTATGTAGTGAACAGTACACATGAAAATTTAAAATGAGATAAGATAACATGTAGAGAAGTAAAGTGTACAGCATAAGGAATCAACTAGCCAATATACATCATCCAATGAAACATACACACACCCCCACACTTATTCAAGAACTTATTCCCAAAACAGTTCCAAAGCTCCAAAACTCCCTAAGGTTAAGGTAATCATGGTTTTTCGCTTAAGGCTTGTAATGAGCTTCAAACAAAGAAGGGGAAATAGGCTCAACAGGGGTTATCAGAGGAGTTAATTCAAGGTAGGCTTATTTGGCTAGAGGCTTATGAGAATCAAAATGCCTTAATCATATCCAAACATGCATGTGAATCAAGAAGTATCAAACAGAGTCAAGACAAGGCAACTTTGCAAGCAATCAAGAGGCATAACACACAAGAAAGAACAGAGAGTGGCTCAAATCCTCACACAGGGTATATCTGTCACAATTAAAACAACCTCTCAAACCTCAAAATCATCTTTCCAAGTAGAGAAAAACAGGGATTTCAAACCATATAGTATCAAGAAACTCCTATCCAAGAATGAAGTAAGTGCCTACAAACTATCAAAACCCATAAATCAAAGAGAAACATGCAAAACTGTACATAATAACTAAAGATAAACATAAAACCTAGACCCAAAAATAACAATTAAACCCTAAAAGCATATAACCAAAACAGTTCCCCCCACACTTAAATCACACATTGTCCCAATGTGGCACAAATAGAAGATCAGAGCAATCAGAACAATCAACAGAATTGGACATGTGCAATAAAAGTAAAGAAGGAGAGAGGGAAAGAAAACTCCCTAAATCATGGTGGGAGAGAAGCAGGGTCAAGCAGAGACATCTCCTCTACAACTGCATTCAACAAAGATGGATTGCTGAGGAATGGCTTCAGCCGGTGCCCATTGACTTTAAAGCTCTTATCTGTGGATTCACTTTTGATCTCAACTGTACCATAAGGATAAACATTAGTAACAACAAAAGGTCCAATCCACTTTGATCGTAACTTACCACCCATGAGTCCGAGCTGAGAATTCTACAAGAGAACTTTCTGGCCAACCACGATGTCCTTCCTAGCTATCAAGCTGTCATGGAACTTCTTGGCTTTCTCCTTGTAGAATTTTGAATTCTCGTAGGCTTCCAAGCGAATCTCATCAAGCTCATTTAGTTGCAACCTCCTTTCCTCACCAGCCTGATCAATGGAGAAGTTACAGGTCTTCACGGCCCAGTAGGCCCGATGCTCAATCTCAACAGGTAAATGACATGCCTTGCCAAAGACAACCCGATAAGGAGACATCCCTATGGGTGCTTTGTAGGTTATGCGCCCAAAGAGCATCATCCAACCTGTTACTCCAATCTTTTCTGTTGGGCTGGACAATCTTCTCTAAGATTCTCTTGATCTCCCTGTTTGAAATTTCAGCTTGCCCATTGGTTTGGGGGTGGTAGGGTGTAGAAATTCTTTGCACTACCCTATACTTCTTGAGCAAAGCCTGCATAGATCTGTTACAAAAATGGGTGCCTTGTTCACTAACAATATCTCTGGGTACTCCAAACCTGCAGAATAGGTGAGATCTAACAAAATCGACAACAACCCGAGCATCATTAGTTATGGTGGGTTTGGCTTCCACCCATTTTGAAACATAATCAACATCTAGGAGAATATATGAAAATCCAAAAGAGATAGGAAAAGGACCCATGAAATCTATACCCCAGACATCAAAGACCTCACAGAATAGCATGGGTTGCTGAGGCATCTGCTGTCTCCAAGAAAGGGCTCCTCCTGCTCTCTGACACTGCTCACAAGTTCTGCATATCTTCCACGCATCCTTGAAGATGGTGGGCCAGTAAAAACCACAGTCAAGCACCTTGCGAGCTGTCCTATGAATGCCAAGATGACCACCAGATGCAGAAGAATGACAGAACTACAGGACTGAGTCAATCTCATGGTCCAACAAGCATCTCCTGATTACCTGATCACTGCAAAACTTCCACAAATAGGGGTCATCCCAAACATAATGTTTAGCATCACTCTTAAGTTTATCAATTTGAGCTCTAGATGCTAAAGGAGGAAAAACAGAAGCAACTAAATAATTGACAATGTTTGCAAACCAAGGGGTGGGGGAAGGAACAGAAACAGTTAACAAGTATTCATCAGGAAAATCATCCTAAATGGGCAAAGTGTCCTCATCCTCAGCTCTCTCAATCCTGCTGAGATGGTCTGCCACTAAGTTTTGTGCTTCGCTCTTGTCACGGATGTCCAAGTCAAACTCTTGAAGCCAGAGCATCCATCTAATCAGCCTAGGCTTTGAGTCAGCCTTCTTCAACAGGTACTTTAGAGCTGCATGATCTGTAAAAACAACGACACGAGAACCAAGCAAATATGATCGAAATTTATCAAGTGCAAAAACAATAGCTAAAAGTTCCTTTTTCGTGGTCGTGTAATTTGCTTGAGCATCATCTAATGTCTTGGAAGCGTAGTATATCACCCTAGGTAATTTGTCAGCCCCCAGTGCATAATTTAAAGCATCACACATCAGCTCAAAGGGAACTGTCCAGTCTGGTGCCTGAATGATAGGAGTGGTGGTCAACGCTCTCTTGAGGCAATCAAACGCCTCCTTGCACCTATCATCAAAATTAAATTCCATATCCTTCTAAAGCAAACTGGATAGTGGAAGGGGTTTCTTAATGAAGTCTTTAATGAAACGCCTGTAGAAACCTGTATGGCCAAGAAAAGATCGCACCTCTCGCACGCAAAAGGGGTAAGGCAATTGTGCAATAATAGATATCTTTGCAGGGTCAACCTCAATGCCCTTACTAGAAATGATATGCCCCAAAACTATACCCTACTCAACCATGAAATGACATTTCTCAAAATTAAGAACAAGGTTAGTCTCAATGCATCTATTCAGAACTCTATCTAAACTATCCAAACATGCATCAAAAGAGGATCCATAAATAGTAAAATCATCCATAAACACCTCTATGCAATTTTCAAGAAAGTCACTAAAAATACTAAGCATGCACCGCTGGAATGTGCCAAGGGCATTGCATAGGCCAAAAGACATCCTCCTATAGGCAAAAGTACCAAAAGGGCAGGTGAATATGGTCTTTTCCTGATCCTCAAGAACAATATGAATTTGAAAATAACCAAAGAACCCATCAAGAAAACAGTAATGAGATTTACCTGCCAGACGCTCAAGCATTTGATCAATGAAGGGCAGAGGAAAATGATCCCTCCTTGTTTCTTGGTTGAGCCTCCGGTAGTCAATACAGACCCTCCAACTATTTTGGACTCTGGTGGGTATGAACTCATCCCTCTCATTCTTAACAACAGTGAGGCTTGTCTTCTTGGGGACCACCTGGACCGGACTCACCCACTGACTATCTAAAATGGGATAGATGATCCCAGCCTGTAGAAGCTTGGTCACCTCTTTCTTCACAACTTCCAAAATCACCGAGTTAAGTCTCCTTTGAGGCTGTCTCACTGGTTTAGCTCCATCCTCCAATAATATCTTGTGCATGCATGTGGATGGGCTAATGCTAGGAATGTTTGCCAGGGTCCAACCAATTGCCTTCTTGTGCTTCCAAAGCACATGCAGCAACCTCTCTTCTTGATCAGCATCAAGGGATGTGGATATGATCAGAGGGAATCTCTCATCATCCTCCAAGTAAGCATACTTGAAGTTCTCTAGAAAAGGCTTCAACTCTGGTGTGGGTCCTGGCTAAACATCAGAAGGAACCAAAGAAGGGAGAAGGGGTTCCGCAGCCTGTACCTCAACCTGCAAGTCAGATTCTTTTGTATTTCCTACAACATGGTTAGTGCATTCTGACTGTATAAAATCAAGACCAAGAGGTACAGCACCCAAAGTTTCAAATTCAGATGCCTCACAATGAGTTTCACATTCAGACTCATATTCAGATTCAGACTCAAACTCAATGCATGAAAGGTAGCTATACAAATCAAGTGAAAATGAATGCTTCTTAGCATGAGAAGAATCAAAATCATGAATGTGCTCATCAACTAGATCATCGATCAATTCAGCACGAAAAATAGAATGAGCTTCAAAAGGAAATTTCATGGCTGTCGCCACCCGCCGAAACGGACCTTGGCAATCGCGACGATGGTTGGACTCGTTTTAAAGTTTTGGAAAGTGGTGGATTGATAGAACGACTTATTCTCAAACTGAGACCTTGTCGAGCTACCAATTTTATTAAATGATTCACCAATCCATATTAATCCCAAGCGGGACCCTCTATGGATTAGTGGTTTTCGCAAAAGGTAGGGTTCTTGGAGTCGCCACCAATGTTTTACTCAAAACATTGGAAAAAGATTTAAGGCAATTGATTTTATAAATCAACCTTGGCCATTACAACCAGAGTTGGGTAAGGGAGTCGGTTACGTGCGGGGAAGGTGTTAGCACCCCACAACGCCCCTTTCGGGTTCCCTATGATGGATTATTTATTAAATAATAGCGTAAAATTACTAAATTACCCCTATTTATTATAAACGATTATATATTAAATATCTACATGATGACGAATTTAAATATGCAACAATCAGAAAGCGGTAAAAGAAGGGATTTTTAGAGAAGAAACCTCTTGAAGCGTGCTTTTTATATATCAATGAAGTTTAGGAGGCTTTTTGGCGCTCCCTCCCTCTACAAGCTCGCTCGCTCCTTCCTAAAAAATAATTTTTACTATGGAAATCCAAAAGATTTCCCTTCGACTAAGTTCGAGACTCAAGCAAATGGCTCGTGACTCAAGAACTTCGTCGGATCGACTCCCAGAGAGATTTCTAGGGCAGAACACTGCTCAAAAACCCCAGAATACTCAAGGAGGGAGTCAAAACTGTGTGTGAAAGTGTGGAATGATGTCCAAATGATGTCCTATTTATAGGGATGAGGCGCAGTACGGCCCCTGGGTTCAATACGGCCCGTATTGAGTTTTTGTACTTCAATACGGCCGTATTGAATTCAGTACGGCCGTATTGAAATACAGAAACTTCAATACGGCCGTATTGGTTTCAGTACGGCCGTATTGTAGTACAAAATGTGCAGTACGGCCGTACTGAACTCCAAGGAGGCCGTATTGAGCTCCAAACCTCCCACTTCCTTATTTTTAGGTACTCTAAGACCTCTAAACCTACAGATAGCCATCCTATGGTCTTCTAGGAGTCCTTCTGGCTGACTTTCTTTCGATCTTTGAGAGTCTTCGAGTCTTATTTCTGACCCGGACAATTTTAGGGGTCTACAATGGCATCCAAAATATTAAAATGAACAACAATATCACCAAATTCCATAGACAAGGTGCCAGCATAAACATCAATCTTAGTCCGGGCTATTTTCAAAAATGGTCTGCCTAGAATGATTGGGACAGAACCATGGGAGAATCTGTCCTCCATATCAAGCACATAAAAATCAGTAGGAAAAATTAGTTCACCGACCCAAACTAAGACATCCTCAATGAAACCTGTAGGGTGGGCAACACTCTTATTGGCCAATTGAATGACTACACCCGTAGGTTGCAAAGGACCAAGAGACAAAGAATTAAAAATGGACAGAGGCATGAAATTAATCGAAGCTCCTAAATCAAGCATGGCATTTTCAAATTTACTGTTACCAATAATGCAAGGTACACAAAATGTACCTAGGTCCTTACACTTTTCAGGAATGTGTGGAACAGATTTACCTATGAGTGCTGAGACGTTTCTGCCCATGCTGATTCGCTCATTGCCCTTCAGCTTCCTCTTGTGGGTGCACAAGTCCTTCAGGAACTTAGCATATCTGGGAATTTGCTTGATGGCATCCAGCAGAGGTATGTTCACCTCCACCTTCCTGAAGGTCTCCAATATCTCCTTATCCACCTCTTCCATCTTTTTGCTTGGAATTAATTTAGGAGGAAATGGAAGAGGGATAGGAGCCTGCTGCAAATCAGGATTGGTGCTGGAAGAAGGTCCACCTGCATGAAAATTTTGGGCACCAACTGGTTCATCATTTTGCTCAGGTGCAAATGATGGAACTGTACAGGTACAGGTGCTAATGGAGGTACTGCAGTGGGTATGTCAATCTGTTTCCCCGACCTCAATGTGATGGCACTCACATTTTTCGGATTCTGCACAGTCTGTGAAGGCAACTTATCTGAATTTTGAGATTGTGCCTGATTGAGTTGAGTAACCATCTGCCCCATCTGATTGGTCAAGCTCTGAATGGAAGCTCTGGTCTCTTGCTGGAATTGCATATTTTGAAGAGTCATCTGCCTCACCAACTCCTCCAATGAAGGCTTAAAGGAAGTAGAAGGTTGAGCTGGTTGGGCTGCAGGTGCAAGGGGAGGAAGTCTCTATTGAGGAGGCTGGTATGTAGAACTTGAGGGATTGTTCTGGAAAGGTGGTGGATTTTGCTGATGTTGCTGAGAGTTTCCCCATCTCAATTTAGGATGATTCCTCCAACCAAGATTGTATCTATTGGAAGACAGATCATAATTTTGTTGTTGCTTTTGTGGAGGTCTGTTGTTGTAAATGTTGGCAGCATATGCTTGTGGGGCATCAGGACCTGTAGAAGAGTCTTGCAAGGAGGGACAAGCATCTGTTGGATGATTAATTAAAGTGCAGATGCCACATACTTTTGCTGGTGGTGGGGCTGATTTTTGATTTGCAGCCAGTTGTGAAACCAAGGTGGTGAGAGCATCAATCTTACTCTCCAACTTTTTGTGTTCAGTGGAATCTAAGGCTACCACATCATGCACACCCCTCACAACTATGGCATCACTCCTCATATTGAATTGTTGTGAGTTGGACGCCATTTTTTCAATCAGCCCTCTAGCAGAAGCAGGTATCATATCTCTTAAAGCTCCTCCACTAGCTGCATCAATCATGCTTCTATCCATTATGTTCAAACCCTCATAGAAGTACTGCAATAATAGCTGCTCAGAAATTTAATGGTGAGGGCAGCTAGCACACAGCCTCTTGAATCTCTCCCAGTACTCGTATAAGCTCTCCCCCATGAGTTGCCTAATTCTAGATATGTCCTTCCAGATTGTAGTGGTCCTGGATGTAGGGAAGAATTTTTCGAGGAACACTCTCTTCAAGTCATCCCAACTTGTTATTGAACCAGGAGCCAGATAGTACAACTAGTCCTTGGCAAGATCCTCCAATGAAAAAGGGAATGCCTTTAGGTAGATGTGATCTTCAGGGACATTACGTGGCCTCATGGTGGAACAAACTATGTGGAACTACTTGAGATGCTTGTGTGGATCCTCACCTGCACGACCATGAAACTTAGGCAACAAATGGATTAGTCCAGTTTTAAGCACAAAAGGAACATCTTCCTCAGGATATTGAATGCATAGACTCTCATATGTGAAATCAGGTGCAGCCATCTCCCTAAGTGTTCTCTCTCGAGGTCCAGGATGGTCACCCATATTTTCAGTTGAGTCAACTTCAGATGCTACACTCACATTATGGGTATCACTCTCAGGTGGGACTATATGCTCTCTAACTAATCTACGGTCTATCTATTTAGGATCAAATGGATGCAAAGTGTGTGGATTGTTCCTAGTCATGCACTACATGCAATCACATGCAACTACTACGTGAACAGTAGGGGTAAAAAGGGAATTTTCATGAAAACTTGGAAACTGTCAAAACCAATGCACCAATATCATCCTAAAATCATTAGAAACTACCACAAAAAGTTTGAGAACAAAATTCAAAGCCTAGCTACATGAACTACCTAAGAAAAGTTTGGAAAAATAGTGAAATAAAACTTCAAAAATAAAAAAGAAATACTAAACGACCTTTTTTTTTAAATCTAGCTGGGGCCACATAGCCTAGCAGTGTGGGTTTGATAGATCTTTTTTTCCTACACAAAATGAAAAAAACTTTTGCCTAATTCCGATAACCAGAGCCAAAGTTATGGCCCTTTGAAGTTTTGCTGAAAACAATTTTCAAAAATTTTGGTATCTCCAAATTTTGACCAAACTATGTGCCCTAGCTATTTTTTACACAAAATATAGATTGAAAGAAGTTACCACACAAAATTTGAGGCAAAAATAACAAGTCTAGCTATCAAAACCAAAAATCACGATTAATTGGAAAATTCTGGCACTATTCAACACTATTCACGTGCACCAAAATTGCACCACATTTGTAACACTTACACACCATTTTCCCACATTTTTGGCACCCGAACAGAGGAGTAGTAGGCAGCCAAAACAGAGCATGCCTAAACTGAAACAGAACACGCACCAAAACAGGGCACAAATCGCACCAAATATGCACCAAAACACACCAGATTTTGCACCAAAATGAACCACAAAATGCACCAGAATGTACCACAAAATGCACCAGAATTGAAACTCAACACAACACAACAATCATTTAGCACACCAAATGGAATGAATATAATTGGTCACAATGGGCTATGAAATGCAATAAAGATCATCTATGACAAACACATGACAACAAATGCACCAAAAACCAAATTCGAGTTACTGTTCCATTGGTTTACTGTTCATTGGTTCTCTCTAATTCTTCAACTGGCTTACTTGCTACACCTGGGGAGACTAATAACAAACACAAATACACAACATAACATGTAATGAGACACAAAAATGCAAGCACCAAACTGATACACAAAATTCATACAAAATTGAAACAAAAATTAATACACTAAAATTGATATACTGATACACTGAAACACTACAGCAAAAACAGACATAACATAACAGAAACTCTAAAACACTAAACACACAACAAAAACAAATAACACACACCCTTTAACAGGAATCGATGGTCCCCGGCAACGGTGCCAAATTTGATCAAAGCCGTATCCGGTCAAATAAATGCAATTAAATGTAGTACTAGGAAGTGACTCCTAGGTCGTCTCCCAAGGACCGTCTTTTACTGTTAAAGGCTTAAACACACGAAGTGGGGGGGGATTTGTTTCAGATTCTTTTTAGTTTATAACACAATAAGATGCAGATAACACAGCAAGTAAAATAGATTGGCTTCTTATTAGGATTGTAACTCTCTTATCCTTGGTTCACAATGAGATTACTCTATTAACCACTTAATCCTTGTTCCATCTGAGTTAACCAACTAAGCGAAGATTAACTCAAGATTTCCCTACACGAATTAAGCAAACATATACAACATCAACCTCTTCACAGATTAAACAACTATGGCATTGAGCACAACCCATTAAGCATGGACACATTGTTATAGAGGTTAAATGAAGAAGAACAAAGCAGAACAGAGATATACAAACATACCTAACCTCAAATAGAGATTACAATCCATAACAAGAAGCCAACCCTAGGGGTTTTAGCCTTCCATTAAAATAGAAACGAAAATGAAAATGCAAGGAAGAAGAAGAAGAAGAAGAAATGAATAATCTGTATTCAAATGAAAATGGAGTCTCACATTACAACCAAAAAACAAAACGTGAATATTAGAGAGCAGAAAAACCAAAGAGGAAGAAAAACGTAAAATTGTAGCTACATGAGAGAAAAACGTGAAAAAACAAAGAGGAGGCAGCCAGCTACGTCGTCACATCAGACTCCCCCATAGTGGCTGCCCTAAAACCCTAAATAAAACCTAGAAGAGTCAAAATGGGCCCCAAGTCAGGTTTGACTCGAAAAATACAATAAAATAGAATACAAATTGAAATTAAATGCTGAGGTGGAAAATGGTGCAGTGGTGACATGGCAGATGACGTGGCAGCTCCTCTTGATGTCCAAAAATTAATTCCAAGCCCAAATAATTATTAAACTGCCCTGAAAATAAAATTTGGAATAATTAGATTTAGAAAATTTAAATTAGTTAAAATATGAATTACCGGTCCAATTAAAGCCCAAATAGAAAAAAGTACAGAATATCAACAATTAAGCACAAATTAGAGGTTAAAATAAGTACAGAAAGGTAAGAAAATAAGGGAAAATAATGACTCATCAGCTATAAATAATATGGATGAATCAGATTGACTAATAGTACATTTATTTTTGTTGAAGGACACCTTATAACCACTATCACACAATTGACTTATGTTGAGTAGATTGTGTCAATCCTTTAACATACAGAACATTATCAATGGTGATAGAGGAGTTGATACCTATTTTACCTATCCCCATGATATGTCTTTTTCTGTCCTCCTCCAAATGTGACTTGCCCTCCTTTCTTGGTCCTGAGGTCTAGGAACATAGACCTTTCACCCTTCATGTGTCGCGAGCAGCCACTATCTAGGTACCATGACTGGACATTTCTTATTCTTGTTAAACAAATCTCCAACAGGCACTATTTTAGTCTTTGGTACCTAAATGGATTTGGGTTCATGAGTGTTAGCTCTTGAGGTTTTGGAATACCTCTTTTCGTGCATGTGACTGCGTGTGGATGTAGAATGTCCATGATTCCTATGAGAAGAATATGCATGTGTTCTTGTTTTAATCTTGATTCAGATTCAACATATCCTAGTCCAGACCTATTATTTCCACTTCTAGAATATTTCAAAATATTTTCGAGATTTTTAGCTCCTAGAGTGAATTTTGACAAATCTGATTTTAATAGGTCAATTTCTTTGTTAAGTTTGTTCACTTCTTCTGAAGTTGAAAAGTATTTTTTGGATTCTTTTGATAGCTTTGCATTCTCATTTTTTAGAAGCAGATTTTCTTCAAGTAACTCAGAAACCTTTTTCTTTTGTTCCTTACAGGTTGTAGAGATTTTAGCAGAATCAGACAAAAGTTGATTATATGCATGCTTAAGAGTTTTAAAGTCAGATTTAGTTACCTCTTCATCATCAGATTTTGATGATGAGTCTGCGTCTACCATAAGACAAATGTTTGCTTCTACATCATCCTCAGATGACATGGTATCAAGGTCCTCCCAGGTGGACATCATTGCCTTCTTCTTGTAGGAGATCAACTTCTTTTTCTCTTTTTCTTTTTCTTTTTCTAGTTTTGGAAATTCTGTTTTGTAATGTCCAGGTTTCTTGCACTCAAAACACAGTGATTGTGCCTTTTCTTTGGGAGTTTTGTTGTATTTTCTCCATCGTATTCCTCCCTTCTTTTTCATCATTGAGTGGATCTTTCTTCATAAGAAGGATATCTCATCATCGATATCGCAAGTACGTTCACTACAGCTTTCATCAGACGTCTGTTCTACCTTTAGGGTTCTTGAGGATGTTGGAGTGGACTTTATCTTTTGTACATTCAATGCAATGGATTTCTGTTTCCTCCCAGCATCGTCTTGTTGTAGCTCCAGCTCGTGAACTTTGAGTAGTCCAATGAGTTCCTCTAGTGAGAGCTTTTCTAAGTTTTTGGACGCTCTCAAGGCTGTAACCTGTGGTCTCCACTTCCTCGGTAAACTTCGAAGTAATTTGTCAATATGATCAAAGTTATCGTAAGTTCTTCCTAAAAATGATAGTTCATTTACAATTGTTTGAACTCTTCCAAACATGGTTTGGATAGATTCACTTTCTTCCATCTCGAAGAGTTTATACTTACACGCCAACAAGCTTAGCTTGTTGCGTTTTACCTCTAGGGATCCCTCGTAGGTCAAGGCTAGTGTATCCCACATCTATTTTGCACTTCTGAAGCTATGAACTTTAGTGTATTCTTCCTCAGATAGGGCACACATGAGCGCATTGCGTGCTTTTGAGTTTAGTACGAATCTTTGCTTCTGCTCTTCATTCCATTGTGTCTTGGGTAACTCATCACCGACTTCATTTCGAGGGATGTAGTTTCCTTGTTCCACAATGTCCCACATGTCTATATGACATGCATCAAAGCATGCAATCATTATTTGTTTCCAATAGTCATATTTTGTCCCTCTGAAGAGAGGTGGACGGTTTACGGCTTGTCCTTCACTTTCCATGATCGTTTCCCCTATAGTGTTAGATGCTCAACCCAAGGGGTCGAGCTTTCATACCAATTGAAGTTAGTGGAAATACACACAGAAAGGGGGTTTGAATGTGTGTGTGTTCGAAGGAAGATTTTTCAAAATCGTTTTTATAAAGATACTCCTTTTTCTTTTAATAAAAAGAGTATTCAAGCACTGTTGAAAACTTGTGCAGGCTTGTCTGACTAGAAAGCTTTTTGCGTCCAATAAACCTGATTGTTTGCTTCAAGGAACAAGTTGAGTAAATATGTTTTCCGTGTGAAAGGATTTATCGTCCAAAAATATTATTTCTTCAAAAATAGTGGACAAGTGTGTTTTCATCTAACAGTTTGTTGAAATGAAAGTAGATGAAAGACAATTTTTAAATAAGTAGTGCTTGAGAAATAGAAAAAGGTATGCATATTTTTATACTGGTTCACTCAATTTGAGCTACATCCAGTCTCCTTCAACTAAAGGGTACCACTAATCACAGAGGATTACAAGTATTCTCAACCACTTATGGCTCGTCAACCTCACTTGTCGATGCTAGTATTCTTAACCACTTTTGGCTCTCCAAGTATTCTTGACCACTTCTGGCCTGCTAACTTCACTCACTAGCGCTAGTATTCTCAAACCACTTTTGGTTCACAAGTATTCTTTCAACCAGCCTCTTCAGGCTTTACAGAAAATGAAGGTGTTGAGTGTGTTTGCAACTCTCACAGAGAAGATAGGATAGTTTCTACACTCACTAAGGTGCGTAACCTTAGTTTTACAGGAATAAGTGTTTGAGTGTTTTGTTTACTCTCTTAAAGAGGATAAACTATTAGCAATACTCACTAAGATAAGCTATCTTAGTTTTCACACAGATATACAGGAAATGCTTTGAGAAGAAATGTAGCTTATGATTTTTTGCTTTCTCTTTCTTATTACACGTTTTCTCTACTTCTCAGTTCTCTGCTTCTTCTTCTTCTTTTCCTTGATACTTATAGCCTGTTGATAAATCTGTCCGTTGTTTGAATTCAAATTTTTTCGTTGGAGCGGAGCTTCATGTCGTTGCAGATGGAGGCTTGTTCATGGCTATGTAAATCTTTTCATTTAATGCATTTGATCTTGCATGAAATGTTTGCTTGTATACTTGAAGTCCTTCTGTGTAGTTGATTATTTCAATGTCTAACTTCAATCATGATCTAGGCATATTTGTACTTTTCTCATCAGTTTAGCTGCTGAGGTGCTGTCTTTTTCTGACACACGCAGCTTTGACTTGTGAATTCACGCTTGCCTATTCTTCTTTATTCAGGTTTGATGTCCTTTTGTGTTTCTTATATGATTTCACTTAATGTGATTAGTGGACTTCAGACGCGCTCCATTATTTTCTGACTGCGTCTGGATACACATTTTAGTTTTGATTCTTTGTCTGGTCTTGACTACCTTTTACGTCTGGTAGTGATGACTTTGTCTACTTGTTCGTTAGGCTCTATCTGATGATTTTGCAAATCCATGTTGATGTTCAACCAAATTTCGTCCTGTTCTTGACTTAGTCTCATATAATGCCTGTTTTAGTCTTACATCTGATCCCTCAGGCTTCAGTTGATCTTATCTTGTATTTGATTTAGGCCTGGATCAACCTTAGTCTTGATACTAGCTTTGCTATCGTCTAATGTCTTGTTCAATTTGATTATGCTTGATTATACTTTGTCCTTCATGTTTGCCTGAACTTATTGTTATCCATCTGAAACACTAATGCACATGTTAAGAATAACAATATGTATTATATTTGTCATATTCAAAATCTCGATGGGAATTGCGAATGCGCTTCGTCTGACTTAACACAAGAATACGTTCAATCATGTTAATATAAATAGGTTCAACAAGCTAGTCTAGGAATTTATGACATGTAAAAAGGACTACACATGAATTCTAAACAAAACTTTTAGGATTCAAAAATAAAAACACATACTAATAACATTTTTCATACATGAATTAGAAGTTTAAGGAAAGGACTCAAATAAATAAAAAGGCACAAGCACTAGAAACCTATAAGCACCAAATGGTTTGGTTCAAGATTAAGGAACGAGCAAATTTATGAACCAAACAAACAATGAGACATGTAGATCTATTAGATCTATACAGCAAACATGACAAGATAATAAGGAAGACAACACATGACCGAAAGTTAATAGAAGAGAATGGAACACATAACCTTAAGAGCAACCATGGCTCTAGATACCAAAAATAATGGAAAAAAACTTGGAGAAGTGATTGGAGTTCTCCTCCTAGCTCCATCTTCATTGTCCAATCTTCCCTTGAGGTTCAAGTTCTTCATGGAAGCAAGGTTCAAACTCTTGGAGTTTGAAGAAACAACATCAATGGCGTGGCAATCTTCTTGAAGAAGAAGAATTGATGAACCAAGGCATAAAGGAAAAATTCCTTTGTGAAGTTTCTTAAGGATAGAATGTTCTCCACGGATTTTGACTCTAGAAAGAGAGAGAATTTTCTGAATTCTAATCTCATAAATGTCAAAAGTGATTACAAAGCCAAGGAAAAGACTTATATAGAGTAGGAAAACTTGTTGTGTAAGCTAGACTAACTATGGTTTAAGAGGACTATGGTTAGTTAAGCTGTCGGCCTAGTTAGTTTAGAAGGCTTGTGGAGCAAGCTTCTAACTAAGAAGCTTGGGAAGCAAGCTAAATTAGAAGCTTGTAGCACAAGCTTCCCAAGTGTGTAGGAGAAGCTATGCAATTCAGCCAAGGAAAAGTGCTAGGCGGCCAAGACTTATTTTCCAACATTTAATCCAATCCAAAATCTTGGAATTGGTTTAGTTAGGTTCACCAAATAATGGTGAGACCTAGATAAATCAATTCCTTGGAAAAAAAATGGAGGAAAACAAGTTCAATATGTAAAATTTAGCCTAGGCCCACTTCTAGCCCAATTACCAATTGCACCTACACACCTTGCTATTTGTCATCCCACTTCTACTACTGAAAATGTGAAAATGAGTGACCCTTAATAAAAGGTCAAATAGAGCAAAAGTCTTCAAGTAACATACCTTAAATAATCAAAGGAAAATCCTAAAATAAAAGAAAAAGAGTGCCCCACAAATACAAAGGCAAAATGAACATATACAAAGAACTACTATGACCAAGCTGTTTATTTGTCTTGGGTGAGGAAACAAACCAAATGCATTTAACATTGTCTCCGGGAGGATTCAATTGCTACATAGGTCTGGACTATTTTGGACTTTATTACAAAATGTGGTTTCAAAGAGGATGATCCAAGCATATAGGTTCGGGCTTTGGATGCTAATTATACAGTGGCTATATGTTTTTGTCACTGTATGGTAAAAATGGGCGAAAGGAATATTTGTATATAATATATCTTTGAGTGGGGAAGCAAGTTCTGCTATAACGATATGCAGATATGCAAGTTGTCAAACTCTAGAGACTTAAGATCTTTAGAGTCAACACATCCTCTGAGCTGCCAAACTTATTCATGAAGAACTCTCATCATGTTCCCCCGCCTCCATAACGAGGGTGAACATAAAGACAAGGTTTTGATGAGGCTGCAACAAATTCCCTTGTGCATGAGTTCTGACAACCATACCTATGCTACCTTTACCTAATTCTTTGAACTTCCTCATCAACATTCACTAGTAAAGTCCTTCAGCCTCCGTTGAATGTAAAGCCAAAAATTTTCCCAGTCACATTTAGTTTCTTGGAAAGTGGGAAACGAGGATTGAAATGGGAAACAAACATACACTTGATGCATGTGTGATCTTACATTTGCAATTAGCAACGTCCGTACACCACAATCCATCCAAAGATATGTTTCTCCGTTTAGATGCTTTGGAATGTGTTTTGACGGCTATTCTAACACAACCTTAGTCGACAAGGATCCCTTAGATCATGAAAGGTTTGCTATTAACATCATTGTAGCATGCCCAGTAGGATTCGGTAGCTGTAACCAAGTATTCTATATCTATCAACAATCTGACCACAGATTATTTGCTACGTGCAATACAAACCATAACAAAATTACTCAATTCTAAAATGGCTTTAGGAAGATGGAAGAATCTTTCATGGAACCAGTCTAGGCTGTCTAGCATATTTCCCCGTGATAGTTTAGATCAGAGGACTGTGTAGCACCTTAAACTCTAGGCTCCGGGCACTGAACCAAGGACAAGGGTAATGCTTTTAAAGAGAGAATAAAGGAGACAGCAGCATCATGGGAGAAGCATAATCTAGTTCCCATAATCAGGTTCAGGTCTCATCTTTAGAGTAGGATAGAATATTGAAAAAACAAATATTGGAAAAAAAAATTGAAAAAAAATCAGCTTGATTTATATATCTTCTTTTTTTTTTTTAAGTCCAACTATCATTTAAATCTATCATTTATAATTACCTGTCATCTAAAAAAATTGAACTTGTTTAGATACAAGATAGAAGTGTTTTTTAGAGTATTTTTTTATTAAAAATAAAGAGTTATTTCTATTAGAAAAATTTTCTAAAATACTTTTAGACTTATATCTAAACATACTCAATGACTGAAATGTACAATATAAATATCCTTAAGAAAGTAATACCACAGAGGACTTGGTCACAAGTTTTTCCTAACCGGGGACCAATTGAACAGCAGAAATCTAGATAAGTCATCAGTCCACTGCTAGCCAAGTCAATTTGTGGCCCCGCCAATATGGTAAAAGACAAAATAAAAAATAAAGAAAATAAGAAACAATATTTATTGCTGCTGTGATGCTGCACTGTTGCCAGGATAACAATATTTATTGCTTTGTGATAGAAATGGGAAAAGATAAAGTGCAAAATAAATAAAATACTGCCCGTCATTAAAAATTAGTGTAGTTTGTTCAGAAAAATCATAAGAACCAACCATCTAAGTAGCATTCAATGAACAAAGCAACAAACTTCCATGATTGTTCAGCAACTGTCCGTTCAATGATTTTACAATCTGAATCAATCAATCACTTCACAGATTGAATGATCCCTGTAGTTAGTATACATAATGATTGTAATATATTATATATAAATAGCATACCCATTCTTCTTCCTTGCTGGCTGAATAAAATCCAGGTTTCCAACTGACTCGGACAAAACAGAAGACAAGGAAAACCTGCTGAATGTTGAAGCTGCTCAAATCACGGCTGAATGCTAATACTATATTTGTTATATACACTAATAGGCTAATTGCTATTGGTACCACCACCTCTGTAGCCCTTCAGAGCTCCATCTTCAACTGATTTGAATGCAGAGATACTGTATTACAATTTAAGTTGTTAAATTCAGATTCAAAAGTAACTTGGTAGTTAAAAAATCAGATTCAAAATTGTCAAAAACCATGAAATTATAATAACAGTCCTGCTGTTGTATATGAAAAATAATTCCTTTTGAGTAATTTATAACTTTTTACAATCTGTTGTTAAAGTGGCTTGAGTGCCCAATTTATTTATAGGTATTTGTCTTAGATTCAATATATTCCATGGAAAGGACAGACAGCTCCAATTCATGTTTATCTTTGAAGCTCAATGCTAATTGAAGTAGGAATAGGATACGATTAAATTGGACAATTTTTTGTGGAATGTCTTTGGGGAGGAGATGTGTGCAATAAGATTAACTCTGATCTACCTGAATTTGCCGATGAGTCATAACTCAGGAGTGAGTTTTCTGGTGTCATGAAATTAGTGTTATTTTCTTCCCTCCCCCAAAGGGCTTGGTGGAATGCATCAACCTGCCATGGTTGCTGATACTGTTGTCTATTTCCGTTCTGTGGGATTTCTGGCCACATGACGGGTGCAACTGTAGGGGGGAAGTTACATTCCATTGGAGATGCTCTCTACAAGTTAACGACAAAATTTTATCAGCAGAAGGAAATTAAATAAAACCTGAACATCAATGGATAATGCTGAATTGGCTCTATCACTGCATCCAAAAAACACACCGTAGTACCAGGTTAAACTGAACACACCAAAACACTCATTTTCAAATCCATATACCTGCCCCAGACCTTGATATAAAGGAGGGAGGTACGAGGACTTCAAGTGCAAGCATTTATGTTTTCACATTGTTAATCCTTGCTCAATGTCTACAGTTTTCACGGTTGATCTTGTCAGATTCCATCTTTAAATTAATTTGCAAATGTGGACTTTCCAACAGGTCTGTCATGATATCCTAGAGAATGGATGACAGTAACTGATTACTAGGAATCTCTTTCACTGTTCCCATTTTCAAGTTTACCATTTCAGTTTCTAGGCATGTGTGTGTATATATATATAACGCAAAACAGAATTAGATGGGCCGGTAGTAAAATTTTGGTCAATTGCTGCTAATCAATGAGAAAATTTAAGAGTCTCAGAAAATAGTCTAAAACTACATCGGGACTATTAATACTGCAGAAGTGTCAAATCCCCAATAAAACTGGAACATAAATTACTATAGAAGGTGATGACAAATGTTATTCCTCAAATGTTTTAGAATCAAGCCAGACATGTTCGTGTACTTTGGGTGTGGATCCTTTCATATCGATTATAAACATGGCAATGTCATGTCCAAATCTTGTGTATCTATCTCTCCTGGTAGAGATAAATAGGCAGGATCTATCTAATATTTATAAGGAGAAAGATAGATACAAAATTTGAACATGACCTATATCATGTACATGAGAGGATCCATAACCCATGTACTTTAGATTACTTCCCAGCCAAGACAAATAGATAAATTTACATTTTTCTTTCCACATAAGAGAAAAATCTATACTTACTTCGGTAGCCAATAAGTTGTCAAGGTTGAAATCAATTACTGGGTTAACTGCTGCTAATTTCATTGATAATATCTGGAATAAAGCATAAATCAATAAGAGCAAGATAATACTAATGAAGATAACTCAAACAGCATTTATCATTGTATTCCAACAGAAAGATTCTACTAAATCTTCCCAATCTTCAGAGATGTCTTCACAATTGCAGTTCACTTGCAAAGCAAACTTACTACTTTGCTAAAATATCATTACAAAGAAAAAAGTTTATCATTTTATAACTTCCAGGCATATATACATTACCAAGCATGCACAATTCTAGGAGCATTCATTTCCAAGCCACAAGTCCACACTAGGCAGATAAGAATCAGACTCATTCTTAGATGAAATTCAATTCCAAGTTCTTAGAAGAAGGTTGACAGTTTATAATGCCATGTAGTACAAAATAATATGTCCATGATGGATTTAATGCAAGCAATGTTTATTTGTTCTGATGACTACCATATTCTAGAAACTTGCGATAGCTTTTTACAGGGCTACAAATCAATTTTGAAGGATCAGATAAAGACAGTGAAGAATGGAACACCAGCCACTTCTTTTAAAAGATTGCACGCATTACATTAATATTGAAGATTAGATTGCTTCTAACAACTTTTTCCTTCTAATTTTTTGTCAAAACAACTGCCTTGAATGTCAATGATATGAAAGTCTGACCTCCACTTCATGCTGTAGAGATTGCACATGGTTGATGATTTTATCCAGAACCAACGCTGTTCCTGATATCTGTATAATAGCAAATATTGTCATGTCATCTATCTTTGACTTGCTACATTAACTGTTTTGAGAAAAATCAAATACAGTCTAATGCATGCAAAAATAAGAAGAGTGGCTGCGCTAAGGCTTCTAAATTAAACATAAAAGGCCTGTAGTAGCATTGACAAAAATGTGATCAAATATGTACATGGTAAATATGTAATTAAGGCAAAAGCAAGGAGATCGATTTCAACCAGATTATTTTTCCCACCATGAGAAACACCTGCAGCTAAAATTATTCAAAATAGCACTTTAATATAATCGGAAAAGGGGCATGCTAATAACGTATTTGGTGGTTTAAGGAAATATTTTATGTTTTTCGTTTCCTAGCTTCATAAATAATTACAAAAATACCATTTTTTTATTTCCAAAGATGAGTTAAAAACAGGTCTTTTTTTTTATTATTATTTTCCCTGTTTATTTTACAACTTTTTTAAAAGATGAAACAAAGTAAAAACAAACAAGGTTATATTTTTGTAATTATATATATTTATAAAAACAATAATATATTTTCCAAATCAATCGGGCCTAAATTTCTCTGGCAGCTAAATAGAGATAGGAGTCATTGAAGACTATATAAATCTTGAGGTGTGTATCTAACTTAAATTTAGGCGACGTTAATTTTGATCATGTTCAAGTTCAATGTTCAAAGTCAGTTAGGTTTATCCGTTTGGTAGATGCACTCCAAGAGGAAATGCTTTATCTTTTCACCCTATTTTGGTCATCCCATAAATGATTGATGGATACCAAACTCCTAGAGAAGATGGAACCCTCACCGTCCCAAGATGGATTAATATTTCAATTGCCAAGGGGACCCATTCACACTGGTTTCAATACACCCACCTATGTGTCTCTCGATCGTGAAAGCCAGAGTCCAGCTAAAATACCCCCCTCTCGCCCCACACGCCCACCCTTCTGTCTCTTCACTAAGCCTTCTGGCTCGTGAAAGTGACGAGGGGGGATTACCTTAATTGTCCTGAACAAACCACGACGCATATTTTGTTTGTCCTTTTCAGAAAACAACGACTGATTTATGGCCAAAAAATTAAAGAATCACTATATTACTTGTATGTAACATTCTTGTCTTGATGTCGCTTTTTTACAGGTCATGAACAGCTTCTTTCACATTGACGTCCAGAGTCAGAAACATGTTACTGGAACGAAACCAGTTGAGGATTTGCTATTACTTATCTCAAACTTCATTCAACATCACCCGAATATTCAACGACTAATTTATGGCCAATAAAAAGATAAACGAACCACTATTGCATTTGTGTAACATTCTTGTCTTGATGTCGCTTTTTTTACAGGTCATTAACAGCTTCTTTCACATTGACGCCCAAAATCCATAATCACTATATCACCCGAATATACAAGGCTAACAGCGTATTTGGATTTCAGTTGACAAACTCTAAACTACAGCTTGCCAAAATCATGATTTGACATTTTCTTGAATGAAAAACTAAACATGTTAAGTTTCTGTTCGGATAAACTTTTCAAAAAGACTTGAGAAGGGCGAGCAACATATTCTATAAAACACTTTTTTAACATATACCATAATATACTTCTTTTAACACACACCATCCTAATTATTAAAATTGATTCAAAACTACAAAATCAATTATTAAAATTGATTCTAAACTACCAAATCACGAGTGACTCATCAAATAAAAAAAAAATCTTGCACAATTTTATAATTTTTAATAAATTTCAATTAATAATAAAAGATGTATTAGCAATATGTTACTAACATTTTTTCATAAACAGTAATAGAAATAAAATAAAAAGATAAAATGAATTAAGTATATTTCGTAACTAAAAAATAGCTTATGCAGTTAATTATAAAATTCTTTTGTTTAACTTTTCAAAGAATATTTTATCTTTTGCATACACTAATTTAAATATATATAAAAAAAAAAAACTTATTTTTTATTTTTTTATCTCATAAATATTTATTACAAATGATTTTCAAAATAAATCCTAAATAGAAGAACAAGATTGGAATGAAATTTTCTTTTAATAAATTAAACCAACACTCTACGAGGTTGTATGAGATTAAACGCTATCTTCTCTTTTATTGATGTTTACATCAACCTCTCATATAGATCATAATATAATACTTTTTAAATAATTAAGGAAGGTGGGTATAATACTCAATGAATCTAAAGGTTTTCAGATAATTAAAGGATTGTTGTAAGAATAAGAAATTAAAGGGTTATTGTAAGATTAGAAAATAAGAGGCTAAGTGCAGTCTCATGTCAGTAATTTACTTTCTTTTTTGTGGTGTACAGGAATGATGGAGTTAACCTTGAAACAGTCTTGTTAACTACGTTACGAGTTGTAACCAATTCAAAAAGCAACATCACAAGCAAAGAGAGAGAGAGAGAGAGAAGAAGGAGGTACAGTATAAAGTTACGAAAATGCCATGTTGACACCGAGTGGAAGTGAGCACTTTTCTTGATACAAAAGCATGCACTTTTTTTAGGTGAAAAGGTGACAACGACCCAACCCAGTTTATAAAATTCCATAATCCGCGGACACAATTGCACTTTTAGGAGACAAATCAGAGAGATAATCATGGCATAATAATGAAAATTGAACAAATCACAATTAATTAACTCTGGTAACCAAGAGTTAAATTGAGCTCTTAAAAAAGAAGAAAAGGAACAAACCTTGTTGCAACCCGGGACCAGCTCTTGTAAAAGCTTCATCCGAGCATTTATCTTCTCTCTCCTAGCCTACAACACAATTAAACAAAAAATAAATATATTAAATAATAATAATTAAAAAATTAAACTTAACTTTTTTCCTTATAAATAAGGGTGATTAAAGTAATTAATCAGTGGTTAATTATATAGCTTACCCTTTCTGCTAAGCTATGGCTATCAGTGGCTTGACCTCGACGAACTCGAACGTGAACGTACGGAAGCTTCTCGCCGTCGCCGGAACTCTCGTCGGCGACGCTCTTACTCTTCTTCGACGACGCTTTAACCTGCGTTTCACACAACCATTGAATTTCGCCAAAAATTACCGAAAAATCGAAACCCTAGCTCTCGAGAGCGGTTGCGATTGAATTGCGATTCGCGAGACGTACCTTCTTCTCTCGCTCCTTCCTCTTTGCGCTCTTCGAGTTCTTGTTCTCCACGGCGGGATCGGAGACGGAGCCGCCTCCGTGAGTCGAGCTCGGGTTGGAATCGGTCTCCGGCAGCTCGCGCTTCACCTCCGGCGAGTTCTCGCCGGCGAAGACGGAGAACCTGGCGGCGCGTTCGATCAGCGCGGCGTTGGAAGGGAAGGTGAGGTTGGCGGCGCCGGCGGAGGCGAAGGAAGTCAACGGATAGGGTTTGGGACTGTGGCGCGGTGGCTTTCCGGCGCGCTCCGGCGAGTGGAGGAGCTCGACGGCCTGCGTCGGCGGTAGCTCGAGCAGCGCTGTGAAGGAATTGGCGGTTTCCGGCGGCGGAGCCATGATGCCCTGGATTTCCTCGTTGAACTGAATGGCTTCGAGCGTGGTTTGTTCCATAATCCAATTGAACCGGACCTAACCGAACCGAACCGGACCGAATTGTTGGGAAACGCAAAGGGTGGTTAAGTTTGTTTGAGAATGGGGGAATTGGTTTATTGAGAGAAGGGAAAATGGGAAGGAAATGAGAGGAATGTGTTTGGGAGTGATATAAAAAGAGGAAGTGATTTTTAATGGCGGTCAATGTGTTTTTTTCTTCTTCTTTTTTCTTTCTCTCAGTTCAATTTCCCTGTCTTGTGTGTGTTTCTGTGAGATTGCTTCTCCTCCATTTCAAGTACTACGAAAGCAACGTCGCTACTCTACTTTCTCGCTACACCCCCTTAGCCTTCTCAATTATACGGGTATTTTGGTACGCTGGTAACGGTACTGTGGAAAACCGGGTTGTAAGGATCCAACTTGTTCCATCATATTATAAATTTGAACATTATTGGATATTATATTTGATTAATTTAAATTAATCCATTAAATATTTTTATAATTATTTATTAATTTGAATTAAAAAATAGAGTATTAAATAATTTTTAATTTTTAAAAAATTTACGAACTTTATGTATTAAAAATTTGTAATTTAATAATTAAATTGTTAAAATTTGATATAAAGTATAAGTTATTGAGTGAAATGAGTATAAATAGACTTTATACTTGAAATAAATGTGGATCCCTTTTGTCTCTTTATATATATACTTGAATTAGAGCATTGAAGAATCATATGAAACTCAAAAACACAAGATAAGATATAATTTAAAATTTTTCCATCATATAATACGTACAATAAAGAATACATATATATATATATATAATTTCATGTATCAAATTAATTTTGTAGATCTTGGATTGCTCATGGATTATTAGGAAACCCTAGGAAACAAATGTAATGGGTTAACAAGGGATAATTGAGATGTTTTGTATGAATGAGTAAACTATTAAGTTATAAATGAATATTTGAATGTTAATTGTACTTGTAATCAATTGAATTGAGAGAATTGAGTCGGGTGTGAGTTGTACATGCACTTCACTATAGTGAATTTCTCCCCAAGGCAGCAAATGGCACGTACAATATGTTGCACGTCTATGTGACCAAAGTTGAATGAGACTCATGTTGAACAGTAATTGGCACAAGTGTACACCTAGTTGCACGCCTGTGCACGCATTCTAAATGACCAAATTAGGTTTTGATGTCTTCATAAGAGTTGTATCCTTAGGTATTAGCTTTCAAATTGCATTAGGATCACTTAAAAATGATGTTTATAACTAATAAGTTATAATCAAATTAGTGAACAAAGGTTAAGTTGTCATATTTATGCTAAAATACTAGAATTTTGTATTTTTTAAAAATAGTGTAAGGTAGAATTAACTCTTGAGGTCAGCATAAAAGTTGTAAATAATTGTCTTAGCTTTCTAAAAAGATTAAGATCAACTTGATAGCATATATATAGTCTTAGATAAGGTGTTTAGACCACGTGATGTCTTAAAACATTAAGTTATAGAAATGTAGTTTGTGAATGGTGATGATCAATAATTTTATCCTTTAAGTGTTTGATCTTATGAATTATTTGAAGTACCTATATTAATGTTTAGGAAGGATAAATCATAGGAGAAAAATATTGTGAATAAGTTATGATGTAAGTTTATTGTTAACAACTTGAGGTGTTTTGGTGATAGTGATGTCTAAGAACTTAATGTGTAATATCAATATGTTGCGAGACTAGTTAAGTTACTAATTTAAATGTTTAATTTTATGTTGATCTCTTAGTGATTATAGTTGAGGTATTGATATGTGATTAGATGATTTCATAATGATTTGATCTTAAGATGTATCGGATGATGTTGTGCAATTGTTATGTTTGAATTGTGAGAATGTGACTCTTGTACTAGTTAAGTTAATAATTGAATATGATATGTCGAGTAAGTATTTATGATATTGTAACACATAATTAATGTAAAAGATGTGAATTGATATTGGCAAATCGATATGTATGGATCATGTGAGGATCATATGATGGAAAGTCTACGAGAAGCTTAACCATGATATGAATATGAAATGCTAGGAATTTATGTATCATTGTGGATGTGTATTGTTGTAATATAATAATGCATCGAGTCCTATTTGGCATGCCTCATATGCATATTTGATGGAATCATGCTTTGGAGTGCAAGAGGTGACATACTCAAAGATCCAAGAGGAGTGGGCTAGACATGGAAGAATGGGTCAGTCAAGGCCCAATGGGCCCTATGGGCTTGGAAGGCCCAAACCAAATTTCAACATGAGCCTATCTTGTTATTAACATTCTTATTATATTTTTGTTAGCATAGTTTGAATATATTTTGGTCTTGTATTTTGGACCACATAGAGTAGCATTTTAGGTTTTAGGCTTGTTGGGCCTAGTTTTGGGCTTCATGAGCCTTTGGGTTTTTGGTACCTAATATTAGGCTCATTTTCATTCTTGTAATTTTTCCTTTCCATTGTATTTGTTGGACCAATGTATTTAGGTCATTAGAATAGGAAAATACAAGGAATACTAAAGTAGGCTAATTAGGTTAAATTAGGTTTAATTTGGAAGCTATTTAAGTTACATTTGAGTCACATGTTTAACACCTTTGGTGGCTGAACATGTGACACTCAAATTAACCCTAAATGTCCTCCAAATCAAACTTAAATGCAAAGGCTCACCTAAACTCACGGCCACACACATGTGCACCTAAATTTGAATTCAAATTTCAAATTTGAATTCAAACTTTAGGCGCCAACTTGTATAGTTTAGTCTAGGCGCCAATGCCACTCAAAACCGTGCTTACTTAAGTGTTTTTCTCCCTCATTGTATTCACTTTTGAATATATTGAATGTCTGACTGAAATCTTCAGCAATTCTTCAAGAGTCACCGAGTTTAGAGAGAGCAAGAGAGAGTGCCTTCAAACACCTTAGGAAACCCTAGTTCCTTCCCTTTGAAGTGAGCAATCTCTTGATTGCTTGAGCTTGGATGCTTCCTTCTAAGGCTTAGGCCTTCCAATCCGCAAGTTCTTCTCCTTCTAAAGTGTTCATCACTTCGGTCATATCTCCTTTGAAGAAGATCCGTGCCTAGGAGAAGCTAAGGAGAGGTTCATTCATCACTTCTCCCACCTTCTCCATCAATATTTGTTTTGGATCAGTATGATATGAAATAGGCTATCAAGGAAGGTCTCCTTGTGTAAAATCTTAGGGACTAGTCATTGAGAATAACTATGTTTGGGAAATCATAATCTCATCCATTTATGTGCATAGGGTTGAACTTGCATGACATAATGGTATATGTCCTCCTAGTGTAAAGTGTGATGAGGGTGTGATCCTACATGATTTCCTAGGCTACTTTGTGGGTTGTCTCATGGCAATATACCACAGTTTGATTTTATTGGCGCCACATGCATGAGCATTTTGCAGTCTATGTCTATTGCATCGTGCATGTGAATGAATCTATGTGTTGAATTCGTGATGTTTATGAAGAAATACATTATATTATCAATTATATTGAATCTTTCCATTTTATGATAAGTTGTGTTATTTCCATGTTTTTGCAATGACTTAGTTTCTTACTATATTGTTGTGTGTATTTGACTAGCCGACTATATTCTACACTATGGGCCAAAGTAAGATATTTCTTACTCCACATTTTTTGTATTTGTTATGTTTGGATGTTACTATAGTGAGATTCATCATGATGTTGATGATGTCGACAATGAGATCTAGTCTTGCTTTTGGGATTTTTACTCTAATAGAATGTGACATTGAGGCTTAGTTAGGATTTGATTTCTTTTGTTTTGCTTTTATGATAGTTGTTATTTCCATTGGATTAGACTTCAATTGGTTTTTGTCTAGTTAAAGTGTGATATTCTTTATGTTGGACAACATGATTTTCATTAATGATAGACTCTTTTGATTCAATTTACTTATTGTACTAGTATGATATTTTGGCATAGAGGGTGTCACATCAAGTCAATAAATCATGCTTAAAGCATTCTCAATATCAACACCTTAACAATTATCATTTATATGCATTACTCGAGGTCATTGGATATAGATCTAAGACCATTAATCAATGTACAACACAATTTAACTTCAATAGTTCAACCATGTAACCATCTACATATATTATCGCAGATCAATAGATATAGTCCCCAATCACAGCAACATACAACATGTAATAGGTTCATCTAACCTGTTCATATTCACCAATTAATCATATAAACAAGTTATTACAATGTAACCTATGCCCAACGCTATCCACCTTGCGTTTGGTGTCGTTGATGCAAGGAACCCTTTGCCTCGCCCATGCTTAGTGCCATTCAACTTGCACCCAACGTGGATGAAGTAGTGTCCCCTAGGTCTTCACCCTTACTGTGGCAAAATCCTATGCTCAACTTCAATTCAGGCAAAGGCGAGTCTCTCTCCTCACATCCAATGTCACTCCGTTTAGGCATAACCAATTCTCTCACCTCATGCCTGACACCATTCAAACAACGTTTGGCACCATTTCAACTCTAGGCAATTCTCTCTCCTTACGCCTAGCGCCACCAATCCTATGCTTGATGTGACCAAGACAAAGAACCTTTAATTGAAATCATGCCCAATGTCATGAAGGCACGCTCGATGCGATGATGAGTTCTACACATAATAGACTTGCGAATTGGCCCTCCCTTTACCTGAAAACTAGAAAATAAAACATGCATTGCACCAAAACATGTCTACACATCATTAACAACTCATATGCCACAAGAAATTCAACATGCAATCACCAATTTGATAAAAAATAAAAAAAAAAACCAACAAGTTCACCTCAAACATGCTTCAAGCACCAAAACTTAACAATTTCATCATATAATTTAAATCCAACCAGCATGATAACAAATTGATGAAAGGAAATCGACAAACATCTCAATTAACTCAAATTCAACTTTTGAAATCAACATGCAACTAGTATTATTCAAAATTCATTGGGTTCCCTGGAAAACCAAGAACACCCAAACTCCACTACCAAGCATCAATATCATGCAATCCCACCGGTGTAAATACAACTAATTCATGGAAAATAACTTAACACTCGATCAACAATTTCAACTAGTTTCCCCTTACCTCACCAATTCGAGGGAGAAGGAAAAAATAAGAATTTAGAGCTACTATCACTAAGATGCTTCGCAACGACTTTCAATTCTCAACTATAAGCTTCAAATCACCCAACAATAATCCTGTACGACTCTGAGGAAAATGAGAAGAAGAAGAAAAACTTTTAGAACTTCATAGCTTCTCTCACTATTATCCCTTTAAAGTTCTTTGAGAGAGTTTACAAGTCTCAAGTCTTAAAAGAAACCTTATATACTTTTCTCTATAAAGTCAAACTGAACCTCTATCAAGAAAAGTCCTTTAAAATATCTAAAGTTTCTCAACTCTCATAGTCTCTCAACACCACAAAATATAACTATTTAAAGAAAACAATAATTAATAAAACTCACATTATTACAAAGTTGATCTTCCAAACATCATGTTTATGTTTGTGTTCTAAATTAAGTTGTACAATCGCTTAAACCGGAGACTTATGTTATTTATTAGGTATATGGGAATGAATTTAGATCCCTAAAAATTTGATATACTTCCGACAAATAGTGTGGATATATAATTTTAACTTTTGAGATTATTTATTCATTTATTTTCTTATTTCTTATCAATAAGTTTGCCAACTTTTAAGAAGTTTTAATTGGGGTTTAAACTAATATCTATATATATATATATATATATATATATATATATATATATATATATATATATATATATATATATATATATATATATATATATATATATATAAAAGATCTTTGTCTTTTATAAGTGAGTTTCTCGTGTTCGTTTGCGACAGTTTGAAATTGCTAAAAAAAAAAATTATTATAATTTTACAAATTTTAGGTATTTAATTAAAAAATTAAAGAATTAAATATAACTTTTTAGTTTATGGATCTATTTTAATTGTTTCAAAATTATAGGAAAAAAAAGTATTGGAAATACAATTTAACTCGAATCAATTAATATAGATAAGTTTGCATCTATATATTTAATAAATTCAACACAACTCTGTCTATGTCCCTCCTTAAAATTAAACAAAGAAATAATGTTATGACTTACGAGCGTGTGTTGCAAGGTTAGATATGTATTGTTATAACTAATTAGAACATATTTTTAGTATGATTTTTGCATCTATATATTTAATAAATTCAACACAACTCTGTCTATGTCCCTCCTTAAAATTAAACAAAGAAATAATGTTATGACTTACGAGCGTGTGTTGCAAGGTTAGATATGTATTGTTATAACTAATTAGAACATATTTTTAGTATGATTTTTAAAGTGTTTATTATAAAGAGTTTAGTATGCACATTTTGTTAGTGCGTAAGTTTTTAACTCTACTAATTAATTATACATTATTTTTAATATAACTTTTACGTGTCTTTTTATAGGAAGTAATTTTGCTTAAGTATTTAATGAATCACACAATCAATACTTAAATTCAAAACTGCTGAGCGATTAACCTAACCCAATTTCACTTAATTTAGTGTTTGGTAGTATTTTTAAAGTAATTAATATAAAAATCAGCAAACTTATTACATAAGATAATTCTTGAATGTATTTATATTGTTATTGTATGTATTATCTATGTTATTATAAAAATTAATTAACTTTTTATATATGATAATTTATAATTAAATAATAATATAAAATATTAACTTTTTTTTATAATATTACATTTCTTTATATGACAAATGTTTTTATATTTCCAAAATATTAAATATATTTTATATTATTTCATCTCACACACACACACACACACACACACACACACACACACACACACACACACACACACACATTTTCATGAAGAAATAAACCTTTTGAGTTTGTCCATCTATATCTCTTCCTCTAAGTCACCATTTAAAAAGTTGAACTTTAAGACTATTTGATAAAGTTTTAAATCATAATGAGTCATCCAAGTCAAAATAATTATCAAAAAGTCTTAGAAATAAAAGAGAAGGTTTATTTGTAATCAATGTCATCTTTTTTAGTGAAACCTTTGGTGACAACTCTAGCTTTATACCTTCAATATTTCCTTTTGAGTCACAATTCGTCTTAAAGACTCATTTACAACAATTCATTTTGAACTTTCAAGCAACTCAACTAGATCTCATGCTTTATCATGATTGCAACTCAACTTGAGCCACTTTTCAAAATTGTCACTATCCATTACTTGTTTAAATGAGACTGGATCTTCATTGATGTTTAATTCATATTTTTGTTTAAGTGAACACACACCAAAATTGCTTGAAATAGTTAGTCCTTTACCTTTCAAACCTTCTTTGGATTTTTTCTTGTGCCTCTTCTATATCACTTGTACATTTGTGACTTGTACATTGCTTGTTGGTTCATTAAATGCATGTTCATTTTGTAGGTCTTCAATATCATTATGTTATCTTCATATATATATATATATATATATATATATATATATATATATATATTTTACTTTATTACAATTAGAGGAACAACATCTTTAGAAGAGACTCTAGGTAACAAAGATTCTCAACAAGTCTCTACAATATTAACATTTTTTGATTTCTTACTCTTATTGAATTCATCATTCTCAATGAATCAATAAATACCAAACTCAATCATTCTTGTACCATGATTAAGACAATAGAATCATAACCTATATATTTCTTAGGATAGAATGAAACTAATGATTCTTGCATTAAGCCTTTTTTTCATATGGATTGTACACCTTTACTTCTGTCGAACAACTCCAAACATAAAGATGCCTTAAATTGAGTTTCCTTCCTATCCATAATTCATTAGTATTCTTAGGAACCTCATGTTAAGCAGATACACAATGATCTTTATTATGAGTGGAGCTAAAATAAACACAAGACGATGGATTGAATTATGTCTATTAAAAACCTTCAATACTTTTTCTAATGTAATTGGTAAAGAGATGGGCTAAGGGAGAATGATGAAATAGAAGATAAAACAATTTATATTGATTCATCTCCACCATTGAGACTATGTTCAATCTTAATCAATTTGATCAAGTTATACTAACTTTTCAAAGTTATAAGAGTATTCTTTCATAAGTCATTACTAGCTTAGTTGAATTAGCCTTTGACTTGCATCTTCAAGAAATTATCTAAGTATTTTTCATCTCATAGCCTCTATAGACTTCAAAGTTCCCTAGCACAAATGCAATATGTAAGTGACCTCATAGTGTTGAATAAGGAAAAAATGAAGGAAGTATGAAAAAAGTACTACCTTCATTCTTATATATAAGACTCAAACACCTAATTCACCAAGATTATGGAAAGTAGTTAATTTAGTTGAGAACAATAAATTTGTCTTATTTTTATTTTTCCAAAACTTCTCTTGTACTACTTTTATATCTTAATTAATACTCACCCCTCTCTTAACCAATTAGAGTGTATGTTATATACTACTTCTCTCTCATAATTAATATTGCTTACTTTCCAAACCAATTAGAATGCATGCAAGAGTCTATAATTATGTATTCTATCAATTTAAGAGAACATGTGTTTAATTAGCAGTATGTTAGTGTAAAAATAATTTACATAAAAAATTATGAATTGAGTCTTATATAAAGGAACAAACAATTGTTCTAAATTGGGTTTTATAAATAGGCATGTAGATAATAATTATTAAAAATATATATTTTGTTATTTAATTTTTAATTTAATTAATTTAAATTAAACTTATACATTATATTTAACTCATACGACACTTTTTTTCTTTTAGTTTCTATAAATTTTTCATCACTGTAAATTCATTTTTTTTTTCATTTTTTGTCCTTATATTTTTTTCTTCATTTTTAGTCACTCTACTGTATTATTAATGTGACATTACTATTGAAGTAACATATTATACTAACGTGACATCTGTAATGTTACATTATGCTAACTTGGTGCATAATAATATTGTAACGACCCACCCTAGGTCGTCACATTAATAACCAGCCAAAATAAAATAATATAAAATAAAGAAAATAGAGCAAAAGCCAGCTACGCTAGAGTGTAAAAATTGTTTCATAATATCAAACATAATTATATCAGAGTCATTCTTAGTAAAATTATACAGTAATCCAATAGTAACATCATGAAATATAAGTTAGACACCCTAGGTGCTGGTCAAGCTCTACGTCTAGCCACTTCTCAAAGCAGCTACCCCAAAAGACTCCTTGCTATCCCAAGGCCTCACACCTGATCTGCTCCCCCACATAGTGAGATCATCACAGTCCAAACCACATGGAAACACAAGGGTTAGCACATATAAAACCAACCATAGTATATCATAATAAAATATCATTAAACAAATATTTATCCACAGTATTTATCCAGACCAACAAGTCATTTTCAAGCTAAATATAGACCAACCCAAAATATAATGTATACACGTCCATGCCAATATATACATATTTTATGATAATAAAATAATCCATAACCAATGTATACAATCCATACCATATGTATACATATTCCATATCCAAAACAAAGTCACACCACTATATAATCCATGATGTAACCAACACATCCAAACCAAATGTTGGCCTCAACACCATCCAAACCAAGTGTTGATACGGTGAAACATGTCATCAACCCATGTCCCACGCCTAACCTCTCATGGAAAATATACAGTTGGATTGCGTCGTCACGTAACCCTGGTGATCATGGCCACTTCATCCATCGGTATGACTCGGCCTTGCCCCCATACCGGTAGCAAATAGAATACTTAAAGGAGTACTTCAGAATCCACCTAACATCTGAAGTGGTTTATCATATAACCTTTGGAAAAGTTCCACATTGGAATCCTCACCATGGGATTCCCAAATTTCATATTTTTCCAAAGATTATATCCTGATCTCACCAAGAGATCTAATCCATACCATAACCTTACTCCTTTAAGTCCTATTTACTTTTCCAAACCACATACATAGCATATTCCATAATTAAACATAACCATAACCATGCCAATTTGTCAATATAATAATAATATAAATATCCAAAACAACCATCAATTGATCCAAATTATACTATATGAAATGAAAATCTCCACATAAAATAGCATATTAAAATTATACTATTCCTATCATGCTCATATATACTAGATTAATTTTATAAGCACTACCCTTACTTGGATAAACCTGAACTGAAACTCGGGCAGAATCTCCTCCTCTCTCCTTAAACAAGAACCGAAACTCGGGCAGAACCTCCACCTCTCTCCTTAAGCAAGGACCGAAACTCGGGCAGAATCTCCTCTTCTCTCCTCTTTTCTCTCCCCTAGCAGAACCTCCTCTACTGGATTCCTCTTTCTCTCTCCTCTTTTCTTTTCTCCTCCCCTCTTTTTCTTTCTCTCTCTCTCCTCTTTCTCTCTCTAGGATTCTCTTTTCTCAGTATATTTTTTTTCACCCCCCCTGGCCCCTATTTATAGGCAACCAGAGTCACCCGGAACGGCCCGTATTGAATTCGGAACGGCCCGTTCCGAATCTTTCAAATGTACGCAAATTTTTAAACTGGAACGGCCCGTTCCAAAATCGGAACGGTCGTTCCCAAAAAGCAGAACGGCCCGTTCTAAAATCAGAACGGCCCGTTCCGAGACTCATCCAGAACGGCCCGTTCTCCTTCCGGAACGGCCCGTTCTCCCTCCAGAACGGCCCGTACTCCCAGTTGGAACGGCCCGTTCTGGGCCCGTTCTCACTAAAAAAATTTAGTATAATTTTTAAGCTTGGAACGGCCCGTTTTGCTTTTGGAACGGCCCGTTCCAAGTTACCAAAACACCCCTTAAATTTTTTTTTTAAAATTGCGAAAATGCCATCAGTACTAAAATTACAAGAATACCCCTATACCTTTATAAAATTTACGAAAATGCCATTGATAATTAATAATAATAAAAAAAAATGGGTATTACAATTCTCTCCAACAACAAAAATTTTCGTCCTCGAAAATTCACTTACTCTAAAAGAGATATGGATATTGATCCTTCATCCTTTCCTCCAACTCCCAAGTAGCTTCATTAGTAATCTCATCCCAAATAACTTTCACCAAATTGATAGATTTACCTCGCAACTGTTTAACTTTCTTATCTGCCACTGAAACTGGCTGTTTCTCAAAAGTTAAATTCTCCTTAACTTGTACTGCCTCTGATTCCAATACATGACTTGGATCGTGAATATATTTCCTCAGTTGTGAAACATGGAACACATCATGCAGATTAGAAAGGAATGGAGGTAATGCAATCTGATATGCCACTGGTCCAATCCTCTTGAGAATTTGATACGGCCCAATAAACTTAGGATTCAACTTCTTAGCTTTGATAGCTCTTCCCACACCTGTGGTAGGAGTTACTTTCAAAAACACATGTTCTCCTTCTAAAAACTCCAAAGGTTTCCTCCTTTTGTCTGCATAAGACTTTTGCCGACTCTGAGCAGCTCTCATTCTTTCCTGAATTTGTTTCACCTTTTCAGTAGTCTGTAAGATGATCTCTGGCCCCACCATCACTGATTCTCCCTCTTTAAACCAACACAAAGGTGTTCGACATTTCCTCCCATACAGAGCCTCAAATGGTGCCATTCCTATACTTGCATGAAAACTGTTATTATAAGTGAACTCGACCAAAGGCAACATCTCTTCCCAATTCCCTAGATGATCCAAAATACAAGCTCTCAACAAGTCCTCCAAAGATTGGATAGTCCTCTCAGACTGCCCATCAGTTTGTGGGTGATAAGCAGAACTGAGCCTCAACTTAGTCCCTAACGCTTGATGCAAACTTTGCCAAAATCGGGATGTAAAACGAGGATCCCTATCAGAGATGATACTGGAGGGCACACCATGTAATCTAACAATCTCCTTAATATACAATTGAGTTAACTTTTCCAAGGACCACTTTATATTCATTGGAAGGAAATGAGCACACTTAGTTAATCTATCCACGATCACCCAAATAGAATCACAATTCTTAGCAGATCTTGGTAATCCAACAACAAAATCCATGGTTATACTATCCCATTTCCATTCTGGCACTTCCATCATTTGTAACAAACCTCCTGGTTTTTGATGTTCTACTTTAGCTTTTTGACACACAATGCAAGATGCAACATACTCAGCTATCTCCCTCTTCATACCATTCCACCAGAACATTTTCTTCAAATCTTGATACATTTTTGTCATACCCGGATGTACACTCAACTTACTTTTATGACCTTCCTCAAGTATCAACTTCTTCAACTCTTTATCTTGTGGAATACAAATTCTACCCTTGTACCTCAAGATTCCATCCATATCT
Source organism: Cajanus cajan (assembly GCF_000230855.2). Taxonomy (NCBI): domain Eukaryota; kingdom Viridiplantae; phylum Streptophyta; class Magnoliopsida; order Fabales; family Fabaceae; genus Cajanus; species Cajanus cajan. The sequence goes on along the minus strand of NC_138523.1, from coordinate 28,614,144 downwards.
TGTTCAAATCCTTCAGCTTTCTCAGAACCCAACAACTCTCTAACCTTATTCAATCTCGTATCCTGAACTTGTTTTTGTTTCACCATCTCCAAGAAATCACTAGTTATGGTAGTCATACCACAACTAATAAAATCTGAGGCAATCACAACACTAAGATTCATATCCCTGAATTTCTCTACTAACTCCATCTTTTTAACCATCATGTAAGACATATGAAGAGATTTTCTACTCAAAGCATCTGCCACCACATTTGCTTTACCTGGATGGTACATTAACTGAAAGTCATAATCTTTCAAAAACTCAATCCACCTCCTTTGCCTCATATTTAACTCTTTCTGATCAAACAAATATTTCAAACTCTTATGATCACTAAACACATCAAACTTTGCTCCATAGAGATAATGTCTCCAAATCTTCAAAGCAAAAACCACCGCAACCAACTCTAGATCATGCGTAGGATAATTTCGTTCATGAGTCTTTAACTGCCTAGATGCATAAGCCACAACCTGTCTATCTTGCATAAGAACACATCCTAAACCTTGATGAGATGCATCACAATAAACCTCAAAAGATTTATTAGGATCTGGCATAATCAACACTGGAGACGAAGTCAACTTTTCCTTTAACTCTTGAAAAATCCTTTCACACTCCTCCGTCCATATAAAAGGATGATCCTTCCTGGTCAGCTGTGTCAAAGGCATAACTATTTTAGAAAATCCTTCTATGAATCTTCTATAATAGCCAGCCAATCCCACAAAACCTCTAATTTCAGTAACTGATTTTGGACGCTCCCACCTCAAAATCGCTTCCACCTTAGTAGGATCAACTGCAATTCCTTGTGCAGAAATCACATGACCCAAGAACTTAACTTCAGATAACCAAAACTCACATTTTGACAACTTTGCAAATAACTGTTTCTCCTTCAATACCTGCAAAACTATCCTCAGATGTTCTCTATGTTCCTCCATAGATCTAGAATAAACCAGAATATCATCAATAAACACCACCACAAACTTATCCAGAAAGGGTCTGAAAATCCTGTTCATATAATCCATGAAAATAGCTGGAGCATTCGTCACTCCAAAAGGCATGACAACATACTCATAATGGCCATACCGAGTCCTGAAAGCAGTCTTTGGTATGTCCTCTTCCTTTACCCGAATCTGGTGATATCCAGATCTCAAATCAATCTTGGAGAAAACAGTAGCTCCCCTTAACTGATCCATCAAATCATCTATTCTTGGCAATGGATATTTATTCTTGATTGTCAATTTATTTAACTGCCTGTAATCCACACATAACCTCACACCACCATCCTTCTTCTTTACCAATAACACTGGTGCTCCCCACGGAGATACACTAGGTCTGATCATCTGCTTCTCCAAAAGTTCTTCAACCTGCTTCTTCAATTCAGATAACTCCGCTGGTGCCATTCTATAAGGAGAAATGGACACTGGTCCCGCCCCTGGTATAAGATCAATACTAAACTCTAACTCTCGCTTTGGTGGTAATCCCGGAACATCATCCGGAAAAACCTCTGGAAATTCTCTAACAACATCAATACTATTCAACAACTTTTCATTCTCTACACTAATAAAAGATAAGATCATAAACCCAAGAGCTCCATCCTTCAACAATCCATCTACCTGTCTATTAGAAATAAATCTCTCCTGTTCATCAGTAGGAAAGATTAATTTCTTCTCTGAACAATCTATCAAAATCCTATTGGCAGAAAGCCAATCCATCCCTAAAATCACATCCAAATCGGATAGAGGTAAACAAAACAAATTCACTTTATAACAACGCCCTTCCACCTCCACTGGACATCTCAAACAAACCTCAGAAGTCAAAATAGACCCTGAAGCTGGGGTAGAAACAACTAGATCCACACACAAAGAACTCACAACTAAATTTAACCTTACCACGCATTCATAAGAAATAAAAGAATGTGAAGCACCAGAATCAAATAAAATAGAAATATCATTACCATCAGCTTTGCCCTTTCCTTTTACCAGCTCAGATGTCGTTTCAGCTTCAGCACCTGTTAAAGCAAAGGCACGACCTGCTGCAGTAGGCCGATCCACTTTCTGGTTCTCTCTAGCTGGAGGATTTCTGACAATGCAATCTTTAGCCATGTGACCCACTTTGCCACATTTGAAACACGTATAGTTCTTTGTAGGACAGTCCTTCATCATATGTGGGCCTCCACAGATATAACATCTAATACTCTGAACATCTCTTGTGGTAGTAGTCCCCATCGGTTTCTTATTAGCATTTCCAATTTGAAACTGAGATGGTCTCTTTTGAGGATGTTTCCCCCTCCCAAATCCAGATGATCCCTCTAGACCCTTTGCCACTCTATTTCCTCCTTCAAATCTCTCAACTGTTTTTGCCTTTTCAACTAGAACTGGGAACTCCATAATCCCCATAGGGACAATAGTCTTTTTCAGCTCAAATCTTAGACCTTCACTAAACTTCCTGCATCTCCAGGCTTCAGTGATAGCTTGAGAATAATACCTAGCCAAGTGTTCAAACTTGACCACATACTCTTGTACTGACATATTTCCTTGTTGCAATCTCAAAAATTCAGCTTCCTTAGCATATCTGGCGCTATCTGGAAAATATTTCTCTAGGAATACCTTTTTGAAATTTTCCCAATTTATCACCTCCCCTCTAGCTTCCATCATAGCTTGAGCACCTTTCCACCAAAAACTAGCCTCACCCACCAACATATAAACAGCATAAACTAGCTTCCTTTCCTCAGGACAATGCATCACCATAAAGATTTTCTCCATCTCCTCAATCCATTGATCAGCAACTTCAGGTCCATTAACACCTGTAAATTGAGGAGGATTCCCTTTTCTGAACTCTGACAAGCCTCTATACTCATCAGGTATTTCAGTCCTAGCTGCTTCATCTGCAGCCCGGTTGGTCTCCATCTGAGCCAACAAAGTATTCTGTTGTCCAATAGCAGCAGCAATTAGCTCCATAGCCTGAGCAATCTGCCGCTCATCTACACCTGAAGAAGGATGAGAATGGTTTCCCCTACCAACCATCCTAATAAAGATAAAAGATCAAGGAACCCATGAGTTTACACTAAAACACATAAGAAATTCCTTTCAAAAAAATCTATTTCCACTCAACAGAAACATAATAAGACCATTTCCCACAAACCCTAAAGAGACTCGACCAGCTCTGATACCAAAATTGTAACGACCCACCCTAGGTCGTCACATTAATAACCAGCCAAAATAAAATAATATAAAATAAAGAAAATAGAGCAAAAGCCAGCTACGCTAGAGTGTAAAAATTGTTTCATAATATCAAACATAATTATATCAGAGTCATTCTTAGTAAAATTATACAGTAATCCAATAGTAACATCATGAAATATACGTTAGACACCCTAGGTGCTGGTCAAGCTCTACGTCTAGCCACTTCTCAAAGCAGCTACCCCAAAAGACTCCTTGCTATCCCAAGGCCTCACACCTGATCTGCTCCCCCACATAGTGAGATCATCACAGTCCAAACCACATGGAAACACAAGGGTTAGCACATATAAAACCAACCATAGTATATCATAATAAAATATCATTAAACAAATATTTATCCACAGTATTTATCCAGACCAACAAGTCATTTTCAAGCTAAATATAGACCAACCCAAAATATAATGTATACACGTCCATGCCAATATATACATATTTTATGATAATAAAATAATCCATAACCAATGTATACAATCCATACCATATGTATACATATTCCATATCCAAAACAAAGTCACACCACTATATAATCCATGATGTAACCAACACATCCAAACCAAATGTTGGCCTCAACACCATCCAAACCAAGTGTTGATACGGTGAAACATGTCATCAACCCATGTCCCACGCCTAATCTCTCATGGAAAATATACAGTTGGATTGCGTCGTCACGTAACCCTGGTGATCATGGCCACTTCATCCATCGGTATGACTCGGCCTTGCCCCCATACCGGTAGCAAATAGAATACTTAAAGGAGTACTTCAGAATCCACCTAACATCTGAAGTGGTTTATCATATAACCTTTGGAAAAGTTCCACATTGGAATCCTCACCATGGGATTCCCAAATTTCATATTTTTCCAAAGATTATATCCTGATCTCACCAAGAGATCTAATCCATACCATAACCTTACTCCTTTAAGTCCTATTTACTTTTCCAAACCACATACATAGCATATTCCATAATTAAACATAACCATAACCATGCCAATTTGTCAATATAATAATAATATAAATATCCAAAACAACCATCAATTGATCCAAATTATACTATATGAAATGAAAATCTCCACATAAAATAGCATATTAAAATTATACTATTCCTATCATGCTCATATATACTAGATTAATTTTATAAGCACTACCCTTACTTGGATAAACCTGAACTGAAACTCGGGCAGAATCTCCTCCTCTCTCCTTAAACAAGAACCGAAACTCGGGCAGAACCTCCACCTCTCTCCTTAAGCAAGGACCGAAACTCGGGCAGAATCTCCTCTTCTCTCCTCTTTTCTCTCCCCTAGCAGAACCTCCTCTACTGGATTCCTCTTTCTCTCTCCTCTTTTCTTTTCTCCTCCCCTCTTTTTCTTTCTCTCTCTCTCCTCTTTCTCTCTCTAGGATTCTCTTTTCTCAGTATATTTTTTTTCACCCCCCTGGCCCCTATTTATAGGCAACCAGAGTCACCCGGAACGGCCCGTATTGAATTCGGAACGGCCCGTTCCGAATCTTTCAAATGTACGCAAATTTTTAAACTGGAACAGCCCGTTCCAAAATCGGAACGGTCGTTCCCAAAAAGCAGAACGGCCCGTTCTAAAATCAGAACGGCCCGTTCCGAGACTCATCCAGAACGGCCCGTTCTCCTTCCGGAACGGCCCGTTCTCCCTCCAGAACGGCCCGTACTCCCAGTTGGAACGGCCCGTTCTGGGCCCGTTCTCACTAAAAAAATTTAGTATAATTTTTAAGCTTGGAACGGGCCGTTCCAAAGGCCGTTCCAAGTTACCAAAACACCCCTTAAATATTTTTTTTTAAAATTGCGAAAATGCCATCAGTACTAAAATTACAAGAATACCCCTATACCTTTATAAAATTTACGAAAATGCCATTGATAATTAATAATAATAAAAAAAAATGGGTATTACAAATATCATTTTTTGTTGACTTGACATATAATGATGTCATCAAGTTAACATTTTTGTAATGAACTTTTACAACAAAGACAAAAATGAAATGTTTAGATTTTTCATAAATGATTACCAAAAAAAACTTGCAAGGAAAAAAATTGAAAAAGCACTAAACTACATGTGCAAAAGTTATATTTGAGTCATTTAGAAAAATGAAAAATACAAATTGAAAGAAATAAAATTTAAAAAAATTGAAAATCCTTATGGAAAGGAAAAATAGCTAAGAACTGTGACACTTTTTACCTCGCATACTAATATACACATTAATAACAAAAGAAGTTCTAAGATGGTCTAAATAAATTTTAATTAAGATGAAAATTAGTTTGCAGAACCTATAAGGATAGAGGAAACACATGAAACAGGTACTAATGAAATATTAAAGAAAATCAAGTTGTTAAAAGGTCATTACAATTCAAAATAACTAAAATAAATCCTAAATATAACAAATCTCAAGGCCTAAGCCTCATCATTGGCATCAACATCTAGATGATCCTCACCTACAAAACATACATAGAATACAACACACACAAAAAAGAGTGTGAAACATCTCACTTTAGCTATCGATGTGAGATATAGTTGGATAACAACACATAACAATTAACATAGCATACATATACCACATTTCAACATCCAAATTAGAACAATCATAATATAAGAAAGCAATTAAACATGTTTATAAGGTTCATGATTCACACAAATGAAATGGACATAGGACTTCATTAGTTTATATGCATGTGGTGCTAATAAAACACTTTATCCTTACCCAAAGGCTTTAATAAAGTAGCCAAGGAGAACATGTTAGGGTTATCCCATCACAACACTCTACACTAGGGGGAGATACATCAAGACATATTGAGAGAACAATGTCGACCAAGTTTCATCCCAAGCACACAAACAAACGAAATTGGGGCTCTTAAACCCAATTGTCCCTAAGGTCATGAATCTCTAAGCTCACACAAAAGGGACTTTCCCTGACAGCATTCCATAATGTTCATACAAAAAATTTTTATGCACATGATTCATGTTACATAAGACCCCATGCATAGTTCATGTTATACCTTTATAACAAGTACATGTCACATAGCTTTATCACATCACTGCTAAACACCCATGCTCGAGCTTTGACCCTACTAAGCCTCAACTTAGGCTTCACATCATTTGACCATCACATGGTCTACACACATAAGCACCATACATCATGATTAAACAATCTCAAGAGATAAGAGAGATAATCAAGATTAACCTTTAAACTACTCATATAATTCACCCCTTAATCACCATCTTATTATTCTCGATAGCATGGATCATACTCCTAGTTAGATACCTTAAATTAATCCCAACATATCAAAGTATAAGCATTTACTCACATGTAGGGTGGCACCTAGCAAAGGACACCTTGTGCCTAACACAAGACCCATAGAGAGCACACATTGCACTCTAGAGGTTCCATGTCCAACTTAAACACCATATGGAGCCTTTAGAGCTCCTACAGCTAGCGTGGCTCAACTCATGCCCGATGCATGAGCCATAGAGAGTAACCTATGCTCTCTATTGGTCCCACACATGGCATCACTATAATGGTGCTCGACACAATACTAGTTTCAAGTAAACCTACATAATGTGCGGAAATTGCATAAGTAAGAACTCCAAATCTCAACCTTTTCACTAATCGATAAAATCATTAATCAAAACTTAATTATACTCTATCAAACCACCAATTAGTCCAAAATACATCATTTATACTAAACATCACCAAAATTTTTTTTATTGATTTTCACCTACTTGTTAAATTAAGGGTCCCTAAAAAGAAAATACGAGATCCTATAGATTCACAATTAATCTAATTCATGACCTATATAATTCAAAGATTAGTAATAGAGCACACACAATCATACGAGACACATATTCTCAATATATAGATTGAATTTGGCATTTCTCCTAGAGAGCACATAATAAACGATGAAAATGGGGTTTCAATCTCACTATTCAACATATATCTCACGCTTTAAAATGAGATTACTCACTTCCCCTTACCTCAAAGAACATTAGACAAAGGATGCAGAACTCTTGGGTGATCTCCAGAGACTTCCTACTTTCCAAACACCTTTTCAAATTCTAGAGAGAAAAAGAATGTAAGAAAAGACAAACATAAACTAACTTGTTTTCAGAAAAAACCCCTTATAATTAATCTCCTTCCATAAAACAAAATAAAATTTAAACATAATAATTAAATATAATAAGCATAATATTTTTACAAGTTTTTAATAATTAAATAAAACTCTTAATAAAATCATCTAAATTATTTTTCAAACCTCAATTGATTAATTAAAACTCTTTTATTAATTTTATCAAAACTTAAAATAAGATTTTCATTGAAACACTCTAAATTAAAATAGTTATTATAATTTACATAAAAAGTTATCATATAAATAAAAACAATTTCTTTATAATGATTAATTTAACACTCGTATTTAGAGAGATTTATTCATAGTTGAATGAACAATAAAAATATTTACATCTCAAAATTAATTATACATACAAAAATGTATATATAAATATATATATATATATATATATATATATATATATAGAGAGAGAGAGAGAGAGAGAGATCCGTTTATTCTATGAGTAAGTTTACATAGACTTATTTCGTTCAATAACTCATGTTCTATATCAAATTTCAGTGATTGAATCGTTAAGTTTAAATTTTTTAATGTATAGATCAAATCTGCAAATTTTTAAAAAATTTAAAAACTATTTGATATTTCGTTTCATTAATTCAAATCGACAGATAATCATAAAATCATTTTATATATTATTTTGAATTAGTGAAATGAAATATCAAATAATTTTTAAATTTTTTTAAAATTTGCAGATTTAATCTATACATTAAGAATTTTAAATTCAACGGTTGAATCCTTGAAATATAATGTATAACATGAGTTATTGAACGGAATAAGTCTAGGTAGACTTATTCCTAGAGTAAATGAATCCCACCTCATATATATATATATATATATATATATATATATATATATATATATATATATATATATATATATATATATATATATATATATATATATATATATAAAGTTTGAGTGCAAAATAGTTTCCCTAAAAACAAAGATGAAAGGTTAGCAGTGAGTTGTTGCAGTTTGTGCTGTGTGCAGTGCAGAGAAATGGAAGCTTGGGCCGTAAACAAACCATTTCAGCCTCATAGAGGGGACCAGACCCAACCAAACCCCGACACAGTTTTTAATACTAGAATATGACCCATCATTTTCTTCCCTCTATATCATTATTATTTATTTCATTCTTACGTACAATACTCTTCTGATCTCAAATATATTTTAATATTTTTAAATAAACCAGTATTATAAATCGTTTAGTATATTTTATAAAAATTTAAAAATATTCTAAGAATGATTTCTAATTAGTGTATACTTTAATATATTTTACACTTAAATTACATCAAAATTAAGTTTTATATAAAGAATTTAATTTAAATTCAATGATATTATAAAAAAGCAACTTACTATCATTCAATTACAAATATCTTATCATTTTATATAATAAAGTTTGTTAATTCTTATAATAATTATATTAAAGTTATTTTAATAATAATTTTTAATTAATTGAAAGTGACTTTTACATAGGGTATGTTTGATCGACCATATCTCACTAAGTCTTAAATAAAGTGACTTTTAATAGGCACTGGGTTAAAGACATTAGATTAAATACATTTCGAGGACGACTACATGTTTATACTTCAGTTCATCTCAAACTGGTCTAATGTTATATATTTTTTCGAAAAGTAAAACTTCTTAAATATGTATTGTTCTTACCGGAAATCTGCCGTAGAGTTGATCTGCCAGGTAAGATCGGTGAGCCTCCTTCACTGGTACGTTTGTGTTCCAAGATAGGGGTGGTACCTGCAAAAGAGATTCCGATGCTAAAGTTAGGGTTTGTATGAGTATGAATCTCGTATATGTAATGCACGTACATTAGTATGAATTAGGGTTGGTTCGGGCCCTGAGCCTGAGATAAGATATGATAAGATTAGATAATGGGTCTCGTTTGGAGCGAGATCCCTTGAGATCATGTATGATTTACCTAAATGCCGAGCTGACGTCGCGTAGCGTGTGCCCGAGGTCATCTTGCGCTGTGATGCCAAGCTCGGAGCTCGGCTTCGCAGTACTTATAGTACACTAGCCCCCCGAGCTCCGAAGACCGTAGGTCGAGGAGTTAAGACCGAGCTCGCTAGAGGGGAGTGACCTTTCACGTACGTTGGCCTGTTAGGGTGCCATGTGTCGTAACCGTTGTTTCTCATTTCAGTAACCGAGGTCGGCGCGTTAATGGGCGTGACAGTTATGTGATGATGGCCTTATTTAATGCGTGATCAGGTGTGCCCCCTGGTTGACACGTGTTGCGGCCGTTTGGATTTTGGAAAAAACCTTTTCTCTCCTTCGCGCCTCTTCCCCTTTCCACTTTATTCTTTTTCTGTTTCTAGGCTTCTCGAGTATGATAACTTTTCTTGCCTTCTTGCTTCCGTTCGTTTTTCGTCTCCATTTTCACAGTTCCTCTTCGAATTCTATTACTCCTCTTGATGGCTGGTGGTCGTGGCGCCAGTTCTTCTGCACCTACCAGGGGCAAGGCGCGCGACAAGGCAGTGGCTACTGGGAGGGGCGCCGCCGAGAGGAAAGACCCGCCTCCGCCCAAGGACATGGAGTCGGGCGTTCCTGGCTACGATTGGGTTAAGCGCGAAATGGGGGGGGGGGGGGGTCCAAAGTGTGTTCAGATCGCCTCTGGAGGTCAATGCGGTTTGGAAGACGCACCGGATTTGCGACCCTTCCATTTCCCGGATGATTCGACTCGAGCCCTGTCCGGCCGGTGAGGGTGTGTATATGGGGAGGTCTACCGACCCTCCTCATTTCTATGTCTATCAGTGTTTCTTCAGGGACCTGGGCGTTTGTCTTCCTTTCACTCAGTTTGAGTGTGATTTCTTGAACTACATCAACGCGACTCCTTGCCAGCTACACCCCAATAGCTGGGGTTTTTCGAGGGCGTTTCAAGTCCTATATGCAGTCCTAGGGATAGAGTTGTCCCTTCGCGTTTTCCTTCACTTTTATCAGTTGAAGCTGGGTGTTCCGCCTTATGGCGTTCTTTCTTTAAACGGGAGTAAAGAGGGGGGTTTATTCACTCTTTACTCCCAGTCTTAAAAAAATTTCAAAACCGAGTTCTTCTGGGTTGACCTCGTGGACGTTGACCCTTTAGAGGATGGGGGCTTCTACTTCGGTGGATTGCCGAAGTTCCCTTTCTACTGGTGCCCCAAATCTTCTAAGTTCCATGGGGTGGATCCTTCGTAATTGACGGCCTCAGAGGCTGACGCCATTGGGAATCTTTCGGCACTTCCTCGCCCGTTGGACTGCAAGTCAATCTTGTCACTGGCGAACTCGACACATAGGGAGAGGGGCCTCGAGGGTGAGTATCTTATGTTTTGGTAGCTTGTTGAGGTTTGTGTAATTATTCTTTGCTGATGTGCCCTATTTTCTGTCTGCAGGCATTATAGGGGAGGATTTGTGGCTTGAACTGAAGCACTGCTTCAACGTGACCGAGCTCGAGGTCACCGAGCCTCCAGAGGAGGAGGTTTCCCCCCTGAAAGTGAACCGGAAAAGAAAGAGGGGCGGGAGAGAGGTCGGGGGGACCTCTGCCCCTCGTGGAATAGGGGAGGTTGCCTCCGAGGCTGCTGAAGCCGGCGTGGTGGACCTTGCTGGATGTTCTCCATCGGAGGGGGTCATTCGTGTGGCCACCGAAGAGGTGGCATCGGCTGTTGAGCCTATCACTCAGCCTGGCGAGGTGTTGGCCCAAGCTGCTGAGTGAGTTGTCCAGGCCGCCGCGGTGAGTATTTTTCTTTTCTTAGTCTTCTTTCTATTTTCTTCATTTTATGTTGTTTTTCTACATTTTGACTTGAGTTTGTTTCCTGTAGGCAGGGGATGCTGCCGAGGAAGTGGTCCTTGCTGCCGGGCGGGTCACCTCGGCTGTTGAGGAGGCGATCCAGGGTGCTGTACCTGCTTCTCTGGTTGGCAAGGTAAGCGGTTGGCCCTTCTGTGGCATTGTCATTTTACCCTTTTGTTTCATTGTCGTTTTACCCTTTTGTTTACCTTTTATTCTCAGAAGAGTGTCCTTGTTTCTTGCAGGCGGGGAACGACACCGGGGTCTCGGGCCCTCCGAGTTCAGGGGTGTCTACTTCTGCCGAGGCTCGCAGGGAGGGGCCGAGCTCCGGGTTTCCCACCCCTGGTCCAGTGCCAAAGCCGAAGCGACCGTATCTTGCGTACCACTATGCACAAGAGGGCGCGCCCATGCGGTTAGAGCATTTGAGCGCATCGGAGGAGGTCAACTCTCTGTGGAGCGCCGCGGTGACTCCGGAGAAGTTTTTCCCAAAGGGGTCATTGAGCACGGCTGATCAGGCGATGATCGAGTCGGCCGGGCCGATGGGGAGTTTCGATGCCGCCCAGATCTTCCTGTAGAGAGGCACGACCATTGTGGATTACTGGAAACACAAGTGGTCGAGGCAGCAGGAGGACATGGCGAAGCTGAGGAGTCTTGTTCAGCCTTTGAAGGATGAAAATAGAGTCCAGGGCCCAGAAGTCATTGGAGATCGCCTTGCGCTCCAATGAAAACTATGCCTCTCGAGTGGGTGAGTTGCGGGGGCTTGTTACCTCGTCCCGAGGCGAGGTGATGTCTTCTCGGGAGCAGGTTCGTTCTTTGGGAGATGAGGTTGCATTTTTGAAGAGTGAACTGGTGTCGGTAACCGAGGAGCGTCTTCGCGATGAGGTCATCATCGGTAGCAAAGAGGAGGAGATTGCTACGTAGAGAGTAGACCTTTCGTCGTTGGAGGCCGAGAAGGCGGCGCTGGAGAGGAGACTTGAGGAGGTAGAGCGCTCCATCGTGGTGGAGCATAAGAGGGGCTTCCTCAAGGCTGCTCGCCAGGCCAGGCTCCTTGCGCCCGGGTTTGACTTCTCCGGCATGCACGTGGAGAAGGTCGTTCGTTTTGGAAAACTGGTCAAGGAGGATGATGTCGAGGACAGCTCCAGCGAGAATTCCTCTATGTAGGCCATTTTTTGTAATAGTTTAGTTTTCCTGTTTTCTCTTTACTTTCCTTTGAATTCATGTATGGAACTTGGTAAGCATAGCTCTATATATACGTATTTTGCTTTTCTTATTTGCGCTTGGTTTTTACTGTTTTGCGCGTTTTGAGGCACGTTTGGTGTCTGTTGTGTGTTTTTATGGATCCGAGGTGGTCATGCTGGGGTTAGACCTCGACCTCGGTTTTTCATAAATGAATCTTTTCGGGGGGTTCGAATCCGACCTAAGGTTCGGATTCGACCTCGAATTAAAGTGAGCTGAGTTGTACGAAAGTTCGGATTCGGCCTTGTATTTTTGCTGAGTGACACGTTGCGAAGGTTCGGGCTCGACCTTAATCATACCGAGGTTCGAACTTGACCTCGGATTAACGTTTTAGGGTTCGCACTCGACCTCGAATTTGTGTAAAGCGTGTTAGGGTTCGTATTGGACCCTACATCAGAGTAAAATGAATCATGCCAAAGTTCGGACTCGACTTCGGACGGGCGTTTCTAAGGTTCGTTCTCGACCTCGAATTTGTGTAAAGCGTGTTGGGGTTCGTATTCGACCCTAAGTCGGTGTAGAATGGGTCATGCCGAGGTTTTGACTCGACCTCGGACGCTCGTATTGAAGGTTCGTTCTCGACTTCGTATTTAGAGTAATATGTGCTTCATCAAGGTTCGAATTCGACCTCGGATAAGTGATTCGTACTCGACCTCAGATTTAGGGTAATATGTGTTTTTATCAAGGTTCAGATTTGACCTCGGATAAGTGGTTCGTACTCGACCTCAGATTTAGAGTAATATGTGTTTTATCAAGGTTCGGATTCGACCTCGGATAAGTGTGTTAAACGTAGGGCATTTTGTAGTAAGACGGTGAAGGTAAAAGAGTGTGAATAAAAGGGAATGAGTTATCTTATTGATGGAAATATGTGCCTCGTTAAAAACCCTCTCAGCCAAAACCCATTTTCTTGTTTTTTTTTTTTTTTGGGATAAAAGACTGAGGTGGGAAAAGAGTGCACAGCTCATTCATACAAAATTCAGCTGAAGTAGAACTTGAGATGCGTAGCATTCCATGTCCGCGGTATGGGCTTCCCGTTGAGTTCTTCCAGCCTATACGCTCCATTTTCCAAGTCTTCTGTAACTCGGAATGGGCCACCCCAAGTAGGTGCAAGCTTTCCATCCGACGTGTCCTTTCGGGCTTCGCCTAGCAATCGCCAGACCAAGTCACCAGTCCGGAAAGAACGAGGTCGTACTCGGGTGTTGTATCTTCGGGAAGCTCGGAGTTTTCATGCTTCTTCGTGGATTTGACCTTTGTCTCTAAGCTCATCCACCAAGTCGGGGTCAGCTGCCAACTCTTGAGCGTTCTGCTCGGTGTCGAAGACCTGCCGTCGGTGGGACGTCTCTCTGACTTCTACTAGGATCATTGCATCGACTCCATAAGTTAGCCTGTAGGGTGTTTCTTGCGTGGTTGATTGGGGGGTGCAATGATATGCCCAGAGGATGCTGGGAAGTTCGTCGGGCCACTGTCCCTTGGCGTTTCCCAGCCGTTTCTTGAGTTCCTGGAGGATGACTTTGTTGGCTGCTTCGGCTTGCCCGTTGGTTTGAGGGTGTTCCACCGAGGTCGGGAGATGCTTGATACCGAGCTCTCGGAGGAAGTCCTCAAATTCCTGCGCGATGAATTGTCGGCCGTTATCGGTTACGAGAGTGTGAGGGATTCTGAACCTGCAAATGATGTTCTTCCATGTGAATTTTTGCACGTTCTCAGTGGTAATTTTGGCGAGTGGACATGCTTCAATCCACTTGGTGAAATAATCGATTGCCACCAAGAGGAATTGCAGTTGACCTTTCGCAGGGGGGAATGGTCCGAGAATGTCCATTCCCCACTGGGAAAAAGGCCATGCCGACATCATGTGGTGGAGAGTTTCGGGTGGTTGCCGGTGTGTGTCGCCGAATTGCTGGCACTCTTTACATTTTTGAATATAGCTTTGACAGTCCGACTTCAGAGTGGGCCAGTAGTACCCAGCTCGGAGTACCCTGGTCGCCATTGAGCGCGCCCCTGAGTGCATGCCGCATATCCCCTGGTGAATTTCCCTGATGACATAGGCTGCCTGAGACGCGGTCAAGCATTTGAGTAGTGGAGAAGAAACTCCACATTTGAATAACTCATCACCGATGATGATGAACTTAGCCGATCTCATCCTTATCTTCCGAGCTTTGTCTTTGGCCTCGGGCAGGGTTCCTTCTTTCAAGTAGTTCCAGATGCCTGCCATCCATCCCAGGTCTTCATTGTCACTGACGTTGATGACTTTGTCGTCTAAGATGGGTGAGTGCAAGGTTTCCTGAATGATGGTTCGGTGCTGTCCAGGCCTTTTGGTGCTGGCGAACTTTGATAAGAGGTCAGCTCGGGCATTTTGCTCTCGCGACACATGCTTTATGGTGAATTCGTCGAAGGACGAGATCTTGTGGGACGCAGTGTGAAAGTACCGCTACAGCAGAGTGTCTTTTGCTTGGTACGTTCCGCTGAGCTGCTCCACCATGTGTTTTGAGTCGCTGTTGCAACTCACCTTTTGGGCTCCGAGGTCGCGAGCTAGCCTTAATCCCGCGAGAAGTGCCTCGTACTCCGCCTGGTTGTTGGTCACTTTGAAGCCAAACTTAAGGGATTGTTCCAGAGTGACTTGGTTTGGTCCCTCCAATATGATGCCAGCACCACCACCCTTAGAGTTGGAGGATCCGCCCACATGTAAGGTCCACACCTGAGGTTCCTCGGCAGTGGTAGGCGTGAGCTCGACTACGAAGTCGGCCAGGCACTTGATAGATCATGGGCCAAGGGCCCAGTGACCAGAGCTATGGCTAGAAGAATACAGGAAGAGATGGACCATGAGAAGACTAGTGGGCTTGTCAAGCCCAAGGTAATCTTCTCTTGGAATGCTCTATCATGAAGAGAAGGCCTAGTTCTACTTGTATACAGTGTACAGTTTATACATAGTCTTTTGTATAGGTTATTTTTGCCTTTGTATTTGTGAGGCACTTTATTTGCTTTTCTTAATGTTTGTATAGTGTTTTTGAGGTAGGTTACTTGGAGAGTTTAACTCCATTTAACCTCCCTAGTTGATACATTCATTTTGTATTTTTTCAGTAGGGAAAAGGGGGTGACATTTAGCAATGGTTGAGGTGTGACTAGAAATTGGGCCTGAGTTGGGCCTAGGCTAAATTTTGCAAATTGGACTCATTTTGCTCCTAATTTTTCATAGATTTGATTTAGCTAGGTCTCATCATCATATGATGAACCTAACTAAACCAAATCAAGTTTTTTCAAATTAATTCAAGGAGCAAAATATGTTCAAGGCCGCCTAGCTCTCTTAAGTCTCCTTGGCCGAGATTTCTAGTTGTTCTTCTTGAGTTATGAAGCTTGCCTTGCAAGCTTCTAAATTCAAGTAAGGTAAACCGTAGGGAGTTAAGTAAACCTTACCATGGTTCCTAGTTAACCATGGTTAAGGTTAGCTTCTCCTAGAAGCTACCTTTTCTCTATATATTTGATTTTCCTACTCTTGTACTCACTTTTGACATATATGAGAAATAAACTTCAGATTTCTCTCTCAAGAGTCTTCCTCAAAACTGAAGAGAACTTTCTCTCCTAAGTTCTCTCCAAAGGTTCTCCAACCTTCCTTGGTTCCTTAAGCTTCTACCCCAAGCTAAGGAGTAACCGAACCACTTCAAGGCTTCCCCTCCATTGAAGAACACTTCAAGGAGCTTCAAAGAGTCTTTGGAGTCATAACCTCAAAAGCATCTTCGGTCCTAAGCATGGAGCAAAGTGGAGGAACATCAATCTCCTCACCTAGTTCCATCAGCACTGGGCTTTCAGGGGGTCCGCGACTTTCGTACTGGATGCCAAACTCAGACAATTCTACTGACCACGTAATCATCCGTCCGGCGAGCTCGGGCTTTCACAGAATTTGCTTGATGGGGTAGTCGGTTTTAACTACCACCTGGTGACTCTGGAAGTAGGGTCGGAGACGCCGAGCTGCGGTGACGAGTGCTAGTGCCAGCTTCTCGATCATCTGGTACCGCTTCTCCGCATCTTGGAGGACTCGACTGATGAAATAGATTGGTGTCTGCACTTTCTGGTGCTCTTGTACTATTATTGCGCTGATAGCGCCTTCTGCTACGGCCAGGTAAAGGAGGAGGTCAGTTTTGTGATCCGGCCTCTGTAGGATCGGCGGGGTTGTGAGGAAGGTTTTGAAGCTTCAGAAAGCTTCTTCGCACCGATCTGTCCATTGGAAGTCTTTTGGTTTTCGCAGCAGGGTGAAAATGGGCCCTGCCTTTTTCGCGAGTTTGGGGATGAAACGGGATAATGAGACCAGCCGTCCAGCTAGGCGTTGGACCTCTTTCACCATTTGTGGGCTTTGCATCTATATGATTGCTTTACACTTCTCGGGATTGGCCTCAATTCCCCTGCTAGTGATCATGAAGCCTAGGAACTTGCCTCCCTGGACGCCGAAGACACATTTCTCCGGGTTGAGGCGCGTGTTGTGCTTCCTGACCTGGGCGAATACTTCGGCGAGGTCGGCGACATGGTCTGCTGCCGAGGTGGTCTTGACTACCATGTCGTCGACGTAGACTTCCATGTTCCTCCCGATCTGTTGTTGGAAAACCTTATCCATCAGCCGCTGGTAGGTTGCGCCCGCGTTTTTGAGGCCGAAGGGCATCACCCGGTAGCAGTAGTTGGCGTGGTCGGTGATGAAGGATGTATGCACTTCGTCAGGTGGGTGCATCATTATCTGGTTGTACCCGGAGTAGGCATCGAGGAAGCTGAGGAGGGCGTGTCCGGAGGCTCCATCGACCAACCTGTCAATGCTCGGCAAGGGGTATGAGTCCTTGGGGCATGCTTTGTTCAGATCGGTGTAGTCGACGCACATCCGCCACTTTCCCGAGTTCTTCTTTACCAGGACCACGTTCGCCAGCCGTGTGGTGTACCTAACCTCGCGGATGAAGCCAGCATTCAGCAGTTTTTGTGTTTCGGCGACGATGGCCTCCCGCCTTTCGCCGCCTACCTTCCTCTTCCGCTGGGCGACTGGTTTTGCCTCCTTGTGTATTGCTAGCTTGTGGCAGATGAAATCAACGTCTATGCCTGGCATATCAGTGCTGGACCAGGCGAAGAGGTCGGCATTTTTGAGGATTTCCGCTTCGAGTTGCTGTCGTAACTTTGGGGTCAACTGTCTGCTGATCTTCGTGGATTGCCCGGGGAGTTTCCCGATCTGAAGGTCATCGAGCTCGTCAATGGGGCTAGGCCGTTTGTCGTGAGAGTCGGATCTTGGATCGAGATCGGTGATTTCTTCGTGGTTGGCGTGAGCCACGGAGGTGGGGTCGCTCTTGCACTGCTCACCGAGTGAGGCGATTTCCAGGCTTTCGGTGTAGCATTGTCGTGCCGTCTTCTGGTTCGCTTTGACAGAGATAATTTTCCCATCATGCCCTGGGAATTTCATAGTGAGGTGTGGGGTGGATACCACCGCTCCGAGCTGGTTCAAGGTTGGCCTCCCGATGATGATGTTATAGGAGGTGTCGGCTTCCACGAAAAGGTATCGAACCATGATCTGTCTTGTATCTGGAGGTGCTCCGAAAGTTGTCAGTAGGTCCACGTACCCCCGCGTGTGAACGCTTCTTCCTGCAAAACTGACTAGGGGCTCTGTGTGAGGTTGTATGAGAGAGTGGGGGATGTCTAACCTGAGGAACGTTGGCCAATACAGGATGTCGGCCGAGCTCCCTTGGTCGATCAGCGTTTTGTGAACCTCCCAATTGGCTAACGCTACGGCTATAACCATGGGATCGTCCTGGTTGGGGTTGACCCCGGCATAGTCGTCATTTGTGAAAGTAATCGTTGGTGCACTCTGGTGCGAAGTTGAGGTGGTGAAATGTATGTGGTTGACGTTGCACAGGTGTCTTTTCCGGGCCGAGCTGCTGGCGCCCCCCGCCTGCAAAACCACCCACGATTGTACTGATTACTCCCTGTAGAGGAGTTGGTCTTTTTTCCTGGCTTACCTCGGCTCGCATTGCTCCGCCGGGGTTGAGTTGGGAGGCAGAGGGCTGTTCCGTGCGAGCTCCTGAATCATGACCTTTGTCTCGTCCTTGTCTTTTTCCTCGACCTTGGTCGGGGAGAGTGAAGTGTTCCTCTTCCTCATTGCGGTTGTTTGTATGAGGGGGGTGATCAGAGTGTCACCGCGGGAGTTGAGCGCGAATCCTTTTGTTTTCCGTGCGTAGAGTCGCTAGGTCAGCCTCATTGGCAGTCCGCATCGCGGCTAGGTTAGTTTCGTGCTTGGCACTCATACTTTGTAGATCTGTGGCGTGTTGCTGCCGCATCTGCTCGACCTACTCGATTAGTTGTCTTAATGCTGCTTCGTTTTCCATGTTAGTGGTGTGATCTAGGTCGTCTGTTACGCGTTTGCTATGGCTTCTGGTGAAAACCACAAGCGTGGCCGATAAGAGCTGTCTTGATCGGCCCCACGGTGGGCGCCAAATGTTCTTACCGAAAATCTGCCGTAGAGCTGATCCGCCAGGTAAGATCGGTGAGCCTCCTTCACTGGTACGTTTGTGTTCCAAGATGGGGGTGGTACCTGCAAAAGAGACTCTGATGCTAAAGTTAGGATTTGTATGAGTATGAATCTCGTATATGTAATGCACGTACCTTAGTATGAATTAGGGTTGGTTCGGGCCCTGGGCGTGAGATAAGATATGATAAGATTAGATAATGGGTCTCGTTTGGAGCGAGATCCCTTGAGATCAGGTATGATTTACCTAAATGCCGAGCTGACGTCGCGTAGCGTGTGCCCGAGGTCATCTTGCGCTGTGATGCCGAGCTCGGAGCCCGGCTTCGCAATACGGACAGTACATGTATCAATAATACAATTCTTTTACTAACTAAATAATATTTTTGACTAACATAATATTATATTTATATTAACTAATGAAATCAAGATATTTCATATTTTTATATTTTATTTAAAAAATAAAAAATAAAATAAAAGTTAAGATTATTAAGTAATAGAAGTAATTAAATAATAAAAATAATAAAATAAATAGTTATCAAAAAAGAATGATATTTACTAAAAAAATTATTTATTTTTTAATAATAGGAGAATATAATGATCTATCAAATGTCAAGATCAAAAATTGTTATTAAAAGGGTATCTGTTTTTATATATTAATATAGATTATCTTAGAATATACAATAAAAAATATACATTTTTATTTATTGGAATTATAATGAGACACTAAAAGGTTCAAATATAAGATTATGTGGATATGATTCCAAATTCCTACTATTAAATTGATCTTAATGGTTCACTAAAAAAATATTTTAGTTATTATTATACACTTCTTTAATTTAAGATTTAATAATATAATAGTAAATTTAATATATTATACAAATAAGTGGAATTGACTTAATCTTATCTTCTATGTTATTAAATATTAATTAAATCCGGGTTCAAAAACTTGTCCCAAGTCTAAATTTAATGATAATTCTTAATTAATTATTAATACAAAATAATTTTACACTAAAAATGTATGAAAATTAAATTATCAACAAAAATATTTTTTTTAAAATTAATTTGATTATGAACTAATATCTTGAATGATTAATAATACTAAGTATTGATATTGATGATGATTTTAAGTATTTATTATTACAATAAGATTAAATTATATTTTTAAATTTTTGTAATATTTAATTTGTTATTATATTATAGAATTTTAGTTTCTCTATTTTATAAATTCAAAATTTTAGTGTAATCATTGATTTTTTTATATTTTTTTTGAAAAAGTGGATGTGCTATAGTATCACTATGCGAAGGAGGGTCCTAACTAGGTTAGCACCTGCAGTGCATCAATCATGTGCACCACATCAAGAAAGGCTAAAATTAAAAGAAAAGATAAAGGTACAAAGTGGGGGGACCAAACCAAAACCCACAAAAAAAAATTAGTAATGCTAACAATGCCAACCAAGTGGCATAGTCTAAAACCATATCAGTCAAACTATATACAATCAACTTGAACCCCTTAAATCACCAAGAAGAGTTTAAGAGAATTTGGAGGATTTGGAAACCTTTGATCTAGATCTTAGCTTATAGGCGGTATATTTTCTTTGTGGTTCGACAAGTTCATTAACCTTCCATCTCTTAGGAGCATTGTGGTTGTAGGAAGGCTTATATGGATTAAACGGGGATGTTTCATCACTTGAGTCAGCCTCTGAATCATTGTCCACAACACAACTTTGGTCATTGGACAAGTCCTCAAGTGGTGGCATGCCTTCAAGAGACGGATCATCTACATCACAGGCCACAGTTGCTAAATGAACAACTGCATCAGCACCACCAATAACATTTGCAGTCCCTGCGTCTGTCCCTGGAAAATCATTCAAACTTGGCTAAGCTAATACGGTTTTGGGATCAGAATCATATGCTACATCCACCTTACAGTCCTCAGCTGCTATATGAGCTGCTGCACCAACACCACCAATCACAGTACCTAGAGCTGCAACAATATTAGCAGTTGCATCACAGACCGCAACTGTTATATGAGTTGCTGCAACAATATCAGTAGCTGCAACAATATTAGCAGCTGCAATCACCTACAAATTTGCCTTTTCCAACAAGGTGTTATCCATCAATGCACCAGCCATCATTGTAGAAGTATCAGATGCATCCTTTGATCAAACAAAATCTAACACATCCTTTCCGGTTGTTATATGATTTTTTTTTTATATTTGATTGTTAAAATTGTAGTAATTAATGTAACACCCTAGTTTTCATACTTTTTACGGAAGATAATTTAGTAATTTTTATAAGATTTATTAAGGGTAATTTAGTAGCCCAGAACGGGCCGCTCTCAAATTGGAATGAGCCATTCCAAACTACTAAAAAGACCTATTTTTGGTTTCCCAGAATAGGCTGTTCCCAAACTAGAACGGACCGTTCCAAACCACCAAAATGGCCTATAACCCTAGTTGGGAACGGCCCGTTTCAAATATGGATGTTGTGTGTTAAAATGCAAACTCAGAACGGGCCGTTCTAGTTTTTAGAACGAGCCATTCCAGATGTGAATTTTT
This sequence comes from Cajanus cajan, assembly GCF_000230855.2. Taxonomy (NCBI): domain Eukaryota; kingdom Viridiplantae; phylum Streptophyta; class Magnoliopsida; order Fabales; family Fabaceae; genus Cajanus; species Cajanus cajan. The sequence goes on along the minus strand of NC_138523.1, from coordinate 28,592,690 downwards.
CACATGATGAAAGGATCCAGAACGGGCCATTCCGGATCTAAAACAGGACGTTCTGGCCACTCTTGAAATCTATAAATAGAGCACTTTGACACTATTTCTAGACACACTCTCTAGAGACCAAGGAGAACTAAGAGAAGGAGATCATCCAGATTCTTCTCTAGTTTCATCTTCTGCTTATCCAGGTAAGGGGGGAGTGAGAAACCTCGCTTGGGGTGTGGGAATAATTGTTGGGTGGTGTGGGAATAATTGTTGGGTAGTAGGATTGGCCCCCAATCCCTTGCTTGATGCATGCTTCTAGGAACAGGAAAAATATGAATGTTTTCTATTTTGCTATCTGATTGTTTTGTTGGGTTTCTTGTTGGATGTGATGTATAGATATGTGATTGATTTTGAGAATGAATATGTTTTGATATGAATTAGAGTGCTCTATGGGTTTCTACGGGAAACCCTATGAGAAACAGGCAAAATATGAATGTTTTCTTTTTTGCTTTCTGATTGCTCTATTGTACTCTTTGTTGAATGAGATGTATGAATATGTGATTAATTTTGAAAACAGATAAGCTTTGATATGAATTAGAGTGCTCTGTGGGTTCTTTTGGAAAACCCTGTGAGGTAAAATTAGGAATATGATCTATGGGTGGTTTGAGGCATTATATGTAAAGTTGATGATGACTTCATGTTTTGGATAAGTTCTTGGTATGATTTATGTACTATTTTGATGTATATAATTACGAGAAGTTTCTTGTATGAGACTATGTGAATATGATGTGAGAATGTGAAAGGTGAACATATGATCTGTGATATGACATTATGAAATAATATGACATGAGATTTGATGAGATGTGAAATGTGAAATGTTGAGTCAATGAAATCGTGAATGTGTGACATGCATCATTTGCATTTATGAGCTAACCAGGTGTACCTTGGGTCACCACGTGATGTAACAAGCTAATAGTTGTACCTTTGGTCACCAAGTGATGTAACTAGCTAATCAGGTGTACATTTTGGTCACCAAGTGATGTAACCAGCTAATCAGGTGTACCTTTTGGTCACCAAGTGATGTAACCAGCTAATCAGGTGTATCTTTTGGTCACCAAGTGATGTAATAAGCTAATCAGGTGTACCTTGTGTCACCAAGTGATGTAATAGGTGTACTTTGTGTCACCAAGTGATGTAACAAGCTAACAAGGTGTACCTTGGATCACCAGTGATGAAATGATGAGAAATGTGATTATGAGACACGTGACTGACGCCACATGCATTTATGAGTCGAGTTCATGAGATCATTGCATGATGAATGACTGTGCATGTGTTACTATTGTATGTATAATTTGAATTTGTACCTAAATAATGTGTAGATATGAATGTGCTTGTATGATTTGTGTGTGTGTGTTGCCTAACTGTTATTTCTACACTTAGAACCGAGTGAGATATTTCTCACTCCCTTGTTGTCCTTGTAGACACCCAATTTCGTCCGGGGGCATACAAACAAGGGAATGGACCCCTGTTACGAAGGGAAGGAGCTCCCGAAGCATGCAAACGACAAGATAGGACTTTAGAAGGCCCATTAAGCTAATTTTAGAAGACTGGAACGGGCTGTTCTGAAAACCAGAACGGGACGTTCCCAATTTGGAACGGGCCGTTCCAAGTTTTTAAAAAGGCCATTAACCCTAATTTGGAACGGGCTGTTCCCAAATTGGAACGGGCCGTTCCAAGAACTCTTCAAAAGAGGGCTAAACCTATAACTGGAATGGGCCGTTGCTAAACTGGAACGGGCCGTTCCAAGTTATAAAACAAGCCTAAAGAACCTTGTCCGGAACGCCCATTCCAGTTTATCAAAGGGTGTGTTGATTTTATCTCTGGAACGGGCCGTTCCAATTTCAGAACGGGCCGTTCCAGTTATAAAATTTACACAGAACGACCATATCCAGAACAGATCATTCCGATTTTGGAACGGGCCGTTTTGGACCCTTTCCGAAGTCTATAAATAGACAGCTTGGACTCATTTCTCAAGACCCCCAAAAATTTCGTCCAGCACTCCTTAGAGCTCGAAATTTTTTTCTCTCTCTCCTATTGTATTTCTTGAGTTTTGTGAGGCTTATTGTAGTGTGAAAGGTTGCCACAAAGCACCTAAATCTCCATATTTGAAGATTAATAGAGCTCGTTCAAGAGATATTTCAGTTAATTTTCTTCTATCTCTTTTATTTCTTATCTTTGGTAAATATTGTTTATAATAAAAGCAATCATGTAGACATTTTAGGGTCATTTGTATAATTTAAATTTTAAGCATGTAAATAGTTATTAATAAAAAGGGGATTTAATATTTATATTATTATTGTTTATAACGCTAACTTCATCATAGGGTACCAATTAAGGGCGCTGTAGGGGTGCTTAATACCTTCCTTACACGTAACCAACCCCGAACCCAATTTTGGTTATCAAGGCCATTATTGGATTTTTAAAAAACCTTTTCTTTTTCCAATGTCTTGAGTAAAACATTGGTGGCGACTCCATGAACTCATTTTTCAAAACCATTAATTAAGGATTAGTCTGGTGTCCGGGCATTCCTTAATTGATGAGACTTTTAAAAGGATGTTTAAACCATTAGTCGCAAGATCGAAAACTTTCGGGTTGCGACAGTCCTTTGTATGTGTTTAAAATTGTGTTGCAGGTGATCATCAACATGATGATGTTGGTGATTAGGCTTAGGCTTCAGTTGGACATGCTCTAATAGGATATGTGACATCGGGGCATAACTAGGCGTAATTAGGACTTCATTTTTGTATTTTGTTTAGGAAGAACTCATGTTTCATTTTTTCTGCATTTGATCATGTTTTAAGTTGATAAATGTGAATTCTCTACTCTTATGTTATTGGAATTGTTGTTTTAATTCTAAAGATTTTTTTTAACCCAATAAGATATTTCTTTTAATTATTATATATTCATGTTGGGGTAGAGGGTGTCACATTTAGTGGTATCAGAGCAGGTCGATCCAATCGGCCTGAGTTATGAGTCTACTATGCTTGTTTGGTAGATGAATGATGGAATGATTTGATTGTGAAATTTATTGATATGCTAGTGTGATGATTGATTATGTTTTTTGTTATTTAATTGTGTGTACCATTTTCTTAGAATTTGGCTGATGGACATGATATAGCTTATATGATGCTATATATGATTGTTTAATTGTTTTAATACTTCTTTCTTATGTAAGAAGTAGTGGTTGGGTGGTATCACTTGTGTTGCAAGCATATGTGCGAGTAGTAGTAGACGAGATATTGTGCTAATTAACTAGAAATTATTGAAACCTTAGATTTGGGTGACACATTGATTTGTCGAGTGTATTAAGAGTTTATGGTTGATGGAGTTTCTAGAATCTATAGTTGTAGTGATTGAATCCAAGAGGTTATGTGTTGAGCATTGGAGCTTTGAGTGTTCTTGATGAAAGGTTGAAGTGTTGGTGATTTCCTTAAGTTTTGATGCTGCATATTAACCTTGTTAGGGGTTATGTTGCATAAGGATTTTATTTCAGTTATAAGTCTTTTGTGCTGAATATGTGAGTTGTTTTGGTGGGAAGCTTGGATATGAGTTTGAGGTGGCAAGAAGTGAGTTTGGAAGGATTGAGGTATTTTCGTGGCCTTAGATGTTGATACATGATTTCTATCTGGTGTAGAGGATGTTTTCGCTGTAGTTTTGTTGTGCTAGTATGACTTGATATTTAATAAATGATGTATCAATCAATATTTAATAAGTTAAGTTTTAATTTGATTTCTATGATATTTAATCCATAATTTTAGTCTACTAATTTTTAAATTTTCACAATTTTTGTCCTGTTGATAAATGTTCATTTGTCAATCATAAAAATTATAACTTTGACCATAACTCAATATTAAGTAAATGTTATGATAATTATTGTTTAAAAACACTTAAGTTAAATTTCACTTTTATATATTATATTTTTATCTCATATAGGTGATAAAAGGAGATGAAAATAAGATAAATAATTAAAACAAACTATAATTCAATTTAAATATTATTAAATAATTATAAATAATGTCCTTTACTTAATATAAGTTCCCGGTTAATGTTGTAATTTTAACCATTAAAGTCAAATGGTGGGCATTTAGTGATAAGACCAAATTTACGAAATTTTATAAATGAGAGACTAAAGTTGTGAATTTAAAAATTGAAGACCCAAATTGTGGATTTAAAAATTGAAGGACAAAACTTGTGAATTAAGTATTATAGATGGATCAAAAGTACAATTTAGCCTATTTAATATTTAGGTTTTTTTTTTTGTAAAAGTAGATGTGCAATAACATGATGACATCCTTACTTGCATGGACATGAGATGATGAATAAGGAAGAGGATGCCTTACTCTTGTCGCAACCCGAAAATTTCCGATCTCGCGACTAATGGTTTAAACATCCTTTTAAAAATCTCATCAATTAAGGAATGACCAGACGTCAGACTAATCCTTAATTAATGACTTTGAAAAATGAGTTCATGGAGTCTCCACCAATATTTTACTCAAAACATTGGAAAAAGAAAAGGTTTTTTTAAAAATTCAATAATGGCTTTGATAACTAGAATTGGGTTCGGTGATCGGTTACGTGTAGGAAAGGTATTAAGCATCCCTACAATGCCCTCAATCGGTACCCTATGATGAAGTTAATGTGATAATAAATTAAATATTAGATTCCCTTTATGAAATACTATTTACATGCTTGAAATTTAAATTACACGGTTGACCCTAAAACGTCTACATGATTGCTTTTGTTATAACAATGTATATTAAAAATAAGAAATAAAAGGGAGAGAAGAAGATTAAATAAAATTCCTCTTGGCAAGCTTTGTTAGATCTTCAAATATGGAAAATCTAGGTGCTTTGTGGCAACCTTTCACACTACAATTGCCTCACAATACTCAAGAAATACAATAGGAGAGAGAGAGAAATTTCGAGCTCTAAAGAGTGCTGGACGAAATTTTGGGGGCCTTGAGAACTGTGCCCGAGATTTCTATTTATAGGCATCAGATGTTGGCCGGAATGGCCTGTTCTGGATTTGGAACGGCCCGTTCCGGATTCGAACGTTATGTGCTAAGTTTGCACCCTAGAACGGCCCGTTCTGAAAATCAGAATGGTCGATTTAGGAAACCAGAACGGCCCGTTCTGAAATGAGAACGACCCGTTTCAGAGTACAAATTAACACTAATATCCCTTCCCAGAATCACCCGTTCCAAACTAGGTTTGTTAGGCCTTTTTAACCTTTTGGAACAGCCCGTTTTGGTTTAGGAACGACCCGTTCCAGACCAAGTTTTTTAGGCCCTTTGATTGGTTTGGAGCAACCCGTTCTGGCTGGAACAACCCGTTCTAACCTATAATTTTTAGGCCTTTTAGGAGTCTCAGAACGGCCCGTTCCAATTCAAGAACGGCCCGTTCCGGCCTTGGGAACGACCCGTTCTGATTTTGGAACGGCCGGTTCTAGGCCACTAAAAATAGTTGATTTGGGCTTTTGAGCCCTCTGATGTCCTATCTTGTTGTTTGTATTCCCCCGGACGAAATTGGGTGTCTACAACTCTAAGGATCAAGTTCTTCAAGGTGGCACAAGGTTTTAAGGAGGATGATGAAGGAATGGAAGGATTTGGAGGTTGGGTAGAAGGTGTTTGATGAAAGACTTGAGAAGGTGCACTCTAGGGTTAACTCACTTCATGGTGATGAAGGCCACTTCTAGGGTTTTTCTCTCAAGGTGGAGATGGTAAGGTTTGGCCGAAAATAGCCAAGGGAGACTAAGGAAAATATCAAGGTTCAAAGGCTAACTCAATATTATAATTTCCAAAATGTTTACAAGAGGTGAGTCCTAAGGTATTTATAAGTGTGGGGGTGAGGTCATGACCTAGGGAAGTGTGACGGCTAGGTCATCATTGGATGATCATTCCTCTCCTAAATGAGAAGGAAATGCACTCCAAATGACACCCACATGTAACCCTAAAAGTGCCGCACAAGTAACCCTAAAAATGGTACCTTTTTGGGTGAAGCTAAGCTACATCTAGGTGCATGATGAGAATATGCAACCTAGGTGCCCTTCCACTTGGGCCAATGCTCACCTTAGCCCAAAAGATCCATTATTGTCATGGCCACACACTTATATCACTTAGGAAAATAAAGCCCTGATTTCTAAGTGCCCCAAAATACAAGGGAAAAATAGGAAATACAAAGAAAATAAATTCTAAGTCCTAAACACCCCAAAATACAAGGGTAAAATTGGAAAATAAAATAAACCCTATACTAATGAAGTTTAGGAGAGTATTAATACTCTATGATCATGAGGAAAGTGTCCCTTGGTGTATGAGCTCCTCCTCCTCTTCCACTCTCCTAGCCATGGACCTAGTGATGGGGCCCACATGTATCCTCAAGGATGGTCCTCCATCATAGCATCACTATGCGAAGGGGAATCCTAACTAGGTTAGCATCCCGCAACGCATCAATCATATGCTCCACATCAAAAATGATAATATTAAAAGAAAAGATAAAAAGACAAAGTGGGGGGACCAAACCAAAACCTACTAGCAAAAAAAGATACAAAGCAAATCAAAGAAAGTAAAAAACAAAACTACAAAATACACAAATTGCAGTGCCTATCGAGAGACATAGTTCAAAACTTATCAAGCTAGAATCAATCGATTATAATCCTCTATAACGCCTAAAACAAATCCACTTTAACTCAGAAGAATTTAGATGATTTGGCAGCCCTTGATCTAGTTCTCGGTTTTGACGCAGAAGACTTCTTTTGGTTTGGAGCTTTATTCTTATTAGAGGGCTTCCCCACATCATTCCAATCAAAACCACTCTCAGCTAGGATTTGAAAATCGTGCTGGACAGAGGGTGGAAAGCTGGATAATTCTTATGTAATTTGATACGAATCAACCATAGCATCCAAAATGGAATCCGCAATAAAATTGCTAGCCCCTGAGGCCATATATTTGAAGTCCTTAGGCACATGAGGCAAAAATTCTTCCGTTGTCCTTTTACTAATTTTCATTTAGTTTCATATTTTGTAACAGTAAGTGTAAACCATTTTAGTAGGTAGCCTATGCAGGATTAGTTTGTTTCTTATTCTGTTTTATTCTTAGGTTATATATATGTACAATTTTATTTTTCTGTTGATCTCTCTCAATAAACAATATTGCATTTAGAATATTTCTTTCTTTCTCCTCGACCTTCTTTTCTTTCTCCCTGTTCTTCGATCATTCTCTCAACCATTGATGAAACTCTGATATGGTATTAGAGCTATCCTAGATCCTTAAAAAAGGGTCGCCTATCCTAGATCATGCAAAAGGGTCATTCACTATTTATCCACGTACCAAGCCCAATAGTACTGGACGTGAGAGGGTGTATTGGAAAAAACACAAGTTCCACATCGACTTGAGATTAGGCTATTAAATAGTATATAAGTGGAAAATAACCCTCACCTTACAAGCCGGTTTTGTATGGTTGAGTTAGGCTTAAATTCACTATTTAATATTTACTTTAATTACTCTTTTAGTTCTCAAAATAGATGAAAAAGAGATTAATGAATTGGAGGTGTATTGGATTGAAATTTTGAAAGACAATTTTAGTATGAAAAAGTCTTGTGAATTTTAATGAATTTTAAAATATTTTATAGGAATGTCATGACTTTTAAGATTTTTTTTAAAAGAATTTAGAAACTTAGATTTTAAGCAAGACGTTGTAATTTAGATTTTAATCAAGACGTTGTAATTTAGATTTTATTGGATTTTGATAGATTTATATTATAAGATTTTAAAGGATTTTATGGATTTCATTAGAAAATATGGATTTGCAATACTACAAGATTTAATAAGAAAAATATAATATAAATAATAAAGAAAAGTAAAACGAACAATTTTTCTATCTTCTGACAAATAATTGTCTCTATGTTTTAACAAATAATTATATTTAATGTCCTCCTAACTAATATTGCTTTACATATCTAAAGTTATATTAGTCCTTAATGCATTGACATATTCTTTTTAATGCACTTGAATCTGGACAATATGTTTAAAATTATGATTTTCATTATCTGATAGTATTGATCCACTAATTCAATTGGAAAATCATTAGAGCAATATTCTTTATGAAAAAAAGTTATGTGGTGCTACATGCTATTATAAGTTTAGCTTGTGTCTTAAAAAGAAATAGAGACATTGACTTAAAAATTATGAAGCATGATTTACAAATATTATGACTTGCATTGAATTGAAAACTTTATTTCATCCGCTCAATCACATTTCTTAAGGATGCATGACATAAATTACAAATTTTATTTTCATTTTGAGGATCATTACCATAACTACAAAGTTTTTTTTAATATATATGAAACCTATTCTACCCCCCAACAAACAATATAAATATTTGCGAAAATTTCAATTAAAACTGCAGGTACAATAGGCTCACATGAAAATTGCCTCTAACATTCAACCAATTTGAAACAAAGTTATAAAGTATAGAGTTTACAATAATTTATAAATTGAAAAGAAAAGGTATATTCAAATAATATATAAGCTCCTAATCTATTCCATTTCCCCAATGTCATACTATCATAACAACCCAAAACTTCAACTCTCGTCACCTTGAGTGCTACCCACATCAAAATCATCATTACCTAAAATAACCACAAAATATACGGGTGAGAAAAACAAACGTTCATAAGTGAGATACAAGAAAGAATTCCCACCCAATAAAATTCAACCCACATATAATCAATAATAATATCCAATCACAACTTTATTATCAATTTTCAAATCGATCCACCGCTATCCTCATCACCACATTGCAATAAAGCTATGCACCATGCTCAAGTTCACACCAATGCTTATGTAATGCAACCTCCTAAGAAGCATTGACTTAGAGCATCGCACAATGGGCAAACTTTATCATTCTCCTCAAGCACCACCATGCATGGCTACACTGTTAATCAACACACAGGCTAATGTATAAAATATATCATGCATTCCCTATTAATCACCATACAGGTAAGGGTAATGCATTCCTTGTTAATCACCACACAGGCTAGGGTCAATATATATATCTCATGCATTCCCTATTAATCACCAATAGGTTGGGGTAATGCATATGCACATGCCTCAATGCTCATGCTAATGCCACCAAACTCATTCCTCATCTTCATTCATGCTAATGCACAATTATTAAGTAATTCGCATAAAACCACATTTATACATCACTCATCCAAATACAAACCATTCATACTCAAATATACTAAGCCAAATACACATCATTTATATATATTCTTACAATAGTCATTACTGAACATATACAATTCACAACCATCATCAAAATCCACTAATATAATACGATATTTCACAATCTCACATCAAACTCATTCAATCATATCATAAGTATTATAAAGAATCACTAAGAAATGATAAAGTATCACAAACATGCCAAAAAGGGGACAAAATGTCAAAAACACAAACTAAAATAGAATACTCGCGTCAGGCACTCTAAATCCCGATAGTTTGACCGCTACTCACTATTTTGACCATAACTTGAGTTATACACATTCTTTTTGAGTGATTCCAACGCCATTGAAAATATAACATCCAAGGCTACAATGTTTGTGAAAAATACGAAGCCTAAAAATGTCGTTAAGGTCACCTTGTATGCCTGACAACACAAAACTTAATATTTCATGCACTTGAATGGAGACTGAACTTATAACTCGCATAACTCAATCAATTCTTAACATTTTTACATGATTCTAGAGTCTAAATTATAGTCCCAGGTGTCTACTTTCTAGCCCAGCAAATAGAAATTAATTTGGTTAATCACACAAAAAGATATTACAAAAATACTAAGGTACATCCATAAGTAAAATCTCTCAATAACTCATTAACTCATAATTAAGAGTGCTTATCAATCTACAAGAACCCTAACTTATAGAGAACATCCTAATAAATTCAATTATCATCTAGTTCATGAATTTTACCAAACAATACAACAAACACTTTCATAAATCAGTATAAAACTTGATTGAATCATCAATTTCAACGCCAAAATAGAAAACTGACAATCTTAGGAATTTAGGGATTTCTCCCGCTACCCATTCTCTCTCATAATCCCACATATGAATGAACTCATTTTCCTCCCCGTACCATGTTGTGTCAATAGGAAGAATCTGACACAATTTGAGATGGCTTTGAACACTTCTCTTTAGAGCTCCCTTCTCCTCTTCCTTTTCTCTTTTAACCCTTCGGAATGCAAAATGAGACACATTGGGTTAACTCTGCCTGACCCCTTTCTTAAAATTCCATTGGGTCGAGTCAACCCAACCCATTTCCCTTCTTCCCATTAAAATAAATAAATAATATAAATATATTCCCACTTATAAAAATAAAAATAATTTTGACTAAAATATAAAAATATAATAATATTATTATTTTAGAAAATAGTGTGTTACAATATATGTTTCAAAATTTTATATTTCAATATTAAATTTTATTAAAAGAAACAATTAAATTTTAATAACTTTAAAAAATTAACAATAGATAATATTTCATAATACAAAACTCATTTAAAATATTTAATAATTGAAAAATAAATATTGATAAATTTTACGATAAATAAAAAAGAAAGGAGGAGAAGAAAAAGAGATAAATGAGAGAGATGAATAAAAAGAGAAAGAGAAAAGAAATAGAGAGAAAGAGAAAAAGAAGCAAGAAAGGCGAGAGAGAAGAAAAGAAAATAAGAGAGAAAAGTAAGAATGGCAAGAGAGAAGGAAAGAAAAAAATATGTGTCAAAAGCAAGAAAAATGATTTAAGAGAGAAAATAAAGAAAGAAAGAGTATAAAAGAGAAAAAAGTAATGTGAAATATCAAAGGTTTTGATGAGATTATTTGATGAGTGAATTACATGTAAATTATACTAAAATGTCTCACAAAATTCAGTATTCAAAATAATCCATTGAAAATCTTTATATTTTTGAATACCAAGGGTATTTTTTTAAGTAAAAAAAGTCTTAATTAAATACCACTAGATTTTGATGGACTTTTAAAAGAATCCTAATTTTCTTAATTGAATACCACTATATTTTGATGAATTCTTAAAAAAAATTCTAATTGTCTTGATTGAATACTAGACTAAAAAAAGTCTTGATTGAATATCACAAGATAATTTTATAATCAAAAAGTCTTTTGAAATCCATTGAAATCCTAATCCTATATACCCCCTAAATGTGTGTCAAATGTGCTATTTAATCTAAGTATTAATAAATATTAATTATCACACCATTGACTTAATAGAAGTGTTAGATCAATTTGGATAATCTAATATAATTGATAATTCAAACTAACTAATTAAATTGGTTTAAATTTTTTTCTCAATCAGATCAAATCCAATCCAAAAAAAAAAACAACTTTTATTGGTTTGTTAATCTTAGAATCGAACATAATATCTACCAAATTATATTTTATTTTGGTATTAATTAGTAATTATGAATTGTAAAAGTGTAAAATGAAAGTTATAATTTTGTTTATCTTGGAAAAATTGTTTTAAGTTGAAAATTTGGTTAATGTTGAACAATTTGTCTTATTTTAGATAATTTGGTTTTTGTTTGAATAAGGCATTAAACAAGTCACTTTAGGAGAAACACTAAAGACTGAAATTACATTGATATAATACCAATTGAATTGATCGTTGACTGGTCACCTCAAAGTTTGATGATGTCTTAGTGTCTGACTTAGGCAAGATCATATAAGCCTTTCATAAGGAAATTGAAGTCATGTGTGGTGGGAGATCATCTTATTAGTTACTTTATTAGTTCAATCAAAATGAATTACAATCCGAAGTTAAAAAATTTTGGAGATGAAAACTATCGAGTTGTTTAAAGATATTGAGTTTGGGGGAGAGATAAGGTTAAAGAACATAATCTTTAATGAAGAATTTGTTCAAATTTCTGAACAAATTCATTTAACTGCTATTGAAATAGTGAATTAGTGTCATTGTGAAGATATTATTGTTCTTCCTCCAATTGAAGATAAAGAAATTGTTGTGACACTCTTTTATACCACAACATAATAAATAAATATTTTTATAAAAAGCAATTAAATTTAAAAATAATATATATAAAACATGCTCATACTTAGTTCTTCTCTAGTAAAAGGTTAATAAAACTTTAAATAAAACTCTTAAAATCAAAAAATAAATAACCTTAATCAAATTCAAAGCAAGGCACCAAATGCTTGTTTACACAAAAATCCAACATAAAACATAAAATTCCATAATATAAATGAAACTCTTTCAAACTAGGGAAAAAGAAGTCTTTATAGCCCCCAATGTCATACTATCGGAGTAAAATCCTGAAACAACGATCAAAGCACTAGCTTTGCTTCCATCAAACCTCTCTTTATGTAGCTGATATATCCCTACAATGGCGATCAGTCCAAACAAACACAACAACATAGAAAGTGAGAATATATATCTTCTATATACAACACATACAAGGCCTAAGGATAGTTAAAAGATATACATCATTGTCAAAACTTGAAAAATTCTGATCTAGTCCACAGATGGTTTGGACCTTCATTTTGAAAATCTCATCAATTAAAGAATGTTCAAAAACTAGACTAATCCCTAATCAATGGTTTTAGAAAAAAGTTTGAAGGAGTCACCACTAATGTTTTATTCAAAATATATAAAAAAAAAGTTTTAAAATGACCATAATGGCCTTCATAGCATAGTAAAGAATAATAGTTTGAATATTTATTCCCCTTTTGGTTATTTACATGTTACTTTTACATTATAATTGTATGTGAAGAGGGGGGATTTAAACCCCTAAACATTTAAAATAGTATGTCTACATGATTGCTTATTTATTTATAGTGATTATTAAGATAGAGTAATGATAGAGAGAAAGAAAAAGATTTAATAGTAATACCTCCGAAGCAAGCTCTGTAGAATTCTTCTTCAAATGTAGGGATCATGTGCTTTTTGGCAGTCTTTCGCTCTACAAAATTCTCACAACACACAAGAAATACAATGAGACATAGAAGGGAAGTGTTTGTGAACTAGAACTAATAAAAATAACAACTTTTTTTTGAATCTTCGGTCTCATTTTTGGTAAACAAAATCCAGTCCTAATCTCCTTTCTTTGCACTATGCACGAGGCAACTATTTATAGGCTTCAGAACCAACTGGAATGATTATTTTGATGAGTGGAATGGGTCGTCCCGAATCGGTTTGTTATAGAAAAATTTTGAATTTGGAACGGCCCGTTTGAAAATCAAAATGGCCTGTTCCAAACTACTATTTTGCTCATAACAACCTGGGTCAAAACTGGCCGTTCTAGATTAGGAATGACCCGTTTTGACCTACAATTTCTATTCCTTTTTGGTGGTTTGGAACAGCCCATTCCATATTGAGAACAACTCGTTCCAAGCTCCTAATTTAGCTTTTTGAGCTTCTGGGCCTCCTGATGTTGTTCTAGTCCCTTCTGATGTCACATTGGGCCCTTAAGGTCCTTTTGTCTTCTTTTTATTGGTCCCTTGCCTTGTTTGAATTCCCTAGACAAAATTGGGTGTCTACACTCATAATCATGTATTCATGCATACTATTATTTTCATCTCCATCAATCAAATCAATAATCAACTCGATACATCAATCATTCTTCCTTAATTCCTCATCAATGTTAAACCATTCATCTTATTCAAGGTATCTCAATCATAAAACAAGACTTGTTTAAATGCATTTTCTTAACTTTATATGCATGTGGTACTAGAAGCCATGGACTAGATCACCACCACAGACTGGGTGACTTTCTCAATCCACTCTCAACTAGGGGATGTCTACCGAGATCTAACCGAAGCATTACAGTGCCATTGTTACCTCACCCACATTAGAGGCTCTCAATCATAAAACCCCAAGGTTTAGGTAAATAACCATTGAGAACCTCTTACATAGACTCACACTACCTTGCAAATAAAGTATGAATGCATAGACTATACACACGACAATACACACCACAAATATATGTAATAACCATTTGGTGATTCTTGCTAGACCACAGTCCTAGAGTTTTCCACAACACACCAAGCCCACCTTGGATTTCATCATTGTCAGTCATAGCTTGGACTTATATATCTCAACATCATCACCATATCTCCTCAATATACATCATCACAAAACATCCTTATCTCATCATTATTCATTCATCACATTTTACGGGTATTCAACATCATCATATCATTATCATAACATTTCTAGCATACATCATCATTATCCATACATTATATAATATCATATCAATTATTAGCAACACATAATGCTATAAAATCACACACATGTAAACCTTCCTCACATTTTTCTTTCTTCTCTTGACTTATCACAAATACTAACTTTTTATTCATTTCTTTTAATTATGATATTAATCACTCCTCAAAGGTTCCTTTATTACTAAATTATCCTTTAAACATTAATTATTCAAATAATGGTATGGTGCTTAGCAAGATCAAACTTGCACTTTGTATGGAGAGATCAAGGATCTTTACACCAGATTCACATCTAGCATGGTAGTACCCACGCTAGGCGTGGATATACCAAATAACTCTCTATTTGAATTATGCCTAACACTAAGGAGTCAAAGACCCCCTTGGAACCAACTCACCTAGCATGATCGAGGTCACACTCGTCATCATCTCTTTTCCCAGATGTCATCAAAATGGTGTCAAGCGAGACACCTCTCGTCCATCGTAGAGGAGTCAGAGACCTCTCTTGCATGTTTGTGCTCGACATGTGTTTCCTCACACCTAGCATAAAGAACTGCACTCATTGCACCCAGTGCCATGAAGGCACACCTGGCGTTGTCACAAATTCTACACTTTGTAGGATCACAAGCTTTGCCATAAAAGGTCTCCTAAACCCATTCAAAATCACCAATATGTTCCTTTCTTCAAACCAAATAGTGAAACAATGTCATAACACATGCAAAAAATGTATTCATCACCAATTCATACACATGAATCCAGTTTCATATGAAACCCTAATTTTCATAACCCTAACCTCCAAATAATTAAATTCACATCCATCAAGAGTTAATTCATGAATTTAAAAGAACAAAATAACACTCAAACACATACCAGATGCATTGTAACATCCCATTTTTCTAAATAATCAATAAATTAGAATACAATATGAGACAATATTTTATTAATAAAATAAAAGGAGAGAGGTAAAATAGAGGATTTGAGTTGGACTCTAGGCCTAACTCGAAGACTAATTAAAAAATAATAAAAAGAAAAGAGATTAGGTTAATTTGCATCTTTTGAAACCTAGAACACTCGTAGGAGGAAGCCTAGAGGAGACCACTAGGGAGGGTGCAAATAAGCAACTGGAACATTGATCCACAAGATCATCACTCCAGGTAATAGGAAGTGAGATTGTTGAGTACTTAGGACATACATGAGGGATAAGGATAGAGAGACAATCTCTAAGCCTGATTGTAGGTTGATGGATTTGAAGTGAATTTTACGTAACAAGAATGGGGTGAATGGTTACGTTTCTTAAAAATATTTTCTTTAAGACCATTTGTTCCTTAGAATATGATTCTTCTAGGTGTTCCAAAACTTAATTCATTTTAAAACCCCCTTCTAAGCTGTTTTAGAGTAATTTTTTTTTCCAGAAAATAAGTCTTTTGAGTATTTAAAACTTAGTTTTTCTTATAAAAATTTCTTTGAATTGGTTTTAAATAAAACACTTATAAATTATGCAATTCATATATATATATATAATATAAACAAACAATTGTAGCAAGTAAAAAAGATAGAGTAAAGGAGACTACAAATTATAATTTATATTGGTTCACTGCTAATCTTGGGCTACATCCAATCCTCACACACTCTGTGAGATTTTCCAATATTTCAGCAACTGCTATTTAGTTTACACCACCAACTTTGTGCTGGGTTAAGTTCCACACTACACAACCACCTATTGTTAGTGTTCCACACTTAGCTACCTACTAAGGTTTCTCCCTCAACTACTTGTTGAGATTCCAACACTCATAGCCACTTGCAATGAGTTTACACAACCAACTAGTTGAAGCTTTTTACTCTTTCCTACACTTCTAAACACCATATCTAGGTAGGGAAGGTTTTTATAGAAACGATATTTGTGTATCCTAGCACACAACTATGGCTATAACACATTCTCCTAACTAGGAGCTTTCAGTAAGGAAGTTTCACACCATTTTTTTTATTACAAGAGTGTTTACAGTATGTAGAAATAAACATCTATGAAAATAAAGTATGAAGTAAGGATTACAACTATGGAAACTTGTGTTTTGATTACTCTCTTTGATCTTGCTTGTTTTGAAATTGTAACCTTGGTCTTTTTTTATAGTCTATGGAATATGGCTGTTATGGGTAGCTTAGTTTTTAAGAAAGGCGAATATTAGCTTGTATTAGTGCAGTTAGTAAATTCCTCAAAAGTAGTTTGCTTTTAAAACTTCCTTTTGAAACTTGCTTCTGAGATACCTTCTAACCTTTCTTCTAAGAAACCTTCTAAGCTTACTTCTAAGAAACCTTCTAAGCTTCCTTTTAAGCATCCTTCTAAGCAATCTTTTGAATAGAGTTCTTCAATACCAATCTTTTAAGAAGTTGAGCTTGAACTAAAGCTTCTTGATGAAAGGTTCAAAGATTTAGACCTCTAAACTAAGTTTTTAAGGCATCTTACATGAAATAAAATGTCCAACTTGAACTCCTTTGATCAATAGTCTTTGTATGCTCATAGAATAGCTAAGACCATGATGCTCTATGTCAACTTAAGTTGCTTAGTTGTTTTTTGTTGGTGCTTTTAAGTTGAAATATCTTTAAAGCTTCTGGGTAATAATCAAAGTAAATATGAAACACCTGAATAAATATGTTAGTACTTCATAAGAATACTCTTCATGGTTAAAACTTGAAAGAATTTTCCATTATTAAAACATATATTAAGGCAGGATTCAACAATCTAGCTTTTTTAATGATGACAAAACTTAGTTGCAAATTTTAGGAAGAGTCTATACCTTTTTGCATTTTTCAGTTTATTTTGAGTTTCTTAAAATCATTCCACATGTTCTGCATTACTCAAATTTGGCATATTACATAAATTTATTATTATTGAGTCTAGGCAACATTTCTTCTTGTATTTCTAATTAACTCACATATTCATTGCTTTCCACTTAGATTTATTTGCATACAATGCTTACGGATCTATCATTTCCATACTTTTCAATCATATTTCATACTCCCCCTTAATCTAGAAATTTGTGTATTCACATGCTCCCCCTCAATATGTGCATTTTTCTATTTCATAATAGAATCATGTATATATCATCCATACAAATAAATCAGCTAGAAAAGCCATTATAACTACTATATATGGGAAAAATCATGGGCATCATATATTCAACAACATATAATAGAGTTTGTGATGCATCAACAACAAAAATTGCACACAGTGTAACTAAATATTCATCTATATTACAATTATGCCATATAACATCAAATAAAAAGCTTATCCTATATCTAAATACTAAAACATCTAAAATCCCTAAGTTCTCCCCTTTTTTTGACATATCAAAAAGAGATCTCCATTCATTCTTAGAAGGGGAAGTTCTTTGAAGATCTAGAAGAGGGGTAATCTACTTCTTAAAAGGGAGAAGGCGGTGCATGAGGAGGTGATGGAAAATTAAGAATCACTCTTGGCACCAATTTAGTAGCCAACCATTCTTAAAGGATGAAAAACCTGTCTAAGAATTCATTCATGCTAAGTTGATGTTTGGCTTGGTTGGAGAAAATTACTTTGTGGAGAAAGATAAACACTAGAAGTGGGTTGAATAATGTATATCAAAAACTCACACGTTTTTAACTATGTGAAGTAGTATTTGCAACAGACGAAGAGTTAGTAAGAGTATTCTTTTACTAAGTCAATTTTGGCTCAAATAAGTGTTCTTTGACTGGCCTCTTCAAATCACCACCCAAGTATTCTTTTTCAAACAAGCCTATCTAGACTTAACCCCAAGTATTCTTTTATAGTCAAGTCCCTCTAGGCTCTACCCTATAATAATGGCTGTGAAGGTATTACAAGGTTGCAATTATCGTCTCTATTAGATGTGATTACAACAACTTGTTTAAGTACAAGAAAACTCTTGAAGAGGATTTTCTAAGAGATGTATATTGTATCTCATTTTTTTTTGTTTTTTCACTTTTGCTTCTCTTGAGTTCCAGAGCTTCTTATATAGTAGCTTTGAAAGAGATGACTATTGTAGCTTCTTGAGTCTAATTTATAGAATTGCTTCGTTTTACTCTTTCATCTAATCTAGAGAGAAAAAGTATTTTTTGGTGCATTAAATGCTTCAATTAATTCCTTTCACATAAACTCACTCCTTATCTTTGATAGATCAAGCTACTTATCAGAGTAGAGTAGAGAAATAGGAACAACAAAAAGCAAAGCTAGTGTACGACGAGGATGTAGAACTTTTTCAACGTCTTTTCCTTGAAATCTGGGATCTTTGACCTTTATTTTGATGTTTTTCATGGTTTTATACACTTTTAACAGAATGTGAGTTCTAGGACAATGGCTTTTGATATGTTAAGGTATAAAACATTCATTTGAAAATTTAAAAACATTGGTCACAATAAATAATGATCGTTAAGAATCATTTGTATACTTCGTCTAATTTGCTTCGTCTTACAAATGATAGTGTATTTTGGGAAGCAAATTTGTATGTATTCATTTGGCTTTTTTTGACCATTGTATGTGTCTTATATTCATGTTTTGGCTTAGATTTATGATAGTGATATTATTTGATGATTGTTGTAATTTTTACTCAATTTTTAGATTTTTACCCACTTGTACACTCTGTCTTGTGTAGGCTATATCTTGAGCTCCTAAACTCTGATTGCGATCTTCTTGGTACTGTTTGTGACACTCTTACTACCCCAACACATATATTGTAATAATGAAAACTTACAAATAAATTTTTCAATTTCGGTAAAAGGGTTCACATGAGAATCTTCAAAATTATCCTTCAATAACCCCAATAATAAAAATGAAACGCAAGAGTTTATAAATTGTTTTCAAAAATAACATTTACAATTCCGATTCCAAATAAAAACATATGTTCTAAAAAAATCCTCTGCCCCGATGTCACAATATCAGAGCATCCCCACAATTCAACTGTTGGCATACTAGATGCCACTCGAAGCAGGATCTTCCTCACCTAAAACATCCACAATTTGTACGGTGAGAAAAGAAAACATCCATATGTAAAGCACATACACAACAATGTAATCTCATTACATAATGAAATATTTACAAGCATTTCCATATATCATAACTCTATCAATCATGCATCATTTTCACATCTCAATTACATTAATCCATCACCATCCACACAAATCTTACAATTATTTCCACATCCATAATTCATGTCAATCTCACAATTAACACTATGCCAAGACCTCGCCACATCTGACACAAGTGATACAGGTTAATTGCCTCACTCAACCCACACCAGACCAGGGTCACGCCCTCCCTGTAGCATCACTTACCCAGGGGCCATGCCATCCCTAGTCATTTGGTGTGAGGAACCATAATCACATTACAATCAATACAATCTCTTGCAATTAACCCTATGCCAGGGTTGCCATAAGCGACATAAGTGGTGGTGTTAACTGTCTTACTGATCCCACACCATGCTAGGGTCACGCCCTCCCTGTAGCACCACTTACTCAGGGGTCGTGCCATCCCTAGTCATTGATGTGAGGAACCACAATCATAATCATATTCACATCCATACAACGTCTCATCTCATAACTCAATTTCATACACACATCAAATAGGTCTAAAATAATGGGTTTCATACATATCAAGCAATTCACATTTTAAATCATCAATTTTTATCAAATAATATAACAATGATATTCATAAATTAATATAATAACCAATAGAATTAGTAATTTAATATAATTTCAGCATAAACAGTAAAGCCCCTAATTGTTCCAAAACCTAGCTCACAAGCACTTTTCTACAATTTCGTTCTCTCTCCTAGATCATCATTCTTACAAATTGTTAGCATATTTATAATCCACAACACATACAGAATCTAATGGTATAATTAATTCCTCAAACAGAAATAATCCAATTTTTCCAAAACCTAAACTACAGACACTTTTCTATAATTTCGTTCTCTCCTAGATCATCATTCTTACAAATTATTAGCATATTTATAATCCTCAACACATACAGAATCTAATGGTATAATTAATTCCTCAAACAGAAATAATCCAATTTTTCCAAAACCTAACCTACAGACACTTTTCTATAATTTCGTTCTCTCTCCTAGAGCATCATTTTTACAAACAAATCATATATTTGTTGTCCTAAATATATATAGAATCAAATAATGCCAATAATTCTTCAAACAGAAATAATTATAAAATTACTCATAATTCTAAAGGATTCTTCCTCTACCCAATTCCCTCATGTAACTCTACATATACATAATTCCCTTTTTCCCCCGTACCTGGATACGTAGAAGCTGAATTTATACGAGATCTGGTTGGTCTCCCTCGTTGGGTTCCCCTTGGTCTGAAGCAGAAAGTAGAGGGAAAAGAAGAGAGAGCAGAAGAAAAGAAATCAGAAAATGAGAGGTGTGCCTTTTCAGAGTGGCAGACAGCTCAATTTATAGGCCTCAGACTTCGCCATAACGGCCCGTTCCAATTTTGGAACGGCCCGTTCTGGACCCCAAAATCGTGGGCAAAAATCACACCCAGAACTGCCCATTCCCAAACCAGAACAGCCCGTTCCCAAACCAGAACGGCCCGTTCTGGTTGCATTTATTACTCACAACTGTCGTAGCCCGTTCCAAGCCCGTTCCCACTTAAAGTATAAAGCAGTTTTTAATAGTCCAGAACGGCCCGTTCCAACTTGAGAATGGCCTGTTCTGGCCTACGAACTAACATACAATCTGGTAGTCTGGAACGACCCGTTCCAATTCCGGAACAGCCCGTTCCCAGCTACTAAATCACATACATTTTGGTAGTTTGGAACGGCCCGTTCCAATTCCGGAACAGCCCGTTCCAGGCTACTAAATCACCTCTATACCTTTATAAAATTTACCAAAATACCCTCAAAAATAAAATAAAATTGAAATAAGAAAAATGGGGTGTTACACTGTTGGAAATCTTAGATAAAGTACTACAACTTCTTTGATGAAGTCCAGAGCCAATTAAGATCAGAAGAGGTCCAAAAATGCAGTGAAAAATTGCGGCCCTATGTAGTTTTATTTTATTATTTCTAGTTTAAACTTTAATGACTTGTAATTAGTGTATTAGTGACTTAATTAGTGGGCCAGTATATGTAAGTGTAGTTACATTGGAGTCAGGAATTTTTTTGGTCCTCATTTTTCAGAATTCTTACGTTATAAGTTTCTATTGTTTTCTCTCAATTTTCTTCTCTCTCACAAGTTCTGACGGAGTGAGATAAGTGAAGTAAAGAGATTGGCTTCCTTTTTCTCCTCCAAGCAATTGGATCTTCTTCCTTGATGAACAATCTCGGATTTGAAGAATGAAGATGAATCAAAGATGAGAGAAACCTAAACTAGGATGGAAGCATCCAAGCAAGGACTCCAAAAGAGTGCTCACAGCCAAGCTTAGAAACTAGGGTTCCTAAGGCTAAAACTATGAACTCTAGGTGACTTTGAGGGAGAGAACAAGGCTGAAATATTTTCAGAAATTCTCATATATGTCAAAGTGATTACACAAAGGGTGATTAAGGACTTATACAGGCCACGAATTGATTGAGAATTGGCGCCATCTAAGAGAAGCCAAAATTGGCGCCAAGTTTGAATTCAAATTTGAAATTTGAATTCAAACTTGGACGTCCAAGCTTGGTGCCCCATGTGGTCGGTCCTCATCTACAAGCTTAATTACATTTTGATGTAATTTAGGGTTCATTTGAGGCATCACATGTGCAACCACCCTTGGCACAAAACATGTGACTCAAATGCAACTTAAATTACTCCTAAATGTAATTAAGTTTCTATGATCCATGCCTAATATGTAATCCTTTAAAATTCCTAATCTAATGGCCTACATACAATGGCCAAACAAATACAATGAAAAGGAAAAAAATACAAGAATGAAAATGAGCCCAATATTGGGTACCAGAAGCCCAAAGGCCCATGGAGCCCAAAACTAGGCCCAATAAGCCTAAAGCCCAAAATACCTATACTATTGGCCCATAATACAAGACCAAACAATATGAAATCCTATACTACCAAAGATATGAGAAAAAGGTGGTAAATCATGTAAAGCCCAAGTGAAGAGAACCCTAGGCCCACCAAGCCTATTGGGCCCACTAAGCTCTAAAGCAGTCAAATCTTCAAGTAATCTTCTGGCCATAGCTCTAGTGGTTGGACCTTTGGTCCATGCTCTTCCATCAAGTTCTCTCTTTTCTTTCTTCTTTGTCTGAAACTCTTCATCTTCTCTCCAAACAAATTTGTGAGTTGATGAAAATGGAGATGTGTGGCTAAGTTCGATTAATTAATTCAAGTTTCCAATTATGCGGTAAATTCCTCTCAAATATGAATTTCCCTCTTTTCTTCTTTTTATTCTTCAATTAATTTGAAATTCAATTCATGATTGTGAATTACATTTTTTATTAATTGAAGAATATAACCAATTCAAATTAATTTTAGAATATTGAATTGGATTCAATTCGAATTAAAACACTACGAAGTAGATTTGTCTTTGTTGGGTTTTCATAGAGGGCGATTGTGTTCTTTGTTCGTTAATTTGAATTGAATATTAAATGATGAAATTCATATTAATTCTTAACAATATTGCGGTAATTAGAAACTTGATTTGGTGTTTTATCTAATTAGATTGTCAAGCTCATGATTTTGGAGAATTAAATTGTAATTTTACAATATGTTTTAATTTTTACACATAAATTATTTGTAAAAAAATTTCCTTGTTAACTCTTGATAAAATTCGAGTTCCTGTGAATTATGTTTTCTAAGGATTCGACCTAGGGCTTCTCTATATTACAAATTTAGGGGAAACTAGCATTATTTGATCGCATTCAATGGTGTGTGTCAACAGACGCTACTTCGTCTTACAAATTCTAAACAATGACTTTTGCAAAGTGTTTTCTTACTAAAAGATGTGGTGTTTGTTATCATTAAAACTTATAAAACATGAGGGATCTAAGATTTTCTTTTGACTTAACATACTTCGTGCTCTTTGCTTTGAATGCAAATCTATTTCTCCATATTAAAAAAACGTTTTTCAATGGTATTTGAGGCATTACACTACAAGAAAAATGCTAATTTCTGACGAAAAAAGGTAAATTTCTGACGGATTTAAATCTATCGAAAAAAGTGGCGTCGAAAAAAAAATCCGTTAGAAATAATTTAATCTATCGAATATTTCCTTAGGAATTTTCCGTCGAAAATTTTCGACGGATATTTCCGTCAGAAATTATATATTTTTTTAAAATTTTAATAAATTTATTAATGTAACAGCCCTCATATTTAGCCTCTCAAGGGTTCTATTTCATGACATTTCACTTTTTAGCGTGTTTTATCCTTACTTGCGCAATTTCTGGGAAACTTCCTAGAAGGTCACCCATCTCTATACTACTCCAGGTCAAGCACGCTTAATTGTGAAGTTTTGATGAGTAAGCTACCAAAATGTATATGTATGTTGTCAGTATAACTTGTACAGATTAATTCATTTAAGTCATCCTCAAATATACAATCTCGTACTTGTATTATAATAATAATATATAATAATTTTATATTACGAATAATAATAATAATAATAATAATAATAATAATAATATATTCAATTATTCTTTATTTATATGTACTTACTTTTATACTTAACATCTACATATTTCTATTTAAAATTATAATTTAAATTATTTAATTTTATAATTTATAATGATAATATAATTTCTAAAATTATAAATATTTATTTAGTACATACTTATAAATTAAATTTTAACATTTTAAATAAATTATGAATTAATTTAATATATTTATTTACCTTAAATCAAACATATAAAATTTAAAAAATGTATTTATCCTTGTTTTATTTTCTAATTATCAACCATTAATAAAATACTAACTTAAAATCTTATTTAATTATATCATAATATTCCCATATCAAATTTAAAACCAGATATTAGTTATACAAAAATATTAAGATCATAGAGTAAATTGTCAATAAGATTTTAGTTAAATAATTTAAAATAATTAATTTTTCAATTATATTGTTAAGTAGCAAAGAATTTATTCCAAAGCTAATTAATTTTTTTATATTAATTATTAGTAAAATTTAATAACTTTTAATTTAACAATTAATTGGATCGATAAAATTCAACACACACCATGAGTTATTGAGCAGAATAACTTTACCAAGAGTTATTTTGTAAGTTATCTTAAATTAAACATATAAAATTCAAAAAATGTATTTATCCTTGTTTTATTTTTTAATTATCAACCATTAATAAAATACTAACTTAAAATCTTATCTAATTATATCAATATTTTTATATCAAATTTAAAACCAGTTCTTACATTTTCAACAAATATAAATTTGTCGGAAATATTTCATCAATAATATAGTTTTTCCTACAAAAATATTTTTCATAAAAAATATAAA
This sequence comes from Cajanus cajan, assembly GCF_000230855.2. Lineage (NCBI taxonomy): Eukaryota > Viridiplantae > Streptophyta > Magnoliopsida > Fabales > Fabaceae > Cajanus > Cajanus cajan. Next base: position 28,567,967 of record NC_138523.1, on the reverse strand, counting down.
TTTTCTGACAGATTTAATTTTGTTTTATAAGAAATCATCTTCGATTAATATAACATTTCGTATATATGATTTAAGAGTAAAGAATTTTTAATTTAACGGTTGGATTTACAAAATTCACATTTAATATAAAGTTATTTAGCGGTGTAATACTTAGTAAAATTTACACCGAGGTAATTATAACCCCCCTCATATATATATATATATATATATATATATATATATATATATATATATATATTAAATGTGACTTTTACTAAGTATTACATCACTCAATAACTTTATATTAAATGTGAATTTTGTAAATCCAACCGTTAGATTGAAAGTTCATATCTCTTAGATTATATATACAAAATTTTATATTAATCCAAGATGATTTGATACTTCATTTTTATAAAAAAAAATTGATGTAATATATTCATTTCAAAATACACTAAAATAATATGAACACTTTGATTACCTTCCAGTTATTGTTCAATTTTAACAAAATTTGATATACACGTATAATATAAAGTTATTCACATTTAATATAAAGTTATTCACAAAATTTGATTACCTTCCAGTTGTTGTTCACATTTAATATAAAGTTATTGAGCGGTGTAATACTTAGTAAAAGTTACACCGGTATAATTATATCCCCCTATATATATATATATATGTAATTTTAAGCTTATTACTTCTAGAAAATAAAAAATTTGTTTTTTCTTCTAAAATATAAAACTACTATTTATGTTAAATAAACTAATATATGCACTAATTATTTAATAGAAAACTCATGAAACACACAAATATGAAAATATTCACACTTGAACTTGCTTACTATAATTTTAAAGACAATATACTAACATCTCTAAGTATTTTATAAATATTTAAAAATAAATATTATTTATTTAAAATAATTGTTAAGATCGAAAATATTAATTTTAGAAGGTTTAAATATATTTTAGTCCCTATAAGATGGGTGATTTTGATTTTGGTCTTTGTAAATTTTTTTCTTTATTTTTCATCCTTATAAGATTTATAAAGATTGTTTCGTACTTGTAAAATGAGTAAAATATTTTTCTTTGATTTTCATCCCTCTAAAATATAAATTCATTAGTTTGATTATTTTAAGGTTGATAAATAATATTTATTTTAAAAAACTAAAAAAAATTTAGAGGTGTTAAATGTCAATATGATAATAGTACGTAATTGTTGTAGGTGACACCTAAGATAATTATTTATCTTTTTTTTAAAAAAAAAACAAGTTAAAAATGATTACATAAAAAATAAGAATTAAAAATAAAAATTCCAATTTTAGAAAATGAAAACAATTTTTTTTACAGAAACTAAAATCAAAACTTATTAATTTTATAAGGATTAAAGACATATTTAAGTCATTTTAAAAAAGATAAAATGAAAGAAAAATATTTTTTAAATAACAAAATTAAAATTTATTCATTTTATAATATTAAAATAATATTTATAAATTTCAATCATCGAATTCCTAAAGAGTTCAAACAAAGGACATTAGGAAGTGTGCTATGATCTTAAATTTTTCGATGAAACAAAAATCCGTCGAAAATTTTCAACGAAAATATAAATCCGTCAGAAATTTCTGACGGAATCTTCCGTCGGAAATTTGCGTTTTTCTTGTAGTGTTAGAGCCAACATTGGCAAGTTTGATCTATCAGTCTCAAGCACCAAGGATGGTCAACCTTCATCAGAAATTGGTGGATGAAGGAGAGGAAATCACAGGGACAACAAAGAAACTTCCTTAGCATGAATTCCTTGATGAGGAGCAAGCCTAGTTGAAGTGTCAAAGATAAGAGATTGTATTAACAAGTTCAAATTCTCAATATTGAAGATTGAATCCTTACTTGACAAAGGTGTAGCGAGATCAACAATAGGTGGTTTAGGATGAGGAGGAGGAGTGGGAACTTTTACTTCCTTAGTAACATCAATAGTAGTAGCAATAGTAGGAGTATCTTTTGAAGAGGGAACATAAAAAAATCTCATGATTTGCATTGGGTCAATACATCAAAAATCAATGAGTCAGAGGCAGAAAGAATACAAGTTTGGTCCTTTTCAATTAGTCTAGTGGGATAGGAAAAGACCTCCTTAAGAGAAGAATCACTCTCATACTCTTTATCTAACTTATAGGGTGGCTCTATATCCATTGGTTGAACAATGGGTTGATCTTTTGTGGTTGTAGTAGTAGAAGCAGGACTAGTGAAGATAAGACGTCAAAAATTGTACCTTTAGAAGAAGACATTGTCTTTTGGGATAGTGGATGCTTTAGTTGGAGCATCATTAAGAGAATCACTAGTAGTTGCAACAATAATGGGATCGTCAAAGGGTGAGACAGGAGCATTAACAAGAACTTCAGTAGTAGTAGTAGGGACATATTGATTATCATCAATGGCACCAGAAAGTGTTTTCTCTTCATGCTTAGAAGGAGATCCTTCTAAAGTAGAGATAAGCATTTAGCAAGGAATAGATTTCTTACTAGTTTTAATTTTAAACGTATTTCCTTGCTTTAAATAGTTAGCAATCCTCTAAGAGAGGTTTGGTGAAGAAGATCCTAGCGTAGAGGGTGTGACACCCTTTACCCCAACATACATATACAATAATTATAAAAAAATAAAATTTTTCATCATTAAAAACCAAATTTCCAACCACGTAAGGTTAAAGAGCTCACATTCATAAACTTAATCCAAATAACATGCCGATAAAATTACAAAGAAATAAAACTGAGTTTTCCAAAATAATTTAATAAGAACATCTTAAACTAATCTTATCTGTGCCCCGATGTCACATGTCCTATCAAAGCAAAACCCAACATAGAAGCCTAAGCTTCATCACCAACATCCTCAGCCTCACGCTGATGATTACCTGTATAACAGTCAAAGAAAAATAACACGAAAAAAAGGAGTGAGAAACATCTCACTCTGGCTCACAGTGTAGAAATATACACCAGATAGCCAAACACAAACAAAACATATATAACACAGATAAATTAATAATGATATCTCATCTCACTCATTCAAGACATAAAAATATCAATTTATCATATAACATTAAAATGCACATGGATGGACATGGATTACATTTTATCATGCATGTGGCGCCAATAACATATCACATGGCATATTGTCGCTAGCAATACACGAAGAGTAGTATAGGAGTACATGCCGGGTCACACCCTCTGCGCACTTTCACTAGAAGGACATACTACTAGAGTCTCGTCGAGATAGCTAAGCCATGCAAGATACATCCCATGCACACAATGGGTGAGACTGGGACTTACAACCCGAGCTATCCCCAATGACTAATCCCCAAAAGCTTTTACACTAGGGGGCCTTCTCTGGCGGTGTATTCCATATCGTACCCTTAAAAAAATTTATGCACATGATGCATGTCAATCAAGTCTCTATGCATCCTCATATCACATTATCATGTCTCATTCTCATATCACATAATCATCATCACATCTCATCATCACATTTCATCACCACATTTCATCATCATATCTCATCATTATATTCACATTTCATTGTCATATCACATTATTACATGTCATTCAAAATTTTCACAAAGTAATTTAATCCATATTAAAACTTGTCTATTTTCAAAATTAAACAAATATTTACACTCCATAAATATCAAGGAACACAACAGAAAACTCAGAAGATAAAACAGAAAACATTTAAAATTTATCTGTTTCTCATAGGATTTTCACAGGAACCCACAGAGCACTCTAATTCACATCAAAACTTGTTTATTTTCAAAACTAAACACATATTCATTCATCTCATTCAACAAGGAACACAATAGAGAAATCAGAAAGCAAAATAGAAAACGTTCATATTTTGCCTGTTTCTCATAGGGTTCTCACGGGAATCCATAGAGCACTCTAATTCATACAATAAACATTTAAAAACAATACAATTAACTCATACAATTACCTCTTCAAACCATCTCCTCTTACAATTACCGATGAATTCCCTTAGGGTTTCCCATAAGAACCCATAGAGATCTCAAATCATACAATTAATTACATATAAGAAAAATAATAGGCAAAATAGATATAATTGGAGAAAATCCCTCATACATGAGCATACAAAAAATACAACAAACACAGGATTGGGAGCCAATCCCACTACCCAATATATATTCCCACACCCAAAGCGAGGTTTCTCACTCCCTCCTTACCTCGATAAGCAGGAGCTGAAACCAAAACAAGAACTTGCTAATCTCCTTCTCTAAGTTCCCCTTGGTCTTCAGAGAGTATAGAAGAAAAGAGGTCAAAAGTGAAAAAATGCATTTTTAGAGTGCCAGAACGTTCTATTTATAGGCATCAAATGTGGCTAGAATGGCCTGTTTTGAATCTAGAATGGCCCGTTCTGGATTCATTAGTCCTACGCAAGTTTCATATCTAGAACGGCCCGTTCTGGGATTACACTTAACCCACAACGTCCACTTCTGGAACGACCTATTCCCAAATCAGAACAACCCGTTCTGGCTTTGCATTTTACTCATAAAATCCTGAGTTGGGATGACCCGTTCCAATATAGTCTTTATAGGCCATTTTAGTAGTTTGGAACGGCCTGTTCCAGTTTGAGAACGACCCGTTCTGGGCTACTAAAAATCAAAATATTATCCAAAAATAATTTTCATAAATATTTATTATTAAAATACTAATAATTATTAAAAACCTTTAAAACATCCATTAAAACCCATTAAAATATCTATAAGAAAATAACCTCCATAAATATAAAAATAAATAATAATTAATTATTATACTAGTAGAAAATTCAGGATGTTACAGAGGGAGTGGGCCAGTGATCTTTCTTTTTCTTTTTCTCTTCATCATCTTCATCATCTAAGCATGTGCCTTTCTTAGACATTTGAGGATGAGGTCTCAACCTCATTTTGCTTAATTTCTAAGCATTCCAATCAGGTATCACAAAGTCCACATTTTCAATTTCCAATGGAACTTTAAAGTGCTCGAACAATTTAGTCAAAATCATACCATAACGGACACAAGATGTAACCTTAGAGGGCTTGGTGGCTTTAATCATAAATTGCAAAATAATGTAGCGTAGGCAAATCTTAATATGTTTCAACATATAGTAAATGATTAGAAGGTCCTGATCAATTACTTCTTAAAACACTCCTACTCTAAGAAGTAATATGTGAAGGGACATGATGTGAATAATCCTTCCAAAACCCAGTCTCTCCACCCTCCAGCAGTTTCTTGATTACTTTCTTCTTGGAAAATTGTAAAGTCTCAAACCAGTTGAACCACATCTCCAATATATTAGTTGGTAGTCCAAGAATCTCTCCTAGAGATTTTGCAGTCAAAATAATATTTGTCCCCTTTAAGTTTACAGATATAGTACCAACATCTTCATCAATTTTTGCTTCTACAAAGAAGTCCTTGACTAGCCTTGGATATACAAAACCTTGTACATTAAAGAACCTATTCCAACCTTGTTTGTTGATGAGGCAGTTGAGGTTCCATCCTACATTCTTGATCTCTTTTAGGTTTGCTATTTTGCCATATACAACTCTCTTATCCTTCCATGACTTGTTGAAAGAATTCACCTCGCTTTGTAACACCCCGATTTTTATAAAATTATATTAATAATACGTAGTATTTATTTTAATATTTTAATGTGTTTATTAGAAGGATTTTTAATATTACTTAGTTATTTGATATGAACTTTATTTTTATATAAAACATATGCTATTTTTACTAAAAGAGAGAAGTATATTTTATATTATTTATCTATTTTATGTGAGATATATTTTAATATAAAAATGATTTTTAATTAATATTTGGATTATTTGCTATAAGACTATTTTTATGAAAACATGTTTTTATCAATAATTATGTTTATGTTATTTATTAAAAGGAGGAAATATATTTAATTATTTTATGAGAAGGGAAGGAGGGACATAGTGGTATTTTGCTAAATGTTATTATTGTTATTATTAATGTTATTATTACTATTTATTTTTATTATTTTTAAGAAAGGAGGTTGTCAAGAGTTATTTTCACACTTCTCACTTTCTCTTTCTTTTCTATGTGCTCTGAAGACTCAAGAGAACCATAAGGAGGTCACCAGGGAACCGTACGCACTTCGTCTTCTACTCATCAAGGTAAGGGGGAGTGAGAAACCTCACTCGGGAGTCTGGGAATAACTGCTGGATAGTAGGATTGGCCTTCAATCCCTTGCCTGATGTATGCCTATAGGAATAGACACTTTATGAAAGTTTTCTGTTTTGCTTTCTGATTATTCGGTTGCCTTCCTTGTGTGATTCTGAGTGTAAATATGCATTCAATTTCAAGAATAGATAAGTTTTGATATGAATCAAAGTGCTTTATGGGTTCCTACAAGAAATCATACGAGAAACAAACAAATTTTGAATGTTATCTATTTTGGCTTTTGAGTTTCTATTGTGTTCCTTGGTGATTACTGAGTATTAATGTATGCTTAATTTTGAGTTTGAATATGTTTTGATATGAATTAGAGTGCTTCATGGGTTCCTACGGGAAACCCTATGAGAAACAGACAAATTTTGAATATTTTCTGTTTTGGCTTCTGAGTTTTCTGTTGTATTCCCTGATGATTACTAAGCATGAATGTAGTTTAATTCTAAGTTTGAATATATTTTGATATGGATTAGAGTGCTCTATGGGTTCCTATGGGAAACCCTATGAGAAACAGACAAATTTCATTCTGTTTTGGCTTATGAGTTTTCTATTGTATTCCTTGATAATTACTGAGCATGAATGTATATTTAATTTTGAGTTTGAATATGTTTTGATAGAGATTAGAGTGCTCTATGGGTTCCTACGAGAAACAGGAAAAATATGAATGTTTTTTGTTTTGATGTTTGAGTTTTCTGTTGTATTCCTTGATGTTTGCTGAGTGTGAATGTGTTTAATTTCATAAATAGAAAAGTTTTAAGCCATGTTTAAAGATGCTAATGGTGTGAGAATTTCCTTATTATTGTGTTAATGCAAGTGATGTGTTTCTATGAGCATGATGAGGATGTGGATCTCTTATATGTGATCTTATGACTATGAGTATGAGAAATGTAAAATGTGAAAAAGTGACATGAAACCTGATGTGATATGATAAGTGAAATGTTGAGTCAATGAGTTTGTGAATGTGTGACATGCATCATATGCATTTATGTGATGGGGTACGATATGGAGTACACCGTTAGGGAAAGCCCTCTAAGTGTGAAACATCTTGGAGGAGTCCTAGGGGATAGCACGATTTGGAAGGCCCAGTTCTGTCCATTTGTGTGCATGGGACGTATCTTGTGCGGCTTCGCTATCCCGACAAGACCCTAGTAGTACATCCTTCTAGTTGAGAGTGGGCAGTTGAGCCGTCATGTACTCGTAGAATACTCCAGGTATGTTGCTTCGGTAGCATACCACGTGATATGTGATTATGAGACACGTGACTGGCGCCACATGCATGTATTTATGAGTCGAGTCCATGACATCATTGCATGATAATGAATGTGCATGTGATACTGATTGTGTAAGTGTATTGTTTATATGTGATTTTTGCTCGTGACTTGTATTATGTTTGTTGTGTGTGTTGTTTAATATTTATTTCTGCACCTGAACCTGAGTGAGATGTTTCTCACTCCCTATTTTCTCTACGTATGTCTTTTATTGTGTTGTAGGTGACCATCAACATAAAGATGTTGGTGAGAAAGTTTAGGCTTCAGTTGGGCGTGCTTAGATAGGACATGTGACATCGAGGTGTAGTTAGGACTAGCCTAGGATGTTGTTTCCATTAAACTATTTTGAAAACCTTAGTTTCTTTTCTTTTGTAATTTGTACATTGGAGTTATGATTTATGAGTTATGAATGTGAATCTTCTACCTTATGATATTTGAGACACTTGTTTTATCCATGAAAGATGTTATCAATTATGAAAGATTTTATTTACTCGAAAAAATTATAGTTTACATATATTGTGTATTAATGTTGGGGTAGAAGGTGTCACATTTAGTGGTGTCACACGCTTACCTCAAGTGACAATCCTACAACATAAATACATTACCTCAGTTGCTACTTCGTACTCTCCCTAGTTGCCTCTTCTAAGTTCTCCCTTCCAGGTACTCTCAAGGTTCAGAAAAATGGGTAAGAAAATACTTAACCCTTATTTTTTTGTTTTTAAAAAAGCCTTTAGGTCAAACTTAGAGTCAAACCCAAAACTCTTCTCTCCACCTATGGCCCTTTTTATTTTATTTTTATTTAATATATTAATTATACTACTTACTAAATTAAGTAAATTAATTAAGTCAAAAAATATAATTATTTTATTAAGAACAATTTTATTTTATTTTATAAAAATAGGATTTTACAATTGTACGTTCCTCAAGATCAAACTCAATACCCTCATGAACTATAACTCAATACCCTCGTGAACTATAACATTGGGGAAATACCTGAATCACTAAGAGAGACATTTTAGTCTACACTATTGCTCAAAGGAAAAGTTGGAAACTTAGTAAATAGAAAAAGTTTCCCTATTATTTAGTTATGTGAAGAATAATTCATGATCTTATTTATATGCATTTGAAAGTAGTATACAAAGTAGGATAATTTGGAAGATATTTAAGCAATTCAAGTATGAATTATTAAGAAAAAAAATCATAAAGATTGTTAAAGGGAACAAAAGTGAATGTGGTCACAAGTAAAAATCTGATAGTTTAGAGATCATTAAAAATTTTGACTTTAATTTTTTATATTTAAAAATAATGGGCATCCAATCCACTTATTAAGGACTTGACTACTAAGGTTTTTCACAAGCATGTTGATCAACTGGGTATTGTCTTTAAGGTTATCTTAATTTTGTGGGAGCATTTTTTTTTATGTTTTACGTTTTCATACAAACATTGTGTTAGAATTGGTTTTTGAGAGAAATAAGCAATTGTGAGTTTATTAGTCATTATTTATTTGTATCGTGTGTGTGAAAAATTATTTTGCACTTAAGAATTTTGGAATGATCTCACTAAAGACCAAAAAAAGACCAACTATTAGAGATTGAGATCACATTGCACGTAATTTTCATCATTCCAGGTTTGCTCATCCATATTGATCTATGTTATATTTTATGCCAGTGATGAAAACCATCGTAGTTCCATTATTGGTATATGAGATAGACTAAATTGCTATCTTGGAAGTTTCAAGATGGATTCTCTAAAAAAAAATGAGACATAATTGTTACAATATGTAACCATAATAAAGATTGTTGGAATTTTGTATCTAAATAATTAATTTAGACTAATATTATAAAACAATTATGTTAATTATTTATTACAAGTGGATTTTATTTTATGTGGTGAAATTAAGTGAATCTATTAGACTACTAAATTAGATGATATGAGATTCAATGAACATATGACATTATTGATTTATTAGGAGATAATGAGAACCCCTTAAGTTACCTAAGAAAGTTGTTGTTCTCAATATATCATATTGCATTTCATATTCTCTTATCTGTGTCTAAAGAGAGATTGAGGTCCTATAAGGGAACTCAAGAAATTCGATTAAAGAAGAACTATAAAGTCACCGTCTCACATCAATTTACACAAAGATTCTACAATAGTTGTAGAAAAAATTCTTAGATTAGGAACCAATTTTTAGATCCAAATATTTATCTTATTCTTAGTAATCAAACATGTTGAAATTGGAAATCCTAAAATCTTTCGGTGTATTCTAAGAAGTAGACTTATGAACTTTAAATTTCACATAAAAAATAAATAAAGATTATAAAAATAAGGTTTAAGATATCCAACATGTATATCACAAGAAAATTGATTTTTATTTTCGTTGCTATATAGAAGGCGAACTTTTTGTTATGTGGGTGAAAATTGACTATGGGACGGTTGAGATGCCCGGGTACGAGTGGGTGGACGGGGAGGTTGGCATCTACTTCTTTTTGTTCTCCGACCAGGGGCTACTTGATAAGTTTGTGACGTTAGAGAAGTGCTTCAGGAGTGGGGAAGACGAGTTACCCCTAATCTCCGAGGCATGTGACGATGATGGGCCGGACACTGACTTCGTCTTCTTGGAGCCGGGGTCGGAGGGAGAGGGGTCGGTGGGAGAGGATTACTTCTACGCCTACATGTGCTGGTTCCAGGATCTCGGCATAAAGCTGCCCTTCGACGATTTTCAAATGGGGGTGCTCCGAGTCTTAAACGTGACACCAACCCAACTGCATCCGAATGCTTGGGCCTCCATGTAGGCTTGTCGGAATCTATGCCTTTTCCTAGGCCTTACTCCCCGACCACTCTCCTTCCTCTATTATTACATTTACCGTCCGAGCAAGCCGGTGAAGTGGGATTCCTTAGCTCGGGTGCCGAAGCGTGGATTCCTAAGGGCGTTTACATCGTCGTATAAGGGTTTTAAGAGTGGATTTTTTAAGATCCGCTAGGGGTTAGACATGGACAACTGCTTCTATGATCGAGAGGGGTCTAAGTTATTCCCCTTCTACTGGACGAAGCACTCGACGCGTTTCGCGGCAATTGCCGCGTCTAAGCTCCCTGCCGAGGACCGAGAAATCATGGACCTTCTCGACAAATTACCAAAGGGGTTGCCTATCCGAGACCTCCTTGACATATTTGATACTCCAAACTTTGAGTTAACTCTGTTAGGTATGTTTTTTACCTTTGTACTGTAGCGGTGTTTTGAATTGATGTTAAACTTTGTTTTGTTACAGGATTGATGGCTGGTGACAATCTAGACGTGACTGCGATGCTCGCAAGCTGAGAAAAAGCTGCTAAGGCGAGTGGGAAAGTGCCACCGGCGAGGTTGGCGTTGAAGCTTTAGCAAGAGAGGCCACCGAATGTTCTGGTTCCATTAAGGGACACCAAAAAGAAAGCCAGCTCGGCTCGGGTGCGTTAGGCCGAGCAAAACATAGAATCTGACTGTCCGAGCTCATCGACGAAGCGCTAGAAGCAGCTGACCTTGGAGAAGTCGGGTTGCGGTGCCTTTGCCATCCCGACAGTCGTGGCCGGCTCCAATTTTCTCGTGCCGAACACCCAGAATAAGAACCTGGTCGGCTTGGACTTAACCTCCGGTGATGTCCTCAAAGGCCGAGTACAAGCTCTTTTGTGAGCTTGATGCTCAGACCTCTCTGATTGCTAAGCATATCATGATGAAGTCCACCATATCGGAGGAAAGGCTCCAAGGGTGGCTTAAAGAAGCCGAGACCACCTTGAAAGAGGCGTTGAGTGCCAATGCTAAGGTCACTGAGTCGGCAGATGAGCTGAAGAGGGCCGTCGACGCCCATAGGAGGGAGGCTGAGAGGTTGACGACTTGAAGTTGACGGTCCAAAAGCTGAACGCCAAGGCCACCGCAGCGGCTGGTGAGATTGCTCGGCTGAACGAGACCGTCGCCAAGTTCAAGGCCGATGCCACCGAGAAAATACTTGCCCAGCATGAAGCAGGCTTCCAACATGCTGTCCGATAGGCCTTCTACTTCTGCGAGGTTCCCTCAGACTTCTCATTCGATGTCAGCCAGGATTTCTACGGTGGTAAGTATATAAGTTACGCTGAGTTCCCCCGCGGTGCCCAACCTGATGAAGAGGCTCCACGCCGAGGTATTTCGACCCAAACCGAAGTACCCGTGACCAGGGAGGAGGAGGAGCCTGTCATCGATGTGGTCGGCGACGGGAATCCAGAAGACTCGACTGCTATGTAGGGGTCAGCTCGGGTGGCAGTAGGTTAGGGTTAGGATTTTTCTTTTTATAACCAGGCCATTAGCGCCTTTTGTAATCGGCCATTGGTGTCGGTAGGAACTGATTATTTTTTGTGTAAGTAGCCGTGGATGATCGGCCATACTTTGAATGAAACTTAATTTTGTTTTCAATTATATTTTGCAATGCTCATTAACGCCTAGTTATATAAACACGTAACCGAATTGTATGCTCGGCCGAGGGGGTAGGCTTCATGTTAGTGTATTTATCGCGATCTTAATACTCGGTGTATAGTACCGGGATGAGGGTGCTCGGTTCAATGGCGATTCAGGTGGGAACCTGGGGTGTTTTTACCTAGAGGTGTTCGGTCGAGGATTATGTTCGGCATCGGTGTGGAGTGCTCGGCCTAGGGTACGTCCTTGGCCAAGGAGAGTTCTCGGGAGGGAAACCTAACGAGCTTGAGTGCATGTCTTGACGCTTGCTGATGATTCTGCTCGGCATCGATGTGGAGTGCTCGGCCTAGGGTATGTCCTTGGCCGAGGAGGGTGCTTGGGAGGGATGCCTAACAGACTCGAGTGTACGTTTTGACAGAATGTTCAGCCAAAAATTCTGCTCGGCATCGGTTTGGAGTGCTCGACCTAGGTACATCCTTGGCCGAGGAGGGTACTCGAGAAGGAAACCTAACGGGCTCGAGTTCACGTTATGAGTGGTCGGCCAAGGACTGGTCGGCGTTGGTGTTGATTCGTCTTATAGTGCTCGGCCTAGGTACATCCTTAGCCGAGGAGGGTACTCGGGAGGGAAACTTGTCGAGCTCGAGTGCAGGCTTGACAGAATGTATGGCCAAAGACTGCTTGGCGTTGGTGTGAATTTTATCCAAGATTGGACCTGCATGGGCGCGACTTAAGCGTATATATGTACGATAAAGTAGGTAACGACATGACAAATATTTGAAAATGTCTTTTTGTGTTAATAGAGTGCCTCGTTAAAAACCTTGCCGACCCAAAACCCTCCTGGGGGAAAAAGAGTCGGTCATGGAAAAGAGTGCACTATTACATCAGCTATAATACATTTTTAAATGTGTGGAGTTCCAAGTTCTCGGGATAGGCTCTCCTGACAGGTGCTCGAGCTTGTATGCCCCATTATGTAGGATGTGTCGTACGCAAAAAGGTCCGTCCCAGTTTGGGGCAAGCTTGCCATGCTTGCGGTCTTTCCTTGCTTCGCCTGTGACTCTCCAAACGAGGTCGCCTTCTTTGAATTCTCTTGGTCGTACCTTGGTGTCAAACTTCCTCTTGTAGCACTGCTTGCATGCCTCGGCTATCACTGGGGCTTGGGCTCGAATCTCTTCTATGGAGTCCAGGTTTGCTCGGAGCTCGACTTCATTGTTCGACTCGTTGAAGTGGGCCTGACGAAATAATGGTTCTCTGATTTCTACCAGGAGCATTGCATCGGATCCGTACACTAAGCAAAAAGGGGTTTATTGCGTGGTTGACTGGGGCATACATCTGTAGGCCCACAAAACCTTGGGTAACTACTCGGCCCAGGCTCCCTTTGTTTCTCCCAATCGCTTCTTCAACTCCGTTAGAATAACCTTGTTGGTTGATTCAGCTTGACCATTAGCTTGTGGGTGCTCGACCGAAGTGACCTTGTGTTGTATTCCTAGGCCGGCTAAGAATTCATTCAACTTTTGGTCAGTGAATTGAAGGCCATTGTCGATCACCAACATTGAAGGTATGCCGAAACGGGTAATGACATTCTTCCATAGAAACTTATGAACTTGATGGGCTGAAATGCTCGCCAGGGGCCCATCCACTTGGTGAACAAGTCCACGACGACGATGAGGAATTTACATTGGCCTTTGGCTATAGGGAAAGGTCCGAGTATGTCAGCTCCCCAGGTGGCGAATGGCCATGCTAGGGGGATGCAATGCAGCTGCTCGGCTGGTTAGAGGATTAAATTGCCATATTTCTGACATGCTTGGCATTTCTTCACAAAAGCTGAGCAGTCGGTGTTAATGGTCGGCCAATAGTACCTGGCATGCAAGAGTTTGGCGACAGTCATTCGTGCTCCGGAATGCATTCTACAAATGCCCTCGTGAACTTCACGAATCACATAATCCGCTTTTGTGGGGTCTAGGCACTTGAGTAGCGGGGTGGAGAAGCCGCATCTGTACAACTGGTTGGCGATGATGACGTATCTACTGGCCTGCATTCTCAGCCATTTGGCCTTTATCGGGTTGTCCAGCGTGACCCCATTGGTGATGAATGCTTTGATTTCGCCTCGCTAGTCTTGGGAGTCGTTGTGGTCGGTGTGGATACTTCCTACCATCTCCGCTTCGACACTAGGGTGGTCGATTTCTTGCTGAATGATGGTTCTCAATTGGCCCAGTTTCTTGGTCGCGGCCAACCTGGCAAACTGATCGGCTCGGGTGTTATCCTCGCGTGGAATGTGCTTGACCAATATCTCTTGAAAATTCACCTTCAATTTTTGGTAAGCATGGTAGTACTTCATCATGTTGTGGTCTTTCACTTGGAAATTACCACCCACCTGTTCGGCTACCACCTTGGAGTCAGTCAGGCATTTAATTCTCGATGCACCCATGTCCTTGGCTAGCCTTAATCCGGCCAACAAGGCTTCATATTCAGCTTGGTTGTTTGAAGCCTTGAACCGGAACCGCAAGGATTGTTCTAAGGTTATCCCCTTGGGTCCCTCTAGAATTACTCTTGCCCTGCTCCCCTGGTAGTTTGAGGAGCCGTCCACGTGGAGGATCCACCAATGTTCTTCGAATTGGCCATGTGGGTGAAGTTCATTCACAAAGTCAGCAAGGCATTGGGCTTTGATCGGCCCCCTTGGCTTGAAGGCAATGTCGAATTGAGACAACTCAACTGACCAATCCATCATTCTTCCAGCTAGCTCAGGCTTGCCCAAGACCTTAGAAATTGGGCAATCAATGTGTACAATCACTTGGTGACTCTGAAAATAATGCCTTAGGTGTCGAGAGGTATGTACTAAGCCAAGCGCCACCTTTTCTATCAGCTGGTACGGGTCTCGGAGTCTTGTAGTAGTCGGCTGACAAAGTATATGGGAGTATGGGTGCCTTCTTTTTCTTGTACCAAAACCGAGCTAATCGCCTCCTCGTTTATGTCCAAGTATACCTGAAGTGGGCTCGAAGGTTCGGGTCTCGTGAGGATTGGCGGCGTCGCCAAAGTCGTCTTCAACGCTACAAAAGCTTCTTCACAGGCCTCATTCCACCAGAAAGTCAAACTCTTTCGCAAGAGCTTTGTCATCGGGTTGATTTTGTCGGCCAGACGAGGAAGGAATCTGGATAAGGCAACCAACCTCCCGGATAGTCGTTGCAATTCCTTGAGGTTGCTAGGGCTTCTCATATCTAACACAGCCTAGCACTTGTCTCGGTTCGTCTCTATTCCTCTAGCTGATAGCATGAACCCCAAAAATTTGCCTCCACGAAGGTGCGCTTCTCGGGGTTGAGCCTCATGCTATGCTTGCGTAATTCACCGAAGATTTTGGCTAGGTCTGCTTTGTGGTCGGCCATGGAATTGGACTTGACCACCATGTCGTCCACATAAATTTCGATGTTCCGGCCGATTTGACCCTGAAACACCTTATCCATTAACCTCTAGTAGGTCGCTCCGGCGTTCTATAATCCAAACGACATTACTTTATAACAAAAGTTGGCGCTCTCAGTGATAAACGCCATTTTTTCTTCGTTGGCCGGGTGCATCTTTATTTGGTTGTAACTAGAGTAGGCATCTAGGAAGCAGAAGATGGAGTGCCCAGACGCACTATCGACGAGTCGGTCGATGCAGGGGAGTGGATAGGCGTCCTTGGGGCAGGCTTTGTTGAGGTTGGAGTAGTCGGTGCACATTCTCCACTTTCCATTCGCCTTTTTGACCAACACCACATTAGCCAGCTAGGTGGTGTAGGTGACCTCTCTTATGAACTTAGCTTGCAACAGTTTTTGCACCTCGGCGTTTGCAGCCTTTCTCTTCTCATCTCCCATCTTTCTCTTCTTTTGTGCGACCGGTGGTGCATCCTGGCATATGGCCAGTCGGTGACACAGGAACTTGGGATCTATTCCTGGCATGTATGACACCGTCCATGTGAATAGGTCTTTGTTATCTCGAACAACGCATTTCACCCGGTTTGAGTCAGCTTCGCTTAGTTGGGATCCCATGTGTGTGACCTGTTTGGGTGCTCGGCCAAGTTGAAAAGGAATGAGGTCCTCAGCTGGCTCAATTCGTTCTTCTTCACCTAACCGAGGGTCGAGGTCAATGCCCTCCATCATCTCCTACCTAACCACATTCACACCTTTCTTCGTCGGGGGTCGGTAATGGGCCGCACCTTCAGACTAGAAAGGTAACACTCCCTTGCTGTCTTCTGGTCGGGGTGCACGATTATTACCTGCCCATCTCTCGATGAAAACTTCATGCATAGGTGAGGGGTTGAGACAATGGCCCCCAGTGCATTAATAGAAGGTCGGCCTAGCAGGATGTTGTACGACGTGTTCGCATGCACCACAATGTAACAGATTTTGATCTCTCGGGAAGACTTTGGGTCGAAGCCGAAACGAGTGTATAGATCAATGCACCCTCTCGTCATCACTTTTTCGCCTGAGAATCCTACCAGCGGCTCGTGATACGGTTCTAGGCTCTCCTCCAGGATCCCTAGCTGCACAAAGGTGTTCCAATACAAGATGTCGGCCGAGCTCCCCTAGTCGACCAAGGTTTTCTTCACAATGCAGTTGTGCATTTCAACTGAAATCACCATGGGGTCGTCTTGAATGGGATTGATGCCACGAAAATCTCGATCGGAGAAAGTTATTGGTGGCATCCTCGGTGTCTTCGGCTGATTCACATTGTTTACTGATCGCACTGCCCGGAGGTGTCTCTTCCGTGCCGAAGAGGTGGAACCTCCCCCGGCGAAGCCTCCAGCTATGGTGTTTATCACTTTCCTTGGTCAGTCGTTGTCTTCCCGGGAGTGTCGTGAATGATCCATCATCTCGGCTGAACAGGATCGGTGGCGTCGGTCTCTCGGTTGTGGGACTTCGCGAGGGTGAGGGTCTCTCACCCTTGCCTGGTGGTCCTGGACGGTGACGAAGCTCTTGAGGTGACCCTGCTCGATATGGTGCTTGAGCTTGCCTTTTAGTGCTGAGCATTCTTCAGTCGAGTGCCCCCTATTTCGGTAGAATCGACACGTCTTGGCCTTGTCTGCTCTAGGGGGAGTGTTCGCCCTCTTCGGCATCACAAGGATCTCCGAAGCGAGGGCCTTCTCCATTACCTTGGCCATACTCGCGTTGAGGGGGGTATATGCTGTGTAGCGTGGTCCTTTCGGGGGACGAACAATTGAGGGCTCGACATTCGCCTTTCTCGTCGGCTCTTGACCTGGTTCTTTTCGGCTATACCTCTCCTCGGCCCTAGCTTGATTTCTGGTCTCCGCCAATTCCTCCATTTGCATGTACTTCTCAGCTCGGTGTCGAAGATTGTTCATATCACCGGGTGGTTTCTTACACAAGCTATTCACAAATGGCCCCGGCCTGAGGGCGGTGCTCAGTCGATCCATCGCCACGGTTGGGTTGAGATCGCCGATCTCCATGGCAATCTTGTTGAATCGGTCCATGAAGCTTCTCAAACTTTCCTTCTTCTCTTGACGAACCCCCACCAATGCTAGCGAGGTCATCTTATACGGTTTGCTCATCGCGAACTGAAGAGTGAATTGAGACGACAGCTCGCTAAACGAGTCGATGGAAGAGCTCGGCAATCTCATGAATCAGCTTAAAGCCCTTCCTTTCAATGACATGGGGAATATCCGGCATAAGGCAGAGTCATCTTGAGTAGAGAGGGTTGCTTGTGTCAGGAAAACGTTCAAGTGTTCTTCGGGGTCGGTAGACCCGTCATACTTCTCGATCAGCATGCTCTTCTAGTGGTCCAACAGGGTCGCCTCCATTATCCTTCAGGAGAAGGGGTGTCTTAACGAGTGGGTGGTAGTTTTGGCCTTGCCACCAATCAAGGAGGTAACCGGTGTTCGGGTAACCTGTTCGATTGGGGCGTGATAGGCTGACTCCTCTAGGAGCGTGGGCGTGGATGGCATGTAGGTTTGGTTCAGACTTCAGAGCTCGGCGTTTTGCCGACGCAGTTCGGCCAACTCCCTGGCATCGGCTTCTCTCTATCTACGTATGGATGCCATTTCCTCGGGCAATGCGCGCAAGTCATCGTGGAGGTCGGGCTAGGCTCCGTCGGCGTTCGGTCAGACCTCTTGTATTATAGGCTTCGGTTGTGTTTGAGGCATTCCGTATGGGTATCGTTCTTGGCCGGTCATGACGGGATTATTCTCGGGGTTAGGGATCGGTTGAGTCGATGTTGATGGTCCTTTGCGTGTAACTACCATGTCTCAGTCTGAGTCAGATAAAGTTCGAAGGGGCTAAAAATGTCTCTTCAGCCCCACGGTGGGCACCAAATGTTCCTAAATTAGGATACACGCTTCACTTGTCCTTGTTGTAGCGAGTCTGGTCTTTTGTCTAGGTCTTCTCGTTCCTTTCCGATCAGTCCGAAGTGAGGGGGGCTGCCTGTAAAGACACTCCAACGCTCAAGTAAGTGCTCGGCGTATTAAATGCGGTAGTTGAAAATTAGTTACGTACCTCATTGGGGTCCTATTTATAGTGATTCTTATTGGGTCGTGATTAGGGACTGGGCCCCGGGAAATTAGGGGACTAATCTGGAACATTACATAAATTAACCTCTCCTTAATTGTCCTGGCATAAATCCGTAACTTGGCCGAGCACACCGACATGTTTGGCTCAGATAAAAGGTGGTCGGCGTGTTTGGCAAGGTTGATTGGGTCGGTCGGGTCGGATGCTCGGGTATTCGGCCTAGTCGGCTACCATCTGGTATAGATGATATGAGATTCAATGAACATATGACATTATTGATTTATTAGGAGATAATGAGAACCCCTTAAGTTACCTAAGAAGGTTGTTGTTCTCAATGTATCATATTGCATTTCATATTCTCTTATCTGTATCTAAAGAGAGATTGAGGTCCTATAAGGGAACTCAAGAAATTTGATTAAAGAAGAACTATAAAGTCACCATCTCACATCAATTTACGCAAAGATTCTACAATAGTTGTAGAAAAAATTCTTAGATTAGGAACCAATTTTAGATCCAAATATTTATCTTATTCTTAGTAATCAAACATGTTGACATTGGAAATCCTAAAATCTTTTGGTGTATTCTAAGAAGTAGACCTATGAAATTTAAATTTCACATAAAAAATAAACAAAGATTATAAAAATAAGGTTTAAGATATCCAACATGTATATCACAAGAAAATTGATTTTTATTTTTGTTGCTATATAGAAGGCGAACTTTTTGTTATGTGTGCCTCTGAGAACCATAAAAGAATGGTTTTCAGCCATTTATTACGGGTAATACAACTATATATATATATATATATATATATATATATATATATATATATATATATATATATAGAGGAGAGAGATTGATGGCAAACTTAGGTGAGGAGGATGAATGTTCTTCACCTTAAGCTTGCTCCGGCCACTTGATCTTCTCCTTGAACGTTGCTGGACGAAAATTCCAGCTAGGAAGAACCTTGATGACGTGAAGAAAAAGGAAGAATGGAGAAGAAGGGAGCACCAAAGCAAGGTGAGTAATGGATTTCTCACAAAGGTGCTAAACCTAGAGAAAGTTCAAAGGAACCTAGGCTAGGTGAGAGTGACTTTGAGGAGAGACTTGGCTGAATAATTTTCAGAAATCTCATTAATGATTCAAAGTGTTTACATGATGAAAGAAACAAGCACTTATAGACAAAGAAATCAAGCAAGTGGTGCCAACTCCAAAGGCACAAAAGTGGCGCCAAAATTTGAATTCAAATTTGAGTTTGAATTCAAATTTTGAACGTCTACTTTGGCTTCCCATGTGCAGCCCCTCCTTCTAGAAACCTTAATTACATTTAAGTGTAATTTAGGGTTCATTTGAGTGATCACATGTGCAGTCCCCTTTGGCACAAAACATGTGACTCAAATGCAACTCTAATTACTCCTAAATGTAATTAGATTTCTATGATTTATGCCTAATTCTTATTCCTTTTAAATTCCTATTCTAATGGCCTAAATACAATGGCCAAACATATACAAATAAAAGGAAATAATAAAAGAAACAAAATGAGCCTAATATTGGGTACCAAAAGCCCAAAGGCACATGAAGCCCAAAACTAGGCCCAATAAGCCTATGGCCCAAAATGTTATCCTAAATGGTCCAAAATACAAGATCAAAATATATGATACCTACACTAATATGATATATACAAGACATAAGGAAAATAGCTAAAACAAGATATGGCTCATGAGAAGTTCAATTTAGGCCTTCCAACCCCATCGGGCCCATTGGGCCTTGACTGGCCCAAACCTTCATGTCTAGCCCATTCCTCTTGGTTCTTTCAATGTGTCACCCCTTGCCTTCCTAGGCATGATTCCATCATTCCCTCCCTCTTGAAAAGGATTTGTCCTCAAATCACGAGGATCCATATGATAGGAATCATCACCTACATGCAAAAATACCATGTATAAGAGGTGAAATTTTCATGGAAAAAAAATGGATTGTGGATCCTAAGAGGAATCCTTCTATCTAGTCTAGCAAAGAAAACTAAACTATTGATATTAAACTCCCTAAAGGTAAAGATACGATCCTCTTCTAAGCATAACCTAGAATGAAATCCTAAAAATGTAATAACACTAAGACTAATACCATTGAAAGAATGATTTTTACAAACTAAAACATATTGCCTAAAGTACCCTAAATGGTAACCTAGGCATTTCCTAATATATAAAGAAAAGACTACTAGGAAACTTCCTAGACAATTTTGGATTTGATTGTTTGTTAGATATTCATGATCATATAAACTATGTTTATCTTGTAGGGAAGGAATCAAATTAAGTTCAAATAAATAAGAACTTCCCATAAGATCAAACATAGAATAGAGAACACTACAATTTGTATCCATCAAACAATATAAACCAAAAATTGGGTGTTTTATTAAGACCAAAGAAATACTTTCTTCCTTGTGCACCTCCAAGGAAGTAGTATAAAGAGTAAAACTAGAAATAGTCCACTCCTTCTTCACAATATCTTGAAGTTGACAAGTCTTTGTTTGAAAATTGTGTTGTTCTTCATTCTCAACTTCAAGATTAGTGGTAGCATAAGGATAAGAGTTAAGGTCTTTATGTATGAAAAGAGTATTTTGCAAATGGTTTTTAGTGATAGAAAAACTCTCTTCACTCACAAGTCCTTTAGAGGAGATATTTTCCTCCTTACTCTTCCCTAATAGAAATGCCTTTTTTCTTTCTTTTTCTCTTGTTTTTCTCAATTTTTCTTTTGCTAAAAGTTTTTCTTCCTTTCGTTTAAGAGTAAGAATTTCTTCCTCCAAAATTGCAAGTTGTGCTTCTCTTTCAAGTTTTTATTTTTCTCTTTTTAACACTTCTTGCTTTGTCCAAGGTGTTAGTGGCTTAAGCTCTTGAGTAGGTTGTGAAAAATATTTTGAAGAGCTTGATTCACTAATACCTAAGGAATGTTTTCTCATGTTTAAACAAAAAGAGTTTTATGTGCTATGCAAAAAGAAAATATATTATTTTGTTTTTTTTTTCTAGGAATAAGACTAGCACTTGGAAGTCTAAGTGTACAAGTTGCACTATCAACGGAGGTGAGCTACTAAGAGCCACTTAATAACCAAGCCTTTTCAAGTGGAAATCACTAAACTTCCTAATGGTAATCTCAATTCCACAAAACTTTTCACAAATGTTTAATGATTTATGATTTTCACAAGTGTTCTTGAATGCCACTAAACGTGAACAATTTAAAATCTACACATTCTAGTCGAATTAACAAAGCAAAGCAATCACACCAATGAAAACAAAATCAAAAGAGCAAATATCAAGCAACTAGTCAGATTTCCCTAAGTGGAAGCTTGAAACATATGGAATTTCCAAGCTACTTCCACTAGTACTACACTTGAGTGATCTACAAGAGATTAGATATACCTGACCAGCTTCTTAATAGTCCCTCCAAGCTATTACAATTTGAATGAGTTTAAAGAAAATTGCAAAGAAAATTAAACTAGACTAAGAACATCAAATTTAGCAACCGATTTGCATCAACTAGTGACGGATTTGCAACAAATTGTTCAATTCCAATCCATCACTACTTTTGGTGTCCTCCTTTGAAGATCTTGACCTGCACAATGAACAAAATGAGTCCAGAAAAATTAAGGCCACCTCACAATGAAAATGGTAGGTTCACTCTTGTGAAGGTTGTTTAGGAGGTTCAATGGTTCTAGTGTTGTTGACTTTCCAAAATCTTCTAGCCTTAAATTTCCTTGCCTTCCTCTAAGCTTTGTGAGACAATGCTTACTCTTATTGCAATGGTTTGATGCAGCTCCCAGCCAAAGAATCTAAGGATAAAATAGAAAAAGCTCAACTAGGATTAGCTAAACCAAAGTAGAGTAAGAATGTGACAAACCAAAGAGTTCCAATCAAGACCAAAAGACTAAAAATTAAGACACACCTAAAGGTTGGCACACAAAAGGAAAGGTCCTAGATTAGCTCTAGATTAGATTAAGAAAACCAAAAATTAAAGGAGGAGAAGATTAAGATATGATTTAAAAAGATTGCAATCCGGATTAAGCTTGGTGGCACAATTTCATTGTTCTATGTTTCTCCTTGGCTTTTTCTACTTTGTTCTTTTCTTTCTTTTTTTTTTAAATTTTTTTTTTAATTCTTTTGTTTTGAAAGGAGATCTCACTGCCTTTTTCCAGCAAAATGTTCCAGCCACACTAATTAAAAGATTGAATCCGAATTACTCAAAAAAATTTAGCTAGAACTAGTTCAAAATTTATAAGGAATTTGGTGCATGTTATTTGCAAACTCTTGCTTGTTTTCATTTCAAATTCACTTGCAAATTTATTTTCAATATTGGTTCTGTTTTTCCTCTGTTTTACAAGCAATTTTTCCAGATTCATAAACTTCAATTCATGCACCAATTTTGAACTACTTCAACTAGCCGAAATTTTAGAAAATATGATCACAATTTTTAGAAGTTTTTCTTGGAATGGAAATCAATACACAAACATCAAGACATAATGGAATCCTAACTCTAAGAATCCATCAATGAATTAGTGATGGATATGACCTCAAAATTGCAAATCAAAAAGCACATATGAAGGCACACAAAGTATAGCTCTCGGCCAAAGCAATTTTAGTAGAAAATGAATCAAACAAAAAGTTTAAACTAAGCACATCTTGAATCAATTGACAAAAAAATGACTACACATGACTTCTAGAAATTTATAAGATTCAAAAATCAAAATCACATGCAATACTCAAAGATGACCGAATCAAAATTAAAGAACAAGACTCAAACAATTCAAAACCGGACAAGATAGAAACCTAGACTCCATGTGATTGCCGGATTGAACAAAATGCAATCACATCAATTGGATCCATCAAATATCAACCAAAAAATTAGATCCAAACAGCGAGATACATAAGAGACATATAAGAACACAAAACAAAAAATTAAATGGTGAAAGAATGCACGAAACCTCAAGGAGTGAACCAATGCTCTTGATACCAAAATTGATGGCAAACTTAGGTGAGGAGGATGAATGTTCTTCACCTTAAGCTTGCTCCGGCCACTTGATCTTCTCCTTGAAGGTTGCTGGACGAAAATTCCAGCTAGGAAGAACCTTGATGACGTGAAGAAAAAGGAAGAATGAAGAAGAAGGGAGCACCAAAGCAAGGTGAGTAATGGATTACTCACAAAGGTGCTAAACCTAGAGAAAGTTCAAAGGAACCTAGGCTAGGTGAGAGTGACTTTGAGGAGAGACTTGGCTGAATAATTTTCAGAAATCTCATTAATGATTCAAAGTGTTTACATGATGAAAGAAACAAGCACATATAGGCAAAGAAATCAAGAAAGTGGTGCCAACTCCAAAGGCACAAAAGTGGCGCAAAATTTGAATTCAAATTTGAGTTTGAATTCAAATTTTGAACATCCACTTTGGCTTCCCATGTGCAGCCCCTCCTTATAGAAACCTTAATTACATTTAAGTTTAATTTAGGGTTCATTTGAGTGATCACATGTGCAGCCCCCTTTGGCACAAAACATATGACTTAAATGCAACTCTAATTACTCCTAAATGTAATTAGATTTCTATGATTTATGCCTAATTCTTATTCCTTTTAAATTCCTATTTTAATGGCCTAAATACAATGGCCAAACATATACAAATAAAAAGAAATAATAAAAGAAACAAAATGAGCCCAATATTAGGTACCAAAAGCCCAAAGGCACATGAAGCCCAAAACTATGCCCAATAAGCCTATGGCCCAAAATATTGTCCTAAATGGTCCAAAATACGTACAAGACCAAAATATATGATACCTACACTAATATGATATATACAAGACATAAGGAAAATAGCTAAAACAAGATATGGCCCATGAGAAGTTCAATTTAGGCCTTCCAAGCCCATCGGACCCATTGGGCCTTGACTGGCCCAAACCTTCATGTCTAGCTCATTCCTCTTGGTTCTTTCAATGTGTCACCCCTTGCCTTCCTAGGCATGATTCCATCAGAGATCCATTTATTCCAAAAGTAAATCTATCTAACTCATGTTCTACATCAAATTTCAATTATTCAATTGTTGAATTTAAAGTTCTTAATGCATATATATATCAAATCTGAATTTTTTAAAAAAATTTAAAAATTATTTGATATTTTGTTTCATTTTCAAATTAATGTGTAAAATAATTTTATGATTATTCATCAATTTGAATTAATGAAATGAAATATCAAATAATTTTTAAATTTTTTTTAAAAATTTGCAGACTTATCTATACATTAAAAACTTTAAATTCAATGGTTGAATCATTAAAATTTGATGTAGAACATGAGTTATTAAACGGAGTAAGTCTAAGTAAACTTACTTTTAAAGTAAACGGATCCCTTCTCATATATATATATATATATATATATATATATATAGGGAGCATATAGAATTTATTATGAGAAATGAGAGGGTTAAAATATAACCCTTAAATTAATCAAGTGAGAGAAAATTAATCTAAGGGTTATATTTTAACTCTGTCATCTATATATATATATATATATATATATATATATATATATATATATATATATATATATATATATCGTTTTTACATAATTTACTTAATATTTTAAAATTAATAATTAAAAATTATCACATCATGTAGTATACAAGAAATTAGATACATGACGTTGTTTGGAAGTGGAAAAGAGATAAGGTTAGATAGTTAGGATGTGTAATATAGCTGTCTCACCGCAAGGGTAGTAAATACTTTGACAAAAAGAGTAAAATATATGAGATAAAATATTATATTAATTGCTGATTAATTTAAATGCAAACATTAAGTTAACTTATATAAACTTTTTTCTTTATAAAAACTTAAATAAAATTTTACAACACAGTCCAATAACATATACATTATCAAAATATTTGGTCTTTCCTAACTAGCTAATTATTATATTATAATATAGAAAAGACTTTAATATTTGGGTAAATTTTCCTTAAGAAAACGTTACGAAATTAAGCAAATAGTATGCGGTATGTATGTTAAATTATAATTTTGCATTATTGAACACAATTGTTTTTAATTATTGATAATTTTAAAAATATATTGAAAAACATTTTAAAAAATAGATGAAAATGAAACATTAATTTTAAAATAAAGATGTTAAAATACTAGAAAAATTAATATTTGTGACGAATTTTTGTGACAGAAAAAATATCGTCACTAATAATGACAAATTTTGTGAGAGAATTTTAATTTTTGTGACGGACTACTATTTATTGAAGTTTGTGACGAATTAAATTTTGTCTCTAAAAGATCCATTACAAAATTCGTTACTGAATAAAAAAATAAAATTAGTGACGGATTTTGTGACGGATTAAATTTTCGAATATTACATGGATCATATCCATGAGCAAAATATAATGTTAAGAAAAATTCTTAAAAATATTCTCGTTAGAGAAAAAATAGTTAAAAGTGCTCTCGTTGAAAAATTATCTCTAATTTTATTTACTCAAAATAACTATTCTAATTTTTATATAGATCAATATTATTAATATAAAAATCATTAATCATTAATCACAATAATAATAATAACAATAACAATTAACGTCATGTTCATAAATCAATCATTAAAATTTAAATTTTTCTTAACTAATTTGTTTATATTTTGTTTGGCTTCCCTTCACTTTTAAGTAAAAATTATTCTATATTGGACCAAATATATGTTTTGTTACTCTAAAATTTCTCAAGTTTAATTTTAATCCTTCAAATTTTTTATAATATAAGTGATTGAATTAAAAAGAAAGAGGTGGTAGGGTTAGGCCATTATCATCAATTTTTGAAACCCAAGAGTATATGTAGAGGAAACCCTAGAGGAGAATCCTAAGGAGTGTGTGGAGTAGTTTCAGATTGTGAAGACTGTGCTTTTTGCCTAGGAGATCATCATCTGAAATAACAAGAGGAGTTAAAATGTCTCACCTTGTGGCCACATATGAAGGATATGGGGTAGACTAGTGAGACAATCCCTAAGCCTTTTTAGGATTTACGATTAAATGCATTTGATGAATTAATTGGTGTTGTGGTATGATGATAATTATTGTGATTTTTGTGCATTTGAGATGATAAGTTGTATCTTGAGTATTTGAGGGTTAGGGTTAGGTGATGAATAGAGGTTTTGTATGAATGATTTAGAGTAAATTGATGTTTATAAGTGTTCTACAAGTATATTAAGATTGTTATATCGATTAATTAAGGATGAATTTTGAGGGGTTGTAGAACCTGAGTTGTGATCTGTGAAATGCAGAATCTGGGGCGACACTAGGCGCATGTTTAAGGCATTGGCCACATCTGGCACGGGAGCAACAAAGAGGTCCTTGACCTCTTGATGTTGGGCTAAAGTGTAACAACTAGAACAAACTGAATGAGAAGGATATAGAGATTTGTACAATTAAGGATGACTTAAAGGAATTAATTTGTACTACCTATATAAACAAGATACATATACTTTTTGATAGCTTATTGCTTAAGAACTCCATAGTTAAGCGTGCTTGGCTTCGAGCAATTTAGGAATGGGTGACTTTTTGAGAAGTTTTCCAAAAAGCGTGTGAGTAAGGACAAAACACATTGAAAAGTCTTGTATTAGTTTGTAGGGACAAACATTAATCCTAAAAGAGGACAAACATCTTAGAAAGGGCTACCTATGTAAGGTTCTGACTAGTGAAGGATTCTGACCAATGAGGACTAGTGTGAAGTGTCACCATGTAAAATGTCATATAATAGAGCCACTAAGACATCAAATCTGAGGGGTGTTACAAATGGTAGCACAAAAGGTCAATAGGTCCTCTCTCCCAATATAATGTGGTTTGGGGATGAACCAAACGGAAGCTAGTGGGCTTGTAATAGCTGGAAGACACTAGAATGAAGAAGATCCAATAATTTGTACAAGTGTGAACTTATACAATTAAGAATGACTTAAAAATTAATTTGTACAATCTATACCAACAAGATGCATCTACTTTTCAGTAGTTCATCACTTAAGAACTCCGTACTTAAGTGTGCTTGGCTTGGAGCAATTTAGTAATAAGTGACCTCTTGGGAAGTTTCCCCGAAAGTATGTGAGTAAGGACCAAACACGCTGAAAATTCTTGTGTTGATTTGTAGGGTCAATTGTTAATCCTAAAAGTGGATGAACATCTTAGAAAGGGATACCCATAGAGGGTTTTGACTAGTGAAGGGTTCTGATTAATGAAGAATTGTGTGAAATAGCTTATAGGAAGTTTCCTAGAAAGCATACGAGTAAGACAAAACATGTTGAGAAGTCTTATGTTTGTCTGTAGGGACAATCATTAATCCTAAAAGTGGATGGATGTGACACCCTTACTACCCCAACACATATATAATATAATTTAATTAAGAAGAATACACTTTCAAAGGGTTCGTAAAAGGGTTCACATAAAACTTCAAAATTTTTCTTTCTTCAATATAAGAAAATGACTGAACAAAGAGTAGGAAAAGAATACACTTTTGTTGCTTGTCTTGTTTTCTTTCCTTAAAATTCCTGTGCTGGAAGTGGCCTTAAATCCTTGCTTAAGGATCAAGCATTGACTCAACAAAGAGTAGGAATGGTTTTGGACACTAAGACTACCAAATTTGACCTAATTTAGTGACCTAACTTTTCCTAAACTTCCTTCACTTGAGTGAACCTTCCTTTCACCTTGTGAGCAGCCTTTTTTTTAAATTATTTTGTTGTGTTCATTGTGCAGGTCCAGGAGCAACCTAATTCAAGGGTTAGTGGCGGATTAAAACACTTAAACAAGTGTTAGAAAAATTGGAGAACAAATCCGTCACTAATTGGTCATTAAAGCCGCCACAAATTGTTTCCTAGTGTAGTTTAATTTTTTGCAATTTCTCTTGTATTTTTAATCAATTTGTAAAGCTTGGAGGGAGTATTAAGAAGCTGGTCAGGTATATCTAATCTCTTGGTAGCTCACTCACGTGTTGTACTAGTGGAAGTGGCTTGGAAATTTCATATGTTTCAAGCTTCCACTTAGGGCAAAACGACTAGTTGCTTAATCTTGCTTCCTTTAAGTGTTTGATCTTTAATTTTGTTTATTTTGCTGCCTTGAATTCGACTGGCCTTGTGTAGAATTACTTGTTCACGTTTAGATAGCTTAAAAACAATTGTGAAAAGCATACTACATAAAAATCTTTGTGAAAATTTTTGTGGAATTGAAAATACCACAAAGGAGTTTAGTGATTTCCACTTGAAAAGGCTTGGTTATTAAGTGGCTCTTAGTAGCTCACCTCTCTTGATAGTGCAATTTGTACACTTAGACTTCCAAGTGTTATTTTTGTTCCTAGAAAAGACCAAAAATATTTTCTTTTTGCATTGCATTTTAAAAATTCTTGAAACTTAACTAGTTTGCTTAACATTTTCTCTTGTTTTTAAACTTTTAAATTCAATGTGTTTAATTGTCAAGTTTGCTATATTCTTTCTTGTGGACGTTTAAGGGAAACAATCTCTAAGTTCCAAAGGCTTTGTGTTGTTTAGAACCACGTTTAGCTAGTAATCTTTAGCCAACTTTTCTTTAGGAATTTTTGAAAACTTATTTTGGAAAACTCTTTTTGTTTAATTATGAGAAAACATTCCTCAAGTGGTAGGGACTTAAGCTCCCCAAAAAGTTTTTCACATCCTACTCAAGAGCTTAAATCACTAACACTTTGGACAAAGCAAGAAGTGTTAACAAGAGAAAAAGAAAAACTTGAAAGAAAAGCACGACTTGCAATTTTAGAGGAAGAAATTTAAATTCTTAAACAAAAGCAATAAAAACTTTTAGCAAAAGAAAAATTGAGAAAAACAAGAGCAAAAGAAAGAAAAAAGGCATTTCTCTTAGGGAAGAGTAAGGAGGAAAATATCTCCTCTAAAGGACTTGTGAGTGAAGAGAGTTGTTCTATAAACCATTTGCAAAATACTCTCTTCATACATTAAGACCTAAACTCTTACCCTTATGCTACCACTAGTCATGAAGTGGAGATTCTAAAACAAAATATTTTAAAGAAAAATGAATCTCAACTTCAAGATGTAGTGAAGAAGGAGTGGACTACACTTAGATCTACTTCTTGTGCTACTTCCTTGGAGGTGCCCAAGGAAGATAGTCTCCCCCTCTTTAGGACTCCTTCTACCATAGTTGTTCTAATAAAACACCCAAATTTTGGAAAATATTGTTTGATAGATACATCTTGTCATATTTCATATTCTATTTTTGATCTTATGGGAAGTTCATCTTTATTTAAACTTAATTTGCACCCTTCCCTACAAGACAAAAATAGTTTATGAGTTTTCAAGATTTTCCAAGACATTTTATCTACCAAACAATATGATTCAAAATTGTTTAGGACGTTTTCTAGTATTTGTTTCTTTATATTTTAGGAAAAGCCTAGGTTACCATTTAGGGTACTTTAGGAATATATTGTAGTGTTTAAAAATCATTCTTTTCATTGTCTTAGTCATAGTGTTCTTACATTTTTAGGTTTTACTTCTAGGTTGTGCTTAGAAGAGGAGCCTATTTCTATTTTTAGAGAGTCTAATTTTGATATTTTATCTTTCTTTGTTCGATTAGATAAAAGGACACCTCTTAGGATCCATGATTTATTCTTTTACCATATCACTTCTTATTCCTTGCATGTTTTACATGTAGGTGTTAATTTTTCTTCCATTCATCCTCTAGATTTGAGGACAAATCCTTTTCAAGAGGGAGGGGATGATGGAATCATACTTTGGAATGCAAGAGGTGACACACTCAAAGATCCAAGAGGAGTGGGCTAGACATGGAGGATTGGGCTAATCAAGGCCCAATGGGCCCTATGGGCTTGGAAGGCCTAATTTGAAACTTCTCATGGGCCTATCTTGATAAATCCATTTTCTTATATTTTGTACATATTCTATTAGTATAGGTTTCACATATTTTGGTCTTTTATTTTGGACCACATAGATTAGCATTTTTTTTGCCATAGGCTTATTGGGCCTGTTTTTGGGCTTTGTGGGCCTTTGGGCTTTTGGTACCCAATATTGGGCTCATTTTCATTCTTGTAATTTTTGCTATTCATTGTATTTGATTGACCATTGTATTTAGGTCATTAGATTAGGATTTAAGGAAGATTATTAGTTTAAGTGAATTAGGAAAAACTAGGTTTAATTTAGCATGCATTTAAGTTGTATTTTGAGTCACATGGATGGTGCCACCTTAGCTGAACATGTGTGACTCAAATTCAACCCTAAATGCACACTAAATCAAACCTAAATACACCTAGCATCAATGTGAACCAGACTTGCACATGTGAGTTAAGTTTTGAATTCAAAATTCAAAACTAGGTTTAATTTAGCATGCATTTAAGTTGCATTTTGAGTCACATGGATGGTTCCACCTTGGCTGAACATGTGTGACTCAAATTCAACCCTAAATGCACACTAAATCAAACCTAAATACACCTAGCATCAATGTGAACCGGACTTGCACATGTGAGTTAAGTTTTGAATTCAAATTCAAAATTTGAATTCAAAATTTGGCGCCACATGTGAAGCCTCCACATTGGCGCCAAGTGTCCCTAATTCCGGATCCATTTAAGCTTCCTCCTTCACTCATTGTATTCACTTTTGATATATGAAATTTGAGAGCAAATATTCTGCCAAGTTTCTTCCAAAAGTCACCAAGAGAGAGCCATCACTTTTTAGGAACCCTAGCTAGGTTTCCTACCATTTGAAGTGAGCTTTCCTTTGTTCCTTAAGCTTGGATGCTTCCATCCATAGTCTAGGAACCCTAAGTCCTAAAATCTTCCTTCCTTCAAGTGTCCTACATTCGGATTCAATCTCCATTGAAGAGGTCCAAGCATTGGTGAATCCGAGGAGAAGAACATCTACCACTTCTCCTAGTATTTGCCATCATTTTTGGTATCAAGAGCAAGGTTCTTCTTGGAGATAAGTTCTCTTGTGTTTTGTCCGATTGTTTTGCTGTTTCTGTACTCTTGTATGTCTTCTTTGAGTTTCTATTCGGATCTAATTGTTTTGAATCAAATTTTTTCCATAGATCCATTGTTTGATTGTTCTTGATTTCTTCCACAATCAACTTGTTTAGGACCTATTAGCTTGTGCTTATTTTTGTTTCTCTTTGAGTCTCTCCATTCTTGCATGTGTCCGTGATTGGACTTCATGCATTGCATTAGATTTTGGTTTTGAATCCATGTTTTGTCTTAGAGTTTGTGTTTAGTCCTTATGTGTTTAAGAATTCCTTGAATAGCATGTTGACCTAATTTGTTTTGAGTGCATTATTCATCATTGTTGCTTTCGGTTTGCTTTCTATTGTGCCTACCTATATGTGCTTTTCCTTTTACCTTATTGAGTTCATAATTTGCTATTAGTTCTAGAAAATTTCTTTAGAGTTAGGTTTCCATTGTGTACTTAAGTTTTCAATTCACTTTCCATTGAAAAATCTTATTAAAATTTGTGTTACTTAAAATTTCAAGTGCTTAATCCTACTTCTAGTGCACTATATTTTTGGATTCAAATTTTTAAAAAAAAAGTAAAGAGGCTGAAAACAGAGGAGAATACAGAGCCTAAAACAAAAGAAAAAGTTCTAAAGTTCAAAAGAAAAGTGTACAAAAAGAATCCAACACAAAAACCTAAAACTAGTGCACTAGTTTCATCATTTTCACTTGAATTTTTGGCTAACTTGTAGTCTCGGTTTCTATAGCTTGGAATCTTAAAAAAATTTGAAACAAAAGGAAAATACCTTCTCTGGAATCTTAATTTGAATTTAGAAAAAGAAATAATAAAAAAATATATATATATAAAGCAAATTAAAAGGAAAAAGCCGAGAACTGTACAATCTGAAAATTTCACTTGATTCCTTGGCTTGTTTTGACTACTATTTGGTTTATACTTATCCAATTGCTTTCAAATTTTTTTTTTTTGTTATTCTACTCTAGTACCTATCTAGGAACCTTCCTAACTGAGTGCTAGCCTTCTTTGGAGTCCTAAGTTTCAGTTTTATTTGTTGAACTTCTTTGAGTCTTATCATATACACCTATTACTCTTCATTTTGGTATAAGCTTTTCAAATTGTGCTTTTGTTGCTTGTCTTGTTTTCTTTCCTTAATACAAACAAACACATCACAATATAATCTCATCATAATTCATTATTTAATAAAATATATATATATATATATATATATATCTCATTTCACATACATATCTCATTTCACATTTAACATATCTCATTTCACATACATATCTCAATTCACATTTAACATATCTCATTTCACATACATATCTCAATCCATCATAATCAACACCAATTATACAATTTACAACATCATTTCCATATCCATAATTCATGTCAATCTTACAATTAACAATATCATTTTCACATCCATAATTCACATCAATCTTACAATTAACAATATCATTTCCACATCCATAATTCACACCAATCTTACAATTAACACTATGCCAAGACCTCGCCACATCTGACATAAGTGATACAGGTTAATTGCCTCCCACACCAAACCAGGGTCACGCCCTCCCTGTAGCATCACTTACCTAGGGGCCGTGCCATCCCTAGTGATTAAGGAGTACGCTCATCACTGAAGCATCACCTACCCAGGGTTCGTATCATCCCTGATCATCCGGGAGTACGCTCGTCCCTGAAACATCAACTACCCAAGGTTCGTATCATCCCTGATCATCCAGGAGTACGCTCGTCCCTGAAGCATCAACTACCAGGGTTCGTATCATCCTTGATCCTTTAGTGTAAGGAACCACAATCACATTACAATCCACACAATCTCTTGCAATTAACCCTATGCCAGGGCTGCCATAATTGACATAAGTGGTGTGTGTTAACTGTCTTACTCATCCCACACCATGCTAGGGTCACGCCCTCCCTGTAGTACCACTTACCCAGGGGCCGTGCCATCCCTAGTCACTGATGTGAGGCACCACAATCACAATCATAATCACATCCATACAACATCGCATCTCATAATTCAAATTCACATCACGTACACAATTCCACCTCACATACACAACAGATAAGCCCAACAAAATAAAGGTTTACACACCCCTCAAGTAATTCACATCAAGATCATTCATTCTTATCAATCAATACAATAATAACATTCATAAATTAATATAATTTTAACACCAACAGTGAAACCCCCAATTGTTCCAAAACCTAACTCACAGGCACTTTTCTACAGTTTCATTCTCCCTCTCAGATCATCATTCTTACAAATTAAATATGTATTTCTAATCCTCAACACATACAAAATCTACTAGGATCATCAATTTCTCAAATAGAAATATTCCAATTTTCCCAAAACCTAGATTACAGGCACTTTTCTATAATTTAGTTCTCTCTTCCAGAGCATCATTTTTACAAATAAATCATACATTCATAATCCTAAATTCATATAGAATCACATAAAACCAAGAATTCTCCAAATAGAAATAATTATAAAATTAGGGTTCTTCCTCTACCCAACTCTACATATAAATAATTCCATTTTCCCCCGTACCTGGATAAATAGGAACTAGGGCATAACCTCCACCTCTCTTTCCTTAAACAGGAACGGAAACTAAAACTGGGGCAGAACCTCATCCTCTGAGTTCCTCTTGGTCTTCAGAGAGAAAAAGAGGAAAGGAAGAGAGAACAGAAGAGAAGAGAGAGTGAGAATGAGAGGTGTCAAGAAATGAGAGGATTTGAGGCCTATTTATAGGATATTTCGCCCACCTACCACTACGTCCCGTTCCAAAATCAGAACGGCCCGTTCCAAAACCGGAACGGCCCGTTCTAAAACTCAGCAGAACGGCCTGTTCTCCCTCTGGAACGACCTGTTCTACAAGGAGAACGCCCCGTTCTCCAAGCAGAACGGCCCGTTCTACTTGGAGAACGGCCCGTTCCAAGCCCGTTCTGAAGTAACGCAGAATAACATATTTACATCCTTTGGAACGGCCCGTTCCACCTTTGGAACGGCCCGTTCTGGTAACCAAAAATACCCCTAAACTTTTAATAAATTTACGAAAATACCCATAATAATAAAAAAAAAAATTGGGGTGTTACAATGGACATCTTAGAAAGGGCTACCCATGGTGGGTTCTAACTAGTGAAGGGTTCTGATTAACGAGGTGTTGTGTGAAATGTCACCATGTGAAGTTCCATGAAGTGAAGCTGCTAAGACCTCAAATTTGAGGGATGTTACATAGAGTGATGTCTCACCGAGTGCCATTTGATGTTGATTTCTTCAAGTTGTCTTCCTAAGCATAGGCCAATCACATAAAGCATGAACGTGAGAAGGAGGCCTTAACAACTTTCGTTAGGCGTAAGGGTTGCCTTGTCAGCTGTAACATCGCTGATTTAAAGTGAAAAATTAAATCCTTGAAGTGTTTGATTCTAAGAGAGCCTAGGTTAACAAATGAAAGAAGAGAAAAAAAAAAGAGGAAGAGTTACAATTCAGAAATTAAAAAAATGAGAATGATAACAATTATGAATATATAAGACTTTAAGAGATGTTGTTAAGACATGTAAGATGCATGAAATATAAAATGTCTACTTTTTGACTTGAAAATTTTGTGCACAACATTTGAGATGCTAGTGAATGATGACATATGAAATGATGATGCATGATATGAGGAAGTCTAGACAAAGACTTGATAACGAGAAAATACAATAAGGACTTGGTTATAACATCCTATTTTTTCTTAATAAATAAATAATTAATTAGAATAATTACAAATAAAGAAATATATATTTTATTAATAAAATAAAAAGAGGAGAACTCATTAGAAATATTTGGGCTAGAATTTGGATCCAACCCAAAGGCTAATTCAAATAAGAGAGGTTAGATAGGATAAGGTCAATTTGCGCATCTTTCTTAAATACTAAGAGCACACAAGAGGAGAACTACAGGAAACCGTGGGGGAAAACATATTTAGACAACACAAGCTACTAGAAGGACACCATTCTGCAAGACTCTGTTGGTTTTCTTTTAGGAATAATAAATGACCTTACAAGGGGTGCTTTCTTGGGGTCAAGAAAGTGGTTATCTTTTGTGTTGAAGTATATGCATGTGTGTACTTGTAAACCTTCTTCCTTGAGATAGTGGAACAAAATCTTGATCAGGTGCTGATTGAGGACTGGATGTAGGTCACATGTGGAGTGGCTGAACCAATATAAAAGACTTGTGCAATCTTCTTCTGCCTTATCTTTTACTTTGAGTAATTTCTTGGTTGAACATTAAAGAAGATAATTCTTGATTAACATATGTGTGTGAATATTGATGGTTTAATCTGAATTAGAGCATTGCATTTCAACCTCATTGTTTTGTAATCAAGAAAGCATATTGCATTCATACTTCCATAACAAGTCTTTAAAGAAGCTTCATTTGAAAATTCAGTCTTAGAAAAGTTTAAGTGAAATAAAGATCCTAAATACTCTGAAAAATTTTAAAAGGTCATAGAATCCAATTCACCCCCCCTCTTGGATTGTGCCATTCTTTTCTAACAATAAATACAAGTTTAAAGGAAATGTATTTTAGAAAAGAACGTGCCTTTAAATCCTAAAGGTGTGACCTAGAAAACAAAGAAACATATATCTTTAAATACAAGGGCAAAAACAACCTATACACCTAACTAATATATACAAAGGAATGAAAAGAAAACTATACAAAGTATCTACAATAGAAGACTAAGAAATTATAAGGAGAACACATACTTTATGCTCATGATAAGTAAAGGTCTAAGAAACACATATTTTCTAGTAGCTTCCTTTAGCTTTCTAACCATGGACCCTGTCAAAGGTCCTATAGCCTTTAAGAATGATCTTCCATCATAGACTCTAACCTTCACCTTTCTTGGACTTATATCTTCCAAAGGAATCCTTGGGAAGTAGGTTTCTATCAACACATCATGTATCTATATAAATTCTCATACAATATCTTCACATAACATAACATTATATATTATACATTATTACTACTCATACTATTCATCCATCACATATTATAGCATTCATCATTATAACATCATTATCATAACATCTCAATTATAACATCATCATTATCATCAAACCTAAAACATCATAACATTATACACTTTGATACTCATATCACATATAGGCACTTAAAGAATAAAAAAAAACTCACCAATATAACTTATAAATTATCTATTCTTGTCGTAAGCTTCTATGATGTTGTGTGGTCTAAGCGCATTATCCTACAAGAGCCAAGAGGAGTTGGCTAGACTTGAAGACTTGGTTCAGTCAAGGCCCAATAGGCCCAATGGGCTTGGATGGTCCAAAGTGGAGTTGTACATGGGCCTATCTTGTTGTTCTTATATTTTGTAGTGTAGGGTTGGGCCTTAGTGCCTTGTATTTTTTAGGCCTTGTATTCACGGCCATTTAGTTTAGGATTTCATTTGAAGGTCATTTGAATTTAGGGTTATTTAGGTTGCATGTGTAGTTGCATTAGAATGTAATTAGATTCACATTTGGTGTGCATTTTAGCCATGTGCAACACATGCACATGGTGTGATCCGAAATGCAATTCAAATGGAAGCCTAATGACATTCCAAATGCATTGCACATGGGTGATCCGGGTTTAGGCTCCAAAATTTGAATTTTGAATTCAAATTTTGGGCGCCTAAGGTTAAGTGAACCCTACCATGGTTTCACTTAACCTTAGGCTAACCCATGGTTACCTTGACCTAATTTTTCCCTATATAATCCTTATGACCGAAACTTGTACTTACTTTGGATTATTGAATGAGTTTTTCTCTCTTAGAATTCTCCTTCTCCGAAGTCACCTTTTCTCCTAACACTCTACCCTACTTGAGCTCCTCTCCTTGTAGAGTTAGGAAAGTTTTCTTCTCCGGACTTAGCTACACGCAAGCAAAGGTCACATTGAAGCCAATTGGAGTCTTCTTCCTTGAAGTTCTTCCAAGAAATTCCGAGAGGCTTGAAGTGTTCTTGAGATTTCCAAGTGGAATCTCATCATAACATCATCATTATCATCAAACCTAAAACATCATAACATTATACACTTTGATACTCATATCAAATATAGGCACTTAAAGAATAAAAAAAAACTCACCAATATAACTTATAAATTATCTATTCTTGTCTTAAGCTTCTATGATGTTGTGTGGTCTAAGCGCATTATCTAGAGATACACCTATGCTATGAAGTTGATCTTAATTTTATTTGAAAGCTAAGATAATTATCTACAATTTTTATATTTACCTCAAGAATTTATTTTATCATTTACTACTTTTAAAAATTATAATTTCGCAATCTTTAAGCCTAACTTTGATAATTTGACCTTTGATCACTAATTGGATCATAACTTGAGTTCTAGACCTCTTTCTTGGGTGATTATAGCACCATTAGAAAGCTAACATCCAATCCTACAACTCTTATGAATACCATGAAACCTAATTTTGTCATTTAAGGATCCTCACAATGGTTATAAGTTTTAGATGTTATGTTTCACACGTAGAACATGAGACTCATCTTGTGACTCACATAACTCAGTCACTTCTTAACATTTTTATATGACTATTGAGTCTCGACTATACCCCCAAATGTTTAGTTTCTAACTCAACAAACAAAACACGATATGGTTAACCACGTAGAGAGAAATCACCTAAATACTAAGATATGTTCATACCAAAATTTTCAAAATTAAACAAACTACACCAAAACTCTCAGATCATACATAACCTTAACCCCCAATATATTCATACTCATCCTTTTACTTCAATTTATCATCCAATCGATCAATTAGATTATCCATACTCAAATAATAATAATAATAATAATAATAATAATAATATACCCTTAAAATGATACAACTCATTTAATCCATCAAACTTCTCGAGTTCATACACAATATACCTTAATTTACAAATACATCAATTTATACCAGAAAGTTAATCTAATGTCAATTAGCACACAAATTCATATAATATAAGAGAATAAAGTATTAATTCATTCATAAAAAGTCACATAAATCATTAAATAACCTATAAGGCTTAGGTATTGTCCTTTGATCAAACTTCTTGAGTTTATACACAATATACCTTAATTTACAAATACATCAATTTATACCAAAAGGTCAATCTAATCTCAATTAGCACACAAATTCATATAATATAAGAGAATAAAGTATCAATTTATTCATAAACAGTCACATAAATCAAATTCAATAACCTATAAGGCTTAGGCATCACCTTTTGATCCTTATCCCTCATATATTCCTAATAGATTCAACAGTCTCACTCTCCCATACATGGAGTGACGATCCTATGGAAATCCGCACTCCCTATACCTTCAGTTGATATTCAGTGCCTTCCTTGATGGTCTCCAATAGGTTTTCTCCTATGAGTGTTTTAAGTTTTGGAAGACGCGTGCAATAACCTAATTATTTCCCTTTTTATTCTTTTTAGTTAGTGTCTAGGTTAGGCCCAAAATTTTCTAATTTATCTCACTCTTTTTGTTTTATTAATAAAATCTTTCCCTTATAATATTCTAATTATTCTACTTTATTTATTATTTATTTTTTTCAAAATGGGTTGTTACACCCACTTTTTTTAAAATGTTCAATTTAGTCCTATAATTTTTTTAAAATGTTCAATGTTTCCCTTTTTATTTTATTAACGTTATTAGTGTCAATTTAGTTGAAATGGCAACATTGAACATTTTAAAAAAATTAGAGAAGTAAATTAAATAATTTTAAAATAATGAGATCAAATTAAATCTTAAAAATAAATAGAGGCACAAAGAACAAAATTTAGCCAAATATTTATTTTATCTAGATAAATCAATTTGATTTAGTTCTTGGAAATAAGAATCTAAAATTTGAACTAAACTGATTGAACTAATCCATTTTTTTCTTTCAATTTTATTGGATCATTGAATTGATTCATATTCGTGTCTGCCTCTAATATTTTCATTCACAAGATTGAAATCCAACACTTCACTTAAAAGATCTTAATTTAGTTCTACTTAAATCAATTACTTGTTGATTTCTATAGCTAATTTATATAAAATTAATGGAATTTTAAAAAAATATTTAAAGAGAAAATATTATTTTGTTTAAATATTAAGTTACATACCAAACAAAAATAACATACAAAATTGAAAAACACAAAACATGAACTTGAATTGTGTTTCCAAACTTTTTATTAAAATAAAATATTATCCAAAAGTAGTTAATGTTAGGTTAAAAGACAAATCACTCTAGTTTTATGTTTTGTTGTTAACAAACAAAGAAGTTTTTGATCAACAGTATATATTTTAAAAATGACTAAGATGAATCCTTCACTGTAGACCCCTAAAATTGTCCGGGTCGGAAATAAAGCTTGAAGACTCTCGAAGACTGAAGGAAGATCAGCCAGAAGGACTCCCGGAAGGCCCTAGGAGGGTTCTCTGTAGGTCTAGAGGTCTTAGAAAAGTTCAAAATAAGGAAGTGGAGGGAATGAAGCCCAATACGGCCGTACTGAACTTAATATGGCCGTATTGAAGCTTCAATACGGCCGCAGTGAACTCAATACGGCGTATTGAAGTTTCTGAAACTTCAATACGACCGTACTGAAACCAATACGGGCGTATTGAAATTTCTGAATTTCAATACGGCCGTATTGAACTCAATACGACCGTATTGAAGTTCAAAAATTTCAATACGGCCGTATTGCTCCTGTAGGCCGTATTGCGCCTATTCCCTATAAATATGACGTCAATTGGACGTCATTCCACACTTTTTTACATAGTTTTAACCCTCTCCTTGAGTATTCTGGGGTTTTTGAGCAGTGTTCTGCCCTAGAAATCACTCGGAGAGTTGATCCGACAAAGTTCTTGAGCCCCGAGCCATTTTGCTTGAGGATCGAACCTAGTCGAAGGGAAATCCTCCGGATTTCCATAGTTAAAAGTTTTTAGGAAGGAGCGAGCGAGCTTGTAGAGCGAGGGAACGCCAAAAAGCTTCCCAGTTTCACTCAATATATAAAAGCACGCTTCAAGAGGTTTTCTTCTTTAATCCTTCCTTTTACTGCTTTCTGTGTGCATATTTAAACTGTCATCATGTAGATAGTTAATTTATAATTGCTTAGAATAAATAGGGGTAATTTAGTAATTTTACGCTATCATTTTAGAAAATAATCTGTCATAGGGAACCCGAAAGGGGCGCTGTGGGGTGCTAACACCTTCCCCACGCGTAACCGACTCCCTTACCCAACTCTGGTTGTAATGGCCAAAGTTGATTTGTAAAAATCAATTGCCTTATCCCTTTTTCCAATGTTTTGAGTAAAACATTGGTGGCGACTCCACGAACCCCTCCTTTTTGCGAAAACCACTAATCCATGGAGGGTCCCGCTTGGGATTAACATGGATTGGTGAATCATTTAATAAAATTGCTCGTTTGACAAGGTCTCAGTTTGAGAATACGTCATTCTAGCAATCCATATTTTTAAACAAATAAACGAGTCCAACCATCCTTCGCGAATGCCGAAAGCCCGTTTCGGGCCGGTGGCGACAGATGGCGACTCCGCTGGGGAAGCTTCGAGAGTCAGTCCCATTTAGTGACAGATTATTTTTAACAAATAATAGTTAAAATTACTTCATTACCCCTTGCTTGTATGATAACATGCTTTATATATTTGGCTTTAAATAACTGTTGTTTGTTTAAATTTCCGCAATTGTTTGAAATAAATTGCACACAAACCTTTGCACACAACAGTTCCCTCTATACCCGGGGGCATGAGTGGTAATCCATAGGGAGTGGATGTTAGTACGGCCGGTTGAATGGGTCTATAGGAGCCTACGAGACCGTTGTCGGAAAAACATCACTCAAGGTGATAACCATGAACTCGAGTCCGACAGTGCGTTGGAACTTTCCATCGACTTACGACGAGAGGAATTGGGTCCCTATAATGGGGGCACCTTGGGGGCCTTTGACCAAGTGAGAACAGTTAGATCCTCCTTGAATATGCACTTTTCTGCAAGAGACCCCTACCTCGTGATTCGTTCGTGACTGTTCGTGGATGAGTGAATTGTTTGTGTAAATGCTTATGTGCAATTGTTTGTGCATTAATAAATAACCTCGTAATAAGGTCTAAGAATAAATCCCCATGCATGAGAATGTCATGACATGAGAGGAAAAACCAATGTGTGAAAATATAAAAGTAAGGGGCATGTGCATCATTACCAATAAGAGACCATGCATCCTCATAAAAACATACATTTTAGGGTCACCAATACCTCTTGACATGAGTGAAAGAGACCCATGACTATAGAGATTCTCCGTTGGGGAGAGATCATAGATAAAGAAGGGTGGTAAACTTCCGTCTTAAAAAGGCAGCGCCTTAAAGATGGAGGTTTATCAAGCTCATGTTAAAGAGTGTATTCATTCCATAAAATAAACTAACTAAACATTCATTTTAGAAAGTGGCTGGTCATCTCTCTGTCCTTACGCGCGCACAGAGAATCAAGAAAATGGAAGCATTGGAGGAGCAAAACAAGAAGCTCACAACCGAGCTTTCACAGCTTAAAGAGCAAATGACGCAAATGATGGAACTCATGCGTCACCACAACGTCCATGGATCTCATCACAGTGAACATGGGTCCCATCATGAGGGAGAGGAGGAAGAGCATGAAAAAGATCCTCCACACACTGTACCCCTTGGGGCTGGAATTATGATTAAAGAGCCCGAAGTATCAAAGGAACAATTCCACGCCCTCGAGGATCGGCTAAGGGCTATGGAGGGGCATGATTTTGACATCAAAGATGCCGCCGACATGTGCTTAGTGAGGGACATTCAATTCCCTCCCAAATTTAAAGTGCCGGATTTCCCAAAGTATGTGGGATCGACTTGCCCCAAAAGTCATCTCACCATGTACTGTCGCAAGATGGCTGCATATGCCACAAATGAAAAGCTCTTGATCCACTGCTTTCAAGAGAGCTTAGCTGAAACTGCACTCAACTGGTATATGCAGCTAGATGGAAATCTAGTACATACATGGAGGCAGTTGGCCGACGCCTTTCTCAAGCGCTATAAATACAACATCGACCTAACACCCGATAGGTCTGATCTTCAAGCCTTGAGCAAAAAGAACGATGAATCCTTCAAGGCGTACGCCCAACGTTGGAGGGAGTTGGCGGCACAGATAGAGCCCTCGCTGTCGGATAAGGAGACGGTGTCCTTATTCATCAACTCGTTGACTGGTCCCTATTACGATAAAATGATAGGGAACACAACGACACTCTTCTCGGACATCATCACCATTGGAGAAAGGGTGGAACAAGGACTTAAAAGTGGGAAGCTGGCTAAGCCTTCCCAACCATATGAAGCTAAGAAGGCCTTCGGGAAGAAGAAAGAAGGAGGAGTCAACGCTATAACCATTTCTCCATCTTCTTCCGCTTCGAAGTCAGGCAAATCGCAAAACAACTCTGTGAAGAAGTTTGATAAACTTCCAACCACTTATAGCGATCTCCTGCCGAAGCTAGTGGAGGCGCGTCTTATAGCTTACATTCCACCAAAGAAAGTGAATCCACCTTACCCCGATTGGTACAATCC
The DNA here is from genome assembly GCF_000230855.2 of Cajanus cajan. NCBI lineage: Eukaryota > Viridiplantae > Streptophyta > Magnoliopsida > Fabales > Fabaceae > Cajanus > Cajanus cajan. The sequence continues at coordinate 28,524,993 of NC_138523.1, read as the reverse complement.
ACAAGACAAATGTCTATACCATTCGGGGGCACCGGGACATTCAACGGAGAACTGCAGAGCTCTCAAGTATAAGGTCCAAGACCTTATCGATGCTGGGTGGGTCACTTTCGATTCGACGGCGCCCGACGTGAGCAAGAATCCTCTACCGCAGCAGGAGTAGAGAGAAGAACAAGCCACGATAGGGCCCCCTTCATATTTCTCTTTTAGGGACTCATGATCAGTACCCGAGATCATGAGAACCTTTTCATGTAAATAAGGGTTTTGTACAGTTTTACATACATATATCAATAAAGAGGCATTTTTCACATTATTCTCTTTTTTGTTCTTTTCTCTCTTTCCTCATTAACATTAATAATTCTAAACCTAAACAGAACCAATAAAATAATTATGTCTGTAATTGTTCGCTCTGACCGGGATCCGAAGATGAAAGGTTTGAGTTGGACAGTGATGAGGAAACCATTTCTCCGGATCTGCAAAGATTGCTAGATCAAGAAGCTCGTCAAGAGAAATTGGAGACTATAAATTTGGGGCATGGCCGAGAGATAAAAGAGGTCAACATTAGGACCCATACCAGTGATGAAATAAGGACACATGTTTCCGCTATGATTATAATAAAATCATTCTTCATTGCTTCTTTTCTTGCTTATAATAAAATTCTAAACCACATTATTTTTAACCCTGTTTGAATAAACATGAATGAGGTTAAAATCATCTTAATAATAATAAACCCACATCATTTTTATGTGGAAGTGTGTGTGACAACTTGGAGCACCTTCCCTTGGCCTTGACAAGTGCCATCATGGATAAAAATAAATCCTTCAAAATAAAAGAAGCTCGGCAGGAAACCCAAAAAGGGGTCTGCGCAAAAATAAGAGCAAAAGACCCGCTAGGAATCCCACAAAAGGGTGACCTAGGCAAAAGTTAGGGTTGCAAAAATGAACAAAAACAAAAGTCCGCTAAAACGCCACAAAAGGGTGTTTTAGGCAAAATAAGGACAATCAAAAAACAAAAGAAATCCATGATGGTACCATGAGCCGAATTCAAGAAAGGTTCAAGGGAAGCTATCCAAGTTGTCAAAATCACAACGTCAATAAACAAAGATTTTCTTAACTTCATAAGTGTTTAATCAAACAAGCCTAAACACATAAGCCCACCTTGGCCAAACATTCTTACAAAATCCATTTTTCAAAAATAAAATAATCCCCTCTAAAACACAAACTTTTGAAAAATATACCCTTTCCTTCTTTTCTCTCTTATCCCAACGATTTTAGAATAATCTAGTGGAAGCATGGAGAAATAAATCATCACTGATAATGGATCCAATTTGAACAATAAGATGGTGGAAGAACTGTGCAAAGAGTTCAAAATTCAGCACCATAACTCTTCCCCATATCGACCAAAGATGAATGGGGCAGTCGAGGCAGCCAATAAGAATATCAAGAAGATAGTACAAAAGATGGTTGTCTCATTCAAAGACTGGCATGAGATGCTACCCTTCGCTCTCCATGGTTATAGGACTTCAGTACGTACATCCACAGGAGCTACTCCATTCTCCCTTGTTTATGGAATGGAGGCAGTTCTGCCGGTTGAAGTCGAGATACCGTCTCTGAGAGTAATCATGGAAGCAAAACTTTCCGAGGCAGAATGGGTTCAAAGTCGACACGACCAATTGAACCTTATCGAAGAAAAACGACTGAACGCCATATGCCATGGTCAAGCCTACCAAAGGAAGATCAAAAAGGCTTTTGACAAGAAAGTCCATCCTCGAATCTACCATGAAGGAGAGCTGGTGATGAAGAAATTGCTACCAGCTCAAAAGGACAAAATCGGAAAGTGGGCCCCAAATTACGAAGGACCATACGTGGTGAAGCGAGCCTTCTCCGGAGGAGCATTGATTCTCACAGACATGGACGGAGAAGAACTTCGATACCCAGTCAACGCTGACGTGGTAAAGAAGTATTATGCTTGAAGACGTTGCTTGCATCAGCCCGCTAGGATGAAAACCCAAAAAGGGCATCCTAGGCAAAAGTTAGGGCAAAACAAAAAGCCCGCCAGTACAAGGGTACTAGGCAAAACAAAGGCAAAATTATCCCCGCTAGGACATGTCCTAGGCAAAAATTAGGGGCAAAAGAATAAGATGCAAAAAGTAAAGCAAGCAACGATCACTTGAACCGAAAACCGAAAGGCGGTCCAAGTGATAATCTTCTAGAAGCAAGCGTCTTGCAGTATCTACACTCCTGGCTCAGGCATCTCACCCGAAACAACTAGGGAAACGGGAAGAGCAGCAATCACAGATATAATTGTTTAAGCCAAAAATGTATAGCCCACCTCGGCCAGCCATTCTTCAGAAAATCCTTCTGTAAACCTTTCTGTAAAAACACTTGTGAATATCAATAAAAATATCCATTTGTTTCTTTTCTTTCTTGACCATGTGATTATGCCTCTGAATTGGTTTTTCATAAAATTGTACGAAATTCCATTAATAATCGGTCAATAAAAGAAAATTGGAGGGGTTCCTGTAAAATCCATAATCTCCTGCATAAAGGCTCACAAAAATACTCCCTCGCGTCAATGACAGAAAGTCCTCCAAGAAGAAAAGGATAGGGAGAGCCACTCACTTTTCTAAATAAATGAACAAAAATAAAAAATTGTATTGCATTTGTGCATCACACACACATTAGTTGTACATTCAAAGACCTTATCATGAGGCAATTACATAAAATAGAAAAATAGAAAATTGCTTGTGTATGACAGCAGCAAGCAAAATACAAAGATTCAGAAAATCAACAGCATCATACAGAATAACTGAGCCTGGAGAGGCTTGCCGAAAGAATACTCACAGAATAACTGAGCCTGGAGAGGCTTGCCGAAAGAATACTCAAAGAATAAATGAGCCTGGAGAGGCTTGCCGAAATAATACTCCTACAAAATAACTGAGCCTGGAGAGGCTTGCCGAAATAATACTCTCTCATAATAACTGAATTTAATTTCTTTGGCACTTTTAATTTCTGTACAGCAAAAGCCAAAAACATAAAAAAGGAAAAATACAGAAAAAGCCAAATCAGAAGAAAAGGCAAAATACAGAAAAAGCCGAAAATGAAAAAGGCAAGGATATAGAAAATCCAACAAAAAGATCCCGCAGAATAACCGAGCCTGGAGAGGCTTGCCGAAACAATACTCATCAGTTTGTACAGAATAACTGAGCCTGGAGAGGCTTACCAAAATACTCCTCATCCTCCACATCAAAGAATAAATGAGCCTGGAGAGGCTCGCAGAAATAATACTCCCCAGAGGGAACCTCAACTCATGCTCTTGGATTCAAAATCCCCAGCAAGAGCTATCAAGCAAGATCGTCAAAATCCCCAATGGAAGTACGATCTCCCAAGCAGAATATCCAAGTCAAAGGACTTAAACTTCCTCAGTGAAGATAGCTCTCCAACTCAAGTGTCGAGTGAGGCTAAGCCTGTAGAGGCTTCCTAAATAATACTCTGGGATACATAAGATCCCCCATTCCCCAATCGCCTACATAAGAGGCACTCCTTCAAACGGAAAAATCATAAAAAGATCAATAATCATTCCCCAAGTGGAATCTGGCTCTCAGCCAATCATTGAACATCAAGGTGATATGCCTAACAGAAGAGGCTAATCAAAATCAACGACAAAATCCCCCAGTGGATAACAGCCTATACAGGGGCAGCAAAATCAGAAAACCAAAAGAGACACCCGAATAAGGATAAACCGGGATACTCCACCAACGTCAAAGGACGTCAGCCAAACATAAGGCATCGTTCAACTCAGAGAGAAAGAGCATCTGTGTCTATACCCCAAGGAGTCAGAAATTCCCCAAGGGTACCAACAATGCAATGCAAGTTGGGGCACAGGAACCTGTGAATGACTGCACATCCCCTAGACGGATCCCTGCGTTATCCAGCCCTCAGTGGCACAAAAATCAAAAACAATCGTCGAAGCAGCATCGTGGACTGCGGAGACAAAATCAACATCCAGAATCCCCAGCGGATAACAGCCTACACAGAGGCAGCAAAAAATCAGAAAATCAAAAAGAGTTACCCGAACAAGGATAACCGGGATACTCCACCAACGTCGAAAGGACGTCAGCCAATCATAAGGCACCGCTCACATCAGAAAGAGCATCTTTGTGTCTGCACCCCAAAGGAATCAGAAATTCCCCAGTGGGCACCAACTACGCAATGAAAAGTTGGGACACAAGAACCTATGAGTAACTGCACATCCCCTAGACGGATCCCTGCGTTATCCAGCCCTCAGTGGCACAAAAATTAAAAAACAACCGTCGAAGCAGCATCGTGGACTGTGGAGACAAAATCATCACAAATCCCTGGAAAGGAGATATTCACGCTACCCCGTCGTCACAAACACGGAGGTATGCAGCTTCCGGCTCGAGCAATGAGCGAAGCTATCTCTGGAAAGGGGGTACTCACTGCTTACCGTTGTCACAAGGGTACTTAGCTTCCGGCTCGAACAAAGAGTGAAGCTAAGCCTGGAGAGGCGGTACTCACAGCTTCCAGCTTGGGCAGCAAGCAAAGCAAAGCCTGGAGAGGCGAAACTCACACTGCTCACCGTCGTCACAAAGGTGCTTAGTTTCCGGCTCGAACAAAGAGCGAGACTAAGCCTGGAGGGGCGAAACTCACACTGCTACCGTTGTCACAAGGGTACTTAGCTTCCGGCTCGAACAAAGAGTGAAGCTAAGCCTGGAGAGGCGGTACTCATAGCTTCCAGCTTGGGCAACAAGCAAAGCAAAACCTGGAGAGGCTACTCGACAATTTTCCACCGGAAGACGCTACAAGTCAGAAGGTCGGCGCATCACCCGGAAAATTGGGTCAACTCCTTTACTTGTCAGCCGGTACACCAAAAGGCCGTCCGACTAAAGTAAAGGGGGGGCAGCTGTAGACCCCTAAAATTGTCCGGGTCGGAAATAAAGCTTGAAGACTCTCGAAGACTGAAGGAAGATCAGCCAGAAGGACTCCCGGAAGGCCCTAGGAGGGTTCTCTGTAGGTCTAGAGGTCTTAGAAAAGTTCAAAATAAGGAAGTGGAGGGAATGAAGCCCAATACGGCCGTACTGAACTTAATACGGCCGTATTGAAGCTTCAATACGGCCGCAGTGAACTCAATACGGCGTATTGAAGTTTCTGAAACTTCAATACGGCCGTACTGAAACCAATACGGGCGTATTGAAATTTCTGAATTTCAATACGGCCGTATTGAACTCAATACGACCGTATTGAAGTTCAAAAATTTCAATACGGCCGTATTGCTCCTGTAGGCCGTATTGCGCCTATTCCCTATAAATATGACGTCAATTGGACATCATTCCACACTTTTTTACATAGTTTTAACCCTCTCCTTGAGTATTCTGGGGTTTTTGAGCAGTGTTCTGCCCTAGAAATCACTCGGAGAGTTGATCCGACAAAGTTCTTGAGCCCCGAGCCATTTTGCTTGAGGATCGAACCTAGTCGAAGGGAAATCCTCCGGATTTCCATAGTTAAAAGTTTTTAGGAAGGAGCGAGCGAGCTTGTAGAGCGAGGGAACGCCAAAAAGCTTCCCAGTTTCACTCAATATATAAAAGCACGCTTCAAGAGGTTTTCTTCTTTAATCCTTCCTTTTACTGCTTTCTGTGTGCATATTTAAACTGTCATCATGTAGATAGTTAATTTATAATTGCTTAGAATAAATAGGGGTAATTTAGTAATTTTACGCTATCATTTTAGAAAATAATCTGTCATAGGGAACCCGAAAGGGGCGCTGTGGGGTGCTAACACCTTCCCCACGCGTAACCGACTCCCTTACCCAACTCTGGTTGTAATGGCCAAAGTTGATTTGTAAAAATCAATTGCCTTATCCCTTTTTCCAATGTTTTGAGTAAAACATTGGTGGCGACTCCACGAACCCCTCCTTTTTGCGAAAACCACTAATCCATGGAGGGTCCCGCTTGGGATTAACATGGATTGGTGAATCATTTAATAAAATTGCTCGTTTGACAAGGTCTCAGTTTGAGAATACGTCATTCTAGCAATCCATATTTTTAAACAAATAAACGAGTCCAACCATCCTTCGCGAATGCCGAAAGCCCGTTTCGGGCCGGTGGCGACATTCACTAAAATACAACCCGTCAATAAGACGAATCCTTGTGTAAGACAAAACATATTAAGGCGTTTATGTTACTCACTAAGGCAAACCCTTAGTCATAAGAAAGATATATGCATTAAATCTTTATCACTTATGATCTCTAAATAAGGAATTGACTATGTCTTAATGTTTTTCTAACAAATCAAATTCAAAAATGCTTCTTTGGTACCAACATTCTACAAAAAGGAAAGAAAGATAAGATCCCTACAAACATGGAAATTTGTACTCAAAAGTTGTTTTGTCACTACAATGTTTAACACATGCATGGCTCTACCCATTCAGTACCTAAAAGGTGATAAGTAACTTTTTGATCAAATAAGAAGTGACAATTTGGAGAAAATAATTAATACAAGCATTTATTATACCAACGAACATTTACCTCCCCAAGAAGCAAATCATGAAGGTAAATGAAGCAAGCCAAGTGAGAGAAGCTCAAGGATTTGCAATGGCCATCTTCAGTGAAACACTGTAAAAAGAACCTTGAAGTAGAGATGACAACATAATAAAAATCAATTGTAAAAATTCATATTCTTTCTTGTAAGAAATCTTTGTACTTAACTTTTTGGATCACGTCTTGAAAGGAAAACGAAGTAACTTTGTAAACCTTTGTAACTTTGAGTTAGTAGGTTTGAGCCTAGGGAAACTTGTTTGTAAAAGAATACTTAGGTTTGAGTCTAGAGAGACTTATCTGTAAAAGAATACTCATTGTTGAAGTCTGGAGAGGCTTTATATATTAAAAAGGTTACTTGGGTAATTACTTGAAGAAACAAGACAAAGAACACTTTGTTAAGTCTGACGAAGAAACTCCCAACAAGGTTTTGAGTGAGACAAATATAATACATGTTGTTATCTCTAACAAGTGTGTTAGTGTTTCAGAAAAACATAAGACTAGGTAAGATGAAGAACAAGCATATGCATCATATGATACAAGACTCAGACGAAGGTTGGTCAAAGATCATTTGAAAGTCTGACCATATACAAGTTGACCAGACGAAAGGAAAAATCAATGCGTTAATGACAAATGCTCAGACAAAGGTCAAGGCTTGAGCTACACATAGACTACTAGACATAGACGAAAATTGTCACGTAACCACCTGAGAAATCACGTTTCATAGGACAATTTAAATATCGTCCACACTCACAGGAGAAGACACGAAGTCATCGGAATTGTGAGAAGAAAAGAAGAAAGGAGAAAATCAAGCGCAAAACTATAAGCATGCATGTGTTAAAAAAAGTACATTACTTTTTCAGACAAAGACAAAATTCCACAACTATGAGACCAGAAAAGGACAAAAAGGTTCCTAGGTCTCTGCTAAACTTAGACACTACTACTACTAAGACAAAGAATACTTCACGCAAGGTCTATCACAAGAGGCAACATTTAATGGAAGAATCTGACCATTAAATGAAAAGATCAAACTAGTCGTGAACGACTATATCTACTTCAATGGACACTTGAAACGGGCAGATTTCACAAGACTATATATAGGTCTCGACATCAATCCTTAAAAGGTTGGTTGTTTGGCCCGAAATGGTTCGAGCAAGAAAAAAAGTGATATTCAGCCCATGGTGCAACGAAACCAGAAAAAGAGCGTATAGAGTCAAATGTACCATAGTGTATTCGTCTCTATAAACTAAGGAGTTCCAAATGTGTACATCTTAGGAACAAAACCTTAGTGAGTGTACCAACTTATGTATCCTCTCCATGAGAGTAAACCAAACACTCAATCGTTGTAAAGACTAAGGTTGCATACCTTAGTGAGTGTAGAAACCTATGTATCCTCTCTATGAGAGTAAACCATACACTCAAACCAAACCTGATTATACGTCTATCATATGTAAAGCCTGAAGAGGCTAGGAAAAGAATACATCTAAATCCCGGAGGGGCTTGTCAAAGAATACTCACTACGAGCCTGAAGAGGCTAATTAAAGAATACTAATGTTGGTGAGTGAAGCTGGCAGGCCAGAAGTGGTCGAGAATACTTGGACCAGGAGTGATTCTGACCTGGACGGTCCATAATATTCACTACTAGCTAGAAGTGGCTGATAAGAATATACTAGCGCTGGTGAGTGAAGCTGGCGGGCTAGGAGTGGTCGAGAATACGTGGAGAGCCAGAAGTGGTTTAAGAATACTAGTGCTGGTGAATGAAGCTAGCCAACCAGGATTAGTTGAGAATACTTGTGACCAGGAGTGGCCGTGACCGAGATGGTCTAGAATACTCAAGGCCTGGAGAGGTCGAGAATACTTGGACCAAGAGTGGTTCTGACCTGGGTGGTCCATAATACTCATTGCTATCTTGAAGAGGCTGATAAGAAGATACTAGCGTTGATGAAGAGAATATCCTTCTATTTCAAAACCTTATATCTTCCCTCGTATTTGAAAAACACACTTCTCACGCCTCATATCTTTGAAACCTAAAACTCTTTATCTTTGTTACAAAAACTCTAAACCCTAATCTCTCATCTCAGAAACTCTTCTCTTCCACTAAAATGGATGCACAAACTGAAAACATCGCCAAGATGGATATTCCTGCAGAAATGCGTGAAGCTACTGACTGGGCTCATACCTTCTCTATAGAGGAAAAGTCAATTATGCACTTAGAGCATCGCTTCGACAATAACAAAATGAAGGGATGGGGTATACCTATCTATGAGGATTTGGACAACTGCAGAATCCTTGGGTATTTCAACATTAAGGAAGTAGTCTACCCTGGTCTGATAAAGATGTTTTACGAATCCCTAAGGATTCATTAAGGATCCTTTGAAGGAGAGGTGCTCGGGGTAAAGGTCAAGGTCTACCCCTCCATCATCCCTCAAGCCATTGGATGCGAGAAAGCTGGAAACATCTACTGGGAAAAGTGGATTTCCAATGCGGGTGGGCTGACAAAAATCACCAAAGCTATTCACAAAGAAGGTGAAAAAGAACCAATAGTTTACAACAAGCTTGATGACAAGGCCAAGATTTATCAACAAATTCTGAACAAATCAACCCTCCACAATATAGGTGGCAAAGACAACATATCATATATGAACAAATTCTGTTTATTCCATATGATGGCAGGAACTACCTTTGACCTACCTCAAACATTATTTCAGCATTGGAAAAGGTGTTTAAAAGATTACAAGAACTTCATAGTTCATACCATGCTTCTGAATAAAATCTTCTGGGATTAAAACGTCAATCACACGTTCCACTTGCTTAAAAACAAATAAGAGATGCAGAAGATCATGGACATGGGGTCAAACAAACAGCTACAGCCTATTGTCTTTGAAAAGGCTAATATGGAGAAAATGCATGTAAACTACACCATTCCTGATCTCACCGAAGCAATAGAAATAAAGAAGGAAATTGGAGAAGGGCAGCATGTAGAAACCCAATTACGTCCGGGGGCACACAAACAAAGAAATGATCCTCCGTTATGAAGGGAAGGAGCTTCCGAAGCAGGCAAACAACAAGACAGGACATCAGAAGGCCTAAAGGTCAAATAAGGTGGTTTTAGTAGCCTGGAACGGGCTATTCCAAAATTGGAACGGGCCGTTCAGAACCCCGGAACGGGCCCTTCCAATATCAAAATGGGCCATTCCAACGTAACTAAAAACATCTAAACATTTTGGGTGGAACGGGCCGTTCCAATACTAGAACGGGCCGTTCCAAACAAGGAAAATTTGGAACGGCCGTTCTGGAAAGGGAAAATTTGTGTTAATTTCTACTCTAGAACGGGCCATACCGTTTTCAGAACGGGTCGTTCCAGGGTACGAAATTTGCACATAACGATTGGGCCAGAACGGGCCATTCCAAATCTGGAACAGGCCGTTCTGGCCCTTTCTAATTCCTATAAATAGAAGCTTCGGGCACAGTTCTCAAAGGGCAGCCAGAGAAATTTCGAATAAGACTCCTTTGAGCACGAAAATTCTCTATCTCTCTCCCTTCTATTGTATTTCTTGAGATTTGTGTCGCATCTCTATCTTCTATCTCCCTCCTATTGTATTTCTTGAGATTTGGGAGGCATACTGTAGTGTGAAAGGTCTCCACAAAGCACCTTCTCCATATTTGAAGATTTAATAGAGCTCGTTCAAGAGGTATTTCAATCAATCTTCTTCTCTTCCTTTTATTTCTTGTCTTTATCTCTTTTTTTTATTATAATAAATGTTATAATGTACATATTTTAGGGTTAATCGCTTAATTTATATGTTAAGCATGTAAATAGTTATTAATATAGGGGATCTAATATTTAATTTATTAATTCTTATCACGTTAACTTCATCATAGGGTACCGATTGAGGGCGCTGTAGGGGTGCTTAATACCTTCCTTACACGTAACCGACCCCCGAACCCAATTCTGGTTATCAAGGCCATTATTGGATTCCTTTTAAAAAACCTTTTCCTTTTCCAATGTTTTGGGTAAAATATTGGTGGCGACTCCATGAACCTATTTTCAAAATCATTAATTAAGGATTAGTCTGGTGTTCGGGCATTCCTTAATTGATGAGATCTTTAAAAGGATGTCTAACCACAGGTCGCAAGATCAAAAATTTTTGGGTTGCGACAGATGGCGACTCCACTGGGGACGTTTTAAGAGGGTCAGGCCCATATAAATGATGAAGTTAATAAAATAAAAATTAATTTAAATATTTTTCCCTTTTACTTTATTTGTTTTTTTTGTTTGGCTTTAATATTTGTTTGTTTGTTTAAATTCTGCACCTGTTTGAATAAAAATGTACACAATCCTTTGCACACAACAGTTCCCCCTACACCCGGGGGCATGAGGGTAATAAACATAGGGAGTGGGTGACGTACGACCGGCCCAAGTTTGGCCTTGGAGCCTGCGAGCCTTGTCGAAAATCACACTCAAGGTGATAACCGGTTACTCTAGCCTGAAATACTGCGACAGACCTTAGTGTTTGCCAGGTGACGGTGACAGAGATACTGGGTCCCTATAATGGGGGCACCTTGGGGGCCTTAAAGACCAGTGAGATTAGAACCGTCCTATACAACGCACTTTTCTTGACAGGAACCACAAACCAAGGATTTGAACACGATCGTTCGTGGCTGTACGTTGATTGAGCATATGTGTGTGCATTTGTTTGTATTATTTCTTCTAATAAGAGTGGATTGAAATTTTAAAATAAGCAAACAAATAATAAATAATAATAATAATAATAATTTTATACCACTTTTGTACATTCTTAGGTCAGCATTCCATTAACATCATATAGGTAGTTTCCTTTTTGTAAAAAAAATCAATAAAAGAAATCTCATCTTTACCATGCATCATTCCCCTTTAGATAATTGAAACATGATAAAGATTAGGCAAAAAAAATGACATGCATTCTAGATTAACTCATTAATTTCATTCATTTTATTTTATTAGCAAAGGAGGATTAGGTTGCCGTATGTATAGAAAGTCAAGAAAAGTGAATGCTCTAATATACGACATTATTTGTGCTATAAAGAAAAGCCCAAATCAATTTTTTCAAAAATACTATGGTTGGGCCCTTGCTTTGATATGTTTGTTGAAGTAAGTCTTCTTAGAATCTAACATAGATTCTCACTTAATACTTTTGAAATCTATTTGAGCATTCACAAATAAACCAATCAATGAGACTGATATTTATTATTCTCAACTTTCTCTACATTCTGCATTACATTAATTTAGAACATATCCCTCCTTATAAAAGAATAAATGAGAATAAAAAGAGAAATTAACCTATGTGTGTTAATCGGAAGTAATGGAAGCAAGCCATGCATAAAGAGTTGAGGGTAAAGAACTCCACAATCATTAAGACGCCAACTCTTACCCTAAGAGGATAGAGTCGTGTCGTACAACCGTGAAATCCAAAGGGAATGGGAATGGATGGATCCACACTCTTAACGAATTGCAAGCTTATAAAGAGACCTGAGGAGGACGAATCCTTCAAACGCTAAGGCAAAGTGAATAGATCTTTCTTGAAAGTGATTTCAACAAGAGAGAAACATTGTTTGTTAAGAAGCTGCTAGAAAGAAAACCCGCAAAGGGCGTTCTAGGCAAAAAAAATAATAAAAATAATTAAAAAAAAATTTGAGAAGCAATGTTTGTTCGAGCTGAAAATTGAGAGACAGTTTGAATGTTCCTCTTGAGAAGCAAGACTCCATAGAAAGTTCTATCATCGCTTCTACCCATTCCTACTTCTTAGGAAAGGCTTAGGATATGAGTTGAAAATACCTTTACAAGAGAAGAAGCCAAAGGACCTCTCTCTACACGAGATCTTCTGAAGCGCCCTCCCTTTGCACGAGATCTTCTGAAGCACCACATCCAAGCAAGTGGAAGACTAGCTCTACAGTTAGATGACCTAGGCCTCTCTAAGGGGCAACCTCCTTCTTTTTCTTTGTGTACGAATCACAAACTTGGGGCATGCCCGGGCCCTCAAGCTACATTAAATGGGAACGTGTATATTGAAAATTCTATTTTAATGCCATACACTTTTCTACTTCATTTCTCTTCTCCCTTTTATCTACTCTAAGCCTCGTCAACAAACCTTAAATGAACAAGTACATTTGAAATAAGGAAGTCATTAGAAACAATGGCTTAATACGCAATAAAAAAAAACACATAAAGATCAATCAAATTGGGCATGACTTGTGGATAAAAGTCCAAATGAAATCAGTGCAAGGGGCATCCCCCTTTAATGAAGGAATGAAAGATGATCACAAATGCTGCAAAGACAAAAGCCTGGCAGGAAACCCACTAAGGGGGCTGTGCAAAAATTAGGGTAAGGTCCGCTAGGAAACCCACAAACAAAAAGGGTAGCCTAGGCAAAAGTGAGGATCAAATAAAAAAGAAAATGTCTGCTAGGGAACACATCTCAAGTAACCTAGGCAAAAGTTAGGACAAACCAGAATCCCAAGCTGAAAACCGAAAGGCGCCTCGAGAAGATCATTTAATCAAATATGTAATCCCAAGTCATCGGTTAACTTTGAAGGAAATAATAAGCTAATACGGAAAATGATTTCCTCACTTTGAATGTGCTTGTTCATCAGCCTAAACCACTAGCCTACCTCGGCCAGCCATTCTTCTATAAATCATTTTTGAAAAAATCTTTTCTAACAAAACTTTTACAAAAAAAAATATGTATATACCCCCTTCCTCTCATTCCTCTTGACCTACATGACATTAAGATAAATTTGAGAGATACATGGAATATACACAGTGAACACTCACAAGGAAAAAATGGAGGTGTCCTAGAACAGAGTCTAGGTACACCTGATCTAAGGGCTAACATATCATATTCGGTACAAGTGAGAGCGCCGAACTACACAAACCTCAGGTTCAAAAAAGCAACACGACACGGCTAAAAGGCTAATAATCCATGTCATTGATCAATGCGCATAGATTAATTTCTTGAAAGTAAAATCAATCTCCATTTAAGCATTAGCATAGAGGCATCATTGCATAGCATGCATAGGGTACAAGTATGCACAAAAGGGTATAACTTCACTTTATAAATATATATATATATATATAAATAAAATAAAAATAATAAAAAAAATCGAATCTATTCCTGTCTTGAATTTTCATGTGCATCCATGCATCCATACTCACCATGGGGCATCCGTCAACAATCAAACAATCAATCATCAATAAATCAAAAGGACTCCGCAACAAGCGCCTGGAGAGGCATCACAATACTCACACGACAGGGGCAGCCCCAGAATTCCTATCACCCATCTATTTCTTTGCCCACTAACACAGGGGCACATCAAACATCTCCTGCCCATCCACCTAGGGGCAGTCTTTCATCCCACAACACCAACTAGAAAAGCCAAAAAGAAAACACAAATTCCAATTGATAGCATTTGAACAAAAGATAAAAGCAGCCCAAATTAAAGGCATCATGACACACCTCCTGCCCAACATCCTTAAGGCAATATCTACCACAAGTCAAGCAAACCAATGAAGGCACCGACAATTTCCTCAAAATACAACAAAGGTCTGGAGAGATTGTACTCACCTCCCAATTTGGTACACGATAAAGCCGTGAGGGAAAGGTCTGGAGAGACTGTACTCGCATCCCAATCCGGTATACGACAAAGCCATGAGGGAAAGGTCTGGAGAGACTGTACTCGCATCCCAATCCGGTATACGACAAAGCCGTGAGGGAAAGGTCTGGAGAGACTGTACTCGCAACCCAATCTGGTATACGACAAAGCCGTGAGGGAATGGTCTGGAGAGACTATACTCGTATCCCAATCTGGTATACGACAAAGCCGTGAGGGAAAGGTCTGGAGAGACTGTACTCGCATCCCAATCCGGTATACGACAAAGCCGTGAGGGAAAGGTCTGGAGAGACTGTACTCGCAACCCAATCCGGTATACGACAAAGCCGTGAGGGAAAGGTCTGGAGAGACTGTACTCGCATCCCAATCCGGTATACGACAAAGCCGTGAGGGAAAGGTCATCCCAATCTGGTATACGAAAAAGTCGTGAGGGAAAGGTCTGGAAAGACTGTACTTGCATCCCAATCTGGTATACGACAAAGCCGTGAGGCAAAGGTCTAGAGAGACTGTAGTCATCTACCAATCCGGTATACGACAAAGCCGTGAGGGAAGCTGAGCTACAAAAATACTCCCTCTTCAACAAGCTACAAATAAAAGAACGCACTATCACAAGAGAAACAATGGAGCATCTACTTGAAGAAATGTAGAAGCACCAACACCAAAGAGACGAGGAGGAGACCTGGACGAAATGTCTACGTCTTTACTTGCCTTTGGAAAAGCAACACATAGCTACTCCAAAAGACAAGTAAAGAGGGGTAGCTGTAGACACCCAATTACGTCTGGGGGCACACAAACAAAGAAATGATCCTCCGTTATGAAGGGAAGGAGCTTCCGAAGCAGGCAAACAACAAGACAGGACATTAGAAGGCCTAAAGGTCAAATAAGGTAGTTTTAGTAGCCCGGAACGGGCTGTTCCAAAATCGGAACGGGCCATTCCAAAATCAGAACGGGCTATTCCAAAATCCGAACAGGCCGTTCTGAACCCCGGAACTGGCCGTTCCAATATCAGAACGGGTCGTTCCAACGTAACTAAAAACACCTAAACATTTTGGGTGGAACGGGTCGTTCCAATACTAGAACGGGCCGTTCCAAACAAGGAAAATTTGGAACGGCCGTTCTGGAAAGGGAAAATTTGTGTTAATTTCTACTCTGGAATGGGCCGTACCGTTTTCAGAACGGGCCGTTCTAGGGTACGAAATTTGCACATAATAATTGGGCCAGAATGGGCCATTCCAAATCCGGAACAGACCGTTCTGACCCCTTCTGATTCCTATAAATAGAAGCTTCGGGCACAGTTCTTAGAGGGCGGCCATAGAAATTTTGAATAAGACTCCTTTGAGCACGAAAATTCTCTATCTCTCTCCCTTCTATTGTATTTCTTGATATTTGTGTCGCATCTCTATCTTCTCTCTCCCTCCTATTGTATTTCTTGAGATTTGTGAGGCATACTGTAGTGTGAAAGGTCGCCACAAAGCACCTTCTCCATATTTGAAGATTTAATAGAGCTCGTTCAAGAGGTATTTCAATCAATCTTCTTCTCTTCCTTTTATTTCTCATCTTTATCTCTTTTTTATTATAATAAACATCATAATGCAGATATTTTAGGGTTAATCGCTTAATTTATATGTTAAGCATTTAAATAGTTATTAATAAAGGGGATCTAATATTTAATTTATTAATTCTTATCACGTTAACTTCATTATAGGGTACCGATTTAGGGCATTGTAGGGGTGCTTAATACCTTCCTTACACGTAACCGACCCCCGAACCCAATTCTGGTTATCAAGGCCATTATTGGATTCCTTTTAAAAAAACCTTTTCTTTTTCCAATGTTTTGAGTAAAATATTGGTGGCAACTCCATGAACCTATTTTCAAAGCCATTAATTAAGGATTAGTCTGGTGTACGGGCATTCCTTAATTGATGAGATCTTTAAAAGGATGTCTAACCACAGGTCGCAAGATCGGAAATTTTCGGGTTGCGACACAACGTGCGACGCGTTCAACAAGGAAGCGTCAATCATCTACATCTCCCATGAAGGTAGAACCTCTGGCTGCTGCAGCACCAACAGCTAGACAGAAAATGGTTCTTCAATTAGAGGAAGAATCCACGTTTGATGATGAGGACAGCCAACCCATCGGAAAGGTTGTAAAAAGAAAGGCCTTGTTACCTCTTCCTGCACCACCTCAATCCACAAAGAAAAGGATTATAAAGCTTGGATCAAAAATGGTGGCTAAACCTGTGTTTGATGTTCTCACTACTTTAACTCAGATGAAAATACTTGCAAATGTTGCCTCTCCTCTCGTCACTATACATTCCTCTTTCGTAAGTGACATTTCTCTATCTTCCCTTCCTTTGAACTCCTATAAACTATGTCTGATTAAAATTGACTGATAAACTAAACAACTATGAATCCTACCTAATGTCTCCTTATAGGTTATTTTTGCAAATACCTTGGCTATGAGAAAAGGGAGGATTGCTATCAAGAACGATCTCATGATCATGCCCCCAAGGCCTCCTTCCTTTCCATCATTTTCACTCAAGGAACCAACAACCTCTCTAATACTAGAAGGAATGGATCCAGGGACAGACGTATACACTATCATCTTCCCTGGAATAGCTAACCCTGATGGAAAAGCAGAATTGCTCAAAATTGACCATCTCACCACTGATAAGGACATTAGAAAAAGAAATAGGATTGGTCTGAGATCAAAGCCACACTCTTACATTATTGACAGGATGTTTAATGTGCTTTGTGGACGCTATCCCATCAACTGGCCTAGGCACTACGTCTTGTAGAAGCCCACCACACACGCCCTATGGTACTACAGACCAGTGTACTCTTAGCTTGAGGAAGGCTCAACCATACTGGACGCTTCAACAAATCTTCTGCGCGACTCGCGAGGGAACACTCACAAGTATGAAGCCATCCTGCCCAACAAGCCTACATATGGGCCGAGACAGCCTTCATCTGTGTGTTCTCTGTTGAAGCACTTTCCTACACTTATTGTCACTAACCCTCACGGTCAAACAGTTGAAAATTTCATTCCACTAGGCCAACATGTTCTACCTGTGCAAGTATATGAATATGAGGAAGGGGTGTACAAGTACACACCTTATTGCCCAGACTTACCCTTCTCTCCGTTTGAGGCCTATCTAGCTCTTCCACCAAGTACCATAACTATTCTTCCTCCACCTACCTTTAAGAGGAAAATCTACCCAAAAGGGGATCTAAGTCCAAATGTTCCTAGATTCCACCACAAGGAACTCCTCAACTCATCCATCCTCTCCATCAACAACCATCATCATCCAGCTGACCAAATAAGCCTTCATCCCCTCTACCAAAGGTAGAGTTATTCAATTCTCCGACTCAATTCCTCCCTGTACATATAAGTCACTATCGCTCACTCTTAGCGTCGGACCGAGCAGCAATAGGTTATCTACGCCTATGTATAGATACACCTTTACAATTGTACATACGTCCCTCTCTATACACTCCAGCAGAAGCGCAAATTTATGTCTATCTTGACCGAATCTGCCCTCGACTTCCTCCAATTGATCAAAATAAGATGAAAGAACCTGCCCTACATCTGGGACCGATGCCTAGACCATCAAAAATTGAGGTTCTGGACTATAAAGGAGTAAGCTTGAATTGGCAACAAGATCCTGCCAAAGCACTGAACTACACTGAAGATGATGCTAAGAAATTCTATCAAAACTTCATGCACAAATGCAGTCAGGAAGCTAGTTCGTCTAGTCTCTCAGACGAAGAAAAGGCCAAGACTCATGCTACATGGGTATCGCTGGATGACCCCATGCAAAGTGATGCACTTCAGCGACACATCTGCTACCTTTCTTCATAAACGACGTGGGCCTGATCTTAATGCTCTTAGCAAGAGATACTTCATCCACTCCTCTCTTTTCAATCTCGACCTATACAAAGATGAGTGGAAGGTGGTCATAGACACATGGCATAAGGTTGAGTATAAGTGGTGCAAGGATATTCCACCATGGAAACCAGGTATGCATATGCCTTGGGATGATTCTTCCAAAGTTGCACAATCTGGATCACAAACATCTGAGCCTATCTCTGCTGAACCAATCTCTACGTCTGCTCCTCTGGAGGTGCTCCCATTTGCTTCTGAACAATCACAATAATATGTCTCGATTGAGTCTTTCAATGAATTCAAAGCAGATCTGAACAAAAAGTTCAACAGCTTGTTCAACTTGATTACCTCCAAGCTTTCCAAAGATCCACCTTTGTCATGATGATCTTATTGAGGAAGATAGGACAGCATGTGCAAGATTAGTCATGTTAGGGGGAGAGAAACAAATTGCACTTCCTTTTGAATGTTCTTTTTGTACACACCCACTGTCTCATTCAATATACACTTACCTTTCAAATTTATTGTCCTACATATTTTAGTGTTTTATGTTATAAACTTGATTTATTTCATCTTCATTTAATATGTTCCACATTTCCCTTAGTGACTCATCTATTTCTTTTTTATTATTACAAAGGGGGAGAAACTATATACGAACTGATAAAATCAGAAAACTATATACAGACTGATAAAATCAAAAAAGTAATGAGCAATCTAGTTAGGGGGAGAATATATACTCAGGGGGAGAGCTACGTCTCATAAATAACATAATGATCAACAGGGTTATAATTGAAATAAAGCACTTCAAGTCCTCAAGTTTAATATGCTTCAAGTTTTCAAATTTTATCTTAAACAAATTTTTGACACTATAAGAAAAATAAGGATTATCTACAGAAGAAATCGGTAGATAAGCATGAAAATTCGTAAGTGTCAATTATCTATGGATTATCTATGAAAAAAAATCCATAGGTAATAAGGTCGTAGATAACGTTACCTACGAAAAATTTTCCATAGATAACATTTCGTAGATAATGTTACCTACGGAAAATTTTTCATATATAACCCACGAAATTTTTCATTAGTGTTTCAGTCGGATAATGAAAAGTGCAAATGTTGGAATATGTTCAAGTAAAATCTGACTAGACAAAACATCAGACGATAGGAAGACCGGCATCAAGAATAAGGTTATTTCAGACTCAAATCAAATACAAAGTCTATCAAAAAGTAGCCTGGAGCATTAGACGCAAATTGGCTAAGGCATCAACATAAAGTGACATTGGAAAAGTCCAATATAAATGACGAAGTTATTACTTCGACACCCAGAAGAAAAGGGTAGTCAAAATCAGGCGTAGTATCTTGTTACCAGACAATGTCAAGAATGTTGAAGCACGTCTGAAGTCCACTAATCACATTGAAAGGTATTATACAAGAAGCACAAAAGGACATCATCAAAAATGAAAATTAGGGCATGCATGGATTCACAAGTCAAAGCTGAGTGCGTCAGAAAAAGGACACCTACTTTTCAGTAAAAGACAGTACCGCAGCGGCTAAACTGATGGAAAAGTACAAATATACCTAGACCATGATTGGAGTCAGATATCGAAGAAATCAACTACACAAAAAAGCTCCACTAATACAAGCAAACATTTAATGCAATGATCAAATGCATTAAATGAGAAGATCTGCATGAACATGAACGAAGCCTTCATCTACATCAAGAAAAAGATTACGCTCCAACGGCCAAATTTAAATTTAAACAACGGGCAGATTTATCAGATGTATATAAACATCAAGACAAAGAAGAAGAAGATAGAGAACAAAAAAGAAGTAAATCGTGAAAGAAAAAAGTTTCAAAGCTTCAACCATTCTCCTTCTAAAAGCATTTCATGTATATCTGTGTAGAAACTAAGATAGCTTATCTTAGTGAGTGTTGCCAATAGTTCATCCTTTCTAAGAGAGTTACCAAATACTCAGACACTGTTCTCTGAAAAACTAAGGTTACACACCTTAGTAAGTGTAGAAATTACCATACCCTCTCTATGAAAGTTATACACACACTCAAAACCTACAACTACTATAAAGCCTGAAGAGGCTAGTAGAAAGAATACTTGTGAACCAGAAGTGGTTGAGAATACTAGCGTTGGTAAGTGAAGCTAACGGGCCAGAAGTGGTTGCGAGTACTTGTAGAACCAGAAGTGGTTAAGAATACTAGCGTCGAGTTGACAAGCCAAATGTGGTTGAGAATACTTGTAATCCTGTGTGATTAGTAGAACCCTTTTATGGAAGAAAACTAAACGTAACTCAGATTGAGTGAACCATTATAACTATCTGTGCATTCTCTTTTCTTTTCAGCATTTCATACTCTGCACCTGATCTACTTCGGTTTTCAGCAAAGCTTTGGACGAAAGTCTATTTGATCCTATTAAAACTACTTGATCAGATGATAACATTTTCCAAACTAAAAACTTGTTTATCTAATCGTCTATATTGAAAACTAGGTTTGGTAAAACAAAAATCACTAGACAAAAATTTTGTTTAAATCTTCCAACCAAAAATACGCTTGCGAAAATAACTTTAAAATTTTCCTTCGAATCAGAACACACACATTCAACCCCCCCCCCCCCCTTTTGTGTGTTTTTTCGCTAACTTCATTTGGTATCAGAGCTTCACCCCTTGGGTTGAGCATCTAGCACTACAGGGGTAACGATCATGGAAAATGAAGGACAAACCATAAACCGACCACCTCTCTTCAAAGGAGAGAAATATGACTACTGGAAGCAAAGAATGATTGCATTCTTTGATTGTTGATTTGGGCTTAATCGCTTATAATTGTACAGTTTTACTGTTTGGGCTTCATTAGGCCAGTAATTCAAATTTTAATTAATTATGATTCTCTTGGTCTAATTTTTGTTTATCAATTATTTTCAGGTTAATTGTGAAGCATTTTTGGGCTCAGATATTAATTTTGGACTTCAAGAGATAAAGTTCCACGTCAGCGCCATGTCAGCCCTACATTGCCACATCAGCGCCACATCAGCAACATGCTTACATTTTTGTTAACCTTGTTTTATTCATTTTCGGGCTAGACACATCTAGAGGGGTCCCATTTGTGTTTTAGGTCTTAGGTGTCTAGGTTAGGGCTGACCTGGCAGCCACTAATGATGGAAGAAGGTAGGAAAAGTCAATGTAGTTCTTCTCCTATTCTTCACCTAGCTCGGATCCTCTTCAATGGAGATGCAAACCGAATGGAATGGAGGCTTAAGTAGATGGAGATTTTCGGAATGGAAGGAGGTTAAGCTTAGAAGGAAGTATCCAAGCTCAAGCATCAATGGATTGTCCACTTCAAAGAGAAGGAACAATGGTGAACTCCTAAAACTAGAGAGAAATTCTCGGTGACTTTGAGGGAGAAACTTGGCTCAATGGCTCTCAAATTTCTGAATATTCAAAGTGAATACAAAAATGTGAAGGGAGGACTTAAGTATGCACGGAAATGAAGCACATAGGTACCTAAACCAAAGCTACACAAATTAGCGCCTAAAGTTTGAATTCAAATTTGAAATTTGAATTCAAATTTTGGTGCACATGTGTAAGTCCGAAAATTTTAGGTACCAAGGTGCATTTAGGTCTGATTTGAGAGTCATTTAGGGTTAATTTGAGTGTCACATGTTCAGCCACCAATGGTGCAAAACATGTGACTCAAATGTAACTTAAATGGCTTCCAAATTAAACCTAGTTTAACCTAATTAGCATACTTTAGTATTCCTTGTATTTTCCTATTCTAATGACCTAATTACATTGGTCAAACAATTACAATGGAAAGGAAAAATTACAAGAATGAAAATGAGCCCAATATTGGGTACCAAAAGCCCAAAGGCCCATGAAGCCCAAAACTAGGCCCAACTAGCCTAAAACCTAAAATGCTACTCTATGTGGTCCAAAATACAAGACCAAAATATATGATACCTATACTAACATGATGTATACAAAACATATGAAAATAGCTATAACAAAATATGGCCCATAAAAAGTTCAACTTGGGCCTTCCCAGGCCCATTAGGTCCATTGGGCCCTGACTAGCCCAAACCTTCATGTCTAGCCAACTCCTCTTGGATCTTTGAGTGTGTCACCTCTTGCATTCCCAAGTATGATTCCATCAACTAACATTAAGCAACTTGATGTGACCACGTTGGGATGACATTCCTCTCCATTCCTTTTTGTTTTTCTCTTTGTTTTGTATCTCCATTTTCGTTTTTCTCTCCAGCCACATTTTTCTTCCATTCCATTTCTGCCTGGTTGTATCTGAACATATTTTACATTTGAATGAATACAAACTTTTCATTTTCTTCTCTTCTACCTTGTTGTATCTTCATTTTCATTTTAATGGAAGGCTAAAACCCTTGGGGTTGGCTCCTTGAGCAGATTGTAATCTCTATTTGAGGTTTTATTCGTATATGTATGTGTGTTCTGCTTTCTTCTTATTCATTGAACCTCTGTGTTAAAATGTTTGTTTTCAACACTTGTTCATGCTTAATGAATCAGGTTGCTACACCAAATTCACAGGTTGCTTAATCTTGTGGGAAGGTTTAATGTTGTATACGTTTTCTTAATTCGTGTAGGGAAATCTTGAGTTAATCTTTGCTTAGTTGGCTAACTCGGATGGAACAAGGATTAAGTTATGAACAGAGAAATCTTTTGAGAACCAGGGATAAGAGAGTTGCAATCTGAACAAGGAGCCAATCCATTTTTCTTGTTGTTCTACTTTGCATTTTATTGTGTTTAACTTTGATACTAAACCAACCCCCCCCCCCCACTTCGTTGAACCTTTAACAAAGATAAATGGTCCTTGGGAGATGACCTAGGAAAGCTTCCTAGTATTACATTTAACTATTTTTATTTAACCGGGTATAGTCTCAATCATCTATATTGAAAACTAGGTTTGGTAAAACAAAAATCACTAGAAGAAAATTTTGCTTAAATCTTCCAACCAGAAATACGCTTGCTAAAATAACTTTAAAATTTTCCTTCGAATCAAAACATACACATTCAACTCCCTCCCCCTTCTGTGTGTTTTTCGCTAACTTCATACTTGTAAAGCCTGGAGGGGCTTGTCAAAGAATACTCACTGCAAGCTTGAAGAGGCTGATTAAAGAATACTAGCACTGGTGAGTGAAGCTAGCGAGCCAAGAGTGGTCGAGAATACTTGGACCAAGAGTGGTTTTGACCTAGACGGTCCATAATACTCACTACTAGCCAGAAGTGGCTGATAAGAATATACTAGCGCTGGTGAGTGAAGCTGACGAGCTAGGAGTGGTCGAGAATACTTGGGGAACCAGAAGTGGTTTAAGAATACTAGTGCTGGTGAATGAAGCTAGCCAACCAGGAGTAGTTGAGAATACTCGTGACCAGGAGTGGCCGTGACCGGGATGGTCTAGAATACTCAAGGCCTGGAAAGGTCGAGAATACTTGGACCAGGAGTCGTTATGACCTGGGTGGTCTATAATACTCATTGCTATCATGAAGAGACTGATAAGAAGATACTAGCATTGATGAGTGAAGTCAACGGGCCAGAAGTGGTCGACAATACTTTTGTACTCAATTGCTTAACTAGTGGAACCCTTCATTTGAAGGAGACTGGACGTAGCTTAGTTGAGCGAACCAGTATAAAAATGATTGCATTGTTTTATTTATATTTCAGACGCGTACTCTTCTTAATTGACAAATTATGTTGAAAATTTTGTCTACCGTCTATTCTTCATTAAAACCATTTTTCAGACAAAGACGCAAATTTTGTTTAACAAATATATTACACTGAAAAGTTTTATCTACTGTTTATCCTTATATGAAACTATCTTGAAAAGGAAAATGCAAATGCTTTAATCATTATTGTTATATGAACTATTTTTCTTCAACAGACGATAAATCTTTCAGACGCAATGACCTTGTGTTAAGAAAACTCTGCATAATTGTCTGGTATCTAAAAGTGCATTGGACAAAGAACATTACTCTTGTGAAAATGGCTTTAAAAATACCTTTGTTCACACACACACATATTCAACCCCCCTTCTATGTGTTTTTCCGCTAACTTCACACTTAGGGTTGAGGTAAAAGTAGCTTGGTAAATAATACTTGTATCTTGGATAAGATAGTGAAACTTAATATAGTTGGATTAAGAACTGGACATAATCTCAGTGGTTGAAATGAACCAGTATAAAAACACTTTGTATTCTGATTGTTTATGTAATGCCTATTTTTATAGTTCTAAATTTTAATACTAAAAAATGTCTTTCTTATAGATTATTAACGCAACTATAAATTAACAATATTTGTAATAAAGACAAAAGAAAATTCTATGAAACAATATACATATAGTTGAATTTATATACATCGCATACTATTATAAAATATTTAGAAAGATGTACTCATTTACAAACTATTTATTTATACACTTCTACTATAATAATTACATATTAGGTTGAAATAAATTTACTATTGAGTTGACATGATTGGTCAGGGTAAATAGAAGGTAACTACTATGAGGCCATCTATAATAGTGAGAATTTCCTGGTTTGGAGAAAATATAAAAGTCGATAATCCTATGCCGTGAAAAGTAACCAAATTGGGAACTGCATCGATGCTCCA
Source organism: Cajanus cajan (assembly GCF_000230855.2). Lineage (NCBI taxonomy): Eukaryota > Viridiplantae > Streptophyta > Magnoliopsida > Fabales > Fabaceae > Cajanus > Cajanus cajan. The sequence goes on along the minus strand of NC_138523.1, from coordinate 28,500,274 downwards.
ATTCGTTCCAGAAAATACAGTCGATATGGCTAAAGTAAAAGAGTCAGGTATGTCGGGAAGATCCATCTATTTTCATTATAATTAATTTTATTTTAAAACAAAGAAAAATAAGGAGTGAGTACGATTATCCAATAAATGTAATTAATTAAATAGAATCTACCAAATTTATTTGTAACCAATATTAAATATATAATTTAGATTTTTCTTGATATAATCAAATTTGAATTATTCTTGTAGTGACTAGTCAAGATAAATGAGCTTTATCATAATCTCAAATGACAAAAGGATTTTTCTTCACCTTAAGTTCTTTACTCATTTAAATCTCCAAGGTCAAACCACTAACTACAAATTAATTCAAATTTTCATTCTTATGGCCATAGATTAACATTTATCTTTATAATGAATGATAATACTGTTAGAAAAGAATGGCACAATCTAAGAGGGGGGGTGAATTGGATTCTATCACCCTTTAAAAATTATCAGAGTATTTAGGATCTTTATTTCACTTAAACTTTTCTAAGACAGAATTTTCAATGAAGTTTCTTCAAAGACTTGTTATAGAGGTATGAATGCAATACGCTTTCTTGATTACAAAATAATGAGGTTCAAATGTAAAGCTCTAAATTCAGATGAAACCATTTACATTCACACACACATGTTAATCAAGAATTATCTTCTTTAATGTCCAACCAAGAAATTACTCAAAGTAAAAGATAAGGTAGAGCACGAGTCTTTTATACTGGTTCAGCAACTCCACATGTGACCTACATCCAGTCCTCAATCAGCACCTGATCAAGATTTGTTCCACTATCTCAATGAAGAAGGTTTACAAGCACACCACACATGCATATACTTCAACACTAAAGATAACCACTTTCTTGACCCCAAGAAAGCACCCCTTGTACAAACCCACTACAAGAAACCTTACCACTTGAGAAACCCTTCTCAAGATTTTACAATTATTCACACAGAATCAAGGAACGAATTCACCTGGAATTCAGAAGCAAATCTTAATCTTCCCCTTTCAAGAATGTGATGATGATGATGATCTTCTAACAAATTTTTTCACAAACGTTTTTACTCTTGGATTTCACAAAGAAAACTCTCCAAGATGGTCACAAAGACTCCACAAAAACGCTTTTCTCAATTTGATTATCATTTCTAACTCTTGTCTTAAGTTTCTAAAAGTTCAAACTATTTATAAAAGTCTCAGACCCATATAATCGATTATTTTAAAGAATAATCGATTATTTTGTTCTTCAGGTTTTCTGGAAACCAACCAAGAACAATATAATCGATTATTTTGCTGGATAATCGATTATTCCAGAGAGTTATTTCTGGGATAATCGATTATTTGGCAAATAATCAATTATTGCAGCAAGGCATCCCATTTTGCCTGTTGTTGGAATAATCGATTATATTTAACGATAATCGATTATTTTGAGTTAGTTTTCAAAACTTCATTTTAAGTCTCAAAATAACTTTCTAATCTTTTAACTCATCATCATACACTCTCTACTTAGCTTAGATATAGATTTTGCTCATGCACACAGCATACACAACACATAAAACCATTAAAAACAATTTATAAACTAATTCCTATTACATAGCATTTTCTTTGACTTTTCTTTGACTTTGTTTTTGTGCTTCTAAGTTGTTGTTGTTTGTAGTTGTCCTTGACACACATTTTGTGATCATCAAAACTCCTTTATGCTTCAAGCTCCTCTAAGCTCAACAAATACAATAATAAAATGAGCTTAGGGAAAATTAACAAGGCTCTATTAAAGTTAGAATTAATATAAAAATAATTAAGCTAAATAAATTAGACTATTTTTAATTATTTAGAATTTAGTATAATATAGTTTATAGAAATGAGATGTATTAAAGAATATTAATCTAGTAAATGACAGTTATAATTAACAAAATAATTAAACAACACAAATTAGGAACATCTCATTGATTATTTAGAGTAAAAAGTATCATAGATTAAACAAATGAATGAGGTTAGGAGCACCTCACTAAGTAAATATACTTAGATATAATATAAATTGAATAAATATAATAATAGAGAGAATTTAAAAGGGATAAAAGTCTTCTCCCCCTTACCTTAATAGAAAAGTGGAATTGCTTAGAGATAACCTAAGACTGCATAAAAAAAAAGTTTTCTCACTTTTCTTCTTGCTCTTTCTCTCTTCTCTTCTTACATTTGTTTTTTCTCCTGATATAATCTCAAATAACAAAAATATTTTCTTCACCTGAAGTTCTTTACTAATTTAAATCCTCAAGGTCAAACATCCAACTACAAGTTAATTCAAATTTTCGTTCTTATGGCTACAAGATAAGAGTTGGACTAAGAAATCAATTCTAGAAGCTAAAAAAGGGTATCCTGAGCAATTTCAATAATAGGGTTCATTGATATTCCTAGTATAGTAGATGCTATCACATCAACATTTATCATTATAATAAATGATGATATAATAATAAGATGGGCTTAGGAAAAATTAACAAGGCTAAATTAGAGTTAGAATTAATATAAAAATAATTAAGCTAAATAAATTAGACTACTTTTAATTATTTAGAATTTAGTATAATATAGTTTATAGAAATGAGATGTATTAAAGAATATTAATCTAGTAAATGACAGTTATAATTAACATAAAATAATTAAACAACACAAATTAAGAACATCTCCTTGATTATTTAGAGTAAAAAGTATCATAGATTAAACAAATGAATGAGGTTAGGGGCACCTCACTAAGTAAATATACTTAGATATAATATAAAATAAATAAATATAATAATAGAGAGAATTTAAAAGGGATAAAAGTCTCCTCCCCCTTACCTTAATAGAAAAGTGGAATTGCTTAGAGATAACCTAAGACTGCATAAAAAAAAGTTTTCTCACTTTTCTTCTTGCTTTTTCTCTCTTCTCTTCTTACATTTGTTTTTTCTCCTGATATAATCTCAAATAACAAAAAGATTTTTCTTCACCTGAAGTTCTTTACTAATTTAAATCCTCAAGGTCAAACCTCCAACTACAAGTTAATTCAAATTTTCGTTCTTATGGCTATAAGATAAGAGTTGAACTAAGAAATCGATTCTAGAAGCTAAAAAAGGGTATCCTGAGCAATTTCAATAATAGGGTTCATTGATATTCTTGGTATAGTAGATGCTATCACATCAACATTTATCATTATAATAAATGATGATATAATAATAAGATGAGCTTAGGAAAAATTAACAAGGCTAAATTAGAGTTAGAATTAATATAAAAATAATTAAGCTAAATAAATTAGACTATTTTTAATTATTTAGAATTTAGTATAATATAGTTTATAGAAATGAGATGTATTAAAGAATATTAATCTAGTAAATAATAGATTAAACAAATTAATGAGGTTACAAACACCTCACTAAATAATTATAATTAGATATAATATAAAATAAACAAATATAATAATATAGAGAATTTAAAAGGGATAAAAGTCTCTTCTCATTTACCTTAATAGAAAAGTGGAATTGCTTAGAAATAACCTAAGAATGCATAATTTGTTTTTTCTCACTCTTCCTTATCAATTTCTCTCTTCTCTTCTTACGTTTGTTTTTTCTTCCGATGATTCCCCCGTTTTCTATTTATAGAAAAATTTGAAATGATTACTTAGTTGGTTTCTAAAGTTTAGTTAGCTTAGTTTAGTTTCTATCTAACCATTTTTTTTACTTCATTCAATATCATCATGTGGTACCATGGGTGGATAAGAATACAATCTAATCAATGTGTACTTTATCATTTTGTGCATGCATTTGTCAAATTTGATTTGATTTGATTTTCTTTAACCGTTATCTAAAGTAACGGAAATACATATATGAACAAACTAAATAACTATAATTAAAAAATACACTATCGTATGATATATATATATGAGGAGGGTTCAAACGACACCGATGTAACTTTTACTAAGTGTTACACCGCTCAATAACTTTATATTAAAAGTGAATTTTGTAAATCCAACCGTTAGATTGAAAGTTCATATCTCTTAGATCATATGTGTCAAATTTTATATTAATCTAAAATGATTTGATACTTCATTTTCATAAAACAAAATTGACGTAATATATACATTTCAAAATATACTAAAATATGAACACTTTGATTACCTTCAAGTTGTTGTTCAATTTTAACAAAATTTGACATATATGATCTAAGAGATATGAACTTTCAATCAAACGGTTAGATTTACAAAATTCACATTTAATATAAAGTTATTAAGCGGTGTAACACTTAGTAAAAGTTACACCGGTGTCGTTTGAACCCTCCTCATATATATATATATATATATATATATATATATATATGAGGAGGGTTCAAACGACACCGGTGTAACTTTTACTAAGTGTTACACCGCTTAATAACTTTACATTAAGTGTGAATTTTATAAATCTAACCGTTAGATTAAAAGTTCATATCAATTTATATGTGTATGTCAAATTTTATTAAAATTGAACAACAACTTGAGGGTAATCAAAGTGTTCATATTTTAGTATATTTTGAAATAAATATATTACGTCAATTTTGTTTTATAAAAATAAAGTATCAAATCATCTTGGATTACTATAAAATTTTGTATATATGATCTAAGAGATATGAACTTTCAATCTAACGGTTGGATTTATAAAATTCACACTTAATATAAAGTTATTGAGCGGTGTAACACTTAGTAAAAGTTACACCGGTGTCGTTTGAACCCTCCTCTATATATATATATATATATATATATATATATATAGATAGATAGATAAAGAAAATAGAATTTCAACTGAATACTAATACTAAAATATCGTATTATACTATATACAACATTACTAAAAATAACAGTCTTAATTCTAAAGAGTAAGAATTGACAATTGAGAATTTAGAAACCAACTAAGTAATTTTATTATTCATATTAAACATTTAAGATTTTAACAATTTTAAATATTTATATGTTAATAATAATTAAAATATTATTTTGAAAATATTATAAATAGAATTTTATAATATTTTTATATATTTCCATTTTAGTTAATTGGAAATATAAAAATTTTAAAGCATTAAAAATAAAAACATTGTACTTCATTTATCTTATTTTTAAAATATAGCAACTAGGAATTTAGACTATTATTTTAAAAATAAAATAATGATAATAAAATTAAAATATTATTATATTATATCAGAAATTCAGGATATTATAATTTATTTTTTTTTGTCTGCACTCCTTAATGCAATTTTATTACCTTGTTATTTTACGAAAAGCGCGAGATTTTTTAATGACATTATTCCACCCTCCTTTTAATATCTCTTTTCTCTTCACAATTAAATTTAAAAATATTTGAAAAGTTTAAAAGCAATAGTCTCAAGTTTCCAACGATATCATTAAATGTTAGTTTATGCCACATTTAATTGTAAACTTTTAAACTAAAGTTTTTATAACATTGTCCCTTTTATTAGAAAAAGACAAACTAAGATGAATAGTACAAAGGTACATGAGTTTATCATATTCACTCTAAAACTACCGATAGTTATATGATCAATTCCTAATACACATAAAGGATTTTTACTATACGCAACCAGTTCAAAATATAATTAAGATCTCATACTCAAGTATATATAATTTACAAGTTTTCTTAAATTCTAAATTTAAGTATTCTTTCTTCAAGAAGTCTCTTTACACTTACTCTCACACCCAAAGTATTTAGAAAGTAATAAGAAGAAAGACAAAATTAATACTGTCAAGAGATATAGAGTAAATCTTCAATGATAATTGAGAATATTTTCTAACAAAATTCTTACAAACTAAAACGATTGATTTCAAAGAAATAAATGAAAAAAAAGGACTATTTGATGTTTCTTAAGATGTTATTTTTTTTCTTCATGAATTAAATTTTTTACTCAATTCTTAATCTTTCACTGTTATTAGCTTAGCCCTCAATGTAATTAAGAAATCAACAATGTTTTTCTAGTTTTGGTATCCACCAAATATATCTCTCCATTGATGGTTAAAGACTAATTCCTTTTAAAGTGTAATAAAGATCATTGGAATAAATCTTTTATATTTCTCTCAGCAAAAGTCTTCTTTATATGCTTAATTAAATAATTAAATTTCTGTTAACATGTTTAAAGAACACAATTAAACTATCTATTAATTGTGTTAAGCTTTGTTAGTAGTCCAATATTGCTCTTCAAAACCTACATTTTCAATTAAGATATTCATGTAAACAATATGAAGAATAAAAAGAATCATGCAATAAAGTTTTCAATAAAAGCTTATGTGTCATTAGTTATATTGGATTAGTGATAGGTGATTAAAAAAATATATTTGAATGATAAATTTATTTTTTAACTATCCAAACTATTGTTTAATACAATTCAGTTTAATCTCAAATAACAGACAAAAATAGATAACTCTTCTTATACATAATTAGTGAAGTCAAGAAAGTTTGTATCTTTGTATACTTTATTTAATTAAAAATAAAATATAAAATAACTAAAATGGAAGATAAATGAAGAAGAATCAAAATAAAAACAAATGTTACAACCTTAACTACTTGCAATTACAAAGAAAGAGTTGGTTGTGTAAGTTCTATGATTTTCTAATACATCAATTATAGAAAATTAAAGGATCTTTGAAATTCATGATACTCACATAATAATAATAAAAAATGTGTACCTTTCTCCATAGTAGAAAACTCTTTTGATCCTTAGAGTGTTTTGATCTTCTTGAGAAGAGAACCAAGATTTCACTCCCTTTGACTTTTCTTTCTACTCTCTCTATCTTTCGTGATGGCTAGGGTTTGAGAGAATATTTTCTGTCAGGGGTGTGGACCTTGTCTCACATTAGTGGATATTTATAATCCCTAAAGATTGTTATTTCCATCAAATAACAATTATTCTCATAAATGCTCCATTAAACCCATTTATGATTTAGTCTTTAATTATTTAATTATTTATTTATTAGTCCCTTTATATATTACATATTTCCCACATGAGACATAATTATCTTACATTCTCCCACTTGACTCATGTGACATTTCTCACAACGGACAAATAAATAAATTAATTAAATTAACATAATGCGCATTAAAATGGCTAAATCATTTTATACATTAGGTTCATCATAATTTCATATTTAAAAATATGAACTAATTTGAGTCATGGCGGTTGTACATCAGTTTAATCGACATAGTCCCTTCCATGTACTACAAATAAGTCTTCTTCTTAATATAATCATTAATAAGGAGCACATACTTGGTCCAACTTTATATCTTTATTCAAGATGGCACCTGTTTACATTACTCTAACACAAATATGCATAAAACCATAGAAAACAGGTACTCAGAAACATATCATTGATGAGCTCAAAATGTCAATCACTTAATATAAAATAAACATGATACTCAACAATCATTAGTAACAATAATGCCCATATTTTTAACATGCTCAATAAATGTTTTGGGCGGTAATCCTTTTGTTAAAGGATCAACTATCATAAGATTTGTGCTAATATGTTCTATTGACACTCTTTGTTTCTGAACTTCCTCCTTCACGGCAAAGTACTTTAATTTCATATGCTTAGCACCCTTAGAGTACTTGTCGTTCTTAGAAAAAATACTGCTGCAGAATTATCACAATACATTTTCAACGGCTTAGCAATACTGTCGACAATTCCAAGCCCTGAAATAAAGTTCTGCAATCAATTAGCTTGAATTGTAGCCTCAAAACATGCTACAAATTCAGCTTCCATAGTCGATGAAGCAACAACTGTTTGTTTTGCACTTTTCCATGATATTGCTCCTCCAGCTAAAATAAACACATAGCCAAGAGTGGATTTTCTTGAATCCACACATCCAGCAAAATCAGAGTCAGAATATCCAATCACCTTAAGGTGATTAGACCTCCTATATGTAAGCATGTGACACTTTGTTCCCTGTAAGTATCTCAGAACTTTCTTTGCAGCTTTCCAATGTTCCATTCCCGGATTTCTTTGATATCTTCCTAACATTCCAGCTGCAAAGCTTATATCTGGTCGAGTACAGATCTGAGCATACATGATACTCCCAACAACTGATGCATACGAAATTGCTTCCATTTGTTTTCGTTCCAAGTCATTTTTAGGACATTGAGTGAGACTAAACTTATCTCCTTTCTGAATTGGAACGGGTGATGCTGAGCACTTTTCCATCCTGAATCTCTATATTACTTTATTGATATATGTTTTCTGAGACAAGCCTAACAGTCCTTGTGATCTATCTCGGAATATTTCTATTCCTATCACATAATTTGCCTCGCCCATATCTTTTGTTTCAAAGTTACTAGAGAGAAACTTCTTAGTCTCATGAAGAAGACCAAGATCGTTAGTTGCAAGCAAGATGTCATCAACATATAGAATTAAAAATATAACTTTACTCCCACTGACCTTCAAATATATGCATCGATCAACAATGTTTTCTTTAAATCCAAAGGAAACAATGGTATCATTAAACTTTAAATACCATTGGCGGGAAGCTTGCTTAAGTCCATATATTGATTTCTTTAATTTGCACACCATGTGTTCCTTTCCTTCAACCGAGAACCCCATTGGTTGGTCCATGTAAACATTCTCCTCTAAATTTCCATTTAAAAAGGCGATTTTCACATCCATTTGATATAGCTCCAAGTCATAATGGGCTACTAATGCCATGATAATTCTAAAGGAATCCTTTCGTGAGACGGGTGAAAAAGTCTCTTTGTAATCAATGTCATCTTTTTGAGTAAAACCCTTAGCAACAAGTTTAGCCTTGTACCTTTCAAGGTTGCCATCAGAGTCACGTTTAGTCTTAAAGACCCACTTACAACCAACTCTCTTGCAACCTTCTGGCAATTCTACAAGGTCCCAAACATCATTTTGTTCCATGGATTTTAATTCTTCTTTCATGACATTTAACCACTTTTCAGAATTATCACAACTTACAGCTTGTGAAAACGAAACTGGATCATTCTCATTAATACTTGAGTCAGTTTCTAACTCATGTAGATATACCATATAGTCATTCGAAATAGCTGGTCTTTTTCTCTTTGTGACCTTCTTAATGCTATTTCTTGTGGTTGTTCTACAATAGGTTCATTATGAATCATGGGTTCATTATTGTGTTGCTCTTCTTTATTGTTGTTTGACTCAACAGTTAGAGGAACACTTACTTTATTGCCAGAGGCATAAGTCAAAGGAACTTGCATTCTAACTTCTTTGACTTCCACTTTCTGTGGAATTGTACTCCTACTAACTTCACCATTTTCAATGAACCTTGCATTTCCAATTTCAACAATTCTCATATTATGATTAGGACAATAATATACCCCTTTGATTTTTCTGGATAACCAATGAAATATCCACTGATTGTTCTTGCATCCAATTTCTTTTCTTGTGGATTATAAATCCTTATTTCTGCCTGACAACCCCAAACATGTAGGTGCCTTAAACTAGGTGTCCTACCAGTCCACAGTTCAAAAGGTGTCTTTGAAACTGCCTTACTAGGAACCCTGTTTAACAAATACATGGCAATTTTCAAGGCATACATCCACAAATATATGGGTAAAGTTGAATTACTTAACATACTCCTAACCATATCCATTAATGTTCTATTACGCCTTTCTGATACACCATTTTGTTGTGGTGTACCTGGCATTGTATATTGAGCACAAATGACACATTTCTGAAGAAGTTTAGCAAATGGACCTGGGTGTTACCCAGTTTCATTATATCTTCCATAATACTCACCACCTCTATCAGATCTTACAACTTTCACTTTTTTGTCTAATTGCCTTTCTACTTCATTCAAGTAAATTTCTAAGGCATCGACTGCTTGAGATTTCTCATGCAATAGATAAACATAACCATAACGTGAATAGTCATCTATAAAGGTAATGAAGTATTTTTCCTTTCCGAAAGAATTGACATCAAAAGGACCACATATATCGGTATGCACAATCTCAAGAAGCTGGGTGCTTCTTGTAGCTTCTTTGTATGTTTTGTTTGTTTTCCTTTAATACAATTCACACAAATATTTAGATTTGTAAAATCTAGATTTGGAAGAATTTCATTTTTTTTTGTTAATCTTTCCATTCTTTCTCTAGAAATGTGACCTAAACGTTTATGCCACAAGAAAGCAGAACATTCCCAAGGAAGTTCTCATTCATAGTCATTCTAAAAGAGTTAAGTCTTGCTGCAATATTTGTCATCTCAATGACATGCTCATACATAGTACATGAACCATCAAACTTCATGGTGGTTAATGTACTCATTAGTGTCTCAGCAAAAGACTTATCAGTTGTTTGAGAGCACTCTCCCATAAATCCCATAAATCTTTAGCACTTTCAGTTTTGGGAAGAGTTATCTTAATACTGTTAGCAACAGTCATTCTCATGAATATTAGGCAAAATCTGTTAGACTTTTCCCAAACTTTATAATAGGTTTTCTCTTCATCGCTACTAGAATCAATAATAGCAGCACATTTCTCTTCCAATATAGCAAGGTCTAAATCCAATACACCGAGGTGAAATTAGACTTGCTCATTCCAGTCAAAGAAGTTAAGCCTATTAAAATTGGAACAGACGCTATAAGAGAATTCAGTGAATTAGGAACAAATACTTTATAATAAAATTTCACATGAGTGTTTTGAGACATAAAGCACATGCTACCCATATAATATATACAAACATCAATCAATAGTATATTGATGCTCTCCTTTGGGTGATACATCAACACACAACATACAAACATAATGATGCTAATAAATTTAATCATCATTTTGCAACTAAACATGCACCAATTAAAATTATCTAATACCTTTGGGTATATAAATAATTTAATAGCACATATAAGTCACACACAATTATATTCATTAATTATGGGAACAACTAATCAACCTTTGGGCGATACATAAATGTCTTATAATAATGAATTTCAATATACCCATAAACAAACAATTATTTTATTTAGCATCCATTATTCTATGGGTAATTGAATCAAATCACCATTAATTTGGAATTAAATAAATATAAAATATGGCCACTTTGGTGACTAACAAATTCATCATACAATTAATTCCAAGTAAATAAAAAATTTTACCAGTCCCAATTTAAAGTCATTCATGAATTTCATAAAAGAAAGTAAAATAAAACTTCATACTTTGGAAATTGAGAACATTGAAATTCTACGTTGAAATACATGAAGGTAACATGCGCAGTCACAAATTCCAAAATTTAATTAAAAGGAAAAATCAATTATTTCCAATTTGAAATATTAATTTCTAAGTTGAAATACATAAGAGTAGAATGCGCAGTCACGAATTCCAAAATTTGACTAAAAGGAAAAAATCAATTCTTTTCAATTTGAAATATTAATTCATGCATTTCAAAAAAGGAAACTTTCTTTCAATCACTCGATTTCATGAAAATAATTCTTTTGCGATTGTCATTAGGATTTCGATAATGTGGGATTTAATATATTGATCATAATTTAAAATTAAGAATTACATTCATGATCCAAAACAAATAACATGCAGCGGAAAATTAAACATAATATTGCAAGAATGACCTTGATAGAATTATTCCACTTCCGGTGGTATTCAAAGGATAACATTTATATAATATTCGTTTGTTTGTCTATCCTTTTTCTTTTCACTTTTCATAATATTTTCCCACTTCAGGTGAATAAAATATTCTTTTATTTTCATTGTCGTACAATTATCTCACTTCGGGTGAGCAAGTATCCTTTTATTTTCATTGTTGCACAATTATCTCACTTCTGGTGAGAAAATATTCTTTTATTTTCTATTGTTGTACAATTATCTCACTTCCGGTGAGAAAAAAATTGCTTGAAATTTCTTAATTTGACAATGTCTTCTGGATCATTGCAAAATCGTTATATATGTATATATATAACATTCATGGAGAATTATACAATTTTACAACACATATCATTCACGGAGGATCATTCAATTTCAAAACCTTGCTCTGATACCACATGTAAGTTCTATGATTTTCTAATACATCAATTATAGAAAATTAAAGGATCTTTGAAATTCATGATACTCACATAATAATAATAAAAAAATGTGTACCTTTCTCCATAGTAGAAAACTCCTTTGATCCTTAGAGTGCTTTGATCTTCTTGAGAAGAGAACCAAGATTTCACTCCCTTTGACTTTTCTTTCTACTCTCTCTATCTTTCGTGATGGCTAGGGTTTAAGAGAATACTTTCTGTCAGGGGTGTGGACCTTGTCTCACATTAGTGGATATTTATAATCCCTAAAGATTGTTATTTCCATCAAATAACAATTATTCTCATAAATGCTCCATTAAACCCATTTATGATTTAGTCTTTAATTATTTAATTATTTATTTATTAGTCCCTTTATATATTACATATTTTCCACATGAGACATAATTATCTTACAGGTTGCGATTAGTTTACTACGATAGTTTAAGGGAAACCAAAACTCGATTACAAGGGAAAGCTTTTTATTCACTTAAATAAACAAAATAATAATAATAATAATAACAAAAAGATGATTATGATAATAAAATGTGGAGACCTAAACTTATGTGTCCTTTATACATTGTTTAAATATAGATAACATTTTTTTTTCATAAAAAAATATTCTCCTTCACTATAAAAAAAATTTCCTAATTTTCAATGAATTTATGTCTATAAAAAAATATATAGTACTGACTATATAAGAATTTATAGATAAATAAAATTTATCGACATAAAAATCAACATTTTAAATGGATATTACTGAGATGTGCAACAAAATATTTTGTTTTAAAATTTTTGGTAGATGATATCCACGAATTTTTTCCGTAGAAAAGTATGATTTTTTTTTTCAACAAATTTTTCCCACAGAATATCCATCGGAAATAACACCCATTGAAAACTCAAAATTTGTCGATAACTTCAAAAATATATTGACAAATTAAATAAAAAAGTAATCGATTAAATACTTAAATAATTAAATAATTTTACATGCTAATTATTATTGTTATATATATATATATATATATATATATATATATTAGAAACATATTTTTTTCATCAATTATAAAATATATATTTTTTAAAATAAAAAATTTAAATATATATTAATGTTAATATATAAATTGATAAATATGTATAATAATTTATTTTAAATTTTTACCTCTATGTATCCTTTTAATTAATAAATTGCTTTAAATTATTTTTTATTTAATTAAATATGTGTATACACATTATTAATATTGAAAACTGTACTGACCGCATTTCGCACCCGGGCTCTCAGCCCGGGTTGACATTATAAGGGTCATCCCGGGCACACGTTGAATAACGTCAGCCCGGAATCCGGACAGACCACGCCCGAGCCCGGAGATCTCGTCCCAGGCCAAAACCGTTCTCCAATTATACCATATTATGTCACAACGTGATCATATCATATTATATGATATCGTATCATATCATATCTTATCTCAGGCCCAAGACAACCCTAATTCACACAAAGGTATGTGCATTATATATACGAGACTCATACTCATACAAACCCTAACTTTGGCATCAGAGTCTCTTTTGCAGGTACCTCCCCCATCTTGGAGCACCAACACATCAAGCAAAGGAGGCTCACTGATCTTACTGGGCAGACCATCCCTACGGCCAAATTCCGGTAAGAACATTTGGCGCCCACCGTGGGGCCGATCAGACCAAGCTCTCATCGGCCACCTGCATGGTTTCTACCAGAAGCCATATTAGACGAGCAACAGATAACACAAGCAACTCAACTACCATGGACAGCGATACCGCGACCCTAAGGCGTTTGGTCGAACAAGTCGAGCAGATGCGGCGACAGCACGACGCCGACCTCCAGAATATGCGTGCCCAGCATGAGAATGACCTCGCGGCGATGCGCACCGCTAACGAAGCAGACCTAGCAGCGCTACGCGCCAAGAACGAGTGCATCCGCGCCCAGCTCCCTCGGCATTGCCCCGGCCAGCCACCGCACGACAGCGGTGATCATGAGGAGGAGGCGCATTCAGCCCCCCATTCCCAAGCAACCACCAAGGCACCACATTCACAGCCCGCCACGCACCGGTCTCATGGATCAACACACAGATCAGGGCAGGGCACCAGCAAGGCCCCCACTCATGTCTCCGAGGGCCAAGAGCCTTTCCGCCGTCATCCCTTTGTGAACGGCATCATGGAGACTTCGTTACCCCACGGGTGGAAGCCCCTCCACCTCGACCGCTACGACGGCACTACGGACCCCGATGAGCACGTCGATGCGTACACGACTCAGGTAAACCTTTACACTAACAGTGACGCTATACTGTGCAGGGTCTTCCCGACCTCGCTTAAAGGACCCGCGCTCCATTGGTACACCCAACTGCCGGCAGGGTCCATTGACAGTTTCGCCACCTTGGTGCGGCGGTTCACGGCACAGTACGCCACCAGCCGACCTCACCACACAACCTCGGCCGCCTTGGCCAACCTCAGACAAAATGACGACGAGCCCCTACGGGCCTTTATGGAGCGCTTCTCTAACATATCAGTCCGGATCCGAAATCTAAACCCGGAAGTCGCCCTACACGCCATGCTCATGGCACTGAAACCCGGATCGTTCGTCGACAGCCTATGTCGCGACGCCCCTCGCGATATGGACGAACTGCGCGCCCGCGCCGCCGGCTACATTCAAATGGAGGAGCACGCGGCCTTCCGCGACCAGGTTCGCGGTAAGGGCTCCGCTAAACCAGAACAGGGCCACAAAGACAAGGTTAAAGTCAACAACGACAGCCAATTCAAGAAGTCAGCCAGGACAAACAGAGCCGGGAGGTACGACTTCTACACCCCTCTGAACGCCCTAAGAGTCCACATTTTGGAGGAAGCCAGTAACAGCAACCTGCTAGACCTCCCACCACCCGGCCACAAACCAAACAGTGCTGACAAGTCCAAACACTGTCGGTATCACAGAAACTATGGCCATACCACAGACGAGTGCCGCACACTCCGAGACCGCATCGAGGAACTCATCCAGGAAGGTCACCTTGGCCACTACATTCAGCGACAGCCAGGCTCCCAAGGTGGCTCCGGAGGCCGGGGACGCGGGAGAGGCCGCGGATCAGGAGCTCGGGGGGACCTACCCACAGGACCTCAGCAAAACGTCAATGGCGCAATACAGGCTGAAATAAGCCAGGAGACCGAACCAGCCCCCCTGCGGGGAATAATCAACACAATTGCAGGCAGCTTCGTCGGAGGAGGTGCCAGCAGCTCAGCCCGACAAAGACACCTCCGCAGTATCAACTGCGCCCATTCCACTGCCTCGATCCCCTACAAGAGCTCACCACCAATCTCTTTCTCCGACGAGGACTACGCAGGGATCAACCCCAATCAGGATGACCCCATGGTCATCGGGGTAGAAATTGCAAACTGGGAAGTCCAAAAGACACTCATCGATCAGGGGAGCTCGGTAGACGTCCTGTATTGGCCAACTTTCCTCAAGCTCGACGTCCCTCACTCTCTCATCCAGCCGCATACAGAGCCCCTAGTTGGCTTCGCCGGTGAACGGGTCCACACCCGCGGATACGTGGACCTGCTCACAACCTTCGGCACACCCCCGGACGCCAGAAGAATCATGGTCTGATACCTCCTCGTGGAGGCCAACACCTCCTATAACATCATAATAGGGAGGCCGACCTTAAATCATCTCGGCGCGGTGGTGTCCACCCCGCACCTCACCATGAAGTTCCCAGGAAAGCACGAAAAAATTATCTCCGTCAGAGCAAACCAGAAGACAGCTCGGCAATGCTACGCCGAAAGCCTGAGGATCTCCGCGTCCGGCAAGGAGGGCAAGAAGAGTCCCCCCACAACATGCCCCTAAACTCTAATTTCACATTTGTAAAAGCGAAACCGCGCACTCTTTTCCCGCCTCCGTCCTAAACGGAGAGGGTTTTTAACGAGGCACAACAAGATTATCTAATAATATTCTCCTTTTCGCTCACTCATTGCATTTCCTTAAATATTACCGCATCAATTACTGTAAACACGAAAATCGAACCCCGGTATCCTTGATAAAGGTCGAGTTCGAACCTTAAAAATGAAAACCCGAGGTCGAGTACGAACCCCGGTATCCTTGATAAAGGTCGAGTTCGAACCTTAAAAATGCAAACCCGAGGTCGAGCACGAACCCCGGTATCCTTGATAAAGGTCGAGTTCGAACCTTAAAAATGCAAACCCGAGGTCGAGTACGAACCTCGGTATCCTTGATAAAGGTCGAGTTCGAACCTTAAAAAGGCAAACCCGAGGTCGAGCACGAACCCCGGTATCCTTGATAAAGGTCGAGTTCGAACCTTAAAAAGGCAAACCCGAGGTCGAGTACGAACCCCGGTATCCTTGATAAAGGTCGAGTTCGAACCTTAAAAATGCAAACCCGAGGTCGAGCACGAACCCCGGTATCCTTGATAAAGGTCGAGTTCGAACCTTAAAAATGCAAACCCGAGGTCGAGTACGAACCCCGGTATCCTTGATAAAGGTCGAGTTCGAACCTTACAAATGCAAACCCGAGGTCGAGCACGAACCCCGGTATCCTTGATAAAGGTCGAGTTCGAACCTTAAAAATGCAAACCCGAGGTCGAGTACGAACCCCGGTATCCTTGATAAAGGTCGAGTTCGAACCTTAAAAATGCAAACCCGAGGTCGAGCACGAACCCCGGTATCCTTGATAAAGGTCGAGTTCGAACCTTAAAAAGGCAAACCCGAGGTCGAGCACGAACCCCAGCACTCTCGTTAAAGGCCGAACACGAACCTTAACCCATTCATTCGCAAAAATCCGAGGTCCAGTTCGAACCTTAATCAAACGTCAAATCCGAGGTCGAGTACGAACCCCGACGCTTTCTTCAAAGGTCGAGTCCGAACCTTAATGGAACCCGCTCGCAATTTACGAAGTCAAGTGCAAACCTCGACGCTCTTGTCAAAAGTCAAGGTCGAACCCTAGTAACTCACTCGGAGGTCGAGTCCCGACCACATACCCGAAATCGAGTTCGATCCATGACAAAACATGCATGACCCTAAACTTAAGGGCGGACATGGACCACTTATCCAACCTACTACACTCCGGCTTGAGGTCGGCGCAATACCTCGACAGTAATAAATCAAGGTCATCAAGCCTCTACAGAGATACTCACCCAAACAGAAGTGCGAAGTCACGCCCGAACCTCGTTTAGCATACAAGGTCGAGTATGAGCCTCGATGCTCCCCCTTAAAGGTCGAGTCCAACCCTAACCAAGTCGCCTAATTCAAAATCCGAGGTCGAATTCGAACCTCGGCACGACCAACTTAGGATTGAATTCTGACCTTGACTCCAGCCTAGGGTCATTTATAAACTCTCACAACAATTACAAAGTCACAATTTGAGATCGAATACGAATCTTAACACATTCATCTACGGCCGAGTCCGAACTTCCACGAAAAACCCTACTGAGCAAGCAACTAAGGCCGACCTCGAACCTCGACGTCACTGTCGCCACCGGCCCGAAACGGGCTTTCGGCATTCGCGAAGGATGGTTGGACTCTTTTATTGTTTTGAAAAGTATGGATTGCTAGAATGACTTATTCTCAAACTGAGACCTCGTCAAACGAGCAATTTTATTAAAAGGCTCACCAATCCATGTTAATCCCAAGCGGGACCCTCCATGGATTAGCGGTTTTCATAAAAAGGAAGGGTTCGTGGAGTCGCCACCAATGTTTTACTCAAAACATTGGAAAAAGGGATAAGGCAATTGATTTTATAAATCAACTTCGGCCATTACAACCAGAGTTGGGTAAGGGAGTCGGTTACGCGTGGGGAAGGTGTTAGCACCCCACAACGCCCCTTTCGGGTTCCCTATGACAGATTATTTCTAAAAATAATAGTGCAAAATTACTAAATTACCCCTATTTATTCTAAGCAATTATAAATTAACTATCTACATGATGACAGTTTAATATGCACACAGAAAGCAGTAAAAGAAGGGATTTTTAGAAAAGAAACCTCTTGAAGCGTGCTTTTTATATATCAAGTAAAACTGGGAAGCTTTTTGGCGTTCCTTCGCTCTACAAGCCCGCTCACTCCTTCCTAAAAATAATTTTTGACTATGGAAATCCGGAGGATTTCCCTTCGACTAAGTTCGAATCTCCAAGCTAAATGCTCGGAATTCCAGAACTTCGTCGGATCGACTCCCAGAGAGATTTCTAGGGCAGAACACTGCTCAAAAAACCCCAGAATACTCAAGGAGGGAGTCAAAACTCAGTGGAAAAGTCCAATGACGTCAAAATGACGCCATATTTATAGGGAACAGGCGCAATACGGGCTATGGAATCAATACGGCCGTATTGAAATTTTTGAACTTCAATACGGTCGTATTGAGTTCAATACGGCCGTATTGAAATTCAGAAATTTCAATACGCCCGTATTGAGTTCACTGCGGCTGTATTGAAGCTTCAATACGGCCGTATTGATTTCAGTACGGCCGTATTGAAGTTTCAGAAACTTCAATACGCCGTATTGAGTTCACTGCGGCCGTATTGAAGCTTCAATACGGCCGTATTAAGTTTAGTACGGCCGTATTGGGCTTCATTCCCTCCACTTCCTTATTTTAAGCTACTCTAAGACCTCTAAACCTACAGATAGCCATCCTATGGTCTTCTAGGAGTCCTTCTGGCTGACTTTCCTTCGATCTTTGAGGGTCTTCGAGTTTTATTTCCGACCCGGACAATTTTAGGGGTCTACAGCTGCCCCCCCTTTACTTAGTCAAACGGCCTTTTGGTGTACCGATTGACAAGTAAAGGAGTTGACCCAATTGTCCGGGTAATATGCCAACCTTCTGACTTGTAGCGTCTTCCGGTGGAAAATTGTTGAGTAGCCTCTCCAGGTTGGTGCATACCTCCGCGCTTCTAGTCACTTTGGTAGCGTGAGTCTTGCCCTCTCCAGGGTGAGTTTGCCCTCTCCAGGGTGGCTGAGTTTGCCCTCTCCAGGGTGAGTTTGCCCTCTCCAGGGTGGCTGAGTTTGCCCTCTCCAGGGTGAGTTTGCCCTCTCCAGGGTGGCTGAGTTTGCCCTCTCCAGGGTGGCCGAGTTTGCCCTCTCCAGGGTGAGTTTGCCCTCTCCAGGGTGGCTGAGTTTGCCCTCTCCAGGGTGAGTTTGCCCTCTCCAGGGTGGCCGAGTTTGCCCTCTCCAGGGTGAGTTTGCCCTCTCCGGGGTGGCTGAGTTTGCCCTCTCCAGGGTGAGTTTGCCCTCTCCAGGGTGGCCGAGTTTGCCCTCCCCAGGGTCTGCGTACCTCCGTGCTTCTAGTCACTTTGGTAGCGTGAGTCTTGCCCTCTCCAGGGTCTGCGGTTTGCCCTCCCCAGGGTCTGCCTCCGTGTTCTTGACGACATTGGCAATGTGAGTTTGCCCTCTCCAGGGATCTGAGATGGTTTTTTGTCTCCACAGTCCACTATGCTGCTTTGACGTTTTTTCTGATTTTGTGCCACTGAGGGCTGGATAACGCAGGGATCCGTCTAGGGGATGTGCAGTTACTCATAGGTTCTTGTGTCCCAACTTTCCTTTGCGTAGTTGGTACCCATTGAGGAATTTCTGTTTCCTTGGGGTGTAGACACGAAGATGCTCTTTCTGATGTGAGGGATGCCTTATGATTGGCTGACGTCCTTTGACGTTGGTTGAGTATCCCGGTTATCCTTATTCGGGTATCTCTTTTGGATTTTCTGATTTTTGCTGCCTCTGTGTAGGCTGTTATCCGCTGGGGGATTTGGTTATAATTGGCCTCTTCTGTTAGGCGTATCAGCTTGACATTCAATGATTGGCTGAGAGCCGGATTCCACTTGGGGAATGATTATTTTGGATTTTTGATTTTCCTTTTTTTGAAGGAGTGCCTCTTGTGTAGGCGACTGGGGATTTGAAGTTCTTATGTATCCCAGAGTATTATTTAGAAAGCCTCTTCAGGCTTAGCTTCACTCTTCGTTTGAGTTGGAAAGCTATCTTCCACTGAGGAAGTCTAAGTCCTTTCGACTTGGATATTCTGTTTAGATGATCAAGCCTCCCTTGGGGAATTTTGCTGATCTTGGTTTGATAGCTTTCACTGGGGAATTTGGCCTGTGAGTGGAAGCTGAAATATCTCTGGGGAGTATTATTTCTGCGAGCCTCTCCAGGCTCAATTATTCTGATAGAGTATTATTTAGGCGAGCCTCTCCAGGCTCAGTTATTCTGAGAGAGTATTATTTCGGCGAGCCTCTCCAGGCTCAATTATTCTGAGAGAGTATTATTTCGGCAAGCCTCTCCAGGCTCAGTTATTCTGAGAGAGTATTATTTCGGCGAGCCTCTCCAGGCTCAATTATTCTGAGAGTATTATTTTGGTAAGCCTCTCCAGGCTTAGTTATTCTGTATAATTTGTTGAATTTTCTATATTTTGCCTTTTTATTGATTTTGGCTTTTTCTGTGTTTTTTGCCTTTTTTGTTGATTTCGGCTTTTTCTGTGTTTTTGCCTTTTTTGTTGATTTGGCTTTTTCTGTATTTTTTGCCTTTTTTGTTGATTTGGCTTTTTCTGTATTTTTGCCTTTTTGTCTTTGAGGAGTATTATTTTGGCAAGCCTCTTCAGGCTCAGTTATTCTGAGGGAGTATTATTTCGGCGAGCCTCTCCAGGCTCAATTATTCTGAAGGAGTATTATTTCGGCAAGCCTCTCCAGGCTCAGTTATTCTGAAGGAGTATTATTTCGGCAAGCCTCTCCAGGCTCAATTATTCTGTACGTTTTATTGATTTTCTGAATTTCTGCATTTTGTTTGCTGCTGTCATACACAAGCAATTTTTCCTATTTTTTCTATTTTATGCGACTGCCTCATGATGAGGTCTTTGAATGTGCAATTAATGTGCGTGATGCACAAAATGCAAGTTTAATTATTTAATGTTTTTAGAAAAAATGAATGGCTCCCCCTATCCTCTTCTTCTTGGAGGAATTTTGTCATCGACGTGAGGGAGGATTTCTGTTATTGCCAATACGGCCGTTATTCATTTCAGTATGCCCGTATTGAATTGAAAATTTGTTCATAACCCTAATTTTGGTACGGGCGTACTGAACATGATACGGGCGTATTGTTTTTCTGAAGTTTATATTTTTTGTTTTGTTTTTTTTTTCAATAAACAGAGAATAAGTGATCTTCCATTACACCTATCATCTGTATGCATGTATGCAGTATGATGCACCTAATTCTATTTGATTCACTTTTCAAAAGAATTAACCGATGCGTTTCTCTGTTTGGATTCTGCCATTCCTCAAGACGGACTGTGCTCTGCCGATTTCTATAACCGAGGAATGATGCATGTTATATTGAGATTTGGTGTCATCAACCAAATGATCCTTCCCTTCTTTTAGAAGATATGTCAACCCTCCTATTGACCACTATATCTCCATGTTTCCACTAGATTATCCTAAAATCGTGTGGGTCAAGAGAGAAAAGAAAGGAAAGATATTTTTTTCGAAAGTTTGTGTTTTAGAGGGGATTATTTATTTTTTGAAAAATGGATTTTGTAAGAATGGCTTGGCCAATGGTAGGCTTAAGTGTTTAGGCTTGTTTGATTAAACACTTATGAAGTTAAGCACGTCTTGGTTATTAACATTTGTGATTTGACAACTTGGATAGCTTTTCTTGAGCCCCTTTGTTGAATTCAGTTGGTGGTACCATCATGGATTTATTCTGTTTTTCGATTGCCCTAACTTTTGCCTAAAACACCCATTTGTGGAGTTTTAGCGGGCTTTTGTTTTTGTTCATTATTTTGTAACCCTAATTTTTGCCTAGGTCACCCTTTTGTGGGATTCCTAGCGGGTCTTTTGCTCTTAGTTTTGCGCAGCCCCCTTTTTGGGTTTCCTGCCGAGCTTTTTGTTTTTTAGGATTTTTATCCTGAATGGATTTCTTTTTATCCATGACGGCACTTATTGAAGCCAAGAAAAGGTGCTCCAAGTTGTCATGCACACTTCCACACAAAATGATGTGGGTTTATTGATTATTAAGACGATTTTAACCTCACTTATGTTCATTCAAACAGGGTTAAATAATGTGGTTTAGAATTTTATTGCAAGCAAGAAAAGAAGCAATAAGAAATAATAATGAATGATTTTATTATAATCATAGTGGAAAACATGTGCCCTATCGAGGCTCGGGGGTCGGGCTGTCCCCGAGGAGTGATCTCTAATAGTCACTGAATTTACACATCCCTATTAGAAGGAAAAGGACACTTGATGACGACAGCTGGCCTTGACGTTTGTGAACCAGCCTTCCTAAAGATCTGGCTTAAAGAACGTCGAGAAGGATCTTGATTCCTCTTCGTTCTTTGATCATTAACAGGGTTGTATCCTAACCCTTGTTTCCCCGGATTGTCCTTGATAATGGGTAGCTCCGGGATTCCTTGGGAGTCCTTGCCTAATCCTTGTCCTGGCAAGTATCCGTTCTTAGTGAGCATATGGGCTACCTTCTTCATTTCTCGGGGAAACGTCTCAACATTGGCAATTTCCAATGCTTGGAAGGCGATTTCCAAAGCTTCCTCTGCTGCATCCACATAAGGTATGGTGGATGGCTTGCTGATGAGTATGTCATCTTCAGCTTGTACAGTCACCAGTTTGTCACCCATTATGAACTTGACTTTCTGGTGGAGCGTAGAGGGTACAGCTTTCGCATCATGAATCCAAGGTCGGCCAAGGAGACAGCTGTATGCCGGAGTAATGTCCATCACTTGAAATTCGACATTAAAGATAGTGGGTCCAATTTGGATTGGAAGATTGATCTCTCCCACCACTTCTCTTTTAGAACCATCGAAGGCTCGAACGATCATGTTGCTCGGGCGCATTTGGACTCCCTTGATTGCCAATTGCTTGAGCGTTCTTTTTGGCATCACATTCAAGGAAGATCCATTATCTACCAAGACTTTAGCGATGTGATACTCCTTGCACTTTACAGAGATGTGCAAGGGCTTGTTATGATTCGGTCCCCCAGCGGGGATTTCTTCATCGGTGAAGGTGAGGTGATCACTAGCCGTGATGTGACTAACAATCCCCTCAAACTTGTCTTGGGAGATAGTGTGCGACACATATGCCTCGTTCAAGACTTTCGACAGAGCTTGCCGATGCGGTTCAGAACTTAGGATCAACGACAACAGCGTAATCTTTGCTGGTGTCCTATGAAGTTGATCCACGATGGAGTACTCGCTCTGTCGGATAAACTTTAAAAGCTCGTCTGTCTCCTCCTCGGATTCTTTTTCCTCGATTTTCTTTTCTTCTTTTCCTTTATTTTTGGGAGCTTTGTCGTGCAGATCATCGGGAGTGTAGATCCTGCCACTCCTAGTCATGCCCCCAAGTCCAGCGATGTTAGAGATATCGCTGTAGGCAGAAGAATGGATGTCGTATATCCACGGCACAGCCTTATTTGATTCGTAGGGGAAAGGTCTTGGAGCAGTGATCCTTAATGGTGTTGGACCTTCCCCTTTATTCGTCTTGATTACCAACAACGGAGTTGATGTGCGCTCGCTTGGCGCGGTTGTTGGCTTACACTTAATAACAAATGGTGTGCGATCCATCTTGAACATACGCATCGATTATTTCTTTCTTTTTATTAATGTTTATTAATGATTTATTGGGAGGGATGTATGAAATGCAAACCTAGATCCCTCCATGATCTTTGATAAGAATGCATGATATGAGATGATGGCGATGAATATGCATGCATTGTGTTTATTCAACTAAGCATTATCATGTTTTTAGGATGTCCCTAAGATGATGCATGATATTGCTTGGTTTGGATAAATAACCCTTTTTTTCTTTTTTTGGGTATTTTGTTTTTTGTATTTTTTTGGGTGAAAAGGGAAACTACCTACATGAATGTGATGAAGGTAGATGTTAACACCATGCAATGGAAGATCCTTATTCCTATTTATTTTTATTTTAAAAGAATAGGAATGTTGTATGTTTAAAGAAATGCAATGTATGCTCAAACAATTTCACATAAACAATGCACAAACAATTCACTCATCCACGAACAGTCACGAGCGAATCACGAGGTAGGGGTATCCTGCAGAAAGGTGCATATTCAAGGTGGTTCTAACTGTTCTCACCGGTCTGAGGCCCCCAAGGTGGCCCCATTATAGGGACCCAATTCCTCTCATCGTAGGTCGATGGAAAGCTCCAACGCACCGTCGGACTTAAGTTCATGGTTATCACCTTGAGTGATGTTTTCCGACAACGGTCTACGGGCACCTATAGACCCATTCGACAACCGGCCGTACTAACATCCACTCCCTATGGTTAATCACTCATGCCCCCGGGTATAGAGGGAACTGTTGTGTGCAAAGGTTTGTGTACAATTTATATTTCAAACAATTGCAGAAAATTAAACAAACAACAGTTATTAAAGCCAAATAGATAAACATGTTATCATACAAGCAAGGGGTAATGAAGTAATTTTAACTATTATTTGTTAAAAATAATCTGTCACTAAATGGGACTGACTCTCGAGGCTTCCCCAGTGGAGTCGCCATCTGTCGCCACCGGCCCGAAACGGGCTTTCGGCATTCGCGAAGGATGGTTGGACTCTTTTATTGTTTTGAAAAGTATGGATTGCTAGAATGACTTATTCTCAAACTGAGACCTCGTCAAACGAGCAATTTTATTAAAAGGCTCACCAATCCATGTTAATCCCAAGCGGGACCCTCCATGGATTAGCGGTTTTCATAAAAAGGAAGGGTTCGTGGAGTCGCCACCAATGTTTTACTCAAAACATTGGAAAAAGGGATAAGGCAATTGATTTTATAAATCAACTTCGGCCATTACAACCAGAGTTGGGTAAGGGAGTCGGTTACGCGTGGGGAAGGTGTTAGCACCCCACAGCGCCCCTTTCGGGTTCCCTATGACAGATTATTTCTAAAAATAATAGTGCAAAATTACTAAATTACCCCTATTTATTCTAAGCAATTATAAATTAACTATCTACATGATGACAGTTTAATATGCACACAGAAAGCAGTAAAAGAAGGGATTTTTAGAAAAGAAACCTCTTGAAGCGTGCTTTTTATATATCAAGTAAAACTGGGAAGCTTTTTGGCGTTCCTTCGCTCTACAAGCCCGCTCACTCCTTCCTAAAAATAATTTTTGACTATGGAAATCCGGAGGATTTCCCTTCGACTAAGTTCGAATCTCCAAGCTAAATGCTCGGAATTCCAGAACTTCGTCGGATCGACTCCCAGAGAGATTTCTAGGGCAGAACACTGCTCAAAAACCCCAGAATACTCAAGGAGGGAGTCAAAACTCAGTGGAAAAGTCCAATGACGTCAAAATGACGCCATATTTATAGGGAACAGGCGCAATACGGGCTATGGAATCAATACGGCCGTATTGAAATTTTTGAACTTCAATACGGTCGTATTGAGTTCAATACGGCCGTATTGAAATTCAGAAATTTCAATACGCCCGTATTGAGTTCACTGCGGCTGTATTGAAGCTTCAATACGGCCGTATTGATTTCAGCACGGCCGTATTGAAGTTTCAGAAACTTCAATACGCCGTATTGAGTTCACTGCGGCCGTATTGAAGCTTCAATACGGCCGTATTAAGTTTAGTACGGCCGTATTGGGCTTCATTCCCTCCACTTCCTTATTTTAAGCTACTCTAAGACCTCTAAACCTACAGATAGCCATCCTATGGTCTTCTAGGAGTCCTTCTGGCTAACTTTCCTTCGATCTTTGAGGGTCTTCGAGTTTTATTTCCGACCCGGACAATTTTAGGGGTCTACAGTCACTAGCGCAAGATAAGAGGTATCACCCGATACAAAAGCATATAACAGACGCCAAACAGGCGCTTCAAACAACGCGAACAGCCAAAATTAAACCCAAAACGAACAAAATAGAGCAACATGCATACATGTATACAAGCAAAGTTCACAAGATTCAGTACATCAATTCACGCCAAAGAGAAAGGAAACCAAAATTACAAAGAAAACCTAAGCGGAGGCATTTTCACTGGAACTATCGTTAACATCGTCCTCCGAAACAATCCTCCCACGACGGACCACCTTCTCCACATGCATCGAGGAGAAGTCGAACCCGGGAGCAAGAAGTCGTGCCTGACGGGCAGCCTTCTGAAAGCCCCTCTTATGCTCTGCCACGACGGAGCGCTCCATCTCGACGAGCCGTCCTTCCACGGCCGCTTTCCCCGCTGCCAGCTCCACGAGCTCTACTCTCAGCGCAACAATCTCATCCTCTCGACCACCCAGAATGGCCTCACTGCGGAGACGCTCCTCAGCCGCCGCTGCCAACTCCCCCTTTAGAGAGGCCACAGCATCCTCTAAGACCCGCACCTGGTCACGGGAGGACGTCACCTCGTCCTCCAAAGAACGGGCCCGCGCACGAGAAAAAGCGGCGAGCCCCTGTAGCTCCCCCACTCGAGAAGCATAAGCCTCATTGGACCGCAATGCAATCTCAAGAGATTTCTGCACCCGCGCAAGGTCGCTACGCGCGGTCCGGAGCTCAGCCTCCCGCCGCTTCGCCTCATCAAGAGCCGCGGTGAGAGTCTTGTTATCCTCCCTCAGGATCTTGTTCGCCTCCTTCCATGGCTGAAGCCGGCCCTTCACCTTAGCCAGCTCCTGCTCTTGCTTGGCCAGCTCCTGCTCCCGCTTAGCCAGCTCCTGCTGCTGCTTGGCCAAGTCTTCTCGCTGTTGGCCCCACTTGGGTTTCTAGTGACTCATTATGCCTATCACCCTCTGCAGCATGACCTGGGCAGCATCAAAATTGTCCTCGGGACCGATCCTGTCAATCAATCCCTGGTCCTCGGAGCTCAACGAACCCTGAGGAAAGAACCTCTCCGCGGTCACCCCCGCGCTCAATAATTAATCCATACTGGCAGACACGCTCACGTGATCCAGCCGCACCGTATGTATCCCCTTCCCAAAGCGATGGGACAGATATTGGGTCCGGGAAAGCCCCTGCGATGAGCCCGCCTGCAAACACCAGTCCCGCATCACAAATAGATAAGGAGACATGCGAGAAATCCACAAAAACAAAACAAAAAACCAGACTCACCCCAGCAGCCTGGGCGGCCAGCCCGGAAGCCTGCACCTCAGGATCAGCGGCATTTCCCGCCTACACCTCAGGCTCAGCGGCTTTTCCCGCCTGCACCTCAGGCTCAGCGGCTTTCCCCGCCTGCAGCTCATGCCCAGAGGCACTTCCTGCCTACAAAAAATCACCCAGATCAAACAGCCAGGCAACATAGCAAAAAGCCAGAGTGAAAAGTCTGAGAAGACAATACTTACCACCTTGGCAACTCGGACGGTCTGCTCGGAAATGCAGACCTCCACCTCAGCAACGCCAACCCCGCCCTGCAAAGGGATCCATAACGCCTCAAAAAACAAAGACGGGGAACTAACACGAAAAACGCGTGCATATGATAAGCTACTCACCTCGGCGTCCGGTGCAGTAAGCCCGACACCCTGCACCACCTCCGCCGTAGCCACTGGCGAGGCCTCCTTGGCCGAAGGGCTATCGGTGAGATCCACAACGTCCACAACCCGGGAGGTCGCCTCCTCGACATCGTGAGAAGCGGAGGTCCCCCCAACCTCCTCCTTCCCCCTCTTCCTCTTCCGGTGGGTCTTTAGGGAGACAGCATCCTCCTCCGGAGGCTCGGGAACCTCGAGCTCGGAAACATTGTAGCGGTGTTTAAGCTGACGCCACAAGTTTCTGCCCATAATGCCTGCAGAAAAGAAACAGAAACACATCAATAACCGGCAACCACACAAGTCCTAAAAACCTACCAGAGCACATAATACTCACTCTCTAGGCCCCTCCCCCTGAAAGGCGAATTCGCAAGCGACAAGACGAGCTTACAATCCAACGGACGAGGGAGCGCGGCAAGATTCTTGATGGCGGCCGTCTCCGCGGCCGTCACCTTCAGATCCCCCAAAACGTGAAACCTGGACGGCTTGGGACACCAATAGAATGGAAACCTCGGCAAACCGCCGAAGTAGAACACCTCGTCTTCCAAAGGGTCAACACCCACAAGGGCGACCCGAAAAAACTCCTGCTTGAAATTTTTATACGATTGGGAGTAGGGAGTAAACAAGCCCCCATCCCTACTCCCGCTCAGGGACAAAATGCCATAAGGCGGAACGCCCATCTTCAACTGATAAAAATGAAGAAAGACGCGAAGAGACACCTCTATACCTAGAACTGTACA